>NC_088804.1:18647986-19968819 GCF_011386835.1 Chrysemys picta bellii | reverse complement strand
CCATAAATGAGGAAAAGTTGAGGTGCCGTTATTATTCTTTTGTTCCACTCTTTCTTTCTATGGGGAATTTGCCAATGTGATATCACTGTCTTCCTTTTAAACAAACAAACAAACAAACAAAAAAGGCAATGGCTGTTGAAAATAGCAATTCTAGTCCTAATAACCACTGGGAAGCATTTCTTGCTCAATTTTATCCTACTTTTTCTACCGCAAGTTACAGTGGATCAGTATATTTGATTGGGAGAAATGAAGTAACTGAGCTTGAGCACTCCTGAATTTTGAGGTGTTCAAATCTGGAAGGCAGGTGCTGGGGGGGGGGCTGTGGCTCCTCAGGGGAGCACGGCAGCATGTATGCAGCAGCGTGTCTGGCGCTGCGCGAAGCCAGACACGCTGGTCTGAGTGGCACGGTAAGGGGGCTGGGAGGTTGGAGAAGGGGTAGAGGGTTCTGGGGGGGCAGTCAAGGGAGAGGGAGCAGGGGGGGTTGGATGGGGCGGAGGTTCGGGGGGGCAGTCGGGCAGGGAGAAGGGGGGGTAGATGGGTCAGGAGTTCAGGGGGGCACTCAGGGGACAGGCAGCAGTTGGATAGGCATGGGAGTCCCAGGGGTTTGTCAGGGGACAGGTAGGGGGTATGGTCCTAGGGGGGAACTTGGGGGGGGGTGTCTCAGGAGGGGGCAGTTGGGGACAAGGAGAAGGGAGGCTTTGATAGGGGGTGGGGTCTCAGGAGTGGGCAATCAGGGGACAAGGACAGTGGGGCTTAGATAGAGGGTGAGATCCTGGGGGGCAGTTGGGGCAGGGTCCCAGGAGGGGGTGATCAGGGGACAGGGAGCAGGAGGGTTGGATGGGTTGGGGTTTCTGTGGGGGGCAGTCAGAGGGAGTGGATGCTGGCAGGGTGGGGCTACCCTCCCTGTGGAGTGTCCTATTTTTGAATGTTAAAATATGGTATCCCTACCCTTCCCAGTGCAGCTCTCCATTCAAAGCAGGCTGCAGAATGAGGTCTCAGCTTCCTCACTCCCTCCCCCTCTTTCCTGTTGGTAGTGGCCAAGGGAATGCTGGGAAATGTAGTTCTTTCCCTGCTCCAGGGCTGGCTCTATAGGCAGGGAGCTAACCAAGGAACTACAGCTCCCAGGGCCCCCTGTTGGTTCTCAGCTCCCATGCTGGATCCCTGCTGCCCCTGCAAATGGGCTGCCCCAAGCACGTGCTTGTTTTGCTGGTGCCTAGAGCCGCCCCTGATTAGAATACAGGAAGGCATATGTGTTATATTAAGAAACTTGGTCTGGAAACAACTAGTTTTGAAGGATTTTTGGTTTTGGCTGAGAAAGACTTACTGTTAAACTATGTTTTCCTAACTTCAGAATAAATTAATGCAATATCGATGCTGCTGTTGTAGCAGAGAAATTTAGTTTTTTAAAAAAAGTTGAAATTCTTTGCATGACTAAATGATTGCAAAATATCCAGATAAATTAAATATTAAAGTGATTGATTAAATGTTCAGGCATCATGCACAGATTACCTTTTCCTGGTACGAACACTTAAAAATATTCAATTTAATTGTAAATTAATTGACCAAATATCTGTGTGTATTTTACTGAGTTACTGTAACGCTGACAGACCCCAGTCATTGGCATCAAACTCTGGGCCCTCTGGAGCTTAGTGCATGAGCTAAAAGCCATATGGCTGTTAGCTAAGGCTGTAGAGCAGATTCATATTCTCTCTCTTTCTCTTTCTTTCTCTCTCAGAGTGGTGTCAATGCCACTAGGTGGGACAGAACACCACAACCAGGAGGTGTGTGTGATACATAAATACCTTTGGTTATACATCGGGGTGAAATCCTGACCTACTGAAGGCAATGGGAGTACTGCCATTGATTAGTGGGGCCAGGATATCACCCCATGTCTCCTCAGTACCCATAGTTCTATGTCCTGCCTCTCCATAGTGCACTTACAAGTGTTTCAAGGAGCAACGTGGTAAACAGGCAATCAAAAGTCATTTAGAGAGTTTGCTGTGTCACGATTCATCCAAAACAGCCCCACGGATATTTGAAGTGGCTAAACTAAGTAGAGCTCTCAGGAAGATATTACCCAAGCTCTTTCAAAAACCTGACATTCAACTGCTTCCTGCTTATTGTCAGTGTTATATGCAAGGAAAAGAACAATCCTGCTTCATTAGACAAAGAGCAATTATGTGATGAGTCATTAAGTGACTGCCATTTAATTGCAGTCTGTGTGTATGTGGGGGGAATCTCTCAAAGGTTTGGAGTCGAATTCAGATGCTTATCCAAATCTTTGAGAGTTGTCATGGAGACCTTACCATCTCCCTGTGTTAAGGCAGCTATTGCCTCAGTTTCCTGTCCTGGTATTCTAATTGGTTCCTATCTCCAGCTAAAGTGAAACTTGATCCTTTCTAGATTTACAGACATCTAAATGAAAGTCCACAGCCCTTTCTTCTGGAGTCAGTGTCAGTCTTCAAAACTTCTCCTCACTCTCGGTGTACCAGAGACAACCGCCCCCCCCCACTACCAGCTGCATCTGTCCCAGCAGAAAGAGAACTTCTGCTTTCCCTTTTCCAAATATTTCAGTCTTGAGCCCTAGACAACAAAGCAGGCATGAGGTCTGAGAACTCTCGCCACATTTCTTCCCCCTCGGCTACTTCCTTTGGTGCTGCTATAAACCATTAGATTCCTCTTGGGGAACCAGGAGTTGTCTATGTCTGCATCCCTGTCTAGTGACAGATGTCTCAATAGGGCATTTTACCCAGCATCTGGCTGTTTCTTAGGTCCCTCCTATGCCCTTTGATTGGTGCTATACATTAGAGTACCTGCTCCCTGTACTGGGCAAAGTGAGCTGCTTATATACAGTCTGTTTTGCAATGAGGCCTACAAGTCCCAGGAACCCTCCTGGACGACAGTCCCAGTGTATTTTTTTGCAGGAGTTGCCAATTTTGGTTGGATGTATTCCTGGAGGTTTCATCACAATACAATCTTTAATTAAAGATTAATCTGTAATTCCTGGAGACTCCAGGAGAATCCTGAAGGATTGTTAACCCTACTTGTTGCAGGAACTAGGGTTGCCCCCTGGGATCTTAATTTTTTTTTTAAGGTAGGCTGTCCTGGGATATGTGTAAGTATGCTCAGTACACATTGCCAGCTGTGCAGTTTTATGCAGGGTGGATAAAAATCAATGATTTAAAAAAAATTGAGTTTTTTTATTTAAATCGATTTTTTTGATAAAATGTTTGTGTGACAACAGAAGAAGGGAACGTCTTCCTTACAGAAACAATTGATACATCAGAAAATGCACACACAGCAGAATACTTACAAGAAGTAGCAGTAAAAGCTATTAACAAACAGTGGAAAATAAATTCAAATGTCTAGTACGCAGTTTGGTCACAGACAATGCTGCAAATGTATCCAAGATTAGAAGAAATTTAGAAGAGCGTGGAGAGAGTCCCAAGTTAATAACATATGGTCGCAGTGCTCATTTTGATGCACCTCCTAGCCAAAGACTTCAGTGTTCCAGAAATAAAGGCTAATGTTGTTGAAATTGCAAAATACTTCCATAACAACCACTTTGCAGCAGCTGCTCTGAAAAAAGTGGGAGGAACCAAGCTAACTCTCCCACAAGATGTGCGATGGAACTCAGTAGTGGACTATTTTGAGCACTATATCAAGAACTGATCTAATCTGATGACAGTTTGTGAACAAAATCATGAAAAAAATAGATGGCACTGTCTTAGCCAAAGTTCTCAACATTGGGCTTAAGAGAAATGTTGAACATATGCTGAGTATCCTGAAGCCTATTTCTGTAGTCTTGAACAAAATGCAGGGAAATAGCTGTTTTATTGCTGACGTTGTTGAAGTTTGGAAGGAACTGAGTGAGATCTTAAAAAGAGAAATATGCAAAGACAAAGTTAAATTACAAGCATTAAAAAAACTAATGGGACAAGCACAATCTCAAGCTCATTTTCTTGCAGATATTCTCAATATTTGGTACCAGGGTCAAACCTTAACTGCTGAAGAAGAGGAGTTGGCTATGCCATGGACATCCAGGAATAATCCCTCCATAATGCCAACTATTATAAACTTCAGAGCTAAGGGCGAACCATTCAAGAAATATATGTTTGCTGATGATGTTTTAAAGTCCCACCAGTGAACTGGTGGAAAGTCACTTAATCACTTGGATTCAGAGACTGTTTTGAAGTCTCAACATCAGTAGCTTCTTCTGCTGGTGTAGAAAGAATATTTTCTTCCTTTGGACTAGTTCATTCCAAATTGAGAAATGGTTTGGGACCTGAAAAAGCAGGAAAGCTTGTTTTTCTTTTCCAGAGTATGAACAAACAGGAAAATGAAGGTGAAGACGACTGAGTTAGCTGCAGAAGCCAATATTTTAAGTTTCTCATGTTGACCTGGCTGACATAGTCGATTTAATTTTTTTTTAAATATTTCATTTAACTATTTTAGTTAAAAACAATTTTAATAAAAACAAACCTGATTTAAAAAAACTTGAATGTTTAACTAAATTCAAAAATTCATATGCTTGTTTTGTTAAAATATTATATGTTTGCTGTTGAAGAAAAAATCCAGAATACCTAACGTTGTTGTTTCAGTTAAATAAAACAATTTAAATGTTTGCCTGGTGATGTTCTCCTCCTAATACAGCATGGCAAGAAAATCCTTCAAATATTAATGATTAACCTGTTGAATTGGAGATAGTTCACCTCCCAATGGCTTCATAAATATCTGCTTCAATTACCTTTGGTAAATGAAATAACCAAACAATCATTCATTTTCTGATATAGCTGTAAAACTAATTTGAAAAGTTTTCAAAATAAATCACTTCAAAAATGTATAGTGTGTACCTTCTAAAAATGAAACCTACATCTCTTTCTCAGTTGTGAAGAATATGTATTAAGGTTATAACAACAAACAAGAATGCACTTTTATGTAGAAATCCATGATTAAATAGAGTCTTCCTGACTAGTGATTTAAATCAAATCCACCCTGGTTTTATGGGCTCAGGATCATCCTGGATGTTTAGGTTTTTTGTATCTCAGAAGTGGCAACCCTAGCAGGAACATGGTAGTGCTGGACTGTAAGCCTGCCCTAAAAAGCCAGTTACAAAACTCCAAAAGAGACCATATTGACTCTGTAGTCCTCCTCTCCTGTATACGCTCTGACTCAGCCCAAAAAGTTGACTCCTTGAAGTAGCCTATTTGAAATCCTGGAAGGGTGGGCAGAGCCCACAAGAACAAAATGCCTGACCCCTCAAATAGAGGAGAGGATGCAGATCAAGAATCAGCTAAACATGGGAGACAACAAATGTTTAAAATAGGAGGCTCCTTGGAGTAGTGTGTAGAGCAAGCAGACTGATGCTCTCTCCTCCTAACCACACTCCACCCTCAGGGTCTCTTATTCAAAGACAAAGGTTTGCCCAAAGTACTATATTATTTCAAAAGGTATGTTTGTGGCTAGGGGGAAAGGGAAGTGAGGGCAAGCTATGATTGCCTGAAAGTATTCAATTCTAATAGTGAAATAAATTCTGAGTGGCTTCATAAAGCATCAGGAATTGATGGGAAGCTAAAGACGTAATAAAAGAAAAATGATCTAAACAAAAAAAAATTTTACTTGTAAATTATTTTGGACACTAAAGTCAACTACCACACTCTGTAAAAGAGAGTGCAGAATCTGGAAGCTGTGACAAGTGTTTCTACACAAATCAGAAAGTGACAGATGTAGATGCTTATTTCTAAATCCTTCTGGAATATAAAGGAATGGGCATTGTTTTCCTGCTGAGCAATAGCTTAATTGACTCCTTGATGCTCCGCTAGTCTCTGTTATAGAAAAATATGGAACACAAAGAAAAGTGCAACTTTGTTCAAGCATAAAATAAACTAAAGGGATCTTTTCTTCTGGCACAACTATACTGCATATTGATGAGTTTACTCTGGAAAGGTAAGCTTGGACAGCATTTCAGTGGTTTCAGTTTATGCACCTTTAGAGATGTCTTGCAAACTGTAATAATGTAATAAATACAAGATTCCATGGCCTATTTTCCTCCTAATTTAACTCATTTTTTTCATATGTGAAGGGGTGGGTATGAGGGAGGACAAGAAAAAGATTCACATGGAAGTTGGTAAGGCATCTAGATGTTCTCTTTCACCTCTCCAAATCCAACAGTGTGCGGACTGTTAGGTCATAAGAGTTGGATAAGTTACCAAACAGTAACATGGAGAAAGGGGAATGAGTGTGAGTGACTACATAAAAATATCATGCAGTATAGCTGTGTAACATTACATTGAATACAGCTGTGTGGCCCAGGGATATTAAAAAGGCAAGGTGGGTAAGGTAATATCTTTTAGTGGACCAACTTCTGTTGGTGAGAGAGACAAGCTTTCAAGCTTACATAAAAGAACCCTTGTCTGTGTCTCACCAATAGAAGTTGGTCCACTGAAAGATATTACATCACCCACTTTCTCTCTCTCATTACACTGGATAGTTACCCCAAGAGGAGTTCAGAGCTTATTTAAAAAATTTTTTTAGCAAGTATAAAACATTTACACTTCCAGGATTGAATAAGAGATGGGCTCACTCAATAAAATGTGCTGCTTCTCCTGAAGTAGAACTTAGAGATGGTGCTTCTTTCTTTCTTTCTTTCTTTCTTTCTTTCTTTCTTGTTATTGGTTGATACTTTTTTTCCCCTGGATCATTCTTGTTAACTAGAAAAATGCGACCCAGCAATCTAATGGTGCAACCTATATTTTTGACTATTCCTATTAAGAACTATGCTGTACTGCCTGAAAACTAGTTCGATTTCATTTCATGCTTAGTTGCTTTCAGATTTTAATAAAGAGCCCATAATATCATTATATTCAGCAAGGAAGTTTAAGAAGCTTGAGGAAAAGTATACAAAAGAACAAAGATGAATTCTATTCAATGGACTGTTCCCTTTTGCTAGTATGCTAATGAAAAATGACAGCCTTACTTGAAATTTCAGTCCCTTGTGTCCTTTTTACTTTAAAACACTAATTTAGTTCATAGTTGAATGTTTCTGTAACTCTGTACCGTTTGTCTTATAGAAGACAATGAAAGGTGCTTATAATTGTATGCATGGGATAGAAAGCATTTAGCTTTTAATAAATAACAGTACACAATAGAATATGACAAATGTGGGTGTTCAGGCAATCTTATATAATACTTGCTTATGAATCCTTATCTATTTATCTAGGATACTTATATGGCTTGCATTACCATTGTATTGAACTGCTGCATGATCCTTAATGTATTTATCCTCACAATACCCCTGTGAGGTAGAGAAGTGTTGTTATCCCATTTTTACAGAAGGGAAAGGGAGGCCCGGAAACGCTAAGTGACTTGCGCAAGGTCATGCAGGAAGTATGGTACAGCAAGGACTAGAATGTGTGTCTCCCAGTTCCCAAGCCCTAACTAATAAACCATTCTTCCTCTCGTTATCCAACTAGAATGCAGTGAGATTACCTGAGCTGCCTGTGGTATGCTGATCTTGAAATGCTGTTCTAGAAATAAAAGTCCTGATTTGTGTCAGAGTCCATGCTACAGGTGTAGTATGTTGTATTAAGCCTTTAGACCCCAGTCCGGCAAATGCTTATGCATTAACTTTAAAGTGCTTAACTTTACATATGTGAATAGTTCCACTGATTTCTGTGGGGCTACTTAAGTTAAACACATGCATAAATGTTTACAGCGTCAGGATCTTAGTGCCATTCAACGTACTGTACCAAAAGAGCACTGTGGATGGATACCGTAATTTATATGTAGAAATAAACGGAATGCCTTTAAAAGCCATGAGCTTAGGAGCACTGTAGCATAAGGATTTGTGTTATACAGTAAACATGGTATTTCCATAGAACATCCAGCTCTCAGAACGGAGGCATGTATTGTATCCAGGTGGGGAGAAGTAATGGGGACTCCATCAATAAATTTGAGCCTGAGAACATCTGCCACAGAAAATCACTTGGTTTAAGGATTGTATGCTTTCTGATCTTTACTTGTAAATGCTCATCTATCCAGTTGTATGTTGTTTTCCCAAAGCAGTGAAAAACTCGATGAGAAGGCAGGTACCAATACTGGAACACCAGCTTTGCCTGTTTGTTGCAATCCCAGATCTGCATCCCTCCCTTTCCAGGCACTTTGCTGTCTACTGAGAGAAAACTGCTGCTCACCAGGGAAATGTTCAGCTGCCAGAACCATGTTGCAGCTCATACAACTTATCACTTGACTTGCATCCCCCAACTCTTCTGTGCCAGCAAGTTTAATTTATATGAAATGAAAAACCAGTTTTTACTGGCAAACCTTACTGTCCACTAATGGTGAAAATCCAAAGCTCCTCTGCCCAATGTTTGTGTGGGGATTTTTTAGCATTGAAAGGTTGTGTGGGTGTGTGTGGGTGTGTGTTGTAAAAGGAAAAAACAGAGAGCTGCAGTAAGATCGGTGAGTTTTTCCTGATGCATCTAGCATATTTATTACTGAAAAATCTTTATTTTTGCAAATTAGTAAAATTCCCTATTTATTTGTTTCAAAATGAAGGCCCAATTCTTCTTTCACTGCATTCAGTGTTGTGAAGTCCCACTGAAGTCTAAGATTTGTCTCTTGCTTCGTTAGGAATAGGACCTGGCCCTGCCTGTTATAATCTCAATGAGACTCAGGGAAATTCACATTGCATTCCATAGACATTTTAGTTCAGTTACAATCATTCAGTCATAAAGAGCTAAAGACTGGAACGGGGCCTTGCTTTATATTTTGTTGTGGCATCAAAGGAGAGGATAAGGAAACATGACTTTCACCAAGCATACCTGTCTTCCCCTTATAGGAAAGAGAGATGCTATGTGTACCCTGCCCCCAGGAAGGGGCTGACAACTGTGCCTCATTAGGGAAATAGACTTTTAAATGAAAATGTTTGCTCTGAGAGGACTATGGTTCCAAGTGGGATCAGGCTATGCCAGGATTCTAGGCCAAGAGGACATTTCCCCACAAAGTCGGGGCCTGACTGCTTAGAGAGTGAGAATCCACTATCAGCTATAGGACTGCTGGTATAGAGTCCCCTGAGTGTTCAGGAATGTTCATGACTAGGGCCCTACCAAATTCACCGCCATGGAAAAATGCATCACAGACGATGAAATCTGGTCTCCTCCTGTGAAATCTGGTATTTTGTGTGCTTTTACAGATTTAATGGGGGAGATCAGCATTTCTCAAATTGGGGGTCTTGACCCAAAAGGGAGTTGCAGGGGGGTCACAAGGTTATTTTAAGGCGGTTGCAGTATTGCAACCCTTACTTCTGCACTGACTTCAGAGCTAGGTGGCTGGAGAGCAGTGGCTGTTGGCTGGGCACCCAGCTCTGAAGGCAGTGCCCTGCCAGCAGCAGCACAGAAGTAAGGGTGGCAACACGATACCATGCCACCCTTACTTCTGCACTGCTGTCTTCAGAGCTGGGTGGCTGGATAGTGGCAGCTGCGGACTGAGGGCCCAGCTCTGCAGGTAGCAGCACAGAAGTAAGTGTGGCAATACCATACCATTCTTACTTCTGCTATGCTGCTGGAGATGGCTCTACCTTCAGAGCTGGGCTCCCGGCCTGCAGCCATTCCTCTCCATCTGCCTTTCTCTTAAGGCAGTGCTGCTGCAGTAGCGCAGGAGTTAGGGCAGTAGTACTGCAAACCCTCCCACCCACTCACACACACAATACCCCTGCACAATTCCTTTTGGGTCAGGACCCCTACAATCACAACACCTTGAAATTTCAGATTTAAATAGCTGAAATCTTGAAATTCACAATTTTTAAAATCCTATGACGGTGAAATGGACCAAAATGGACCATGAATTTGGTAGGGCCCTATTTATGACTTAACATCTGTTTGGTATCATTCCATACATATAATTGTGCTGTGCCTGGGTGTGAACTATGTATCAGATGCACCCAGAGACTGTGATGGGGCTGCCACCCAGCTTTTATCCCATAATAATTCATTATAGCAATTCCATCAGCCTATGATGGATATTTAAAGTAACAGTTGTCTTATACAAAGTATCTGACACTATGGGTAATTCAGTATACTTTCTAACTAAATGCAAATATTATCATAATTTCTCCTCCTTCTAATCATTTCCCACTCATTTTCTTCACTTCTGCTTTTCTTTCTTTGTTTTGTTTTTATTTTTGTTTTTGTTTTTTAAATCCATATTACTGCTGCTTTCAGACCATCTGTCTCCTGGGCCTGGAGTCTGTTCTTCCAAAAATACCACTTCCCATCAGTGCATGATTTATGATCTTATGAAGGGGAGATAGTGATTTCAGGACTGCAGGACCAGTGTCAACACAGACACCCCAATGAAATATTCCAATATAAATAAAAATATTTGCATACCATGACAACTGGCATAATAGATTTTAAAAAATATCTGCAATGACTTATTCACACAGAGCCTTAATGGAAAGCTAGGCAACAGTAATAATGTCTTTTTGTGGCCACCCTCACTCATCAGTGTTAGCATTTTTGCTTAGCTTGCTTTACAGTGTCCAGGAATCACATGTGCGCAGTTGGGTTTATCTGACTGTGCAAAGCAGTAGCTCTCATCCCTGCTGGTGTGCTTCTCAGAATGGTATGACAGGGTGATTAGCCAGATGGGAGCCTACGCAGATGCATACTTAGAGCTCCCACTGAAGTCTGTAGTTGCTGTACAAGAGCTTCAATCTAAGGATAGAATTAAGCCTTTTCTATGAAGCATGTATTTTATAGTTTTGTTTTTTCCTTATTTATTTTTAAAGTTAAACTCTGTCCATATCATCCCCTTGCTATAGCCAAGTAAGATGACTTGATGTAAGAGGCTCAATGGGAGGGAATCCATCAAGGTCAAAGGTTACAAAAGTCTCCTTTACTCGTTCCCCTCCACCCTACAAATGCCAATAACCTCTGTATTCATGGAGCAGATGATCTACTGGCCCCACCGTCACTGCTCTTTGTCTTAGCATTCTAAAAACCAGCGAGGCCCGTTGGAGCTGGGCTCTATATACCCAAGTGGACCGGAACCTCTCACTAAATCTTATCTGCCCTTATTCAGGGGAATCACACTTGTTCTGCTTGTGCTGTATCTGGGGCCCTTGTCGTCATGGAGTAGGTGGCAGGATTTAGCACCTTTACAGTAGTAAATATTTCTGAAGCTTCTTTGATCGGCGCCTTGCTCATAAACATGACCCTCACGTCAGGATCAGCTGTTGCTTTCATTGGCATTTCTCCTACATCGTACATGCTCTGTTTTTTCAATTTCACTTTTATTAAATCAGCAGCATATGGTTTGTAAGGTCCCGGTAAAGAGCTACTGCACAGTGCAGCTGTGGCAACATCACCTGTCAATAGTCCTTTAATTACATTCCTTCTAAATCCGGAGATATTTAAATATAATGCTAAATTTAGGTGTTTGGAGTCAGTAATCCAAGTCCTTCCTATTCATTCAGTTGTCTGAGTTTGTTTTACAGTGTGCAGTCTGATCTCGTAAATAACCATAGAGGTCTAACAACATTGAATAAATGCTAGTTAGATAAGGAGCAGGTGTGGGATTTTATTATTTATACAGTGTGCTAGGGGCTTTACAAAGAAAAGACCATTGGGCCAGAGTCTCAGCTGGTTTAAATTGGCATACTCCATTGACTTCAGTACCACTGTACTGGTTTACACCAGTTGAGGATTTGACCCACTGTCCCTGCCTCAGAATTTACAGTCTAAGGGCCTGATCCAGCAAAAACTGTTGGGCATAGAGTTTGCCTCCATGAGTAGTCCGGTTGAAGGTGTTAACATGGGACTAAGGGTTCAAAAAGCATTACGTCTGATCCAGAGAGACTTTTTCGCATGCAATAGCCTGATGGCTAAGTTACTAGCTTGTGGAAGGGCTATGCTCAAGAGTGATTTGGTATGAAAAACTGCTTTGAATACATGAGAGCTGGGATTTGAACGTAGGTATCCTACATCCCAGGCCAGTACCCTAACTTCTAGGAGAGACATGTGCGTGCATGCATGCTCTTTTTCTCAGGTGTATTGATACCTTTTCCCAAATGGAAAATGGACATTTCAGCAGCATTCTGTTTTTTTTTTTTTCTTTTTAATCCATTGTATTTTTACAAGGCTTTGGAAGAAATTAACATTACCAAATTTATCTCCGAAAAAAATTGATCACAAAGATTATGTAACTCACTCTTTCATTTAATCTTCTTATTACCTTTTTTTTTCCTTAGATGAACTTCTCCTTTAGAGAAGCCCCTAGATACTATGTGTTAAGCAATATCTGCTACTTGTGGGAACAAAACTTTATTCCTCAATAGGGTTGCCAGGTGTCTGGTTTTCAACCAGAACTCCTGGTCGAAAAGGGACCCTGGGCACTCCAGTCAGCACTGCCGACCGGGGCATTAACAGTCCAGTCGGCAGCGCAGCAGGGGGCCGTGGCTAAGGCAGGCTCTCTGCCTGCCCTAGCTCCATGTGGCTCCCAGAAGTGGCTGCCAGGTCCCTGAAATGCAGCCCCTAGACACATGGATGGCCAGGGAGGCTCCGCATGCTACCCCCACCCTTAGTGCCGGCTCTTCAGCTCCCATTGCCTGTGAATTGTGACCAAAGGGAGCTGCCGGGCTGGCATCTGTGGGCACGAGGGCAGCATGTGGAGCCTCCCTGGCCGCCCATGTGTCTAGGGACTGCACTGCAAGGACCTGGTGGCTGCTTCCTGGTAGCCGTGGTAAGCGCCGCTGGGACCCTGCATCCCCTCCCACACCCCAATCCCCTGTCTGAGCCCGGAGTCCCCTCCTGCACCTAAACTCCCTCCCGGAGCCTGCACCCCCACCAACACCCAGCCCTAAGCCCCCTCCTTCATCCCAAACCCCTCATCCCCGGCCCCACCTCAGAGCCCACACCCTCAGCCGGAGTCCTCACTCCCCGCACCTCAATACCCTGCCCCAGCCCAGAGCCCTCTCCTGTACCCTAAACCCCTCATCTCCAGCCCCACCCCCGAGCCTGCACCTCCAGCCCAAAGCCCATACCTCCTTCTGCATAGGGTTACCATTCGTCCGGATTTACCCGGACATGTCCTCCTTTTCGCGCTAAAAATAGCGTCCGGGGGGAATTTGTAAAGCACTCACAATGTCCGGGATTTCCCCCTCCCCCGGCAGAGCGAGCGGCTGGGAGGGCTGCAGAAAAATCCCGGGCTGGACTCCTGAGCAGCTGTAGAGGAGCCGGAGCCGCCCTGCATTCTGAGTTGGCCTCTCCTGCAACCCGGTCCAGCAGCACTGTGCAGGGCCAGGGACCGGGTTTTGTTGTGCAGGGCCAGGGACCGGGTTTTGTTGTGCTGGGGAGCGCAGCCACGTGTCTGGCTCGGCTCGCACAGAGCCCAACACCCTGTTCTGAGCAGCAGGGTAAGGGGGACCGGGGGCAGGAAGGTTCTGGAGGGGGCAGTCAAGAAACGGGGGGGGGGCTTTTGGGGGGGGTGGAGAAAGTTTTGGGCAGTCAGGGTACAGGTAGGGGGTAGGGTCCTGGGGGGCAGTTGGGGGGGGTCTTAGGAGGGGGCAGTTAGGGGACAAGGAACAGGGAGGCTTAGGGGTGGGGTTCTGGAGGGCAGTTAGGAGCAGAGGTCCCAGGAAGGGGCAGTCAGGGGACAAGGAGCTGGGGGGTGGGGAGCTGGGAGTTCTGGGGGGGGCTGTCAGGGGGCAGGAGTGGGGAGAGGGATCGGAGCAGTCAGGGGACAGGGAGCAGAGAGGTTTAGATGGGTTGGGAGTTCTGGGGGGGGGCTGTCAGGGGGCAGGAGTGGGGAGAGGGATCGGAGCAGTCAGGGGGACAGGGAGCAGAGAGGTTTAGATGGGTTGGGAGTTCTGGGGGGGGCTGTCAAGGGGGCAGGAGTGAGGAGAGGGATTGGAGCAGTCAGGGGACAGGGAGCAGAGAGGTTTAGATGGGTTGGGAGTTCTGGGGGGGGCTGTCAGGGGGCAGGAGTGCGGAGAGGGATCGGAGCAGTCAGGGGACAGGGAGCAGAGGGGTTTAGATGGGTTGGGAGTTCGGGGGGGGCTGTCAGGGGGTGGGGAGTGGTTGGATGGGGCGTGGGAGTCCCAGGGGTCTGTCTGGGGGTGGGGGTGTGGATAAGGGTTGGGGCAGTCAGGGGACAAGAGGCAGGGAGGCTTAGATAGGGAGTGGAGTCCTGGGGGGCAGTTAGGGGCAGGGGTCCCAGGAGGGGGCAGTCAGGGGACAAGGAACGGGGGGAGGGTTGGGGGTTCTGGGGGGGCGGGAAGTGGGAGGGGCAGGGGCGGGGCTAGGGCGGGGCTCCTCCCGTCCTCTTTTTTGCTTGCTGAAATATGGTAACCCTACTTCTGCATCCCAAGCCCCTGCCCCAGCCCAGTGAAAGTGAGTGAGGGGTGGGGAAAAGTGAGCAACGGAGGGAGAGGGATGGAGTGAGCGGGGGTGGGGCCTCGAAAAAGGGGCAGAGCATGGGCGGGGCCTCGGAGAAGGGGCAGGGCATGGGATGGGGTAGGGGTGTTTGGTTTTGTGTGATTAGAAAGTTGGCAACCCTATTCCTCAACCCAGCTACTGTGCTTCAATACTGTTGCTTTAGTGCTCACCTCTGTGCTTGGACTTGCGTCACATACTCTGCTTTCAAATAGCAACTTATACTTGTGTTTCTAAGTGCATACTAGTGTTTCTAGTTAGATAAAATCACTTTTATTGAAGGAGGTTACTTGGTGGCAGTGATAAAATCTTAGATCTTTTCAAGAGAAGAAACTTTGAGAGGCAGATTCTCAACAGATATAAATTGTTGTATTCTGCATGGAAGTAGTGGAGCTATGTTTATTTACATCAACTCAGAATCTGTGCCTTAGCTTTTATGGCATATCTAAACATTATTCTGTTCAAACTACTTATTTCATTAAATTGAATAGAATAAGTCTGCTTGCAGAAGGAAGCTGTGTGGCTTCTGTGTTTGGAAACCAATATAGTATTCAGAGTGAAGAAGGGAATTATAAAGGTTTAATTTAAACACAAAGCCTTTGCGTCTGAACACAAATGCAGAATATGACAATAATGGAGAAATCAAGCAAGATTTTTGTTCACTCAGTCAAAGTTTGCGCCAAATGAATAAGAGAATGATCAAAGTGAAGCCTGGTTTTTAAGCTTGGAGAATGAAATTCCTAAAAGTATAGAAATGTGAATAAATTAAAATTCCCCATAAATGTGTATTGGGGATATTTTTCAGTTTGAAACAACTTGCCATTTAAAATAGATAGCAAGTGCTTATTTTTAAAAAAATCTTGAAATTAAAATGACACAAGGTATCATCTACTATAGAGCTTGTTAGTGAGGAGGTATTTCTGTACTAGAAGGAATTAAAAACAGGGTCAGGCCCCCAGGTGGTGTAAATCAGCATCAGTGGAACTATGGTAGGGCTATGTCACCAGATCATTACACTTCTCTATAACAGATCATCAAAGAAGAAATCCTAAAACTATGAACTTCTAATGTCGCTCTGTATATATAGTTCTATGAGAAACAGCTTCTGAGATACTGCAATAATAAATTACTGTTTAAAGGTGTATCTGTCTGCAGAAGACAAAAAATCGTTTCAAATGTTTAGTATGTGGGTGATGACAAAATTATAAAATAGAAATCTTGAGTTTTGCATGATCTAAAATGATGACGGGTCAGATTCTCAGTTGGTGTAAATCAGCATTGCTGCAGTGGCATCAGTGGAGCTATACTTGCTTACACCAATTGTTTTTAATTACTTCAAGTACTGGAATATCTCCTTACTAAGAGATCTGACTAAGGGACATGTACTGAGCCCTTGTTATTGCCATAGAGGTAAAGTTGTTGCAGGGGAAACAAACAAATAAATAAATATATATATATATATATTAGGTCAACAAAATGTATATAGGTATACAACAGTGGAAAAAATATTACAAAATGCTACACCTACGTTAAGTAGCAGAAAAATATAATATACTATATTTGAGAAATAGTGTTTGCTTTGATGATTGACTGTCATCATACATACACAGAAAGGGGTAGAGTTAAGTTTGCGGAAGCAACCTTTACATTGGTATTTCCTGATTTTGCATGTTTTAACAATGCAACTGTAAAGTTTTATTAATGTAGGCATTTTTGTATGGAATTAATATATATTATACATATACATATTACATTATGGAATATATCAGGGAACTATTTTTGAGAAATTATAAAAGATATACTTTGACTTCTTGAGAATCTGCAGTTATATTATAAAAGTGTCCCAGAGGATCCAACCACTTCAGCCACACCATCAGGGGCTCATTCACCTGCACATCTACTAATGTGATATATGCCATCATGTGCCAGCAATGCCCCTCTGCCATGTATATTGGCCAAACCGGAGAGTCCCAATGTAAAAGAATAAATGGACACAAATCGACATCAGGAATGGTAACATACAAAAGCCAGTAGGAGAACACTTCAGTCTTCCTGGACATTCTATAACAGATTTAAAAGTAGCTATACTTGAACAAAAAAAACTTCAGAAACAGACTTCAAAGAGAAACAGCAGAACTAAAATTCATTTGCAAATTTAACACCATTAACTTGGGCCTCAATAGGGACTGGGGGTGGCTGGCTCATTACAAAAGTAGCTTTGCCTCTCCTGGAATTGACACCTCCTCATCTATTATGGAGTGGACTACATCCACCCTGATTTATTTGGCCCTGTCAACACTGGTTCTCCATTTGTGAGGTAACTCCCTTCTCTTTATGTGTCAGTATATAATGCCTGCATCTGTAATTTTCACTCCATGCATCTGAAGAAGTGTTTTTTTACCCACCAAAGCTTATGCCCAAATAAATCTCTTTAAGGTGCCACCGGACTCCTTGTTATTATAAAAGTGGAAAGTTTTTATTGCTTTCCAAGTAGCAAAAAGGGCACTATTTTTAATAAAATCTCCATAGAATGAACCTTATCATGCATGAAATATATATTATTTACAAACTTTAGAAGATAATTTTTTTCTCTAGGAAATCATGAGTATCTTCATTGCAATTCACATTATTGTCAGAAATTATGTTACTGTTCACTGGGTACTTGTTTTTATCATATTCCTTTTTCATTAAATATTCAAGTTTGGCAAGGCACGAAGGCAAATGTCATTTCAGTAGCTAATGTTGTCAGATGTTAGAGAAGTGGCTGAAGCAAATTCATATAAACTGCATCATTAATGTCCTTTCTCTTTTGATAACCAAAAAGCAAAGTTTAGTGCAAGAGTCAGGCTTTGCAAATTCAGCCTCTCCGGATAATTCTAATTAGCAGTGATAATTAGGTACAGATGGTTTAGAGATGGGAGATGGCAGTGGTCGTCTTTTCAGGGTTGTGCAAGATGTCATCTACTTTTTCCATCCTACAGAAATGCTTTGAGGGCCTGAGCCAAAGCCAATTGATATCAGTGGAAAGATTTCCCTTGACTTCAGAAGGCTTGGCTCAAGCCCTAAATTCTGTCATTATCCATAGTAATATTTTTCTGTACAACATGGAGGAAATAATATGTAGCATTGCATCTTCAAAGCATGTGAGAATATTAAGAGCTAGATTCTGCTGCCCAGAGTGTAGGTGCTACTCAAGGTGAGTATGGTTTATGGAATCTAGTCCTTATTAATTAAAGGCTCAGTCTGCCCCACTTACTCACACTGAGTAGATGCTATTCCCTAGTCCTAGTCCTCAGTGATTCCCAGAATAGCACCAAAATCCTAGAATCTGACTATAACTGACTAGTCACCAGACTATTACTGAAATTCTAGAGTCAGACTTTCAGATATATAACCAGTCAATTTTAAATATATCTGTATATTATGTAGTAGAAAACACTGACAACTGTGTCTGATGGTATTTCCTATGTATCAGATCTCAGTTGATGTGTACCTTCTCATAAAAGCGTAAGGAATTAAAAGAAAAACAAGAATGAACAGTTTTATCTGAATGGAGTATGCGTGTGCTTCTGTTACAGGGATTTATGGGCTATGTATGAAAATAGGATTCAGTTAGGAACATAACACAGCCAATTTCTTAAATCCACTAAACCAGACTGACATTTGTTGGGAAGGTACGATTAAAATATATGAAATGATATGAAAGAAGTCTGCCTCTGCCAGAGCAACAAAAATACATTATCTATCTATCAGATAAGGCAAACTGAACTCAAATTATTGGGTTATCAATAACGTATTTGCAAATATGTACCTAACTTGTGCATGCAGTTACTGAGACTGCAGGTGCACTTTTGCACACGCAATTATGCATGCTTCTCTTATACTGAGACCCCAAATGTCCATCCTTTATGTAAACAGTTTTCAGCTTTTATCTTTAGAATTTAAGACCTAGTGTAAAGAGAACATATCCATTATACACAATGAGCTAAGATATTTGGGGTCTTTTCTCACATTAATCAGATCAGGTTAAGAAAAAGACTGACACTCCCCCCTTCCCCCCCCCCCAAAAAGTATTCCATGAGTTATGTCAGCTGGTAGTGAAAGAGTGGTAATTAAACGCGTTCTTTCTGATCGTAAAGTCCATTTGCAATAAGGCATCCTGTAAACACTTTGCATATGCTTCATTTTACACACTATGAGTAGCGCCCCCTGAAGTCAGTGGGGCTACTCGCAATGTGTAAAGTTAAGTGTGTGAGTAAGTCTGTGGGATCAGGCACTAAAGGTGTTACTTAGCTGGTCAAAACAGCTGTTAGGAGAATTATATACAAAATCAGATTCCATTCTCACTTACACATGTGTTAATTAGGACTAACTCCATTGTCAATGGAGTAATGGGTATAAATGACTGGAGAATAAGGCTCACAGTATCATTCCCTGTGTTCAATGAGTAAAATATCTATTGAAGTCAGGAGTCAGGTGATATCTTCACTTGGAAAAGTATCTAAAAATGTATCTGAGCTTGGAGTTTCCATAAAAAATGGAAAATAAATTCTTCTCTGAATAGCCTGACTCCATTCTACCCCCTGGGCACAACTGTAAAATGCAAAACTGTGAAGTAACTGCTCTACTAACGCACTTTAAATATTTTTGTCGGAACTTGTAGGAAAGCTGAGAAGTCCTCTACTCTGTCATTAAGAAGCATCTACATAAATCTGTGCCAAATGAAAAGCTTTTTAAAGGGAGGCAATTAATATTATACTGTAGAGTGTATCATTCCCCTGTATATAAGTCACCGGGAGGGGATGTAGGCTTTTTGTGGATTTTATATCTGTTTGGAAAGACTGATCTAGGTTGGAAAAGCATCAAGGTTAGAAGAACTGTTTCATATCTTTATAGTTTTTACTATCATATATTTACTATATATAAAATTCACATTGAAAATAATTTGAAAATATTTATTCATAAGTAACTGATGTTTTTTTTTTAAATTAACTGCAGTTGAATTTTAGCCTGATCAAATGTGTAAACTTCCTAGCAACTTTATACCTAAAATATAGTATACGTTTTTAATACTAGGATACCTGTCAAGGCAGAAATTTATTTTACAGTAATGTGGTATTCTTCAATAGAAGTCACCCTGCAGGACAGATATAATATTAAGTCTTTCTCAAAAACTTCCAGAGAATACTTTTCCAATTTCAGTGGACCAATTAAAATAATGAAAGGCCCCTCAACACATGCACTGTATTTCATGGGCCAAATTCTGCTTTCAGTTACACCTGTGTAAAACAGGTGTAAATGAGTGGAGAATCTATGTCTCTGTATCATTCCCTTTGCCCTGGTCTACACAACAGGGTTAAGTCGAATTTAGCCACATTAAGTCGATTTTATAATGGATGCGTCTACACAAGCAACCCCATTCCATCAACTTAAAGGACTCTTAAAATCAACTTTTGTACTTCTCCCCGATGAGGGGAGTAGTGCTAAAATCGACATTGCTGAGTCGAATCTGGGGTAGTGCGGATGCATATTGACGTTATTGGCCTCTGGGAGCTATCCCAGAGTGCTCCAATGTGACCGCTCTGGACAGCACTTTCAACTCTGATGCACTAGCCAGGTACACAGGAAAAGCTCCGGGAACTTTTGAATTCCATTTCCTGTTTGGTCAGCGTGGCGAGCTCAGCAGCACAGGTGACCATGCAGTCCCCCCCAGAATCGCAAACGAGCTCCAGCATGGAGCGAATGGGAGACGCTGGATCTGATTGCTGTATGGGGAGAAGAATCTGTGCAGGCAGAACTCCGATCAAAAAATCTATATGCCAAAATCGCACAGGGCATGATGGACAGAGGCTACAACAGGGGACACACAGCATGTGCCGCGTGAAAGTCAAGGAGCTCAGGCTAGCCTACCAAAAGACAAAGGAGGCAAATGGTCGCTCTGGGTCAGAGCCCCATACATGCCACTTCTATGAACAGCTGCCTGGCATTCTAGGGGGGGGACCCTACCACTACCCCACCACTGTCGGTGGACACCTGCAAGGGGGGAGTCTCACGCAACATGGAGGAGGATTTTGTGGATGAGGAAGAGGAGGAGGAGGAGAATGCACAGCAGGCAAGCGGTGAATCCGTTCTCCCCGACAGCCAGTACCTTTTCATCACCCTAGAGCCAATACCCTCCCAAGGCGGGATCCCCGACCCTGAAGGCAGAGAAGGCACCTCTGGTGAGTGCACATTTGTAACTACAGTACAGGGTTTAAAAAGCAATAGTGTTTAATGTTTGATTTGCCCTGAAGACTTGGGATGCATTCATGGCCAATACAGCTACTGGAAAAGTCTGTTAACGTGTCTGGGGATGGAGCAGGAATCCTCTAGGGACATCTCTATGAAGTTCTCCTGGAGGTACTCTGAAAGCCTTCACAGAAGGTTTATGGGGAGGGCTGCCATATTTCGTCCTCCACAGTAGGACACTTTATCACACCAAGTCAGTAGCAAGTAGTCTGGAATCATTGCAGCACAAAGCATGGCAGCGAATGGTCCTGGGTTTTGATTGCATTCAAGCAACATTCGGTCTATATCTTTCTGTGTTAGCCTCAGCAGAGTGATATCATTCAAGGTCACCTGGTTGAAATAGGGGAATTTTTGTAAGGGAACAGTAAAAGGATCCCGTTCATGCTGGGCTGTTTGCGCTTGGCTAAAAGGGGTCATCCCTGAGAATAGCCACGTGGCGGGGGAGGGGTGAAGGGATCATCCCAAATAGCCACACAGAGGGGTGGGGGGAGGTGTGTGCTGCACATCCACCCGAAAACCGCAGCCCCTCCTTTTAAATGGCAAACCCAATCGGCATTGCTTGCTATGGGAAAGAAGAGCGCTGCAGTTTGAAAACATTCCCACATGTTATCAAGGCATTAGAAGCCAAACCCACGTACCCTTTGGCTTACCATGGCTGCCTGGAAACCGAATTCTGTTGCCCAGGCGTCTGTGATGTGTCACCATACCGGCAGGTGCTCAATATAAAAGGCAAAATGCGACCTTGTACCTAAAGCACATGTGCTGTCTGCTGTGAATGGCTGATTCACTGTGAAAGAGTCTCCCTTTTGCTCTCAGAAATGTTTCATCTTAAATTTTACTCTCCCTTTTTATCCCCCCGCAGGTGCAAATGTTTCTATGCTCCCCCTATCATCTCTGTCCCTGAGGTTATCGCAGATTAGAAAGCTAAAAAAACACACTCGCAATGCCATGTTTTCCGAGCTCCTGCAGTCCTCTCGCACTGATAGGGCACAGCTGAATGCATGGAGGCATTCAGTGGCAGAGTCCAGGAAAGCATTAAGTGAGCGCGATGGGAAGAGGCTGGATGCAATGCTGAGGCTAATTGGGGAGCAAACGGACATGCTCAGGCATCTGGTGGAACTGCAGGAAAGCCAACAAGAGCACAGACTGCCGCTGCATCCACTGTACAACCGCCTGCCCTCCTCCCCAAGTTACATATCCTCCTCACCCAAGAACACGGGGGGAGAGGGGGTGAGGCTCCGGGCACCCAGCCACTCAACTTCAGAGCAACAGAAGGCTGTCATTCAAACAGTTTTGATTTGTAGTGTGGCTACAATAAGCAATGTGGCCTTGTCCTTCCCTCCTCCCCCACTCCACCCTACTCCACCTATCAGTTATCTTATCAGTTATCTCGCTTATTTTAAATTAATAAAGGAAGAATGCATGGTTTCAAAACAATAGTGACTTTATTTCCTTTGCCAGCTGTGATCAAAGGGGGGAGGGTGGTTGGCTTACAGGATATTAAAATCAACAAAGGGGGCAGGTTTGCATCAAGGAGAAATGTACACAACTGGCCAGTCATTAAACTGGTTTTCAAAGCCTCTCTGGTGTGCAGCGTCCCTACCTGTGCTCTTCTAATCGTCCTGGTGTCTGGCTGTTCAAAGTTGGCAGCCAGGCAATTTGCCTCAACCTCCCACCCTGCCGTAAACGTATCCCCCTTACTCTCACAGATATTATGGAACACACAGCAAGCAGTAATAACAATGGAAATATTGGTTGCGCTGAGGTCTAACCTAGTCAGCAAACAGCACCAACGAGCTTTTAAAGGTCCAAAGGCACATTCTACCACCATTCTGCACTTGCTCAGCCTATAGTTGAACTGCTCCTTACTACTGTCCAGGCTGCCTGTGTATGGCTTCATGAGCCATGGGAGCAAGGGGGAGGCTGGGTCTCCAAGGATAATTATTGGCATTTCAACATCCCCAACTGTAATTTTCTGGTCTGGGAAGTAAGTCCCTACTTGCAGCTGCTCAAACGCATCCTAAAGATGCGAGCGTCATGCACCTTTCCCAGCCATCCCATGTTGATGTCCGTGAAACGTCCCTTGTGATCCACCAGTGCTTGCAGCACCATTGAGAAGTACCCCTTGCGGTTTATGTACTGGTTGGCAAGGGGTCCGGTGCCAAGATAGGGATATGCGTTCCGTCTATCGCCCCACCACAGTTAGGGAAACCCATTGCAGCAGCACCATCCACTATGATCTACACATTTCCCAGAGTCACTACCCTTGATAGCAGAACGTCAGTGACTGCATTGGCTACTTGAATCACAGCAGTCCCGACAGTTGATTTTCCCACTCCAAATTGATTCTCGACTGACCGGTAGCTGTCTGGCGTTGCAAGCTTCCACAGGGCTATCGCCACTCGCTTCTCAACTGTCAGGGCAGCTCTCGTCTTGGTATTCCTGCGCTTCAGGGTGGGGGAAAGCAACTCATAGAGTTCTAGGAAAGTGGCCTTACACATGCGAAAGTTTCGCAGACACTGGGAATCATCCCATACCTGCAACACTATGCGGTCCCACCAGTCTGTGTTTGTTTGCCGGGCCCAGAATCGGCATTCCACTGTACCAACCAGCCCCACTGCTGCCATGATGTCCCAATTGCCACAGCCCGTGCTTTCAGGAACATCTGTGACCATGTCCTCCTCACAATCATCCTCATGCTGCCATCTCTTAGCCAGGTTCTGCACATACTGCAGTATAATGCACGAGGTGTTTACAATGCTCGCAACAGCAGCAGTGAGCTGAGCGGGCTCCATGCTTGCCGTGCATGCTATGGCGTCTGCACGGGTAACCCAGGAGAAAAGGTGCGAAATGACTGTCTGCAGTTGCTTTCACAGAGGGAGGAGAGAGGGGAGACTGATGACATGTACCCAAAACCACCTACAACAATGTTTTTGCCCCATCAGGCATTGGCAGCTTAACCCAGAATTCCAATGGGCAATGGAGACTGTGGGAACTGTGGGATAGCTTTCCACAGTGCACCGCTCCGTGAGTCGATGCTAGCCACGGTAGTGAGGACGCACTCCGCTGACTTAATGCGCTTAGTGGGGACATATACAATCGACTGTATAAAATCGATTTCTAAAAATCAACTTCTATAAATTCGACCTAATTTCATAGTGTAGACATACCCTTTATTTAAAAATGGAGTAACTCCATTGGCTTTGTATGACTGTAACCAAAGTGCAGTCCTTGTATTTAGGAGCCATTCATTATTTTAATTGCTTTCAATATCTCTTCTCTTTTTATCTCAGCTGCTCTGTGATTCTAGGGGAAAACCATCTTCTCCAATCATTCTGTTTTCTTCCTTTCACTAACTAGTAAATTACTATCATCTCTTAGGTTGTGGACAGGACAAAACCAGTGGAATTACTCCAGATGTACACTGTTGTAACACTATTTGACAGAGTGTATGAAAGCCCTTTTTGAGAAAACCAGCATCTTTAGGGTAGTTTCGTGTATGAGCAAGCGTTGTTCTTATTGTGAGTGCTTTAGTAACAGGATACTACTACAGAAGTTGCAACTCTGTTATTAATGGGGCTGATTGCTGAACAAGAAAAAAAAAACACATTATCATAATTTCTCACTCCTATCTTCCCCAAGACAAAATATATTGCTACTTGCCATGCCCTGTACAAGGAAATTTATTTAAATGTTTGTTTATCAACTGTCATATGAAGGATATGTTGATGTGAGGATGTCCTTCTATGCAGGAGATAGCAGCACAGCCGTACTTCTAGTATCTCTCACTGACCTAAAAAACTTGAGCCCTGCCCCACACACATCCAAGCTTCTGTTCAGGGTGACTCAGAGGCATACCACAAACGCTGTCATTTTATAGAGCTTTCTCCCATAAAACAGGATGAATAAAACCCTATTAAAATAATTAAATAGATTAAACTTTATAATATCTGATCAATTGGGTTTAATTTTTTTATTTCTCTTTATAGCTGAAACTGTCGTGGCCTGGGGAGCAATGTTTGGCAGAGTCTGTTACTTTACGGGCCAATCCTGCAACTCTCATGAATAGACCCAGTGGGCCAGATACAGTGTAGATGAGAGAACTGCAGCTCCATTGAAGACTAGGATTGGGTTATTTGACTTTCCTAGAATAATAGATACAAGTAAGGGCTGGTAGGAGTGGGACCAAAGTGTGGAGACTGTTTTTAGCCCAGACTGCATCTGCTCTCTGCTTATCATTGGGGGGAGGGATAGCTCAGTGGTTTGAGCATTGGCTTACTAAACCCAGGATTGTGAGTTCAGTCCTCAAGGGGGCCACTTAGGGATCTAGGGCAAAATCAGTACTTGGTCCTGCTAGGGAAGGCAGGGGGCTGGACTTGATGACCTTTCAACATCCCTTCCAGTTCTAGGGGATAGGATATCTCTATTTATTTATCCTTTTCTGTAGAACTGAGCGAATAATTGATCTTTTTTTCAAGTTCGATGAAAAAATGGCTTTGAGTTTATCCAAAACAGAATTTTGTCAGTTTTTGTTGCTGAAACAAGAAACTGAAGAAATTTTGTTTCAGGTTGAACAAAACATTTAATTAAACCTGAAATGTATTTTTCTTTTCCTTTCCTTTTTGTTTTCTTTTTCAGGTGTGGTTTTTAAATAAATCTAGCTAAATTTATAAATGAAACATAGTTTTGAAATGAAAAGTCAATGTTTTTGTTTTAAAAAAAAGTCACCATAATTTTTTTTTACTTTTTCTAATTTTTTTTATTCAACTCAAATATGCAAATAGTTTCAATTGATCCAAAACTGCAGTTTTCAGTAAATAAACTATTTGTCCAAAAAACTTTCACCCAGCTCTACTCTGAAGTCCTTGTCTACACAAAAGAGTTGCACCAATTTAATTTAAATTGTTTTTTAAAGCAATTTAATTAAACTGGTGAAAACCCCTGTGTGGACACTCTTATTTCATTGCTCAGTTTTCACTGTGCTTTTATCTTGTGATAGCTCATGTCCATTCATTACTCTGAGGTAAAAAAATAACCTTTTTAGAAGTGTAGACAAGTCCTTAGACTCCAGTACCAACATGTATCCACTCTTTCTGATGTGGGCAGGGCAGGCCGGACCTGTTCTTCTGACACTGACATGTCTCCATCATAGCAGCAAAGAAGATCAACCAGATTTCTTGTTTAAAATTATAATTTAACTAGGGTTACCATATCTAATAAATAAAAAAAGAGGACCCTCCACGGGCCCTGGCCCCGCCCATTTCCCCACCCATAGCCCCGCCCTAACTCCGCCCCCTCCTCCCTCCCACTCCCAGCCACGGTTTGCCGGGCAGCCCCCAGACCCTGCACCCCCGGACGGCGCTTCCCCAGCGCAGCTGGAGCCCAGGAGGGGAAGCGCAGGGTCTGGAGGCTGCCCGGCAAACCGTGAAGCCAGTAGTGCTCGGGCTTTGGGCAGTCCCTATGCCTCTGGACCCTGCGCCCCCAGCCGGGCACTTCCCCTCCCGGGCTCCGGCGGCGCAGGGTCCGGAGGCACAGGGGTTGCCCGAAGCCGGTAGCGCTCGGGCAGCCCGGCTCTTAAACAGAGCCGAGCTGCCCGAGCGCTACCGGCTTCGGGCAGCCCCCCCTGCTTCCGGACCCCGAGCCGCGGGCCAGGCACTTCCCTTCCCGGGCTCCAGCTGAGCTGCTCCACTACTCCCCTCTCAGACTTTAAAAGCCGAGCTGCCCGAGCCAGCGCTACCAGCTTCGGGCAGCCCCCCTTGCCTCCGGACCCCGAGTTGCCGGAGCAGAGCAGCTGGAGCCGGGGAGGAGAAGTGCCTGGCCGGCGGCTCGGGGTCCGGAGGCAGGGGGGGCTGCCCGAAGCCGGTAGCGCTGGCTCTGGCAGCTCGGCTTTTAAAGTCTGAGAGGGGAGGAGCGGAGCAGCTCAGCTGAAGCCCGGGAAGGGAAGTGCCTGGCCCGCGGCTCGGGGTCCGGAGGCAGGGGGGGCTGCCCGAAGCCGGTAGCGCTGGCTCGGGCAGCTCGGCTCTTAAAGTCGGAGAGGGGAGGAGCGGAGCAGCTCAGCTGGAGCCCGGGAAGGGAAGTGCCTGGCCCGCGGCTCGGGGTCCGGATGCAGGGGGCGCTGCCCGAAGCCGGTAGTGCTGGCTCGGGCAGCTCGGCTCTTAAAGTCTGAGAGGGGAGGAGGGAGCAGAGCAGCTGCGGGAGGGGAAGTGCCCGGCCGGCATTTTCCCGGACATGTTTGGCTTTTCGGCAATTCCCCCCGGACGGGGGTTTGATTGCCGAAAAGCATCATGTCCGGGAAAAACCGGACGTATGGTAACCCTAAATTTAACATTTATGAAATGTCCTACGCATCCCCAGTGCTTTACAAATGCAGAGAGGCTTCGGGCAGATCCTCAGCTGGTCTGAATTTTCATAGCTCCACAAAGGAACTATGACCACTTACACCAGCAGGGGATTTACCCCTTTATGTCTGCCCTGGGGAGATCACAGGATAACAATTCAAACACATGATGATTAGGGGCTAAATGCTGAAAATGTAACTTAACAAATGCACCTCATCTCACGCAAGGTGTTGACATGACAAACACAATGCAAATGGTGTTATTGTTTTAAAATGTATCTTTGATAAAGACTTTGCTGCAGTTACATTCTGACAATGTTTAATCAGAAGTTTTGAACTCTCTGCTATTCCTTTCTCCTTGACTTCTGCTGCTTTCCTTCTCCTCTCAAACTCTGTCTTAAACAGTGAATCAATATACTGTTAGCTACTCCTCCTACCCACCCACCCGTCTTTTGTTGTCTTCCTTTTCTTTAAAGAACACTTTGTGCTGTTAGCTATTGTCTGTCTTCCAATATGTGGGCATGCTGCGGAGACAGTTTGGGATCGAATTTGTCTTAACTGAATTGTCTTGCCTTTGAGGTTTTGTGTGTGTGTGTGTATGTGTACATATATAATATTTTTTAAAAACTTATTACTTTGTCAGTTTCTGTGGCTTAACACTAGTATGTGGAAGATATTGATAATATGCATGCAGTGACAAAATGGTCTTGTCACAGGATATCTTAGCCAAGGAGATTTTTGCTACATGTTATTTTAAAAGATGGACTTCTCATTAGATATTCACATCGCATGTACTGTCACCTTTGGATCAAGACTGAAATTTGATTCTAGCTGCAGATAATTACTCTTGGACTAGCCAGGACCCTCAGATCAAAAGATCAGCACTCAAAACATATCAGATCCTCCTCCTCCTTCTCTATCACTCTCCTCAGCATTGTTGAGAACCCTTGGAAAATATGCTGAATTTCTCATCCATTAACATCTATACAGTTTCACATAAAAGTTTCTGTATAGATTAAAAATGCAGAAATGTTAAACATGTTAGTCCCTCTCCTAGAGTGAATAACAAGTGAGTCTGTGGGTTGGTTTGTTTGAGGCTACAAAAGGATGACATCTCCATCCTCAAGGTAGAGACAGTCGCAGTTTATGAGCTTGGTTAGGGATGAGGTTACTGTTTACAATCCAACATCATCATAAAGTTCTGGTGCATGATTACATGTTAGTTCTTATGAAAATATATCTACTTGTTCTTTCAAACCTGGTTTATTTTTTCTTTTTGGTTTACATGTGTTTGTATTACCCATTACTAGTGTAGATAAATTTGATCTTTTAATCTATTTTCCTCTAGCATATGGAAAATTTCATTAAAAAAAAGTCTCTGTATACTCAGTGTGTTGGCGGGGGGGAGGGAGCGTTAAGGAAGAAGTGTCTAAAGTAACTGCCTTCAAAGTGTGCTAGCCCGTATTATATGGGGATCCAGGGAAATGCCATTAATCTTGGAAAATGTAACAGCTTAAAAATAAGGGTTAATTTGGCAGGAGTTACAATCCAATTTATTTTATCCTGCACTAACTTTCATTGTGCAGCTGGCTGATTAGCTCTGGCCAAATTGTGCCTGAGAGGCATAATACTGCACAGTGGGCAATATTTCCATCTTTTCTGTGCTTCTCCTATCCTCCTTTGGGGTGACTTGCACTCCAAGGGGCACTGAAAGAGGGATCAGTCTTTGTATTCTGGAGAATGTGCACTCCTTTCACTCTTGTTACAGGGACCAGGCACCATCTGGGCCTTAGGAATTAGAGGATCTAAAATGCAATGTTGCTGATAAATCCTTAGATCATCCTAATTAGTCATGTTCTAAGTGTGAGATAATCAAACCCAGGGTCTTGCACACCTCCAGAGAGGGGGCAGGTACAGGAGGTGATTCTTTGTCACTTCATTATCACCACCACAGTTGTTAGGAGGCTCTGTCGATGTCTCCCAGTTGCTATAGAAACACTGTTCTTGCTTATCTTTGTTTCTCTGGTAACAATCCCCTACTTTCTGACTGCAGTCATGCTCTCTGTTGCTGTAATAGTCTCTAGTGTGGCTTAAGTTGTATGTTAATCGCTCATATTGGGTCATCCCATAGATTCATGCTTGTAGCTTCTTCCTTGTACTGTGGATTTTGGGGCTGCTTGTTTGGTGTTCTTTCAGAAGCTACTGAGACAAGAATAGGAAAACGTACCTTGGTACAGTTTACAGAGGAGTCTGGCAGTAAAGCTATTAAAAGATAGATTTCACAATCTATTGCTTCTTGTGATACGTGGGTCTAGGATTCACTTAGGAGAGAAGCCTGACTTGGGGCCAGAGAGTCTGGAAGCCTTTAAGGGAGTATTATGCTTGAGTTCTGGTTATTTGGGATTTCATGAGGAGGACATCCAGATGTATGTCCTGAGGTCATGCGACTCCTTGAGGAGAGCAGCCAAAATTGAGGCCATAGGGCTTGGGATTCTGTGAAGGGTGTTTCAAAAACATTTATTGAATTTAGCTGAATGTGAGGTTAATGGGATTATTGCTGGAAATAGGGATTGTTGTATATATTTGTAGATGGTTACATGGCTAGTTTGTTTTTCATAGTGCTTTCCATGGTGCTGAATTTTCAATTCACTGAAATGCTTCTGACATTCTTAATTGTTAGAAACAATAGACCAGATTCTCAAGTGTTTGTGGTGTCTCTCCACATTAGTGCCACCAGCAGAATCTGGCTCTCCAGCTGGTCTAAGAGGCCACAAGAGGGTTACACTACTCGAGGGAGATACTCTGATGGTGAAAAGTCACTGTAGAGATGCCTCTGAGATTGGTATAAGAGGCATGAATGGGGATTCCTTACGTTCCCTCCCCCGCAGTCTTTAGCTGCCTATGGCAGATGTAACACTGGGGAAAAGCCTTGCAGAAAGCCAGGATGAATGAAAAAGTGAGCATTGTGTACTCATTCCCCCATTCTTTGCTGTGTACACCTCAGCTGTAGATGAGGATCTGGTGCAAAGGGTTTAAAAGGAGAAGGAAAGTGATCTTTTGATTAGAGTATGGTTAGAGTTAATGTGGGCCTAAACTCTTTAAGACAAACTGAAAATTGATTAGCCTATAATGTTCTCATGAGTTTTAGATAAGGAATTTATTAATGAGTTATTATGAATAATTTGGTAGTTTAAGAGGATCTGGAGATTTTTTTTGCTGTCTTTAGTTAGCAGACATTTTAGTGCCCTTACAACATCTCTTACTTGGGTTACCTTTTATGGAGCTCATATTTAGGTGACCATTGTTAATGTTTATGGGAGTCATTTGTATTAATCTCAGTGTTCCATTCACTGAATTTACCACACTATCCTAAAAGTAAAATACAATCTACTCTTCATGTACTATAGAGAAAGGCATGTTTACCTTCATGTAATTCATTGGAATGTTTGGAGAGATGAAACCACTATTTTTAATGTTTATATATAGTTTCTGTATTAGCCTTATTGGAATTTATGGGTGGATAGATACTGCATATTTATATATTACTGCCTCACAGCTTAAACAGTTTATCATTTAACCCTTTTATCTGAATTAAGAGTAATACACTACTTCTAATATCAAATCAAACTTGGTATCAACTGTATATGTAATGTAATATAATTGTATTAAGATAAATTTGGGTGAGTTTGTGAATTGATTTCTTCCATTTACACTACCTACTTTATCTTCTCCATTATCAGTGTTGTCTATGCTGCTGTATTGGGTCTGTATCCTGTACAATTATGTAGACTGAATGGGAAAAAAAGTGAGAAACGAACTAGGAGAGTAGTTAAATTTGTTGCTAAAATAGATAGATGCTTGCCACCAGTATATTCATTCGATGCTATGGGACCATTGAAAACAAGTCATGTTGGACAGTTTGGCTACACTTAGAGCATTGATGCTGGTGGCACTATTTGGAGAAGTAAGGATTACTTACATGCGTTTTGCAGAATTGTGTTGCTTTTAGGTTTTATATGTATTGGTTTAGAAGAACAGAAAATAGAAGAGATCAGCATATCTGTAGATTTGTAATACTAAATCAGATTTATTGTCTTATAAATGAAAACATTCTTCTGTCATTCTGTCAGGCATTCCCTTCTTATTTTGCATGACACACAGTACAGTATTTACCTGCTGCTGTGAATTGCCTCTGAGCATTTCTTTTTGTGTCATCTTTGCCTACCTATTTTCCCATGTCACCAGTCTCAAGTGACATTGATTCATTAAGTAGCAAATCCTGGGAGGATGTTCTGTCAGCATGTAAGGCCCAAAAGTATCTCAAACGATATGTTGGCTCTTCAGTGGGCAAAAGCAACAGAGATCTTGTGAAGGTCCCTGGGCTGCAGGTGAGATCTCCCTGATGCAAGGTAGAGGTGTGGAGGCTGGCCATGTGCACGTTCACTTTATGGATCTACTGGGCCACATCCATTATTTTTCCCACTACAAGCTGTGACAGACCCAGACCAGTGGGGTACAGGAGTCTGGTAGAGGGCAAATATACTGGTCACTGGATGAGTAGTTTTCTGTTCCCTGAGTGACCAGAGCAGGGGCTGCACTAGAGTAATCAGGAACCTGCTAGAACCAGTTAAGGCAGGCAGGCTAATTAGAACACCTGGAGCCAATTAAGAAGAAGCTTCTAGAATCAATTAAGGCAGGCTAATCAGGGCACCTGGGTTTTAAAAAGGAGCTCACTTCAGTTTGTAGTGGGAGTGTGAGGAGCTGGGAGCAAGAGGCGCAAGGAGCTGAGAGTGAGAGGGTGTGCTGCTGGAGGACTGAGGAGCACAAGCGTTATCAGACACCAGGAGGACGGTCCTGTGGTGAGAATAAGGAAGGTGTTTGGAGGAGGCCATGGGGAAGTAGCCCAGGGAGTTGTAGCTGTCATGCAGCTGTTACAGGAGACACTATAGACAGCTGCAGTCCACAGGGCCCTGGGCTGGAACCCGGAGTAGAGGGCGGGCCCGGGTTCCCCCCAAACCTCCCAATTGACCTGGACTATGGGTTCTCCCAGAGGGGAAGGTCTCTGGGCTGTTCCCCAACCCACATGGTGAATCTCTGAGGCAAGAAAATCCGCCAATAAGCGCAGAACCCACCAAGATAGAGGAGGAACTTTGTCACAAAGCTAATGGTGACTGCAGCCCTTCTGAATGGACTTTCTGGCTAGCTGGAGCTAAGGATTTCATCTCTCAGGCCTGAGATACTTTTACACTGAGCAAAGCCCTTATACTGAGGTTTGTTTCCATTACCCAGGACCTGCCCTTACATGCAGATGAATTTAAGTTACTCTTTATACAAGAGCAGTCAAAGATGTAATAGCTGATAATGCTGTAGTGATAATGCTGATAATGCTGTAGTGAGTCATCAAATATACAGCCACTGTATATTTTAGAGCACATACAAATCACCCTATTCATATTGCCACAACTTCAGTCTTTAGTAAAAACAAGATCAGAGCACAGCTATTGAATGAGACATATGAGTCACAAAATGCCACTCCCATGATTTGAAATAGTAGGGCAATTAAATTCAGCCCTCTCCCCCAGGAATATGTTTGCCTGTCCAATCCAAGTATCTTAAACATGCCCAGGAGTGTGGTTTCTAAGCACAGACCATATAAAATGGCAATGTTGAAAAAAAGACACTTGTTTAATATTATGTATTGTAAGAGACTCCTAGAAAAAGGTGCAGTTGTCACAGTGGTTCATATGAATTTTGCAAGATTTTGGAGAAGGACACCTAGAGTTTCAAGCAGTTTATGAAATACATTTTTTTTAAAGTAACAAGATCAGTGTGGCCAGGATTTCACTCTGTGTCTTACTGGGAGCATCTGCAATGATTTCTCCTTATCTCCACTCTTCATCAATGTGATTTTTTTTCCTTTGACAAAATGTTTCGTTTACTTGCAGAGATCAAAAAAATACATTGCCCTGATTCTTCTTAACACTAAGCCCTGGTCTACACTATGAGTTTAGGTCGACTTTAGCAGGGTTAAATCAAATTAAGCCTAGACACGTCCACACGACGAAGCCCTTTCTTTCGACTTAAAGGGCCCTTTAAACCGGTTTCTTTACTCCACCTCCAACGAGGGGATTAGCGCTAAAATCGGCGGATGCAAATTGACGTTATTGGCTTCCGGGAGCTATCCCACAGTGCTTCATTGTGACCGCTCTGGACAGCACTCTCAACTCAGATGCACTGACCAGGTAGACAGGAAAAGCCCCGCGAACTTTTGAATTTCATTTCCTGTTTGCCCAGCGTGGAGAGCACAGGTGACCACGCAGAGCTCATCAGCACAGGTAACCATGATGGAGTCCCAGGATCGCAAAAGAGCTCCAGCATAGACAGAACGGGAGGTACGGGATCTGCTCACCATATGGGGAGACGAATCAGTGCTAGCTGAACTCCATAGCAGTAAACGAAATGGCAAAATATTAGAAAAGGTCTCAAAGGCCATGAAGGACAGAGACCATAACAGGGACGCACAGCAGTGCCGCGTGAAAATTAAGGAGCTAAGGCAAGCCTACCACAAAGCCAGAGAGGCAAACGGAAGGTCTGGGGCAGAGCCGCAAACATGCCGCTTCTACGCGGAGCTGCATGCCATTCTAAGGGGTGCAGCCACTGCTACCACAACCGTATGCTTTGACTCCGTCATTGGAGAAACACGCAACAGGGAAGCGGGTTCAGGGTACGCGGAAGATGATGATGATGAAGACAATGAAGATAGTTCACAGCAAGGAAGCGGAGAAACCGGTTTCCCCAACAGCCAGGATATGTTTATCACCCTGGACCTGGAACCAGTAACCCCCGAACTCACCCACGGCGTGCTCCCAGACCCTGAGGGCACACAAGGGACCTCTGGTGAGTGTACCTTTGTAAATATCACACATGGTTTAAAAGCAAGTGTTTTTAATGATTAATGATTAATTTGCCCTGGCAATCAAGGCCAGTACAGCTACTGGAAAAGTCTGTTAACGTGTATGGGGATGGAGCGGAAATCCTCCGGGGACATCTCCAGAAAGCTCTCCTTCATGTACTCCCAAAGCCTTTGCAAAAGGTTTCTGGAGAGGGCTGCCTTATCCCGTCCGCCATGGTAGGAGACTTTACCACGCCAGGCCAGTAGCACGTAGTCTGGAATCATTGCATAACAAAGCATGGCAGCGTATGGTCCCGGTGTTTGCTGGCATGCAGACAACATCCATTCCTTATCTCTCTTTGTTATCCTCAGGAGAGTAATATCATTCACGGTCACCTGGTTGAAATGGGGTGATTTTATTAAGGGGGCATTCAGAGGTGCCCGTTCCTGCTCGGATGAACAGAAATGTTCCTCGCTGTTAGCCACGCGGTGGGGAGGGGAGGGGTGAAGGGATCATCCCAGAGAATTGGGTGTGTATGTGGGGGGGGGTGGTAGTTGGGTTTGTGCTGCATGTTAACCCGGAAACCCCAGCCCCTCCTTTTGCATTGCAAACCCATTTTAAATGGCCAACCCAACGGGTCCTTGTTATGGGAAATGAGGGCGCTACTGTTTGAAGCCATTCCCACATGTTATGAGGGTTAAAAAAGCCAAAAGACTGTGGCTTACCATGGCTGCCTGCAAGCTGAATTCTGTTGCCTGGCACCGCGTGAGTGATCTCTCACACCAAACCAGCAGGCCCTCAATATAAGAGGAAAAATGCGACCTTGTAACGAAAGCACATGTGCTGTGTAACGTGAACAGCAAAATTTAACGTGAAAGAGTGTACCCATTGTTCTCTAAAATGTGTCTTTTTTTAACCACCTCTCCCTTGTCCTCCACCAGCTGCAAATGTTTCTCCTTCGCAGAGGCTAGCAAAGATTAGAAGGAGAAAACGGTGGACTCGGGATGATATGTTCACGGAGCTCTAAATGTCCTCCCAGGCGGAAAGAGCACAGCAGAATCCGTGGAGGCAGTCAATGTCAGACTACAGAAAAGCACAATATGAATGAGAGGAGAGGTGGCGGGCTGAATCGCGGGATGAACAGAGCAAGTGGCGGGCTGAAGATGATAGGTGGCGTCAGCTTGCAGACAGAAGGCAAGAGTCGATGCTCCGGCTGCTGGAGCATCAAACTGATATGCTCCAGCGTATGGTTGAGCTGCAGGAAAGGCAGCAGGAGCAGAGACTGCCGCTACAGCCCCAGTGTAACCAACAGCCCTCCTCCCCAAGTCCCATTGCCTCCTCACCCAGACGCCCAAGAACACGGTGGGGGGGCCTCCGGCCACCCAGTCACTCCACCCCAGATGATTGCCCGAGCATCGGAAGGCTGGCCTTCAATAAGTGTTAAAGTTTTAAAGTTTTAAACTGCAGTGTGTCCTTTTCCTTCCCTCCTCCCCCACCCCTCCCGGGCTACCTTGGCAATTATCCCCCTAGTTGTGTGATGATTTAATAAAGAATGCATGAATGTGAAGTAACAATGACTTTATTGCCTCTGCAAGCGGTGCTCGAAGGGGGAGGGGAGGATGGGGTGGTTGGTTTACAGGGAAGTAGAGTGAACCGGGTGCGGGGGGGCGGACGGTTCATCAAGGAGAAACAAACAGAAGTTTCACACTGTAGCCTGGCCAGTCACAAAACTCGTTTTCAAAGCTTCTCTGATGCGCACCGCGCCCTGCTGTACTCTTCTAACCGCCCTGGTGTCTGGCTGCGCGTAATCAGCGGCCAGGCGATTTGCCTCAACCTCCCACCCCACCATAAATGTCTCCCCCTTACTCTCACAGATATTGTGGAGCGCACAGTAAGCAGCAATAACAATGGGGATATTCTTTTCTCTGAGGTCTGAGCAAGTCAGTAAGCTGCGCCAGCGTGCTTTTAAACGTCCAAATGCACATTCCACCACCATTCGGCACTTGCTCAGCCTGTAGTTGAACAGGCCCTGACTACTGTCCAGGCTGCCTGTGTACGGCTTCATGAGCCATGGCATTAAGGGGTAGGCTGGGTCCCCAAGGATCATGATAGGCATTTCAACATCCCCAACGGTTATTTTCTGGTCCGGGAAGAAAGTCCCTTCCTCCAGCTTTCGAAACAGACCAGAGTGCCTGAAGATGCAAGCATCATGTACCTTTCCCGGCCATCCCACGCTGATGTTGGTGAAACATCCCTTGTGTTCCACCAGGGCTTGCAGCAGCATTGAAAAGTACCCCTTGCGGTTCATGTACTCGGTGGCTTGGTGCTCCAGTGCCAAGATAGGGGTATGGGTTCCGTCTATCGTCCCACCACAGTTTGGAAATCCCATTGCAGCAAAGCCATCCACTATGGTCTGCATGTTTCCCAGAGTCACTGCCCTTGATATCAGCAGGTCTTTGATTGCCCTGGCAACTTGGATCACAGCAGCCCCCACAGTAGATTTGCCCACTCCAAATTGATTCCCAACTGACCAGTAGCTGTCTGGCGTGACAAGCTTCCATAGGGCTATCGCCACTCGCTTCTCAACTGTGAGGCCTGCTCTCATCCTGGTATTCTGGCGCTTCAGGGCAAGGGAAAGCAAGTCACAAAGTTCCATGAAAGTGCCCTTACGCATGCGAAAGTTTCGCAGCCACTGGGAATCGTCCCAGACCTGCAACACGATGCGGTCCCACCAGTCTGTGCTTGTTTCCCGGGCCCAGAATCGGCGTTCCACGGGATGAACCTGCCTCAGTAACACCATGATTTGCACATTGCTGGGGCCCGTACCTTGTGTGAGGCCTGTGTCCATGTCAATTTCCTCATCACTCTCGTCGCCGCGTTGCAATCGCCTCATCAGCTGGTCCTGGTTTTGCTTTGGCATGTCCTGGCTCTGCATATACTCCAGGACAATGCGCGTGGTGTTCATAGTGCTCATAATTGCCGCGGTGATCTGAGCGGGCTCCATGATCCCAGTGCTATGGCGTCTGGTCTGAAAAAAGGCACGAAACTGACGGAGGGAGGGAGGGGCGACTGACGACATGGCGTACAGGTACAGGGAATTAAAATCAACAAAGGTGGCTGCGCATCAGGGAGAAACACAAACAACTGTCACACAGAATGCCCCCCCAAAGATTGAACTCAAAACCCTGGGTTTAGCAGGCCGTTGATTTCACAGAGGGAGGGGGAAGCAAATGAATACATCTATTTTTTACATCTTAAGCTGGCAGCAGACGGTGCAGCATGACTGATAGCCCTCGGCATCTTCTGGGTGCTTGGCAGAAGATACTGTACTACGATTGCTAGCCATCATCGTCAAGACGGTTCTATAGGACTGCCGGCAGGACTGAGTCTCCAGGAGACAAAGCATGTCTGCCCAGGTGCCTATGATTGAACTGGAATATGACAATGACGAATATCAATCTTAGTACACCATCTACTGCCAAAAGGCAAGGGGCTGCTGCTGTGTAGCAATGCAGCCCCAAGTCTGCCGGCACCCAGATAGCCGATGAAGGTTACCAGTCATACTGCACCGTCTACTGCCAAAAGGCAATTAGCTGCTGCTGTGTAGCAATGCAGTACCACGTCTGCCGGCACCCAGATGACATATGGTGACGCTGAGCTGAGCTGAGCGGGCTCCATGCTTGCCGTGGTATGTTGTCTGCACAGGTAACCCAGGTAAAAAGGCGCGAATCGATTGTCTGCCGTTGCTCTAACGGAGGGGGAGGGGCCTGACGGCATGTACCCAAAACCCCCCGCGACACTGTTTTGCATCACCAGGCATTGGGATCTCAACCCAGAATACCAATGGGTGGCGGAGACTGCGGGAACTGTGGGATAGCTACCCACAGTGCAACTCTCCGGAAGTCGATGCTAGCCTTGGTACTGTGGACGCGGTCCGCCGGCTTCATGCACTTAGAGCATTTTATGTGGGGACACACACAATCGACTGTATAAAACCGATATCTATAAAACCGGCTTCTATAAATTCGACCTAATTTCGTAGTGTAGACATACCCTCAGGCTCATTTACACTGGTCTAGCCATGTACAGGGGCCTTACAATGGGTGCAGTTCTAACTTATGACCACTTTAAGTCCCGTTACACAGCCAAAGGGTCCTTAATGCAATGAAAATAAGGTTCACATATCTTTTTCTGATCCTTATGGAGCAGGTTGTTCTAGGCTCCCTGTTGAGTGTTCTCTTCTATATAATGAACTGTAGAATGCCTACCAAGATACACTTGCACAGATATCCCAAATTTCATATTTCACAAATGTCAAATCTGTTCCTATCCTTAACAAGGTTTCACTGTATCCTCTGATGGGTTCCAAGCTTACATATACCAACTGAAATCTCTATTGAAATCTCATTGGGTTTTTAGGCTTGTTTCAGTTATGCAAGTGTTGTTTCTAAAATACTCTCCACGGTACTTGCTGTCTACAGTTACAAGTCCCAATTTATAAAGAATAATGGCTTTATCCATTGGAAATGTTTGTGCTGAGTGCAGCAACAAGTGTTTTTTCCCCCTTACCCGTATAAGTTTTAAAGCCAAGTGACACAAGTCACTTCTAATCTTAATAGTGTGATTTTTACAGACTACCTTTCATCAGAAGGGGCATCAAGCAGGAGTGTGCAAGCAAACTGAAATGCTGCTGTTGGCCATGGTACTCTATACAAGTCATATAAACAAATGTTATGTGTGGGATTGCCAGGAAAAGTATTTACTGACCTTATGGAAGGTATTGCTCACCTAATTTTTTTTAATGCTAGCAATTCAAAGCACCATGTAATATTGAGTTGTCTCATGTACCAATCACCACACTTCCTTTTCACTGATGTTTTGGGTTGGAAAAATTCTTTTTTTAATATGGATAATCATCAGAAAAAATCAGAAAACCACAGGGCTCAACTCTCAACCCTGCTCTGGTCCGTTTGCACTACTCCTAGAGCACAAAGATGCCAGAAAGTATCTGGATCAGGCCAGTGGGGAATTCCTAAACCAGTATGTCTGTTTACTGTTAATTTTACTACCCTGAGGGTCCACAAATCATTTATGGTAATTAACTTCTCTTCTAATGATGATAGCTCACTAAATAATATTGCTCTTTTTATCTCACAAAGTCCCTCACGATGGTTTCCATTGTATAAATTAGTGGTTCTCAACCAGGAGTACACATACTCCAGGAGTACACAGAGGTCTTCCAGGGAGTAAATCAATTCATCTAGATATTTTCGTGGTTTTACAAAAGGCAACGTAAAATGCACTAGCGACGTCAGTACAAACTAAAATTTCATACAGACGATTACTTGTTTATACTAATCTATATACTATACACTGTAATGTAAGTACATTATTTTATTCCAATTGCTTTATTTTATAATTATATGGTAAAAAATGAGAAAGTAAGCAATTTTTCAGTAATAGAGTGCTGTGACACTTTTTATGTCTGATTTTGTAAGCAACAAGTTTTTAAGTGAGGTGAAACTTGGGGGGTATGCAAGCCAAACAGAATCCTGAAAGGGGTATGGTAGCCCTATGCAAAGGTTGAGAGCCACTGGTATAAATCATCCAACAGAGTTGTGATTTCCCTTATGGAAGAATCCTACAGAATTTAATAGTGATTAAATCAAAAGGATTCTATAGAAATTAATTGTGAATCTATAGAAATCAATCTAAAACCCATAAAATGGCATCCTTTCTATAAAATGTATGTCAGGGTATAAAATTATAGAGAATTATACCTCTGCTATACAATTCTATGGGTATTAAATTCAGTAGGATTTTCCTAGAAGGGTTTACTTTCTATTGTATATTGTTTCTAATCCCTTTCATTGTCCCTTCGTGTCTTCAGAGTACAGAACAGCTCACTTTGTTAATCAACACTGGAAAAAAAGACCCCTGTGTTCTACACATTAAGGTTCAGGAGTATATGTCATCTTCTCTAATTTTAAAACCATGTTCAGGCAAGAGGCATCAAAATAATCTTTTAAACCAGTTAAATTCCTAGACGTACAAGGCATATTTCTGTAACAAGTAGCAAACTGAAAGCATAAGTCATTACCAAGGACAGACTGTCAGTGGCTTAGGTCTACAGTACTTGTAATATATAACCAGTACTGACATTATTGCAGATTGGAGTCTGAAATTGATTTTTTTTTAAAATCCAGGATTTCTTATGATGGAACAAGTCTATAGTGAGGCACTTGATTTATTGCAAAAATTGTACTGGAGAATAAAAACGGAGGTTTTTTTTTTAAGAGCGATATATACTAATTGAAGTATTTCTCCAGAGAGCTTAATTAACTGTCTTTTGAACTTTTTATTATTAAGACCCTGATTGTGCAACTTGATCCACATGGGTGGACGCCATGGGTGGACACCTGTTCAGGTGTACAGCACCATATACTTCAGTGAGACTCTGTGTAGGGGATGAGAGGCTCATCTGCATGGATTGGTTTGCAGGGTCAGCCTATTGATGAGGCTGAAACACTTTGGAAGAAAGTGGCTTGCAAAAGCCAATGGGCATCACTGACAATGACATGAGTGAGATGCAAATGTATTAATGATATTACCTGGAGCTTGTTTGTAATTACTTTTCAACATCGGGTTGGAGATTTTTCAAGGGCACTCAGTGTTCACCTAACTCTGCTCTCATTAATATCAGTGGCAGCAGTTAAACAAATGCTTTTTTAAAATTCCACCCTATATGTTCTGTGTAAAATCTTTAAAAATTATCAGGAATGTGAATCAAAAGGGGAAAACCAAAGAGAAACTTTAAACATCAACTCATCGGTTTGCTAAGTATGTATGTTAGTGCAGGACCTTATAGGGAATTATTTTGAACTTCAGTTAAGACCTATTCATTTGGCTTTTTCATTAGGTTTCTTTGATGGACAATCTGCAGAAATTCAATCTAACTTGAGATCTCCATCTGTGATTCATTTGATTTAATGTTTTGAAAGAGACTTCTTATCTTGACAGGAATGATTTTAAAATCCAAATAAGAGCAATTGAATCAGTCAAGTTTGGGTCTCAAGGTTGCAATCATTTTAAACAGCCAACCATAGCATTAAAACAGCTGAAGCAGCATTACTTGATGTGCTGCTTTTGGCAGTTTAATTCTGATATCAGCTGAGTTTAATGCTGGGCTTTCAATACATTTTTGTCTTGCTTTTTAGGAGAAAAAAATTAAACCAGGGAAATAACATTAAAAGTGAGCAAATATCCCTATATGTTTACTAAGGATGTATCTAATCTCACTAATTGTACTTCTCTAATTCCATCAAAGGTAGCCTACTGTAAAGTGTTCCTATTAAACATCCCCCCAACTACAGTATATAGTCATAAAGTTTAAGGCCGAAAGGGCCCCAGATCATCTAATCTGACCTGTATATGACAGGTCAGCAGCACCCACATCCCAACAACTGAAATTAAACTAAAATATCACCACCCACAAAAGACTAAACCATTATGTGCCACAAGCAGAGAGCAGGCAGAACCAACATGCAGTAGTGCCTGAAGCCTCTGAAGTGGCTGGTAATTAAGTGAGATATACCGAGATAATTCTGACAAGTGACCCACATTCTGTGCTGCAGAGGAATATGGAAAAAGCCCCAAGATCACTGCCAATCTGACCTGGGGAAAAATTCCTTCCCAGTCCCACATATGGCAATCAGTTAGATCCTGGGTATCTATGCAAGAGCCAGTCAGCTGAACACATGAGAGACAGAGAGAATGCTCAGTGTCATTTAGAGCACTGGTCCAGTCCATGCAATGTCCCATGTCCAGCTGTGGCTATCTCTGATGCTTCAGAGGAAAGAGACTCAACTCTCCCTTCACCCCAACCCCAGAATACATGGGGTGGGTTTAGCTTGCAGTAACTTTACACAGCCTGAGGATCACTTAGTGGTCCAAATTCACACAAACTCTCTAAAATTCAATGAAAATAGTGATTTCCCCCCAACCCACAATTCCCACACCTATCTTATATCAGGCCCTAGGATCCTCTGACTTACTTACGTCTTTTGGAGGGAAGTGATTGTCTGCAATCCCCTTCCCCTACAATGTATTCAGAAGTCTGATACCTCACTTCCTTCCTCCATCAGATTTATAAGAAAACAGACAGCATAGGGATTGCGACATGATCTTCTAGTAGCTGTTGCTGTTCTAAAGCTTGTTACCTATTTACTTATCAGGAAAACGTTGGGGGCACGGAGAAGGAGACAACGGCAGTACAATGAAAATGTAGCTGTTAACGCTCTCATGATAGATTTTGTAGTGAAAAACTTCTTTATTGTGGGAAGATAATCTGCATGCTTATGGATTCATTTTACCTGAAAATAAATGACCACAGTGCTCCACAGATACATTGTGCACCAACAGTACAAACTTCATAGTGTGCTCATTCTACCACCTTTTACCCACTAAACTTATTTCTTTGCTGTTGGTCTGCAACATTTATTTTGTCTGCAGTATTCTCCTGTCAACTTTTTATCAGATTCCCTCCAGTTCCCATTCCTTGTAGATAATATTCTCTAAAGCATATCACATGTTGCAGTGATTTTTAGGTAGATTCATTTGTGGATCGTCTGCCTTTCTAAAGGATTATTGTAACCTACTTTTTTAGATAATAATTTTTTATTATAAATAGTGTTTGACAAAGTTGATAGTAGTCTCTGGTGATTCCCTGTAACAGCAGCCATATGGAACTGTAATTTCAAAGTCCCACAGATCTCATTTAGTTTTATACTGTGTAGGATTACATGTCAAAGTTGTTTTTGTGCCATCTATAAGATTTCTTACACTATGAATGGCTTTACTCTAGATTCTGTTATCTAGAGATTCATTCTTTACATCAAAAACAATGAGGAGTCCATGTGGCACCTTGGAGACTAACAAATTTATTTGGGCATAAGCTTTCGTGGGCTAGAACCCACTTCATCAGATGCATGAACCGAAAAATACAGGAGTAGGTATAAATACATGAAAGGATGATGTTGCTTTACCAAGTGTGAGGTCAGTCTAATGAGAATCAATTAACAGCAGGATACCAAGGGAGGAAAAATAACTTTTGAAGTGGTAAGAGAGTGGCCCATTACAGACAGTTGACAAGAAGGTGTGAGTAACAGTAGGGAGAAATTAGTATTGGGGAAATTAAGTTTAGGTTTTGTAATGACCCAACCACTCCTAGTCTTTATTCAGGCCTAATCTGATGGTATCCAGTTTGCAAATTAATTCCAGTACTGCAGCTTCACGTTGGAGTCTGTTTTTGAAGTTTTTTTGTTGAAGAATTGCCACTTTAGGTCTGTTATTGAATGACCAGAGAGATTGAAGTGTTCTCCTACTGGTTTTTCAATGTTATGATTCCTGGTGTCAGATTTGAGTCCATTTATTCTTTTGCGTAGAGACTGTCCGTTTTGGCCAATGTACATGGCAGAGGGGCGTTGCTGGCACATGATGGCATATATCACATTGGTAGATGTGCAGGTGAACGAGCCCCGGATGGTGTGGCTGTTGTGGTTAGGTCCTATGATGGTGTCCCTTGCATAGATATGTGGACAGAGTTGGCACCGGGGTTTGTAGCAGGGTTTGGTTCCTGGGTTGGTGATTTTGTTGTGTGGTGTGTAGTTGCTGGTGAGTATTTGCTTTAGGATGAAGTGGGTTCTGGCCCACGAAAACTTATGCCCAAATAAATTTTTAGTCTCTAAGGTGCCACAAGGACTCCTCATTGTTTTTCTGATGTAGACTAACACATCTACCACTCTGATTCTTTACATCAGTTACCAAAATTAGATTTCTTGTTAAAAGATACTGTACAGCTTAATTTATTCCCCTATCTCTAGTCCTGCAGACTGGGGTCTGGAATTTATGTGAAAATCACAGTGACTCCAGAGATGAGTTAACAATTAAATAAGTGAATTTGGTAAAAAGCAGCAATTTAGTCATTTTAACTCCAGAACATGTGGGTGGGTGGGAAGGGAGGAAATGTCATTTTGGCCTGCTACAGTGTAGCAGTATAGTGGAAGTTCACTTCTCTTAATGCGTAATTGCTTGGCTTTCTCCATCTGTGTCAGTTCAGTCTCAATGGGACAGAGCTAAAAATAACATAACTGCGCCCATACTGAAACAGAAGAAATGCTTTCTGGTGGAAAAAGAAGTTCAGGTAAATAATTTAAAAAAAAAGTACTTTATACTTTGCCTTTAGGAAGTGAGTGTTTGTCAAAGCCAAGTGAGTCACAGCTAATTTTTTGTTTGTAACCTTCAGTTTTGTCTAATTAATCTGTCTTTTCTCTTTATGCTAGTGCCCACAGGGTCAGCCATTGGGATGGCTCACTAGCACTTGGAGCCTGTTCCTGCAGGCTCTGCTGGGCAAAATCCCCATGACGGTCAGTGAGATTTTTGCCCAGATAAGGACTTCAGGACTGGGCCTGGCATGTGGGAATGCCCTGGTGTTTTGTAAAATGTTTAGGAAGTTTTGGAGGAAGGAAAAATACCTCTGGTGTTTAGCAAACTTTAGGAGAGTGTTTGTTTCTTCCAATGGCTTGTGAAGAGTTCTGGAATGACAGGTCCAGAGCCTGCCTTCCTCTATATGTTCTCAGAACAGGTACAGTTCAGGCAGTGGCAATACATCTGCTATAAATATCCAATTCAGTGCATCTTAACTCTCCTGGGGTGAAAACATAGTTTAGCATCTGGTTCCATGCAAATTAAATCCCTGGCTTTTCTGCTGAGACATCAGAAAGGGGGCCATTTGTGACAGTAGGTTTTGTAATATGTATGCCTGTGCATCAGAGACAGGTGTGAGACCACAAGCTCATTTAATGTGAGCCAATGAACAGCTGCCAGCTGGGAAAGATTTTTTTGGTCTCTGTCAACCCTATTTTTCTGTGAAGTGCTAATCTACAAGTTACCACCTATCCCATAAGCCATACACTGCAGTGGAAGAGGACTGGTGTCTGGTAGAAAATTACTCAGAATGCAATAAAGACTTCCCCCCCCCAAAAAAAAACTTTAAAACCCTTTCAGAATTTCACAAAACAATTGTAGCAAGCCCATAGGCACTAACAATTGCCAGCATACGCTCATATCATTGGGTTAGAAGCTCAGATGTTTGGCTTAATAAACATCAGGCTTGTAGTTTGCCTTATGGATAAGAAGAGGTGGGCTTGGCTGCAGTGAATGCAAATGGATTACTTTATTGGACATGTGCAGTTCTTGGCTCTCCAGTTCTTCCTGTCTGTCTAACTAAACACATCCTGTGGTGCTTGGTGTCACACAGTGTATCCCTAACAGAAGCAGTGCCAGCCCATTGGGGACCCTAAGCAGGAATATCCCACCCCCAATAAAAAGCAAATGGGGGCCCCTTGGAGCTGCTCAGGGTCCTAAGTAATTGCTTAGTCTGCTTATGCTGGCTCTGCTCCCTGAGTTCTAGCCTGGGCCATGCAGTCATGTAAGGGACGCCTCCTTATAGTACATGCCTCTGTTGTTGTTTTTATTTAAGGACAATGTACTTGGAACTGAACTGGACACAAAATGAGACCATTTCTCTCCAAGTAACTTACAATATGAAAACTTAAGTTAAGGCTTGTCTACACTGGCACTTTACAGCGCTGCAACTTTCTCACTCAGGGGTGTGGAAAAATACACCCCTGAGCGCTGCAAGTTTCAGCGCTGTAATGTGCCAGTATAGACAGTTCACCAGTGCTGGGAGCCGTGCTTCCAGCACTGGTAGCTACACCCCTAGTGGAGATGGGTTTTTTTAGAGCGCTGGGAGAGCACTTTAACGTTGCCAGTGAAGACGTGCCCTCAGTTAATAGAGAAACTACATTAGTTATCAGCATAGTAGAGCCCATATGTTTTATGGGCCAGTCTCTAGAGAATGACATTAGCCAGTACACTACAATTTCTGCAGAGAGACTGTGCATTGTCATGGGAATATCCACCCAGACTTTGAAGTTCCTTTGCACGATTCTGTTGGGAAAATTTGATTTTATCTGCATTAATCAGAATCTAGTTTTCATTTTGTGTGTTGTGAATAATCCCAGTTTTTTTTAAAAGAAAGATTCTAGTTTTGATGGTTGGATGAATCTTGCTGGGTTAGTCTCTGATCTTGGCTTTCTGTTTCGCTAGTTGCATCTCTTCTTTTCAGTGCTCAGAGGTTCATAGGAACCTTTTCTGTGGTCTTGATTCATCTGAGTTGTCACCCTCTCAGTTTTGCTTTGAGTTTGGTATTCAGACAGTTCCCAAAACTTCAAATGTGACCTGGTCTATAGAGATGAACTTTTTTGACACAAACCTAATAAATAGCTTTGATTCATAAATCTGTCAGTGAACCTATGCTGAAGTTTTTCCAGTTTGTAAGAAAATCCAATACCAGAATATTTGCATATTGAACTTTGGTGGGGAAAGTTCTCTCCTTACCCCTAACCTCAGGCTCAATGAGGCCTTTCTATTTCTTAAGTAGTTTTATGTGGCCTCCATTACCAGTGGCATAGTATCTAAGCTCCTTATAATCTTTTATATATTTATCTGTACAATGCGCCGTGAGGTAGGACAGTGCTATTATCTACATTTGCTATTATCCACATTTTACAGATGGGGACCAGAAGCACAGAGAGGCTAAGTGACTTGCACAAGGTCATACAGGAAATCTGTGGCAGAGCAGGGACTTGGACATAGGAACCAGGCTAGTTCCCTAACCATTGGATCATCCTTCCTCTCCCAGAGCCATGCAAGCTTGGGGAAGAAAGAAACTCCTGGGAGTTGACACCCAGACAGCAGAAGCAGACACAAACAGCTGCAGTAGGTACCTTCAGATGCTGATGTCTGTACTGATTGGCTGTTTGCCCCCAGTCTCCTTCCCACATCATCCTTGCAGACTGTTCAACTCCCTCCATACTTCCCACCTACCGATACTCAGCTCCCCTGTTGGTAGTTCCCCCGCCTCAAAATCTTTTCTCCTTTCCGTTGTCTTTCTGTTTCACTACCTCCTCTAAGCAACACCCCACCCCCAAAAAATAAAACCAACCAGCAAGCCACTCAAACAAAAAATGGTGGCACTAACATGACTGTTGCAGATCATCACACTGTTCCTTCTGCTTATATTATATCCTCTCCCTCCAACCCTGTGTCTGTTTTCTCTGTTTAGATTGTGAGCACTTTGGGGCAGGGAATGTCTCTTACTCTGTGCTTGTATGGTACTGTAATGCTGCCTGCAGTGACTCTAGAGCATGAGTATCACCCTCAAGGCAAACTGTGAGGAACCAGGGCACAAACCCCAAATTGGTTGAGAGTTCTATACTTAGGTTTCACCAACCAATTATGAAGTGTAAACTCCTCAGGCACTATAACAGCCTAAAATGGAGTCATAGAGAGTCCCCTTGGGTATGCTGATCTATCTCGCCACTCAGGTGAGCCTATCTTTGTGATAGATGGTTCCTTACAACAAGAATCACAGCAATATTCGGGTTACTCCCAGTCTGAAAGGACCAGTCACTTATCCCAGGTCAGTTGCACTTTACATCTCACACCAAAGACAACACTTGAGGCTAATCCTATAATAAACTATATAAAGAATTATTAAATAGGAAAGTAGAGGATTATTTACAAGGTTAAAGCAGGTAAACATATATGCACAAATGAGTTACAACAATCTTAAATTTCAAAAGGTAATAAAAGCTACTATAATCAGCAAACACTTTATGTCCTGTAGGGCTAACCCAGGCAAAGCAGCGGGGGATCTCTCGCTGATGCCTAGAACCACTTTGCCCCCAGCATAGTCCAAGCGGCATAGAGATAATCACTTCCTTCTTATTAAGGTTTTTATCACCCTCCTGCCACATGCTCTGAGCTGCAAGCTCAGCTGATGGGAGGAGTCAACTTGCATGACTCGTCTTTACAAGAAAGAGGGCAGAACAACAAAAGTATTTTGTCCTCTTGATAGTATGAAGGGAAATTCCAGTTGCAACGTCCCACAATAGTCTGTCTGATATTGATGGACCTTTCCCTTTGGAAAGGGTGTAACACCTTCTGTTGAAGATTAGCCCTTCATACTAAATGTCTCTCTCCTGTCTGGTGATTCTCACAGTTACAGAGGCTCACAATACAACCGCTCATATATCATCTTACTATATGGGATACAGATATTAGAAGTGAGATTAATGCATGCAGCAACTCACAAGCATTCAATAAAGTCTAGGCAAATTCTTATATTTCTAATACCTATTTTAACAATACTAACACACAGGTGAGCCGGTCTGATTCCACCTATGTATTTCTCAGTGTATGTTTGAGACATGGGGACTTTGGCATGAGCAGGCACTTGATCTGCCAGCGTCACTGGTATCTAGCACTGTGGGACCCTGATCTCAGTTAAGGCCCTGAAGCGCTACCATAATACAAATGAATAATAGTATTTGGCCCATATACAATTGTTGCCTTTCCTTTTTTGACTAAGATTCTGGTTCGATGATTTGAAAAACACAGTCCAAGTCATATCACAGTATTCATTGTAAAGTAAACTTCAGTGGTGTTTTTAGTCACATCCCCCCATGGAGACATCTCACTCATTAAGGTTTTAAATGACTTTTCACTTCTGCACACTCTGCTCTTGCCTCCATCTTTTCTTGGTATTACTTCTGCTACTCTCAAATCCCAATATTCTTTTAAAATATTTGAGAGCTCTTGCATGCTTGTCTGGACACTTTTAAATTGTTCCAACCATATCTGTCAGATAAGCAGCAATTTATTTTATGAGCTAGCTTTTTGTGCTTCTGTGAGATTATTCAATGCTGGATGTTTCACAGGAGTCCATTCGGGACCTATTACTACTAAATATTTACAGTTTAAGCTGCCTATGAGACAGGCTATTCACAAGCGCAATGTTTGGTTGCAATGTTGTGCACTGATATGGATGAGAAATAGATTCATTGGTCTGTAAGTCAGTTAAACAAAATCATGCTCTGATTACCATAATAAGTGGTCAGCTGGCTGCTACCAAAGTATGGATGACCACCAGTATAGGTTATAAACAATAAAAATAGGGATAGCAGAAACTTGGTCAGTGCGAGAGCCTTTGTTTTGGATTTTGATTGTTATACATGATCTCCAAAAAATAACAGCCTGGAGCGCTGGCGCTTTGTTCTGGCATTGAACTGTTGTTCTAGAATTAGGTGAAATATGGTGTTGTGGTTAAAACATAGGCCTGGAAATCAGATCGGGTGATATTCCCAGCAATAACATAGACCTCTTGTGTGATTTTGGGCATGTAACCAAGTGATTCAGTTTGACAAACTACAGTGCACTCTGTGACAATTAGGGGGATAGGTGTGTGTCAACTTAGGAATTCCATTTTGGTTTTGTGAATGCCATTTTATACTTCAACATCCATTTTGAATGACTTTAGCCACCAGGGTTCTGTTCTTCAACACCCCCAAGAAAATGACGGAATACGCCAAGAAGCGCGGTTGGGTTCTGGGTCCACACAACTACTACAGCTTCAGCAGCCAGCAGCAGAAACCCGAAGACACCACCATCCCGTCGACAGAGTTAGCTAAACAAGTCATTGAATACGCCAGGCAGCTAGAAATGATCGTCTAGCTGAGCTCCGCCAGGACTCTTTCCCCACCACCACCACCCCGCCCTGGTCCCCTTGTTATTTTAGTGTCTTACTCCTGGTTCCCATCAACCTGTCCGTTTTTAAAACTATTTAGCATTCATTAGTAACCTTTGATGTGACATGTAGCATTTATTTTGTAGCAGGAACTTGATACCCAATGGAGAGACTATATCTAGGAAGCTGTGACAGAGCAATCAAGGGCCACTGACGTTGAAATGGCTCTACCCTTACAAAACAATGGCTTTGTTACCAGCTGATTCATTGATTTTGAACAACTCTGTCTCCAGAAGCCGACATGCAGGCAAGGGGGATGTTGGAGCCCGGAAATTCCCCAGAGAAAGTGCATGGGTAGAAAATATGACAGAGGAATGATCTCTAAGCAAGGAAAAAGAAGGCAGAGAGGCCAAGAAGGCTAGAAGAGTTGCCTGGCCTCAAGGAGTCTGACCACATCCTGGTCCCATAGGGTTGGTGAGGGCAGAGTGGGGATTGCATTCGGGTGTTCATTGTTTTCCATAGATCTGTAACTGTCTTATCTTTTTGAATAGTACAGTGTATGTGTTTAAGAAATTCCTTTACTAAGTCTATGTTCTTTGCTTTCATGCCATGTTGTCCATGAAGGGTATAACTAGGGAACTAGACTTCGCCAAGTCAGCTAGACTATGTGGGGAATGGTGGCTAAGAAACGTCAGGAGGGCTGTTCCAGAGTCTAGGCAGTTGTATTGCAGGGTCCCAATGCCCAAGAAGGATGTCAGATATGGGGTCAGCACCCGGGAGTTCCCTTGAGAGATCCAGAGCTAGAAATAGTGACCAGTCTCTACCCAGATACAGGGGACTTAGAAACACATAAGATTCAGTGGTTGGATCCAATCATAACACACTGGTGTCTATGAAGAGAGCAGGCCTGGAACCAGCTGTGACGCATTCAACAGTGATTAGGTAGTTGGTATACTGTAACCACAGCCAATTATGCTAACCATTATTGTTTCATCATTGCCATGTGCTTTCCTCTATCTGTTATAGCCGTCTGTTGTTTCTTCTGTTATATGTGGATTGTATGTTCTTTGGGGTAGGGACTGTCTTTTTGTTCTGTTTCTACAGCATCTAGTTCTTTGGAGTAGGGCCTGGTGCATGGCCCTACCACAACACAAATGAATAAATAACACCACATTTGCTATTAGTAGAAGTATTATCAATCAACACTTCTATATTACTGTGTATCTAAAAGTATTTTACAAATGTTAATGAACTTAGTCTTAACATATCTGTTGCCAAAAATAAAATGCATTTCCATGGCTATCTCCCATAAACGGCACATTGCCTTTGAAGTGGCAATTTCCAAGTGGAGAGCCCATTCTTAAAAGGAAGATGCTGAATGTGCCACCCAGGGTTAGTACTAACATTCGCAGTGAAGAGGCTAAAACATCTCATCATGCCAGCCTGGCGTTCATTTTCTGCATTGCCATAAAGGAGACTCTGGTTTGATTTTTCCAGTCTGATTCTCCTGCCTTGCAGTCGGAGAATGCTGTGGAAACCTTGTTTAACTCAGGAGTGTTATTTCCTACCAGTTAAGGAATGGCATTAAGGAACTCATTAGGATTGGGATCATGAGGCAGGGTCCAAGATGGGGAGGATATTCAGGTATGGGAGAATTTCAGTGGGATGCAAGAACCCTTTCTAAGGGAAATTAACCCTTTCCTCAGCACTTGAAAGATGTGGCTGTTCTTCAATTGTATATATTCATTTCAGATCTTTTGGAGAAGCTTATTCATGCCTTTATCTCCCCTAGATTAAATTGCTGCAATGCTCTGCTTGCTCGTATACCAAGTAGTTTGATGATTAATATTCGGCTTGTGCAAAATTCTACTGCCAGGGTAGTATTTCATGCAAGAAAGCACAGGCATATTTTTCCAATCTCTGTGCCTGCAGCCTATAAAACAAAGGATTGATTTTAAAATCCTTTTATGAACCTCAGTCTCATCACAGCCTGAGCCTTGACTTTCAGTACATTGTGTATGTAATTATAAGAGAGGCCCATTCTAAGTCCCTGTGGTCTGCAGCTTCCCAATTATTTCAAATTACAATTACTTGGCAATGAACGTAGGATGACAGGGCTTTCTGCCATCTGCCCCACAACTCTGAAACAAGTGGTGCGTCTGAGGGCTGATAGCTCCATGCCTGCTCATGAATGTAATTTGAAAACATTTCTTTATTAGTATGACTGAGCCTAGTACCCTTCAGGTTGTTCAGCCCTCTTTCTACAAAGTTTCTCGCTAGCCTTGCTACAGCACTAGTCAGGGAGGAAGACTTCATCTGGAGCTCTTAAGTGGGAGGAGGGTCTTGGTTAGAAAGAGTGGGTGTCTATTAGGGATCAGTGAACTGAATAATAAGTCTGCTGAATACACAAACGTCGGTGCTCTTCAAGAAGTTCAGTATTACCCTGATATCGAACTTCTGGCCATACTTGGTACGAGAACCTTTGTCTGAGGATGGGATATGCTGCTGACCTAGAAAGCATTAGATTAAGAGTTGGTCAGTGAACATCTGGCTCAATGGATCTAGCAAAGGGGGGCAAGCACCATTCAGCTCCAGAACTGACAACCAACCTCAATGTCCAACTCTCCTTCATCCTAAACTTTCAGGGAGAGAGAAAACCCACCTGCCTGTTATCCATCCTTGTATAGAAGGATAGTGAAGCTTCCAGCTCTGTTGCTGCCCCTATCTAGAGGAGGGTAAGTAGAGCTATTATGATGCCCACCATCTTGACTGAAACACTGGGGATTGAAGAGGAGCCTTCAGAATTAAATATACCAGTCTCTACTGCTTGAGCTATAAAGTCCGGGCTGTTTAGCTGGGGCTGTAATAGATTCCTATCTTCTGTGGATTGATAGCGCCCAATGGGAAATTGGGTAAGGATCCTGTGGATCTGGGGGTGTGAATGGCACCTGGATATTGGGATCCCTTAATATGAATCTTGTCCCAACCTGACTAAAAGATAATCTGCTCATCCTACTATGTAAGTGGGACAGAGAGAACCGGAAAGACTTCCTCCTGCCATTTTAGAGTGCCTTGTTAATGTTTCCTCTCTTATGGTGTTTGATTGGATAGTTATCTCTTAAATATCTCTAAACTATGGGTAAATATACCTACATATATCTCATCCATATATGCACCCGGAGCTAAGTGCATTATGAATTCATAATGCGTTGTCATTGCTCATAGTCATTTGCTCCTGTGATAGGCACAGGTACTGTCTGTGTGTTGTAATGTGTGACTCTTGTGGTCCCTTACCTTTTTCATCATTAGTACGGGTACTGCTAAGGGAAAAACTTCCAGCACCGGTGCATGTGGTGAGCATGCACACCTATAGTGGAAAACACCTGAGCAACACATCTCGAAGAACGCTAGTTACGGAACAGGTAACTGTCCTTTCTGTCCTTTGTAGCAGGATTGACTAGTGTGCAATGACTAAAGTATGGGGCCATAAATGTGCAGAAAACAAAATATTAAGTGAGCACAATTCATTCTGTGCACTGAATGAGGCAGGAGTACTGTAGAAAAATGGTATGCAGGGCCGGCTCTAGCTTTTTTGCTGCCCCAAGCAGCAAAAAAAAAGCGCCGCCCCCCAGCCCCCCCCCCCCCCGCTGAGCGCCGTGTTGCCCCCCCCAGCCGAGCGCTGCTGGAACCCCCCCAGAGCACCGCCCCCCCGCCGAGTGCCGCGCGCCAGAGCCCACCCCCCCTCCTGCGCCGAGCGCTGCCGGAACCCCCCCCCGAGTGCCAAGCCCTGCGACGCCCCCCCCCCCGCCGAGCGCCGCGACACCGGAACCCGCCCCTGCCCCCTGCCAAGCGCCGCCGGAACCCCCCTCCAGCGCAGCGCCCCCACCGAGCGCCGCGTGCCGGAACCCCTCCCCCCCCGAGCGCCGAGCCCCGCGCTGCAACCGGAGCCCGCCCTCCCAGGGCCGCGCCGCCGGAGCGCCCTCCCCCCCCGCGGAATGCTGCGCCGCGCTCCCCCTGCCACCCCTTACCAGGTGCCGCCCCAAGCATGTGCTTGGGTGCCTGGTGCCTGGAGCCGGCCCTGATGGTATGTGATCATGTAATTAAAAATTATATCATACTGGATATGAACAAGTGCATGGAATTGAGGTTGCACAGGGAACTTTAAATCTGGCTTTTCCTGACTTTTGAGTATCTGACTTTGTAACCATAATAATGTTCTTTTAATGTAAATTTTTAGTGTAATAATTATATATATTATTGAAATTCACACTGGTTTGCAAGGTTTTTTACAACACTCAAGCCCCATACAGGCAGCTACATAGTCCTTCTTTGTCCTGCACCTGTCTGTGTCGGTCTGGTGTGGGAGGTCAGTTTGGGAATGGGTCACTGCGGGTTCAGGGGCAAGCAAGAAGAAGAGATGAAGATCTGCATTTATGCAGATCCATTGGCCCCTGAACTATAGTCAACCAGCATGGAGTTCGGCCACTATCCAAGCCCCACTGGTTGAGGCAGCAGCTGCACTGAGAGCTTCAATGGCAGCCCTCCACCCTGGCACTGATTTGCAAAGTGACTCTCATCTCCCAAACTCTCCAGAGATTATAGGCAAAGAGCTAGAGCATTCTGGTTTTATCCACATGGAGCAAAATTTGCTCTTACCGATATTCATAGTATAATGTTGTTCCTTCTTCTGACATCAGTGTCCCATTCTGGCACCAGTGTCATCCCTTTGCTGAGTGATAGCAGGTGTCTATGGCCTTGCAGGTCAACTTCTGAGTGGAGGAGAAATCAGTGATGAGGTATCTGGATATATTCTAAATGTACCTTGTTTTATTTACACATGCATGCCAGTCCTGGGACAATGGTGGTCAAACAGCATGCAGAGCGGTCTCTTCTTGAAGAAATCTCAGCCCAATACCACTGCCCAGTAACCATAGCCTCATTGATACCAATCAGACTCTCCTGTTATTCTCACAGCTCCCCTCTCTCTAGGACCACTGCCTCTACACCAACTCTTGCATAACCATAGCATAGCTTGTTTTTTCTAGACTGAACATCTGCTTGCATGTTGAGACAAAGAATATGGAAGACTGTTAAGTGTCACGTGGTGATGCCTGTCATAACAATATTATGGACCATTATATATATATATTCAAATGCTAGCCATAAAACATTTGTTCAAAATATAACGGGAATTATTACAGACAGCTGATTGGAAATCATAATACAAGAAGTTCTGTATTGTTCAAGGCTGCAGCCTCTGGTACAAAGTCCTTCTCATGTCCACAAATCTGAAGGGAAATTTTTCCACATAAAGCAAAGGGAAAAAAAGAGTCAGAACAGTCAATGTGATCGCACAGTGATTCATAGCACTAAATCATAATATGGCTACATCTGTTACCCAGTGACAGGAGTCACTGCTCAGTCAGGTTGATGCATCCTTCCAATATGAACGCCCAATTTTCAGGTGTTAATGTGTCTCAAACTAAATGCTTCAGAGACCTGTAAATTAACATTCTTGGCTGAGGTGAATATGATTCCACATGATTAATGGAATTAATGGCATCATTGGGCTACCCACTGGGTAATGCAGGCTTCTTATTTTATTTATTTATTTATGTATTTATTTGTACATTTACAGTAGTTAGTAACTGCTTTAAATAAAAAGGCTTTTTTACCAGGATTGTTTTTTTCCTCTGTGCTTGTTATGCCAGATAATGTTACTAATTCTGTCTCTCCTGTAAAATGTAACACAAATCAGGAATTACTTCTGATTGGCGTATTGTCCTTTTCACCCCTAGGGAAAAATTAAGGCTTAAGAAATTCCAAAACGGAAAAAAGTTAACCCATAAATTTGTTATGAGACAAGTGCAGAAAAGGGTGGATAATAAAATAGCTGTTATCATCTATGCAGGTATCTGTCCCTTATTTCTACACACCAATCGATCACCCTGATATTTCATTTGAAGGCAGGACTGCCAGAATGGAAACAGTTCTGTACAACAAAAGGGAACAGAGTCATCCTTCCAAGTAAGCAATGGAGTGGTAAGGCAAGCACTCCATTGTACACAGAAGGTGTCTGGAGTTTTCAGGTTTGCAGGTAACAAAATGGTTGTTAGTACTTCTAAAGCATAACAGTGAAGCAACCCTCTGTTGTATGCTGTATACATAGAAAGTGCATGAACATCACTAAAATGTTTATTCAAGAGTGACTGGAAGTGAATCAGATGTGAAGTTTATTTTAAAGCACCTACCTATACCTTCCTCCCCTCCCCAATTACATGATGAACTGGCAAAAAAAAAAGTATTGGCTCACCATAGAGAGGCTCTTCTCTTGTATCAAGTAGAGCATGAAGTAGAGATACTGCCTATGGTCTAAGGGTCCCCTTTTGAGTCTCATCTGCTTTTATTTACATATGCTTATATAGTGTATCAAGTCAGTTCTGCACAGCATTGGTAGGAGAGTGAGGAAGAATGATATGAAAAGGATGCAGAGAAACACTACATGCAGTTACAGAGTTAGATCAAAACATTAATGTTTCAGTTTTGTCATGTTACTTAGCAAACTCCACAGCTTGTGGGCAATTTTGTGGTGTTGGGGTAGAAAGTGGCACCATCTTGTCCAGTAAAGAATCAATATGGCTGTAGCATCCAGAGTCTGCAAGATCACTTATATTGATAGTAAGGTTATTTATTTCAAGATGCTCCTCAATTGTCCTCCACCTACGGTCCCTCTTCCGCTTGAAGTGGGTCAGAAAGTTCCAATAGGGCCACCTTCCTTCAACCAAGAAAAGATCTGAATTTGAGATTGTAACATCACCCTAAATTGATGAAGACAGGTGAGAATATTGTTGTACCATGGCTGCATAGGTTCTTCCAAGCCATCTGGTGCACTAATAATATAATCCCAGATGATAGAAAGAAGGGTGCTGTTTGGCCACTGTTCAAAAAGGACAATAAAGCCAAATTTTATTGAGGTATTATGCTGTTGTCTGCCCCAGGGAGAGTCTTTGTTTCTGTGTTAATGTCTCAAATCAATTATGTGCTTCATGACAAATGTTGGGATACTAAGTGCAGCTTTAGACCTGCTCATTTTACTGTCAACCAGATCTTTACTTTCAGACAGCTTTTGGAGAAGATGGTTGAATTTAATAAGCCCTGCACAGCAATTTCTATAGCCTTTGTTAAGCCTTTTACACAATGCTTTGAGCAAGTTTGTGGGATCTGATAAGGCGACTCAGCAGATAGCTGTCCATTCCATTATGCAGCTCTTCTATCAATGATGCTATTTTCTAGCTAATGGTAGATATACAGCATGGTTTCCTATTTCCACAGGAGTTAGGCAAGGCTGTGTATTGTCAAAATTGTTGTTCAATAGAGGCATTGATTGGTTGATGGATAAACTTGAAGGAGCAGCTGTTGGTGGCATCAAGCTAAACACCATCTTGCTTTGAGATCTCAAACACACTGATGCTATTGCCTAATTGTCTCAGTCTGGTAAATTGCAGCAGCAGATGGCCAATTTGGTCAGACAAGAAGCATCATGTATTGATCTGGTTATTAATCCAGATAAAACTAAGTCCCTGGTCTTTACTATCAAGAAGCCCCCTATTCTAGATTACAAACTGTATTAACCTGTCTGGACGGATATTTAATAGCCATCAACTGTCAAATACTTGGGAAGCATCATAGACAGTGCTGGAGGGTGTTTGAAATATGTGGATGCTCCTAGAGCAGCAGCCACTGCCATGTGTCAGGCCCTTCAGTAGCCTCTGTGAAAACATTGTGACATCAAGCTTACTACGAAGCTGCAGCTCTATGGGTCTACAGCTATACTTAATCTCTCCTGTACAGCAGTGAAACACGTGCACTGAGGAAGGCTGAAGAGCTCAGATTGACAATTTTGATACTCGTTGTCTTTGTCAGATGCTCCATAACAAGTAGCAGGATAAGATCAGCAATACGCATATTTGAAGCCAAACCCACCAACTTCCTCCATCAGTACTGGTTTGGTTTTGGTGACTTCCTTGGTACAGACATATTTTTAGGACCAATAAATTGCACAGTGTGTTCACCAAGGAATGCCTAGAAGTCGTCGGTGATCATGTGGGCACCAAAAGGTTCAGGGGCACTGAACATCCAGACAGTCTGTCTGTCACTGGCAATCTTAAGAACCTACGCAAGAGGATAAATGGACACAAGTCAGATATCAGGAATGGCAATATACAAAAACCTGTAGGAGAACACTTCAACCTCCCTGGCCACACAATAGCAGATGTAAAGGTAGCCATCTTACAGCAAAAAAACTTCAGGACCAGACTCCAAAGAGAAACTGCTGAGCTCCAGTTCATTTGCAAATTTGACACCATCAGATCAGGATTAAACAAAGACTGTGAATGGCTATCCAACTACAGAAGCAGTTCTCCTCCCTTGGTGTTCACACCTCAACTGCTAGCAGAGCACCTCACCCTCCCTGATTGAACTAACCTGGTTATCTCCACACAGATTTATACCTGCCTCTGGAGATTTCCATTACTTGCATCTGAAGAAGTGAGGTTCTTACCTACGAAAGCTTATGCTCCCAATACTTCTGTTAGTCTCAAAGGTGCCACAGGACCCTCTGTTGCTTCTTAAGAACCTAGTTAGAGATTGATCTGGATGGCGCTAAATCTGCAAGGAGGTTACATTCCTTTTGAGATTTGCCATGATGATGTTGATGAGTAGCTACGATTGTGCATCCCCAAATGTGTTATTGCCAGAACACGGGATGTGTCTTTTGAAGGCAATCAGGGTAACTCTTTCAAGGGGGGGATAGCTTAGTGGTTTGAGCATTGGCCTGCTAAGCCTAGGGTGGTGAGTTCAATCCTTGAGGGAGCCACTTAGGGATCTGGGGCAAAATCAATACTTGGTCCTGCTAGTGAAGGCAGGGGGCTGGACTCAATGACCTTTCAGGGTCCCTTCTAGCTCTATGAGATAGGTATATCTCCATATAAATATATATATATATATAAAAACTTGTGTTCCCTCTGTAGTGCTGGGATTTATTTTGACTGTATCCTCCTACAGGGCAGCACTCCCCCTATTGGACAAGGACAGAAATACACTGGGTTGACCGTGACTGTATGAAAGCTTCCTACAATCACAGACTTGGTGCTACATCTCCTTTTAGTTCCACAGCTTCACTGCTGTAAAGGAGAGGGGAATTTGGCCATTCTTGAAGTTCAGTTGACTAGTTTTCTCCCAGACTATCATTCCCTGCTTTTTAAAAAACATAGGTCCTGCAATGTCTTTCTATGCAAAATGTTCCCTCTGGTTGAGCGCACAGACTGTAACTACCTTCTTGCATTTGCATCAGAGCAAATGAACTGTGATGCTGCTTGCCTGTTTTTTAATAAGTTGAGCATTGTTCCTCTAATGAAATGCTAAAGAATGCTATGCCCATGGGAAATATTCAGGTTTTGCATGGAAGGATAGCTAAAAAGAAGAATATTTTAAAAATAAATATGATGTCCAAACGTAGTGGAAGTTGGTCTAGGCACTCATGGTTTAGCTTTGGCAAAGCCTAGGTAACTGTTTTGGTTAGAGCTGAAAGAGGTCACAGCTTCTGAAAATAAGCTCCTAGCTGTCTCCAATGGGATACTCACAATTAAGGGACTTTGCTGAAAATGTTGGCTTTAATCTCACTGTCTTAGTTCTCCTATTTGTGAAATGGGGAAAATAGCTCTTACATAACTCACGAGGGGTGTGGCTAGGTGAGGATTAATAGGTTAATGTTTGTATGGAGCTTTGAATATCAGCACAGTTTTAGTAAATCTCTTAGGGTCTATTTAAATGTCATTTCAATCAAATGAATTGGAAATTCAGATTTCATTGTGGCACCTTAGAGACTAACAAATTTATTTATTAAACTACAATCCATTGGTGATCTTCCAGAAAATGCCATCCAGGCCACTATGGATATAGAAGCCCTCTACATCAACATTCCGCACAAAGATGGACTACAAGCCGTCAGGAACAGCATCCCTGATAATGGCTGAACTTTGTGACTTTGTCCTTACCCACAACTATTTCACATTTGGGGACAATGTATACTTTCAAGTCAGCAGCACTGCTATGGGTACCCGCATGGCCCACGGTATGCAACATTTTTATGGCCGACTTAGAACAACACTTCCTCAGCTCTCGTCTCCTAACACCCCTATTCTACTTGCACTACATTGATGACATCTTCATCATCTGGACCCATGGAAAAGAAGCCCTTGAGCAATTCCACCATGATTTCAACAATTTCCATCCCACCATCAACCTCAGCCTGGACCAGTCTACACAAGAGATCCACTTCCTGGACACTACAGTGCTAATAAGTGATGGTCACATAAACACCACCCTATACCGGAAACCTACTGACCTTTATACTTACCTACATGCCTCCAGCTTTCACACCACATGATCCATTGTCTACAGCCAAGCTCTAATATACAACCGCATTTGCTCCAGCCCCTCAGACAGAGACAAACACCTACAAGATATCTATCAAGCGTTCTTACAACTACAGTACCCACCTGCTGAAGTGAAGAAACAGATTGACAGAGCCAGAAGAGTACGCAGAAGTCACCTACTACAGGACAGGCCCAACAAAGAAAGTAACAGAGCGCCACTAGCCGTCACCTTCAGCCCCCAACTAAAATCTCTCCAGCGCATCATCAAGGATCTACAACCTATCCTGAAGGACGATCCTCACTCTCACAGATCTTGGGAGACAGGCCAGGCCTCGCTTACAGACAGCCCCCAACCTAAAGCAAATACTCACTGGCAACCACACACCTCAGAACAAAAACACTACCCAGGAACCTATCCTTGCAACAAAGCCCCGTTGCCAACTCTGTCCACATATCTATTCAGGGAACACCATCATAGGACCTAATCACATCAGCCACACTATCAGAGGCTCGTTCACCTGCACATCTACCAATATGATATATGCCATCATGTGCCAGCAATGCCCCTCTGCCATGTATATTGGCCAAACCGGACAGTCTCTACATAAAAGAATAAATGGACACAAATCTGACATCAGGAATCATAATATTCAAAAACCAGTAGGAGAACACTTCAATCTCTCTGGTCACTCAATAACAGACCTAAAAGTGGCAATTCTTCAACAAAAAACTTCAAAACAGACTCCAATGAGAAACTGCTGAATTTGAATTAATTTGCAAACTAGACGCCATTAAATTAGGCTTGAATAAAGACTGGGAGTGGATGGGTTATTACACAAAGTATAATTATTCCCCCTACTGTTACTCACACCTTCTTGTCAATTGTTGGAAATGGGCCATCCTCATTATCATTACAAACATTTTTTTTCTCCTGCTGACAATAGCCCACCTTAACTGATTACTCTCATTATAGTAACACCCATTTTTTCATGTTCTCTGTGTGTATATATATATATATATACACAATCTTCCTACTGTATTTTCCACTGCATGCATCCAGTGAAGTGGGTTTTAGCCCACAAAAGCTTATGCTTAAATAAATGTGTTAGTCTCTAAGGTGCCACAAGTACTCCTCGTTCTTTTTGCTGATACAGACTAACCCAGCTACCACTCTGAAAGATTTCATTGTGTAAGCTCTGACTGCTGACTTTTAGTTATTTAATGCTGGTGCTAATTTCTTGATGCTTCTGTATTCTCCTCTGAACTAGAGTCTCATTTTTAGACCACTCGAGAGGTTTGCCTTATTCCTCTACATGTGTTTGGCAACTACTCATTCTGGTTTTACATTTCTCATTAATCTTTCTACGTTATTTGGAGGTCTCCTGATAATCTGCCTTAGAGTATCAGCTCGTTTTTCTGCATGAATACAGAATACGATGTAGGCCTGGTGTCTCATTAGCAGGGATGAAGCACTATTTTAGGGCGGTAATTGAAACAGCTGACTCCCATAATATGCAGGTGATTAGTGTGTAATGGCATCTTGGAGGGGGTTGTACAGGTTACTCTCTGCAAAGCGATGTGGCCATATTAATTCTCATGGAATGTGTCTTTGCATTTTTGGATGTATATCTTGTCGTATGGTTCATATGCTCCTGGTGATATTGCCTAGAGCAAGTGATATTCTGCCCTAATAAGGAAGAGGGATGCAAAAAATTAATTCTGTGCCAGTAAGCGTTCTTAAAGTTAACTTTGTCATGAGGTGAGAAATGGCCTAGTTAAGAATATAGAAATTGTGGGAACCTATATATTTATTTCTGAATATTTTGACTTCGTATATGTACTTTTCAGAAAGATCTGCAGACAGAAAGCACCAGGGTAATACAAATTCTCTCCTATCCACAAATTAATTAAACCTCACAATAGTCCTTTGTGGGAGGGCCCCACTTTATATGTGGGTTAACTGAGGCACAGAAAAGTGAGTTGACTTGCTGAATGTCACACAGCAAATCAAAATGCCAGAGTTGGGAATAAAAACAAAAGGTCCTTGCTCCCAAACCCCTGCAGTAAGCAAAACACCACACTGCTGTAAAATATCACTTGCAAAAAAGATAAAAAGGAATGAAGGAATGATGTGGGAGGGTAGAAACCTAATAGGATTTGGGAATCCAGCATCTTTCCTGGATGAGAGTCAGATGAGTAACTTTGAGAAAATGTAAGAGATTATGACATCACTACATTGTAGCATGACATAAAAGGCGGGGAGATGCCTCAGGGAGCCCATATAAAGTCTGTTGGATTAACAAGGTAAATTTGTGTCTAATCAGTTAAAGCTTTTTTAATTATTTGTTCGTAAGGGGGTTGGAGATTGAATATAAGAGAAAGGGCTGTGATCATGCCCCTTTTGCCTCACCTGTAAATGGGGAGTGTGGCATAAGCAGTGATAGACACAGCCCCTAGGAATTGATGAAGTGAACAACAACTGGAAGAGGACACAGAAAGGCTACTGTGACCTACCCTACTTGAGCTTAAGCTCCCTGGAGAGACCTTTCCAAGTAGCATTAGACTCCCTTTTAGGTGAAAGTGGAAGTAAATTCGATTGAACTATGAGGAATATGATAGCGATTCTGATCAATTCCAAAAAAAGATTTTGTCTTTTACATGTGTTGTATAGTCAGGGACTGATTTTTAAAACTATGAGTGCGCAAGTGCGCATGAAAAAAGTGCATGGGTAACTGCACACCTAATTTGCATTTCCTTTTGCCACAATTGTATGCACTCGCTGGATAACTGCATAAGTGACCGTTTATGTGCAGAATTATAGAATTTTTTGCATACCCAGTTGTTAATTGTTCATGAAAACTAGGGGTGAACTTTTGCATGTGCATATTTTAAAAATCAATCCCATGGTGTGTAATGGGCTTCTTAGAGTATATGTGCCATTGCCCCTGCTGGTCCTGCAGGTCAGGGCTGAGGTACATAGGTAAAGCAATGTACGATACGGACAGAGTAATGGAATAATAGTGAGGGTGTTGCAGGTTATGCGCTTCACTTCATTAGCACCTTTCATTCAAGCCCCTCAAAGCACTTTACAAACAGTAATTCACACAATACCACTGTAAGGTGGAAGAACAGTGTTATCATTTGCACTTTACAGAAGGAGAAACCAAAGCAGAGAGGGGTTAATCACATCACACAGCAAGTAAGGGACCAAGCCGGGAATAATCCAGAATTCCTGATTCCTAGACCCATTCTGTAGCTACTCTCTTGAGATACATTGGCAGAGCTAATTTGCGGGGATGAGAATAGGGGCTTGGGAAAGCAATGAGTCTTGTGAGGGAAAGGGTGGTGCACTGGGAAATCTGAGAGGGTGTGTGAATAACAGGTGCTGCTGTCAGGCAGGACTGAGATGCATTGGAAGAGCTGAATTTCCCTTTTTTTTTAAGAGGTGGACATCCATAAATGTAGACCATCAGGAGATGCTGCAAGTCAGAGTTTGCTTTAGAGTTCTGAGTTTAGAGTTACAGGGTTTTACCTCTGACATTCCCCTGACAAACCTCCAGCCTTGGATGACACTTTGATATAAATAATCCAGCTGTCAGACACTAAACTGGAAAACTGAGTGAGTGGGGGAGAGGGAGGAGAGAGAGCAAAATTGTAGTCTGAGGCTTGGTCTACACTACCCCCCCTAATTCGAACTAAGGTACGCAACTTCAGCTACGTGAATAACGTAGCTGAAGTTCGAAGTACCTTATTTCGAATTAGTTCAAACTTACCTTGGTCCACACTCGGCAGGCAGGCTCCCCCGTCGACTCCGCGGTACTCCTCTCGGCGAGCTGGAGTACCGCAGTCGACGGCGAGCACTTCCGGGTTCGACTTATCGCGTCCAGACTAGACGCGATAAGTCGAACCCAGAAGTTCGATTTCCAGCCGTCGAACTTGCCGGTAAGTGTAGCCAAGGCCTCAGATAAGTCTCCTTATAGGAATTCCTTTCTTTCCCAGTCTTGGGAATAAGTCAGCTTCTCTGACAATGCGATGGGGGGGGGCAATTGGGGGATGTCTACCTTTTTAAAAAATGTGGTAATTAAAAAATGTCCTCTGCAGGGATGAAGACTAAAATCACTTGCTTGTAGAGTGATCAGAGATATAGATGGGACACAGTAGCAGGACACATGTAAAGGAGAGTTTTGAGATGCCTTTAAGAGGGATATAAATGGATATTACAGATCTAATATTGAGAGAGCAAGAGTCAACAAGTAGAATTATGGTTTGTGTCAGAAATAATGAAACTCATTCAAAGTGGAAAAGCGAAAAAAGAAGCAGTCTCCATTAAAAGAGCATTGATTCTTGGGGGCCTGCTAGTTGGAAGAAATTTTCTCCCCTTCTTGATGTTACTCCCTAATAAAATAAGGAAATTAATACTAGAAGGAACCCAGCATATGATTCTATGGTGACTTGATTGTAAAATCTTTTGTTTTCTTTGTCTACTTTCATCTTCCTTGATAGCAGAAATGGTTGGAAAAGATCAAAATAGGAAGATTGGAGCAAGTCTCCCTGCCAGTGTGCTTCTCTGACCTCTGGCATGGAAGTAGGAGGTCACGACTTGACAGCCACTGTGTCTGAACACTGAGAGGGAGTAAAAGGTTGATCCAAAGTGACACCACTTGTTCCTGTGAATGTTACAACAGAAGTCTCCTCTGTCAAAGAAAGAACTAGAATATAAAGAAATTGTTTGCTCAGATGAGCCCCTTGACACAGATCTGACTTCTGAGTACTCCTAGCAGGTAAAATTTTCAGAAAGGGTAGAAATAACTCTCCAAGCTGTTTTTTAAACTCTCATTTTCTCAGAGATCCTCTGTCTCACCACCTAATTTGCAGAATGCCATTATCTTCACTGGCGTTAAACCAGCACAGAAGAATGCCCTCTAGCTGTGGCATTCTTGACTGTTGCATGGGTAACTGACTTAAATGATACATTAAGATTAAGCACTTATTTCATATTTAATTTCCTAGATGTTTTTAAAAGGGGAAGTGGGAAGTTCATAAGCATAAACATTCATGTGTAGATTTTAATGAGAATTTTTACAAAACATTACTAGTATGCAATTTTTCCTAACTTTATTAAATCAAAACTATGTTTTTACTTGAGAAACCATAAATTCATGCTCATGCCACACATCGCTTTTCAGCTGTTTTTTTTTTTTGGTGGGGGAGGGGGGGTAGTTAGAACTTTTCCTACAGTGGAAAAAAATACTTCCCCTCCACTCTTTCGTTGCTGAAAAATGGATGAAGGGACTTTGCTCACAGTTCCCCAAAATAATAACCTTTGGGAAAAGATCAAGTTTGGAGAATTTCATCTGTAAAAGTAAATTATTTGGGGACCTATAAATGTGTGGAAAAACAAGGGGTTTGTACCGAAAAGAGTCTTGCAACCTTAAATGTAGCAGATACTCTTGGCATCCATCCTAATAATGCTTTTATATAGAGAAAAACAGATGGTGTCCCTGCAGTCACTCATATGTTGAATGTCATATTCAGTAGGCAAAACTATTGTTATTATTTTTTTGTTTTAATTTTTTTTAAGTATTAAAGAAACATTGGCTATAATCCAGTGAGATAAGCCAAAAGTCAGATGTGGAAGAATTGGATGGTATTCAGAGAGATTAAGGGTAAACATGTTGTTTAGCCATATCAACTACATTTTATGTTGCTACTTTGTTGTTTTGATACAGCAGATTTTGGAACATAAAGAGGAATGCTGGATAAAATATAATGGGATAAAGCAATGTGGGTTGAAGGGGGAACAGATAGGAAATGGAAACTGCTAAGTGAGAAATTGTGTTCCCAAGGGTTATGAATAGCAGACTGCAATACATCCAACAGGATCAGCAAAGGCCAATGTGAATGAACAAGGACCTGAAAAAGTAATCAAAGATAAGAAAATGGCATATGAGAGGTTAGGTATAGAACATCAGGCATAAAGAAAAATGGGGATGTGTACAGAACCAAGCTAAGAGAGTGTAAAAAGTGATAAGCAAGTTTAAAATAGATAATATAAAGAAGATTGCACAAAAAGTAATAAGAATGTTGAAATACATTAAGAATAAGAGATTAGTAAAATTAAAACAATTAAACAAGTCTGTTGGGCTTCTAAGAGATAATTTTAGAAGGGCTAATTTGGTGACAAGGCAAGCATGGCAGCAAATGTAAAATAATTCTTTGTCTCTATGTTCACCAGGGAGAGTGAGGGACTGATGCCAGAAAATGAATTAGATTTCCACAATAGGAAAGAGAATTGGTGAAGGAACTTAGGCGTCACATCTGAACATGTGATTCAGAAACCAGACCTAGTGGAGATTAATGCATTGGGGTCACAGAGAGGGTCTCAGAATTCTGAAATTGGTGTTAAGGGGATTTTATTATCAGATATTTGGAACCTCTTAAGAAATGGAGTGACCTAAAGGAAAGGGGAGAAGCTGATAGTCTTCTTTAAGGTACAGTCTGGTAAAAAGTGAGGAAATTGAACCTGTAATTCTCATTTCAGCAAAAAGCAAATGCTAGAGATCCTATTAAGGCCTTGCCTGCACTAGGAGGGTTTTGCTGGTATAGTTATACCAGAGTGGTTTAACCAGCAAAAACTTCTAATATGGCTGCAGTTATAACCACTTTTAGCTCAATATACCAGTATAGCTTATGCCAGTTCAGGGAAGCAGTTATAACAGTATAACTGCATCTACACTAGGGCTTTTCCCAGAATAGCTATGTCAGTAAAAAAAAATCACATCCCTAACCAACACAGCTGTGCTGGTAAAACTTGTAAGTGTAGATAGACCATGTCTTAAATAAAGGATGGAGCAGTAGAAACTTCCCTGCATTTTGCTTCAAAACTCACTTGTAGGGAGCACTTCCAAGAATAAACCAGCACTTCCAGGAATAATTTTCTAGTGGCATTGCTAAAACCTTGTCTACACACAGTTCTTGTACCAATATAACTATTTCACTTAAGGGGTGTAGTGATTTTTTTTTTGTAACCAATATATTTACAGTTGTTAGTGTGGAGACAGTTATGCTGGTATGAAAATGCCTTATACCAGCATAGCTTGTTCCTCTGCCTATATGGGAATAATATTGTTATAACTGTGGGGGTAGGTTGCCATTTTAACTATACCAGCATAGTCAAAGTGCTACAACTTTTGTGTGTTGATAAGGTGCTAATTGTGATTAGAACTGAGCAACCTATTCAATATGAATAACTTCCTTGACAAGTATTGCCTTTTTCTCTGTTTGAAGAATCGCAAGTAGGTTGTGTTGTGTTGTGTTTTTATCAAATGTATTTGGCATATTTTCTTCCAAATTTTTTCTTCATCTCTGGATTGGTCAAATAGAGTTGTGTGTGAGTATTCGCTACTCCATATAAGAGCTGTGATGACTAGCTGTGATATGTTACATAAATTGAATCTAATTGTTTCTGTTTCCTGATTGGATGAACATAACTTTTATAACCTGGTTCTCATTTGAATATTTTGACATGCAAGCTTCGAAATTGCTTTCTATAGCTGTTCATGTGTGCGAACTTAAAATGCACATTCTGTGACTACTTGTGTGAGTAAAATCACAATCAAATGTGAATATACAGCAAACACAGAAGAGTCAGAACACAGTGGAACTGAGTCTGTTTAAATTCACATGAAAATTCACAAAATATTTATGTTTTCCCATTTTTATAGTCCTGAGGAAATTCTGTGCCACTGCGCACATGCCGAATTCATGTCCCCCACAGATTTTTTTTCTCTGCATTAAATATATTCTGCCAGAGAGGTGCTGCAGTTACTCCTTTTGTCCACTGGGCCTGCTGTGGCTCCAGAATAGAGGGCAGCCACCTCAGCCAGCCGTAGCAGTTTATAGGAAGGGGTCAGAGGCTGCGTTCCTCACAGCGCCCTGCCCACGGAACCAGGTGAGAAGTCACAGGATATGGAGAGGGACACAGACAGAGCAGGGCACATGGGGCTGCTGGGGGGTCACATAGACTGGAATTCAGAAGGGCTAGTGAGGAGATAGACTGGGCCGGGGGATGAATGGGAATGGGGATGCAGGGCCACATGGAGATTGGGGGGGGGTGCAGGGCCACATGGGGACAGGGGCAGCTATGCCTAACTGAATGGGAGAGGCTAGGGGTCAGATAAGGTATGCATGGGGGAGCGTCCCCAACTCCCTAACAATCCCCCCCACCAAAAAAACAGCAACCCCTGTTCCATACTTCTCCCACCCACATCCAACAACCCTCCAGGTTCACTCCTGGCTCTTTCCCAGCAATTACTTCCCTATCCCTCAGCTCCTCCGTTACCCCTAACTCCTCCAAGCCTTTGCACTGCTTCTGAGGGGTACAGGAAATACATTTCTGTATTGTGGTCTAAGTAAATTATTACTCAGTTATGTATTAATATGCCTAGTAAGGAATCTGTCAAAAAACATTTCCTGAATCTGTTTTGTTGTTTGTATTGTTACAAACAGACTTGTTGGTCCTGCTTTGAGCAGGGGGTTGGACTAGATGACCTCCTGATCTTCTATGATTCTATGATGGGTATTATGAAAAAAATTACTAAAATAATAGAAACTGGTGTGATTATATTGTGTTATTTTGATAAATAAAATATGTTGAAATTTGCAGAATTTTTAATTTTTTGGTGCAGAATTCCCCAGGAGTTATCTTTACTTGTGATGTACACACCTGCCTACTAGGAACAGGAATGACACCACCAATTTATCTCACAAAAGGCTTCAAATAGCCATAGGAAGATATTTGGCTATTACTGAATGGATTTGAATTGATGACTTAGGGCCTGATACAAAGTCAGTAGTAATCTTTTCCTTGACTTCAGTGGGTTTTGGATTAGACCTGAGATAAAATGTTTCATAGCTCATTACCAACCTTCTGAGCTTTCAGTTCTCCATAAATCCTTCTCACAAAGTACCTGCCTCTGTCTATTCTTGTAGCATGTATTCAGTATCTCTGCTCTTGCATCACAAGTATGCTTAAATGTTCTCTTCATCTTTGTACGTAAATTATTTAATCTGCAGTCTCATAGTTTATGGAATGCATTAGTGTATGACATGTATTATTCTGTGATTAATAAAGCATATAGGGTGAAAAAAGGATAGAAGGAATTCCTTTGATATAGTTTTATCCAACACTGTCAGCATGGATACACAGAAAGAAGATCATGTCTAATATAGAATTTATTCATGGAGATAATTTACCTGGGTCTTGAGCAAGTTTGTTACATTAGTATCCAAAAGATGACTGCATGCAATGAACAGTATGGTAGAAAGGCTCAGCTACATGAGTGCTGAAGGAGCCAGTTGAAGACTAAGAATTAAGGCCTTTGTGAGTGGGAAAGAGGTAACGTGGGGAGCCTCTTAAGTAAGTATTTAAGAGCAGCTTTGTTCACTGTCTATATTAAAAGAACTGGTGGAGAAAATCTGGTTCCCACACAAGGACCAAGTAGTTTGTCTGGTCAATGGTGAGTTGCATGGTGACAGACAGAGAGGGAGAATCTTACCTCTAGGTCATAGGACAGTAATGATGCTGTGTTCAGCTGCTGACAGGCCCTCAACATTAAGCACCAGTCCAATGGCTTAAAAGTTGAATGATGGTGATACATTGGGGCCAACGCCTGCAGTGTGATCCAAATCCAGTTTACTTTGGTGTGACATTGGAGAGGTCAATAACATATTGCAATCACTCGAGGAAGATAGCAACCAAAGTCAGCACTAGGAACAACCTGCTCAGAAAATTGGCCGGTTCAACCTGGGGTGTGAGTGCCCGAACGCTTAGAACATCGGCCCTTGCCCTCTGCTATTCAACAGTAGAGTACTGTGCTCCTGTCTGATGTTGCTTGTCTCACAAAAGGCTGGTCGATGTAGAGCTTAACAAAGCTATGGGTCTTGTTACCGGGACTTTACAGGCAACTCTATTGCCATGGCTACTGATACTTATAATATAGCACAGCCCTATATTCCATGGTGAGAAGGTCTCTGTCATGCTGCTGGCCAAGATCCGTGAGAATAGCGACCTACCATTGTACGCAGACCGCTTCAACCAACCGCCAGCTCGCCTGTCTTCTAAATGCCCTTTATGGTCATTTATGCCACCACAGGACAGGACAGTGGAATCTGCTTGACGCAATGAGTGGTCAGTGACAACCGTCATTAGTCACTCCCTCTCATCACTGAAACCATTTGTCCACCAGGTTTTGATCTGCCAAAGCATCTGTGGTCCTCTCTGAACCTGTTTTTGAACAGGACAGGGCAACTGTGCAGCCAATTTCTTTAAATGGGGTTTTTCTAACAACTTGCAATGCAGCTGCGGTCAACTTCACATACCTGTGACGAGTGCCCACTGACTTATTTCGATGGTGGGCAACTGGCTCTCCACCTGGCTGATGATGATGCCATCAAATGGCTGAGCACATTGCACATACACTGATAAAGGGCAGTTCTGCAGCCACTCCTTCAAGGCTGTATAGGAATTGCCAGACTGGATCAAACCAGCGTTTGATAATCCAGTATCCTGACACCAATGGTGGCAGGTACCAAATACTTCAGAGGAAGGTACAAAAAATAAATGCTGCAGTAGGCAGTTACGAGCTAGGCTACCCCCAGAGAAAGATGCCTTTTAACTGTCAATAGTTAGTTTGGGGCTCATAATCTGAAGTAGGAGGGTTTGTATCCCTACTGACATTCTTCTTTCATTTTTATTTAATTCCAACTGCTGAGGTACTATACACATGGCAGCCCCACAGTCTTGCTCCCAACTGGCTCGTATCCCTGCTTGTCTCCCCCAACATACTGCTGCCTTGCAGGTAGCTTTCATGGTGCAGTTCTCTGTGCCACAAAGGGGTGTGTGTGGCTCTTCAGCCTTCATGCAGTGGAACCCCACTGATTCTGCTGTACAGGGACCCTCTGGCCACGGTGAAGGAGAGGCCGCTAAAGCAGTCTAATCTATAAATGCCACAAAACCAAGGATAGAGGCAGTCATTACAGAGTTATGGCCCTGATCCAGCAAAGCATTAAACGCATGCTTTACTTTACACACAAGTAGTTCTGTTGAAATCAATGTTCTGTGTTTGTACAGCGCCATATACAATGGGGTCCTAGTCCATGATTGGGGCTCCTTGGTGCTACAGTAATACAAATAATTAATTATAAAAATAATGGTAAAACTCCATGTTAAGTCCTGATCCAGCAAAGCAGTTAGGAAAGCCACCAGATTCAAGAATGTCCAGGTAAAGTACACACTGGTAAGAAAATGTTCCATGTCATTCATTGTAGAGAAATATGAAGCCATGATAGTAGGACATAGGTACAACCTGAAAGGAGCTCCTCAGCACTCTCACATTGTGTAACTCTAATCATAAAAAGAACGGATGTGGGGGTTATAGTGACAAAATCTTATGGAGTCGATTAAAAATATATAAACACACTTCTGGGATATATAAATTGGAGGTACTCTGCATAAGGCAGGGCATGTTATGTTATGAACAGTAATTATATATTGCACTTATTAATATTTATTGCCTGCATTTATAATGTATCTGCCACTGTAATATCTGGGAGCCCTTTCTGTACAACTCATCTTAAAGTGCAACAGAAACATCAATTAACTAAGCCTAATAAATTCCTATGAGGTAGGTAAGTACTGTAACAGTTTTATAGATGCCGATGCATCTCTTAAGTCCCATTTAAACACTATTTAAAGGCTTATGTAACACTTAAGCGATATTTAGGTCTTTTACAGGCCCTCTCAACAGTGATGAATTTAACCAAAAGTGATTAAGCCTTCTTCTGTAATCATAGACTTTAAGGTCAGAAGGGACCATTTTGATCATCTAGTCTGACCTCCTGCACAACGCAGGCAACAGAATCTTAAGGTAACACAATAATTCTATGACGGAGGTGGAAATAGAATCTTCTATTCCTTACTCTTAGTCCTTTCTTCTAGACAACATTCCTTCTCCAACAAAGACTAGTGAGGCCAGATCTGGAATATTGCCCTTATCTATAGTCCATATAAAAAAAGTGTTGCAGAAAGCACAAAAAAGCGCAACCAGAATGATTTTTGCACGAAAGAGCATATAGTAACTACACAGAAATCCTAAAAAACGGGGAATGAAATAGGGTCTGAATTCTTTGGAAAAGGTATGACTGAGGGGGAACTGTTTGCTATGAAAAATTCTGAGAGGTACAAAAAGGATCATTGCTACAAGACTGTTTGAGGTGGTGTCCAGCAGAAATACAAGAAGGATGCGCAAATGAAGGAACAGCATTTCTTTGCCTAGAGAACAGTTAGTTGGCGGGGGAGACAGAAATAGGAGAAAACGGTGATAAAAAAATTAAACAATTCAAGAGGGATGCAACTGCTGGTTCAACAGACTGGGTTGAATGAGTTACATGGTCTTTCATTACTATAATTTCCTGTCTTCTCATTGTTTTTCCATGGGCCTAAGAAATAACATTGGCCTCACTTGTCAGTTTCTTGACCTTAGATATTTTTGTTCCTGTGACTCTTCGTTTCTTAAAATCAATCATTATGTGAATTGCCTGCAAATTCAGTCTGCTAGATTTGGGGATTTAATACTAAGGCAGCACTTTTTCCCCATCCTAATTAAAGGTGAAGTATTCATCTAAGTGAGCACAGACCATTTACTATAAAGAAGAAAAAAATTCACACAACCCTTTGTGTCTGACTTCAGTGCTCACTCTCTTATTGAGGTGCAATGAAACTGTGCTGTATGTATCTGCAGCAGTAGAGAATATTCCTCCAAATAGAAACAGTTCTTTGCAAATATCTTTTAAGATATTCAGGAGCATAGGTGGCGAGTTATATGGGCCCGTGGTGCCCATGCTCCATCAATATTCATGAAGGTGCACCCAGTTCCACCAATGTTTGGGCCTCGAGCCCCAAGGTCCATGCTTTGGGGGGCCCTGCGTCATGGGTCAGCAACGTGGGGCGCTCTCACCTCAGGGGCAGCTCCCCCGCCTCCCCACAAGCAGTTCCCCCGGGCCCCGGAGTTGCTGCATGCTTGGGGGAGGCCCCAGCGAGGACCCAGCTCCCAGCCCATTGGCTGGGAACCCTGGCCAATGGGAATTGCAGGAGGTGGTGCCAGAGCTGCCTGGGCATGCCTCCACAGCAGGGAGGGGGAGGGAGCCACAGGCAGAGAGAGCACAAGGAGTCTGTCACTGTCAGAGACACACAGACACAGCCGGGGAGTTGAAGGGACAGACAGATGGAGCCGTGGGCGGAGGAAAGGAGCAGGGATGGGCACCCCGGGGCTGGCATAAAATACACAGTACGGGGGGTCGCCCTGAGGGGGCTATAGCAACACCTCCCCTCCCCCCGCAGAGCAGCCCCGGGCTGCAGCTGGCTCCGTCCATCACTCCCCCCCGCCCCACAGAGCCTCACACAACTCTCTGCCCTCCCCCGAGATACCCCCAATGGCCTCTGTGCCCCTGTCATCCCTCTCTAGAGAGCCCCCCTTTGTGCCAGACAACTCCCCTCCCCCACAGCCTCCCTACAATCTCCCCCTTTGCCTTCCCCTCCTGCAGCCCATCGGCCGGGAGGCTCCCAGTCTATTGGCCAGCGCAGCCAATGGGAGCTGCATCTGAGGCAGGGTGCCTACTTGCAGATGTAGACCAGCCTGGCCGTGCCTCCACGGCACGAGGAGGGAGAGCCACAGGTGAGCAAACCCAAGTCATCATCATCACAGGCACAGCAATTCTCTGGGTATTTAATTTCACTGAGGCAAGTAATTCAATTGACTCTTCCTTTCCAGATAGTTTGTGGCTTTTCCTGTAAGAAAACTTACAATTTCTTTGCAAAGAAGTGCATTTATACTTTTTTCACTTGAGAAGTATATTTTCTGGTCGTTCATAAGCTCATTTATTTTGTTAACTCGGTTTCATAGGCAATTTTAAAAGTCACTTGAATTGTACCTGGTTTTTTTCCATTGGTCCAAAAACACATGGAAGATATGCAGATTTTTATATCTGTGGGCCAAACCACCCTGTGTAGAAATGTAAATGTCGGAGCTAGAAAAGCTCTGCAAGGGTAAGGGTCCCTTCAGGAAATTGTCCTCAAGTCATTCATTCTTCTGGGCATTCCACTCTATTGTTCCCTCCTATAGTGACAGTGATCAGTGTTTCCACCCACAGGGGAGAGGCAGAAGACAGGGTCAACCTTGCAGTGACTCCGCCTCTACGCTTGTTCTCTGTCTGCTTCCTCTACCAGCCCCTTTGGTCTCCCTAGGATTGCCCCTCCCATTACTCCCTCTGGGCTTTCTTTCTCTGGAGCTTCTCATGAAGTAAAGTCTATCATGACAGGTTCTTATCTCTGTAATGTATTTAATTTTGATGTATTTATTAAGTGTTAATAATGCACTGTGGGAGTCCCCTTTAGCCTTCTGTATAAATTGATCCTCTTCTTTCCATATGTTTTGCCCATAGGGTTTTCTGCAGCCCTAGGGCAGCCAGCAGTAACCCCTGTGCCTTTGCAATGGGGTGAGGGAAGGGGACCAAGGGTTCCCTATTGATGTGATTTGCAAGAAGTGTTATCCTTACTCAAGGTACCAAATGTGTTTACAAGATATAAGTGCCTTGTAAAATCCCAAAGCAAGCTCATTTTCATTTCTCATATAATCTCATATACAGTATACACACATTTTTCATTAATTATATGAGTTGAATTTATTATTATTTTATTAGCTAGGTTACTGGGGGGGTTTTCACTGTGGCAAAATGTGTGCTATTTTATGGGTTGAATGATTGACTGACATAATACACCTCTGCCACCAATATCCATCACTAAGTCCGGTAATTTTGTCAAGTGTTTGTCGCACAACATGGTGGTGCCTACCCCTGCCTTGTGCTTCATGATGTCACGGGGTCCAGGGCAGCCTGAGGAGTTAGTGCAGGGCCTGGTGCTGGCAGCAGCGAGTGACCTGACCCCAGTTCACTCCGCTCCACCTCGCCGGCTCCCAGCATTGCTCAGGGGTGGGGCCTTCGGGGAAGAGGTGGAGTGGGAAGAGGTGGGGTGGAGCAGGGTTGCTCGCTGCTGTCGGCACCAGGCAGCCCGCTAGTCCCCCAGGCCACCCTGGACCCTGTGTCCCCCTGAAGTGCGGGGTCCCCCAAAGCGCAGGGCCCGGGGCAGTTGCCCTGGTCTGTCCTATGGATGGGACGGCTCCACGTGGGCACCACCAAAAATTATACAAACCTGCCACCCATGTTCAGGAGGTGGTCTGGGACTATGTGTATGGCAGGAGTAGTTGTGAAGTGATATTATTTGTTCTGAACCTCCATGATTCTGCCCTGCTGATCTCCATATCAATCAAATCTACAGATAGGGTTTGCTGTACTTAAGAAACTTCAAAAAGAAATGGATGAAATAAGTGACAAAGGAGTGTAAAAAAAATAGAGCCAGTGCCTCAGCATGTATAAACTGACATAGCCGCACAATGGATCTGTCCTGTAATTCTGCTGTTTGCATTAGCTCATCAGTTATAGTGCTGGGTCTAACCTTCCCTGTTTGACAAAGCTTATTGACAAGTTGGTGTCAAGGTATCATGGGTATTACTTGTAGTGTTTAGAATTCCTTGAAAACTAATATTTTTGTTCTGTCAGAAACTTTTTTTTAACCACTGTCTGTGAGGATTTGCTTTCCAGACTGTGGGCCCTAACTGGGGTAGGGCTTACCAAAAAATCAGCTAGAAGTCTAAAGACTCAGGGAGAGAAGTAGAAGTACATAACCTACATAATCTGTGAGGGTAGGCAAAGGAGTTGATGCAAAGAACTCTTTGCTCTCGTTATCTTACCTTTTCCACAAGCAGTGCATTTTCTGTGGGCCCTGTGTCAGAGTGCGCCACAAAGTAGTTGATAACTCTAAAGGAAGCAGAATTGTTGTTTTTCTATAACCTATTTTTTTGTTTGTTTCCTTTATTTAAAGAATTTTGGGAATTCAGCTCAAAGGTATAACTGTTTTCTAAACATACCTTATTTTTATGTATAAATTAGTTTTACTTGATTGGTTATCATTAAATTATAATAAGAATACTTGTATGCAGTGTTGTAGCTATGTTGGTCCCAGGATATTAGAGAGAGAAGGTGAGTGAAGTAATATCTTTTATTGTATCTATTATGTATTTAAATTTTTTGCTTTATTGAAGTTGGTCCAATAAAAGATATTATGTCACCCACCTTGTGTCTTTAATAAGAATACTTAGGGTTTATACCATGATTAGGGGCTTGACTCAAAGCCCGTGGAAGTCTATGGGCTGGATGAGGCCCTTCGAGACGGAAGGTGATACTGTAATAAAGGCACTGGACTATCACAGTCTGGGTCCTCCCACAGGCTTCCTGTGTCAGCTTGAGTCCCCACTTAATCTCTCAATAGTTCAGTCTCCTATCTGTAAAATGGGGTAATACCTTTGTCTTTCTTGTCTATTTAGAATATAAGCTCATTGAATCCTGGACTGCCTCTTATTGTGTATATGTACAATGCCTAGCAAAATAGGGAGACAGTATTGGTTTTGGCCTCTAAACACTACTTCCATACATATAATAATAATCCTCAAAGTACTTTAGTATGAGCTGGATTATGCAAGGTGCTGAGCACCTCCTTAGAGGTTCTGGGCAGTTGCAAGAACTATTCAAAAGTGTAGGGGTGAAAAAATGTATAAAGACTTAGATATTATGATGAATTTTACCTTCAGTTTTTATGGTTTCTAAAGAAAAAATGCAGAATTCGAAAGAGAATGTTTAAAGAAAAACAAAGGAATTTCTAACTATATTTTCATAGAAAGCTATTTCCTTTTAGTTTTGGTGACTGGTAACTACAGTGTTGGAATTGAGAAGTTCAAGAATAAATACAAGTTAAAATAAGTTTTAAAAAGAACGTATCTAACCTCATGTAGGGTCACAGGAAAATTGCTGGAATAAATAATTGCCACAGAATAATTGCTATAGTTAATCTAGTCAGATTAAATTTTAGAACATTGTTCTATTTGCCCATCAATTAATTTATTGGCAGATGTAGTCTCCAACAACTTTGTAACTGGCAGAGGCTAATTACCAATGGGCATTATGCTTAAAATCTGGCCAACTCAGTGATAAGAAAGAATATTCGTAGAAATAATTAGCAAATGCATCCATTCATGTGCACAATAACAAATCTCAATGTTTGGGGTCCTGATGCACTAACCAAATTATTACATATCTATGGATTTGTCAACATGGAAACTTTGTGAGCAGCAAGCCAGGATGTAAAGCTACAGAGCGCTAGCTTATTGCACACTAACTGGATGTGTGGATCTTGCTACTGCACACTAAATGTTCTGTAGTGTGCATTGATGTACTGCTGTGTATGTCAAAGTGCACTACAAAACTTCTAGTGCACAGTAGCAAGGCCCATGTGATGACTTAGAGTGCTGTACATTTCCCCCTGTGCAGACAAGCCCTGGGTAAGTTTTACCCTACCTCATTTATATAAGGAAGCACTAATAAGTACTTTTCCAGTAGAGCTGGTCTGAAAAATTCCAAGAAAATTTTCTGTCAGAATTTGCCAATTCATCTAAATCAAAAAATTTAGTGAAAAATGATTAGGATTGAAACAGCCTAAGGCCTTGTGTATTCATACGGTTATTGCTGTTTAACTCTTCCTGATTAACTCCATATGCAGACACTTTCATTCTGGAATAAGAATGTCTTGTTCCCATTTATCTTAACCCACTTAACTCTTAACTCCCCCTCCCATTCTTTTCAAATGCACCAAGTGTAAACCTGTATTTTCATTTTTCAATGTACTTAGGTTTTTCTGTCACTGTAGTAAATCCACCCCCTCAAGGGGGTGGTAGCTAAGTTGATGAAGGAATTCATCTGTTGATGTAGTGGTGTGCATAATGGGGCTTAAGTTGGCTTTACTATATTTCTCAGAAGTTTGAATTTTCACACTCATGAGTGATATAGCTAGGTCTTCCTAAATTTTAGGCGTAGACCAGGCCACAGTATAAAAGATATCCTTAGTAAACTTATACTGGCATTCATTTTAAATTGCCTTTTCACTTCATCCCATTACTCCCAATTACACATTTGAAATATTTGTGATCTATTAAGTCCTTACTGGGTTAAACTAAACATAAGAGTGCCTAGTTTCTTCTGGAATATGCGTGTCCACACAAGGATTTAGTCAGGAATAACTCTGTATAGACCAGGGGTTCTCAAACTGGGGGTCGGGACCCCTCAAGGGGCCACGAGGTTATTACATGGGGGGCGGGTCACGAGCTGTCAGCCTCCACCCCAAACCCCGCTTTGCTTCCAGCATTTATAATGGTGTTAAATATACAAAAAAAGTGTTTTTAATGTATAAGGGGGGTCGCGCTCAGAGGCTTGCTGTGTGCAAGGGTTCACCAGTTCAAAAGTCTGAGAACCCCTGGTATAGACAAGCAAGAGGTTTTCAGTAGTGTTTAGCATTGACTTATCTCTGTTCTCTCATTGAAATCAGTGGGAGTTTCATCATTGACTTCAGTAAGAGTAGAGTTAGGCCAATGTTGAGCATTTTTGAAAACTCCACCCTAAATTACTGTGGCTGCAGCAGTCCCATAGGGATCACTGCACCAGCCAGAGATCAGATGACCATGCTATACGGCCTCCTATTCTCTCCCCTTTCTCAACTCTCACCAGTGTGCAGGACTGGAGAGCTATGCAACAGGGCTCTGCCACATTCTTCCAACTGGGTCCAAATGTCATTGCTAGTCTCTATGAAGCTATAGACAGCTATTAGTTTTGCTTTCAGAATTTACACAGTGTGCCTGTTGACATTCATTTGGGGCTTATCTTTCTCCTGTTAATGTTCCTTGAGTCTGAAACTCCTTGCTAATATAGAGGAGGCAGTGTCAGAACACATTTTTATGCATAACATAAGACTTTCTTCTTTGCTGTCACCTTCACTTTGTTTAGTATTTCATTAAATTCATTTTCATTTACATGGAACACACTATGCTCTCTGAATACTAAAGCAAACATAAATAGGTTTGTTCACCATTCATTGCATTTAAAGAGCATACTTATTGATAAATCAGCAGAAATTTGTGTGTCTTTTAGAACCAGGCTTTTGTTCAAAGGGTGGCTTTAATGATGTGTTTTTAAACTTCACAGAGTATTGTGCAAAATGTTACCCCTGAAATTTACCAGTAATCCATTCTGAAGGATATTATTCTCCAGTGAATAAGATAAAATCCAAATACTCTTGGTGTTGCATAAATTTTCATTATTGGGTGCATTCAGGATGTGGCAGGTGGCTGATAAAGCACTTACAGGAATTTTCCATCTTTTTGTTATTTGCGGAGTGTACAGTTTTTCCTCTTTGAACAGTATGTTTTATGTCAAAGGAGTTTATGTGCTGTTCAGACTTCTATTTAATCTCATCTACTCTTAGATGTGAAAATGCAGCTTTTGAGTCTTCACCATTTTATGCATTCACTGGTTTATACAGTAAAATGCTCTGTCCAGCTTGAGCCCATCTTCTGGAGCTATAACAGAATTTCACTCTCGAGTGCCTTACTTTGTGTATTTCTTCACCCAAAAAATGCAAAGGAAGCTACGAATTTTTGTTAACGTTCATTTAATGTCATTTTTCAGTGTCCATCTGAGTGAATTAAAAATACAGATGTTTAGTATAAGCACCAGGAATAAAATTGATAATGAAATAAGGAAACGACAAATAATTTATAGCTGAAATACAGCATTTGTTCCAAGAGCTTTTGAATTTATAATAAATTTTCTTCCACTGAAATGCACTGTGAGTCACTTCCCTTAATGATAATGTGAGCTAGGATTGTAAATGGAAAAACCCCAAGAGATCAAACACATTTTCAAAGATAACGGCCTAATTCTCAAAACTGCAGTTTTGCACACCCTTAATAGTCAAAAGTAAAAGGATTTTATTGCACAATAAAAGCCACAGTCTGCCCTCAGATATGTATGTAACTTTCATTTATTTAACTGGAGTTGTGCAAACATGAGAGGGAAGGATTTATCCCTAAACATACAGTATTGTCTGTTACCTTGAAACAGGAAGAACCCTACAGATTTCTATTTTGACTAGCTATACTTACATGTATGCATGATATTTTAATTTTCCCCTCCTAGAGCAACAAAAATAAATAAACCCGAAGAATGGCCTTTTGTTAAGGCACTGAGCGGAGACTTAGGACATCTGAGACCTGATTCTCCATTGCCCTGCACTTTGTGTAATCATACAGAGAAGTGCAAAACGGATGTAAAATCCTACCAGTCAGAATAATAGCATTTCACATGCACTTTTCACTGGAGTAAATGACTTCATAGTATGCAGAGCAATAAAGAATGCCTCTAAATCCTATTCCTCGCTTTCCTGCAAACTTCTTGTGTGACCTTGGGCAAATACCTTCACCACTCAGTGCCTCCATTTCCCCCATCTATAAAATGGGAATGATAACACTTCCTTATCTCGCCTTTTCGTCTAATGTTGGTGAGGTGATCAGGCGCTACAGTAATGCATGCCATAGATAGATAAATTCTTGTTAGGGTTTTGGTTGGTTTGCTCGTTTTTGTTTTGTTGTTTTTTTTTAAATATTTTGCCAAGGGTTATCTGTTGCAGGGCCAAATTCTGCTCTTGGCTACATCTTTGCAACCAGGGCTTTGGAGCTGTGCTCTGGCTCCGCTCCAGCTCCAGGCAAAAACCTGCAGCTCCTCTGCTCCAGAGCTGCTCCGCACTCCAGCTCTGGGCTCTGCTCCAAAGCCCTGTTTGCAGCACTCTGATTAACAGACTTGCATGCATGTAACTAAGAGCAGAATTAAGTCCTCAGTACGTAGCCACAAATTGCAAACATTGGCTTTGGAGTCTTGTTTTATATCATACAGTAGCTTCATTTCAAGCAGTAATCAATTAAAAAAAATATGGGCCAAAGTCCTCTACTCTCAATTACTTAAGAGTTACGCTAGTGTAAGAGAGAATGGAATTGATCTCATAGACTCCTTTACTGGGGAGTGCACAGGAATCAGGCAGTTTTTCATTACATTTAAAATGTTGTACTTGTTATGATTCTCACATTGCTAAAATTCTACTGGCATAAAAGTCTCTGCCTTCACATCATCTACTGTTCATGTCATTGGATACTTCTGCATGATAGATCAAGAGGCACATATTATGGATTTTCACATGCCATAGTAAGGAAATCCATTTTGTTTCCCAAAAGATGAATTTATTGGTGCTGAGTTTCACTTACAGTAGCTTATTGCTTTATGGTGATGGAGTTTTCAAAGTGAATTCAACTAAATTGATAGAGGCGAGGAAGCAGTTCCTGTATATAATCCATATTGTATTTTATCACAGAAGGGAACTCAAATAGAAATGGAGACTGGAATTCTAATTCCTTTTGCTCATTCATAAAAGTGTTTGGTTCAAGGAAATTGTTGCAACATAAAGATATGCACGATCCATGCCAAATGATGAAGGAAATTCTGATTCAATGGAGAATGGAATATGAAAAGATTATCTCCCTAGTACTGGGAAGATTGTCTCCATAGAGTGTTTATTATTGGTCAGATGAGTTTGGTTACAAGAATTAAAGAAGAAAAAACAGTTACTCACCTTCTCGTAATTGTTGTTCTTCGAGATGTGTTGTTCATCTCCATTCCAAGCAGGTGTGTGCGCGCTGTGTGCATGCCAGCCGGAAGATTTTACTATAGCAGCGTCCGTAGGGTCGGCTTCGGCGCCCTCTGGAGTGGCGCCTTCATGGCACTGTATATAGGGGCCAGCCGACCCTCCACCCCCTCAGTTCCTTCTTGCCAATACTCCAACAGAGGGGTAGGAGGGTGGGTATTTGAATGGACATGAACAACACATCTCGAAGAACAACAGTTACGAGAAGGTGCGTAACCGTTTTTTCTTCTTCGAGTGATTGTTCATGTCCATTCCAAGCAGGTGACTCACAAGCCCGAATCTAGGCGGTGGGGTCGGAGGTTACTGCAGACTGGAGGACTGCGCGGCCAAAGGCAGCATCATCTCTGGCCTGGTGTGTGATGGCGTAGTGCGCCATAAAGGTGTGCATTGAGGACCAGGTGGCCGCTCTACAAATTTCCTGCGTCAGGACCTGGGCCAGGAATGCAGCGGAAGAGGCCTGCGCTCTTGTGGAGTGGACCGTAATAGGCGGGGCTGGTATATTGGCCTGACTGTAGCACTCCCGGATGCAGGTTCTGATCCAAGCCGAAATTCGCTGTGACGTGACTGGAAACCCTTTTATCCTGTCGGCCACAGCAACGAAAAGTTGGGTTGACTTCCTGAAGGACCTTGTCCTTTCGATATAGAAAGCGAGAGCCCTGCGAACGTCGAGGGAATGCAGCCTACGCTCCCTCACAGAGGAGTGTGGTTTCGGATAAAAGACCGGGAGAAAAATGTCTTGACCCATGTGAAATGGGGAAACCACCTTAGGCAGGAACGCTGGGTGCGGCCTGAGTTGGACCTTGTGCTTGTGGAAGACGGTGTACGGGGGTTCAGATGTTAGAGCTCTGAGTTCTGACACCCTCTGAGCTGATGTGATAGCCACCAAGAATGCGACCTTATATGAAAGATATAACAGCGGGCACGAAGCCAGCGGCTCGAAGGGGGCCCTGTGAGGACGGATAGGACCAAATTGAGGTCCCAAGCTGGGACAGGTTGACGGATGTGTGGGAACAGTCTGTCAAGGCCCTTAAGGAACCGCGTAACGAGTGGGTTCGCAAACACTGAGGTACCCCCCTCTCTTGGGTGGAATGCCGAGATTGCAGCAAGGTGTACTCGAACCGACGAGAAGGTCAGTCCCAGGTGTCTCAGATGCAGCAAATAGTCCAATATGAGGGGGACCGGGGTGAGCGAGGGAGCCTGGCCCCATTGTGTAGCCCAGAGGGAGAAGCGCTTCCACTTGGCCAAGTATGTGGTCCTTGTAGAGGGCTTCCTGCTACCCAGAAGGACCTTCCTGACCTGATGAGAGCATTGCAACTCCACCGGGTTTAGCCATGGAGCATCCAGGCTGTAAGGTGGAGCGACTCCAGGTTCAGGTGAAGCAGGCGACCTCGATCCTGTGTGATCAAGTCCGGGAGTAGGGGCAACCTGAGTGGCACCCGCATAGACATGTGCAGGAGAGACGTGTACCAGTTCTGGCGCAGCCACGCCAGCGCTATCAGGATGAGCCGAGCGTGATCTCTGCAGGCCTTGAGGATTACTCTGTGAATCATGGGAATCGGGGGAAAGGCGTAAAATAGCCCGTCTGTCCAAGAGAGGAGAAAGGCGTCTGTTAGGGACCCCGGACTGCGTCCCCTGAGGGAGCAGAATTGGTGACACTTCCTGTTCTCGGTGGAGGCAAACAGGTCCACCTGGGGATGACCCCAGAGCCGGAAAATTGAGAGAACTATATCCCAGCGGATAGACCACTCGTGACCCTGGAACGAGCGGCTGAGTGCGTCTGCGAGCCTGTTTTGCGCCCCCGGGAGGTAGGATGCTGTCAGGTGAATTACGTTCTGTATGCAAAAGTCCCATAATGGGAGGGCTTCCCGGCAAAGGGGAGAGGAGCGAGCACCACCCTGTTTGTTGATATAGAACATCGTTGGAGTATTGTCCGTGAGGACAGAAACGCATCTGCCTGCCAGCTGGGATTTGAAGGCTATGCATGCGAGGCGCACAGCTCGTAATTCCCTGACATTGATGTGGAGCAAAAGATCCTCTCATGACCAAAGGCCTTGGGTTCTGAGGTCACCCAGATGTGCACCCCATCCCCGATCCGATGCGTCCGTTACCAGGGAGAGGGAGGGCTCGGGGTCGAGGAAAGGAACTCCTGCGCAGACCACCCACGGGTCGAGCCACCATTGAAGGGAGTCCAGCACCGTCCGAGGTAACGTCACCACCGATTCTAGGGAGTCCCTGACTGGCCGATAAACCCGTGCCAACCAAGACTGGAGTGGGCGCAGTCTGAGTCTGGCGTGTCTCACCACGTAGGTACATGCTGCCATGTGCCCTAGTAATTTGAGGCAGCTTTTTGCTGTGGTGGTGGGGTAACTTTGGAGGCCGAGGATAATTTTGGATATAGTCCGGAATCTGGCGTCTGGGAGATATGCTCTGGCGTGTGTCGAGTCCAGAACCGCTCCTATGAATTTGATTTTTTGGGTTGGAGATAGTGTGGACTTGGCCTCGTTGAGTAAGAGGCCGAGCTCGAGGAAGGTTTGCCTGGCAAAGACCACCTGAGCCTCCACTTACGCCCTGGACCTGCCCTTGATGAGCCAATCATCCAGGTAGGGAAACACCTGGATCCCGTGCCTGCGTAGGAAGGCAGCCACGACTGCCATGCACTTCGTGAAGACCCTTGGGGCTGCTGACAGACCAAAGGGCAGAACCGTAAATTGTAGATGAGCGTTGCCCACGAGAAACCTGAGGTAACACCTGTGCCGAGGGATTATCGCAATATGAAAGTATGCGTCCTTTAAGTCGAGGGCGGCATACCAGTCTCCTGGATCCATGGAAGGAATGATGAAGGACAGGGAAAGCATGCGGAACTTGAGCTTCTTCACAAACTTGTTGAGACCGCGCAAGTCTAGAATGGGTCTGAGGCCCCCTTTTGCTTTCAGTATTAGGAAATATCGAGAATAGAAGCCCTTGCCCCATAGCTCCTGAGGAACCTCCTCTACTGCCCCTGATGCGAGGAGGGACTGAACTTCTTGAAGTAGAAGTTGCTCGTGAGAAGGGTCCCTGAAGAGGGACAGGGAGGGGTGCTGGTGGGGTGGGAGGGAGGAAAACTGGATAGTATATCCCTCCTTCACCGTGCGAAGCACCCAAGCGTCGGACGTGATCCGGGCCCACGCATGATAGAAGGGGGACAGACGTGACGAAAAGGTAAGGCTGGCAGGATCCAGAGTTCTGACCGGTAGGTCGTCCTCGACCGGGCCATCAAAATGGTGGTCTAGGCCCCTGTGTAGGCCTTGGTTGGGTAGAAGACTGGCCGAAGGGCTGCTGTTGTTGCCTCCTCCTGCCCGTCATTGGCCTTCTGCGCGAGGCATCCCCTCGATTTTGAGGTAGGTACGGCCGAGGGGCCTGCGGTGGCCTAAACTGTCTACGCTGAGTGACAGGGGTGTGGAGGCCTAGTGAACGGAGAGTGGTCTGTGAGTCCTTTAGGCTATGAAGCCTCTTATCGGTTTTCTCTGAGAAGAGCGTGGGCCCTTCGAAAGGGAGGTCCTGGATTGTTTGTTGGACCTCGTGAGGGAGGCCGGACACTTGAAGCCAGGCTCCATGCCTCATGACCAGACCAGTCGCCAACGTGCGTGAAGCTTAATAGGCCACGTCCAGGGCCGCCGGTAGGGAAGCCCGGGTAATCAATCTTCCCTCCTCAACCAGGGCTGAAAACTCAGTTCGTGACTCCTGCGGAAGGAGGTCCGTGAACCTAGACAAAACCGAGCACGTGTTGTGTCCATACCGGCTCACTATGGCTTGCTGATTGGCAATGCGCAACTGCAGGCCCCCCGTTGAATAAACCTTGCGCCCGAACAGGTTCAACTTTTTGGCCTCTCTATTTTTAGGCGTAGCCCCCTGAAAACCCTGACGTTCCCTCTGGTTGGTGGCATCCACCACTAGGGAGTCCTGGGGAGGGTGTGTATAAAGATGTTCATAGCCCTTGGTTGGAACGAAATATCGCCTCTCAATCCTTTTGGCCATAGGGGCCAATGAGGCAGGGGTTTGCCACAAGGTGCGGGCTGTGTCCGTAATGGTCTTTATGAGAGGTAGGGCTACCCTGGATGGGCCTGACGGGGTCAGGATATCAATCACCAGATCTGTGTCTGCCTCGATCTCCTCAGTCTGGATCGAGAGGCTTTGGGCTGCTTGAGTAAGCAGTTGTTGGAGGATCCTATTGTCCTCCAGGGCCGGTGCCGTTGAAGTTCCCGCTACTGCCTCATCCGGAGATGAGAAGGAAGAGATCCCTTGAAGAGGGCCTTCATCTATCCCCTCTCCCTCTACGAGGGCCTGCGGCACACGTACTCAGGCTGCGCGGCCGGTGCAAACTCGGGATGCGGCACCGTGGCCTGTACCAGGGTCGACGCCAAGCGACGAGGCATGCTGGACGGTGCCTGCGGTATTGGGAGCAAGGTCCCCATCAGTGCCGTTGTCTGGCTAGACGGTGCCGTGTCCCTTTGTGGCACACTCCTGTCAGACGGCGGTGCCGGTGGCATTAGCGGCGGTACCGCGGAGGCTGAAGAGACAGATGCGGCTCGTGAACAGGGTCCGTACGCCTGACCCACTGACTGGTGGTAGGCCCACGGCATCCAGAATGGCCACTGGGGGGGCGGTTGCCACTGCTGCTGCTGCCAGTGTAGTGGGTATGGCTGGACACTGGTACGCGAGGACAATCGCCTACTTCTTGATCTGTTAGAGCGGTACGAGTCCGCCTCAGAGTCCGAAGTTTCCTAGTAGGAGGACATAGGAGGCGCGGTACCCACTGTCGCCGTAGAGGGTGCTGTCTGCACCGGTGCCGCTAGAGTGGCGCGGCGTGGGGAGCACGGCGAGAGCAATGCCAGCTTACCCCTAGATTGATAATGGGGCCGAGCGGTACCCGGAGGTTCTCTGCATCAGTGTGGCAACGCCGGCACCGGGAGGTTCAAGAGGTCTGAGGCGGCCTCAAACGTCTCCGGCGTCGATGAGAGGCGCACTTCCTCCATCGTGTCCGGGGATCTAGGCTTTTCCGGACTCGACCGTACCCTCTCCGGGGTGGGAGTCAATGGGATGGTCGGATGGGTCTGTGGCGCGAATTGTCCTGTAGTAGATGTGGACGGCGCAGGCCCTTTAGAGTCCCGGTGTGGAGAACGATCCCTCACCGGCCTGTTCTTTTTAACCGGCACTGGCGATGGGGAATGGTGTCTCATAGAGGACGGTTTCTTGTGCGCCGACTCTCTCCGGAGTCGGGGTTTGGTGGCCTTGGCCTCACGACTCATCTCCGGCACCGGAGCACTGCGCACCGAGGATGAAGTGCTCAGTGCCGTCTCAGTAGGCCCGGGATCTGATTGCGGCCGCAGGGCCGCCTCCATTAGGAGGACTTTAAGTCTCTGCTCTCTATCTTTGACAGTCTTGGGGCGAAAAGCCCTGCAGATACTGCACCTGTCTTTTTGGTGGCTCTCGCCTAGGTACCTCAAGCATGAAGAGTGTGGGTCACTCTTCGGCATGAATTTCCCGCAGTCCCGGCAGAGCTTGAACCCCGGGGACCCAGGCATGCCCCAGCGGGGCGACGAAAACTTGGGGAAAACCCCCCAAGTAATAACTAACTAAGCTAACACTTAACAACAAACTAACTATTTACAACAACGACGGAACACTGTTACGATTGCTGAAGAGCAAGCGAAGTTCCAGCTAGCCGTCACTGGCGGTAAGAAGGAACTGAGGAGGTGGAGGGTTGGCTGACCCCTATATACAGCGCCATGAAGGCGCCAGTCCAGGATGCAGGTTCTGATCCAAGCCGAAATTCTGACAATACAATTATAAGGTTGTGCATTCCTCAAACAGATCTAATTATTTATTATAGCCATAAATCAATATCAGTATGATAATCTAGTTGTATTCTGGTGTTTTTGACATCCCAGCTGGTAAAGTGAAAATAACAGCATCCTTCCAGAAAATGAACAGTGCCATAATCAGCCAATAAACTGTTAATTTATAAATGTAAGGATTCCTATACATAGACTTCGAGATTGTATTTAGTAAGGGAGCCAGTCATTTTGTGAACATTTATGTGTATTTCACACTAGTGAGTCAAAGGCACACTGACACAGATGATGCCTTTGATTAGGATGCAGATGCGTGCTTTGAGCATTCATTGCATCCCACAGTGAGTCTACACTGTTTTTTCTATACTTCAGTCTTTTAAAAAATAATAGACACCCACCCTATTCCCATTCACAGGTAGGGAAATGGATACACATTTAAGTTTCAGTGGAAAAGCAATCCCATCTAATGGCCATTTTAATTGACAAAATGTATGTCTGTTCTCTTTGGATTTCCCAGGATAAAACCACTTTCTTTATTTCTATCTAGCAGGTGGCAATACAAATTATTTTGTGTATTAATTTCCCTTCTCCATTCAGATTTTTTTATTGTTTTTTTTTTCCAACACAGCAACTTTTGACCATATTTGGACTGATCAGAGGGAGAATGACAACATTTAGGAGAATCATCGTAGCAAAAGCTTTTAAAAGCCTAGGTCAATTTGCACTCTGATATCCCAGTGTTGTGTGTGTCAAGAGACAGGTTCCTCCTCTCTTTCTTCTCTATAACAGTTGTTTAAATTTACATTTAACTTTTTTAAATGAATGCAGAGCTCCTGAAAAATGCCATGTGTGACAGTGTGGGAACTCAACAAAATATGCACAGCATGGCCTTTGGGAGTGATGCCTTCCCAGGTGACACAATACAGTTCCCCAACCTGGTTAGAGCAAAGGATGGCCTTTTGGCTTATCCAGTTCAAGGTCTCAGTCCTATATGCTTTGCAGTAAAGTTAGTGGGAGTCTAGGGTAGATGTGGAATGCGGGATCAGTCCCTTAGTCTCTAAATGACAGGGCTTTGGAGCTGTGCTCCGGCTCCGCTCCAGCTCCAGGCAAAAACCTGCAGCTCTACTGCTCCGGAGCTGCTCTGTGCTCCAGCTCCAGGCTCCGCTCTAAAGCCCTGCTAAATGTAATTACTGGAATGTTGATGAGTTATGTTGTCCACTAAGAGCTAGAAGGAAATCACCAATTCCATTCACATACCTCAGGACACTGAACAAACAGAATTTGATTATCACTTAGTCATCAGCACCAACAGGCTGTTTTGGAACCAGAAACTTAAAAGTTACACTGAGGAAGCCACCATGTCTGACTACTAATGGCTTTTCCAAAAATTTAGCAGTAAATAAAATGGTTATCTAATAATTTGGATCTTTGATTTGTATTGCTACCTGCTTGTTATGTTGGTAAACTGTTTTGAGATCTGCTGTCTCTTCCTAATGATGTTCTCCTGAGTTGTTTAACCTCTTTTTGTTACTTTGAAAAATTATTTAGATTTGTTTGTGCCATTACCTCTTATAATTAATGCATAATCTTAATGAAACAGTAATTGTTCAGGAACTGCTCTATTATGGCTCAGAATACTATTACAATTACCTTATTCATGGCTAAGATTTAAAAAAAAAAAAGATGTATAATTTCCCGGATCTCCATCTTGAATGTAAATTCTATTATCATTTTCATTGACCTTCGTCATGTCCCTGCTTTGCAGTGGATATTTAAAAACATCTATTAATGATTCCATTGTTTCCTTTGCTCTCCTATTTCAGAATACAGGAATGAATTGCATCTGGACCTGAGATTGTCAGACTGTAGGATCTTGTTTCTTCTTCTGACAGGATTGTGATTTCCCTCCCTCCCCCTCTTTTTCCTCCCATGGGAAATATATCTGTTTCCAGCATATATCTACCCTTCTCTGTGAACATAGAGCTAAAGAATCCATTTAATTTCAAGCAGTATGCAGGGACATAGCAAGAATTCATTGCAGTTGGATACACAATCCAATCCCAGACTTGCTTTATAAATAAACTTGCCTTCCACTTTACTCTGCACAGGTTTTCAGGAAATTAATTTAAAGAGAGCCTTTGTTTTCCACCTATTAACTGTGAATATTTAAATGTGAATGATTTAATTAAAAGGAGGCATTTCCCTCTGTAAACTATAATTCCTCATAGAATCCTCCCTGTACCACACAGCTTTTCTCACCCTTTCTCTCTACATATCTTAGTCTGTTTTATTTTTTGTGGCAGTATTAGAATGTGACCTTCTCAGAGCACGGTCCATTTTCTTTCTGTTCCATGTACATTCAATGAGGATTATATTGTGACTGGCCCTTATGTGGGGTACAAGTGGGAAGGTGTAATAAGTCCCTAGCTCAAGGGCTGTGGATAGCAGAGGACATTGCACCACTAGTACAGTGTCTGCATTCCCCTTTAGGTGCATTGATTCTGCCTTACTGAGGGCCAAATCTCCAATGTATAAACTGAGCCATAGACACTTAATTATAAGTTTTGACTTAACTGCTGATAGTCATAATTTTACTGCAGTGGCCTGATTAGTGGCAGAAACAGTATTGGATCCTAGCATAGAACAGATTCTCTTCTGTCTTAACAGTCCTTTAGTGAGCAGATGAACAATTTTATCCTTAAAAACGAAATGTTGCTTAATATTGCAGAATAACACGTCCTAGTGATTGTTAAATCAAATTTTGTTAATAGCAGACTGGATAGCATCTGATGCTAGGCCCTTTGCATTTGTCAAGTGTTACTTGACTCCCCCTGTTTCTTTTGGCCCACAAACAATTGTAGTTCCCTTAGGGCTAAATCCCTTCCTTGGGGGTATGTGTATGGTACCCAGTGCAGTTTATATTCTTTTAGTGGAATATAGCAATTGAGGCTTAATTCTCAGCTGTGACTAAGGAGTGCTCATGTCGAATGACGAAATGAGATGTGGCTTTAAATGTGCTCTACTGATCCTGGGACACCTGTCCACACAAGTTGCTGAGGGATGCTCTGACTTGTATTGAGTGTCTCGATATGTCTACATTGCAGCTACGAGCATGCTTCCCAGCCTGGGTAGACAGATGCACACTAGCTCTGCTGAAGCTAGGATGCCAAAAATATAAGCATGGATGTTGCAGCAAGTCTACAGACTACAGACCCAGGGTGTTGGATGGGCTTGTACTCGATGGCTAGCCGTGCCTCTGCCTGTATACAGTTTTCACACTTCTGTTTTTAGCACAAAGCTAGCACGTCTGTCTACCCAGGCTGGGAGGCATGCTCCCAGCTGTAGTGTAGACACTCTCAATGGCTGCAACTGGCTGTTGTGGAAGCTAGAGTTCGCTAGGACGCAAGAATGATCCGACTGTATCCTTTTGCTGACTGCTGGGGGAGCATGGGAGCTATTACAATGGCTCTTCACAAATCACAAAAACCTTTGTGCTGTGGAGGTGCATCCTTCCGTGGCTGCCCAAGTTACCCTGGAAAACTTAGTTTCTCTTTGTAATGCTAGCAACAACATTGTCTCCACTGATTGTAAACCCAGTAAGGAGCTGCATACCTTAAGACTGCGGTGCATCACAGGGCATGCCTACACTAGAAGAGCTACATTGATGCAGCTGTGCCACTGTAGCGCATCTGGTGAAGACACTCTGTGCCGACGGGAGAGCACTCTCCTGTCGGCATACTTACTCCACCTCTGTGAGAGACGGAAGCTACGTCAGTGGGAGAGCATCTCCCGCCAACATAGCACCAGTGTGGACAGTGTTTAGGTTGCTGTAACTTTTGTCGCTTGGGGGGGTGGGGGGGAGTGTGTGGCTTTTTCACATCCCTGAGCGATATAAGTTGCATCAACTCAAGCAATAGCGTAGACCTGCCCCCAGTATTTTGAACATATGTTACTGTACAACTTTCTGGCTTTCAGAGAATGTTTTTTCCCCCCTGAAGCACATGAAAACAATTTTGGCTATAAAACATTTTCAAAGAAAAGCAAATGGAAATATAAGTATTTTTCTTCCTTTAGCTCTAACAAAAGAAAGATTTCTTTGTCCCTCAAAGGGAAACAGAAATACCCATTCAGCAATGTTTATGTAATCTCCGTGTATGTCCATATTTGGTGGTCAAAAGGCTAATGTTTTTGAGGGAAAAATAATCAGTGCTGAAGATTCAGTTGAGAAAAATGCATTTTATAGGCAGAAAGCTTTAGGCTATTTGACAGAATTTTCACAGAGTGGAAAAATGAGTTTGACAGTATGTGTTCTGACTGAAGAAGCTTACAGCATTTCAAAAGTCAATCATTTCTAGCTTTAGAGGAGACTGTTTCTTCATTCTTTCCGCATGTTAAACCCTAAGTGCTTTATTCTGTTTTGTTGTACTACTTATGCATACATATAGTTTTTCTCCCACAAATTTCCTAGGACGATTTACAAGTGGGAATGCTGGTTGGTATTCTGCATATCAGCCACTGAAAATGCACAGGCATGAAAGTGTGCAAGCAACATTTGTAAGATAAGCTAAGATTTTATCATGGATATTTTTAGTAAAAGTTACGGACAGGTCACGGGCAATAAAGAAAAATTCATGGAAGCCCTTGACCTGGCCCTGACTTTTACTAAAAATATCCATGATAAAATGGGAAGGGGCTGTCCAGCTGCGGGGTGGCTGGAAGCTTGCGGGCCCACTGTCTCGGGCAGTGGGCGTACCTCACAGCTCCCTACTGCTGCAGGAGGCAGCAGGACCCTGCAGCTCCCAGCCGCCGGGGCTGAAGTCACAGAGGTCTTTGAAAGTCACAGATTCTGTGACTTCCGTGACCTGTGTGACAAAATCATAGCCTTATACATACAGTAACTCCTCACTTAACATTGTAGTTATGTTCCTGAAAAATGCAACTTTAAGCGAAATGATGTTAAGTGAATCCTATTTCCCCATAAGAATTAATGTAAATGGGGGGGTTAGGTTCCAGGGAAATTTTTTTCACCAGACAAAAAACCACACACACACAGTATAAGTTTTAAACAAACAATTTAATACTGTACACAGCAATGATGATTGTGAAGCTTGGTTGAGGTGGTGAAGTCAGAGGGTGGGATATTTCCCAGGGAATGTCTTACTGCTAAATGATGAACTAGCATTCAGCTGAGCCCTCAAGGGTTAACACATTGTTGTTAATGTAGCCTCACACTCTACAAGGCAGCACGAATGGAGGGAGGGGAGACAGCATGGCAGACAGAGACACACACCCTGTGTGTCGGAGAGAGAGAGAGATGCACATTGCCCCTTTAAGTACTCTGACCCCACTCTAAATACATTGCCTTTAAAAAGATCAGGAAGTTGAGACAGCAGCTGCGGCCAGCAAGTTCTTTCCATCCTGAGCCCTGTCATGTCCCCACTCTGCTCTATATGGAGAAGGGGTAAGTGGGGGGCAGGAGTAGGGGGGAGGGGGACACCCTAAATTAGCCCCCCTCTCTCTCCCCTTCTGCACAGCAAGCAGGAGGCTCCCCGGAGCAGCTCCAAGGCACAGGGCAGGAACAGCACATGGCAATGGAGGGAGGGACAGCTGAACTGCCGGCAATTGATAGTCTGCTGGGCGGCTGCCGCACAGGGAACTTAGGGGAGCGGGGAGCCGATTGGGGGGGGCTGGTGGCCCACCCTGGTTCCAAGCCCTACCAGCTAGCTACAACGGACTGCTGTTCCTGCAAGCAGTGGACAAAGCAGGCGGCTGCCAAACAACGTTATAAGGGAGCATTGCGCAACTTTAAATCAGCATGTTCCCTAATTGATCAGCAATGTAACAACATTAACCGGGACGACTTTAAGTGAGGAGTTACTGTAGATAGAATGAACTGGAAATATAGCCAGGGGAATTCTTTGTATGTTCACAGGGCCGGCTCCAAGCACCAGCCGACCAAGCACGTGCTTGGGACGGCACCCTAGAAGAGACGGCCAATGTTGGAGTGGCGGGGGGCGCTCGTGGTGTTTTTTTGTTGTTGTTATTGTTCGGCGGGGCGGCGCTCGCGGGGTTTTTTTGTGGGTTTTTTTTTGTTTCAGCCGGGCAGCGCAGGGGATGTTTCGGTGGCGCGGCCCCCGCGCTGGGGTGGGGGAGGCGCTTGGGGTGCCCGGGCACGGCACTCGGGAGGCAGGGGTTTGAGCGGCCCGGCGCTCTGGGGTTTGGTTGGCGAGGCGAGGTGCTCGGGGAGGAGGGCGGGGGTTTGGGCGGCCCGGCGAGTCGCTCGGAGGGCGGGGGTTTGGCTGGCGCAGCACTCCGGGGGTTTGGGCGGCCCGGTGAGGCGCTCGGGGGGAGGTGTGTTTGGGTGGCCCGGTGCGGCGCTCGGGGGGTGAGGGTTTGAGTGGCCTGGCGCTCCGGGGGTTTGGGCGGCACTGGGGGGGGGGGGTGTTACGGCGGGGCAGCACTCTTCTTTTTTGCCTGTGGCGGTAAAAAAGTTAGAGCCGGCCCGGTATCTTCACCATGTTTAAAGGGAAAAAAAACAAATTCTTGAAGGCCGGGATGCAAATTTTATGTATCATGGACTCACTGTAGCTTTGGAATAGTCGCTTAACCACTCCCTGCCTCACTTTCCTCATTTGCAATTGTTTAGCTACCTTGGGGTATTTTGAGGATTCATTAGAGTGAATGCCAAGATAATATAAAGAGGATTTGGTACATAGGATCCCAGACATTAAAAGGATCCCACACTCCACTCTCCTCCCCCATGTCCCTTCCATTAGCAATATCCTGTTGCCACGTCACTTTTCCAAATCATAGGGGACCATATTGTATAAATTATTCCAAACATGGGAAGGTAGGAAAGTGCCTAGTTTGGATGTGTTTTGAGATGTTTCTTCTTCACTCAGCCCGCTCCCTTTGTCCACAACCTTGGAGTCATCATTCACCCTAAACTCTCCTTTGTCCCTCCCATATTCTATATCTGTAAATCTTCCTATCACCGCCTCCACACATTGCTCCTGTAAACCACTGTCTTGAAAACAGATCTCTCTGCTAAAAATCATCATTGCCTTTCATTCTTTTAACCTTGACTATGGCATTACTGTCCATTATGGCTTCCCCAAATTGCAGTTATTCAAATTCCTCACCACACCACATACAGGGTGCTTTCTAACTTCTTGCCTGCACTATATTACGCTCATCCTCAGACACTGCCACTGGTTCCCCATTCATTTGAGGATGCAGTTCAAAACAGTTCTTCCTGTGTCTGGAACTCTCCATGGACTTAGTCTATTTAAGTGACAGATTCTGTCCCTGTCTCTCTTTCTATACTCCTTTCCACACTCCCTCTCTTCATCTAGTGTCTGCATACTCTCTATCAATTCTTACTATCTCTCCACCTTTATTACAAGAGCCCTATTCTCTGCAGCTTCTGCTGTTTGGAACAGCATTTGTGTATCTCTATACTCATCAGTTTTCCATTGCTAAAGATCTAATCTGGAAAAAAGTGTTTACTTCTGGTCTAAGGTCAGGACTGGAAGCCTGAGCATTTAAATCTCCATTTGGAGTCGGACACTGGTTCCATCTGTTACCTTGGACAACAGCTCTGCTTGTCTGTAAAATCTGTAATAATAATTACCTAACTCAGAGAGATATGGGGAGGGATATTGTTTATAAAGATTAAAAGCTAAATAATGCCTAATTATTAAGGGTTGTATTCTGCTGCCCATATCTTTACTATGCAGGTAGTCTCACTGACATCAATGAAGCCACTCACATAGAAAGGTATTACTCAATTGAGTAAGGGTGGCAGAATCAGGCTCAGAATGAAGAGGGCAATGGACTGTCGCTTGTCTGTACATAATAGAAAATGTTCTGAGGTTAGATGCAAACATCAAAATATCATTAGAACCTTTAAAGTTTAAATAAGATGTACATAAATGGTTTTATTTCTGATGATGGGTTTGCTGAATTTCACACAAAAATGTGAGTGAGCGGTATGAAATTTCTGTTACTAGTTCTGACTGATGAGGAAAGTCTGGAGGAATTTGAATTTGCTTGGCGTGATTAAAAACACTAACCAACCAATTCCTTTGGCAACGGCGGTGTAGGGGACATATTTTAAAACTATCCTCAGGCTCTTTCTTATTACATTTTTTAAAAGAAAAGGGGAGATTAGGAGGAGTAGCTTTCTGTAAATTGCATGTCTTTTTATGTAGATTTTCCAAAGAATCCACTGGCTACTGCCTCCAGCTAGGCATCTCCCTGAGATGTGCACTGACTTGATGGAGGTTAATATAATTTAGAAGGTAAAAAAAAAATTAAATGAGATCTGCTTTGCAGCATATGATTTAAGTTACACCAAAATCTGAGATACTCTGTGTATAAGAACTGGCCCTTCATATCAGAAATGAACAGCATCAGGGGCTTGGCAGGAACATTTTATTTGAGTTGTCCCATCACATTATTAATTCATTTGGAATTCACTTTGCTTCACTGTGATAAGACTGTTCATAATAAATTCATTTTGTATTAATGTGGAGGGTTCGTAGCTTCCCGATTCATCCCCTACAACATTGATTAAGTACTTGTGGAGATCGTATCTCCTCAACGAAAGTACAACTGTGGTTGACAATCTGAATTTATATAAATATGCTTTCACATAGGGGCCTTAAACATAAGAGATGGTTCATGTCCTTTTTATATACCTCTTGCATACTTTGCAAGATAATAGTGTAGAACACCTTCCCCCTCCTAAAACACATCTGTCTAATCTTCAATCCCTTTTCTCCTGCAGGAAATTTAATTGGAAACCTCTTTTTCATGCTTCCAGGAATTATATTATTATTTATATAGCACTGGCAAAGAAAGCCGTGAGAAAGGGCATCACATTTTGTGTATTTAAAATTAAGGCCCCAGTTCCAAGGATTTTCCAGTCTAATTTATACAACTAGCATAAGAGTAAAAGCATCAGATCAAAAGAGTTGAGAATAACTAAGAGGATAACTAAAGTTGTGGAATTTCTGAATTTTCAAAGATTTTTTTTATCTTATCAAATAATATGACTTTGCATTTCCATAGCACCTTTTATCTGAAGATCTCGAAGCATTTTACACAGTTATGTGATTAGGATTACTTCCATTTTACAAATGAATGTCCTTAACCAAGTCACTTAATCAGTGGCAGAGATGTGAATAAAAAGCAGGTGTTATCTGTTTCTCGGTCTCCTGTTCCCACTACTCCATGCAGTCATTGTGTATCTGTTATATACAATAAAGCAAAAATTGGGGAAAAAACAGCACCTTGGATTGTAACTGACAATGGCGGGTAATTTGTATTGGGGATCCCAAGATTGTTTTTTTATTTTGTTGGATCTGCTTTTTGAAAGCTCTCCCCAGAATTACCCAGGAGGGTCATTTTTTCAGCACATTTTTCATCATAAACTCACCAACAGGACCAAGCCAAAAATAAATAAAATAAATAAATATAAACGCTCTCACTACTGAGCTAATGGAAAAATGGAGATATTTTTGGCGATCGGGGACATGTGGGGGAGGGCAGTGAGGATGCTGAAATGGATGGTTCCGCTCAGGATGAAATCTCTTTGTTGTGTGAACGTGCTTTTTATTGGTTTGTGCAACGTGAGCCTGGGACCAGATGAATGGTTCTGTCAGAGATTGTGACAAAAATATATATGACACAGGAGGGAAAGGGGGGAAAGGTGGATTATGTCACAAAACTATGCTTAAGCCAAATACCTGAGACTAGGTCTGGAGAGTGCACACAATATCAAGAGCATTCTTTAAAGAGCTTTTGTTCAGGCATACGGTAGACCGAGAGATGCTATAAGGGCTGAATCTCAAAACACACTTTTTTTTTCAGTTTTTCAGTGAGACATCCAGGACAATGAGGATGTTTCGCAGCACTTTTACGTGCCTTTTTTTTTTTTTTTAACTTGCTGTCAAATGGGGATGAGAACACAACACATCCCTTCTAAGCACTGTTTTGGATAGTGAAGTGTAGAAACTTGGAGAGGAAGAGTCGAGGGAGCCCCAAAACAGCACCTTTCCAAGAGCTTTCCTTCCCAAATAGTTTGCAGCCCAGCTGAGGGACTTGCCACTTCAGCATAATGAATGGGAAAAATAAAGTAATAGAGCTGTCCACAGCCATATGGCTCTTGCTCCCGCAAACTCTGTAACATCAATCAAACCTGAGTTAGAGGGACATGTTACATCTCTGCTGCACGTCAGACTGCTGTTCAGGTGCTACTATGTATAAAGTAGCTCTAGAAGCCTGAAGCAAAAAACCAACATAATAACATTGCATCTGAAGTCATTTGCTACCTCAGTTGCATAAAGTCCTACACCAAATATTAGGTGTATTAGTTGATGTGTCCTGCTGCATCATTTACTGGAGAGGTCACATGTGAGTTTAGGGAAGATAAAGCTTATACGACAATTGAAAGACAAATATGGAACGATAAATTACCTTAGTGGGGAAAAGTGTGGCGTGTGTGTGGTCTAGATCCTGCCCTGTGTTAGGCCAGGCTTGTGTTGCTCTTACGGTACAAAGTTGTTTTAATGATGGTTTAGTTGGCCATTGGAAAATTTCCCCAGTGTCGGAGAGTGTGTAGCCTCCATAGTGGTCCGTGTGGCCTCTTCTCCCAATTGCTGTTGCAGGGGTGTGATCAGAAAAAAATGGCGTGTGGCCATGGTCTCTTCATCCTGGAAATCCTTTAGCTGCAAGAAAAGCTCCATAGAGGCCATAGGCAGCCAGAGCAACTTACAGTGGCCTTCAGATTTGGTCTAGCTTGCCCCAGGGACTGGTACCGGAATGGTCCATGATCAGAGGAGGGAGGGTACAAAGATGGCTTAAAACCAGCTTTCACACTGGCTCTCCTGACCTGCACTGAGGGCTTCTTAGCTGTCGGTCAAGATCTGTGTCTGTGTGAATGAGTGCATACACATACATCAGTTACCGAAATGGAATTACATGGTCTGTGGCTCTGTTCTGAAAGGAATCAAGAAGTGGCTTCCAAGTCCAGTTTATATTAATCAATCTTTTCTGGGTTCTCTTAGAAATACACACAAAAAAAGCACTCACTGTATTTCACAGGAGATCTGAGTATGGTTAGTTTTTAACGTATCAAACACTTTAAAAGCTTAAAATACGTAACTCATACAAAATCTGAAATGTCATAGATTTAAAACCACTCTTATGCAGTACAAGGCATCTTATTCCAAGGACTCTATTGTGTTATTTTGTGTGTGTGTTTGTGTGCCTAAGTGTATGATTTGCTTTGAGGCTGTAGGCAGGTGTCCTGGATGTAACATTTCTCATCACATTATATGATCAGATACTGCTGAAGGATCAAATTCCTTGTCTATGTGTTGTTCCTAGTTGCATATGCAGCATTGTTATAGGAAATGCTTTTTGTGCAGTCCATTATAGTGAACTAGTGACATGCTGTGAAATTCAAATGTATATCTAGGTTCAGATTTCATACTCTCAAACACCAGATCCAAACTTGGGGTTAAACTTCTGGCCAAGCGGGGACTTGGAAAATATTTCAGTCTTGGCAAAAATTTTCCGACTTGGCAAAATATTTTCAGCCCGCTACCTCCAGGTTGACCTGGTGGCGGAGCGGAGACTTGGAAAGTATTTTGGACTCGGCAAAAATTTTCAGGACTTGGCACAAATGTTTTGGACGTGGCAAAAAATTTTCAGCCCGCTTCCTCTAGGTTGACCTAGTGTCCCAGCGGGGACTTGGAAAATTTTTTGCACTCAGCAAAAAATGTTCGGACTCGGCAATAATTATTCGGACTCGGCAAAAAAATTTCGGCCCGCTTCCTTGGGGTTTACTTGGTGGCCGAGCGGAGATTTGGAAAAATTTTTGGACTCGGCAAAAATTGTTCAGATTTATCAAAAAATTTTCAAACCGTAAGCTCTGGGTTAATCTGGGGGCTGAACGGGGACTTGGAATATTTTTCCAACTTGGCAACAATTGTTCGGACTCTGCAAAAATTTTTGGGACTCTGCAAAATTTTTTCGGACTCAGCAAAAATATTTTAGCACCTTTCCTCCGGGTTGACCTCGTGCGTGAGTGGGGATGGGACTTGGAAAATATTTCGCATTAGGCAAAAAATTTTCAGACTCATCAAAAAATTTCGGCCCTCTTCCTCCGGTTGACCTGGTGGCCAAGCGGGGACTTGGAAAATGTTTTGCACTTGGCAAAAATATTTTAGCCCGCTTCCTCCAGGTTGACCTGGTGGCCGAGTGGGGACTTGTAAAATTTTTCGGACTTGGCAAATATTATTTGGACTCGGCAAAAATTTTCGGACTTGGCAAAAAATTTTCATCCCGCTTCCTCCGGGTTGACCTGGTGGCTGAGCAGGGACTTGGAAAATTTTTTGCACTCGGCATTATATTTTTGGACTCGGCAATAATTATTCGGACTCAGCAAAATTTTTCGGAGTCGGCAAAAAATTTTCATCCCGCTTTCTCCGGGTTGACCTGGTGGCCGAGCGAGGATTTGGAAAATTGTTTGGACTCAGCAAAATTTTTCAGATTTGTCAAAAAATTTCAAACCGCAAGCCACGCAGGTTGACCTGGTGGCTGAGCGGGGACTTGGAAAATATTTAGGACTCGGCAAAAATTTTTCAGACTCGGCATAAATTTTCGGACTCGGCAAAAAATTTTCAGCCCGCTTCCCACGGGTTGACCTGGTACTTGAGTGGGGACAGGACTTGGAAAATATTTCGCACTCGGCAAAAAATTTTTGGACTCGGCAATAATTATTCAGACTCGGCAAAAATTTTCGGACTCGGCAAAAGTTTTTCAGCCCGTTACCTCCGGGTTGACCTGGTGGCCAAGCGGGGACTTGGAAAATTTTTTGCACTTGGGAAAAAAATTTTGGACTCGGCAATAATTATTTGGACTCAGCAAAATTTTTTGGAGTCAGCAAAAGATTTTACCTCCGGGTTGACCTGGTGGCCGAGCGGGAACTTGGAAAACTTTTTCAACTTGGCAAAAATTTTTTGGACTCAACAATAATTTTTCAGCCCGCTTTCTCCGGGTTGACCTGGTGTCCCAGCGGGGAATTAGAAAATGTTTCTGATGCGGCAAAAAATTTTCAGCCTGCTTCCTATGGGTTGACCTGGTGCTTGAGTGGGGACCGGACTTGGAAAATATTTCGCACTCTGCAAAAAATTTTTCAGACTCGGCAATAATTTTTCAGCCCGCTTCCTCTGGGTTCACTTGGTGGCCGAGCAGGGACTTGGAAAATTATTCGGACTCGGCAAATATTATTCGGACTCAGCAAAATTTTTCAGACTCAGCAAAATATTTTCAGCCCCCTTCCGGTTTGAAAATATTTCGGCCTCGGCAACAATTATTCGGACTCAGCAAAAATTTTGCCAAGTTGGAAAAGTTTTCCAAGTCCCCGCTCGGCCACCAGGTCCCCACTCGGCAAACATTTTTAGGACTCGGCACAAATGTTTTGGACTTCGGTTAAAATTTTCAGCCCGCTTTCAGCCCGGAGGGTGGTAAAGCACTGGAATGCGTTACCTAGGGAGGTGGTGGAGTCTCCTTCTTTGGAGGTTTTTAAGGCCCAGCTTGACAAAGCCCTGGCTGGGATGATTTAGTTGGGAATTGGTCCTGCTTTGAGCAGGGGGTTGGACTAGATGACCTCTTGAGGTCCCTTCCAACCCTGATATTCTATGATTCTATGGTGGCCGAGTGGGGACTTGGAAAATTTTTCGCACTCGGCAAAAAATTTTCAGCCCGCTTCCTCGGACTTGTCAAAAATTTTCGGCCTTTTCGAAATTTCCAAACTTTTCCAACTTGGCAAAAATAATTTGGACTCGGCAAAAATTTTTCAGACTCGGCAAAAAATTTTCAGCCCGCTTAATCCAGGTTCACCTGCTGGCCGAGATGGGCCTTGGAAAATTCTTTGGACTCAGCAAAAAATTTTCAGCTCGCTTCCTCTGGATTGACCTGTGGCCGAGCGGGGACTTGGAAAATTTTTCGGACTTGTCAAATATTTTTCAGACTCGGCAAAAAATTTTCAGCCCACTTCCTCTGGGTTCACCTGGTGCCCGAGCGGGGACTTGGAAAATTTTTCACTCTCGGCAACAATTTTTCAGTCTGCATCCTCCGGGTTGGATGGTAAATGGAAAATGGTAGAACACACTGCTCTAAAATCAGCTGGAAGAGTCTCCCAAATGCGGAGGGTAGTGGGAGGGAACAGAGATCTATTACATGGACAATTTCCTGCAAATAAAACAGCTTTTGGTCTTCTTAGCTCTTCACAGCTGAGTCCCCATGCTAAACTCTCCTCGCATAGGTTTATTTATAAAAAGTATTTATACTAATAGAGATTTATCTGCATTTGCAATTGGGTTGATAGAAATAGTAGGTGCTTTTGCTCACAAGTGCCAACTTCTAGGGCTAGATTTTCAAACTTACATGCACAAATGAAAAAATGTGTGTCTAATTGTCTGACTTGTGGTTTGGCTATACAGGTTTGCGTGAGGGGTAAGCATGTAAGATTCCACTTCAAGTGAGAGAGTTTCTTCTGACTTGTCAATACTGTATATGGAAAACACAGAGGAATTTGCTCTGGCTCCTTAGAATTGTACATTAATATTTCCCAATTTGTTTTAACCTTTGAGAGCAACATATGGGTAACCTATTCTCTTTGGCAGGGTTCTCCTATGTTTAGATTTTTGTCCCTTTTTTAGTTAGATGCCTTTCCCCCTTTGTTTAAGCAAGAGCATGTATCCACAGATATGCACCAGATTCTCAGATCGGGGATTCAGAATTCAATGACTGCATAAAGAAAGGGCTGGAGCCATATTACAGAACTTTCATTTAATGTATGTGAAAATTGGAACTAGCAGGAGATGAGCAATAACAATAGGTCACTTACTTTAATTCTCTGTCTCACTAAGAAAACAGTGTCTTTGAAAATGCTGTTTGTTTTTTAGTCTCAATTAACTTCAATTGCATGCTAATTTCTATTATCTTGTAAACTGAAAATAAGTTTAAAGATGAGGATACTCAACATATTTTACAGTGTGATGGAAGTTGAATAAACAAGCAAGTATTAGGGTTTAAGAACCGAATCAGCTTCAATGACATCAGCCTTAGCCTGTCAAACAACATCTGTCACATTGCGCACTAAGCAGAGCCTGATGGAAACCACCTGCCATTCCAGAGCTGGATAAATTGTAAAGAGAGAGACTGTATAGTTAAAAGGGGGTGGGGGAGGAGTAGGGAAAAAACACTGAACTACACAATTATTCATGTCATAAAATAATCACTGATTTTATTTATTTACTTATTTATTAATAGCTCTGAATTTTCAGTTTTCCTCTAACCACAGCAGCACCCAGTGGCTGAAAAATTAAAAACTCCCTGAAAGCAGAGCCCCTGATCTTTGGTGTGGTATGTTAGTTTCTGATCATGCATGTAATAATTCAGTAGGATTACTATGGATGAGTGAAGTGTCAAGGTCATTTACATACTTTAAGAGACAATAAAGTATCTTAAATGTGTTTGATTGCAAACACTAGAGCAGTCATTTAGAACTCTCAACTCAAAGCCTGTATTGGGACAAATCCAGAGAGATGCTAAGCACCTGCTGAGCACTTTCAATAGAAGTTGCAGATGTTCAATATCCCTCAGCACTTAGTCCATTCAGTGTAAAAGTGTAAGCCTGAAAGAGCTGAAGAGTGATTCAGTACAGTACTAAGTATTATTTAAAGGCCACCCGCTGCCCAGGACCATTGAAGAAGGCAGTTGTGTGCACATTTTGTCATAGCAGCATTCAGTTCTAATTGTAGAATTCATTCCTTTCCAGTTAAAATTTATTGGTGAGAGAGTCACATTGATATTGAATTCCTTTCCTGTTTAAAATGGGGATTTTGTTTCTTTGCAATAAGAGGAAATCTTTTGTAAATGCTTTGGGAGTGGTTCTGCACTCAGGTACAAGTTTGCACCTACTACCAACTCCAGTAGGGTTTGGGGCTCTTGAATCTGAGTGCAGAATAGGAACCAGAGTGTCATCCTTACCCACTTCTTCTTGTATTCACTGGGCCTGATCCTTCATTCCCTTGAGTTGCCTCTACATGCAGATAGCTACCCTGATTCAGTGAAGTTACTCACACAAGTCAGGGCTCTGCAGGATCAGGATTGCTGTAGGTAACATTTTCCATTTGTGTTTACCTTTTGAAAATTCAAGCATTTCATCAGAGTGGAGATGTAGGGCCAGATTTTCAAAAGAGCTCAGTGCATCATAGCGCATCTTTTGAAACCTGGCTGTGTCACACTAGGAGCTGCTGAGTACTTTGAAAATCTGACTTTATTTAGGTACCTAAATGGAAGCTGAGCTCTTTTGAAAACCTGGCTCCAATTTTGGGTGCTAAAGCACTTGAAAATCTGGGCCTGAGTTTGTTTGTTTGTTTTGAGTGAATGATTAGAATCAGATCTTCTCTTTTGTAGCTCTCATACAATGCTCTTGGTTCCTATTAGAAAAGAATTTGCTAATCAGACATAGTCTAACAAACTGACTATTAATGAGGGAAGACTGAGTGTGCCCATGTGAATTTCTTTCTTCAGCTTAATTTTGATTTGTTAAGGACACTGGCCTTTTGATTCCAAAGGTTTACCAAATTATCTTTCTGCACAGTGTGAAGTGGTAACCTGTTATTTAGAATTCCTTTTGAGGGAAATTTACATTTTGTGTAATGGAACTGTAACTCCCGATGCACACTTAATTGACACTGAAAATGTTCAAGTTTATTCAAATAGAGCTAAACACTGAGATGTATAATTTTAATGCCAATTAGTCTGCTCAAGTGAGGTTACTTAATGAAAGTCTGTATTTAAGCGATGAAAGAATTTGCTGTGGAAAAAAGAAGCCCCATATCTTGCAGCCCATTAAATCATTGTAGAACATACAGTGTATTTCCTCAGATATTTATTACAAAAATGAGAAGATGCTAAACAGCAGTAAAGTGCTACAACTATAAAAGCTTGGGGAAAACATGAGTAAGATAATAAGCAAATGTTCTAAACCCTTTGAATGAATGGAGGTAAGAGAGTAATTCTTCATTTTCTCTTTTAGGGATGTTAGGGTTAAGGAGTGGTCTTCTGAGATACACTCCATTCTTGTTCTTTTATCATCCTTCAAAAGCCAGGGTCCAGTTTGCTCTCTCCCTCCAGCTGAGGAAAGCTGTCAGACGGAACTGCCTTCAGGTTATTTTTGTGCCTCTTCCAGGTCAAGCTGGAAGGAACTGTGTCAGAGCAAAACAAGACGCTCCCTTCCTCAAAGTTCAGTTTACTCCTTCACAATCCTTGCAGACACTGGGAATCAGGAGACTAAGAGACCAAATACACATCTGAAGTCCAGTCTGCTGCATTGCTTGTCTTTCACTGCATTTTAGGGATGAATAGTATAATTGATCAGAACTGTACTGCTGGTCAAATTGTAGATGCCTGGTGCAGAGCATTAGCAAGTATAATTACCAGTTGTCCAGTGCAGAGTAATCAGTTTAATAATCACCATTTTACAAGTCAGTAAATAGATCTATGTGTATGTACATCCCCAGAGCCATAAATGGCAAATATTCTCTCTCACACACACACACACACACACACACACACACACACACACACACACACACACACTTTGTTTTCAACAGGCTTAATCTGCGCAAAGGGGTGGGATATGTGTGGGCCAGCCATATTATGTGCATGCAGTAACACATTTGCATAATTTGTGTGCACCCTTTATTGGACTACCTGGTGTAATGACACAATTTGGCCCTAAAATGTGTAGAACTTTTTTTTGCATGGAGTTGGAATTTTCCAGCCCAGAACCCATTGATGTTAATGGGTCAGCAAAGTGAATTATTTCTGGCTCCAAAGAAATAATTTATTAATTACAACAAGTGGGTAATGGATTTTATTAAAATGATTAACAGTCAAAGAAATGGAATGCAACATTGCCAAAATAAAGAGGTTATAAAAGGTGACCCTTGGGATTTTCCAGACCTTCAGATGTGTTTATCTGCATTGCCCACATCCTCAGAGCATTCCCAATAGTGGACCTGGAAAGGATGTAATTTATCCAAAAAGGGATGCTTTGCAAAACATTCCCAACATTCATCTTCTAACATCTGAGAATTGCTTCAGTGAAGTCTGTTTCACACACCCAAATTATTTCAAATCTTAGATGGAGTAGCGTAAAAGAATGTACAGGTCACTTGCTGCTATATGGAGTAGCATCCTACCGTCCCCCGCCCCAGTTGTACCCATAAGAGGAAGCCATGCCAAGTCAGGCAGCACAGGGGCAGTGGTAGCAGAACTGCAATATTAAATGCTGCAGGGGCTTTTAAATTCTCTGAGCTGAACTAAGCAGCTGCAGGTGCCCTGCTGCTTAGTGGAATTCACAACCCAAGACAATGCATTGTTGTTAGGTGCCTAAGGGTGGGTTTCACAAAAGCCAGCAAGCTCTTGGGTGAGTACTCCAACAACTGGGCTAAAAGTTATAAGGGAGGGGCCAGTGCCACCTCCTCTGGCATCTGTGGTGTAGATTTAGGTGTGCTCTGAACATGCCCCGAAGACAAGATAGTTGGGGGAATGCCTATTTTGAGAATCTCGCCAAGATTTGGGGGTGAGTTTGTTGCTGAGCTGCTGAGTGTCAAGAAAGAGGTGGCTGTATGCATGCCCAGCCACCAAAATGTAGACACCTCAGGGGCTTTAACAGTGGAAATTTAGGCAGCAGTTGAACAGGGGTTTTGTGGATGCCATGGGTACCCACATGTTTGACTTAGGCACCTACTGCCTCTTTGAGTACCTAAGTCCCTTTGTGAATCTGGGCCAGAACCTTAAAATGGGTCTGGGCTAGTGCTGTGAGAGGATGAAATAAGGGTGAGAAGAAGTCAGAACAAGAGTCCTAATAATTGCTCTGTTTATGTGGAGATTACAGACTATTAAACTTCATCCAGGCTTTGCTGGTTTGTGTAAATTTGGATGAACAAAATCATGGTAAATAAGTCAGAAAGTCCAGAGACAATTTTAGTTAAATCTGGCTCTCCTGTGATCTTTCTTGCTATCTACTCTGACCCTGATTATTACTGTCTGATGTGGAGCTGATAGGGAACTGGCTGGCAGTGTATGTTTCTGTATGTATCTGTTGCTATAAAGAAACGATGCAAATGTTACCATTAAGAAGTGTTACGTGGATTTGAAACAATCTATGTGAAATATGGTTTAATGAAACAATTGTTGTATTTAGACAGCTTCTGACCTATAATTCTGATCCTGCATGATTCATGCTGCTGAGAGGGAAACACTATGTGTATGCTTAAGATTAGCACTGTGAAACTTCAAAAGTTCAGTAGTAGATAGCAGTGTGAATGAACTGTGAAATATATTATATATAAACATTAATTTGGCATCTGTGATGAAGCTTCAGACATTTGGGATGACCAAATGGAAATAACGAGGAGTCATTGCAAAATTCATTTGCAAATTTAACACCATTAATTTGGGCTTGAATAGGGACTGGGAGTGGCTGCCTCACTACAAAAGCAACTTTCCCTCTCCTGGCATTGACACCTCCTCATCAATTATTGGGAGTGGACGACATCCACCCTGATTGAATTGGCCTTATCAACACTGGAAAGGTAACTCCCTTCTCTTCATGTGTCAGTATAATAATGCCTGCATCTGTAATTTTCACTCCATGCATCTGAAGAAGTGGTTTTTTTTACCCATGAAAGCTTATGCCCAAATAAATCTGTTAGTCTTTAAGGTGCCACCGGACCCCTCGTTTTTGTGGATACAGACTAACACAGCTACCCCCTGATACTTGACACCAAATGGAAATAGTTTTTTAAACTTTTAGGACACAATGGATAATGAGTTACAAGACGATCAAAAAGATTTATACAAAGTATGCATGGTATTGGCAGATTTTTGTGGCAGGTGGCATGCATGTCACTCTTTGGGGCAGTTGCTGTCATTTATTTTTTTTACTGTGTGTGTCCAGTACCAGTCCCAACTTGGTAAAGGCAGGTAGGCACTACATATGCAAACTCTAGATGTAAGTGCTGTAGCCTGAAGTCCTTAGAGAAGGAGCTCTCTGCTCTCATCTGTTGGTGAACAAGTGGAAATATGGCTACAGAGAGAGTATCTGCATAAGCTTTCTACCTAGTACTCTTCCAGTAAGACTTTGTGTGTCTCCATAACTGTACACAAGCTCGGAATTGGTTGGATAGTGGAACTGAATTGAGATGAGAATAGGGCTCTGATCTCCCAGCAAGCAGTGCATCCTCTGTGGTAAGAACTCTCCTCAAGGGTCCTGTATGCTACTGGTTTCATTCCACTGAAGATTCTGTAGTGCAATCTCTTTATTGTGAAAGTACAATTTACAAATGTAGGATTTTTTTTTTTACATAACTGCACTCAAAAACAAAACAATGTAAAACTTTAGAGCCTATAAGTTGAAGGATGAAGGGGCATATGAATGTGTAGAGAATATCTAGCACATAAATATCTTGCAATGCTGGCTACAACAGTGCCATGCGAATGCCTGTTCTCACTTTCAGCTGACGTAAATAAGAAGCAAGCGGCATTATCTCCCATAAGTATAAATAAACTTGTTCGTCTTAGCAATTGGCTGAACAAGAAATAGGAGTGAGTGGACTTGTATGATGTGAATTGAAAAATACTATTTCTTTTATCTTTTTTACAGTGCAAACATTGTAATCAATAATAATATAAAGTGAGCACAGTAAATTTTGTATTTTGGGTTGTAATTGAAATCAATATTTGAAAATGTAGAAAAACATCCAAAAATATTTATAATGCATTTAAATTGGTATTCTATTATTGTTTAACAGTACATTTAAAACTGCAATTAATCATGACTATTTTTTTATCTAGTCAATTTGTTTTGCATTTATCTCTTGCATTAACTGTGATTAATTGACAGCCGTACTTTCATTGTTTCATACATAGCCGCTGTGCTGGTGAGTGTAGAAGTATTACCTACTAAGGGCGCCCAGCCTGAGAAAGTACTTAGTGGTACCAGAAATTTGTGGGTAGGGGCTTGAAGTGGTGGTGTGCTAGTCTTAAGAGGAACCCTTTGGTATTTGGACCCAGACCTTTTTGTTGTGGACAGCACCTCCAGTAGAATTACACAAATTATGTCTGTGTGGTGAAATGCATGGTTCATGTATTAAGCTGTGTCTTTCATCCAGTGCTGCAGCCCCAAAAAAATTTTGGAACCTAAATAAGAGTGGATGGAAGATCTGGCACAAAGGAACACAAGTTTTGTTGGTACTTGGACACTACTGAAATGGGTGCAGAATAAGAGCCTAGGTAGAGTGGAACAGAGAGATCTGACATTGCTGTGCTATTACTTTTTGGGGAAATATTTTCCTTGATGTAACCTGTTGTGGAATACTCTCTTGTATTTCTGTATCCGTATGGACAATAACCTTCTATCACGGATAAATACAAGAGGGCTTCAGATATTTTAAGAGTAGTGAAAGTTTCATTTCAGGTAAAAATCCCTCGATCGTGATTCCTAGCTCTCTCTACCCATGAAATCCAATACTATGCTCTCTCCTCTATTCTGTCAATCCCCCAACATGCTGCTGCCTTCCCTACCTTTTAAAATCTTTTGCAGGAATCAAGTGTTTCTCTTTTGGACTGAGCACAATTAATTAAAACCTCTTTAGCTCTGACTGAAACATTGGAGTCTGGGGAGGATTTAGCTCTTATGAGAGCTACAAATTACATATATTTAGATAATATATATGTATTATGTGTGATTGCTATTTAAATAAGGTACTACCCTGAACTGATGACTGTTTAAAATGGAGAAGCCACTTCCTACTTTGATTATATTAAAATAATGGGAACAATATAATTTCTACTTTAAACATACCTGAGTGAAGAACAAGTGACTTGCCACAGATCACAAACTGAGTCACAAGCAGAGCCAAGAACAGAGCCCAGAAGTTCTTGCACTTTAACTGTCAGACTATGCTTCCTGTTCCCTTGTTTCTAGTACTGCTTGACTGCTGAATCACATTTAATGTGGGTCTTGCCAATTTTCTTAGATAAAATGCTCATCTACTATGGTGAAGGGCAGCTTCAAAACTCCTAGATAGAATAGAATAAATCCAGGATAACCATTTAGCTTTGTGGGAGATTTTATAAACTACTTCTGTTAATCAGCTGATTGACAGTAAAAAGGACTTCTTTTCATGAACACTGCAAATTTTTAAAAATGTCCCTCTGATTTTTATTTAAAGCTTGCCATTTCATTTAGGCTATTTCTTATATTTTTTTTCTAGAATCGGAGGCAAAAAGTCATTTTAAAATGTGATATTTTAGAGAAGACGACAGATAAGATAAAGCTGTGTAGAAGTGTGTTGAAGGCTGGTTTGACAAGATTTAGTGAATTTAAAGTACAGAACAAACAGACTGAGAACTTTGTCAGTGACTTAGATTCTCTTAAAATTTTTACTGACAAGTTTCCTTGATTTATCTTTTTTTAATGCCTTCTTCCTTTTAATATCCCCCATATACCCTTGCAAGATTAATATGGGCTAAGTCTATAGGTTCCGGAACAGCAAATCCATTTTTCTTCTTTTCATACAAAAGGCAAACACTGTTTCCAGTCACTGAGAGGTATTGTTTTCTTTTTTGCTCAGAGTAATTAAGATGTGAAAATATACTGCCTTTAGGTGATATTCAAACTAAGATTATGATGCAGAATGTCTTTGGTGCTTCCAGGGCCGACAAGGGGGGGGGAAGCCGGTACAAATTACCGGGGCCCAGCTTCCCCCCCTCTTGTCAGCCCTGTTTAGGTGGTCCGCCCTTCCTTGGGGGGCCCGAAAAAATTCTGGGCCCAGCTTCCCCCACCTCTCGTCGGCCCTGTTTAGCTGGTCTGCCCTTGCTGGGGGGCCCGAAAATTTTTTTCACCGGGGCCCGAACCCGCTCTCGGCGGCCCTGGGTGCTTCTGTATCATTACAACTGCGTGAGTAGCTTTTGTATAAGAGCATGCCCATTATATGATCAACATGAAGATCTTATAAAATTGTTTAAGAATTTTATTTAATATAGTTTATTTTCCTTTGGGGTGAGCATTTGCGCATTAAACCCCTTCTCTTTCAGAAAATATCTCTGATATTTGGTGTAGACTTTTATAGCAGCACATAACTGGAGGCAGTTTCGAAGACTAAAGTAATTGTGGGCTTATTTTATAGCATAGTGATGTCTATCTACCTGACAGCATTTGCAACTCAGGTAGTTGGACAACTGAGTGCTGTAAAATACAGCTGCAATTATTTGCAAGCAGAAAAATGCAGGTGCAAAGTTGAGGCCAACTTTGAGGTCTTTTTGAAATTCAGAGACAAAATCTAAAATATTGCCATCAAATTTGTATGTGCATTGGTGAAAAATGCCTAAAACAGAATCTCCGGAATCCCTGTAGCATGTGGAAACATTTTGCTTTACTCTAAGTCAAAAAATACAATAAAGCCAGATATCCATTGGTTAGGGATCTAGATTAGGGCAACAGATTAATTCACTGTTTCATTTCTGAAGGTTTGGATTCAAATGGAACAAAGTAACCGTCACACCAGATCAGATCAGTGGTCCATCTAGTCTAGTATACTGCCTTTGACAGTGGCCAATAGCAGATGCTCCAGAAAAAAGTACAAGAAACCTTCTAATGGATAGTTATTGAATCATTTACCATAGTCTTACTTCCTAACCCTGTCAAACAAAATGAAGGTTACTTAACAATTGGTAGGATCAAGCCCTTTTAAGCCATAGCACAGATTTTTCCCATGCTGCAGTACGCAATTACTTCCAATAAAGTCACAAGCAAGTCACCACATTTCTTGTATATTTTGTACTATACCATGTCTGATGAGTCATAAATTTTAATAATGAATGTGCTAGAACAGTCCCTTCCAGAGAATCCCCTAATTTAGCTGTGTTGCAAAGATGTTACTGACAAGATTGTGTGTCTCCCTGAGTATGGACACTAAATTAATTATTCCTGAAAATGGTAATCCCTTGCCAGAACTTGCTGTGAATTTGCTCTCCTTCTATATTGCAATTATTGTTTCTATCACATAGCAGGGAAGGGGAAAAATAGAGCTAAATGTTTAGCATATGCTTGTGTATAAACTGCCCTATCATTTATTCTGATCAAGGACTTGGCGATTTGGACCATTGGACTTGGACCATTAGGTATCTGCTTCAGGACCATCACTGCCAAGTGCCCACACAGTTTAAAAAGCAATATACACATCGTGCTTATACTCAGTTCTTTCATTTTAATATTTTTCTTCTGTTGTCCTCATTGTCGCTTGTCTCCACAGACCTTTGAAATCACTGCCATATTCCTGTATTTCAGTGCTAGCCAACAGTGCAGCTTCCCTCCAATGAGAGTCTCACAATTATTTTTCATATTCTCTACCTGCCATTACCCTAGGTACCAGTCCATGCTTTTCTGTTTCCATTACTAGGCTGAAATTGTAAGGTTGTTTTAATTTTTTGCTTTCTTTGGGCTGCCTTATCCTGTTGTGGGATCTGGGGGGACAGAGGACCCTGGAAACTCAACATGGTTAACTTCACAGAGCTTCAGATTAACCTTCTGCTAGGTGGTAAAGATGTTGTAGACTCCTGACTCATAGTACCTGGGATCCATGGAGACCAGGCCCAGAGATCCAGAGACATTTGTATACGGACATATGTTCCATGCTGCTTACTTTAATAAAATATTTCCTTCTGCTGTTTACCCTACTGCTCCCACGTTTTCTTAGTGCTCTTATTTATGTACAAAACATGCACTGACCCGAGTAGAAAGGCCTTACAGCTAATTTTGATGACAGCCACAGAGGAACTCTGAAAAGGAAGTATCATAGACAAGATCCCTAAACTTACAAGACCCTCCCTTGGCCTGATTAATCTCCATCTGAGGGTCCTTTCCAAAGACAAAGCCATCCAAACTCATTTGAATTACAGGTTCTTTAGGTATTGTCCCTCCCCTTATTTTCCTTCAAGACAAACGAGATAAGGGACAAGTATTAAAATACCGTAGGCCTAGATAATTAAGGGCTATATGTACCATAACCAAAATCTTATAGTGAGAACACTGGTAAGTTACAACCAATGCAGATCACAAAGAGAAGGCATTAACCATACAGATGCTTCTATAACAACAAATAAAAAGGTAGCTGTGTGCGCTGTATGGCTCTTAGATTCTGGATTAATTTTAAGGGAAGGACTTCTAGGAACAATTTAGGATGATTTAAGCTGGAGTTGAAGAATTATTAAGGGCTGAACTGTGACATCTTTTGGAGGGTCTGAAACACAGTGGAATCCATCAGCTTCCTAGGGTAGAAAAGTAAGACCCCAATTCAGTGAGGCATGTAAGCATATTGTTGTTTGTAATGTGGTAGCACCTACCAGCCCTAGTCATGGACCAGGGTCCCATTGTGCTAGGTGCTGTACAAACACAGAACAAAAAATACAGGCCATGCCCCAAAGACTTTATGCCTAATTTTAAACATTCATGTAGTCCCATTGAAGTTGATGAAACTATTGACATACTTAAAGTTAGGCATGATCTTAAGTGACTTGCTGAGTTAGGGCGTATAGTGTGTTCCCCACCTCGATAGGACCAAGGATTGGCCTGGACCTTAGCATTTGGATTCTAATCTGAGTGATATTTTTATTTTTTAGAATTATCAACGTTTCAGGAAATGAAGGATAAAAACATTAGATTATCCCAATATTTTCATTTTATTGTGGACTATTATTTCATTATTTCAATTTTTATTATTTCAATATTTCATTTTATTGTGGATTATAATGCCCTTACTCATACTGAATGGTTCCTCACTGCACAAATATCCACGTTTACTTCAGTGGGACCACTTGTGGTATAAGGTACTATTTATCATAAGTTACAGCATCACAATCTGACCCCATATTTCTCCATATTATTTTGTGGTGTATCGTAGGCGCCGACTCGTGGGTGCTCCGGGGCTGGAGCGCCCATGGGGGAAAAATGGTGGATGCTGAGCAGCCACTGGCAGCCCCCCATCATCAGCTCCCCTCCACCTCCCCAGCACCTCCCGCCTGCTGGTGAGCCTCGTGGATCAGTGCCTCCCCCGCCCTTCCCGCGCCGCCCACCCGCCCACCGCAAACAGCTGTGTCACAGCAGGAGGCTGGGGGGAGGGGGGAGGGGGGAGGAGGGAGGACGTGGCGCACTAGGGGGAGAGGGTGGGACAGGGTGGGAAGAGGTGGAGCGGGGTGGGGGCGGGACCTGGGTCAGAGCCGAAGGTCGAGCAGCCTCTGGCACTTTGGAAAGTCGGCACATGTGTGATGTATATTATTCATAAGTCCCTTAGGTAACATCTCCATGAGGATAAAAGCCCCGCAGCACAGCTGCAGCTGGCCCAGGTCAGCTGATTCAGGCTCACAGAGCTAAAAATTGCTGTGTAGATGCTTGGGCTGGAGCCTGAGCTCTGGGACCCTTCACCCTCGTGGGGTCCCAGAGCTTAGGCTCCAGCCCAAGCCCGAACATCTGCACATCAATTTTTGAGTCTGCAATCCTGAAACGGCTGACCTGAGCCACCCACAGGTTTGTATCCCTGTGTAGACATACCTTTAGAATGGAAGTGGCTTCATGGCCTGGGATTCTGTTTTGTTTGGTGCATACTGCATATTGTGAAATATCAGTCACTTTAGGCATTGCTTAAGTAGCAAGAAGAAGAAAAGCCGCTCCCAGATGACACACAGCAGATCTACACAACACTAGCAGGGAGCTCTATGCAATCTGATATCAACAATCCCTTTCTTTACAACTTTCTTAAAAAGCATAGACACTGATTTTTAACCATACCAATGAAACATACTTTGTAACATTTTGCATCAGCAATTAATATAAACATTTAGTTCTCATTGTAAAAGCTAACCAAAGGCCAATGTTTCAACAGAACCATTTAAGAACATTAAGAACCATTGAGAACATTTTCAAAAGTCACAGCTTATTATCACTGGCCATTCTCTAGGCCCTTTAGAAAATGTTCATGACAACAGTAGAAAGAAAACACTGAACTACTGTGGTTCAGTTCTCATACTGTAATGTATGAGAAAGCTCTAATTAAATTACCGAACAAAAAATGTATATGGAAGGAGAAGATCTGCAAGAAATTTTTACTTTTTTACAGAAGAGATCAGACACAAACATACAAGTCTACATACCAGTGCATCTGCATGCACAATTATCTATTGCACACAGGAAAATCCTGATTTTCCAGTTAAAAAAAGGAAGTGTCCTCACATAGGGAGGTCTCCTGAAAATTTGGGCCATAAAAGGAAATATTAAAGAAACACATAACATTGCAGAAAGACAAATTTTGTGAAGCTGCATTGGCAGGTGTTTTGAGTAACATATTTGAATGACAAACAGCAAGATTAGTGGCAGAGCTAATAGGCGGTCAAGAGGGGCAACTGCAGCCTTTAGGTGTATGTCTGGTGCCTTTTCATGCATTTTATGCATTGACAAAAGAAGGTGTACAACACAAATTTTCACATGGCACTGGAGACCGACCCCACCCTGCACTGACCTGATGGTTGCTCCTGTCCTGGAGGGCTGGGCATTATGACATGGCACTGTGACCCTATGTAACATGTCACAAGCCACTCACTCCAATTTCACCCAGCAGCCCCTTCATCGTGAGGAGGGACAGCTGGGCCAAACCTGAATGGTGCTGCGACCCCGTGCACTAGGTCACAACACCTGGACCAGGGAACTGGGCCCTGCCCTGCAGGACAGGAGCCATTGCTGCTGGGTGAGTGCAGAGTGGGCTCACTCTCCAACACCCCTGTTCCCAGGGGCCTTCCTTCTGCACCAGATCAGAATTAAGGCTGTGATGCTAAGGTGGAGGGTGCAGAAGGCATGATAATATGTGAAATACACAGGCATGATAACGTGTGAAATTAGCAAACCAGCAGGTATAATTGAAGGTGGCACCACTAATTATCCATTGCCACTTCTGGTTCCAAACTTGACTTTGCCACTGAGCAAGAGATAAAAGTATTGAAACATAAGCTTCAATGGATAAAATTTTATTTTTTTCCAGTCTGTAATGATTAATAGATCACATGGAGTATACAAGATAATCATCTTTACACCAAACTTGCCAACAAACTTAATTTATGCCTTGGATCAATACACCTGTTGCATATTAAAATGAAAGATATTAATCAGCACTTACCCATAAACTTCCAGGCTTTTCACTTCTAATTTTATAATAAAGCTTTAAAAATATTATTGTCTTGCATTTTCCAGTGTTTCATCATTTAGCTATATTTTTATAGGAGTGTACAATATTGGACTGGTTTTAAATGATAGAATGTGGTAAAAATAGTACATTTCTGTAGTTTCCACTGGCTGGGTGCACTATGACACACATGCTTCATTTCCAGACTTCAAACCAGATGTGAAGTAAGCAACTAATTCATCTGGCATTTATTCTAGCTTAATCCTTAGTCCTTTTAGGTGATGTTACGTCACTGGTAGTGATATGACTTTCAGCTAAAGGTCACAATTTTAATTTCTAACCAGATCTTGTTGCTGGAAGTTAACATGGCAATCTAGTAATATCTTTATTTCTATCTATATCACACATCCCTCTTCAGTGATCACATGACAAAACAAAACATGGCTTCTAAAATGCCACTTTGTTTGCTGCAGCCAAGAGTGATCCAAATGCAGAATCTGTTTTTTGTACAAGATCTTCGGGCTTGCCAAACTCGATTACCTGAAAGTCAGCAGGAAATAGATTGAACAAATGTCAAACAGGAAGCAAAAACACAAATGTTTTTGAGTTTCACACTATATAAAACTTCTTTGGGTGAGGAGACCACTATAGGTTATGGGCCTATTAAAAGAGTGGCTGGGGAAGGGTCTGTGGGTTATGTGCAGGAAGTCAAACTAGATTATCATGATGATCCCTTCTGGCTTAAAGTATATTACATATATAAACTAATAATGGCAGTATGAATTTGCTATAGACCACCAGCACTAGAGAAAAGTGAGCGGAAAACATTTGTGAACCAACTTATGATTCTCTGAACCTCAGTGCTTTATACTCATGGTAAATTATGATTACCCAGAATTCTATAAGGTAATAAATGGAGCCACAAATGCATCAGCAGAGACATTTCTATATTACTTAAAAGATAACTTATTAGCTGGTGAGGGATGGGGGCATGGTCAGAGAGCTGCTAAGCTCCAGTTGATTGCTGGCTGATGCAATGGTCTTGTAAAGATCATTACCAGCTGGCATAACCCTGAGACTCTTCTAAGTGGCACTGGTTCCCTGATCAAGGGGTGCAAAGGTCACAAATTCCATCTTTCCTTCCCCATCAATTTTTACTTGCCAACAAGGATCAGAGCCAAAGGCATAACTTTACGGAACAGTTAGATAAAAGTCTATGTAACTCTGCTGTGACTATACCCAGAATATTGCATTCAGTTCTAGGCACCTAATTGCCAAAATGCTATCAACAAATAGGGAATTCAGAGAAGAGCAACAAAAATGTTTAGGAGGCTGGAGGGACTGAGGACTTGTCGACACAGGAAAGTTTTTCCAGTTCTACCAATATAGTTAAGCTGATATAACTCTCCACGTGGACACACTCATTCCAGAATAAGAATGGTGTTTTTTCAGTTTAGTTTAAACCCCTTCGTAAGCAATATAAGCTAAAGCAAAAAAGCCCCCTTATACCAGAATAAAAATACCAGTTTAAATTCATGTCAGTTTATACCAATGTAACTTTTCTGAGTAGAAGAGCCCTGATTTATAAAAAAATGATCAAAGGCTCACACTTGTTCTTAAAGTTAAACTTAATTTATTTACTGGATTGGGGCCAGAATGTTCAGCACATTACAGAACTGAGCCCCGAAAAAGTTAAATAAATATAGCATGGCTGAGCAATAATGAAAGGAAATAGGGGAGGGTCATGGCAAAAGTCTAAATATTTGAAGGGTGCAAGCACCAATGATGAAGAGAATATTTTGGATGGTTTGGAGTCTGAAAGGGAACAATGGGAAGAAATTAAGAAGAAACTTAAGGAAAAGTTTCCGTGAAAAGAGATCTATTAGGCAGTAGAAACCTTTTTCCCAAAGGAAGTAGTAGTGAAAGCCCCGTTGTTTCAGACATTTTAAAGTAGACCAGACATAGCACTAGTAAATGTACAATAGGGAATAAATGGTACAGTGGCAGAGTGATGGATTAGATGATCTAACTGGTCTTTTCCCTTTCTAACTTCTTTGATTCTGTACCTTTCCATTATCCATAACCAGAATATGGTCACACTCCAGAACAGTGTTTATGCGATGCGCAATGGTTAAGACTGTGCAGTCCTTGAATGCTTCTCTGATTGTGCACTGAATTAGTGCATCAGTTTCAGAATCAATTGAGGCCGTGGCTTCATCAAGAAGTATGATCTATTGAGGGGAAAAAAACTTTTAAACATACAATATGTTGTTTTTTTTTAAATCTTTACGCCTTACAATGCTTTTATACATGAATAAACAGGAACATATATTAAAAATGGCGTTTATCAAGTTAGATATTTATTTTATAATGCTTATTTTTAACAATCAGATTAGACCAAAAAATGAAAATCTGATTATTAAATTCTCATCATAGGGGTTTGTTTGAGAATTTGCAAGGTGGGGAGATTTTGATTTGATCCCTAATCCTGTAAATACTTATATGCATGCTTAACATGTGAGACTACTCATGTTACAACTACTTACATGAGGAAAGTTAAGCATGTTTGTGTGTAGGATTGGGGTGCAAATCAAATACTCACTACACTTCAGATTCTCAGAAGAAACCCCAGTGATGTGAATTTGATTTTCATTTTTTCCTGTTCTATTTGTATTGTTAAAATAAGCATTTTAAAGATTTCTCCCATACTGACTTCAATGGGATACTCATATGCATAAAATTAAGCATGTGGTGTTTGTAGGATTAGGGCCTTGATTTGTAATATATTTCTGCTACTTGCTGGTGGTATGTGCAGCAAGGTGCAGGGGGAATGTGCTGATGTACTGGATTTTGTAATGATTTGGGTATTATTTTTAACTAATGGCAAAGCCAATTACAGCTTGGACTAGGGCATTCTTTTATGTCTTTTTAAATCTAAATGAATAAATATTCATTTTAAGCATTGGATACCACAGTTACAAACTGAAATTTCCACAAGGTGGGGAAATTTTAAGCATATTGGTCATCTAAGCAATAGCACCATCTTCCTCTTCAGTTGCGAATAACAAAAACAAAAGTAAGTATGGGGCTGTGACAGAATATACCGTGTTCATACCATACACACTATTGTAATAATCTTTGTACAAAGTATGCCTTGTAAGGTATCTTTTGAAAACTCATAATTTGCTGTTCAGTATCGTCCTGATAAAATGTGTGGCAAAATTGTATGTAAAATTGTAAAATTTTCCTGTATGGTGTTATTAACACAGGTTCCAAACTCCACAGCCCTGCCCAAACAGAAGGCGGCAAACAAGTCTGCCCTAAACAAAGGAATGTGTGCTTGCCGTAATTTGCATTTAGGTAGTAAACAGTCATCAAGCAAGAAGGGAAACAAAGAAAGCTCAAACAGGTGAGGGGGGAAAACAGCAGGGAACATCCTCTAACATAGACTCTTTGTCTTCTAGTGCCCAGCTAGAAATATTTTTCAAGAGGGGGACTGAAACCATAAAAGGAGGGACAAAAACCCAAGGCACCCCTCTCTCTCTTCCTGCCCATCACATTCATTGCACCTGAAGTGACAAAGGAAGCATTTGCTGGACTCTGGGGAAAGGGTCCTGACATACAGTTTCGTCAGTAAGACTTCTGAAAGCATGTGGTGAGAAACTTTGCTTGAATCTGATATAGTTTGTTAAATTAGGTATTTGTAAATGTCTTATCTTTATTCTTCTTGTAACCATTTCTGACTTTTATGCCTCATTTTTTGGACTCACTTAAAATCTCTCTCATTGTAGTTAATAAACTTGGTTTATCTGATCTAATGTATTAAAGTTGAAGTGTCTGGATAACTCCATTTGGGGTGACAAGTTTTGTGCATATTATTCTCTTAAAGGAATAATGGACTTAAAATATTTTGTACTGTCTAGGAGAGGTCTGGGCAGTACAGGACATACATTTCTGGGGAAAATCTGGGACTAGGGGAGTGTTGGGGGTCACCCTGAAGTACAGCCAAGGCTGGTAAGAGTTGGAGTGTAATCCAAGTGTGGCTGGCAGGCTGCAGTTACATAAAGACACAAAGGAGGTGGTTTGCATGCTGGAAGGCTGTTTGTGAGTGACCCAGGTGTGAGCTACTTCAGCAAGGCATTGTAACCCCCCTCCTCCCAGGTGGCAGGACAGAGGTGACAAAGCCCCTCATTGGTCTGGATTTACCCTGGTATGTCACAGGGGCCAGTTGTGTTTGTTTTTCAGGAAAGATTTAGGTCCTAAATCCTTCTCTCATTGAAGCCACTGGCAAAACTCTCTGGGTGACTCCAAATGGAGGAAGATTGAGTCCTAGAAGAGCAAATTATGGCCCCTATTGTATGAAGTGTTGAGGAAAAATTAAACTTGAATTACAGGAGAGAAAAGATAGGACACTTGCAAAGAGGACTCTAGGAGGCAGAAAAGAGGCAGTCTTGTAAGTGGAACACAACAGCAGCTTTATATGTATTATCTAGTACGTACCTATCTTTTGAGGGGGAGGTTCTGACTTAACTTTAAGAGATAATGTATATGGATGTAATTTCTTAAATGGCTATGTATGCAAACAACATGATCCTGGTGTGGTGGGTCCTGTGATCCTTACTTACATTGAATAGTACCTTATTCCATGAATAGTCTCATTTTATTTCAGTGAGGCTAGATTAAGATAGAATCTTGCTCCTATCTAGTTGCTTGAATTGCACAGTTTGCGCCTTCAGAATTGCAAATGTGGGTTTAAAAAGGAGGTTGAAGCCCTTTGGAAATGGGGCCCACTACATTAAAACACAGAATCCATGTTTGAGACCATCCTGATACAGTTGCAGGCTTGAAAGGGTTTGCCAGAGCTGGAAATTCATAATTTTAAAAATATTTTGAAACTTTTATCGGGGAGGTGGGGAGAGAAACAGTGGATCCTTGGAACTTTTGTTCTGATGGTTTCGGCGATTGTGGAGGAATGAGAAACCTATTATAAACTAACACCACATATCTTGTAATATTAAAAATGGGTCCAGATATTTGTATAGATCAGTGCCAAGTGACAATATGTGCATGGCTTTATTAAAATGAAAGGTACTCAAGATCTTGAGGCTTATACATTAATAAGGATTTACTGATCCAACCCTCATTGATATTCATTGTCTTTCCACAGAGTAGAAACTGGATTGGGCCCTTGCTGAAAATTGGCAGTAAGTCCCCATTGTCATGTTTATGCTCAAATATGCAAGTTAAAGCCAAACAGAAGCTTTTATGCTTTTACAGACAGATGTAGGAACTTGTTTGTTACTGCTCTATTGCCTTATAGATTATACCGTGTCAACACTTGAAGAGTAGCCTGATGGACCAGTTCTACAAGGTTATTTAGTTTCCTGAGAATGCTGGGAAATCCCATTATGGATTAGTTCCTCTCAGGAACCAGTTCTCATGGTCTCTCTTACAGGTTTTAAACCTTCATTCCGAATAAGTTTGGATATGTATATTTGAGCATAAAAATTATTTGTAGGGATGTACTCCTCCAGGGAGAGAGAATCCCTGCAGACAGAGCCCTCTTTTGAAGTTTAAATTTCATTTTTACTTGAAAAAGCATAGCTGAGCAATAGGCAAATCTCAAATATGCTTTGCCAAGCAAAAGACAAAAGGTTAGAGCCTCAGCTGGTGTAAATCAGCATAGCTTCACTGAGGTCAGTGGATTTATACCAGCTGATGATCAGGCTCCATGCTTTTATAGATTCAAAAATGACCACAGGCTTCCTGTCCTCATAGTGCTATTAACTAGTAGGACAACAGAACTTTGTGACTTCAAATTGCCAAAAGCAGCAATTAAAGTGAGCAGGAGACATTGTTAGTGTGAGATGTATATATTGTTGGAAAATAAAGAATATGGGTGTTCAATCATTAACTGCAGTAGATGTTTAGTGTTTAATATGACAAGATATAGGTTGATTTATGAGGAAGCTAAAAAGTGGAAGAGATTTGGATCAAATATAGCAGATAAGAAATGCTGAAAAATATATTTCAATTGAGTTGACTTTACTCATAAGCTAGTCATAAAACTGAGAACAAACATATTGGTTTCTTTCCTCTAGATGGGAGGAAAAATATTGCAACTCTCATGCATTTGGGACCACTGCTAGAAGTATCAGACTCTCCCCCATTACTTACTTTTGAATTTCGAAGGAGTGCTCTTGCCATACAAAGCAGCTGTCTTTCCCCTACTGAGAAGTTTTCTCCATTTTCAACAACTTCTGCCTGTAATTTTCCTGGGAGTTTCAAAATCTAGAATACAAAGAAAAAGACACGACTATACATACTATACAATAATATATATTGATTGTGCATGATCATACATTTATCAGGATGTTATATTTTCATGATCATTAAAAAGAGTGTTGTACATTTCAAATAAACATTCTGCCATTATAACATCAAAAAGGAAAGCAATGCGGTAAGTAGACATTATTCACAACTAATGAGATTATATATTAATGCCTCACTATTATTATCACCAATTTATCATGATAAATTATATGCCATAACAAACAGTAAATAATGACTTTCCGTTTATTATCTTTAACAGAAAATGAATTATGACCAAACCCCAAAAAATGTACCGTCTCTTTCATAAATGTTCTTTCCAGAGCTTTCCAGATCTGCTCATCTGTATAGTTATCAAAAGGATCTAGGTTGTACCTGACAGGCAAAAATTAAAATTAATTTTTTTTAAATAAAACACAATATAGTACAACAATACTTTGTAAATTACTATCACAAGTCACTTTGAACATGAAATATTTTGGCTGAATGGCCAAAGAACTTATATCTGTACTTTAATTTTTATAATGCATGTTTTCAATTATTTTTCATACATTGTTTTCCTGTATTCTGAACTCTTAGCTGGTTTGAGGGAAAAATCAGTTTGTCCTGTTGATATTGATACTTCTGGATTCATGATTATTCCGTAGAATATGTTGATATTATTATAAAAATATAATAGCTATATTCAGGATTTCAGTGTTACTGCTAATATGATCTAATGCCTTCTCTTCTCACCGAAGTGAGGTTTTTATTAAGGAATTTAAGGAATGTTGGTGAACAAGTTTGGGCAGCATATTCCAACACTAAAGTGAAGCATGAAAGATTGCATGGAGGGCATTGTAAAAAAAGATGAAGGTGTTATGAAGACCAAATGGAGACGAGGGTGCAAGGGTAGTGTAGGCCTGGTTGAAGATGTAGGCAAGCACTCTCTGACATGGGGCTATGAAGGCAAATACAAGAAGGTGGGCATGAAGAACAGCACAATGGGAAGCCAGGAAAGTAATGCAAATAAGAGGATGGTGTGGTTGAAGTGACAGCCAGAGAGGTAACATTTTGGATAAATTGGATAGGGACAAAGGAGAGTGGTGGCATCAAGTTTAATGAGGAATGGAGGTAGTGGAGAGGGTCTAGAATGAAGGATAATGAGCTCAGCTTTGCCCACATTAAGTTTGAGATCATGGTGAGCCATTCAAGCTGATATATCTGAGACATAATGAATTCTGCTCCAATGAAGATGAGTGATTTTTAGAGGTTAGTTCCTTGCCATTAACAAACCATTTTCAGTATTGGTAAACTGGGAATTTCAGATGTTCTGTGTATATTTTATGAAATTCTGTTTTCAAAAATTTGATTCTGAGAGCATTACTGGACTTGGACACAAGTGGTCTGGGTTCAATTCCCAGGACTGTCACAGACTTCCTGTGTAACCTTCGCCAGTCACTTAGGATATGTCTACACAGCAGCTGAGAGGTGCAGTTCCCTCCATGGATAGACATACATACACTAGTTCTGCTTTAGATGGCACCTAAGAATACCAGTGTGGCCCCAGCAGCTTGGGCTAGCTGCCAGAGTACAGTCTCCTCCAACCTCCTGGGTAAGGACATGGGTCACCATCCATGCTGCTGTGGCTATACCGCTGTTTTTAGATGCTAGCTAGAGCAGAGCTACTGCCTCTATATCTACTTGTGGTGGGAATCGCACTCTCAACTGCTGTGTAGACATACCCTTAGCCTCCCTGCGTCCCAGTTCCTCATCTGTAAAAGGGGATGATAATACTTAATTTATCCCACCTTTGTCTGTTTATACTGTATGCTTTTCTTACTATGTGCATGTATAGCATAAGGGGGTTTGGATCTCAAGGCTTCAATCTCAAACCAAAATGCCTCAATTTATGATTTAATGAGATTTCACTTGCAACAAATGTTAATTTACAGTTGTAAGAACAACTACCTTACTGTACCTACAAACAGAACAGGATCTTGAGGAATAATAGAAAGCTTTGTTCTTAGATCTTCCAAACTAATAGTACAGATATCAACATCGTCAATTAGGATAGTACCAGCAGTTGGTTCTACTAGTCGAAAGAGTGCAACTCCTAATGATGATTTTCCTGTAGGGGATAAAAAAAAATATTATGCAGATAAACTTTGACTTTTATAAACAATGATGTAAAGTGCATTTTAGTCTACCTGGAAAGTTCCAGGTTTGATATATGTGTGATCCGAACTTTGTTTTACTCACAGATGAGTTATAGCACAGTTAGCACCAGTGCAAGTTGCTAAAATGTAGTTGTCTGTACCGCTTCAATGTGTGGCAACACTTATACAAATTGATCACTTTGAAGGTGAGAGGTAAGTTCATTCTCCATGCTTATTCATTCTTGGGCTCTCTGCTGAATATGTTAACAAGTTTGCCAATAATGTTAATTATAAATGAAAGATACTTACTTGTAACCAGAGTTCTTCCAGAAGACTCTGTAAATATCCATTTACGGGTAATGTGCCGCCTGGTGGTGCCTAATGATAGAACCTTCTCCAAGTAGTGCCCATAGAGTACACATGTGCCACCATCTCAGCATCCTCAAATGTTCTAAGGGTAATCTATATGAGGTGATGGTGTGCCCCCTTCCACCTTGTTCTTTCCACCACTAACCCAGAGAACCAAGGTAAGACTCTGAGAAAAAGGGGAAGGTTATTTACTTGTACCCGAGTTGTGGTGTGAATATGCAGAGTTGTCTTGAAGAACTCCAGTTACAAGTAGCCACTTCTTCTTTGAGTGACTCTGCATATTCATAGTTATGAGTAGTTTGGTACACAGTGCTGAAATTTCAGGAAGAGGGAACAGAGTCCTAATCAAATAATGATTGAAGCATGTCTCTTACTAACTCTGGCATCTGCTCTTGAAGAAAAATCCAAAGCATATTTTTTGGTAAAAGTACAATAGACTCACCTCGAAGTAGCAGCTTAGTAGATTTCTCCAATAGGAACATGTTTAAGGCATGCAAGAGATGTTACCATTGCTCTAGTAAAATGGCACTTTACAATAGCAGGCACAGGAACTGCCACTAATTTATAACATTCACTTATACATTGTTTAACTGATCTAGAAATAGTCTGAATAGATACACTATTACCCATATGATTCTTAGCTTAAGAGATAAATAACCTAGATGACGTTCTAAAACTCTTTGTTCTATTTAAATAATATGCCAGAATCCTTCTAGCATCTAAAGTATGTAACTCCAATTCCCCTTCATTAGCATGTGGCTTAAGGGGGAAAAATTAGGGAAAACAAATTAATAGTTTGATGGGTAATTCAGATGCTATTTTTGTAGAAACTTGGAGTCAGTTCTAAGAACCATCTTGTCTGTATGAAAAATAGTAAATAATGGAACTATCATCAGAGCATACTTTTTGATGCCCTAGATCCATGAGTAGGGAGATTGTGGAGTTGATATGAAGTAGCAGGCCCTCACATGAAGAAGACTTCAGCAGCCAGTTGTCCAAATACAGGTAAACAAACACACCCTGCTTTCTTAAATACACTGCTACTACAGAGAGCCACTTTGTAAAGACTCGTAGTGCTGTAGAAAGGCCAAACAGCAGGACCTTGTACTGGAAATGTTGCTGGGCCATAACAAAACAAAGGCTCAGCTGGATTGAAACATTAAAGACCAGAACTTCCAAATGTACTTGTTCTGTTTTCTGAGATCTAAAATTGAAGAGAATCCCTCATCTTTTCCTATACCAGGAACTATCTTGAATAAAACCCGGACACCAAAGATGTTTGGGTATCTCTTTGACAACACCTAGCAGAAGCAGTTTTTGAACTCGTGATAGAAGAATAGCCTCATGAGACAGTTCTCTGTAAAGGGAAGATTAGGGAGATTTGAAAGAGGGTAGTTTTTTTATTTATATGGCATACCCCTCCTCGGTGATTTCTAGAACCCACGTGTCTGATGTAATAAGCCTTCAATTGTTTATGAAAATGATTAGCCTGTCTCCAAATAAAGGAAGGGAGGAATTGTCACTTATTGGTTCCTGACTCTCGATCCTCACATCAAATCTCAGGCCTGGTGTTCAAGGAAGGTAAAGAGGAGGGAGCAGGTTGTTTAGTCTTAGGTATGTATCTAAAAGCCTTCTTCTTGCACTCGCTCTGAGATGAAAACAAAGCTTACTGATACTGACATCTGTGATTTGAGAAAAATAAGCAAATGACTGAGGTAAAATTGTCTCTGATAATGGAAACAAGGAGTGTGGTCTCTTTCTGAACCAGGGATAGATACCCAGTGAACAAGCAGTGGATTTGCTATCTGTTAATTTTTCCAAAAATTCATCAGTCTTATTGCATCCCTCTCAAAAAGAAGATCTTCCATTTTAATTTGGTATCCACAGCCAGTGAAGAGGAACAAAGCTAAAAAGGTCTCCTTAAGGTAACTACAGATGCCAGTGCTCTAGTGGAAGAGTGAGAAGCATCAGCTGAAGCCCTGAGAGCATGCTTCACATTTTGTCCCTTCATCAAAATAATATTTGCCAGCCTTCTCTTATTGTCTGGCAAAGCCTGAACAAACACAGATGCCATGACCACCTGGTAATTAGTCATTCTAATACCAAGAGACGAGGAAGAAAAAAAACTTTCTCCCCCTCTCTGTCAAGAGTCTAATGGGCCTAACTGGACCTAAACTTATTACTGGCAGCAGCCACCACAGTGAATTAGGCAGAGGGTGAGTGTGACAGTAAGAAAACCCCAAGTCCTGAGGTATCTCATACAATCATCTACTTTTTCAGAAATACACTGACTGGAAGCAGGGGTTGCCCAAACAGTCCTAGTAGCAAGGGCCCAATCCAGTTTCTACTCTGTGGAAAGACAATGAATATCAATGAGGGTTGGATCAGTAAATCCTTATTAATGTATAAGCCTCAAGATCTTGAGTACCTTTTATTTTAATAAAGCCATGCACATATTGTCACTTGGTTTCCTCCACAGCCACAGATGGTAAGTTCAACGTGGATGCCATGTGGTCCACCAGGTCATGAAACTGCAAAGCATCCTCAGAAGGATACAAAGCAGAAGCAACACCTACCTGCTCATCAGGTGACAAGTCACATCGAAGTCTGTATCTATCTGCTCTTGTTCAAAAAGAGGAGCTATCTCTATCTTCCTCTTTAGAAAACGTGTCAGGCACTGGACTCCAGGCAGGAACTTTCTGCTGGAGGTGAGAAGCCCCGGGGGGCAGCTGGGCTCCCAGGGAGGAGCGGTGGGGAACTGAGCGCCCTGGCCCCTACAGTGCCCCCCTTTAGTCAGTGGAAGTGCTCCTGGCAAGGATGTGCACCACCGACAAAAGGAGGGTAGTGTGGACATCAGCCACCACGACTTAACATAGGTCAACTTAAGATTGCGATGTAGACATTCCTTTAATGGCAGAACTGAGTCCTTTTAATGTAATGTCACAATTTACAGATAAACTGACTATAGAAAACACTGAACTATCAAAAATATGTAATTAATTAGTATGAGGGGCCAGAGAGAAATCAGGGGGCAAAAAGACAAAATGGTATATCGCACCAGAGCCTGTTCTTCCAACAATACCAATTGTTTCTCCACCATGAATGCTCATATTTAAGCCATTGAGAACCACAGGACTGTTGTTTCTATATTTCATCTGGTAATCTTTAAATGTGATGTCCCCTCGATCCGGCCAGCCTTTGGGAGAGTTCACTATATCTGCACACTGGGAGGCCTCACGAACACACGTCTACAAGAAAGGGAAAAAAAGGAAAACATTTAATTGAGCCACCAAGTCAACAGTTAAAGATTTCAGCAATATTTATACACATGGGGTCTTAGTGGCCCATTTAGATGTATTTCTTACCGAGATATATTCTTGTATCTGTTCAACAGAAGTGAATTTAGCTTCTGTCTCAGTCCCTGTTCTTACACATACTTGGAGAAGTCCACTCAACTATTAAAAAAATAAATAAAAACTTTAATGGAACTATTCATGTGCATAAAGTTGAGCATGTGTCCTAAATCTTTGCAAGAAAAGGGCCTAAAACAATAACAAACTCATTAATATTTATATCAGCTTGCTGAACTCTTCTGACTACTGTCCAGAGCTTCACAGGAAATCTCTTTCTGTCTAATAAGTGAGGCATATGATAGTGATCATTTAGGGTGTGACTTTCAAAAGCACAAAGGAAAGTTAGCCACCCAACTCCCATTGATTTTCAGTTTGATTTGAGTGCTTAACTGCCCTTCGTGTCTTTGAAAATCAATCCCTTACAGTCTGACCTTCAAAAGATAGGTGCGCAAACGTGTATCTAATATGTTTGTTTATTCAGCCAATACTCCATGCGGGGGTCTTGCTGTGGTATAGTCCTTCCATGCCCACGCCAATGCAAGGCTATTAGGTATAATCTAGCCCACAGCTGTGCCAATTCTCCATTCCTTTTGAGAAGTGTAAAATCTTCACACACACAACTGTATGCCAGGAGTTTCTCCCTCTCTAATTATCTGTGTATGTAACAGGCATTTGAAAAAGTGTATATGAATCACGTAACAACATACAGCCTTTGGAATTTAGCCCAGTGCATTGTGGGAAGTCACCTTCTATTCACTTCTATCTACAGTAGCTCTAGTGATGAATGAAGAGTGCATAATTAATGTAAAAAAGTGTTTTGGAGAATGAAACTGCACACAAGCTAATCACCAGCACAGCTCAATAATAGATCCCGAGGTGATTTCAAAGCTATTACAACTGCCTATGGAGCTTGCCAAGCTGAAGCAACTGGAAAAATATCTTTCACAGTTTGACATGAGGGTCCTGCATTTTTCTGGCCTTTCTGCTCATTGTTAGGAGATATTAGGTTGTCAATTAAATGTGTTATAAATATATTAGTATTTTCCATGACATCTTAACTACCTCACATTTAGGAATAAATAATATATATATTTTTTAAATCTACATTTTTTCATATTTATTTTTAACATTTAAAATATATTTTGGCAACACATCATTAATCCAGCAGTAAAAGCAATTGGGCATATGTATTCAATCTTTGCACACTAACTTTTAATAGATGTATGAGCTTTAAATGTTACGAACAAAAGTAGTGGGCTAAGGTGACAACAGTTAAGGTAAAAATGCAGAAACTCCTTGTTGCTTCTGAGAGGTTCATTATGACTGGAAATATTTCTATTACTTTATTGAAAGTAGAAAGGTTATGAAAGTAAAAACAACACTACCCTAAGTGTGTAAGAATGGGGATGGTTTATTGTAATTTTTAAGGAAAAAAATATAATTTATTTTCATTTGCCATTTAAAAAAAATAAACAACTCCCATTCCTTTTTGTACTTTGCAATAAGTTAGGTATCATTTTCTATGGTAAATTCTATATAAAATGAAGGGATATTTAACATTCATATACTAAACACAAATGGTTTGGAATTATTTACTTATATATTGTGCAGTAGTACATGAAGGCCCTGGTCAGGATCAGATACACAGTCTGGTAGGTGCTGTACTGACACATAGAAAGACACAGTCCCTACCTTGAAATGTTAGCAATCTAACTTAAAACAAGATATTACAAATGAGTTATTAAATAATAGAAGGTAAGATGCAGTGAAATGAGGATGAGATAACGTATTTACATAAATTAGCTATGTGTACAACTTGAATCTCAGCTCTTTCTAAAATGTGAACTATTTTTTGTCTCCCTATGTTCTCGATTCTGCCATTCTTTTTCACGCTGGGTAATATCTTGAGCCATTGATTTCAGTATCCAATGCGCTATTTGCAGAGTAAAGTATTGCCCAGCCTGAGTAAGGGTGGTAGAATCTGGCTTCAAGTGAATATAATACTTTCATGTATTTTAGGATAAAGAGAGGGTAGAATAGGAAATGTATATGCACTAACATAATTAACAGAGGTTAACCCAAGACACCAAACATTTATTTTTACCTGAATAATATAGGACAAAGCCAAGCCTTTTGCTGCAGTACTAATAAAAGAAGGGCTCAAAGCAACAAATAATGCCACAATGAAGGTTACCAAGGTCATGAGGATATCCGTTCTAATCGCAAACCAGCGTAGTGCATAATTAAACAGCAGAAAATGGCTGCAGTTTTCATCATTTAGCATTTTAAACCTGAAATGAAAATAGATGAACATTTCTGATAATCTAAAAGAGGTTTTAACACGTAAACACAAGTTCCATTCCTCCTAGTGAGTCGGTGACGTAGATATTTTTATGACAGCCTTCATGCATGTTTTATTCTACTTACTTAAAATATTATGCAAACACAGTTGAGTAAAACAGGAATACCACAGCTTAGTATGAATTTTTCAGGAATTGATTTATATTGCAACATTTTTCTAAAGGGAGGCTTCCATAAGTCCCATCCTCAGGAACAGAAATGATCTACTGTATCTGGACAAGACCCACAAATACTGATAGGGCAAGACTGTACAGATTTAGGAGCTCTGGGAGTCTAAAGGGGCCTTAAAGTGTGTGTAAGAGTAATTTATGCAGTGTAAAGAGCCATCAGTATAGATGAGAATCAGACCTTTAATGCAGACGAGAAGTGTCATGGTTAACCTCAAAGTCCACATGACATGAGGTAAAACACAACAGTCCTTGTCTATGATCAGTGCTACATTGTGTTAAACATTGCATTAGTTAACCTGTGTTCTAACAACCTGTGCATTTAGACACATAGGGAAACTGGGAGCTTCCCTTTGGAATTTCAGGGGCTATGGATAGGGGCCTACTAAATTCACGGCCATGAAAAACGCATCACGGACCGGGAAATCTGGTCTTTTGTGTGTTTTTACCCTATACCATACAGATTTCAAGGGGGAGACTAGCGTTTCTCAAATTGGGAGTCCTGACCCAAAGGGGAGTTTCAGGGGGGGTCACAGGGTTATTTTAGGGGGGTTGTGATATTGCCACCCTTTCTTCAGCACTGCCTTCAGAGCTGGGCAGCCAAGGAGTGACAGGTGTTGGCTGGGCGCCCAGTTCTGAAGGCAGTGCCCCGCCAGCAGCAGTGCAGACGTAAGAGTGGCAATACCAAACCATGCCACCCTTACTTCTGCACTGCTGCCTTCAGAGCTCGGAGAGCGGCAGCTGCTGACTAAGGGCCCAGCTCTGCAGGATACCATGCCATCCTTACTTCTGCGCTGCGGCTGGCGGCCTTCAGAGCTGGGCTCCCGGCCAGCAGCTGCCATTCTCCAGCTGCCCAGCTCTGAAGGCAGCGCCACTGCCAGCAGCAGCACAGAAGTAAGGGTAGCAGTACCACAGCCCTCCCTACAATAACCTTGCGACCCCTCCCCCCAACAACTCCTTTTTGGGTCAGGGCCCCTACAATTACAACACTGTGAAATTTCAAATATAAATAGCTGAAATCATGAAATTTACGATTTTAAAAATCCTTTGACCGCAAAATTGACCAAAATGGACCGTGAATTTGGTAGGGACCTAGCTATGGAATCTGAACCTTTAAGCAAACTAAGCAGGGTTCATAGTCAGTTCTGGAGAATAGATCTGACATGGTACAATTCATGAGACATCACAAATCAAACCCTAAAGGTCTGTATGTGTGGGTCTAGATAATTTTGAGAACCCACCAGTGAGAACTCATTGCCCCTTGGCTTTTAATTCAGATCCTAGAAATTGCTTAAAACTCAGAAAGTAAAAATATTGCACAATGCTCAAAAGTGGACACAGAGAGATGGGACATATAGTGCTGTTTGTGAGACTTCTAAGAGTCCATGGTACAAACTAGGAGCATCATTTTACAAAAATGAAAAGCTGCAGGATCATTGCTGTTCTGCATTATAATAACGGAATGGTTTCATCAGTGTCACTTAGAGTGACCAGATAGGAAGTGTGAAAAATCGGGACAGGAGGTCAGGGGTAATAGATGCATATATAAGAAAAAGCCCCAAATATAGGGACTGTCCCTATAAAATTGGGGCATGTGGTCCTCCTAGTGTCACTGGATGTACAAAGACACAGTATCCACAATCAAGTAAAGAATAACAATGCAGTGCTCTCTGTCCATATCAAAATGACAAACAAAACAAACAGGATATAATTGTAATGTATGCAGCTTACTGGTTGATATAGTCTTCTTTTTTATTATAAGCATGAATTACACTGAGGCCTTGCACAGAAGAAGTAATGTGTGAAAACCATGGAGATCTGCTAATGTTTTCCATTCTTTTTAGTTCTCTGATGGCTCTCTGAAAAATTCTGCAACAAAATGAAAGCAAAATTATATTGTAGGTGTTTATATGTCAGTAAGCCAATGGTATACATCACTGTCTCATGGCTAAAGCCAGTAGTCTGAACTGGAATCTCAAATGGCCTGCACTGGGGGAAAAGAGAGAGGAATTGCATTTCACATCCTTACCTGGAGCGCCTAAGTATGAAGAAGGAGTGCACATACCATACTATGCTCCACTCTGTGCCCAATCAGCTTATCTTAGCTGGTCAGTGCCATGCTTTACCGTCTTCCTCTCACCCCCCTGGAGTACCTTGTGTCCCCTGAAGGCTAAGAGGGAGCAGTCCCTAAGCCCAGGGACAGCTGCTGGGTCTGCCCTAGCACTGAAGTACAAATGGAGGAAAGCTCCTTGTCTAAACTTAAAGTGAGTAGAAATTGTGAGTGCCTCCTGCCTCCATTTTTAAGGGCCCAGTTTGAAATACTTTAAAAGGACTGGATAATCAGAAGGGACTGGGTGCCCAATTTGAGATACCTTAAAGGGACTGGATGCTTAGTACTTTATGAAAATCAGGTCATTTCTATGTGTCTCAAATTGGGCACTCAAAGTCACTAATCACTTTTTAAAATCTTGGCTACGTGTATCCTCTCTGCCCCCCAGTGAGAGACCAGGCATAATCTAGCCCTTCATGTATATCATAATGTATTATGAGTACTGAAGTATGACAGTAGATTTTGAAAACTGCAAGAGTAATATCATCCCCTCTACTTCCAGGTACAGAAGGGACGAGAGGCATGTGAGAAAAATACACGCAACATGTGGCCAGAAAACACGTATGGGGAGAGGAGCCTAAGCAGCAGCATCCCACTGAACATCCATCCTCCATATGAACAACAGAACTGTGGCTTGGTGCTTCCACTGTGAGGCTGTGGCTTTAAGCTGCAGTCTCCATAGTGTCTCCACTGCTGGAGATTATATAGCATGGGCTAAATCAACGCATTCCAGGTTACCTTGGCTATGCCTTCCCCTGCCAGCCTGGTTTATTTCTGTGGCTTTGGTCCTGATTGTAGACCTATAGGTTGAGGGAAGGTTATGGATGACTTCTGTCTCTGTAACATCATTTTGGGCAGACTAAGGGCTCTGGACTATATTGGCAGAAAACAGTGCAAGCAAAAGACAGAATTTAGCCCTTAGTATAGAAGGCAGTAAATATTTGATAGCTTCCCAGTTTCCACTGGCTGTGCCAGCTCTATGAGATACTGGTTCCTGTAGTTCTCACCCTCCAGTAAACCTTTACAAAAGAATTTATAGTATTTCGGAACTGGAGTTCAACAACAGATGTACATAAGAACTACAATTGCTATTGACTAGACCGCAAAGGTAATAAAAATTCTTAAAATAGTTCTTAAAGAACTAGCACATCAACTTACCGAAAGAGAATAACAAAAATAGTAGCTAGGACAACAACTGCAATTAGGAGGAACGGAAACACAATGGCTATTATGATTAGAATAGAGATCACCATAAAAAACTGCTGCAAAAAATTCTCTGCATGAAATGGAAGTCTCACATCCAATTCATCCATATCCTTAGAAAAACGGTTCATTAGCCTACCAGTGGGAGTTGTATCAAAGAAACTCATTGGACTCAGTAAGATCTGTGGATAAAGGGAAACAGCAGAATCAAATGACAGTCTTTGTCTTTTACAGTATTCAGAGTTTGTGTGATAAAATAGACACTAGTATAATCTTGACTAAAATGTAAATAAGAGAAACAGCAAACAAATGTATTATAGCTTTCACAACATCACATAATATTTGTGAAGCAGCCTTTGAAAATAGAGTAAGGGCTTATCTCCTGTTGTCATGATCATAACAGAATAAATGTACATGAGAATCTGAATGGTGAGGATCTACAGTACACTTAAAAAGGAATCATTACAAAAAGATATACTGTATAGGCCCTGATTCATCAAGGTGCTTAAACAGGTGTCTGACTCAAAGCAGGTATTTGCAATGTTGTGGTAGCCATGTTGGTCCCAGTATATTAGATAGAGAAGGTGGGTGAGGTAATATTTTTTATTGGACTAACTTCTGTCGGTGAGAGAGACAAGCTTTCAAGCCACACAGAGCTCTTTTTCAGGTCAGAAGTGCTCTATGTAAGCTCGAAAGCTTGTCTCTTTCACCAACAGAAGATGGTCCCATAAAAATATTACATCACTCACCTTGCCTCTCATAGCAGGTGAGTAGTTCCATTGAATTTGATAGAACTATTCGTATGCTTAGAGTTGGGCACTTACTTAAGTACTTTGCTGAATCAAGTCCTCACAAAATATAGGAACAAAGGACAGGTCACACCAGATTAGATGAATGAGGTAAAATTTTCAAAAGCACCTAGGTGATTTAGGAGTCAATAAGCTTTACAAAAGCACCAAAGCAGGTTAGGTGCCTAGATCGCAGGCGCCGACTTTCTGATTTCTCCGGGAGTGCCAGACCCCCGCTCCGCCCCAGGCCCCGCCCCCACTCCACCCCTTCTGCCAAGTGCCCATCCCCGCACTTCCTCTTCCTGCCACTGCTCCTCTCCCAGCTCTTCCCACCCCGTTCCTCCCCCGATCATGCCCTGCCCTCACTCTGCTTCTTCCTGCCTCCGCTCCTCCCCCAGTTGATCAGCAGCAGGCAGGAGGCACTGGAGAGGAGGGAAAGGAGCTGATTGACAGGGCCTGCCGGTGGGTGCTGAGCCCCACTATTTTTTTTTCCCTGTGTGCTCCAGCCCTGGAGCAACCACAGAGTCGGCGCCTATGGCCTAGATGCTTAGGCACTTTTGTAAAGCCCACTAGGCAACTATCTGCATCTTTAGACACCTAAATAGCTTTGTAAAGCTGGCGTCACTTCTGAAAATTGGATTTAGGTGCTTTTGAAAATGTTACCCTTTGGCCCTTAGACTCCAGTGCCTGGAGTGATTTTCAGTTGGATTTGAATTCCTGTCTTTTAGGCACTTTTGAACATTTTACCCATTGCCTTTTTTGTCTAGTAAAATGCTTTCAGCAGAGACCAATATCTGATGCTTCAGAGGAAGGTGAAAATCCGTATGGTGTTTCTATCCAATTGCACAGTGCTGTCACATGGTGATGTTGCAGTTTCCCTCAATAGCAATAATTTTAGGTCCAAGTTGCAAGAAGTAATAGTTTGCATTTACATAGAGTCTTTCATCTGAGAAGCTCTAAGCACTTTGTGAACATTAATTTAAAGTTTACAGCAACTGTGTTCAGAAGGCAGACATTATAATTTAATAGAGAAACAGGCACAAAATGTTCATATGTTCAAAAGGTCACACAATGAGGCAGCAGCTGAACTGGCAACAGAACCAATGACCCCAGGCATCAATAGTAACTACTGAACCATACTCCATCCTTTTATAAGCTTATTATGGTAAATATCCCATAATAATGGTTAAAGCCATGTATTTTCCATACCTTATAAAATACATCATCATGTAACATTGAAGACGCCTTTAACGTTGTCTTTGTGAAAACAAACCCTTTGATGATACTTAGGACAATCATGGTCACCATGCTTATTCCATAGACTAACTGGTAAAAGTGCAGTCTGGGGTTATCCGAGATGCTTCCCATGTCACAAATGGGATATTCTGTTTCATTACTCAGGAGGCTGCAGTTTGTCTTTAAAGCAAATGTGTAAAATACAGTGATTTAAATTTGAAAGCTTTTACTGATAAAATGATAAATGGATAGGGATAAAGAAAGATCAGATAGTTAAAGTGTAAGGATACCCTCATCTACACCACTTTCCCTATGCCTGAGTCAGAGCTGGGGTGGCATAGTGCTATTATGTCACCTTCAGACCACACTTGAATCTCCCCCCCCCTTACACAGTGAAATCCTCACAATGCTGCATATCCACTGATGTCATGCAGCCATAATGACTCAATCTCGCCCAACATTGTTACTTTTTGCAAAGAAAAAGATTTTCCAGTTTGAAATCCTACAGATTTTTGTAACAACAGTTCTCTGGCTATGTTACACATACCCCTTCACTAGCTTTCTCTTTTTTATTGTATTTTTTTAAGTTTTATAAAATTCATTTTCATTAGACAGTTCCACTTTTGCCTACATCTCATCTCTCATTTTTTTAACAACTTATCCTCCCATTCTAATTTGAATAAAAATTTATTTTTATCCCTATTAAATTATTTTGGACTTTTCTAGTTATCATGTATGTGTGTGTCACTTACCTCCACTAAATGGAATCAGAACTGCTCAACTGTATTTCATAGGACCCTATAGCTAACTGTTAAAGGAGAGTCTCCTCTGTGCAAGTGGTAGGGTCTTGTGCTTTTGGAGAAGTATCTGCATTCTATGTTGTTATCATTAAATTTTAAATTACTATTGTGTGGAGCTTAGTGACACCTGTGATGTTTCTAGGTCCCACAGCCTTGTTACTCTAGTAATATGATTTGTTAAGTACCATGTGTATTTATGGTGCTATATAAAATGTAATAATATTGCCTCCTGAAAGCTGTAGTTGGGTTTTAAAATGTATACTTGTATATTTCAGCAGGCAGACAGCCACTGAAATCTAGAAGTCAGAGTTCTTACTTAAACTCTTTAAAATAAGGTAATGGCATGTTGTTAAGAGCCAATAGTTTATAACCCTGACTTTATTTTTTCCAGTCCAGTATGTACATCTGTGGAAATAGAAGTAGTATTGACAAAGCTGTTACCAGAAAGACAATGATTCTTATTTTTCCGTGGAAATGTATATCAGATAAGGAAAAGTAAAGTCAAGAGTTTAAAACACCACTGTACCTTTAAAAATTTACCTTTACCTTATTTTGTCAGCCTAACCCTTGTTTATGAAAAACAACTGTGGATATCAGGAGTCTTTTATCTCCTTGCCTTTGAAGTATCTTAAATATTGTAAATTTAAGAGGGGAAAAATTAATATCTATTTATATTTTCAGGGACACTGTCAGAGATATCCCTATTTAAAAAAAGCAAATTTTTAACCTGTTAATGATAACACCTTAAATTATTAAGAACCAATTTTACTTTTCTCCATTAATTATATTCATATTTTGCATTTCCTTTAGCTTGAAGAATGAAAACAAATTGATCCTTTTTACTGGAAATTATGCTTCATGGTTCTGATGCATGAATACAAAGTTAATGATGCTTACTTCCTTTGTAGAGCATTTTGAGATCTACTGATGAAACATGCTCTATAAAAGCTAGGTATTATTATTATTATTATTATTATTTATTGTATTATAGTTTTGGGGTTATAAACACAGCATACTGGAACCTTATACAAAAGCTGTTTTCATTTACATTATTGTTAGGTTTTTCTGTCATTAAAAAACCCAAACACTTAAAGTTGAGTCACTGTCAGCTAGTTAATCCCCTTTTATGCTACATAGGGACAAGTTTTTACACTTGCCTAAGCCTTACGTAGCTGCAAAGACAAGTAGAAAGAAGAAATTTCTCCCCAACAGTCTTTTGAAACTGGGATGATGCACTGGCCAGCTCTGGTAGTCAGCTGCCTGGCAAAGGGGGCAAGATGCTGGACCCCAGAAAGGGATGTTGCAAATTACTTCTCCCCAATCCTATGCAACTGGATTGCCAGGGAGGCATTGTACCTCTATGATCCAGGGCCTCTGGTGCCCTTCAGCTGGCGAGAAGGCACAATTTAGCTCTAAATTATTTTTATCTAATGATAATGGGAAATTTAGGTCTGATTTTGTTCCAGTAAAACATGTACAACAATAGAGCACTCAAACTAATACAAATCAGTACATGATTCATGTCCATTTATTTATATTCATTGTGAAAAAATGTGAAGCAATAAATCAGTCATATACACAGCTTTGAATTCCCAGCTAGTATGTCCTCAATTAGTATATAATTCAATACAATCAATTTGATTTTTATATGGCATACTTAATATGCATTATCTCAGAGTTCTTTACAGAGAGTTCATTCTATGCCAAAAAGGAAGGAAAAGTTTTTGAAGTAAAATTTAGGGTGAGTATGTGAGTCAGTGGGTTGGAGAGAGATGTCAGAGAATCCTAGATACAGGACATACAACAGCATCAGAGAAAGATTAACTTCTGGAGGAGCCCAAAATTGTAGAGGTGGAATGAGTGGGATAGGAGGGGATTAGATAAATGTGAGGCTAAAGGGACAGTGTGGATTGAGTACAGGGAAAGTGTTGCAAACCAGGAGGGCAATGTTGCATTGGAATGTGCAGGAGGCTGCTGAAAGTGGCAGGGGTGATATGGTCCATTTACTTAGAGAGCGTGCACACAGCAAATGAAGGGGTGATTGTAGTGCCAATAGGCATACTGGTACTAGCTCTAATCGAACTAGCCTGGGTAACAATAGCGAAGATGTGGTGGCACAGGGTTCAGTGCAGGCTAGCCATCCCAGTTGAAGCCCACCAGGAACCCTGGGTGCACACTTGGGTTGCTAGCCCATGTTGAAGCTTGTGCTGCCCCATCTTCACTACTGTTGTTACCCATGCTAGCTAAAGCAGCAATCACACCATTATTTGCTCAGAGAGAGAGAAAGAGAAATAGTTTCAGCAATATGAATCTGAACGAGCATTGTGTAAATGATGACACACTGGACACTTTCAAGAGCAAGTTCAACAAAGTTCAGAGGAAGAGAGAGTGGCCCTCTGAAGTTTAGAGAGAAAGGATTTATGAAAACCATTTTAAAAGGAACTGCAATTGAGATGGGAAGAAATTAAGACAAATAAGAATTTCATATAATTCATATTATTTCATATTCATACAAATAAGAAGCAGGGTTTGAAGGAAGCTGTCGAGCAACTGTCTTAATGCTACAGATGCTGGAGTTGAGCTTTATTATTCATATTAAATTCTTCAAATATATGTGTAACTCTGTTTTTAAGGAGCAGAAATTTACAATTAAATTGTTACACTTACCCCTGAGCCCTGTTCTAGCCAGAAACTTAACCACCAATTGCTGAAGGTTGAGCAGCCAATCATCAAAATAAAGAGAAGTACAACAAAGGAAGATAGTATGAAACCTGCAAATGGAACAAAAGACTAGACTAATAACTGATGGTGTAAGAATGGTTAAACATACTATACTCATGTACCCTGTTCTCAGCAAAGACTTTATTGTTTAATCTGTATTTATTCTTCTCTTCCTATAGGTGCAGAACTGCCATTTACAAGAACGTGGGGACAAGGAGTTAAATCCTGAAGTAAAGATCAAGGTAAAAACTGAATAGGGGCTTCTGTATTTAACCCATTAGCCCTAAGAAGGGGAACTGATATTAATTGTTTTTGGTATTTTCCAGAATGGTGGCTAAGGGCCAGATTCTGCAATCCTTGATCATATTAAGTAGCTCTTATTCAAGTGAGCAGTCTGACTGTACAAAATGTTAATGATTATGAGTGTGGGTTTCAGAATCTTTTAGCAAATTAATGCTTGGGAAAACACTTGATGTACATATTAAAATCTATGCGTACTCACTGCACACACACACCACATGATTCTTACTAAATGAACCAGCATTGAAATAGTGGGCAATGCTCCCTGGATATAAACCCAAAAGGGGTTATAAGGATTAATAATTCATATTTAAAATCTGGTAAGTGGGTCTCACTCTCATTTATGTATGTTACTATGTGATCTGTGAACATAAATGCTTGTTTGCATATGCATATATGGGATTTGTGGTCAAATAGTTCTGTGTGCACTTTTACAGGCACAGTAATTGTGCCCCTGGCTAACCATAGGCCCAGACAGTATGTTTTATGTCAGCGAGGTAAAATCTTAAGGGTAAAAATATGCATACATATTTACATAAACACAATTTTCCTATATAATTGTAGGATTAGAAGTTGTCTTAAAGCAAAATCTCACAAACTCCCTGGAAATCTGTGGGGTGTGTAAATCTGAACCTGATCCAGACCTGAATTTCACTGCTGACTTCTCTATCTAATGAGCTGGACCAAAACCCAGATGTGAACTATTCCAAACTTCAATCTTGAAATCCCAATCTAGATCCAAATTTTGCTTTTCAGGCTCCGCTCTGACTAGAACGTTTCACATTTTCTCTCTAATAAATGTCAGAATATCTTAAATTATTACTCAATTACTCAATTTCTCTATAAAACCCAGAGATCTGCAATTCTAGGTTATAAATATATCAGGAGATTACAATGCTTTGTTTCTTGAGAAATACAACCATTGTTTTGTGTGTTTGTCTAATTTCAATAAGATTAAAGCAGGAAACTTTAACAGAGATCACGAATGAGGCAATCTGAAACTGGAATATTAGAGTTTAGATTTAGGGAAAAACATTGGAAAGGAATCCTAGCTTTAAAAATGGAAATATCAAAGGAAAAAATTCAGTATAAAGACATTTTTGCAGAATGTACCTCCAGATGCCTTAATATACGCGTGATAGGTTTTCCATGTCACTGAGCCTTCTTGTTTTTCCTCTTTTCTAACAAGTTGGTTTACAGGAGCTACCACACAAACAAAAAGCATACATTCGTGTAACAAAATTTTGACCCAATATCAAGGAATCCTGGGCGTGTTAAACCAAAATAAAAGACTCTATATGCTAAAATACATATTTGTAGCTTCATAAGAAACTCAGTGAAATGTATTCCTTCTTTTAAAGAATCCCCACTGCCTCTGGATGCTGCCATATGGTAAATGCTCCCTCCAGTTTTATAATGGTTTTTGAATGACTAGAAAATCATGATGAGAATTAAAATGTAAATGATATGGATTTGCTAAAAATGATCGATAGCACATAGGTTTGAATGCAAAACTCTATTGACATTCCTGTTCTTCTTCCTCATCCTTGACAGAGCAATATGCATGCTAAAGCAGAATAAGAAACCAATTTTTTCTGCTCCACCTAAGACAGTTATAAAACTGTGTATATCACTACACTGCTAATGTATAGAATTTGATGTGAAGGGAGAGGTTTTTTAGCTAAAAAGTAATTTGCTGTCTAGATTAGTCCTTTACAACAGTGCTTCTCAAAGCTGGTCTGCCGCTTGTGGAGGGAAAGCCCCTGGCAGTCTGGGCCGGTTTGTTTACCTGCCGCGTCCGCAGGTTCGGCTGATCACGGCTCCCACTGGACGTGGTTTGCCGCTCCAGGCCAATGGGGGCTGCGGAAAGGGCGGCCAGCACATCCCTCGACCCGCGCCACTTCCCGCAGCCCCCATTGGCCTAGAGCAGCAAACCACGGCCAGTGGGAGCCGCGATTGGCCAAACCTGCGGACGCGGCAGATAAACAAACCGGCCCCAACCACCAGGGGCTTTCCCTGAACAAGCAGAGGCCTGACTTTGAGAAGCACTCCTTTATAACATCCCTGTAACTTTGATTTAGCTTGAAAGTGTCTTTTGTTTGTCCTAACCCCATTTTGTTTCCTTGAAAGGATTTTAAGAGCAGTTGAAATAACAGTTCCAGCCACTTTGGGCGATTCAAATGAGAAACTTCTGTTCAGCATTAATACTGTGACATTTGGTTCTACTGAAGGATCTGGCTGGCAATTTAGCCAAGGTAATTTTAACTTCTTCATATTTGTGAGAGATGTTCTTATAAGTGACAGTGTCAGCTATGCAAATGAAGGAACAGTGTCAGTGCTTAAAAGTTTTCATCTTTCAGGACAGATAACAAAATGGGCTGTGTCTTATCTTCTCTCTCTCCTCCCTGCACTTTTTTAGCTACAACCCCACTCTTCCACAAGTTACATTTAATAAATTTCAAAGTTGCTCCTATTCCTCCAACCAAGTTGAAAAAACGTCTCTCAGGTTGCTTCACCCCACCAACATGGAAGGTGGAGGTAGGACTCTCTTACTGGGAGTCTCATTAGAAAACCCCCCACTCAGACTTACTACCTCTCCAGCAATGCCTCAGTTGGTCTACAATAGAGTGGAGGCACAGTGGCAGAGCAAATGTGGGGATGCTTGCACTGCAAGTGTCTGTGTTATGCTTGTTCCCAGGGCCAGCTCCAGCGTTTTTGCCGCCCCAAGTGGCGGAAAAAAAAAAGCTGCAATTGGCAGCACTTCGGCGGGAGCTCTACCACCGCCGCTTCATCCTTCGGTGGCAATTCGGCAGGAGTTCCTTCCCTCCGAGAGGGACAGAGGGACCCACCGCCGAATTGCCGCCGAGGAGCCGGACGTGCCACCCCGTTCCGTTGGCCACCCCAAGCACCTGCTTGCTGCGCTGGTGTCTGGAGCCGGCCCTGGTTGTTCTAAAGGGAAGACATCAGCTTACAGTATTCTCAGTGTGGCATTTTTCAAAATATTAAATTAATCTAAAACTGTTCCAAGAAGTGTGGCGGCAATGATGATTGAACTGCCTCTCTGCCCATCAGGTCAGGAAAGGCAATTTTATTATTATTATTTTAGAATAATTATTTGTTTTGCAGTAATGCACCAACATCCCATTGTGCTGTACAAACAGAGCAAAAAGACAATGTCATCCCTAAAAGAGCACCTAATCAACGCAGGCAAGAGGATCTGAGGAACAGAAACTAGTTGATGGACACAGCACATTTTGAATGCAGCAATCTCTTTCAAATCAGAAATCCATATTAATATACAATTAAATTTATTTTTTTAAAACCAACAATTTGGAAAGATGCACAAATGAATCTTTGTAGCATACCTGTGTTATTTCCCCTTTGTGGGCCTCTTTCAGGTTCCTTTATGATGATTTCTTCATCAGACATAACAAAAGCTATGTGTATGAAAGAACAGTTAGTCTTTTTTAAACAACAGAGAATAGGCAATTCTGATTATTGTCCTAAAATACATTACCAGGAATTTCAACTCCTCCATAAGAACTTCCTGAGGAATCACTCTTATCCTGAGTTTTGCTCGTTGGTTCTTTCATTGATCCAGTCAAAATAATTTCTGGGTCCTGTAAAATAAGAAAAATTTACTTGTGAGATCTGAAACCCTATTTTCAATATTCTAAGGCATGTAAAAGCAGAATATGTTTAAGAGTAAGGGCTAACTGTTACCTTTGCTTGCTCCATATAGAGGTTTTGAATTAGCTGAGCATAGCGTCCTTTTTCTTTCATTAAATCTTTGTGAGTTCCCCTTTCATATATTTCTCCATCTTCTAATAAAATGACTTCATCACAGAATTCTAAATACTACAGATTTTTAAGAATGGACCATTAATTCCATAAATATTGTAACTGCATTGGAAATAAATGCATGCGCGTAGTGTCTTCAAAGTGAATGATGGTAATTAACAGGTTTCATTTCACAGTTGGGAAAACATCAGCAATTCTATGTTCATTTACTACATTCATGCAGGTGTCTATGCCTCTGTCTGTACTCCACAATTAATTGTGTAAAGGAATTATTTTAAAATTGCTTTCCAATACGATCAATTTTGTTTCAAAAATTCAGCCTAAATTACAAAAATAGCTTGTTTGGGCTCCACTGAAATTGATGCTCTTCCCTTTAATTTAGCCAACATAATGGATTCATTCCTTAGCTGTGTTTATAAATGGTGAGGGCCACTGAGAGGAAGAACTGTGAAAAGGGCACTTTCTATAACCCTGGGGCTGGTTCTGTGCTGGACCCTGTGTAGTTAGCCCTGGAGCCTAAGGGCTGGCTATGATTCCAAGGATCTGATATATCAATTGGAGATTGTCAGAGCACAGTGGCACTCTGGTCACACACCCTTCTTGGCATGACCTCAACATGTCCCCTCTGTAAGTTCCTGAAGAGAGATAGCATAACAACTGGCTATGGTGGCTGTACTCCACCCAAGAATTTCTCCTTGGCAGAGGGTTTCCAAGCTGACTGCTTATGTTTTCTTTCCAACCTCTTTAGGCCAACTGAATGGCAGTGCAGAGCAGGGGCCAGGGCAGGTCTGATGCACTTAATTTACTAATTGGATTTCTATTTATTCTGTCTCTGACAAAGCTGAACCAAATCTCCCCAAGTTATTAGTGTCACAGTTCTGCACATAAAGGGCAAATCCTGCCTTCACTGGTACAGGTACAGCAGCAAAACTGGTGTGGCTGCTGCACTAGAGGCATGGGGGGATGTTCAAACTGCAGAGGGATGCACCATGCCTCTGCAAGTTCTCTTCACCCTACTGGCTTCATGGAGTGGCGCTGGCTGCACAGTAATTTCATTGCCTTGATGAGAGTATTCTTCTTCCCTTCCTTGGGTGCTGAGGATTAGTTTTGCCCCATGAGTCTCTTAGAAAATTAACTTCAACAATCACCTTTCCTCAGCCTTTTCTGTCAAACTGTACTTCTTGCCAAGTTGGCAGGCCCCTTACTCTCTCCCCAAAAGACATGTCAATATGTGATCATTACATTATACATTCAGTTCAGATCTGGGCTCTGGAGTTTTGTGTCCCAGAATGTACTGGGACCTAAAGAACCTGAGAAATTTGAAGTAGGTGACTATTACTCCTGGGAGAATTCTGCACCACTATGTACGCGCAGAATTGATGTTCAACGCAGAATTTCTTTTCCTGCAGAAAATACATTCTGCCTAAGAAGTGCTGCAGTTCTGCCTTTCACCCAACAGAGGCTACTGTGGCACCAGAACAGCCATGTAGAATTTTTTGGCGCACAATCTCCCCCCACTTCCCTCTTTGAGAGCATTCCAGATTGTATAAGCAAGTCCTTGCCCCAGCCAGCCCCAGTTGATTTCAAGGAGGCAGTAGTGCAGTTTTTCTCAGCTCCAAATAAGTGCAACGTATGAGTTCAGTTCTTGAAGCGCACTCATATCACTGTCTCCTGGAAGTATGCACTGGTGCATTTGCACCATCACCACAGAGTTTTTTTCTTTAGGAAATAATTTAGGAAGATAAAAACACAGGCTCTAGTTCTAATGGGGACTTCAATCACCCTGACGTCTGCTGGGAGAGCAATACAGCAGTGCACAGACAATCCAGGAAGTTTTTGGAGCATGTTGGGGACAACTTCCTGGTGCAACTACTGGAGAAACCAACCAGGGGCCATTCTCCTCTTGACCTGCTGCTTACAAACAGGGAAGAATTGGTAGGGGAAGTAGAAGTGGGTGGCAACCTGGGCAGCAATGACCATGAGAGGTTGAGTTCAGGATCCTCACAAAAGGAAGAAAGGAGAGTAGCAAAATACAGACCCTGGACTTCAGAAAAGTAGACTTTGACTCTCTTAGGGAACTGATGGACAGGATCCCCTGGGAGGCTAATATGAGGGGGAAAGAAGTCCAGGAAAGCTGACTGTATTTTAAAGAAGCTTTATTGAGGACGTAGGAACAAACCATCCCAATGTCCAGAAAGAATAGCAAATATGGCAGGTGACCAGCTTGGCTTAACAGTGAAATCTTTGTTGAGCTTAAACACAAAAAGGAAGCTTACAAGAAGTGGAAACTTGGACAGATGACTAGGAAGGAGTATACAAATATTGCACGAGCATGCAGGGGTGTAATCAGGAAGGCCAAAACACAACTGGAGTTGCAGCTAGCAAGGGATTTGAAGGGTAACAAGAAGGGTTTCTACAGGTATGTTAGCAACAAGAAAAAGGTCAGGGAAAGTGTGGGACCCTTAATGAATGGGGAAGGCAATCTAGTTACAGATGATGTGGAAAAAGCTGAAGCACTCAATGCTTTTTTTGCCTCGGTCTTCACAGACAAGGTCAGCTCCCACACTGTTGTCCTGGGCAACACGGTATGGGGAGGAGGTGAGCAGCCCTCAGTGGTGAAAGAACAGGTTAAGGACTATTTAAAAAAGCTGGACAGGCACAAGTCCATGTGTCCAGATCTAATGCATCCAAGGGTGCTGAGGGAATTGGCTGATGTGATTGCAGAGCCATTGGCCATTATCTTTGAAAACTTGTGGCAAGCGGGGGAGGTCACGGACGATTGGAAAAAGGCAAAGTATGAATTGGATGAATGGACTGTAAGGTGGATAGAAAGATGGCTGGATTGTCGGGCTCAACGGGTGGTGATCAATGGCTCGATGTCTAGTTGGCAGCCGGTATCATGCGGAGTGCCCTAGGGGTCGGTCCTGGGGCCGGTTTTGTTCAACATCTTTATTAATTATCTGGATGATGGGATGGACTGCACCCTCAGCAAGTTTGCAGATGACACTAAGCTGGGGGGAGAGGTAGATACGCTGGAGGGTAGGGATAGGGTCCAGTGTGACTGAGACAAATTGGAAGATTGGGCCAAAAGAAATCAGATGAGGTTCAACAAGGACAAGTGCAGAGTCCTGCACTTAGGATGGAAGAATCTTATGCACCGCTACAGGCTGGGGACCGACTGGTTAAGCAGCAGTTCTGCAGAAAAGGACCTGAGGATTACAGTGGATGAGAAGCTGGATGTGAGTCAGCAGTGTGCCCTTGTTGCCAAGAAGGCTAACGGCATATTGGGCTGCATTAGTAGGAGCATTGCCAGAAGATCGAGGGAAGTGATTATTCCCCTCTATTCGGCACCGGTGAGGCCACATCTGGAGTACTGCATCCAGTTTTGGGGTCCCCACTACAGAAAAGATGTGGACAAATTGGAGAGAGTCCAGCGGAGGGCAACGAAAATGATCTGGGGGTTGGGGCACATAACTTACGAGGAGAGGCTGAGGGAACTGGGCTTGTTTAGTCTGCAGAAGAGAAGAGTGAGGGGTGGGGGGGTTGATAGCAGCCTTCAGCTACCTGAAGGAGGGTTCCAAAGAAGATGGAGCTCGACTGTTCTCAGTAGTGGCAGATGACAGACAAAGGAGCAATGGTCTCAAGTTGCGGTGGGGGAGATCTAGGTTGGATATTAGGAAAAACTATTTCAGTAGGAGGGTGGTGAAGCACTGGAATGGGTTACCTAGGGAGATGGTAGAATCTCCATCCTTAGAGGTTTTTAAGGCCCGGCTTAAAAAAGCCCTGGCTGGGATGATTTAGTTGGTGTTGGTCCTGCTTTGAGCAGGGGGTTGGACTGGATGACCTCCTGAGGTCTCTTCTAACCCTAATCTTCTATGATTCTATAAATGAGGCCAGCTATATTAATGTATTATGAAGGATGCCTGCTAAAATAGAAAGTTTTTAAAAAATCAAGCAAAGCAAAGGCTTCTACAGCAATGTCAAATCAGCTAAGGTATACATATGTAGGTTTTTCTCCTCTTGTTTTTCTACATTTCTATTTATGTTGTTAAATGTTAAACACAAATATACAGATTGGGCAGAGTGGCCAAGCTAACATTGCTGTAGGAACCTCACATTTTGCATTTCCTGACTTTTTCTTTTCTTTTATCAAACCAACCTTAAAGTTGCATTAATTTAGATTTTGGCATTTACTACATGCAATGCTAATGTCTTCCATTAGTGTAGGACATTCTCCTCCAGCTTTTGCTTCAAGGCAGTGTAAAATGTTGCTTCTGTGCCACCTGCTGGTACATTGCTTTTATATTACTAGCAACAACAACAACAACAAAAGTGAAAAATGAAATGGGTGTATTAGATCAAACAAAAAAGCAACTCCTGAGACATATTTGCCATTAGGAAGCTATGAGAAATGCATTCCAGTATAAAGGCTCTAATGCTGAACAAAGACATCTGTGCTTTAATTAAGATGTATTGAAAATTATGACTTTCAAAAGGGAGACATTTCCCTACTTCGTTAATGGAAGGAGGAGGGGCTTGAAGCACAGTGCTTTAGACTGCAGAGAGATGTCTGCTCAAACACAAGGCTTTGTACTGTATGTCTAGTAAGCCTGGAGGTAGAGCTGGGAGGGGAAAGTTTTTCCTGCCCAGCAAAAAACAATTTAAGATTTCAAATGCTTATTCTTTTCTGCGTTGGGACAAACCCAAGAGTTTTTGAAGTTTTGTGCCTGTTCCCAGAACACCCACTAGCAAGGGCTCTCAGTGGGGACATGGGAGATCCAGGTTCAAGTCTCTGGCCTGAATCAGACAGAGCAGGGACTTGCACCTGTGTTGCCCACATCCTAGGAGGATGCCCTAACCACCAGGTTATTGGGTATGCTTGGGTGCATGGCTCTAGCAGGGTGGCCTGCCCCTTAAGGGCCAAAAGGCCTGCGGGTAGTCAGCCCTGTTTAGGATGAACATATTTTCCCAAAGGGAAAACAGGACACTAGGCCAACCTGAAACCCACCCCCGCGCCCCACCCCTACCTGCCTGCTGCTGATGGGGCCGGCCTGAGGCCTCCCTTTCTCTCCCATGTGTGGGGCTGGCCCGAGCCCCACTGCCGTCTGCCTACACGCAGAGCTGGCTTGAACTCCCGTGCCCTCTGCCCGAGCCCCCCTGCTGCCAGTGCCCCCCTCTACCCCACTTGGCCTGAGGCCTCCCTCTACCCACTGCATGCGGGGCTAGCCCAAGGCCCCCTGACACCTGCCCACACAGAGCCTCTCTCCCAAGCCCTCCCTCTCGTGCAGGGCTGGCATTGCCACTCATCCCCTCCCCCCCACGCATTCCTCAGTTGGCAAGAGCAAATGCAATAAATGTACAGTTTTTCCAAAAAAAGTTGGAACAGCCAGAACAGGGCTTAAAAAAGGGACTGCCCCGGCCAAAATGGGATGTATGGTCACCTTAGCCCTGTTCAGTCAGCTCATCTGCGGTGTAATTAATTAGCTGCTTCCCAGCCTGAGGGAGCTAGATTAATTGGGGTCAAGTGATAGCATGAAACAGCTGGGCCTCTTAAAAGGACTAAGAAAGCTCAGTTGGGGGGGTAATCACAGGGAGCAAGTTGGGTTCCTGTGGAAGGCTTTGAAGCAGGGTCTGAAAGGACTCCAGGGAAGCAGCCTGGGTCGTAGAGCCAGAGTGACTGAAGCTGTGAAAGGAATTAGCTTTGCAATCAGCACTCTCCTCCCGGGAGCAGAGACTCTGGCCTGGACTACACTACAAACTTAGGTCAACATAAGCCTCCTTATGTCGATCTAATAATGTGTGTGTCTATGCTACTGAGTCCCTTCCACTGATCTAAGTGGTCTGTAAAGTCAACTTCTGTACTCCACCTCCACGAGAGGCATAGCACTTGATTCGAGACCCATGTGTTGACATAGGGATAGTGCAGACACTACATTGTGTAATTCGAATGAATTGGCCCCCAGGAGCAGGGTGGATAAAAATCAATGATATTTTCAAAAAAATAAAAAAAATAGGATTTTTTTAAATTTAAATCGGATTTTTTGGATAAAATGCTTTTTGAGGAAGAAACCTATCTAAAGACAGATACATTATAGCTCAATGGTATCTCATCATGAAATAGGAATGATAAATTCTAATTTTATAGTATGATACAATATATTCATGGAATGTTTAAGAAAAGTTTTGTAAATGAATTCCAATGGTTCATGGATTAGAGACCCAATCTTATGGGGTTCCAGGGGCTTCTGTATAGATTATTTACGTTAATCTTTCTATCTACCCAATGGGACTCAGTGCTCAGTCTAGAAGATACCATCAGAGATGCTTAGTTTTGCAGTTCTCAAACTGTGGATTTGTGTCTCCAGAGATAACACGCTTGTTAACAGCAAAAATGTTTTTAAATAAATAAATGAATAAGTAGAGGTGAGAAATAACAGACCTCAACCCTATTGTCTCTCTGCAAATTTGTGTACACAGAGTCAATCCCTTACCTCTCTCTAAAAGTGCAAAGTTTCAAAAAGTTCAATGAATAGAAGATTGTTGGGGACAGAATAGATCTGGACAAGGAGAAGAAATCTGGAGATGTGAGAAGGGAGGGACGGGCAGTAGAAACAAAAGTGAAACTGTTTGAGCAGCATATTCCAGAAGTCTTGAGGTCTTTCTGAGGGTAGCCTTCATTGATTTGAGCTCTACCATACCATTCTCTCACTAGAAGGGAAAACCTACAATGGCATCAGGCCGCAAAAGAGTCCCAGTTTGGGAATATTTTAATGAAGTTCCTCTAGCTCTGGGTAAGACAGGCATGCATGCAAAATGCAAACAGTACAACAAAGAAATGCAAGGCCTGATAGCCCGAATGAAACAACATCATGAGAAGTGTTCCTTCTCAGGAGTAAGCTGCGTTGAAGATGATGAAAGGAACATGTCTGAACATGCAGGATCTTCAGGTTGGTAAACTTTTTTTATTTCATACTTCTTTCTTAACACTGAGCAAAAAATATAGTTGTTACTCTATGGTACTATAATTTTAGATGCAGTTGTGATAAAAAATAAATAGCTGAAATAGGCAGATCTTCCTTTTACAATTTAACCTTTAAAGTAGTACTGAGTGTCAGTGAATGCAATGAGTAAAACTAAATGAGCAGTATGATAATCATAATTAAATAACTGCATTGACTTATTTTGTTTAGGAGAATCCATCCTCAACATACAGGATTCTGAAAACTATCCACCTTCAAGATCACCATCATTGTCTATAGTTTCAGAGTTATCTGCCAGTGTTAGTGTTTTAGTCACATCATGTATGTCACATAGCCACAGTATATCACCTGTAGCAAAAAGAACGAACATCTCCATCATCCAGAAACAACCATAGATAAATTTGTGATAAGAACCAGCAGATTACAAAAAGAGGTAATTGATGAAAAAATTGCCCAGTTTGTTTATGCAACAAACTCGCCTTTCTGTATGATTGAGAACCCACACTTCATTAACATGGTTCAGTCATTAAGACCAGGATACAGTCCACCCAACAGAGCAGATGTCGCAGGCAAATTGCTGAATAAAGTGTATGAAAGAGAAATTGAGCAGTGTGCAAAAGGTCTAGAGGGTGAAATTGTCAACCTGAGTCCTGATGGGTGGAGCAAGGTCCACAATGATCCTGTTGTATGTGCTTGTCTGACAACAGAAGAAGGGAATGTCTTCCTTACAGAAACAATTGATACATCAGAAAAGGCACACACAGCAGAATACTTACAAGAAGTAGCAGTAAAAGCTATAACAAACTGTGAAAGAAAATTAAAGTGTCTAGTACGCAGCTTGGTCACAGACAATGCTGCAAATGTATCCAAGATGAGAAGAAATTTAGAAGATCGTGAAGAGAGTCCAAAGCTAATAACATAAGGTTGCAATGCTCATTTGATGCACCTCCTAGACAAAGACTTCAGTGTTCCATGAATAAAGGCTAATGTTGTTGAAATTGCAAAATACTTCCATAACAACCACTTTGCAGCAGCTGCTCTGAAAAAAGTGGGAGGAACCAAGCTAACTCTCCCACAAGACGTGCGATGGAACTCAGTAGTGGACTATTTTGAGCACTATATCAAGAACTGACCTAATCTGATGACAGTTTGTGAACAAAATCGTGAAAAAATAGATGGCACTGTCTTAGCCAACGTTCTCAACATTGGGCTTAAGAGAAATGTTGAACATATGCTGAGTATCCTGAAGTCTATTTCTGTAGTCTTGAACAAAATGCAGGGAAATAGCTGTTTTATTGCTGACGCTGTTGAAATTTGGAAGAAAGTGAGTGAGATCTTAAAAAGAGAAATATGCAAAGACAAAGTTAAATTACAAGCATTAAAAAAATGAATGGGACAAGCACTATCTCGAGCTCATCTTCTTGCAGATATTTTCAATATTTGGTACCAGGGTCAAACCTTAGCTGCTGAAGAAGAGGAGTTGGCTATGACAAGGACATCCAGGAATAGTTCCTCCATAATGCCAACTATAATAAACTTCAGAGCTAAGGGTGAACCATTCAAGAAATATATGTTTGCTGATGATGTTTTAAAGAAAGTCACACCAGTGAACTGATGGAAGTCACTTAATCACTTGGATTCAGAGACTGTTGAAGTGATAATCTAACTTTTAACAGCAGTAGCTTCTTGTGCCGGTGTAGAAAGAATATTTTCTTCCTTTGGACTAATTCATTCCAAATTGAGAAATTGTTTGGGACCTGAAAAAGCAGGAAAGCTTGTTTTTTCTTTTCCAGATTATGAACAAACAGGAAAATGAAGGTGAAGACGACTGAATTAACTGCAGAAACCAATATTTTAAGTTTCTCATGTTGACCTGGCTGACATAGTTAATTTTTGTTTTTGTTTTTTAAATATTTCATTTAATTATTTTCGTTAAAAACAATTTTAACAAAAACAAACCTGATTTTAAAAAATGTGAATGTTTAACTAAATTCAAAAATTAATATGCTTGTTTTGTTAAAATATTATATGTTTGCTGTTGAAGAAAAAAATCCAGAATACATAACATTGCTGTTTTAGTTAAATAAAACAATTTAAATATCTGTCTGGTGATATTCTCCTCCTAATACAGCATGGCAAGAAAATCCTCCAAATATTAATCATTAATCTGTTGAATTGGAGATAGTTCACCTCCCAATGACTTCATAAATATCTGCTTCAATTACCTTTGGTAAATTAAAATTTTCTGATATAGCTGTAAAATTAATCTGAAAAGTTTTCAAAATAAATCACTTTAAAAATGTATAGTGCGTACCTTCTAAAAATGAAACCTACATCTATCTCTGAGTTGTGAAGAATATGTATTAAGGTTATAAGAACCAACAAAAATGCACTTTTATGTAGAAATCCATGATTAAATCGAGTCTTCTTGACTAGTGATTTAAATCAATCTGATTTAAATCAAATCCATCCTGTCCAGGAGGTATCCCACAGTGCTCCACTGTGACCACTCTGGAGAGCACTTTCAACTGCACGTCAACCAGATACATGGGAAACGGCTACTCCCCTGTTAAAGGCCCGGGAACTTTTGAATTTTCATTTCCTGTTTGATCAGCGTGGCGAGCTCGCCAGCACAGCTGATCGTGGAGACTCACAGCTGCAAACATGCTCCAGCATGGAGTACACAGGAGGTGATGGAGGTTATTGTTGTGTGGGGAGAAGAGTCTGTGCAGGCAGAGCTCCGATACAGCAAAAGAAATGCTGACATCTATGCCAACATTGCACAGGGCATGGGGGAAAAGGGCTACACCAGGGACATGCAGCAGTGCGGTATGAAAATAAAAGAGCTTCGGCAAGTGTACCAGAAGACAAGGGAGGCGAACAGTCATTCTGGTTCTGCCCCACAGACATGCTGCTTTTATGAGGAGCTGCATGTGATTCTCAGCGGCAACCCCATCACTACCCCAAAACGCTCCATGAATACCTCCCAGAAGCACTGGATGACGTCGAGCAACAACGAGGAGGACATTGTTACAAGGAAGAGGAGGAGGAGGAGAATGTGAGGCAGGCAGGCAGAGTATCCATTCTCCCCAACAGCCAAGAACTGTTTTTAACCCTGGAGCCCATCCCTTCAAAGGGCCAGTTGCCAGCAGAACATGATGCCAGGGAAGGCACCTCTGTTGAGTACACATTTCCAATCAAACTGTAGGGGTTTACATGCTATTATTTTTTATGTTTAATCTGGACAAAAAATTAGGGGTAGTGGGTATCGGAGGCATCTGGTTGCAGTTCAGGAAAGGCAGCTGGATGCTAGAGTCCCTCTGCAGCCTATCCTGAACCTGTTGCCATCATCGCCTAGTTCTACATCCTCCTCCCCCAAAATGTCCTATGGGGAGGGGGTGAAGTTCAGTATTGCTTACACTCAACACCAGGGCAGGGTACAAGGATCAGAAGGTGCACATTCTCACACCTTTGATTGTTATTGCAGTGCATCGGTAAGCAAGCTTTTCTTGTTTCTCCCCCCACTGTTTTATCAGCACTTTTGCCCCAGGTTATCTTACTTTTCTTTGCTGTCCCTGTGTGTTTGTGTGCATAATAAAACTTAACGGATTGAGGAGAAAAGGCTCTTTATTCATTCAAAACACCATGGTTGGTGGGGGTTGAGTTTACAGGGAAGAAAATGTGATGGAGGAAACAGTTTGGTAAGAAACAACACAGATAAGTGTCACATTGCTCTGGCTCATTGCTGGCTTTCAAAGGCTCATGGAGACACAGAGCCCCTCAATGTTCTCTCTTCTTACTGGCCTGGTGTCTGGCTGCTCAAAATTGGCTGCCAAGCGATCTGCCTCAAGCCTTCTTCCCAGCAGAAACTTTTCTCCTTTTGTTTCACAGATATTATGGCTCACACAGCAGGCAGCAATAACAATGGGGATATTGCTTTCACCGAAATCTAATCTAGTCAGCAAACAGTGCCAGTGACCTTTTAAACACCCAAAGGCACATTCCACCATTCTGCACTTGCTCAGCCTATGGTCGAACCAGTCCTTACTGCTGTCCAGGCTGCTTATGTACGGCTTCATGAGCCATGGGAGCAAGAGGTAGGCAGGGTCTCCCAGGATCACGATTGGCATTTCAACATCACCAATGGTTATTTTGCAGTCTGGAAAGAAAGTCCCTGCTTACAGCTTTCTGAACAGACCGGAATTCCTAAAGACGCGCACATCATGCACCTTTCCCAACCATCCCATATTGATGTCGGTGAAATGGCCCCCATGATCCACCAACGCTTGCAACACCATTGAGAAGTACCCCTTTCGGTTTATTTACTCTTTGGCAAGGTGGTCTGTTGCCAAGATAGGGATATGCGTTCCATCTATCACCCCACTGCAGTTAGGGAACCCCATCATGGCAAAACCATCCACTATGTCCTGGATGTTTCCCAGAGTCACTACTCTTCTTAGGAGAAGTCTGTTGATGGTCTTGCAAACTTGGATCACAACAGATCCCCCAGTAGATTTACCCACTCCAGATTGATGCCCCACTGCCCGGTAGCAGTCTGGCGTTGCAAGCTTCCATAGAGCTATTGCCACACTCACTTCTCCACTGTCAGAGCAGCTCTCATTTTAGTACTGCTGCGCTTCAGGGCTGGGGAAAGCTCCAGTTCCTGGAAAGTGGCCTTACGCCTTTGAAAGTTCTGCAGCCACTGCTTGTTATCCCATAGCTGCACAACAATGCAGTCTCACCAGTCAGTGCTTGTTTCCTGGGCCCAGAAACGGCGCTCAACCATGTCAAGGTGATGCGTGACTGTCGCCAGCAACTGTGAATTGCTCCACTCTGTTTCTTCCAACAGGGCTGCTTGTTTGGCATCACATTGTTCTGTAAGGCAGCTCCTGTATTGGCTGTGTAAATACTGCAGAATAAGGCACGAGGTGCTTGTAATGCTCACAACAATAGTGTACAGCTGAGCAGGGTCCATGCTTATCGTGCTATGGCGTCCGTGTGGGTAACCCAGACTTACAGAAAAAGGCGTGAAAAAGGCTGATTGTTTGCTACTGATTTCAGAGAGGGAGGGAGGTAAGTGCATCATGAGAAGCTAACTCCATGTTCCTATAACCACCCACGCCAATGTTCTGGTCCCATAAGGCATTGCAAGCCCAACCCAAAATTCCACTCAGCTAGGTGCACTGTGGGATAGCTACCCACAGTGCAGTGCTCCGTGGGTCGATACAAGCCCTGCTAGTGAGGATGCACTCCGCTGACACAATGAGCGTAGTGTGAAGATGCAAGATTGACTTGCTTAAATTGGAGGGTCAATGTCGACTTACATGAAGTCAAATTAACTTTGTAGTGTAGACATGGCCTTTGGCAATGTCTGTGCAGCCTGCAGAAGCTAGCCTCCCAGAGCTGAGCAGACTTGGGCTCATGTTACTGTGCTAAAAATAATTGTTTAGATTATTGCAGTTTGGGCTCTGAAGACTCCAGCGTGGGGACTAAGTAGGCTTCGGAGCCTGAGCTCCAGCCCAAGCTGCAATTTTAAAGTGCTGTCTACATAACTAGTTATAGAGTGTTAGCATAAGCCCTACAATGCTAAGTCTGTCAATTTGCAATGGGAAGCATGCTGCCATATGCTGTATATACAAACCCTTAAAGGGAGCCTAGAAAACAAGTGGATGAGGAGCCCGTGTGGAAGGGAAAGAACATTTTGTTTGTTTGGGACTTTTAGAAGTTTGGAATTTTGTAAGCTGGTTTGTGACTTGTCTGTAGGCCTAAGCCACATCTCCAGCACTGACCTGTGTGTGGAGGGCTGAGGAGCCCTACCTTGGGGAAGGAGAGAGAGTCTGCAGCAGCACCATACGTGGCCCACAATGGCTGCTCTGAGTTGACCACACCCTATTACAGTGTGTGTCTATTGTGACCAGAAATTCAATCCTGGACCTGAGAAACCTTCTCATTGAAAGGATTGGTGTTGATAACTCAGCATGTTGTGTCAAAAAAAATCAGTCAAATTCCTGAACAGCTGTAGAGGTTGAGATTAAGTTTAGAGAACAAAGGAAATAGCTAGCTAGCCTGGTTGAGGGAGCACAGGGGCTCAAAGGAAGAGAATATCAGCAAAGGAAACTATTTTAGCAAAGGAAGAGACCCACCCAGAGAAGGGGACTGATGAGCATTCCCTTTGCTTTTAGGACGTGTTTTTTTCTGAGCACCCCGTGCTCCATTTGAAATCAGTGAGATCTATACATACACTGCATCAGAAAATCAAGATGTAAGTGTCTAGGACCCTATTGCTATATGCAATGGGACTGGTATTCTGACACTTGGGAAAAATCAAGGTCACAGACATGGGGCCTGATCTGAGATCAATGGAAAGACTCCCGGTGGCTTCCATGCACTTTGGATCAAGTCCATGGAGACTGCTGCTCAGTTATGTTTCAACTTTAAGTTTTGTAGCTTCTGGCTCATTCATGCTGATTTACAGCTTAACTTTCCCCTGCAGTTCTTGTACATGGGCATTATGTATACCACGAAAGTGTAAGTTCCAAATATAGGATATTGGAGTTAGTTTTCAATGGCTATTAACTTAATGCAACAAACAGTCAAATGAAAGGCAGAGGCTATTTAATGCTTTTTCCATTATTATAAGTTACTCATGCTAGTCTCCAGTGGGAAACTAGAGCTCCTAATAAACTAACTACCAATATCCTATATTTTATTATTATGATTTTTCCCATAAGGTGGCTCAAACTAGGTGGGAGGGATAGCTCAGTGATTTGAGCATTTGCCTGCTAAACCCAGCGTTGTGAGTTTAATCCTTGAGGGGGCCACTTAGAGATCTGGGGCAAAATCAGTACTTGGTCCTGCTAGTGAAGGCGGGGGCCTGAACTCGATGACCTTTTGGGGTCCCTTCCAGTTCTATGAGATAGGTATATCTCTGTATAAAGTGATTAAAGAGGGCTCCCTATCTCCAGTGCTAACAAGTGTGAAATGAAGAACTGGAGGCAGTTGATTAAATTGTCCTCGCTCCTAGAATGTTCTCCAGAAATGGAAACTGAGGTGGAGTCTAAAAAAGAAACATCTATCTATATATCTACTCCCATCATCATAGTACTTGAGTGCCTTGCACGTATTTAAAAATTATAATAATAATTTTAACCTGAAGAGAGAAGGCCAAAACTATAAACAAACAGCAATTTTGTCTTATTGATAGCAATAGTTGAATTATTTAACCCTCAAAAAAAGAAACTAACTGTGAGAGACTACTTAATTACCTATGAAAGCATCTGTATCCCCAGATTTTAGAGACATTTAAACACCAGTTAATTGGTTCCTACAGTCAGTGTCCTGTGTATTCCGCCATTCCACGGCTGCAGAATTTGCCATGGAATGCACTCCCTTCTTCAGAATCTAAGCTTTAATTTTAAAAAAAGATATTTCCAATCCTTTTGATTGCAAAGAAAACCTTGAAATTATGTAATGAATGTAAACCCATGCAGAGTTGTCTGCATGAGTCCAGACAACCTAAAATAATAACTCTAAGCCGTATTCATCTCAGTAAGATATTAACCACTCAACCTAAGGATCACATTTAAAATGACTTAACTATTTCACTGATGACCTTTATAGCAGACCTGCCTAATGTCATTCAAGAAGTCTGTGTTAGAGCCTGAACTTAGCACCCGGACCTAAACAGTAATTATCAGGCTGTCCCACATTCTCCTTTTATGTTCTATTTCCCCAACAGAACACTTACCATACAATCTCCAACATACTAAAAATAGAAAGAAATTGTCTCCTCTATTAGGTACAGTTTTGCTTACATTGTTTTGTTTGTGATATTAATATTATTTTACATGTATACTTATACATATATATGCTTCAAATATAGTTCACATTTATAATTATTGCATTAATAATATTAATTGTTTTAATTACCTGTAGTTGATGAGTTACAAGAACTACTGTTTTTCCTTTAAGGGCCTCTTTTATGCATTTCTCAAAAATGTATTTTCCAACATGTGCATCAACTGCTGATAGGGGGTCGTCCAACAAGTAAATGTCTCTATTGGCATAAACAGCACGAGCTAAGCTGATTCTTTGCTTCTGGCCTCCAGAGAGGTTGAGACCTCTTTCACCTATCTTTAAATGGGAAAAGATGACTGCATGAGTTTATTGGTAATAATTGATTTTTTATATATATACGTATAATAATAGGTCCTCTCCCTATAGTAAAGGTTGCACAAAACTTTGCATTATAAGACCCTGTTTTCAGTTGCTTATAACTTTGCCAAGTCAGGCAAGCTAAGAGCAGGAAAGAAGGCAGGATCTGGAGAGGAGGGGCTATAGAACCAGAAGGGAACAGGGAGAGGCTGGCAGGGACAGCTCAGAAGGATCTGTAACCATTAGAGATCACTCTCCTACAGAAACTGGAATTGAACCCATTATTCCTGAGTCTCAAAATTCCCTTACTGTCTAGTAAATAGCTGTAAAATCTACTGGCAAAGTGTGTCTATCTCTTCGAGTGGCAGGTCCACATAGAAGATAACCGCTTTCTGCTGCTATCAATTACAGTAACTCCTCACTTAACATTGTAGTTATGTTCCTGAAAAATGAGACTTTAAGCTAAACGATGTTAAGCGAATCCAATTTCCTCATAAGAATTAATGTAAATGGTGAGGTTAGGTTCCAGAGAATTTTTTTGTACCAGACAAAAGACTATATATATACACACAGTATAAGTTTTAAACAATTTAATACTGTACACAGCAATGATGATTGTGAAGCTTGGTTGAACAAGACCCCACTCTAAGGGTAGGTCTATACTTACCTCCAGGTCTGGCGGTAAGCAATTGATCTTCTGGGATCGATCCCGGAAGTGCTCGCCATCGACGCCGGTACTCCTGCTCCGCGAGAGGAGTACGCGGAGTCGACGGGGGAGCCTGCCTGCCTCGTGTGGACCCGCAGTAAGTTCGAACTAAGATAGTTCGACTTCAGCTACGTGAATAACGTAGCTGAAGTTGCATATCTTAGTTCGAAGTGGGGGGTTAGTGTGGACCAACCCTAAGTACATTGCCTTTAAAAAGATCAGGAAGTTGAGACAGCAGCTGCGGCCAGCAAGCTCTTTCCCCCTGAGCCCTGTCATGTCCCCACTCTGCCCTATATGGAGAAGAGGTAAGCGGGGGGCAGGAGTACGGGGGAGGGGGACACCCTGACATTAGCCCCCCTCTTCCCTCCCTCCGCACTGCAAGCAGGAGGCTCCCCGGAGCAGCTCCAAGGCAGAGGGCAGGAGCAGCACAGGGCAGTGGGTGGAGGGACAACTGAACTGCCTGCAATTGATAGCCTGCTGGGCGGCTGCCGCACAGGGAACTTAGGGGAGTGGGGAGCTGATAGGGGGGCTGCCAGTGCACCCTGGTTCCAAGCCCCCGCCAGCTAGTCCAGTGGGCTGCTCTTTCTGCATGCAGTGGACAAAGCAGGCGGCTGCCAAGCAACGTTATAAGGGAGCATTGCGCAACTTTAAATGAGCACGTTCTCTAATTGATCAGCAATGTAACAACAAAACAACGTTAACTGGGATGACTTTAAGTGAGGAGTTACTGTACTCTATTAACCCATTCATAGAGGACTGTGCTGTAGATCTAAAGATCCCAACAATACTGAACCACAGGGATGGGCACAGGCTCAATATGGTTCCATATGAATAAATATTTACTGTTTCAGTTTTTAAAGAAACTTAGGAAACTACATCTAAAAACATAATTAAAAGAATGTGAAGGTTGTAAAGTCATCCCCTCAAATGGTAGGGAATGCCAGAATTCAAGTTGCCTGTGCAACCTTCGTTCATCCTCCTTGTGCATGTGCTTCATGATCGTCTTTAACTACATGATCACATCCTATTTCTTCCACAGGACCTCTGCCTAACTTATTGATTTCCCCTGCTACTGCTGTCTGTAGGATTCCTGCTTCATTTGTTGCAATTCTTGGAAGGTGTGTAATTAATGAGAAAGGATTGTCTTGTGGTTAAAGCAGCTAAATACCATCCTGGAAAATTTTATTCTATCCCTGCCTCTGCCACAGATTTCCTATATGATGAAAGGCAGGTCATGTAAACGAAAATTTTAACAGGTGATCACTGTGTTCCACATATTCTCAGTACCCAATGTGAGACTTCTGTGATCTGATTTGCAGAAATGCTCAATGCTCACCACTACAACTAACGTCAATGGGAGCTCTGCTCAGAACATATAAAGTACCATAAAATGCTAAGCATTCTAAAAAATCAGACCCTACATTTTTCAAGTTGAGGACCCAAAATCAGTTGACACCCGCTCTTCTAAAATCTTTGCATGCAGAAATTCTATAGACCTCAAAAGTAGTTCTGTACACAGATGGCATGTAAGATCAGGTCCATAAATAGAATCTGACTTGTTCTTTAGTTCTGAAAAAAGGATCAGACTCTTCCAACAAGTTTTTGGTTAAAATTATTAAAATTACTGTGATAGTTATTATTACAGAAGAGCTAATTAAAAATCTAACCTCACTGCAACAAAATATCAATATGCTATAAAAAGAACAAATAGGCTTTAAAGGGTTGTAATTGTAGGTGCATTCCCCCTAAAGCCCAGTGCCTCCGGAACTTCCTGCTGTGCCAAACAGCTTTAAGCCAACCAGAAAGTGGGTCATTGATTTAAAAACACAACTAAGCCTTAAATTGGAATATGCTTTATGTTCCTAGTTAAGTTTTTAATAAAAAAAATTAACAAGCTGGCCAGACCATGAGGAAAGCATTGTTGAATCAAATGATTGCAGCACCCTTAAAATTAGGTTGAAATATTTAATGTCAACTCAGAGAGGCATGTAGTATGATAGAATGCAAAACAGATAATAAAAAGGGCAGCTTTAAATGAGTTTAGCATTGCATCCACTTCATTCTCGCCAGCTTGTTCAGATAAAAGGGTTGAATGAAAGATGAGAGACATAGAAAGGGGAAGAAGAGGACTAGTAGCCCTAAAAAGGGAAGACCACACAGTGTCAGTAAAATTATGATTACAGTAAAGATAATTCTCTAGTAGAGATGGGCGTTACCTGGACTCAAGTGACCCTGAATCTTGTGAATTTCCCCATCGAAGCCAGATCTAAACTTCGTGGAGTGAACCCATTTCTACTTTCTAATAACTTTAGTTCTCTGATCCTTCACCCTGTTAGGTCCAGGAATCGATTAAATGAAAATTCCTAGAAGGGTCGGGCATTCCTCTAGTGGAATGAATTCTGACAGGAAGGAGCATTAAACTGATGAACCTCTCTGTGTAGTAGTCCAAAGATACCACAAGACCACTTTATATGGAAAAGAATAACAGGAGGTTCTGATAAGAAATTGCAACATAGTATCTTAATTTTAAATAGTACCTTTCAAATACAAGGTATATCAAAGCACTTTACAGTAATGGATCAGATACTGATCGTGCAGTGGTTAGGCAAATATGACAACCATTGTACACTTAATAATACCTCATGCACAGTTTGAATCTGTTTCACTGACAGTTAGCTGGATCAGTAGAGTTACCTTTTACTTTTTAAAAGGTGCCATGGATTCTATAATTTCCACAGGAACAGCCACCAGATATGGAAAAAGGAATACGATTTAATACAATCTCAAGGTCCCCACCTTTAACAATACTCTAGCCTCAACACTGCATGAGAGCATTAATGTTAGCGTGAACCCAAATCTTGATGTGGAACTTTAACCTATGCCTTTCTTAACCCTGAAATACAAGTGCAAGGTGCAATCATGTGAGTCCCACTAAGACATACATATAAGACATACATATAAAGAAACTTTCTACAGCAGCTTATAAAAGAAATTTTTAAGGTGTCAAGCAGTTCAGAGCCAAAGAAGGAGGAGAAGGTGAATGAGGTCAGGTTGTACTGTTTCTGTTCCCTGATTGGATCACGTCAGTGACTAATCAGAACAGTGTAAACTGTGAATATTAATTAGTTGAAATCCATGCTGTTTGGCTAATTGGTAAGTTGAGTTAGCAATATCTGTTGAACATATAATTCACAATTTGTGCAGTTTTTGTAATATTTGCTGTTTGTATTTTGAATCTGCAGATAAGACTGCAAACTGAAATTTGCAGACCAAGACAATTGTGACTAATTTCAAATAATAAATACATTTGAAAATTTCATGATCTGTTCCCAGATAGCAAGCAAACAGAAGAAAATGCAAAATCCATCAGTTAAACTATTACAATTTTTTGATCATCAATACTATCAGTATTAGTTTTATGGACCAAAACAAGAACATTTTAGAAAAGTGACTGACGAAAGAGAGATAAGGAGGGAAGCTTTCATTGCAGAAAGGAAATCTGTGTTATCTAAACCTTATTTCTTAACTTTTTCAGGTTGGCAACCCCTTATTTGAAGTCAAGATTTTCACGAGCCTCTTACATTTTTGATAAAAGTAAGTTTTATTTTTAAATATCAACTATAAGCTTATATAATTTATTTGTGTGTGTATTTCAGGAGGTTGACAGCGAATACTTGACTTTGAAGTGTAAAGGTGTATAGCGAATAGGGATAAGAGATTTTCTTTGTTTTAGATTGTAATAAAAATTTCAATGCCTTGTGACCCTCCTAATTGCTTTCCATGACCCTCACCAGTTGAGAAATATTGATCTAAACATTCAGGGTCAGAGTCTCAGTTGCTGTAACTTGATATATCTCCATTGACTTCAGTTTACACAGTTGAGTCGGGAATCAGAGATGCACAGGAACATTGTCTCTGCAGTGAAACAGCTCAGGGAATACTACCATTCTCCCAAATCTGTTTCCAGAAGATAATGGCTTCTTTGTATATTTAAAGACCCGGAGTGAACCCTTCTATGTTCGTTCAGCTAGTATGTCTTTGTTTCCTTGTCTGTGAGGACATGAACCCATTTTCCTTACAGGACTTGAGAGCTAGGTGCACAGATATTTATATACAACTTCATCTCCAGAGGATAGTGTACAAGAGATATGTTACGAAAGGCTCTGAGTAGTAAATTCTCACCCATTTTGGGAATAATCTGTCACAAATGTGACCTGCAATTGATGAAGACAACATAAAAAGAAAGTCAAATTGGACTCTAACGCCCACTAACAAATAATGCTTGACAGGATAGTTGACAAACAGTAATAGGTGAATTGTAATATTTTAGGGGCCATTGTGCTCTGAGAATGTTCTACAAAGAAGATATCTTTTAGCCTTGGTAACAGATCCAGTACAGGAAGTCTAGAAACCACACAGACAAACTATTGAAAGTATTTGAAGAGGTGGGTGTTATTGCATTGAATTATAGAACTACCACAGTAGAAATCTGTAAAATAAATACCTACAATGAATTATCAGTCATCCTTTTTTCTGCTGGAGGATGCTTTTCAGGGTTATGTCAGCTGTTAAGAATGTTTACATAAAACAGATATTTCTCCTATAACACAACTTTGATTTTTTTCATTTAATAAAAAATAGATGTCACTTGGGTTTTTATTTCTTTTGTTTTCTTTAAGCAGAAGCATAACATTATTTTATGTCCGTTAAGGCTTTCTTGAAGATTAGGGCCAGATTCAAATCCTGATGAGGTCAAGGTGAGTTTTTCAATTGACTTCAGCAGGCTTTAGTTTAGGCCACAAGAGCAACACCTAGATAGCATGGTTGATAGTTGAGAGTGCTCCTCACCCAGGTAGTAGGAATATGTATGCATATAATCGTAGCAGATAAATAGGCTATTACTGCTGCCCATCACCCTGTATACTCTGTGGCAAACTGGATCTCTGGATTATGCAGAAGCACTCTGGTGTCACAGACTGGAACTTCTATGGCAGCTTCATTTAAACATTAAAAATACAGGGTTTTAGTTAAGCAAATATGAATAATACAAAGAATACAGTGGCCCCTGTATTTATTTTTATATTAAATTCATTTATTTTATGCTGGTCTGGATGAAAAGAGGCGGGAGATAAATCCATAATCCTTCCCTGTCCCCTTTGCTCTTTGTCTCTTTTCTGCTTTCATATGGGCCATAAAATTTGTGTGCTAGGAATAGTGCAGTTAATATGTGGGAATATGAGTACTGTGGGGTATTTTCTCCTTTGTGGTGTATAATACTTTTGTATGTGTTTTATATGTTGGCACCTAGAACTTGTTTGGTTTGTTATAAAAAAAATGAAAAAGTTTCATAAATAAATACTTTATGCAGCCCCCACATTTTCAGTTTTCAGTATGTTGCAGATTTTTGAATTGACAACACAGAACTACTTTGTAGAAGCTGTTGGAGGAAGCTGGATAGGAGCTTGGCAGTTTGATGGGGCTCAATTAGAATATTTTTTTACTCCTAGGAGAGTGGGGCCGTAAGCTTTGGGTTGTGGGATAATCACACTACCAAGATGTATTCAGCTTGTCTGCAATCTTAGAAAGACCGTGCTGCATGATTTACATTCAGTTCATATTTGTAAAATTTCTTTTGTGCAACCATAGAACTAGAAATAAGTTTTTTTAAAATATTTTGAAATCCCCTTTCTCTAAAACTTTAAAACAAATGCCCAGGAAAAAAAATCTAGCCTGGGATTTGGTGTGGAATGTGAAATTTTTTTGGGGTGTGTGTAAATCAGAGTGAAAGTGGGTTGAAAATTGGACATAATGGGACTCTATTGTCAACTTTTTTCTATGGAGAGTTTAACAGCTCTCCATAATATGTGCCAATATTTTACTAGATTGCATAATGAGACTTACTTCAGTCAAATCTCCATAAGGAAGAGTTTCCATATCTGACTTCAGACTGCACACATGGATTGCATAATTGTACCTAAAGAATGAATGTTCAGAATTGTTTAATTTCTAAAAATCTATTATTTTCTTCAGCACAAAATCTCATGCATTTTGAATTACCCTAGCATCTTTGTTGCAAATACATTGATTTGAACCATAATTCAGTGACCATGGCTATTATTCATTCATTCAGATCCAGCCCTTTCCCCCCCGTTTTCTGTGTGTACAAGTTACTGTTATATCATACTGTGACACAGTTGCGTTTGAAATTCTTATACAATATCATCAAATGAGCAGATATATAGTGTTGTACTCTACAACCTCCAATTGAGACCAAGAGCATCAACTCTGCAATTCCAGCCTCACATACAAATCCAAAAATGTAGGAATTTGAGATTAGATTTGAGATTATTTTGGATTTCTCAACCCTGAATCACAGTTGCTTGCTATAGGTTGAGCCTTTTGACCAACCAAATACTGAACCTGATTCTCATTTACATTAAAGAGTTTTTACACCACTTTGTCAGTGTAAAAAGGCCTTACTTTATTAGTAGTATTATAATGTATTTGAATTGTGTGGCACCCAGAGGCTCTACCCCATTGTGCTCAGCTGTGTACAAACATAATAAGGACATGGTCCCTGCCCTGAAAGTTTAAAATCTAAAAGGGCATAAATTTGCATTGATGGCCACTTTGGGGCACCTTTACACTGCAGTGTAAAGGGGCCTTAGTGTAAATGAAAGACAGGTTCTGAATGTTTAAAACTTTGTACTGTAAAACAAGAAGGATAAAGTGCAATCTTATATACAATCTACACAGGCAAAATTTCTTCTTCTTTCTGGAGAGGATGGGCTAGGTGTCTACCTACCAGAACTGGTCTCAGATATTAAAAGGAATTGTTCTTTTACTACTGTAAGATTATATTGCAAATATTAATCTTATGCTCTTCTTTTATTTCATATTTTGCAAAGAACGACTAACATTTCATTTATCAGCCCTGTTTCTATGAGCAGTAGTCCATATCAGTTGCACCAAATGCCTTATAAAACATTGTTTAGTTCCTACCAAATTTATGTAGTGGCTATATGTTCAGAATCTTCTGGTTCTCCTGGAAGAAAATACCTACTGTATTAAGGTCTTGCAGTTGTTGCATCCCAATGTTGTTTTACAGGGCCTATACCCCACTGTCTCACCTTTTTTCAGAACCCTTTATTGTAAACATGCCATGGGAAATTTGAACCAAATTTCAGCTACTAATTCATATGTTTGTGAAACGATCTCCAATTTGTATTTTGTGTTTGTATGCTGGTTTCTTAGGAAATTTGGGGAAACAAACACCAGAAACCCTGTTTTTCTTCCCTATGTAGCGCACATTTGCTGCACCCTGATGGTGCCTGAGCAGTAACATTGTGACATCAGCGCTAATCAGACATTCATCACTCACTCCCTCCAGTTCAATTGCATACTTGAGGAGAGTCACTAGTGCCTTGGTTGTCATGGCAACTGCTGCCTGTGATAATTGATTTACCTCAGACAACCATGACATTATTACAGTGAAGGAGCCCAGGAGGAACTGGAATGAAGGCTGACTGTGCTCTTTTGGACTTGTCCTGTGGCAAGTTACACTGTTTATTTTCAAAGGGTAATTGTTACTTTTCTCAGATACAAAATTACTTTTCATGCATATTGTTTACATGCTTCTTTCAAATTGGAGGTTGAGACTTTATGAATACCTCCAGCTTTTTTAAAAACATGGGAAATTATAGGTCTGAATCCCTACTCAGTTTTCACTGTCAGACAATTAAAAAAGTCATTTAGAAGTTGTAGTAAAACTGAAGTTTAATTACCAAAAAACATGTTCTGACTACAGTTTAATTTAATTCCTTACAATATATTGGTCAACATGTATTGAGTGTTGAAATATGGAACTTCACAAAGATAAGAATGGCAACCAGATATATATTGAAGAAAGCTAATATGCAAGTGCTTTACTTAAATAGTACAAGGGGCCGAATTAAAGGTTGCATGGGCAACAATCGATCTGGCATTTCCAAACTTTCATAATCTTTTAATCCTATTTAGTCTTTAACCCTGTACTTGTTAATGATTTTATGGTTTAGTTTATTGATGACTGACCTAAACTAATGGTAAAAGAAGGTTTTTTTGTTTAATTTGTGTATATTCTTAGAATACTTATTGCCTTTTAACTACATGTAACTCTTCATAATCTAAAACCAGTATTCTTTGGAGCCATTTTCAGGAACTGGTAAATGGAGTTTAAGAAGAACCATAGAATTTGATATGCTGCTTCAAAAATTGCTGTAATATATGAATACCATAAGAAATGGATATTAAATGTCTTTTTCTGATATTTCTATGTCTATATGTTTTGATAAAATAGCTACTAAACTATTTAAGAAAATTAGCTTCTTGAATTTTTAAATACAAACCATATGTCTGGGATGTCTAACGGAAACATTTATCTGAAATTTATAGACAAGCAAATTCATTCCATTTCCCACATGGCTCAACTTCACGAATTGGCAGGTTGAAGACAATAGCAGGTATTGAGCAAAATGAACATCTGACAAGCATGGCTGCTCACCAGCATCTAGCCAGATTTGGCAGGTTAGACACTGGAACAAGTCCTTTTTTAAAAAAAAAATACGCACAGGGATTCTCTATCTATTGTCCATAAAAGTATGGCTGAACAAGGTTGGAACTAGAGTATTAGCAATACAAAGGTAGCTTTTGTTAGTACTTAGGGACGGGAACTTGCTGGTTTTATGCAATGCTGCATTGATAAGTAGCAGGAATGCAGAGGAAAGTTTATGGATATTTACAAGGGCTCTTTATTTTCTACATTTTCTACATTTTTCCATATTTCTTTGGTTTGAAGTCTCCTAATTTAGTTAATTTGTTCCCATTTTGGATTTAAAAAGCCTCCTCTCACATATTAAAGTGACCTGTTGTGTGATATGTGTGGCCCATGTGAATATAAAGGAGAGAGGCATGTGCATCAGGTGTGTAACAGGTTGTCCTGCCCCTTTAAGGGCCAGAGGGCTGGGGCAGCCAGCCATATTCACTATTCAAATGCAGCTGTGAAGGAAATAGGTGTTCCCTATTAAAGAGCTGCAAAACAGTGGGACAGCTGAGAGAATCTGCAGGAAGGGACAGTCTACTACAGTAGTCCCATAAGAAGGGATATTCCTGGGGGAAAGCCCTGCTAATTGTGGTTGGGTAGAAAGCCCCAGCTGGAAGTTTTGTTTTCCTTTTGTGACTTGTTTGGACAAAAAAATGGAACCAGGAAGGAGGGGCTAAAAGCTGATTTGGCTGTAAAAAGAGAGGGGTGTGTGCACCTTGGTAGGCATATTCAATGTGTTCTAAGTCTATGTACAAAGCACAACATATACATGGCAGTGTCACACTACATGAACTAAAATAAAACCCATTTCCCTGCAGTCTCAGTCCAAAGCCAGAAGAACATAGGGACTGCTTCCTCCCTAGGGAGTAGAAAAAGACAGGGCTGGCCTTACCATGAGGCGAACTGAGGCAGCCGCCTCAGGTGCCAGATTGTGGGGTGGTGCCACTAGGACCCAGAGGGTAGAAAATTGTGTCTGCTGCTGGTGCATATGTATTCTCTCAGCTCTAGATGCACAGAGATGGTGGAGTGCTGTGCTAGAAGAAGGAGGGCACAAGAGACATAACAGGTAGGCAGAAGAAAAGGTGAGAGGGAATAACAGAAAGCAGCAGGAGCTGCAGGGAGAGAGAGGGGAGAAGCCTCTTATGTACCTCTCTAGCACCCCCAGGAGCCTGGACTGAATAACACCAGCTTCTCAGGGAGCTTCCTGTTTCCTGCTGCTTCCCTGAACCCATTTGAGGAGAACAGACAGTCAACTGAAGTAATAGGAGCCAGTTAGGCCCTTAAGACACTGATATCTTCCCTCACTCAGGCCCTGCTACCAGCCTGCTTATTTGTCCCCTTCAATTCAGTGTTGAGAGCCACGATAGCTGGCACAGAACAGCAGTCATGAGTGAAAGAAAAAAATGCCCCTCTGGGGCAGCATTCAGAAAAAGAAAGAAAGCAAAGGAAGCTTTTCTATCTAAGCAGGAAGGAGCTCTCCTGAGATACATAGGGTAGGTCTATACTTACCTCTGGGTCCAGCGGTAAGCAATCGATCTTCTGGGATCGATCCTGGAAGTGCTCGCCGTCGACACCAGTACTCCTGCTCCGCGAGAGGAGTACGCGGAGTCGACGGGGGAGCCTGCCTGCCGCGTCTGGACCCGCGGTAAGTTCGAACTAAGATAGTTCGACTTCAGCTACGTTATTCACGTAGCTGAAATTGCGTATCTTAGTTTGAAGTGGGGGGTTAGTGTGGACTAACAAATGTTCACAGTGAGCCTTCCAGCCCCAGTGAGGATGTGAGTGGTGAGGAGATGCCTGATCTTCCAGTTAGTCAGAGTGCAGGTGACTTGGCAGCTACTGCACCATCCATATCTCCATCTCAAATGTATGTAACCATGCACATTCCTGAAGAAAAGTGTAGATCAAAGAAGAGTGTGGTGGAGGCGCAAGAAACAGCTGCTGCTGAGTTTAGTTCTTTAAGTCTAGATGATCCAGGACTGTGGACCCACTTGAGCAGTAGCCTGAGGGACTTCCTTCTACTGCATGGGCCACAACAAGTGAAAAACTTCATGTTCCCCAAGGACAATGAAAATAGAAGTTTCCATCCAACACATTACTGGTGTAAAATACCCAATGGTGACAAAGTGGAGAGGCCATGGCTTATGTACTCAAAAACCCAGAATGCTGCATACTGTTTTTGTTGCAAACTCTTCCAGCCACATTGGGTTCTACAGGAACAAAGGACTGTAAAATCTGGCTAGAAATCTGGCATGCCATGAGAAGGCAGCAAATCACCAGAGAGTATTCCATAGGTGGAAAAAGCTTGAGATGAGACTAAAGTTCAAGGCCACCATAGATGATCAGCATCAAGAGAAGATTGCATCGTCTCTCTTTACTGGCAAAATGTTCTGAAAAGGCTCATTGCTTGCTACCCAAAACCCTAGCACTGCATGGCACTTCAGATCAGCTGTATGTGCCAAACAACGGAAACTTCCTTAAAAGTTCCACTTCCTAGACCCCACAGTACAAATAAGCGATGGTCACATTAACACCACCATATACCAAAAACCCACCGACCGCTATGCCTACCTTCATGCCTCCAGCTTCCACCCCGGATGTGGAGGCTCTCTACACAAACATCCCACACACAGATGGAATACAAGCTGTCAGGAGCAGTATCCCTGATGATGACACAGCACAACTTGTTGCTGAGCTCTGTGACTTTATCCTCACGCACAATTATTTCAAATTTGGTGATAATATATACCTCCAGACCAGTGGCACCGCCATGGGCACCCGCATGGCCCCACAATATGCCAACATTTTTTTGGCTGACTTGGAACAACGCTTCCTCAGCTCTCATCCACTCACGCCCCTCCTCTACCTACGCTACATTGACGACATCTTCATCATTTGGACCCATGGGAAGGAGACTCTGGAAGAATTCCACAACGATTTCAACAGCTTCCACCCCACCATCAACCTCAGCCTGGACCAATCTACATGGGAGGTCCACTTTCTAGACCCCACAGTACAAATAAGTGATGGTCACGTTAACAGCACGCTATACCGAAAACCCACCGACCGCTACGCCTACCTTCATGCCTCCAGCTTCCACCCCGGACACACCACACGATCCATCATCTACAGCCGAGCACTGAGGTACAACCGTATCTGCTCCAACCCCTCAGACAGAGACCAACACCTACAAGTCTTCACCAAGCATTCTCAAAACTACGATACCCACACAAGGAAATAAGGAAACAAATCAACAGAGCCAGACGTGTACCCAGAAGCCTCCTGCTACAAGACAAGCCCAAGAAAGAAACCAGTAGAACTCCACTGGCCATCACCTACAGTCCTCAGCTTAAACCTCTCCAGTGCATCATCAGTGATCTACAACCCATCCTGGACAATGATCCCTCGCTTTCACAGACCTTGGGAGGCAGGCCAGTCCTCGCCCACAGACAACCTGCCAACCTTAAGCATATTCTCACCAGCAACCACACACCACACCATAACAACTCTAACTCAGGAACCAATCCATGCAACAAACCTCGATGCCAACTCTGCCCACATATCTACACCAGCAACACCATCACAGGACCTAACCAGATCAGCTACAACATCACCGGTTCATTCACCTGCACGTCCACCAATGTTATATATGCCATCATGTGCCAGCAATGCCCCTCTGCTATGTACATTGGCCAAACTTTTCCTTAAAATTGTGGAGCTGATGGCCGAGTTTGATGCTGTACTCCAGGAGCATCTAAGGGTAGGTCTACACTTACCTCCGGGTCCGGCGGCAAGCAATCGATCTTCTGGGATCGTTCCCGGAAGTGCTGGCTGTCAACGCCGGTACTCCAGCTCGGTGAGAGGAGTACGCGGCATCAACGGGGGAGCCTGCCTGCCGCGTCTGGACCCACGGTAAGTTCGAACTAAGGTATTTCGAATTCAGCTACGTTAATAACGTAGCTGAATTTGCGTACCTTAGTCCAAAGTGGGGGGTTAGTGTGGACCAGGCCTCAGAAGAGTCACCACGCAAGAAATGTACACATGCCACTACCTTGGAAAAACAATTCAAAATGAGATCATACAGTTACTGGCAACAAAAGTCAAACAGAAGATTGTGGCAGATCTGAAGTCAGCAAGATATTACTCTGTTATTCTGGACTGCAACCCCGACATCAGCCATATGGAACAAATGACTTTAATGGTGCAACAATGTTTTGTAACAACAACAGAACCTAGTGACAATGTCCCTGCAATGGTGACTGTCAGAGAGCATTTTCTAGAATTTATTGACATTGATGATACTACAAGGCTTCTTAAAAAGCTGGAAGATATGGGAATTGCGATAGCTGACATGAGAGGTCAGGGCTACGATAATGGTGCCAACATGAGAGGAAAGAACAGAGGAGTGCAGACATGGAGCCGAGAGTTAAACCCTCGAACTTTTTTTGTCCCATGCAGTTCTCATTCATTGAACTTGGTGGTGAGTGATGCAGCGTCAGCTTCTAGTGAGGCTGCTGAATTTTTTAATGTAATTCAAAGCATTTATGTATTTTTCTCTGCATCAACTCATCAATGGCAAATTTTGAAGCAACATCTGGGAACATCCTCTCTGACACTGAAACCACTGAGTGCCACATGATGGGAAAGTTGAGTGGAGGCAATAAAGCCTATCAAACACCAAATTGGGAAGATAGCATTATCCTCCAGAATGGCAACTATGGCAACATCTATGACAGGAACTGTTCATAGGAGAACAGTGGCAGAGGGAAATGGAATCACCAGAAACATACATAACTTCAAATTTCTTTGTGGCTTAGTGTTGTGGCATGACATACTGTTTGAAATAAATGTTGTAAGCAAGAGAGTCCAAGGTGTTGACCTTGATATATCTGGAGCAATGGAACAACTGGACAAAGCAAAGTCATACCTACAGTCTTACCGGTCAGATGAGGGATTCAAAACATTCTGAAGAGTGCACAGAAGTTGGCAGAGGAACTTCACACTGAAGCCTTTTTCCCACCCATTCAAGAATACAAGAGTCACCGAAGAAGAAGACATTTTAATTACGAGGCACAGGATAATCCCATAAAAGACCCCAAACAACAATTCAAAGTTGAATTCTTTAACCAGGTGCTAGATTGTGCAATACAGTCAGTTGAAGAATGTTTCATGCAGCTCAAGGAACACAGAAGTATATTTGGGATGTTCTATGATATTCCAAAACTCCTCATTATACCTGAAGAAGACCTACACCAGCAATGCAGGGCACTAGAGGCAGTGTTGACACATGATGACATGCGCGATATTGATGCGAGTGATTTAGGTGATGAACTAAAAGGCCTTTCAAGATACATTTCAGCAGGATTGTCTCCAAAGGCTGTTCTGGAATGTATGTGCACAAATAAGATGACCACCCTCTTTCCAAATGCTTTTGTTGCTCTGCGCATACTTCTAACACTTCCTGTAACAGTTGCCAGTGGAGAACGCAGCTTCTCCAAGCTGAAGTTAATAAAAACACATCTACGCGCCACACTGACACAGGAGAGGCTGGTCGGCCTTGCAACCATCTCAGTAGAGCATGAGCTGGCCCAGACTGTGGACCTTCAGAAGCAGTTCAAATCTTTGCAACCAAGAAGGCACGGAAAGCACCACTTCAATTATTCAAACAGATAAAAATGCCAGTGTTTACTATGCAGACAAGAAAAGTTCCATTTGCTGTTCAGGCATTTGAAAGTTGTGTTACTTAAAATTTTTGAACAAGGCATTTTAGTTAGTTCTCCTCTGTTGGGGTAGGTAGCAGAGCAGTACCATGAGAGGAGTAGAACAGGAAGAAGGCAGAATTGAGACTTTTCAAAGTTTTGGCCCAAGCGAGGGGGCATGGGGGCGTCATTTGAGCTCCCCTCCTCAGGTGCCAAAATGTTGTCGGTCGGCCCTGAAAAAAGAGGTGAAAACTTGGCCTTGCCCATATCACGAGCTCATAGTGTAGGACCCAGTGGGTACTGGGGAATATGCTGCACTCACAGGAGGGTGTATTCCCCTTGCACATCAGAAGTGCTAGAAGGCATTTTACTTCATTAAGGCAGAATGTTTCCTAGTGCTTCCCCTGGAATGGTGCACCTCCCACTCATGCCGGGAAGAGCTGTGCCTTTAAGACACAAATGAGTCCTGAGGCCCAGATTTTTAAAGGTATTTAGGTATTGCTCTGCTCACCATTGTGGGGTCTAAGTTCCATTTTCAAAAGTGTCTAGGCCAGGCATGATTTCAATGGAAGTTAGGCAGTTAGGTGCTTTTGAAAATCCTACTTGGCATCTATCTGCATCTTTAGGCACCTAAATACCTTCAAAAAACTGGCCATTAGGCACTTTGGAGCCTAAGTCCAATTGACTTTGTGAATAGAACTTAGTCATCTAAATCATTTAGGGCCTTGCAAGGTAGAGTGCAGCAGTGCCAAAATACCTTTTAAAATCTGGGCCTAAGTAACTAGATGAGCTTTACACCATGTCCTGAAGATAAACAGAATAATACTGACAGACCAATTGGTTGGTATCCCCTTAAATAGTTGGGGGGGGCCTAGTGGACCTGCCTGTCTTCTACTGCAGGAGACACCTAACACATCAGCAGCATATATATGTACTAGGCCTTGCATGTTTGATTATAGGTAGTAAATATGGTTATATGGACCCCCCAGTCTGCCCTTGTGGTTTCCTCTTAGTCTTAATGTTGCGTAGAGAGCAGAGACTCAACACCAATAGAGAAAGTGAATTCCATACATTTCCTAGTTGTTTATAACTAATTAAAAAAAAAACCTTTTAAATAGTCTCACAAAACTAAATGCAATATACACTGACTGCACTGCATCAGTTAATAATATGAGAACTTATGAACTGCTGCTTTTGATTTCTGGGGATATTTCTGTTATTTAGCTTACGGCAAATTTAACACACGTATTTTCTTCTGAGTTTTAGTCACAAGCTATTGAAGCTGAAATTTGAACACATGGTACATGACAACAGGAGTAAAGTGATGATTTAATCATCATTATAATGTGTGAATACCAGTCCTGAAAAATGAAAATATCCAGCAGTCTAGGTCAGCACAAAGAAAGTAATGGCTATTTATAGCCTAACATTAATTTAACGTAACTTTTTAAATAGTCCATTTGCCTTTTGAGATATATAAATTAATTAAAATAACTGATTAGCCTGATCCTTCAATTGGCAATATCTGAAGTCCATATATGAGAGAGACCTGGAAGTTTTAGTTCTAAAGCTAACTGAGGCTGGGAGCATCAAAGAGGTGATACTATATATCTTGTGACTGAGAATGTTGAATACATCTCGTCTCAGCAGTCACTGATGACTGGTTGTGGAGTTAATGTCTTGGAAGATAATATTTGGCATTGATGGTTGCAGCAGAGTATAGAGTTTCATTGGGTGTGGATAGGAGCGTTGGAACTCAGAGGTGCGATATCCTGTGGTGTACTTATGCATGGTGCCATGATTAATTATAGGTGTTCTCGCAGAAGTGAACCAGAATAAAGGCAATGGTGAAAGTCAAATAATACCCTCTCCTCCCCGTTAGTCATGGGATCAAATAGAGTGAGGGAAACCACATGCTCAGAGTCTTTGGGCCCTAGTCACAAAAGGGAACATACAATAGAAGACGTGTGTGTGTGTGTGTGTGTGTGTGTGTGTGTGTGTGTGTGTGTGTGTGTGTGTGTGTGTGTGTACACGTATGTAAGCTCATCTGTCAAATATGGAAGCTTATACTTAGAGTAAATAAGTATTGGTAAGATTTCAATATTTCAATAATTACCTTTCTTCATTGTATTCTTCTCCAAATAATATATTCTGCCTAACATTTCCATGAAATATCCATGCTTGTTGTGACACATAAGCTAATGTTCCATCAATACCTACTGTCCCATCATACAAGTACATCTGAAACAAATAGATTGTACAATTAAAAAAAAATGTATAGAGGTCTTCTAATCATCATTATAACCTGACTCAAAATACTGGACAATCAGCAAGGATGGTCATTTTGCTAATGTGTTATGAGTGTAATTCTTCACTGTATAAATAACAGGTTTCTAGAACATGACTTAAGAAGGACCCGCAGTTCTTTTGGCCATTCACCCAAAAGCTCTTGTAACCACTCCTCTATGGTGCCCTTTTTACCTCCCTGGTCCTTTTCAGGAATAGCTGAGAAGTGGAGGGCTAAGTGAGTGATAAAATAACTGCGAGTGGCCATAGTTACCATCGTGTGAATTGTTCTTGAACTTTGAGGAGTTTCTCTCCTGTGTAGGGCAGGGTTTGAATAAATGAGTAGATCTGGTCAGAAATTTTCCAACAGAACCCTTTTCCTGTGGAAAATGCTGATTTGTCAAAACCAGAATATTCCACAGTAACATGATTCCAACGAAATTTTGATGGAAACCAGGCAGATTTCCAATGGAAACTTACCTGATTTCCTATCTCCCTGCCCAATTCCCAGGGTCCTCAGGATCCCAACTGGTGGGCTGCTGGGGAATCTAGGCTCCTCAGTTAACCCTGATTCCTCAGCAGCCTGCCAGGGCTTCCTTGGCCGACTGCCAAGTGAGCAACTGTGGAGCCTGGGAGCCCAGGGAACTTATTTTGTTTCAGGCATGTTTTGGGGCATCTGAAACTAAATATTGCAGATTTCCAGATCTGTGAAAAATTTGAAGTTTTTGGATTTTCATCCCAATCTGGGATGAAAATTTTTCCAAAACCTTGTAATTCTGTATGGAACTGAAAATCCATTCTGGCCAGCTGTATTGGTGAGAGTTAGTGAGTGCTTGTCACTTTTAAAAATCAGCCCATTTATTTGGGTGCCTAACTTTAGGTTCCTATATTTGCAAATCTTAGCCATAACATGAATTTCTTATTCTCATGTTGAGACCCCCACATCAGTCTTTCATCTTTTGAGGGTGGTTATTAATTTGCTCAGTTTCTCTTTTTTGGCCCTAAAGATCAAAAGAAAACTCTGATCCCAACACACATTTCTTAATGTCACATACCTAAAGGACAGGCAGTAGTTACGTTCAGATACATAACTGAATACTTCATCCAAAAGCAGCTTAAGAGAAACTCAGCCAACATAGTTTCAGAACCTAAGAGTCAGCGCCAGCCTTTTTCAAAATAGCTAACAAAACCAATGTACTAGATAGGGCTGTCAAGCAATTTAAAAAATCAATCGCAATCAATCACATGATCAAAAAAATCAATTGCGCGATTAATCGCACAGTTAAACAATAATAGAATACCATTTATTTAAATATTTTTGGATGTATTAGTAAAATAGTATTTTTCAATTCACCTAATACAAGTACTGTAGTGCAATCTCTTTATCATTAAAGTTGAACTTACAAATGTAGAATTTTTATGTAAAAAAACCTGCATTCAAAAATAAAACAATGTAATATTTTAGAGCCTGCAAATCCACTCAGTCCTACTTCTTGTTCAGCCAATCACTCAGACAAACAAGTTTGTTTACATTTGCAGGAGATAATGCTTCCTGTTTCTTGTTTACAATGTCACCTGAAAGTGAGAACAGGAGTTCGCATGGCACTGTTGTAGCCAGTTTCGCAAGATATTTACGTGCCAGATACACTAAAGATTCATAGGTTTCAGAGTAGCAGCCGTGTTAGTCTGTATCCGCAAAAAGAAGAACAGGAGGACTTGTGGCACCTTAGAGACTAACAAATTTATTAGAGCATAAGCTTTCGTGGACTACAGCCCACTTCTTCGGATGCATATAGAATGGAACATATATTGAGGAGATATATATACACACATACAGAGAGCATAAACAGGTGGGAGTTGTCTTACCACCTCTGAGAGGCCAATTAATTAAGAGAAAAAAAACTTTTGAAGTGATAATCAAGCTAGCCCAGTACAGACAGTTAGATAACAAGTGTGAGAATACTTACAAGGGGAGATAGATTCAATGTTTGTAATGGCTCAGCCATTCCCAGTCCTTATTCAAACCGGAGTTGATTGTGTCTAGTTTGCATATCAATTCTAGCTCAGCAGTTTCTCGTTGGAGTCTGTTTTTGAAGTTTTTCTGTTGTAATATAGCCACCCGCAGGTCTGTCACTGAATGACCAGACAGGTTAAAGTGTTCTCCCACTGGTTTTTGAGTATTTTGATTCCTGATGTCAGATTTGTGTCCATTAATTCTTTTGCGTAGAGACTGTCCGGTTTGGCCAATGTACATGGCAGAGGGGCATTGCTGGCACATGATGGCATATATCACATTGGTAGATGTGCAGGTGAACGAGCCCCTGATGGTATGGCTGATGTGATTAGGTCCTATGATGATGTCACTGGAATAGATATGTGGACAGAGTTGACATCGGGGTTTGTTACAAGGATAGGTTCCTGGGTTAGTGGTTTTGTTCAGTGATGTGTGGTTGCTGGTGAGTATTTGCTTTAGGTTGGGGGGTTGTCTGTAAGCGAGGACAGGTCTGTCTCCCAAGATCTGTGAGAGTAAAGGATCATCTTTCAGGATAGGTTGTAGATCTCTGATGATGCGCTGGAGAGGTTTTAGTTGGGGGCTGAAGGTGACAGCTAGTGGTGTTCTGTTATTTTCTTTGTTGGGCCTGTCTTGTAGGAGGTGACTTCTGGGTACTCGTCTGGCTCTGTCAATCTGTTTTTTCACTTCAGCAGGTGGGTATTGTAGTTTTAAGAATGCTTGATAGAGATCTTGTAGATGCTTGTCTCTATCCGAGGGATTGGAGCAAATGCGGTTATATCTTAGAGCTTGGCTGTAGACAATGGATCGTGTGGTGTGTCCTGGATGGAAGCTGGAGGCATGTAGGTAAGTGTAGCGGTCAGTAGGTTTCCGGTATAGGGTGGTATTTATGTGACCATCGCTTATTAGCACAGTAGTGTCCAGGAAATGGACCGCTTGTGTGGATTGATCTAGGCTGAGGTTGATGGTGGGATGGAAATTATTGAAATCATGGTGAAATTCCTCAAGGGCTTCTTTTCCATTGGTCCAGATGATGAAGATGTCATCAATGTAGCGCAAGTAGAGTAGGGGCGTTAGGGGACGAGAGCTAAGGAAGCGTTGTTCTAAGTCAGCCATAAAAATGTTGGCATATTGTGGGGCCATGCGGGTACCCATAGCAGTGCCGCTGACTTGAAGGTATATATTGTCCCCAAATGTGAAATAGTTGTGGGTGAGGACAAAATCACAAAGTTCAGCCACCAGGTTAGCTGTGACATTATCAGGGATACTGTTCCTGATAGCTTGTAGTCCATCTTTGTGTGGAATATTGGTGTAGAGGGCTTCTACGTCCATAGTGGCCAGGATGGTGTTTTCTGGAAGATCACCGATGGATTGTAGTTTCCTCAGGAAGTCAGTGGTGTCTCGAAGATAGCTGGGAGTGCTGGTAGCGTAGGGTCTGAGGAGAGAGTCTACATAACCAGACAAGCCTGATGTTAGGGTGCCAATGCCTGAGATGATGGGGCGTCCAGGAATGGCTGAGCCATTACAAACATTGAATCTATCTCCCCTTGTAAGTATTCTCACACTTGTTATCTAACTGTCTGTACTGGGCTAGCTTGATTATCACTTCAGAAGTTTTTTTTCTCTTAATTAATTGGCCTCTCAGAGGTGGTAAGACAACTCCCACCTGTTTATGCTCTCTGTATGTGTGTATATATATCTCCTCAATATATGTTCCATTCTATATGCATCCGAAGAAGTGGGCTGTAGTCCACGAAAGCTTATGCTCTAATAAATTTGTTAGTCTCTAAGGTGCCACAAGTCCTCCTGTTCTTCTTTTTAAAGATTCATATGTCCCTTCATGCTTCAACCAGCATTCCATGGGACATGGATGGTGGGTCGGATTCTGTAGTTTCTGCATTGGAGTGTTGCTCTTTTAAGACTTCTGAGAACATGCTCCACACCTCGTCCCTCTCAGATTTTGGAAGGCACTTTAGATTCTTAAACCTTGGATCAAGTGCTGTAATTATCTTTAGAAATCTCACATTGGTACCTCCTTTGCGTTTTGTCAAATCTGCAGTGCAAGTGTTCTTCATGTGCTGGGTCATCATTTGAGACTGCTATAACATGAAATCTATGGCAGAATGCAGGTAAAACAGAGCAGGGGACATACAATTCTCCCCAAGGAGTTCAGTCACAAATTTAATTAACACATTATTTTTTTAACGCGTGTCATCAGCATGGGTGCATGTCCTCTGGAATGGTGGCAAAAGTATGAAGGGTTTTATATGAATGTTTAACATAGCTGGCATGTAAATACCTTGCAATGCCAGCTACAAAAGTGCCATGAAAATGCCTGTTCTGACTTTCTGGTGGCATTGTAAATAAGAAGAGGGCAGCATTATCTCCTGTAAATGTAAATTAACTTGTTTTTCTTAGCGATTGGCTGAACAAGAAGTAGGACTGAGTGGATTTGTAAGCTCCGAAATTTTACATTGTTTTGTTTTTGAGTGCAGTTATGTAACAAAAAAATCTACATTTGTAAGTTGTACTTTCATGACAGAGATTGCACTATAGTACTTGTATGAGGTGAATTACAAAATACTATTTCTTTCGTTTATCATTTTTACAGTGGAAATATTTGTAATAAAAAATAATATACACTTTGATTTCAGTTACAACACAGAAAATAATATATATGAAAATGTAGAAAAACATCCAAAATATTATATACATTTCATTTGGTATTCTATTGTTTAACAGTGCAATTAAAACTGCGATTAATCATGAATAATTTTTTTGAGTTAATCACATGAGCTAACTGTGAGTAATTGACAGCCCCAGTACTAGAACAAACAGTACCAAAACATTCAATTAAATATGTATTTCTGATGCAAAAGGAAAATAAAAAATAATTATGGAAGTTATTCTACAGTGATTAGCGTACCTGTCCTAGAATAGCTGATATGACTGAGCTCTTTCCGCTTCCAACATTTCCACAAATTCCCAAGATCTTTCCCTACAAAGAGACATATTTTGCAGATAGTTGATCTATATTTGTAAAGTAAGAAATTTCTCATGTCACGTTGCCTACTGTTCTGCGATCATGCCACAGATATTTCATGTCCTGTCACACCTGCCAATTCAGGAAAGCATCCTTATTCAGGAAGACCTCCTAAGCATTTAATTTTAAGCATGTAGATAAAGTGCTTTCCTGTATCAGTGCCATAATGCATATTTTACCCCCAAGAAGACAAAGTTAAAGGTGTTGTATTTGGATTGATAGGAGCCTATATAAGTGGTATTTTAAATAATGCAGTGATGTAAATTTTTTTTTTAATTTGTTTTTACTGTGTACAGTGCTGTAGCCTTTTCATTAATGTAAGGAATTTACAAAAAACTTCTCTATTCTGGTGACTGGTGGATAAATGAAGGCTTGAATATGCAATTTATTTATAAAAATCAGTCATTGTTTGGTATTGAGATATGCACTTTATAAACCATATTATGTGTTTATATCTAGAACAATAGAATACTGATCCATGACTGTGACTCCTAGGCACTACTGCAGTACAAATAATAATTTATTCGTGGGCTAATGGGTGCTTTAGAAAGCCTGTGCTGGGCAAGGAAAGGTATGTGTCTGGGGAAAGAAGGAGAATTGAAATCTTTGTTCCTTAGCTCAGTAGGGCAGTGCAAGGCAGAGATAGCAAGGGAACCAGGGCACCCAAATCCTTGCAGGCAGATTGTAAAAAATATTCTTTTTAGAAAGAATATTTAAGACAAACTTACCTTCTTCACAGTAAAGCTTAAGTTGTATAAAGCAATTGCTGCACTACCCTCTTTTCCTGTTTCTCTGATTGATGTCTCAGAGTGAGGAAGGACAGGCTCTGGTTTTGGTTGGTATTTATAAGCACTCTTCCCATTCATACTGTTTTCATTATTGTTCTTTCTGCTGTGTTCATTCAGACCTTCCCAAGACAGTGTAGCATTTTCCATTACCACGGCATTTTCTGAATTTTTCAGTTGCTTTACATAAACAGGAGGAATTTCAGTTAGGAGAATTTTCTAAAATAAGAGAGATAAAATTAAGAATGCCATTTATTTATCAAAGTATGAAAAGTGAAAAAATATTATTATTTTTTTATTAATCCAGCATAGAGCTGACTGCTAATAACATGTTGATGAAATGTGGTGAAATTCTGGGCAAACTATTTAGTATAGAAGCAGAATCAGTGCAAAAAAGCAGTGGGAAGCAGATTCAGTGCAAATATTGCTTTAGAAATACTGCAAAAATATTCTTAAGAGATTTTCACTTTTAGGGATTCAAGAATTTGGATAAACATTTGAGCTTTTGTGCACTGATCCTCTGAACCATTTGCGGTTCACCATGAACAAATAATTTGTTTAATTACAGTAAAAGTCCACTGACTAGTTCTAATACAAAGAGAAGCATCATGTAAATCCTTTGGCATGTGGGAGGCCCAATTGTTTTCAGAATCAGGACCTTAGAGACCTATTTGCTACATAACATTTCTTGAGATTTGTTATATATATATATATATATATATATAATATTTTTTTAGAAATATCTGCTGCTGTTTCGGTATCTCTATTCAGTGAATGGGGTTAATTTCTCTTTCACTGAGGGCAGGCATTTCTATGATAGCCACATTACGTGAAACAAAGTAGAACTAATTCAATCAGTTGTCCCATAAGAAGGCACTGGAAATCAGAAAATTTCAGAGCTTGTATAAGGTAATATTTTTTAAATATATATATTATATGTAAAAAATAAGGGCTGGTTTAAATCACACTGTTGAACAATAGAATACCAATTGAAATTTGTTAAATATTTTGGATGTTTTTCTAAATTTTCATATATATTGTATTCTGTGGTGTCACTGAAATCAAAGTGTATATTTTTATTACAAATATTTCCACTGTAAAAATGATAAACAAAATAAATAGTATTTTGCAATTCACCTCATACAAGTACAGTAGTGCAATCTCTTTGTCATGAAAGTGAAACTTAGAAATGTAGATTTTTTTTCATAACTGCACTCAAAAACAAAACAATGTAAAACTTCAGAGCCAATAAGTCCACTCAGTCCTATTACTTGTTCAGCCAATTGCTAAGACAAACAAGTTAATTTACATTTACAGGCGATAATGCTGCTCTCTTCTTATTTACAATGTCACAGAAAGTCAGAACAGGCATTTTCATGGCACTTTTACAGCTGGCATTGCAAGGTATTTACATGCCAGATATGCTAAACATTCGTATGCCCTTTCATGCTTTGGCCACCATCCCAGAAGACATGCACCCATGCTGATGACGCTCGTTAGAAAAATAATGCATTAATTAAATTTGTGACTGAACTCCTTGGGGGAGAATTATATGTCCCCTGCTCTGTTTTACCCGCATTCTGCCATAGATTTCATGTTATAGCAGTCTCAAATGATGACCCAGCACATGTTGTTCATTTTAAGAACACTTGCACTGCAGATTTGACAAAACGCAAAGGAGGTACCAATGTGAGATTTCTAAAGATAGCTATAGCACTTGACCCAAGGTTTAAGAATCTAAAGTGCCTTCCAAAATCTGAGAGGGACGAGGTGTGAAGCATGCTTTCAGAAGTCTTAAAAGAGCCACACTCCAATGTAGAAACTACAGAACCCGACCCACCAAAAAAGAAAATCAACCTTCTGCTGGAGGCATTTGTCTCATATAATGAAAATGAACATGCATCTGTCCAAACTCTTTTTGATCGTTATTAAGCAGAACCCGTCATCAGCATGGACACATGTCCCATGGAATGCTGTTTGAAGCATGACGGGACATATGAATCTTTAGTGCATCTGGCACTTAAATATCTTGTGACGCCGGCTACAACAGTGCCATGAGAATGCCTATTCTCACTTTCAGGTGACGTAAACAAAAAGCGGGCAGCATTATCTCCTGCAAATGTAAACACACGTGTTTGTCTGAGTGATTGGCTGAACAAAAAGTAGGACTGAGTAGACTTGCAAATCTAAAATTTTACATTGTTTTATTTTTGAATGCAGTTTTTTTCCCCATAATTCTATATTTTTAAGTTCAACTTTCATGATAAAGAGATTGCACTTCTGTACTTGTATTACGTGAATTGAAAAATACTATTTCTTTTGTTTTTTTACATTGCAAATACTTGTAATCAAAAATAAACAATCTGAGCACTGTACACTTTGTATTCTGTGTTGTAATTGAAATCAATATATTTGAAAATGTAGAAAACATCCAAAATATTTAAATAAATGATATTCCATTCTTGTTTAACAGTGCGATTAATTGCGATTACATTTTTAATCGCTCGACAGCCCATTCTTTATATATATATAAACATATTGGTTCACTTAACAGTTGGTTCAACAATAACTTTTAGGTTAGCTCCCATTTTTTAAAAATAACTTAAGAACTCACTATTTCCAGTGCACTCTAACAGGAAAGAGATTCTTTTAATCTTTCTTCTTTTCTCTTGCTTCATTATATTTTTGTTTGTACAGCACCTAGCAAAATAGTGCCCTGGTCCTGGTTGAGGTCTCTTAGGTGCAGCCGCAATACTAATAATAATAACAGAGGAAGAAGGCAGTGGTGGCTTATTTGATGGATAATTATTCTGTTTTTAATTCTACTTTTGAGATACACATTTTTAGTTTTCTCTTTAGAATTATGTATGTAGCTTAGTATAGTTTTCTTTTATTTACTAACTAAAGCCTGTTATAATGCCTGAAATCATTGAAGTCAATGGGAGTCTTTCCATTGCTCTGAACAAGAAGTAAAACTATAATCTACATTAAGGGATTGTCTGCACTGAGAAATTAATTCCGTTAATGTAAATTAAAACAGAAAAGCTATTTCTGATTAACTTCTTGTGTGGATGCTCTTATTTAAGAAGATTCTTATTCTGGCCAATTTTAACCACTTTGGAAGTGGATTAAGCTAATTTAGAATAAGGTATGTACATATAGGGAGTTAATCAGGAATAGTTATTCCAGAATAACTCCCTATATAGGTAAGCCCTTGTTTGCACTTATCTAGAAAATTCCCCAAATATTTTAAAACTCTGCTTTACCTTCAATCTTGTTAGGGAAACTTTAGCTTCTGCTGCTGCTTTCACTGAGAAAGGCAAGATAGCAATTGAAAACTTCATTACATTAAACATGGCAATCACACTAAATGCCTGCAAAAGAAAAAGGAAAAGGGCTTTTACTATTTTAGTGCCGACCATTATTTTGCATTAAAATTCTAAATATATTATTTTTGTATTATATTTTAAAGGGTAGGAAAAAATATATCTATATGCTTTTAATTTGTGTGGTTTTCATTTTCATAATTGCAATGTGAGTGGCTAAAACACAATGCAATTCCTTCCATTTTTCAAGTCATTATGAATATGCAAAATGTCATTGCTCCCAATTTATAGCTTTCTAGAACATCACTTCGAGAATTCTTCCTTGGTCTTCTACCACTGATTTCAGTGAAATTAGGTGAGGGAGGAATTTGGCCTGTTAACAATTAATCTCTGAACTCTTCCTGCAAACCAACTTTCAATCCATCTTGCTATGTTAGCAATGAAGCTTACATTTTTGTATCTTGTCTAGAAGCTTCCTGTGTGATACCTTATCAAAGACTTCACTGAAATCCAAGTAACTCACATACACTGCCCTGCCTTCCTACATATGCTTTGTCACTTCTTTAAAGAAATCAGTCAGGCTTATTCTTAGTGAACACATGTTGGCAAGTGCCTAACTCCTGTTATATACTTATAAGTGAAACATTTCATTTCATCCCTAATACATGAACCCAGTATTTTCATAAGACATAAATGAGATTACTGATTTGTAATTAAGGGGCCTCTAGCTTACTATGCATTTTAAAAATTGGTATTACGTCCACTGTCTTTGTGCATTTTCTGTTTATGCAGTTACGTGCAAAATAAAAAGATGCTAATGTTTTTGCTTGTTCCTTGCTTAATTCCAAGAGTTGCCTAGGGAGCTGGGCAAGCCCAGAAAGCAACTGCCTGGGGAGTCAGAGAACTGGGAGAGTCTGTACTGGCAGGAAACTAGGCAGGCAGACTTTGACAGAATCAACATGTTCCTACATAATGTTTCAGTCCTCTTGAATCAGCATTTTCTAATAGAATATTGTTCTGTTGGAAAATTTTCAACCAATTCTAGTGGGCAGTGCAAGAAACTAGTCACAGTTGCAACCCCTCCACAAGCTTTATAGGCACCCCCAGGCTTCCCAGAGAAGCTGATACAGATGCTCTCTTACATGGTGACATGGTTCACAAGACTCATCTCAGGAGATTTCAACATCCACAAGGGCAAGGACTCAGATATAATAGCTCACAACCTTCATCATTGTTTTCTCATAGGGAATCTTTGGACTCCCACACATAAAGCATAAAATATGAAAGTACTATACACAAATATACAAGAAACATAACTGGAATAAACAACTGTTACAAAATGCATCAGCAGATCTGTTTAGCAAAATGGGTTGCTGTGAAATACATCCCCTTTGTGCAATACTCTGCACCAGCTCCACAGTTCAAGGTTTCTAACCTGAAATTCAAAGCTTTCCATGGAACTGGCCCTGTCTACTTGAGAGATCACTTCCATGGCCATGACTTCCCATGACAACTGTGTCTCACTGGAGCAATGAAATGATCAAACAACATGGGAGGCCAAACTTTACAGGAGCTAGACCAAGACAATGGAACTCGCTACCAGAAGTCAGAATGACAACTAATCTCACCATGTTTACAATGAAATCCAATGTTCATCCCTTCTGCTTAGCTTTACCCCCGTTTGCTCAGTAAACACATAAACCCTATCAACTATTCAAGTTATATCTCCTACGGGCTGGGGAGAAAGAGAGAGACCACACTATTATTTCTATTTTCCAATAGAGGAGGTGTTCGGATACTGGTATGCTGGGGGACATATAAGCATATAGATTCATTAGATGAAATCCTGGCTCCATTGAAGTGAATGGCAAAACTGTGATAGTATATCAGAAGCTATATTCTCTTTTATCAGAATTACATGGAATCTTTCCCCCTGCTTTTTGCTGTTTCTTTGACTTTCCTTTTGTACATCCTCACTCATTTTGTAGTCAAGTGTTTTTGCCAATAAACCCCCTACATGTCAGGTTGTTTATTTTTTTAAACAAAATTTCCTCCTTTGCTTGTATGTTTACTCTTCCTGCCCTCCGTCTTTTCCCTGGCTACTGCTTTCTAAAGGGGAATGCATCTTGCTGTTCACCAGACTGAATTTTGCATTAATCTGCATTGAGTTCTGTGTGGAAGGAGTGGGTAGTAAATGATCCCAAATGTCTAGTTAGTTTCTTACTATTTAAGAAAATACTTTAAAGCATTTAAAAGACCATATATCTTCTTTTAGAAGCTTCCCTAATTAATAACCAATTTAATTTATTAACTTTATCTTTACCATGCAGTGTTTAATAGAAGCTACCCTTGTTTACTAGCCAAATACAGGGGCAGCGAGTTGTATTGGCCCATGGTGCCCATGCTCCAGGAATATTCAGGGCCTGGGGGCCCAGCTCCACCAATGTTTGGGGCCAGGTCTCTCCCCGGCCCTGCTTGCCGTCCCCACGCACCTGCCCTGGAGCGTCTCCTGGCCCCGCCTGCTACCCCTAGGCGATTTAAAAGGGCCTGCAGGCTCCCAGCTGCTGCCACCACCACCGGCAGCGCAGTGGGGCTAAGGCAGCTTCCTGCCTGGCCTCACTCCGTGCCACTCCCAGAAGCGGCCAGCACGTTCCTGCAGCCCCACACTGCCCCTGCCCCAAGTGCAGACTCCGCAGCTCCCATTGGCCAGGAACTGCGGCCAACAGGAGCTGCAAGGGTGGTGCTTGCGGGCAGCGGTGTGTGGAGACCCCCTGGCTCCCCTGCCTAGGAGCCGCTGCCAAAGGGGTGTGCAGGTCGCTTTCAGGAGCCACCGAAGGTAAACGCCAACTCCTCACCCTCTCCCGCACCCCAACCCCCCTGCCCCAGCCCAGAGCCTGCACCCCTCCCACACCCAAACTCCCTCCCAGAGCCTTAGGCAGGTGTGTTTGCGGGGGGGAGGCAGAATTTGGACCCATTCTGAGCACCACCAAAAATTACACAAACCTGGCCATATATATCTGTACAGGAAAGCTATGTTAATTTTGGAGCTGCCATTCATTAAAAATCCTAGGGGAAAGTAAGTAAATTTAAGAGGATCCAGATCTACTCTACAAAGATATACAGTACTATAAGGGAACAAGGACTTTGGGGGGAAAAATATATAAAAAAAAGTCGTACAACTGATGCAGTTAGTTCTTGCTTTAAAAGGGTGTGTAAAACAAATGTCATGACAGTAGCCAGTGTTGATACAATAGGTGTCAGAGCAGAGTTTACACTTTGTACATATCCCGCTTTTTCCAGTATTTTCCTTTCCACATTTCTTATACCTGTGAAATATAAGAAATGTAAAATATTGTAATGTAAAAAAAAATGTAAAGCAAAGCTAACATTTTCAAGAGAAGACTATTCTAAACAGCAAAGGCCTTCCTTATATTAAGCCTGGATTTGGGAGACATTGATATCAATTGAATTGCATGCACCAAAGGTAAATTTATGGCCCTACATTTGATAGCATTAAGGTGGTAACACAAAAGCTATTTAAACATTGTTCCCTTTAAACAAACAAACAAAAATCTTATGATTAAGCAAAAGCCTAAATGACTACCTTACATATATACTTTTAGATTTGGAAGAAACTGATTTTGATTTTTTTTTAAATAACTTCAATAGATAATACCAGTTTTTTTTAAAAAAAAATTCTATTGATTTAAATTTTCACAGTTGTGTAAAATTATGTGTTTAAGCATTCTTTTATTTGTAATCAAGTTTAAATTTTCACTGGTGCAGAAAACTGGGAGGGATGTCAAACAATAATTAATGACAGATGTTGAGCTTCAAAAAGTTAAAGCTTTTAATTTAAATTAAATTAAATTAAATTTCAGTTACTGTTGATGGAAATATTTTTTGTTGGTTTGTGGGTATATAGTAAAATTAACATTTCCCGATAAAAGACTATATATTTTTGCCCTTTAAAAGCATTAAATGATGGATAATCAGTAAACAGACTCAAATGTTTGCACTTAGGTTCAGTTAAACATTGATTTTAGAGCGCTCTCTTTTCATTACCATGTTTACCTTCTTAAATCTGTATTTTTGTATAAATATTTTATTTCCATATTTACTCCAGAATCTGGAGGAAGTCTTTACAAGGGCTACATTTAAAATAGCATGGGTTGTGATGAACAAGACGATGGGCTTGCTTTGTACAGGTTCTGACCCCAGTTTTGCTTTGAGTTTTGGGTTTGTGTGAAAATGCAAACTCAAAGTGGAAAAGGGAAAGGAAAACACAAAAAATGTCTCTCGGTGAGTTGCACTAAAATTGATCAAAGCACTTCCACTTCAGTAACCCTTTCACCCCAGTAAGCCTGGCCCTCTCTTCAGTGGCCTGGAATCCATCCACTCCCTTCCAAAGGTATCCCGTCACTTACCTTTTGCAGCCTTGAGGGAGAGCCACCTCACTTACTCCCTCTTATGTGAAGCCTTTAGGGGGCTGCTTTTCTTCCCACCAGAGTAAGGATCTTCATGGACAGTGGGAAGACTGTTTCCTTTGTCCCCTTCTCCATATCTCACTTGGTCCCAAAGTTCTATTTTTGTGTCCCATTTAATCTCTATGTACCACCCGTTCAAAGGTTAGGAGCCCTCTTATAAGAGCAGCACCTCAGTTTACTGCTGCCCTTCTAAGATTATTTCTGGAGGACTGACTCACTTAATGTTCCTCTCTTGACCACCCATAGGAGTGTAACTCCTTGGTGGTATACCCTGCAGCTGTCCCATCTGGTCTAGGATTTCCCCCTGTTCAGTCTATCCTGGCTGCTTCTGACCATTTCCCCCCACAGGTTTCCATTTGGTTTCACCCATATGCGGAGACTCATCACATATTTTTCCCTCATCCTCCTTTGACCATATGCACAACTCTTCTGGCCTCCAGTGCTCTGATTTCCCTGTCTGATTCCCTGGCCAGGATCATGGAAATTCAGGCTTTAGGCTCTAAGATAAGGGATTTGTGAGGTGGGGCTGCCTGGAGAAAGGGAAATATTGCAATACAGGATGCAACATTCCAGGGGCATTGCCACCATAGCAGGCAAAGACGAACTATCTCCTGTCGAGAGATGCCACCCCATATGCACTCTTTAATTGTTACCCTTTCTATTGCCAAATCACAATGTTTCTTATTTGCTGCCCTTTATCCCTATAGCTCTCCCGACATTCCTGCTTTCCAGCTTTTGGTCTCCCATTGAATAGTTTTGGGTCATTTTTACCTAAATATATTAGCTGAATTTCTTCTTCTTATTTTCTGCCATATTGCTACCTCTGTCTTATTACTGTGTTCTGACCACCTCCTGATTTAGTGTCAGCCAGTTTGATCAATGTGTTATTTACTTTCACTTCCACATCATGAATGAAGAGATTAAATAGGACAAATCTTAAAATCTCCCCCCCCCGCCCAATTTAATGCTGTTTTACCATTCTACTTTGTTTATGGCACTTCAGTTTCCAATCTAGGTAAGTGTTCGCATCCAGGCCAATACAAATTAATCTCGTGATCAACATTTCATGAGTCATCCTATTAAATCCTATATTGCATTTGCTACCTTCCTTTATTAGGGGCCCAATCCTGAGAGGTACTAACTGCTCTTCAACTCCCACTTATGATGGGAGTTGAGGGTATACAGCAACCTTTTGGGATTGAGCCCTTACTTTGTAACAGCCAAAAGCAGTAATCAGATTTGTTTGGCAAGATTTGCTGCTTGTTGTAGACAAATTGGAGTGAGTTCAGAGAAGAGCAAAAATTTTATTAGGAAGCTAGAGGGAATAATTTATGAGAAAAGAGAGCCAAATATGCATGGTGTGACTAAGCAATAAAGGTGATATCAGATTTTACAAGTATTTGAAGAGTATAAACACCAAGGAGAGAATGAGTGGAATTATTGAGGGTGCTTCAGCGGGTATAAGTAGGAGTAATGGGATGAAATTAAAAGAAAAATGTAGGCTCAAAATCAGGGTTGGGAATCTTGTTAACCCCATTGCTTGGAATTGCTGAAATTAGACTGGATCAGGAAGCAGACTAGGTAACCTACTGTAGGGAGCTGCATTGGCAGGGTCATGGAGTAAATGGCATGATACTTCAGGGGTAACGTTTTCAAAAGTTCCTCACTGACTTAGGAGCCTATGTTCTACTGATTTTCAGTGGAGAAAACAGAACAGGGATTCATGAACATCCTTCTTAGAGACAATAAATGGTTTTAAAAACACAGAGCACATTAAGTTTCTATAAGTCACTGATATTGGACAGAAAGGCACAGTTACCATTTTATATACTACTTTAAAATAGCCGCTTTCTATACCTTTGATTGCCTTTGCAAAAGATTTTTCCCAAGCATACATTTTAATCAATTTAATGCATGTTAAAATCTCATTCATTGTTTGCACACGCGTATCAGTCACTGAAATAGCAGCTCGTCGGAATACGGATGTGAGCTTAGCCATGAGCATCTGCAATCAAGATGTAAAAATGCCATTAAAACATATCCTTAAAATGGAGACATCTAACAAAAAATGTGAATTTAAGCAAACATGTTTGAGTGTGTGTTTGTGTGGATGGTAAATGCCTACAACTGGCAATATTGCAGGAGCCAATTGCCACATCCTTTTAAAGTGACAGCATTATATTGCTACCTCACTAGCTAGTCTTTATACATTTGAATGTTTTTCCTCCATATGCTTCCAAACTCTTTTTTGAATATTCATGTTTCCAGTTTCTGTTGATACTCATTGTAGTATTCCAATGAACACATTAAAGGCCTCATTCAGGACTCCATTTTTGCATCCAATATCATATAATGTATAGATTTCTTGTTCCTTTTCTAATTTGACTCTTCTTCTAAGATGTGTGTCACCTAGACTAGAGCTTGCTTCCATGTTCCATGTCAGAGGCTATTAACATATCATGTAAAAAACAGGAACAGATCTGTATGTTCCTGTACACCTTACTATTTAGACATGACGAGGAAACAACAGGAAACAGCTGTGATTTCCTATTCACCTTAATATGTAGATTTGACAATCTTTGTATATATTTTTACCCTTACAGATGCTAATATCAAGTTAGAAAAAGAACAAGAAAGCTATACAATATATATTACTGGATACAAAAAGGGAGGCCTGAATGAGTCCTTTATTGTGTTCAGTGGAATACTGTAATGAACAGCAATAGATGCTGGAAACATGAATATTCCAAAAAGTTTGGAAGTATATGGCAGAAAAACATTTTAACGTATAAAGACTAGCTTGTGAGGTAGAAGTATAATGCTGTACTTTAAAGGATTTGGCAACTGGCTCCTGCAATATTGCCAGTTGTAGCCATTGAGCATCCACACAACCACACACTCAAAAAAAAAAAAAAAACCTGCTGCCACCGTATTGAAAACACTTTGAGGCAATGGTTTGTGGTTCTGTGTGTTTAGCTCCTATAAGTGCGACAGCATTGTACAGTAGGAGATTATCAAATGTACTTTAGAAACTGTTAAGATGTGCCTGAAAAAGTTTAATCAATTGAAAACACATTTCCTTAACTAAACAGCTCTATGCATCCCTTTTAAATAGAAATAAAAGACATATAGCTTAATTTAAAAGTAACAACGGATTATTCCACTGTTACTGCTTGAAAGGAAAGCTCCTTTAACTATTCTGAATGTAGTTTATTCTTTATATGAAAAATGTAAGCACCAGTGAATACTCAATCAATACATTAATTAACACACTCGAACTATCTTAAGGCCATATTTTCATAATAGTCTCTACGCTTGCACGAGTTATTGATTGTACAACAGGTACAAAATTGCAGTTACATATGTTAGAATTATCATCTGTAACTATCGTACCTGATTGTTTTTGAAAATTTGGCCCTTGTTTTGTCTTTAAATCACATTCATTTTAGTTTTTCTAAAACGGCTTAAATGGCAACACCAAAGTGAAAAGATACTTGCAAGTAGGTATTGCAGTGCTGTGTATCAGAATGAGATCAGAGGCCTAGGTAATAGAAATTCAGATATTGGGACAAATTCTCCTTTTAGTTATTCCAGAGCAACTGTGAGAATAGAGTTACTTTGCATTTACTGAGAGAAGAACATGGTCCTTTATTGAGTTCTTTAATAAAATATGATTTAAGGACTTTAGCAAAGCTTTTGATATGGTCTCCCACAGTATTCTTGCCACCAAGTTAAAGAAATATGGGCTGGATGAATGGACTGTAAGGTGGATAGAAAGCTGGCTAGATCGTCGGGCTCAACGGGTAGTTCAATGGCTCCATGTCCAGTTGGCAGCCGGTTTCAAGCGGAGTGCCCCAAGGGTCGGTCCTTGGGCCGGTTTTGTTTAATATCTTTATTAATGATCTGGAGGATGGTGTGGACTGCACTCTCACCAAGTTTGCAGATGACATTAGACTGGGAGGCGTGGTAGATACACTAGAGGGTAGGGATCAGATACAGAGGGACCTAGACAAATTAGAGGATTGGGCCAAAAAAAACCTGATGAGGTTCAACAAGGACAAGTGCAGAGTCCTGCATTTAGGACGGAAGAATCCCATGCACTGCTACAGACTAGGGACCGAATGGCTAGGTAACAGTTCTGCAGAAAAGGACCTAGTGGTCACCGTGGACGAGAAGCTGGATATGAGTCAACAGTGTGCTCTTGTTGCCAAGAAGGCTAACGGCATTTTGGGCTGTATACGTAGGGGCATTGCCAGCAGATCGAGGAACGTGATCGTTCCCCTTTATTCGACATTGGTGAGGCCTCATCTGGAGTACTGTGTCCAGTTTTGGGCCCCACACTACAAGAAGGATGTGGAAAAATTGGAAAGAGTCCAGCGGAGGGCAACAAAAATGATTAGGGGTCTGGAGCACATTACTTATGAGGGAACTGGGATTGTTTAGTCTCCAGAAGAGAAGAATGAGGGGGGATTTGATAGCTGCTTTCAACTACCTGAAGGGGGGTTCCAAAGAGGATGGAGCTCAGCTGTTCTCAGTGATGGCAGATGACAGAACAAGGAGCAATGGTCTCAAGTTGCAGTGGGGGAGGTCCAGGTTGGATATTAGGAAACACTATTTCACTAGGAGGGTGGTGACGCACTGGAATGCGTTACCTAGGGAGGTGGTGGAATCTCCTTCCTTGGAGGTTTTTAAGGCCCAGCTTGACCATGCCCTGGCTGGGATGATTTAGTTGGGAATTGGTCCTGCTTTGAGCAGGGGGTTGGACTAGATGACCTCCTGAGGTCCCTTCCAACCCTGATATTCTATGATTCTATGATTCTAAGGTAAGGATTTTCAAAGGAGCCTAAGGAGTTAAGTACCCAACTCCACATTAAATTTTAGTGCCTTATACCCTTAGGGTCCATTGAAAATCTCAGCTTTACATTTAATATTGATCAATGTACATATAAAATGATTAGGAAAATTAGTCACTTTACCTGTAGAGGTATAAATATAATATAAACAAATGTTCCTGTGAGTGCAGTGGGACCAAGAATAAGACAAGAATATATGGTACAAACGATCATTAGTGCAGGCACAGTAATTGGCAGAGGACAAAATAAGGCAGCTTCAAACATTCGATAGCCATCATTAGATAATACATTAATGACCTGCAAACACATAAAAAGAGAGAGATGAATAGTTCTCCCTTTTATCAATATTTTTGTGACCAAGAGTTTTTAAACCAATCATGTTTTTATAATCCCAGGAGTAAGCCTTTCAGGATCCATTATCCATATACTGTTTATTAGTGCATCAAGACTTAAGTGACTATACCATTTAAATTGACTTATTTTAGTATTTCACAAAAACAGCTCAGACATTAAAGGCCACCTAGAGGTTAAGAAGTAGAATATGATTATGAAAACTTACCTCACCAACAGAGATGTGTGTCAAAGACTTAAATGCTAATAGATATTCAAAAGCTACTGTAGATACAGCAACTTTTAATCGTATAGCTGTACGGTAGTTGATGGCCCACGCCAATGCCCAAAATATTACTTTGGAAAGTTCAGCAAGAAAAAGTGCTATGCAGAGTCCAATTCCCTGAATGCTGTCTTTGGTGACGCTTTCACTGTGCTGTAGAATTTTATGAATGATCACAGTCTGCAAAGAAATTTCAGAATTATTTTTTAAAATTGCATCATGAAAATTTTCACATCTGTTAACCTTTGGGAAGTTCAACATAGCAAAGTTAGGAACTGTGCTGCTTCCACAGATGCCTCTACAATGCACACTCCTTTCAGTGGCATGTAGGCTTGGTCTACACTACCCCCCCTAATTCGAACTAAGGTACGCAACTTCAGCTACGTGAATAACGTAGCTGAAGTTCGAAGTACCTTATTTCGAATTAGTTCAAACTTACCTTGGTCCACACTCGGCAGGCAGGCTCCCCCGTCGACTCCGCGGTACTCCTCTCGGCGAGCTGGAGTACCGCAGTCGACGGCGAGCACTTCCGGGTTCGACTTATCGCGTCCAGACTAGACGCGATAAGTCGAACCCAGAAGTTCGATTTCCAGCCGTCGAACTTGCCGGTAAGTGTAGCCAAGGCCGTAGAGTTCATAACCTACATGCCCCCTAGCAGTGGTATACATAGCAGTGTAGATGGTGAGGCACTGCTTAGGTGAGTAGAGTGACAAAACGGCTGAACCATGTGGGTATGTGCCCTACATTACTCTGCAATACCTCTCCATCTATGCAGATATTTTAGTAGTGTAATGTTACGCTAACTCCTCATTGCTGGAGTCTTTCACCACTGCAGGGAAAGGCTCCAGCAGCAGGGAGCCTGACGGGAAAGGCTCTGGCAGGTTCCCCACCCTCAAGAGCCTTTCCCCACTGTCTACCCTCCCTCCCCTCAGAGCCTTTCACTGACATGTGTACACATTGCAGTGTGGACTCAGACGGTTTTTCACTGCAGGGTGTAGCTACATGTACCCTACACACCTCTGCAAGTGCTGCGCAGTGTAGGCATACCCAGCATGGTACCATATGGGATTTATACATATAAATAATAGAGGTTTTGGAAAGGAAAGTACATTTTATATTCATGAGGTACTAAAGGATAGGCACTCAGATACTATGGTGATGAGTGCAGGATGATGCCTGGCTAGATTTTAATAGATGGTTACCAGTTACCTATCTGTCTGTCACATTTGAGAAACACGTGGTTTCACTGCGGGAAGATTCTGAAATTAGTTACTTGTATTATTGGCCCAATGAAAATATTTATCCACTCTTGATATCCTGATATAAACCACTGAAATCAGCTCAGGTAGCTAGTTACCAAAAGTTGCTGCTACTCTGTGAGGGAGGTATGAACAAATACATTAATTGATAAAACTGCAATAATGGGGATTTCAACTAAGCATGCTTAAACTGGTCAATTGTCACATCAGAACACCATTTAACAATTGCTTTTTGCAACAAATAGTTCCAAAGGGAGAGATTATTCTGGACTTGTTTCTTATTACCACACAGAATAGGTTGGTTCAAGGACAATAATAGAGCCATAAAGTAATATTGACTGCAATATAATTAAGTTCAACATCCTTGGAGGAGGAATCACACCAAAAGCTAGTATGCTGAGACTAAAATTTAGAAAGTGGGATTTTTTAAATATAAGAGGATGATTGACAGAACTGAAGGGCAACAAATTTAAAAGACAAATTGCTAAAAGAAAAGACTAATACAAAATTTAATGAACCATTGGAACTCATTCCCATGAGATATCATTGAGATCAGGAGCTTATTAGGATTCAATAAAAGGATTAGACATTTCTATGGCTAATGAGAATATCCACAGTTACATGGGACAGGAATAAAAAATGAACGCTACAGTAGTACATGTAATAAAAAGAAACCTCTGACAAGAATCAGGGCCTTTAGCAGAGCCAGTCTAGCAGCAGGGCCTGCAGCAGACACTCTCCGGACAACCTAATGAGCACAGCTGGCCTGTGGCTGCTTGATTGGTTACACAGCCTATTTGACTGGAAGAGCCATCAGACTGGCTTTTAAGCCCAGCCGCAACAGCAGTTCAGGGGTTGCTCAAAGCATTTGCCCATAGAAGCAATAGCTCCTGAGTTTCTTGTTAGCTTGTTTCTAGGCCTGCTTCTGTCTTGGACCCAGCTTCTGCCTTGCCTCACTCCAGGTAACCTAGTTCTTACAGGGAGGGTCCCCAGAGCCCAGGCTCCAGCCCGAACCCAAATGTCAACACTGCAATCTTATAGCACCAGAGCCTGAGCGCAATGGGCCACCCACAGATGTTTGATTGCAGTGCAGACATACCCTAAGGCTCTCAGTTCCTCTCTTCCCACAAACAGTTTAAAAAAAATCACTGGAAATCACTAATGAAGTAGAATAACCTTATTTGTCAACTTGTTTCTGAAATCCTTCTGACTTATCTGGGTTTCCTCCTTACCTTCTTCTCAAGTTCTTCTCATACAGATACTATCTCTCTCAAGCCCACAGAAATATCTTTGAAAATCATCAAAGAATGGTGAAGCAAAGTCCCCCCCCCCACCCAAATCTGCCATTTCTACTTTAAGAAGCTGTAAAATGTAAGCAATAAATAGTAATAGGTGAATGACAAGCATTGTGGATCTATTAAAGTTTGAAGATGGCCCTGTTGCCTACCCCTTTCTTGTATGGACTTTGCCCCATCCCTGCAGCAAGCTATGGCTCCTCTACTTGATGCCATTGTCTTTAGAGGCATTTGCTGCCTTGCTTTTCTGTAGCGGGAACCATTTTGCATGTCTCTTCCTTTTTAACAGTTATTAAAACCCCCATTCCTTTGTATCCCCTTATTATGGAGATTCTCAACAAACAATCTTTTGCTTTGTGATTGTTAGGTAGATGATACAACTAAGATTTTTGAGATGGTCACAAGTTAATGTGATATTATTATGGGGCATTTTTACAGTGCAAGTTTTTGTTGTTGTTGTTTTTAGTACTCATGTACATCTTTTAGATAAAGCATATTTGCCAAGCAAGCTCGTGGGCTTGCCTACTTATAGAGGCAAGTACTTTAAATGTAATTGGTAATGTACAAATGTTTAACTTCTGACTTCACAACAGAAATGGCACTAGTAAACAGAATAATAATGCAGGATACTCTTAAAATCTGCAAATGTAATAACATACTGCATGTAGTAAACATACAGTGATACCATGACTAGGTACTCAGACTACAGTGATGGGTAGAAGGACTCAGAACACGTTTCTGACTAATGGAACATTGCTGTTAGGGTCTCTGAGAAGAATTCAATACTTTAATAATAAAAATTACTTTAGATTTCTATTGATTTGCCATATATAGAATATGGGGATTCTACATGTATGAACAGCTAGCAGGCCTTGAACTCTTCGTGGACTCTTATAAGTTGAAGTTCATGTTATGTCACCAGAAATCTTTTTTAGATTTGCAATAAAATATCTGATTTGATCCAGACCTTCCATGACACCATACTTTAGATGAGACATAGCTTTATAAAAAACAAAGATTAAAATAGACTCATTTGGCCTTGAGATATCCATGGAATCCTCTCATTACAGGTGATTGGTGAGATTAATGTCTTTTAATGCCTGTTAGTTCTTTAAAATTCTATCAATAACTGAGCAACAAAAAATGGTCTCCATTTCTCATACTTAGTTTATCAGAGAGAGATTAATTGCAGTATACTAAAATTGTTCATCAGTATGGAACTACTTACTGGTCCTAAAGCAGCCAAGATAATACAAATGAAGTTTGCTATCACATCCACCAAAATTCTTGTTCTCTGAAACTTAAGAACTACTCTGACCAACGAAGCTTTTTCAGGCCCAACTCTTGCAAGCTCTGCTTCCCAAAGGAGTCGAAATCTGGAGAAAAAAATATCCCCACATATTAAAGAGTAGAAGGTTAAATAGAATAGATAAATAAATAGAATGGTAAAGCATTTTTTCTAATCACAACAGTTAATAAGAAACATATATGAAACTGCTACGATGATAACATTAAAATTCAGTTCCTCATCCTGTCAATCAATAGTTATAGAAATCTAAAAATTATACAAAGAACATTTTTATAGATCAACAATTCATGAAGGGAATTCATTATTCAATGTGATTCCTCTAAGGAAATTATCACATTGAAAACATTAAAATTTGCAATCTGAGGACAGATATTCTTAACTGTTCAGCTAAGTGTATGTATTCCAAAATGGACTGGGTTGAAATCGTTTTCAAAATCTCAGAAATTAATTGGTTGCTGATGGTACCTGGGGCTGAACTAATGAATACTACAACCACTAAATCAAAGTTACATAGGGTCCTTAATATTCTTTTCCCAATCCATTCTGTGCAAAATGTACTAGTCCTTTCAAAGAGCTTTGCAATACATTTAGGCTCAATATTGTATGATGCTGACATTCTGGTCTTGATCCAGCAACACACTTAAACATGTGTTTGAAGATAATGTACTTATGTGCATTGCTAGATTTGGGCCAGAATGTTCAGTACCTCTCAGGATCGAGCCCTTCAGGTCTGTTTCAAATCCCGTTAATGGAAAGACTCCCATGGACTTCAGTGGGCTTTGGACCAGGACCTGTAGTGCCATAGCTGAAGAAGCCTTGTCTGCCATACAGAAGGCTAAAATTTTGGAGGGAGTTCTTGATTTCAACACACCTGGGTCTTCCTTGTGAGGAGTTGCCCCCTACCTCAGCTTCTTGCAATGTGGAATCCTTGTATAAGATATGGGAAGAAAGAATAAATGGAAAAGCAATAAAGGAAAGAGAAGACTCAAGAAGTTTTGTTTCTTTCTCCCTTCTTTTGTATCTTTCTTCAAAAAACAATCCCAACAACTTGTTTTCTTCTTTTCCTTTCTCTTCCTCCTCTTTTTTATTGTTTTTTCTTAAGGGTCCTGTACTGAGTCAAACAGTAGGAAACATGCAAAACATTTTGCAGCTAAAAACTGCTATTATATGTTATATCTAGTGCCCCCCAGAAGTCTCAAATCATGGCTCTCAATAAAGAAAACCACATAAGGAGGAATCTTACCATAATTATATTGAAAAATTGAAATAGTCCTACCTTTTTGCATTTGGCTCTGAACTATCATGATATGATAATGGAGGTAAGGTATCCGCGTTAATATTGTGTCTGTATCCTTTGATCATTAAAGATGAAAGCCAAGAATATGTAGCAAATGAGAACAGTCCTGCATTATCCATTGGGTTAACAGCAGATCTAGGGGGAAAATAGAAGCTACTAATACAGTATTCAAGTTAATTTCACGGTTGTCTCACTGACCTTACAAATGTTAACTGTAGAAAATTATGTTTTCTGAGCCATATAAAGACCTTTCGATACTGTTAGGCAGAGACCATCATGCATCCCTTAGTGGAGTGATAGATAGTATGAATACACCACTTATTAATTAATGATAAGGTAAGGTCACACTGATGGGGTGAGAATCTAGTCTGTAGCTTCCAAAGCATGCTGTGTGCTCAGCTTCTGAGCTAAAAACCAGCTTCATTACTTGAAATCAACTGGCATTTGCTGCATTTAATCAGTATCCTCCTCAGATAATGCTACAGGACATACACAGAGCATCATAGTAGTCACTCATTCTAGCTTTCAACAATGCTGAAATGTCAGATTCTGTCAGTTTAGCTCAACTCAGATTATGCCTAAAAATGTTCTTGGCATTGTATTAACTCAATTAACCAATTAATTATAAGTGAGACACCGTTAGTAGGTTCATTAAAACAGATAATACAATTTTAGCCACTAAAATACATTTGAAGTAAATGCTAGCTTAATAGTTGGGGAGGTGGGAGTAATCAAGACTTCCTGAAAAATAAATTTTAATCTTCATTAGCCATCAAAAAATGATTTTCTTTCTATATATTATATTTCAATTATAAATAAATGTGACTTGCTTTGCTTTGAGGCGGACAGGAATCATTGTTTTTAAACTAGGTTCGTATTTGTGGTGAAAGGTCATTTCATCATCTCGTATATCTAGATGAGGTAGCAGATACGGTGCTGAAGTAACCATTGCGCTGGTTTGCAGGTACCAAGGTTCTTTGTGCTCAGTCAGATTTCTCTTTGAAGTAAAATTTAAAAAATAGAGCATATTAACATTAATTACTTTTATTTAAGTAACATTTTAAAATATGTGGTAAAGCCCATAACCATTTTCAAACCACAACAATATCTTATCATTGGCGAAAGGCTGGAAAGGATCTCCATAGTTATCTATTTCATTCCCCTGCACAATGTAGAAATACAGTACACATATACTTTCTCCCCATTTATAATGCTCCCATCACCACAGTAACTCAGTAACCAAAACTATAAAAACCTACAAGCTGTCCAAAGCCTTTTGCCTTTGCCTTCTGACATACAGAGAAACCCCATTAAATCACAATACACTGAACACATGCAGCTCAGCATCTCTCAAAATCAGGTCATTTATTTTTGGTACCTAATATGGATATACCAGTAAGTCCTCAATTTTAGGTACCTATACTTGAAAATGTCGGCGAACAAGTTTAATCAAGTTTATGGTTAACATCTCTAACGCTGTTGCCTCAGTGACCTCCCTTGGCAATTTAGGGTCTTATCCAAACCCCACTGAAGTCAAAAGGAGGTTTTTTTCTACATTGAGGATGCTAGGATTGAGCCCTTAGTCTGTCTTTGTATGTTATAATGCCTAATCCTTTTATCATATTTGTAGCCTTTCTATGGAGTTTCTTTTCAGTCTTTTTCTAGTGAAGAGTTTCAAACTGTAAACAGTCTGAGTCTGAATGTACTAAAGCTATATTAAGAGATGAAGTGTGTATATACACCAGAATAGTTTTGCTTTTTTCTCCTCAGTGTAAATTCATGTTGGATTTTTGTGCCTATACCCGTCTCTGTATTTAAGATGTCTTAACCATCAATCTCCATTTTGTACTTCTGAATGCCATTATTTTCTTTCCTCCACCGCATGCTCACATAATGCATTTTTCAAAGTAAACTCATTCCCACTTACTTCTGTCCAGTTCTCTAGTTCTCTCTGGATCATTCTGTAATTCTTTATAAGGGCATGTTTGCAGATCCTCCTCCAGAAATTTTGTGATATCTGCATATTTGATCCATTTACAATTCATTTATTCCAAATTGTTTATAAAATATTAGACAAACATAGACCCAATATTGATGCTATTGGGACCATACACCCATTTGATATCTTGCCTCCATGTAATGAAAATAAACCGTTTGATAGTACATTGATGGAGACTATAAATACCCTGAGCAGAGAGATTTATCCTAACAGGAGCCAAATTCTGATTTCTTCACTCCATTTTTACCCCAGTCTTACTGCTTTGTCTTCACTGGAGTTGGTCTTGATTTATATCTGTGACACTGACATCAGCCATCTCTCATGTATAAATGCTGGGAGATGGAAACAGGCATCTTGCTCGTTTCCATTGTTTCTTCCATTATTTTTTTTTAATCTGTTTGTGCCATTTAATTTGTTTGCATGGTCCCTGTGGTCCTGCATACAACGGGCACGGACACTTTGATTAGAATATTTCCACGCAAAAAAATGTTTAAGCACAGTTCACTAGAAAGATGGTAAGTGCTAACACAGTTTTTCTGGCCATTATAGACAGAATCTCTTTTGTAAACACTTCCTGTCTCCCTTTTCTTTCTAGTTTATGGCAATAAAGTGCATCTGAAACCCCATAACCATTATATTTCCCAGAAAGCAGATTAGACCTTGTAGGAATATATGAACAAAGTGTTTGACACAATATGCTGAGCACTGAACACACAACCAAGAAAAATGAACTCTTTGCTGAATGAGGACTGAGATTTGCAAATAGGACATTTTCTAGCAACCTTCTTCTAAAATGCTGAAAAAGGCATATCTTTGTGAAAAAATGAAAAAGACTGATTACCGTCTGTATCACTGTTCAGAGATTCAAGTCCCATATGACCTTTTATTTCTTGTTACATTTTTGCTCCCGTAAATGCTCAGAGGGATACTGGGCAAAATAACTCCCATTATTTGCAATTTTTAAAATAAACTTACTGCAATCATGTCAACTGAAGATAATAATCTGCCCAATACACTATGCTGATTTAAAATACTCAACTGATTTAACAATAAAATTGAGTCTGCTGAGAAATCAAGTTGCCATACTTTGCATGAATTTTTAAAATGGTGCTCTTTACAATTCAACTGCAAAAATCATGTCTCATGTCAATTTCCTTTGGTCAAATCTCTAAAGGTTTCATTTTACAAGTTCTTTCCCTATTTTTTCTTTTATGTAGATATAAAAAGTACAATATATATTGAGTCTTCTAAAAAGATGTAAAGATATATTTTTGAAGGACAGTTGTAATATAAACTGCTAATGGACAACTACAGGACTCTATCAGCAATATAGATCATAATATAGTCATGTGATAAACAAATATTTGCTCATAATGATGTTGGAGAGTTTAGTCCGACAGTGAAATTGTATTATACTTGATTATGTAAAATATGAGTTTTCACTAATGTAGTGCACATGTTGCCATTAAAATAGGAAATGTTAATTTTATAACATTATATTTGTGATAAATTGGGGGGGGGAGGGGAAGCTATCCTTTTGCAGCAGCAGAAAAACTAATCTCTACTCAAATACATGTGAAGTAAATGCTAGATTATTATTTGGGAAGGTGGAGGTAGCCAAGGCCTACTGAAAAATAAATTTTAATCTTCATTAGCCATCGGAAAATGATTCAGGGAAAAGTTATTTTGTGTGTGTTTATATAAATACATATACAATGAATATTTGTATAAGTCACACATATACGCATTGTGTAAATATTCATCCCAGGACTGGTGATATGGGGACAGGGAATTCTTGTTTTTAATGTTAGAAGTAGCAGGCACAGCCTCCTCTCTCTTTGCTGGAGGATCTTGCCATTTTTGGAAGACCTTAATATTGATTTCAGAGTGGTAGCCATGTTAGTCTGTATCAGCAAAAACAATGAGGAGTCTAACAAATTTATTTGGGCATCACATAAGGCTGTAAGGTAAACGGCACCTCTCCCTTCTGTCAATTTTAGGAACAGAGGTACTGCTTCTTAGAGTCTATGATATTCCTGACATTTCTTTTGTTATCACTGAAATTTCTCACGTATAACCAAAGCAAAACTTTTTGAAAGTTTGAAAGGCCATCTGTGTATATAAACTTCAATTCAGGAAGCTATCCTTATTCAGGACAACCCTTAATACATGCTTAACTTTGACTTCAGTGAGATTTAAGCACAAGCTTAAGTGCTGTCCAGAACAGGGATAGAATGAGTGAGTGTTAAGCGCTTTACTAAATCAGAGCCTAATAAAAAGGTGTATATGGTAAAACCAAATTTTATTTTGTTTTTAAGATCACCTTTAATTAATAGTGATGAATGAAACATAGACTATCCCAAAAGATGTGCATAACAATTTAATGCATCCTGGATTTAATTAAATGGAATAAGGGTCAAATTCTGCTCTGTTACATTAGTGCAACCCCACTGAAATTTATGGGCATGCACCAGTGTAATTGAAAGCATAGCTGGCCCTACATTTCTAATTATAGTGCAAATAAACATTCTTCAATCTCTGGCAGCTGTGGGGCTGGGATTAAAAGGTTGTTTGAATAGGGCAGGAGGTGGGCTAAAACTTCTAGTTCTGGGCTAAAGCATATAGCAAGTTAAATCTGCCTTTCCTGTCATTATTTTATAGTTCACTTCAGTACTGCTTGCACATGATATTCTCCATTTGTCTTCCTGCACGAGGCCTGAAATATGTGGTTACCCTGTATATATTAATGAAATAACTTGCCATATTGGATGTCATTTGAGGAGAAACTAGTTTAACACAAGTTATTTCACTCAGATCTCCAATTTTGGTGAAATGTGCCCCTTCCCTTCTCTGTGATATATAGGAGGTCATCCTCAATTATCTGGTGGTCCCTTCTGGCCTTAAACTATGACATCACAACCATGAATTTCAACCTGTACAGCACATTCTGAGTTGAGAATTCATGCATTGTAATGTACATAATTGGGTCAGTTATATGTAAATTACAACAAATTTCCCAGGTATGTACTGCACATTTAATAATAGCTGATATACCAGGTGGTCTTTGGGGCTTTTTGTTTTTGTTAAGTCTGATTAATTGCAATTTTTAAATAACGCTCCTAGGAACTTTTCTAAACAGCCATAAGAAACTTTTGCATAAGATACTGAAGAACTATGTCTGCATTCAGAAGTACACAGCCCATCACGAGGCAATTTGACCTGTTAATAAAAAGACAGCAGCTGCAGAGTTTTTTTTAACAGAGATGCAATGTGCAAAAATAAGTGTCTATATCTGCCATTGTTTTTTTATGTACAATACTTTAATATTCTAACAGAATTCCTATGAACATAAGAATGGCCATACTGGGTCAGACCAAAGGTCCATCCAGCCCAGTATACTGTCTACCAACAGTGGCCAATGCCAGGTGCCCCAGAGGGAATGAACCTAACAGGTAATGATCAAGTGATCTCTCTCCCGCCATCCATCTCCACCCTCTGACAAACAGAGACTAGGGACACCATTCCTTACTCTTCCTGGCTAATAGCCATTAATGGACTTAACCTCCATGAATTTATCTAGTTCTCTTTTAAACCCTGTTATAGTCCTAGCCTTCACAACCTTCTCAGGCAAGGAGTTCCACAGGTTGACTGTGTGCTGTGTGAAGAACTTCCTTTTATTTGTTTTAAACCTGCTGCCCATTAATTTCATTTGGTGGCCCCTAGTTCTTATATTATGGGAACAAGTAAATAACTTTTCCTTATTATTTTCTCCACACCACTCATGATTTTATATACCTCTATCATATCCCCCCTTAGTCTCCTCTTTTCCAAGCTGAAAAGTCCTAGCCTCTTTAATCTCTCCTCATATGGGACTTGTTCCAAACCCCTAATCATAAGATGCTACAACATGGGGGGGGGAGGGATAGCTCAGTGGTTTGAGCATTGGCCTGCTAAACCCAGGGTTGTCAGTTCAATCCTTGAGGGGGCCACTTAGGGATCTGGGGCAAAATCAGTACTTGGTCCTGCTAGTGAAGGCAGGGGGCTGGACTTGATGACTTTTCAAGGTCCCTTCCAGTTTTAGGAGATGAGATATCTCCATTTTAAAAAAAACACATGAGGAGGAGAGGCAAACAATGTAAGGCAAAGCAAATATATAACTTGAGCTAAAACTTTGTCTACTTCAGTAACTTTAATAGATTTGGTTCAGTAAAGACAAATGCTAAGGTGAAAATCCTGATAAGTGCTGAGCACATGCTAATTATCTGCAAGTACTGTGGATCACAGTGGGAATTGCAGGTGTTTAGCAAAGGAGCAAAACCTCTTGGGATTTGGCCACTTTTTTTTTATACCTAAGAATAAAATGCCTGTGCAATAATTAATACGGAAGAATGTTAGTTAGACAGCAATACTTCAGACACAGATTTGGGCAAAATAATAGCCAGTAAATTGAATGTTACTCTACAGTGAAATACAGTTGCAGAGAAAGCACAGGCTGTATCAGAGGAGGAATTTCATATGAGACAAGGCAGATACAGCACTAATGAAGCTGCATCTGAATTACCACAAGGATATTAATAAAATGGAGAGTATCCAAAGAAAAGCAACAACTATACTGAAGGATTTTGAAAACATGGTTAGGTATGGGTTAAAAAGCATTAGTTAAATGAGGATTCACTAAGGGAATATATAAAGCCAGATCCAATCCTACACTGACGCTACTGTATGCTGTGCCACTGATGTGATACTGCCCTGAGCCAGCTACTGGAGGACTCCTCCTGCATAGGGGGTATCCTAGGGTGTCACTTAGTCATTGTAGTAGCTCCCACCTCCCTGTGGCCAGAGGAGAGGTGTAACCAGGAGAAAAGGTGCATGACCACAGCAATTCCTGGCTGTTGGAATAGTTCCTTGGGGTCATAAGCAATCATGATAATTTAATGGAGTATAATAAAATTATGATGATGATTATTACTGTTACACAGGTTGTCTCCTCTTTGCTCTACCTCCTATTTCATAATATCTTTTACAGGGAGCCTTATACTAGGGGCACAAAGGATGTCCTTTGGGAACCTGGTGTCAAGACTACTCATCCCTAGCCAGGCTCCGCTTCCTGCCTTGACTTTAGGCTCTTTACTGTTGGAATCTATGAATCAGAGTAGGTGAAACACTAGTGGCTTCTTTTTATTACCTCTTTATTCTGTAGCCCCAGTCTTTTTCCTAGCCTGCTCTCAGGTGACATGTAAACTAGCAAGAGCAGAAGCCTCCTCTGTAAGGGAAAACATTTTTTAAATGGGAGTTGTTAAATGAAAATATTTTAAAGTAAAACTAACAAAAGATGCGTATGTCCTATGTGACAAGCTCCCCATTCCCTCCAGCTAGCTACCCCCTAGCCTTGCAACACTTTCCTTTACAGGCTAACACTACAGTTATTGATGAGTTCTTGTTCCCTTTAGTCACCAGAGTCCTCAAGCGCTGAGCACCCACAACTCCAGCTGATGTCAGTGGGAAATGTAAGTGCTCAGAAAATTAGGGCCAAGTTGGACATCTCTAGCAGGTGCAACACAAGGCACTTATCTGTTTCCTTGGCCTTTTTCTTGTTCCTTCCCTTCTAATTTTGTGTCTTGAATCTCTTCTTTATATTTTCTCTGGTACTCTATTTCTTCTTCAACTCATTTTCATCATCATCTGTTTCTCTCCACATTGAGGGAAGTCCTGCCTATCATTACTAATTACACAGACCTCTCGCTCTCCAACTGCTCAGTCCAACTGCCGCTTGCAACCTGCAGGGAACCTTCTGGCACCAACATTCCTTCCCCCATTCTGTTAAGGAAACATCACCCCAAACATTCTGCCTGAAGCAAAAGCTAGAAGGCGTCCATCGAGAATGCTTAACCTTTTTATGCATAAAGAGCAAATTAACTCCACTACAGACCCTCTTTGTAGCTCAGCAACAAGGCTCCCCTTCCGTGCAGGATCCTCTTGGGGAACGTAGTGCTGGAGCTAGCCACACCTATATTGAATCCTCTTTCAGAGCCGACACACAGAAAAAGCAGAAAGATATTTATTTTTTAGCCCCTGTGAGTTTTGACAGCATGGGGATTCAGTCCTTGTCTGGGGTGGGGGCAAGGAACACATCCTGCCCCTTTGGTATCTTTTAGTAGCCAGTCATAAAGAAAAGAAGCAGTCTTTAGTTGTAAACTGTAGGATCAGCTGTGCAAATGCTGTTTCATGGTACAATATTAAGCACTTTTTAAATGGGCCCATCCTGTATTCCTTACCAAGACAATGGGAGCTTTGCCTGAGTGTGGGATGCAAGATTAGGCCCTAAGATTGTCTTCCTCCCCCAACTGTGACCTTTCTTAAAAATCATAAACTGGAAGTATTTTAGACCATTAATATACCATTTTTACTTTGCAGATAAGAAAATCTTCATATGATCTATGTAGAAGAGAAATGCTCCTGCCAGTGTAAAGTGGCACTTAAAGTTCCTTTTGTAGTGCCTTCAGACTGGGTGAGTGAATAGAATTTGGGCCACTATACATGGCTGTAATGTAGTTTAATACAGTAAATTGTTACTTACATAAGTGAGGCCAGTAACTCCATTACTTTCTACATTCTTCTCTTTGGTTGAATTATTTTTGGGGCCAGAAAAACATTTACTCTTCTTACTTGGCATTTTCTGTTAATACCACAACTCTTTCTTTTCTAAAATGGAGAAGAAAAGAAAACAAACATTACAAAAACACAGCAAAGGTAAGTGAGCCTGAAGCCTTTTCCTTTACCACAACTTTTTCATTCAGGTAAACTATGTTTAAGAAACACTTATCTCCCATTAGCAGTTCCCTAAACAAAAGCTGATCTGGTAGGATGCAGAACAGCAACTTTTAGGGCCAGGTCCTCAGTTGGATATTAAAGAATGGAGCTATGCTGATTTTTCCATGGGAATTACCTGTGTCCTCCAAAGAAGTTAGTTTGCATCAGATTTTTGTGATGTATTTCTAGAGTTAAAATTTTCACATAAAAATCAAATTCAAGATTGGGTGGGCAATGCACCCTTGATGTTCCTCCTCTTGGGCTGCTAGTTCTGAACTTCTTCCTCCATCCACTTCCAGGGCTCAGATGGGGCGTGCGCAGGAATAAAAATGTGATGGCTTTGGAGGGGCATGTTCTATGCATGCCCCAGGGCCGGAGGAGCTCTGTCCCCCCTCCAATTATTGGAAGTGTCTGTGCCCCTGCTTGTGCCCCTGCTTGTCCCCCCGCCCCTTGTGCATTCCCATGGGCCCTAGTTTTATGTCTGGTCAGACTGAACTTTCTCTTGTAATTCTTACTCTCCCCTTTTCAACATGGCCCCTCTTTTATATTTGAATGGAGAGATTGAAATCTGAGATTCACTAGCAAATATTCCTAGAATATTGCACAATGCAATTACTGTGAAAGAATCCCACACGCACAACTGAAAATCTCTGTAAGGTCTTAAACTCATTCTTTTTGTCAGGAATGGACTGCCAGCAATTCTTGGCATGTGTTCCACGTACTGAGCTTACACAACCAACTGGCAGTATTTCAGTCAAACTGGATATAGAAAAAAACCCAGAGATCCTTTGAGGGCAGAGGAATGATTGCGGGTATTTAATACAGAGACTACATGTGAAAAATAGCTTTTTACATTTCCAGTGCAACCGTCTAGTGTGAGAGACATACAGACAGATAAAATAACTGCACTGAATTATAAAATTTATGATGCATGCATTGAATAACTTGACATTCAAATCTCCTGTTTGATGATATTCTTTTGATTTGTGGGGCCTTGATGATATATGTCACGATGCTGAGAAATATGTGAAACTTTTGCCACATTTGGAAAAGGTGAAGTCTCTCTATATTGAGACAAATAATCTGATGATCAGACTATTCAGTTTTGTTCCTTTACATAGAGAGTAGACAGTATATCCTATGTGATCAGTCATCTAGCATAACTTTACATGGCTTCATCACTTATGCATAATGAGGTTGTTCCAAATTCATGACAATAAATGCTTTCTACCACATCCTACCTCACCTTCCTTTAGGCATTCTCTGTGGGCCAGATCATCAGCTGATTAAAGCGGTGATTAAAGCTCACATCCGTATGGTTGAGTATATGTTTAAGGGCCTAGGTATCAGTACTCAGCCTGAACTTAGGAAGGAGGCCTCTTAGCTGATATCCTGGATAAGCAGAGAACATAAGAACGGCTACATTGGGTCAGACCAATGGTCTACTTAGCCCAGTATCCTGTCTTCCAACAGTGGCCAATGCCAGGTGCTTCAGAGGGAATTAACAGAACAGATAATCATCAAGTGATCCATCCCCTATTGCCCATTCCCAGCTTCTGGCAAACAGAGGCTAGGGACACTTCAGAGCATGGTTTTGCATCCCTTCCCTTCCTGGCTAATAGCCATTGATGGACCTAGCCTCCATTAACTTATATAGTTCTTTTTTGAACCCTGTTATAGTCTTGGCCTTCACAACATCCTCTGGCAAAGAGTTCCACAGGTTGACTGTGCATTGTGTGAAGAAATATTTCCTTTTGTTTGTTTTAAACCTGCTGCCTATTAATTTCATTTGGTGACCCCTCAGTCTTGTGTTCTAAGAAGGAGTAAATAACACTTCCTTATTTACTTTCTCCACATCAGTCATGATTTTATAGACCTCTATCATATCCCCCATTTCTTGTCTTTTTTCAAGCTGAAAAGTCCCAGTCTTATTAATCTCTTCTCATATGAAAGCTAATAATTTGTGTGCCCTTTCTGTACCTTTTCCAATTCCAATTATCTTTTTTGAAATGGGGGCAACCAGATCTGCACGCAGTATTCAAGATGTGGGCATACCATGGATTTATATAAAGGCAATATGATATTTTCTGTCTTATTATCTATCCCTTTCCTAATAATTCCCAACATTCTGTTACCCTTTTTGACTGCTGCTGCACATTGAGTGGATGTTTTCAGAGAACTATCCACAATGATGCCAAAATCACTTTCTTGAGTGGTAACAGCTAATTTAGACCTCATCATTTTATATGTATTGTTGGGGTTATGTTTTCCAATGTGCATTACTTTTGCATTTATCAACATTGAATTTCATCTGCCATTTTGTTGCCCAGTCACCCAGTTTTATGAGTTCCCTTTGTAATGCTTCACAGTCTGCCTGGGACTTAACTATATTGAGTAGTTTTGTATCATCTGCAAATTTTGCCATCTCACTATTTATCCCTTTTTGCAGATGATTTATGAATATGTGGAACAGTACTGGTCCCAGTACAGACTCCTGAGGGACACCACTATTTACCTGTCTTAATTTCTGAAAACTGACCATTTATTCCTACCCTTTATTTCCTGTCTTTTAACCAGTTACTGGTCCATGAAAGGATCTTCCCTCTTAGTTTGCTTAAGAGCCTTTGGTGAGGGACCTTGTCAAAGGCTTTCTGAAAATCTAAGTACACTATATCCACTGGATCACCCTTGTTCACATGCTTGTTGACCCCCACAAAGAATTCTACTAGATTGATGATGCATGATTTCCCTTTACAAAAGCCATGAAGATTGATGCAGAATATTTGTTTAGTTTCTCTGCTGAGACCTTATCTTCCTTGAGTGTTTCTTTAGCATCTCAATCATCCAGTGGTCACATTGGTTGTTTAGCAGGCTTCCTGCTTCTGATGTACTTAAAATTTTTTGCTGTTACTTTTTGAGTCTTTGCCTAACTGTTCTTCAAATTCTTTTTTGGCCTTCCTAATTATATTTTTATACTTTACTTGCCAGAGTTTATGCTCCTTTCTACTTTCCTCAATAGGATTTAACTGTCACTTTTTAAGGATGGCTTTTTGCCTCTAACTGCTTCTTTTACTAGAGATGCTGGAAAGTTAAGACAAATTAACTAAAGGTATGAAATTAAAGTGCATTACATCCCTGTGTGGTTGCTCTCATCCAGAAATCAAGTGGCCTTAGCTCACTTTATCTTAATTCCACAGGATTAATCCAGCAGTTTAGAGAGGGGAGAGGAATGTAATTCCCAAAGGAGACCTTCAGAGTCAGGCCATGTCTACACTACAAATTTATGTTAACTCAAGTTACGTTGGCATACAGCTGCCGCAGTTAGTATATTGCTTGTGTGCATGCATACTTTGCTCCTTGTGTTGGCAATGTGCGTACTCACCAGGGGCACTTGTATTGATGCAGAGTGCGGTGTAACATGGGTAGGTATCCCACTGTGCAACTAACCACCATCCAGCACACTGTCTTTTGAGAAATTTGGCCATGCATGACACGACTGAAACGAGTCGTGCAGGAGTGACTGGGAGTATGGGGTCAACTTCCTAGTTTGCAACTATTTCCATCCCATAACGTCATCTGTATTCCACAAACTCATGTGGTCCTCCTCGCTGTCCACCATCTCTGACAGAAGCATGGAGCCTGCAATGCTCTGCGCTCTTGTCATGAGCATTGCAAGCACAGGGCACACAATCCTGCAGTATTTAAAGAGCCACAAGTAAAGACACGGGAACATGATGATTCCTTGGAGAACAGATTGCTATGGGTCATAGCAAGAAACAGTTCCAAGTTGTTGGTGGCGTTCATGGAGCAGCTGCAGATGATGGAACTCTGGTTCTGGGTCTGAGAAACCAATACTGACTGGGGCATCGCATCATAATGCAAGTTTGGGATAATGAGCAATGGCTGCAGAACTTTCAGATATACAAGGTCATATTCCTGAATCTGTGTGCCAAGCTCACCTAAGCCTTCCAGTGCAGAGACACCAAAATGAAAGCCATACCGACAGCGGAGAAGCGAGTGGCTATTGCACTATGAAAAATTGCAACACCAGATTGCTACCGATCAGTCAGGAATCATTTTGGAGTCAGGAAATCCACCATTGGGGCCACTGTCATGCAAGCGTGCAGGACTAATCGCTTCCTGCTACGTCGGACTGTGACCTCTCAGCAATGTGCAGAACATAGTGGATGAATTTGCAGCAATGGGGTTCCCAAACTGTGGTGGAGAGATAGATGGTACGCATATTCCTATTTTGGCAGCAGACCACTTAGCCACAGAGTAAATCAACAGAAAGCACTACATTTCTATGGTTATGCGAGTGTTGGTGGATCTCCAGGGATGCTTCACTCACCTCAGTGTGGGCTGCTCAGGAAAGGTGCACGATGCATGCACTTTTAGAATACAGTAACTCCTCGCTTAACATTGTAGTTATGTTCCTGAAAAATGCTACTTTAAGTGAAATGATGTTAAGCGAATCCAATTTCCCCATAAGAATTAATGTAAATAGTGGGGGTTAGGTTCCAGGGAATTTTTTTTCGCCAGACAAAAGACATTATATACATATACAGTATAAGTTTTAAATAATTTTAAACAAACAATTTAATACTATACTCCCCCAATGATGATTGTGAAGCTTGGTTGATGCAGGGGCGTAGCGGGGTCAGGGCGTGGGACTTGCCCTGCTCCACCCAGTGTTCCAGCTGGGGCGCAGGGTTGGGGGCTTGCCCGCTCGCTGCGTGGAAAGCTGGGTGGGCGGAGCAGGTCAAGCCCCTCCGTGCCCTGACCCTGCTCCCCGGCAGGAGCACTGAACGGGTGGGCAGAGCGGAACATTGCACGACTTTAAATGAGTATGTTCTCTAATAGATCAGTGACCTAATAATGAAACAGTGTTAACCGGGACAACTTTAAGTGAGGAGTTACTGTTCAGAAAGCTGCAAGCAGGGACTTTCTTTCCCAATCAGCAGATTACAATTGGCAAAGTTGAAATGCCAATAGCGATCCTGGGCGATCCAGCCTACCCCTTGCTCATGAAGCTGTACACTGGCTACTTCGACAGCACTAAGAAAAGATTCATCTACAGGCTCAGCAGGTGCAGAATGACAGTTGAATGTGTCTTTGGTTGTTTGAAGGGTCACTGGCATTGGATCTCAGTGAGAAAAATATCCAAATGGTTATAGCTGCCTGTTGTGTCCTGCATAATATCTGTGCAGCAAAACGGGGAAAGCTTCTGCTGAGGTGGAGCAGCTCTCTGCTGAATTTGAACCGCCAGATATAAGGGCTATTAGAAGAGCTCAACACAGAGCTATGCAGCTCAGGAAAGCTTTGAAAGACCATTTTCATAGTGAGCCAGAATAGCATGTGTTGTTGTAGTGTACTCTGTCGGGCCATGGTAGGTGAAGCCTAAGGGTACGTCTTCACTTACCGGAGGGTCCGGCAGCAGGCAATCGATGTTCTGGGATCGATTTATCGCGTCTGGTTAAGATGCGATAAATCGATCCTGGATCGATCCCGGAAGTGCTCGCCGTCGACGCCGGTACTCCAGCTCGGCGAGAGGAGTACGCGGCATTGACGGGGGAGCCTCCCTGCCGCGTCTGGACCCGCGGTAAGTTCGGACTAAGGTACTTTGCGTACCTTAGTCCGAAGTGGGGGCTTAGTGAAGACCAGGCCTAACTCTGGAGGGGAATGAAAAGGAAAGAACTCTACCTCTCTTGGTTGTACCACTACCTCTTGTAGCATGAGTAAATCAATACATCAAAAAACGTGCTACTTTGAGGAGGGGGCCATCCTTGTTATTTAAAATTAAACTACAAACTTATCCGAGGTTCTTTCCCTTGGATTGTGCTTGCCCGTGCTCAACTGGTAGGACTGGCTGGACTGGGGTGGAGTCAAAAACAGATCCTAGCTTGCTGTGTACCTGGATCCCCTGATCGCCTGTCCCTCATACTCCTCCTCACTGTTGACAGCAGGGACCTGTGACTTATGCTCCTCGGAGGTATCCACTGGTGCTGCTGGTGGTGGTGATGGGATCTCCACCGAGTATGGCATGCAGCTCATCACCGGATTGATTGTTAGCCTCCCTGGCCTTCTGATATACCTGCCACAGCTCCTTGGCTTTAACACAGCATTACTGGCGGTTTCTGTCATACCACTTCTCTTGCATCTCCTGGGCAATCTTCTTGTAGATGTCCATGTTTCTGAAGCTGGTTTGGTGCTGTGCTTGCACAGCCCGTTCTCCCCACAGGCCCTAGAGATCCAATATCTCCTGTCTACTCCAAAGCGAAGAACGTCTGGAGCAGGTAGCTGGCATGGTCAGCTGGGCAGTTGCATTGAAAATGGAGAGTTGCTAGGTGTGCTTGCCAAGCCAGGCAATTGGGAAAAGGAATTTCAAAAATTCACAGGGTTTAAAGTGGGGAGGGCGGCTTCTGCTCTCCGTGACCCCTGGGCAGTAGAGTTCACAATGGTAACCAGAGCAGTGAGTGTGGGGTATTGTGGGACAGGTGCTGGAGGACAGCAATGATCGACATAAGTAATGCAGCATCTACAGGTACATCAACCTTGGCTCTGTGCTGTTTAGAGAGGTGGTGTTACTAAAATTGGCATAATGGGACACTTAGGTTGGCAGGAGCTAAATTTAAGTGAAGACGCATGCACAACTAGGCTGACATAAGCTGCCTTGCATCGGCCTAACTTCATAGTGTAGTCCAGGCTTCAGAAATGTATGCAAAGGTCAGTAGGATTCAGAGTAGTAACATAGTTTAAAAAAAAAAAAAGTTCAGTGACATATTGGGGAAAATGGCTACACAGGGTATAGCAAAGAACTGGGAGTTTGTGGGTGTGTTAGTAAGGGGACACCTAATGAAAGTAAGATGAGGATCACGTCCATCAAGAGGAGCCTGATTGTGGTAAATGGAAGAGGGGGAAAGCACCTTAGCATCTACTGCAGGAGAGGGGAATTGAGAGTTACATGAGATAGGTATTAAGAAGATCAGGATGTATGACTGTGTAGGTTGTGGGCTGGGAAATCTCGTTCGTAGGGGAAGGGAGACAGTTTTGCTTTGGAATAAAGTGTCTTTATATGCATATTATAATATGGTGGAGTTTATAAAGCTGTGATATAATAGGTTGCTGAGACTACCCCGTACAGGCTGGAGCTTTGGTGGCTGTTGTGGAATGGCTCTGCACCCACTAAAGAAGAAATGCACCTGTAGAATAAAGACAGCAGCTGCAGAAAGGTTCTGGGGCTGGATAGGGAGCTTATATTGCAGGAACTTTAATAAAAAACAGTATCATGACTGTCTACAGTGAGCCCCAGGGAACAGCTAACTTCATCCAGCATGAAACTGTTTCATTGTGTGTACTTTTCTCAAAAGATAGTTCAATAATATAAAGTCTTGCATCCTAAAGTAAAATGTTCCCCTATTTAAAAAAAAAGGAAAATAAACCTATCAGCTGTAATTATCATTTCAAAAGACATGCTCAGTTAAATCTACCACAGTCCAGTAATAAAGTGTCATTATCTGATAGTATACATTACTGCATATAAAAAATTTGTCTTGTCATCCTCCCTATTAGTGAGAGGAATTAATTACTCAGCGTAGCAATGGATACAGAACAGTTAGAGGTTGCACTTCAAGAGAAATAAGGTGGAAGCATTGCACAGTGTAGGATCTGTTTTCATTGACATTGTTACTTATAATATAGATTTTTCATGAAACAGAGTATTTTCATAACTAACAAAGTTAGCAGTCATACAGTTAATATAAAAGGTAAGTCATTTTTCTTTTAGATCTATGTCTGCATATTAAAACTCAATGGAACATGAATCTGGAAAAATAGTTTGATACCATTATATTATCATATATAATATGCAGTTTATTGCAGAATAATCTCACTTTCATTCAAAGTTTATATTTATCCTGCACACATAAAAAAAAGAGGTTCTTACCCACGAAAGCTTATGCTCCCAGTACTTCTGTTAGTCTCAAAGGTGCCACAGGACCCTCTGTTGCTTTTTACAGATTCAGACTAACACGGCTACCCCTCTGATACTTTACTCTACCATGTGAGTTAGAAGTGTTTGGCTTGTCCTGTTGAAGGAGCTTCTGTGCAAAGGACAAAGTTCTTGTGGCAAATGTTTTTATGTATGGTAGTATTGCAGCAGTTTCTCAGTGTAATTAGTCTAAAGGTTAGATTAGAGAGTCCTGTGCAATTCTAGATAAAGCACTTATATAATTAAATGTGTCTCTTATAAAAGTCAATTTAAAGCTTGTGAAGATTTCTACAGAGCCACAGAAAATGTACATCCTATTCACCTTACCCTTGCAAGTATTTACATTCAAGTCTAGGCTGATTTATGAATCTGGTATGATCAAGAATGCTATATGTAGTATTAGGGGTACTATGTAAGGAAAATAGTTGGAGGTAGGAATCAGAGCAGAGAACTAAGAATTAAGATTTCTGGGTTCGCTTAATGGCTCTGACCCTCTGTGTGACTTGAGCAAGTCTTAGGTCCAAATTTTCAGAAGTATTTATTATATCTTAATTTTGAGTGGCCAACATGAGACACTCAAGCCCTGGTTTTCAGAGGTGCTGAGCATGCACTTTGAAGTAAAGTGGACAGTGTAGTGGAGTAAAAAAGTTAATTTTTAAAAGGAATAAAATAAATAGATCTCTAAGCTGGCTAGTTTCTTGTAGGCTTCACAGTGGAAGTGGGTGTCAAGGGGAGGGGGAACTTGACTGAGAAAAGGTATGGCCTTGCTAACCAGCTCAACAGCATTTTGTGCCTTATCCAGCAGCGCACTTAAGCACATGAAGTATGACTACTCACATGCTTAAGATTAAGTATGTGGTTTTAGTACCTTGCTGAACTGGTTCCTAAATCAGGCCAGAGCAATTTTAGTTTACATGGGGCCAGCCAGTGCAAGCTTCTTCCGGGAGCCACTGCACTGGTAGAGTTGCCAGCTCCTCCAGAGGTTTAAGTGACATGGGGCAAATTGGAGGGGAAAGGTGGTGATATTCTTCCAAGCTCTGCCCACAGAATAAGCCTCACCCATTTGAGTCAACCAAAATGAGGTACTACTCATGGTAGATTGTGCAGAGATTCAAAATATGGATTGTTCTATTCTCTGGGCTCCTCAAACTTGGTCCCCTTCAGCATGCTTTGAATGTGTCAATAGACTGTGCTGGGCTCCTCAAGCGTGGCTTCACCTTTGTGGTACTTAGATCCCCAGATATGCTCCTTGGGCTTGGCTCTTCCTTGGTGGGACTCAGGTCTCTGCTTGGCTCCTTTAACTTGGGGGAAAAGTATCTCCCAGACACCACCCACACATACTTAATTTTTGCACTATCACTTTCAGGCTATTGTAAGGATGTGAACTTTCCTCTCCTTGCTTACATGCTTTCATGAGCAAGTAGCTAACAGTGTTGACAATATCATCACTGGGCATCTGAGTTAATACCTCACTGAGATAAAGGGGCAGTTCACACCTCTCAGAGCTATTATTTCAGACCCATTGCATCAGTTAACCTAAAAAATGTGATCTCAATGTTTCTTAGCTACTGTAACACTTAGAGACTTTTTAAGAAAAATTAGGAGCTGAATTTTTGGAGCACATCATGGCAGTGTGAGAGGGGTACCAATACACTGTACCATGACATATTGGCTCAGCCTTAGTCCTGCTTGATAGTAACAACATCAGAAGGTGTCATAACATTGTCAACATTAGAACTCCCACTGGTGCAGATGTATATTTTGCTAAGTTTCCCTAGAGTGCATGTTACCTGAAAAGCAAAGGCTCTGATTGCCAGGCCCAATTGTCCTGGCAATCCAGCTTTAGGGAATAGAGTCAGATGACTCCATGGAGCCTATGATAACGGTAGATAACCAGCTGAACATGGGCTGCCTGTGCAATGCTGTAACTAAGAGGGAACACAGTCCCTGGAGATACAAGGGAATATCAAGTAAGAGTAAGGAGGTGGTATTACCTCTGTATATGACATAAGTGAGACTATTACTGGAGTACTAGGTCCAGATCTGATGTCTATATTTCAAAGAAGATGTCAGACAGTTGGTAGGGATTCAGCAAAGGGGTATAAGAATGTAAGGTCTATTTTCCAGACCCCAAATCAACGAGAGACTTAAAAAGCTCAAGCTATTTCATTTATCCAAGAGAGAGTTAAGTGGTGACTTGGTCACACTCCACTAGTACTTCCATGGGGAAGAGATTTCAGCTAGTAGATAGTTCTTTAATCTACTAGAAAGAGCTAATGAGATCTAATTGCTGCAAGCTGAAGCTAGTCAAATTGAGACTAGAAATAACATGCACATTTTAACAGATATCCTTATCTAGGGATATGGTAGCATCTCCATCACTTGGAGTCTTTAAATCAAGACTGGATATCTTTAAAATATATGCTATAGTTCAAACAGAAGTTACAGGCTTGATGCAGATATTGCTGTTATAGCCTGTGTTATACCGGCAGTCAGATCATTATAATGGTTCCTTTGGGCCCTAAGTTCTATGAAACTATGGAGCTAACTGAGAAATCCCTTTGACATTATTGTGAGGGGCTGGTTCTTCAGTTACTGAGTGATGTACTGCCAGCCACTAAAGAACTTTAGGGAGGCAGAAACTCAAAGATTATTTGAGCGCACTTAAGCGGACATCTCTTATTATTTATTGTTTGTATTATGGTCCTGCATGTGGTTCCACGCACTGCTATAGCATGACATTGCAAGGGGTTTTATTGCTACCACCCCCTATTGACATCTTCTTTAGCCCTTCATGGTATATCTATACCTTCAGTGGCCTAGTCTTCTGGTCATGTTGCCTTCTAGTTGAGCCCCTCTACCAGGGTAACAAAAGCCTAGCAAATTACATATAAACATCCAAACAAATGGGTCTTCTGCCCCTCTTGGGCTACATTAAAGTTGCCTACTCTTCAACCCTAGTTCCAGGCCTGGCAGAGTTCTATTTTCCTTAAGCCAAGGACTGCATTTCAGGGCTTTCCTTGGAGGCCCTCTTTTCCAACAGGTTTCCTCTATCTTCCCTCTCCAGGACCTCCAGCAGCTTCTTGTAGGGATGTCTCCACTGCTTATAGGTCCTCCTTCAGAACTTCTCACAGAAGCTCAACATGCTCCTCATGGGTGGCGGGTATCGTAAGCGGGGGTAGGCTGTGCCTTCCTAAACAGTCCAGCGTGGCCCCACCCACGCTCTGCCCTCAGGCCAGGCCCCCTCTTGCAGTTCCCAGCGCTCTGCCTTGGGCAGGGCAGTTGGTGCTGGGGCCACGCTGCCCGGAGCACCGGGGCTTGCCGGGCTGCCCGGCATGCCGGGAGCCCTGCCGCCCAGTGCGCCAGGGCTGGTAGCACCATCCTGTCATCTGGAGCACCAGGCTGGCTGTGCCGCCCAGAGCACTGGGGCTGGGGCCTCGCCACCTGGCCACATGTTGCTGGGGGCTGTGGTGGGGGTTCTCTAGGGTCCTGCAGTGGAGGGAGGGGGCAGATGGAGAGCGGCAGGGCCTTGGGCACAAGGGGAGGGGCCGGGGGCTAGCTACCCCCAACAGCCAGGTCACCGGCCACCCATGATGCTCCTTGTAGTCCCTTTTCAGGCTACTTTCTCCTCTTTTCCCTATGTAGTTCTCTTTGACCCTTTCACAGCTAAGAGCTAGTTATAATTAAGTTACCAGATCAAGATCAGCTGGAGGATAACTGCTACATCACAGGCAAGGCTGAGTTGAACTCCCTGGTAAAGGGCCAGCCACCCTATGACAGATCCCAATCATGACTCAGGCCCCATTGTGCTTGTGACATACTATACCTTGGGTGAGGGTCTTGTAACCCCCATATTCCTCATCTGTATATAATTGTGATATTACATATAAAGCATGCCTTATAAGGTATCAGGGGAAAAGTTATGATCTGCTGGAAGTCATTTCTCTATCCATATATGTATATCATTAATGCATATGAAGTTATGAGAATTGTGTTGTATGGTTGTCACATGCTGTAAATTGGGGAATCAGCCAGATATTAGCTCCCCAAAGGCAACAGCAAGGAAAGTAACCAACCCCTGCGAGGAGTGTCAAACAACCCATCAACAGCTATTGTCCAGTAAGGGAGCTACAATTCAATGACTCGCCTGCATGAGGCCACACCAAGGGAATTGCTCAACCTTGCCTGGAGACTCAACAATGCCCCCCAGACATGCCTGGAGTTGTGTTCTCCAAGCACATGGGACTGAGGGTATAAAACAGAACACTGGGGCCTTATGATTGTCCTTTCTCCTGCCCCCACCTATGCTGCAAGCAACCAAGACACTCAGAAGAAAATTAAAGACTCCAACAGAGGAGGCTGGCCCAGGTTTAAGGGACAAACCTGTATATTAAGGACTCATCCAGTTAGGTGAGAAAAACTGCTTAATCTAGATGTTGCCCAGTCTAATAGGGTTGAGAGTTTAGACTGCGTGGTTATATTTTCTTTTCTTTTGGTAACTAACTCTGACTTTTTGCCTATCACTTAAAATCTATCTTTTGTAGTCAATAAATTTGTTTAACTGTTTATCTTTACCACTGAGTTTGCCTGAAGTGTTTGGTAATCTGCTCAGGTTACAAAGGCTGGTGTATATCCACTTTCCATTGATGAAGTGGTGAAACCAACTAATAAATTTGCACTGCTTGTCTTGAGCAGGGCAAGGTGGTATATTCCAGAGGTCCAGTGCTGGGAGCTGGGGGGATTTGGCTCTGGTGCCTTTCCCTGTGTGATTCATTAGTGGCTCTGGGAGCATTCATGCAATCTGGCTGGGTGTGGGGTTTCCCCATGCAGCTGTGCTGAGTGATAACAGTACCTGGAGGGGTTTGCTGTTGGTCACTAGCAAGGCATTGTGAGAGACAGCCCAGGCTGGAGAGAGTTCAGGGGGACACAATGGTCCCAACAGTCCCAAGCTGCACCCCAGGGATCCCCATCACAGTGCTAACCTCTGTACAAACATCTAGTAAGAGACAGCCCCAGCCCTGAAGAGCTGTTCAAGACAGATCAGCAAAGCAGAGTCTTTTATATCAATATTTGGAATTTATTTCTCCTTGAAAGAATTGATAGAGCCAAAAAATTGAGTGAGGAGCTCTGCCTAGCTGATCTTAGGAACTAACGATCTGTCAGGAGGAGAAAAAAATGGATGGAGGGGAGGGATAGGCATATCTATAGATAGATGTGCTTCCTTTAATGCAGTAATGGTGCAAAATTTTTATCTGATGGCTCAGAAACCCTTTAAATGAATATGCACTAGCAAATGTTTAACCGTTAGGTTTAGTTTGTGTTCATGTTTCAAACAAACATAATTAGGGAAGCTTAAACATTTATATGAACCCAATCCTTCCCCTCTAAATGTTAAGCATATGTTTACATGCTTATTTTGTCTAATACCAGAAAGTTCAACGTTTCTCATGTTTATGTGTAATTTGCACTTTGGCATTCATGTTTTTTAAATACCACATTGAACAGTACATTTAAATAGGCAAACAGCATCTACCAGTGCTTCTTTCCTGAAGAAGTTGCTTAGTGGGCTAACTAGCAGGTTTGAAAACCTTCCCTCCTTGTCCCAGACAAAACCCCACAGCCAGGGCCAGCCCTAGACCAAATGGTGCCCCAGGCAAGGAGTGTCTTTTGTGCAACACCCCTTCCATTTATTAAACTTTTGAATACCTTCTTTTTTCTACAGCACCCCGAGCCCAGCGTCCCCATAAGCCCAGTATCCCAGGTGGTCACCTGGGTCACCTGCCCCTAAATCCAGCCCTGCCCACAGCCCAGCTGAAGTGTTTGAGGTGGGGGCTGGAGAAGAGATGTATCCTTGTGAGCAAGAACATCTTACTCGGCCATAGGAATCTCTTGTACGTATTTAAATATATCCTATTAGTTTGTCATTTTCAAGTTGAATGCAAGATAGTTTATTAACATCTTCTTAGCAATGTGGCTAAACAAGTTAGTTTGCACTGTGGTTATTGCAGCAAATTTGTAAAACAGTATAAACATTTCTGTTACCACTGAGATTTTACCTCTGTACAGAAAAGCAGTAGTTCAAAGTACACCATCAAAGTCAGTAATTAACAAGAGTCCAGGTCACAGGCATTTTGACATTGCATATTTTTACATCAGCAAAGAACATGCTGAACGAGGTGTTTCAAGGGCCCAATCCAACAATCTGATCTGGGAGCTTGGACCCCTCACTTTAATGGAACTTTGCGGAATCGGGGCCAAAGCTTGTCATATACCAACATTCCATCAGTAGGCCTTGAGAGGCCAATCCAATGCTGATGAAAACAAGCAGCATGGGCCTTATTCCACTTTCTCTTTTCTTCATGTTTGTTTTTAGGGATTTGTTTCTAGTGAAAGAAAATAGTAACTGGAAATGTGGAACAAGAGTGGCGATGATTGAGGGAGGAGAGTGAGTGCAGTTATTTCCCGAAAGATCTGGAGTTTCTTACATCAAAATGTTGTACAATGGGCCCCTGATCCTAGCACTTGCTAAGACCCAGAGTCCAGTCTCAGCATGTAGTGGGCTCTGTGAAAAACCTGAAAGGATTTTTTTATTGTGTATAGCTAAATCATGACCTAGTTGGCACAAGAAAGGGGAACACAGATTCATTTATCCTCTGGAAAAGACCTCCTATTGGCCTGGTCAGGATTCCATGGGGATGGCTGAAGGGACATAGTTGTGTAGTACTGCACTTTTCTGGGTTCTTTTAGCAGTTGCAGTGTTCCTCCAACTAGTGCTGTCTAGACTCGCCTGCTGGGAAGCTGGATAACTTGATTAACCCATGGGCCCTCACTTTGCACAAGAGGTGGTGCATGGGTCATCAGTACATTCCAGGCTTGTCTCAAGCACTTCAGAGAATTCCTGCCCTGATACTTGCATAAGAAAAGAGGCTCCTTGTGCCCTTTGCACACTTGAACAGCATAGGGGAGGATTTAGTCCATAATAAGAGTGAGCAAGTGACCATGAAACAGAGAAGAGCCAGGAGTCACTTATGAACCATCACACTTAACAGAAGACAATATCTTGTTTGTATAAACTTCCATCCCCATGTTAGACCATATATTTATAGTACATTTTGTCTCCCTTTAACAAAAACAATATAAATTAATTGTAGGTGCTGGCCTGACATCTGGTGGCCGAGATAGTCATAGCAACACTCAGTTTCTACTCTTGAAGCTTTCTACTTGGAAGTTTGGCAGATGTGAGGTATAGTATTAATATATGGAGATATACCTATCTCATAGAACTGGAAGGGACCCCGAAAGGTAATCGAGTCCAGCCCCTGCCTTCACTAGCAGGACCAAGTATTGATTTTGCCCCAGATCCCTAAGTGGCCCCCTCAAGGATTGAACTGACAACCCTGGGTTTAGCAGGCCAATGCTCAAACCACTGAGTGATGTGACTTAACAATTAACAAATAGAAAAAGCAGCACTTTACTGGGTCTCTCCACATGTCTGCTGCACCATTTAAATACCTACCCATAATTTCCTTTTGTTAACCATGGTGCATTTTTTTTTATTCTGCTTTTACTACTAGCACAATGTGAGCAGGGACAGCTCTAACTTTTTTGCCGCCCCAAGCAGCAAAAAAAAGCACCGCCTCACCGTAACACACATCCCCGCAGCACCGCCCCGCCGAAACAGCCCCCCCTGCAGAGCGCCGCGCTGCCAACCCCCCCCCCCCCCCCGCTGAGCGCTGTGCTGCCGAACACCCCCGCCCCCCGTGGAGCGCCGTGCTGCCGAAACCCCCGCCGAGCACTGCCGAACATCCCTGAGTGCTGCGCTGCCGAACACCCCCCGCCCCCTGCGGAGCACTGCGCTGCCAAAACCGCCCCCATGCGGAGCGCCACCCAACACCCCCCGCGCTGAGTGCCTCACCGCGCTGCCCCCCGCCACCCCAAGATTGGCTGCCCCTTACAAGGTGCCGCCCCAAGCACGTGCTTGGTTGGCTGGTGCCTGGAGCCGGCCCTGAATGTGAGTACTAAAAGGGTAGGCAACCCTCTCTAAAGCCCATCCAGAGAGAGAATGACTTCAGTGTGTTAGTGGGCACAGAGTCTGTCCATGCAGAGAGCAGCTTGCAGGGGCAGGGCCTAAAACAGAGCACCTGAAAACCTCTGTATCTAAGGGACAGCCAAAGTGTGAGAAGGGAAACAGAGAGAAGGGAAGTGATTTATAAGTCACACAGCAGGTCAGTTTTAGAGCCAGGACTAGAACCTATATCCCCATAATCTGGGCTGACCTTATGGGTTAGCAGGCTGGCCTCACACAGGGTGTGGTACTCAAGAGGATACCATGCTGGTACCTCCCAGCCACCTGACCTGGCAAGGCCACAGCCAGTAGGGTTTAGAGGTAGTCAGGCACGCCTGGGCAGTGTCTGGAGAGGAGGGACGGACCGAGCTCCAGGGGGCAGATGGACCAGCCAGGTAACTCCTCTGAAGTGGGGATGCCTCTCCTCCCCCACTGCCCTGCTCCATTGCCATGTACAGCCACTGCTGGTATTGTCCTCACTCCACCAGACTATGAAGCTGCCCCGGCCAATCTCGGACCTGGAGCCTGCCTTCTGTCTGCTGGGCAGGGCGGGGGAGCGGGAAGGCGCTGATGTCAGGGTATCCCCTTCCTCCCACCTGTATACCTGGTCTCCGCTGATCTGGGATGGGTGTCAGGGGGAGCATATCTGTCTGTTGCCTCTGGGTGCAGAGTGGGAGCTACTGCCTGTGCTGTTCAGGCTTCTAAATGCTCTTCTTAAAGAGACAGCATGCTGACACACTCACTCAGGAACATACCCACCCCAACACATACACTCCCCCTAGGGTGACCAGATCACCCAGGTCAAATATTGGGATGCGGAGGGGGGCGCGGGGCGGGGCAAAAAAAAAAAAAAACGGCGGCAGAGCAAAAAAACACCCACCCCCCTTTCTCCTCCCTCCGCAAGCGCTGGAGGGAGGCCCCGGAGACGCAGGGGGAGCGTGGGGCCGGGGTGAGTGAGAGTCCGGCCTGGCCCTGAGCGCAGGCAGGACTCAGTCGGGCGGTACCTGGAGGGAGAGTAGGGGGGCGACCCGCCAGGCCATGCGGCGGCTGTTCTCCCTACCTGGGCAGCGGGACTCGAGAGCAACCGCTGCTGCAGCTCCTACTGGGGGGCCGCCGCGGGATTGCACCAGCTGGGCAGCAGCCCAGACGCGACTGGCCAGGGGCTGGACGCAGCATGCGTGCTGCTGGGTCCCCGCAACAGGCCTGGGTTCGGGGGGTTCGGGCCCGGGCGCCAGAGCCGCAGCTGCCGAGCGCCATGGCCACTTCCTCCCCCCCGTGGCAGTAGGAGCTGCAGCAGCTGTTGCTCTCGAGTCCCGCTGCCCGGGGGGGAGAACAGCCGCCGCATGGCCCGGCGGGCCGCCCCCCTACTCTCCCTGCGTCTCCGGGGCCTCCCTCCAGCGCTTGTGGAGGGAGGAGGAATGGCGAGCTTGGGGAAGAGGTGGGGATTTGGGAGGGAGCCAATGGGGGAGGGAGAGGGCGGAGTCGGGGCGGCGGAGGAACGCAAGCCCTTCCGGGCTCCGGAGCCTTTGCTTGTTTGTCCAGTGTCCCGACCTAACATTGGTCGGGACGCGGGACAAACAAGCAAATATCGGGACAGTCCCGATAAAATCGGGACGTCTGGTCACCCTAACTCCCCCACACTCACTCTGTCTCTCTCAGATTCCTCCAGCACACACACACTCCGTCCAACGCTCAGAGAGGGATGCCCGGTCAGCACTGGCCACCCAGCCGGTCCTTAATTTGTTCCAGGGCTTCATTTCCATTTCAATACAAATTAAGCACTGGAGGGGAGGCAGTGGGGCCTGGAGGTGATGGGGGGAGTTGTGGAGGTCAAGGGGGATGGGGTGCCAGTGGAGGTGCCAAACTACAAGTTTTCCCAGGGCAGCATTTTACCTAAGGCTGGCCCTGCCCACAATCCCAACCCCATTATCTGTCCACTAAGCTATACTGCCTCTAACAGTCAATAGACAGCCTGTGTAATTGATTTCCTGGATCAGGGTCTGTGGCCATGCTGACTGGATAGGCCAAGCTGAGAATGCCAACTCAGGGCAGACTGCAAGAAATAGGGCAAATAATCCCCAAAACTGGTGGTTTATTCTATAATTAGATTCACCAAGCCAGTAGCAAAACAGCTTCTGTAATACCACACTGGTTAACCAGAAGTCAAATACTGTTCCCTTTAGGCAATCCAGCCTTCAGCTCCTATCTAGACAGCTAAGTCTAATATAGTGAGGGGTTATTGAAAACCTTATTTGCCATACTTAAAGTTCTGCTAGTCCCAAAGGCACAAACACATTGCCCATCTCAATGAATATTTCAGATCTCACCCAAATACATGCTTACAGCCAATCCTTATTAACTACATCTAAGATTTATTAATAAAAGAAAGTTATATATGGTTATGAAATCAATATACATACAAATATGTGCAAAGCCCTCGGTCAGTTTCATAGCAGAGATGATGAGGCTGCTGGTTTGTAAAAGTCTTTCTGCAATCAGTTTAAAAAGCTATACTCCAATAGGCAGTCCAGATGGAGAGTTTGTTCAAATTCTTCCATAGAATTCCAGGATAAATCTGAAGTAAACCTGGAGACCTCCATCTTGTGGCTTAGTCTTTCCCTTTCAAAGTTTAAGTAGATCTGAGATAAAAAGGATCAGTCCAGAAGATTCTGTTATAGTTGAAGCAAACTGGGCACTCACAGGTAACTCCACCATATGCGCTTTGATGAAAGCAAGCCGACAGTTTGATTTCTACCTAAGGCAGTGGCTCTCAAACTTTTTTACTGGTGACCCCTTTCACATAGCAAGTTTCCGAGTGCGACCTCCCTTTATAAAATAAAAACACTTTTTAATATATTTAACACCATTATAAATGCTGGAGGCAAAGCAAGGTTTGGGGTGGAGGTTGACAGCTTGCGACCCCCCAGGTAAAAACCTTGCGACCCCCTGAGGGGTCCCGATCCCTAGTTTGAGAACCCCTGACCTAAGGGGTCCTTTCTCAGACAATAAAGTTAGCAATAGCCATTCAAACTATCAAAACAGTTGACAGGTAGTTCACTGAAATTACAAGTTTCAAAGAGAAATGAGGACATAACATTATTACTCCACAAGCTCCATCTAAATGTTAATAGATCTTTTTGACCTCTGAGTCAATAGAATTGAGTAATGAAGCACCAAAGACAGGAACAGGATTTAGTGTTTTCAAGCTAATTAGATCACATTGTTAAACCTCTAACAAAAGATATAGGTAAACATGTAAAAATACACGGAGCAACTATTCTTTGATTCTTATCAATACAAAGTAATGCATTGGAGATTGTTAGCCTGATTAACATTTCTTTGCTATCCATATGCAAGTAAATTCTGTGGTTTCAATTGTAATGCTTCCTGTTAATTTTTTGTGCGTCATACACAGGTTGGCTGTTCTGTCAGCATTATAGAGTCTTAGTGAAAACCCTGACACTTTCAAAATTAGGATTTTCAGACATTTGTTCAGACAAGGATTGTTTTTTTCCTTAATCAAAACATGTACAATGAATCTTTATGTTTTCTTGGAAAACTGACCATTCTGAAGAAAGTAAAAATGTCTAGATTGCGATTTGGGGATGGGTGGGAAAAGAGGCAAAGTTTTTAATTTTTGGTTAAAATTGTGTGAACCTTTGTTTTTTTTAGCACTTTGGCTCCTTTCATATTGAAATCTCCCCAGGACTTTGACACACCACCAACCTACATATTACCTATTAAAATCACTATTAATGATGATATTGCCATTTGTGGTATTAATTATATAATTTATAATTGGCATAACGTATTGTGTGCATTATTTTACTTACTACTGCACATTTAATTTTAATATGATTCGCTTTATGCATTATTTTAATACTAATGTCAGTCCCCGAATGTGTATTTCTTATGCGTGTCCCTCTTTCTCTGCATTGATGATTATGACCCCTCGGCTATGGGGGGACCCAGGGCGTTGGGTGGGAGGGGACGGATGGTGGCTCAGTCTGTGCATTGGCTGCAGCCCCCGCCGCGTCCAGCAGGTGGCAGCACGAAGCGCCCAGCGGCTGATGATTGTCCCTGCCCACAGCCCGTAGCGTGGCGAGCGGGTGCTGCGGACTTTGCCCGGCCTGCCTGGGGCCCAGCTCCCCCGGCAGCGCCCAGCCATGGCCTCCGGCAGCGCCATCCAGATCCCCAGCCGCCTGCCGCTGCTGCTCACCCAGGAGGGAGTCCTGCTGCCCGGCTCCACCATGCGCAGCAGCGTGGACTCGCCGCGGAACATGCAGCTGGTGCGGAGCCGGCTGCTGAAGGGCACCTCGCTGAAAAGCACCATCATCGGGGTGATCCCCAACACCAGCGACCCCGCCTCCGACTGCGAGGAGCTGCCCTCGCTGCACAGGTGAGGGCCCCGGCACAGCCACTGGCCGGGCCCCCGTCTCCTCCCTGCTCGGCCGGGCCCCCACCGGGCTCCCCCATCCCCTCCCTTCCCTGCCCGCCCCCCGACCAGCCGGGCTCCCCCATCCTTCTCTCTGCCCGGCCGGGCGCCCACCGCGCTTCCCCCTCCCTCTCTCTTCTCTGCCCGACCTCCCCACCCCCCGACCAGCTGGGCTCCCCTATTCCCTGCCGTCCCCGCCGCACATCCCCTGCCTGGCCGGGCATCCACTGCCTCCTCCCCCCCCGCCATTCTCCCCTCTGCCCGTCCGCTGCTGGGCTCTCCCATTCCTTGTATCCTCCGCTACACACCCCCTGTCTGGCCGCCCTGTTCAGCCGTGTTCTCCCCCCACAACCTCTTCCTCCTCTGCCATCTCCCTACCGTATACTCCCTGCCCGGCCAGGCATCCCCTGCCCTTCCCTTGCCCGGTTGCTACCAGGCTCTCTCATTCCCTGCCCTCTCTGCCATACCTCCCCCTGCACCTTCCAGCCTGGCCGGGTCCCCGGTTCCCTGCCTTCTCCCTGCCATGCTCACTCCTTTCCAGCCATCACCAACCTCATCCCCTGCCAACCTCATCCCCTGCCTCCCTCACCCACATATCCTGTACCCAGGCCTCCTTGCCCTCCGCCTGATCCCCCTTGCACTACTACTGGTTGGAAAGAGAATGGCAAAATATTAGAGGAGAGGTAGAAGAGCATAAAATCATTATTTTTTTCAATTGAAACTTGCAAAAAATGAATCCTGGGTCATTTAAAGAATATGGTGATTATTCATGACTTATTGTTGTTCTCATGAGTAACGTGACTGGGACTGATCCTGCAAACACACACCTGAATACTTTAGTTACATGAGTTGTCTCATAAGCAAAATAGGTTGTATCCATTGGGACGACTCGTGCATAAATGTAAGGTATAGCCCAGGGATCGGCAACCTTTGGCACACGGCCCACCAGAGTAAGCATCCCTTGGCCCGTGCCACTTCCCACCGCCCCCATTGGCCTAGAGTGGCAAACCGCGGCCAGTGGGAGCCGCAGTCGGCCGAACCTACGGACGCAGCAGGTAAACAAACTGGCCCAGCCCACCAGGGTGCCAAAGGTTGCTGATCCCTGGTATAGCCCATTACAGACAATGTTAAGTTACTTAAGTCAAGTATCAGAGGGGTAGCCGTGTTAGTCTGGATCTGTAAAAAGCAACAGAGAGTCCTGTGGCACCTTTAAGACTAACAGATGTATTGGAGATGTATAAGCTTTCGTGGGTGAATGCCCACTTTGTGAATGCATCCGACAAAGTGGGCATTCACCCACGAAAGCTTATACATCTCCAATACATCTGTTAGTCTTAAAGGTGCCACAGGACACTCTGTTGCTTTTTACTTAAGTCAGTTATACTAGTGTAATTCCATTGACCTTAAATGGAGTAGCACTTGACTCACAACAGTGTGTGACTGTAATAAGGCCCAGACTCCCTCTCAAAGAACTTAAATATTAAAATACAATGCCTCAGTCTTGCAAATTCTTACACACACAAGTAAATTTAAAGCACATGAGTTCCCACTGAGTTCAGTTGGACTCTTCATGTTCATAAAGTTATATGTGTATGCAGGTTTAGGCCCTAAATTATGTTTAATGTGGTTGGCTTTGTTTCCTTGAGGTTTTGGTTTGATTTCTTTTAATGCAGTATGAATTTTTGATGAAGTATAAATGTTGCAAGTAAATTACCGTATATACTTGATCATAAGCCAGTTTATTTATAAGCCGACCATCTCTCCCCTCACCAAGATGGATAAGTAAAAATGGAAAAATTTTATGACCGGTTCATAAGTCAACCATATAATTCAGGGGTCAGCAAACTTTGGCTCCTAGACCATCAGGATAAGTCGCTGGCGGACCGTGATGGTTTGTTTACCTCGAGCGTCTGCAGGCACGGAGGTAAACCTAAATAAACAAAGTGTCCTGGCGCGCCAGCTGCTTACCCTGACGGGCTGGGACAGCAACTGGTGGGGAAATTTTCTGCAGGGGAGAAGCTGGGGGTCACGGGAGTAACCCCTGTCACCACCCCCCATATGACCCCACCTCTAGCCCGGACCCCCACTCTCATCCCATCCCATCCCTTCCCACCTTATCTGGGGAGGATGTCTCTGGCCTGGCTGGAGCTGCTCCAGCAGGCTGGGCAGCACGGCCGCAGCCTGCTCCGAGGGGCCAGACCGGGCGGCGCGGCCGCAGCATGTTCCGGCAGGCTGGGCTGGGTGGCGTGGCTGCAGCAGGCTCCGGCGGGCTGGGCGCTGCAGCCACCGCCTGCTCTGCGGGGTGGGGCCAAGCGGCACAGCTGCAGCCTGCCAGCCTCGGAGCTGCAGCTGCTTCGGAGGCTGGGGGGAGAGCAGCGTGGGGAGAAGAGGAGAGATTCTGGCCCCGCCTCTTCCCTTCTGGCTCTGCTGACTGTGCTGCCTCTCCTTGTTCCCTCTGTTGTGGGGAGGGGCTGTGTCCCACCTTTCCCTCTCTAAAGCCGTTCATAAGCCGACTCCCTTCTCTGGTGCTTCCCTTTTTTACTAAAAAATTCGGCTTATGAACGAGTATATACGGTAGTTTGATTGTTGGGGTAAAATGCTCAGCTGAGTGCTTGCAAATAACATGAATTTTTGGAATATTTTCAGGATTGGCACTGCTGCACTGGCAGTTCAGGTAGTTGGCAGTAACTGGCCTAAACCACATTACACCTTGCTAATTACTGGCCTCTGCAGATTTCAAATCTTGCAATTGGTGAAAGAAAAACCATATCCCATTGCTGAGGTTGAACAGTTGGACCGACTTGAACAATTTACCAACCAGACTAAATCCGAGGAAGAATTGGGAGAGCTGTCAGAACAGTTCTACAAATATGCAGTACAGGTTAGTTGCTTTAATCTTCTAGAACAGTGGTTCTCAAACCGTGGGTTGGGACTCCAAAGTGGGCGCCAGGGCTGGCTTAGGTTACAGGCCCCCTCCCTGAGGCTGAAGGCCTTCGGCTTTAGCCCCCCGGCCTGGGGAGATGGGGCTTTGGGTCTTCCTCCCTTCCCCCCCCCCAGGATGGCGAGGCTTGGGCGGGCTCAGGCTTTGGTTCCCTCTCCTGGGGTCGTGTAGTAATTTTTGTTGTCAGAAGAGGGACGCGGTGCAATGAAGTTTGAGAGCCCCTGTTCTAGAACTGTTTTTGTTTATATTTTGTAAGTTTGTATTTTGTTTTTGAGTACTGCCTTGTCCTTAAACCCTCTTGTTACAAAACAAGTGGTTTGAAATGTTCTTTGACATAGTTCAAAGATCCCATATGCTAAGATCCTGATCCTATATTGAGCTCCATGTGGGAACATCCTGTTCTATGCAGAGTTTGTTACAAGATTTGGGACTAAATCATTTACCAGGAAATAGCAACGCCTGTGCTATCTCATGACAAAATCACAGACTTTCTTGAACATTAAGTAGGCCTAGCCCTTATCCATTACTTGGGGCCAGATTCACAAAGGAACTTAGGTGTGTCGATACCTCACCATGCCTAACTAAAAGGTGCTTAGAAAATCACTGGGACTCACAAAGCCTGAGTTTAAATGCTCAGGCTTCCTATACAATGAATGCAGGGAGATGGTTCTCCTATGTTAAGGCACCTAATACAACTACAACAACACTGCATACTTAGGCCTTGGCTACACTCGGGACTTCACAGCGCTGCGCTGTATGTACTCCACCTCTCCGAGGGGAATAGCTTGCAGCGCTGCAGGCTCTGATTACACTGGCGCTTTACAGCGCTGTACTCACTGCGCTCAGGGGGGTGTTTTTTCACACCCCTGAGCGCAGCAAGTTGCAGCGCTGTACACCGCCAGTGTAGCCAAGGCCTCAGAATAAATAGGATTAACAGGAGCCAGCATGCTAGGTGGCTCCCTGGCTGAGCTAGCTGATGGGAGATACCAAGGAGAGGGCATCTCCCTGTCCCTCTCAGAGAGGTCAGTGCCTAAATCCAGGCTGCAGGGAGGCACCTGCCTCTGCTTGAGATTCTTAGTTACAAACCCTCTCTTGATGTGGGAGAGCTCTGTCCAAGTCCCCTGTCCATCTGTGGGGGAGAAGAGATTTGAACAGTGGTCTTTCATCTCTCAGTTGAGTGGCCTAGCCAGTCCACTATGGAATATTCTGATGTGGGGCTGCCTTAGTCTCTCCTGTTGAAAGTGTTCTGCTGTGACTAAATAATGAAAGAATAATTGGGCCAGAGAGAGAGGGAGAAATAAAAAGCATGAGAATGACTTTGCAGCCTGCTGGTTAGAGCACTCACTGGCAGGTGGGAGACCCAGGGTCCAGTTTTCCTGTTCCACTGACTCTTAAACTATTTATCCACAATGGAGAGGCTTCAATAGGAGAGACTGAGGGAACCCCACATCACAAAATCCTACAGCCCAGTGGTTAGGGCACTCACCTGAGAGGTGGCAGATCTCTGTTCAGATCCATGCTCCCCTCAGGTAGAGGGGGACTTGAGCTAGGTGTCTTCCATGATCCAGGTGAGTACCTTAACTGCTGGTCTAAAAGTTATGAGGGAGGTCCTCCTGCTGTTGCGTGTTAGCTCTGCTGTGGGATCCAATCCAGTAACAAGGTTACTGGATTGGGTCCCACAGGCAATTGAGGCAGAGGAACACCATCTTACCCTGATTCATGCATTGCTTTGTGACTTAGGTGTTTGGATATCTGGAGGGGGGCTGCAGTGCACATGTGCACAGGCAGAAACAGAGAGAGAGAACTTTTACTGCAAAAATTTAGGTGCCTACAGGGTTTGGTGGCAGCTAAGTGTGGGTTTTATGAATCCCAGTGGGGCTTGATTCTGGAAGTGAAGAGACACAGTCCTCTGGTGAATCTAGCCCTGGGATCAGACATAGCTAAGGAAAACTTGGACATTGCAAAAAAATATGTTGGTAGATTAGTGTTTGGAGGCACTAGGTTGCTGGAAGTTGCTGTCTTTGGAATGGAATGTGATAACGGATGCCCAGAGCTGGTGGTATTAAAGTTTGGTTCTTACCTGAAAAGCAATGAAAAATGGCATTGTGGGGTTCCATATTCATTGTTTTACACAGATTTCCATATCTAATTTCCTCAGCGTCAAGCAGGGTTCTTTCCATCTCCTGCATCATTCGAGTAATAAAAGAATTCTAAGCCAAATTGCAACTGCATAGTCCTGTTGTCTTCAGGTTAGGTCTTGGTGACAATTGTGCCAAATCCTCTGAAGGCCTGATTTTTCACAGGTGGCATTGAAAGTATAAAATGGGTTGTTATTTTTTAATTGTTGTTTTTACTTTTGTGGGCACCATGGGAGAAGTGATTGGTAGAAGAATTTGAATGAAGTGAGTGGTAGTGTCTTAGCAGATTCCATTTACAGAAGGAGAAAAAGTATGTTGAGTAGGTTTGTTGAAAGGAAAAAAAAATGGGAAAGACTAAATAGAATATACCAGACTTAACTTAACTTCTCCCTCAGCTTCAACAACTTCCTGTAGGTTGCACTAGGAACACCAGAGTCTAACGTGTTTTTAGGTTGCACTAGGAGCACCGGGGTCTAAAGTGTTTTGCTTATCCCAAAAATGGGAGAATTGGTTTTGCTTTCTTGTCAGTGATGATTCTAGATTTTGACATTGTCTAGCAAACAGATACCTTGGACGTTTAAACATGTTTTATATCTGTGTGCTACAGCATGTCTTTTTGAGCCTTTCTATGAGCTCTGCTAAAAGAAAAGGATATGTTTGAGCAGGCATATTGAGCCCTGGGCATACTGAAGTCAGCAGTAACTCCCATTGCTCTATGGCAACCCTTCCAACCCCAGCCTCTACAGTCTTGACTGGCTGCCAGGGAAGTCTTCTCTTGATTAGTTCTGCTGGACTCCAGCAGCTGAAGCTTACTCCCACCAAACTACCTTTAGATGCTCCAGATTCATAGAACTATTGAAGATATTTTAAGATTGACTTGTTTTTTTCCTTGGTTTATCCCCTCATGATGTAATCCTCCTCCTCATTTGAAAATCTAGGATGGAAAACATGGATAGAAATGATTGGAAGGTAGAGGAGGAAAGTATTGTTTTAAAAGAGGCAGGGTGTGGATCTTGGACAGATGGCTAGAAGAAGCAGACGAGCAGAAAGAAAAGAGCGGAACTAAACATGTAGTCTTTCACCCCCCAAAATTATGCAATAACAAGACACATGACATACTTCACTTGGTTGTATGTTTATCCCTTTCCTTTGTTTAATTTTTGACTGAATTTAGATTGTAAACTCTCTGAGGCAGGGACCATGTCTTTGTATTCTGTGAGGGAGCCTACTACACTTCCAAACACAGGTTAAATAATAAGTCTTTGATAGTAAAGCTGTAAAATCAACTTCTGTTCTTATGCAACTCTGTTGGCAGCATATGTATAATGTCTTGCAAAAGGTGGTGTGGTGGTGATGATGATGCTAGTCATCCTGATTTCGAGGATGACATTGACAATCCTAGTTTGTATTAATGGGTCTTTGGGTGATTCCATAGATCAATTTGAGAAGAACAGAATTTATCACACTGGCCACAGTCATCTGCCTAGTTGTGGTGATTGAGTTGCACACTGTTTTTATGCCTGGCTCTGTATTTCCAGCTGCTCAACAATTCTTCCCAAAATCATGGTCATGCATCCTTGTTGCATGGTACCATGGAATACGATCGATCGCCAGTTTCTCAAAGGTCGAGTCAGAAATTTTTGTTTGCACAGATTTTATTTCAGGGTGTCTTTGAAGCATTGCATCAGCCCTTTATGCTTACAATTGCCAGAGCTTAATTTGGTATATAAGAATTGTTTTGATAAATGGGTCTCAGGCATATGGACTACGTGGCCAGTCTGTCTCAAGTGGATGCAGATCTAATGAGACTCGATGCTGACCAAACCAGATTTCTCCAGGACTTCCATGTTGGAAACCCAGTCCTGCCATTCAATGCCCAGCAAAAAGTATAATGGAACTTTTAGTGACCACAAATAATCAGAAATTTTATTTTATATCTCATTCAAAAGATGTCACTTACCAGGAATATAGTACTCAATATTGCCAAACTGGGGTGCTGGTTCAGTTCACTCAAGAGTGCCAGTAACCGAATTGCTGAGAGTAATTCTTGCACCACTTTTGCGTTCTTTTATCTTCTACCAAAGTGCTGACCAGGTCTGATGCCGTTTAACTTGTGAAATTTAGCAAGATCATAGGCTAGGTGCTACAATTCAATAATCCCAGGCATTTCAGTAGTGCTGTGTATCAGAGCTATGTAAATCTTAAATGCACCTTAATATAATATTCTGAAGAAACAGACTTGACTATTGTCGTATCGGGGTAGGCTTTAAATTGTTCTATTTGTAACAAGAATATTATTTTAAAAAGTCTGTTTAAAGTACTGCCCCTTAACCATAAAAATCAAAACAAAAATCAAACAAAAAAACAACTATATAGAAATTATTTTGTCCAAAGGATACACAAATCTGAGATGTCAGAGAAAGTATCATAACTGTTCTAGTCACATTTTATGGGATCAAAAAGATTTGGTACAATGTAAAGGGGAGAGGTTTTGTTCTTTCTTTTTTCTAACACTGAATAAAAGAGGTTGAGGAAAGCACTAAGAACTATAATAATATTTAGGGTCTGTCTCAAACAAGCAAAGAAACTGAAGTTTTGACGGTCCTGGGAGATGGGGTTAACTTAACGCCTTTTAGTTCTTTTTGCTGGCTGTTAGAAGTGCTGTTTGGCTATATAAATAGAAATCTTTTCCTTTCAAAGATGCAATTATTTCTCAGTTTGTGGCTGTTCACCTTAATAATCTGGACAACTGTTTTTTCATATCAGAAAGAAACACCAGGGAATACTGAAAATTGTTATCACTTTCTTGTTTCCACCTTACAGCTGGTTGAAATGTTGGATATGTCTGTCCCTGCAGTTGCTAAGCTGAGACGTCTTTTAGACAATCTGCCTAGAGAAGCTTTACCAGATGTACTGACTTCGATCATCCGCACAACCAACCAAGAAAAGCTGCAGGTACTGTATGCTTCTGCCTTAAACTTCCAGGGGAACCAAGGGTTTAGCACTACAGTTCAATCCACTATTAGATAACTTCAGAATCACTCATCTCTGGAAATTATAAAGTACTAATATTGTGCTTAAAAAAAAGTAATTGTCTGCATTGCATCTATGTGACTTTATTTTAAAAAATATTTCCACATTATTCAAAACTATATTGAGTTGGCAAACTGAGTTCAAAGGTTACTGTTGTACCATTGTTTGTGTTAATGCATTTTGGTCATTTACCCCAGTTACTTTTGTAGTTATTTGTGTAAGATTAGACTCCTGGAGCATTGGGGACTCTTAGAAAACGGGCATAAATCTAACCGCTTTAATTTCTTTGGCATACAATTACACTGTGAAAATGGCATGTAAGGTTTCATATTTATTGGTCTCAGTGATTTCTGTATCCAGTTTGCTCTGTTCATAAGTAAAAAGTTTTTGTTTTGTAACTGTCATGCTGCAAATTAAATCTGGGATTTGAAATAATTCATCTGGAGATTCTGCTTCACCCTTGCATGTAAATATTCTGCCCTCAGAATTTAATTGAGAGTTCTCCCCAGTTCGGTTTTCTATAGCTGTATTGGCTTGTCAGTGCTAACAGTAATAATTTGTTTCTATCAATAAAAAGCAACTGGTAGAGAGTAAAAAGGGAGAGCACAACATGTTGAGTAAGTAAGTGGCATGTAGAAGAATCTCCTTGGTAAGCTGCAAACCACCATTAAAAGTGGATTTGCATGTGTTCTCTTTACTGAAGGGCTGAGTGTCAAGGTTTTGCTTGTGCTGCCATGGGCATGTCATGTGACAGTCATGATGCTGAATCAACACCATGTTGGCCTCAGGCCTAGTATTTAGCTGGGTTACTGATTGTGCTGTTCCTCCTCCTACGTGAGACAGGGCCAGACTTTCTCTGCTCTGGTGGCAGACCAAATAGGAGCCCAGTTACTGATCTGAAGTGAGAATACAGAATGCAGCTAGTCCTTGTGCAAAGGAAAGATAGGGCAGTCCTTACTTAGCTCTGCTCCCTACAGTTGTCATTGCAAGTAGAGTGGAAGGAGGTAGACAACAGCTGCCTATTACTTGCTTCCTGGCGATCTGCAGTGGGAAGCATAGAGTAGAAGACAGCACCAAGAAGATTGTAGAAAAGGTGGCTTTTCAGAAATCCACCTGCCTGTTTCAGACTAGCAGTGATGTTACTTGTACTCCTTTGGCTTTAGTATGCCTGTAGGAGCAGTGAGAGCCTGGCCTCACCTTTCCTAGTGACCCAGCTCCAGCAGGAAGGGGAGGAGAATATTAAATGTATTTCAGGGTATTGCTGAGTGTGGGGATAGGAACTCCTAATTGACCCGTGGTTGGCTTCATTGCCACACCCCTAGCTGTTTAGTAATCTGTGTAGATAAGTAAATCTCTGCATTTTTAACCCTGCGAACATTGCAAGTCCCATCTTGGGGTGACAACAAGCCATAAGAAGCTTTCATTGCCTAATAAGAGATGAAGTGCCCAAACATTCACATGATCAGTGTGAACAGACTTGGAATTCAAAATTAAGTCAGAGATACAATTGGAAAAGAAACCAGAAGAGAAGGCAAGATTTGTGAGACTGCTGGAGAAGAAAGAGATCATCTTGTGATTTTTCTCAGAGGGCTAGGTCCTGCCTCCAGGTTTAATAATTGAGAAATGACTGCTGATACTGGTTTGCTGCAGCATATGCACCTAATCAATGAGGCACATTAAAAAGAGAGGCAGGATAAGAGCAGTTTTCTTTTTCTTCCAGTTCCGTAGTCATGCTGGAGTAATTAGAAGTCTTTTGATGCTAGCCTTAGAATTATAGTACCCTTTAAACCTTTTCAGTTGTGTGTTTAAAACTTGGTAATGTAGAATTGTGCCCCAGAAATTTCACCACTTTTAGTCTGGGAATTTCCTTAAAGCAGGTACCTGAGGGAAGTGTACTTCTCTGTCGGCAAAAGAAAATAAGGCATTAAATACAAAGTTATTTTAACTAGCAACACTGCTGTTGTCTCTCTTTTTGAAGGTTTCCTCTACTTTCATTCTTTATGTCTACACAGCAGCTGGGAGGATGCTTCCCATCTTGGGCAGACAGACATGCATAGCCCTACTCGACTTAGTGTGCTAAAAATATCAGAGTGGCCTCAGTAGCCTGGGTGGTGGCTTAGGCTAGTCACCTGAGTACATACCCAGGGGGTTGGGCAGGATTGTTTTTGGATGGGTAACTCAAGCTGCCACCTGTGCTGTCCCTGCCGCACTGCTATTTTTCGCATGCTAGTTTGAGCAGAGCTATGCATGTCTGTCTGCTTGTGCTGGGGAGCATCTTCCCAACTGCTGTGTAAACATACACATTATGTCTTGTCTACTTTCCCTGTTCACTTCTTACACTGTGTGCTTCCAGTTGCCTTTCGGCCCTTCTTAACAACGAACACAAAGCACAAACCAAATTCTAAAGTCGTTTCACACATCTGAGATAGGAGCCTTATATTCCACTCTGCTGTAATAACTGCTTTCATATTTTTTTGCACACTGTCTACTTCAGAACTCTGATAACATTGCGTCATTAACCCAGAGAAAATCTGTGCGCTATCATTACTTATAGACTAACCTCTAAATAGTACAGAGAAATACTGTTAACTGTTTTCACTCTCATTTTCTGCTGTTAGATTTTAGATGCTGTTAGCCTGGAGGAGCGATTCAAGATGACTATACCATTGCTTGTTAGACAGATTGAAGGCCTGAAGCTGCTTCAGAAAACCAGAAAACCCAAACAGGATGATGATAAAAGGGTATGGACTTTTAAACATAGGATTCTCAAATGCACTTCATGGTTTGGCAGAGAGGAATAATTTAATTAAATATAGGGTCTCATTTTCAAAAATGGCATCTAAAATTGAACCCACAATCATTCACATTTAATTTCTGTGACCATAATTTTTCATATCCAGGTAATAACCTGTATAAAACGTCCAACTCCCATATTCTACATAAGATGGCTATTTATTTAGATTTTTAGTAAACCATATAAAAGCACCTAAGCAAAGGCTTTAAGCACATTTGACATCCATTTAAAAAAAAAAAAAAATTGTCTTGAACAGAATCATTTCATGACCCAGTTTGCTTGTGCAAATTCTGTTTGCACTATCTAAAACTTTAGACGTGAAAAATTGAGTACAGTTTTAAAGCTCGTGTTGACGCCTCTTTCAGAATGTGACTTTATTGTCCAATAGTATGAGAATAAAATTGTTTTATACATGAATGAAACAGGCATTGAGACCTGTAGTTTTCCAAAACGTGATAGTCTGATCACATATATTAGTATATATACAATCATGTTTAATGATGAACAATTACTTTTATGGGAATTGATGGGGGAAAAGTAAGAGCCCTGTTTACTCACTGAAGATTAGTCTTATTCAGTAGTTATTGTGGCCTATAATGCAGAGATTTTAAAAGTATAATTAATAACACCTTCAAATTTCTTTCTTGTCTTCTAGTATCCAATAGGTATGGCTGGTTAATTAGTGTATTTTTGTAAACCGGTACCATAAGATAAATGTTTCTTTATTTTAGTAATCATGAGATCATATTTAGAACAGGTTAATAAAGTCATAGATTTTAATATTAGAAGGGACCATTATAACTGTCTAGTCTGACTTTCAGCGTAAAACAAGCCAAAGAACCTCACCCAATAAATTATGCGTCAAGCCCTTAACTTCAGTTTAAATCACAGTTTATCTTCTAAAAAATATTTGTACACCATTCTATGCTTCTGTTTTCCGCTTCTTAGGTTGTAGCTATTCGTCCTATTCGGAGGATCAATCACATTCCAGGTACTGCAGAAGATGAAGAGGAGGATGAAGATCATGATGACATTGTGATGCTAGAAAAGAAAATTAGAACATCCAGTATGCCAGAGCAAGCTCTTAAAGTTTGTGTAAAAGAAATAAAAAGGTAGGTGATAAAATCTCTGTAATAGTGAGGTTTTCCAAAGTTTATTAATTGACTTTAAATTTCCAATTGGCCATTCTTGCCATAGCCTGTCTTCCTATTGAGAGGTCATATTTTTGTAGGTTTTTGATTATGTTGGGAAATTAAAAAAAAAAAATTACATTTCAAGCAGAACAGAGTTGTTTTTCCATAGTGTTAATTTCATCATTTTCATAGTTTAAAAATAAGTGTTTATAAATAAGAGGAAACCTGAAGAAAGCCCCCCTAAATGATGATTAAGAATCAGTATAACTTTACACTAAAAACTTAAAGCCTCTCTAAATCTTCATTGCTTAGAAAACAGATAACATGCTCAAGCTTTAAACCTATGTTTATGATGTTAGTGCTTGGCTGTGGTGATGTGCTGTTAAAAAACTATATAACATTCAGAGATGTGGAACAGTCTCAAAAACTTTAAAATAAGGAGGATGGACTTTATCATTAAGTCATGCTGATGAAAGTAATGTATGGTATTCTCTTAGATAAAGGGCCAAAAGCTTTAATTTCCTTTATTTAAAAAACAAACAAACAAACACTAAGTGCAATTATATTTTCGTGGGTTAATAGAAATAATAATTGCACAAAAAGCTATGTTAATAGCATGTTGTTCAGGTTGCAAATCAGGCACTCAGAAGTTAGGAAATGCCAGAATAAAGGTTGCATGTGCACTTTATTTTCACAAAATCCCTGTGACGTGAGGGAGTGGTATTATCCCAGTTTTACACTTGGGGAGCTGAGGCTCAGAGACATTAAGGTCAAAAATATCCACTAATTTTGGACAATTTTGGGAAACTAGGACCTGACTTATTAGAGTAGTTGGCATTAAACATCTTCCATTGGCTTCAGTTGCGAGCGCTCTGCACTTCTGCAAATGAGGCACCAGGGTCTCCCGTTGGGCAACCAGAAAATTAGGAAAACATATGTGGCCACCTGTGAAGAGTTTGGTTAAATTGAAAAAAGGGTCTTACAATTATAAGTGTTGGGGCAAACTTAATAATAGCTGATGCCACTAGCCTGCCCTATACTACTCATATATAATACTTTTCATCAGGAGATCTCAGTACTTTACAACGAAGGCAAACCTCATTATCCTCCTTTTATAGTGGAGAAAAGGAGGCAAAGAGAGGTGAAGTGATTTACCCAAGGTCACTTAGCAGGCCAGTGAACAATCTGGGATTGGAATCCAGGTCTCCTGAGTCCCAGTCCAGTGCTCTATCCACTGGGGCAGTGGTTTTCCAACTTTTTTTCTGGGGACCCAGTTGAAGAAAATTGTTGATGCCCATGAGCCAACGGAGCTGGGGATGAGGGGTTTGGGGTGTGGGAGGGCTCAGGGCTGGGGCAGAGGGTTGGGGTGTGGGAGGGGGTGCAGGCTCTGGGGTGGGGCCAGGGATGAGGGGTTTGGGGTGCATGAGGGGCTCAGGGTTTGGGGGGCTCAGGGCTGGAGCAGGGGGTTGGGGTGCTGGAGGGGGTCAGGGCTGATGGTGCAAGCTCTGGGGGGGGTGGGAATGAGGGATTTGGGGTGCAGGAAGGGTTCCGGGTTTGGGAGGGCTCAGGGCTGGGGCAGGGGATTGGGTCGTGGATTTACCTCTGGTGGTTCCTGGTCAGTGGTGCAGCCAGGGTGCAGAGACAGGCTCCCTGCCTGTCCTAGCATCGTGGACTGCGCTGTGCCCCAGAAGCAGCCAGCAGCAGGTCCAGCTCCTAGGCCGAGGCACGTAAGCGGCGCCACGCAGCTCTCGCCCGCAGGCCAGCGAGTGCACAGGTGGTGCTTGGGGCAGGGGCAGCGCGTGGAGCCCCGCTGCCTAGAAGCCGGACCCGCTGCTGGGACGCATCGTTTGTTGGAACAGGAAGGCACTAGCCTGCCATAACTGGGCAGCACCGCCGACAGGACTTTTAACATCCCTGTCGGCGGTGCTGACCAGAGCAACTAGGGTCCCTAGTGGCTGAGCAGGGCGACCCAGTGCCTTACATGCTACGGCCCAGTACTGGGTCGTGACCCGAACTTTGAAAAACACTGCACTAGGGAACACTTTTGGCTTCTGGGCATCTATTTCTCTTTATAAAAGTAGGAAATTACAATCAAATTTGAGGTTTCTAAATTAATTAGTAGATAAAGAAAATGCAGTGGATAACAGCCTGCTAGGATTTCAGTAATGGTATAGATAAAAATGATACATATAAATAAAAATCCATTAAGGTAGAAATAAGGAGGGAAACCTTTAGGGATACATTTCTAAAGGGCTGATTCTCTGCCTCTTTTTTTGCACCTGCATTTTTGAACACTCGAACTTGGGTATTTTGCCCACAATTCTTTCTGGTGACATCTGACTCCCTGATTTTTGGCTCAGTCAGTTACTTAGGGCTGGTCTACACTTAGTCCGGACTTCGGACTAAGGTACGCAAATTCAGCTACGTTAATAACGTAGCTGAATTCGAAGTACCTTAGTCCGGACTTACCGCGGTCCAGACGCGGCCGGAAGTCTCCCCCCGTCGACGCCGCGTACTCCTCTCGGCGAGCTGGAGTACCGGCGTCGATTGTGAGCACTTCCGGGATCGATCCGGGATCGATTTATCGCGTCTTAACCAGACGCGATAAATCGATCCCAGAACATCGATGGCGTGCCTCCGGACCAGCCGGTAAGTGTAGACTAGCCCTTAGAGGCACAGCTACTAAGTTGCATCTGCATTCCACTTGCACCTGCACACAGCTAATAATAGAAGATTTTGAGCTAGCTTCAGGTGAGAGTTATCTTTTTTCAAAGATGTGCAGTGGAATAGATGTCAAGAAGGATGATCAAGGATCCATCACTGCAGATATTCAAGAACAGATTCAGGATGGGTATATGTTAGTGAGGTCTTGAAAAACAGAGACAAACGAGTATCTGGTGATAGTACTACTGCCCAGTCTTGGCTTAGGGAGGTACCTTATTATTGGGCACGTATGGTGCATAAACACGAGAAATGTTTTTGACACCTATAGCAATGTGACACATTTGGTTAATTATTTTTTTTTGAGATTTCTCATCAATGTAAATATGAGGGAGAGCCTCTGCTTGTTCGTGCTCGTTATACAAAAATGCTGTTTTCATGCATGACTCACAATAGGTCTGGGTGAATTTTTTGGGTAAATATTAAATTTGTCAGAAAATACATTTCTTGGGGCATTGTAACTATTTGCAAATTCAGGTGGAATTTGACAAATAGCTTTGGCTAAAAAAAAGAAAAGAAAAAGTCAAAATTTGATCATTTTGAAATAAAGCATTTTAAAACAATGTTTTGTTTAGAAATTTAGCTATATTCATTTAAACAAAAAGGGTTTAAAAAAAGCTGAAAACTAAACAAAAATCACTTGTTTTTGTTTTTTCTTTTTGGTTTAGTTTCTATGAGTGTGTGAGAGAAATATTTCAGTTTTGGTTAGACCCGAACTGAAATGTTGTTCAGGTTTTTCCAGTTCAGACCCAAATCAGAAAAAACCCCACAATCTTATAGTTCATGCAACAGTACTCTGCTTCATTTCTTAGCATTAAGATTTTCAGTGTAGTAAATAGGAATGCTGTGGACCTCCATGTACCAGATACAGGTTTTGTGGTAGGAGGAAACACTCTCAGCTCAAACTTACTATCTCCTTGATACACATCTACTAAATATGTGTACTTTCAGATTAAAGAAAATGCCTCAGTCAATGCCAGAATATGCCTTGACCAGAAATTATTTGGAACTAATGGTGGAACTTCCATGGAACAAAAGTACAAAAGGTAAATGCCTGTTAGACCTTCTTTGGTGCTGACTGTCTGTCAAAGAGAAATTCCAGGAAAAGTATCTGGCAATTAAATACTGTGGTATCTAACTGGGTCTGTCTTGTAAATTCTTGTTGCATGGTCTGATAGCAGAAATACCCTTAGTGTGCTAATTTGGTTTTTAAAATAAATTATTCTTAACCCGGTAAAACAAATCAAGTGACTATGAAATGTAACTCATGTGTACATCAGAAAAATGATGATTAGAGAATCACTGAGTGAAAGGATTTGATCTGATCGCTGCCTAATTTTTCTTATTTTATTGATGTCATGTATTTCGTTTTTCCTTAGATTTTTCACATTGTAAAGTCATTAAAGCATGTAGGTTAATGTATTTTAAGTGATTATTGTTGATATTCTCTTAGAAATTCACAGCATATTCTGTTCTGCCTGTTTAATGAGTTTACATTTGGCACTCATTCATTTTCCTTTAAAAAAAAAAAAAAAAAAAAAAGGCAACAAAACTTTAGACTAGATGACTTCTTTATGAAGAACAGGTCACTGAAGCCAACATTGTTTTGCCTTGTGTATCTCCTTGTTGCTTTAAGCGTCACCGAAGATATGCAAACAGCTGAGGAAATAGGTCTGTTATTTAAATCCATGGTTCTCAACCAGGGATACGTGTGCCCCTGGGGGTACGCAAGGGTCTTCCAGCAGGTACATCAACTCATCTAGATATTTGCCTAGTTTTACAACAGGCTACATAAAAAGCACTAGCAAAATCAGTACAAACTAAAATTTCATGCAGACAATGATTTGTTTATAGTGCTCTATATACTATACACTGAAATGTAAGTACAATATTTATATTCAAATTGATTTATTTATAATTATATGGTAAAAATGAGAAAGTAAGTAATTTTTCAGTAATAGTGGGCTGTGACACTTTCGTTATTTTATGTCTGATTTTGTAAGCAAGTAGTTTTTAAATGAGGTGAAACTTGGGGGTATGCAGGACAAATCAGACTTCTGAATGGGATACAGTAGTCTGGAAAGGTTGAGAGCCACTGATTTAAATGAAGTCTGACAAGGTAGTTTCCACTGTTTTGTAAAGTAATTTTGTTTCCACATTTTTGAAGGAACCTCACAGAAGCTTGACAAAGAGATCTGTTTCCATGCTGAAATTTTATTTAAATATTTGGTTACAGAGAGAGCTCCATGAGATGTATATCTTGTTTTCATCAGGGTTCCAATAGGAGAACAGTTGACAGTCTTACTCCAGGACATGTTCTGTATGGTATAAACAGCAAAATGTGGGTCACTCATAGCTTAGGGTGAACCATGTTACAAAACATGCTAATTTACATGCTGTTAAACATGGTAGCGCTAGTGTAGGCAGAAACTGTTGGGTCAGCTGTTCATAGTTAAAACATCAAAAAAACATATTTTTTTGCATTGACAGTGTTAGTTAAGAGATTAAAAGTTTCTAAAACCTAGACATTGCTGACGCCTGTTGAAGTGGAACAGTTAGTTTATTCTAGTAGTTTGGGACTGCAATGCAAAGGCCACATCTACACTGTGAGCTAGGGGTATGAGTCCACTGCTTGTGTACAGATAGTTGCATTAGCATGAGTATAGTTTAGCCGTGGTACTACTGGCGGCAGCAGTGGAGGCATGTGCTGAGTGCAGACCTGCCTGAAACTGGTGGGTACGTACTCGGTATGGGTAAGCCATGCCTCTGATGCTGCTATCCATACTACCATTGCCATACTGTTGTTTATAATTGCACTAGCTCGATGAGAGAGAGAGTTTGAGCATGTGTACACAAGAATGGGAATCACACCTCTAGCTCGTAGCATGGACATAGCCTTAAAAGTCAGCCTCTGTCTGTTTTGGATTGCGGCACTTTAAAATTAATAGTCTGTGTCGAGCAAATATTTTATTTTCAGTCTACATTTGGAAAAAGGGAGCGTACAGTAAATACTCTGTAAAAGTGAACAGCGGATGGATCACTCAATAAATTGTTCATTCCCTCTGAAACATCTGGCACTGACCACTGTTGGAAGACAGAATATTGGGCTAGATGGACCATTAGTCTGACCCAGTATGGCCGTTCTTACGTTCTGATCTTCTGAAGTCCTGAGAGTTTGCTTGGATTTGCTCAGCTGAATATAGAGTATTTCTACTAATAAATGTTTTAGTGGGTTAGAGTTCTGTGCTCCATTTGCTGATTCTACAGCAGCTTTCAGCTAATGCATTCACAAAGGTGGGCTGATGACACTGATGAGGCTAGTGCCCAAAATGGATATTTTAGTATGACTGAGTGATTTATAAGTTGAAGTTCTTCTTTGTAGTGATTTCATCTAGTTTTTAAATAGAGAGTGACTAAAAGTTAGTCAACTGAAAACTAGAAAAGGACAATTTCAGTTGCAATATAAAGAATTGTATCATTCTAAATAAAAACTTGTGGCTCTTAAAGTAAACTGAAAAAAATACTTAGCAAGGTTCTTTCAGCTACCATGATCAACTTGCATTTACTTTGGCACTACACAGCCCTACATCTCACTGCATTATTGATGTTACTATACAGTACTCTGATATTTTTTCATATTTAATATCTGCCTGGGAATATAAATGTTTTCAAAGCATGCGGTGTTGTTTGAAATTTATTTACAATCTGAGCCACAGGAGTCTCTGAATTCTCCTGGTGGAATGTTTAACTACATCTGTTACTCTTCTACTTTCCAAAAGGACACCATGCTGAAGATGGCTTGAATCTTGTCACCTTGGACAAATGTGCTGGCTTTGCAATCACAGGCATGCAGTGTACTATATGTACACATACATCCTGTGCCTATATGCACTGTAACACATTCACAGAAGAGTATTAGAAACCTGAGAAATACAATTATACTTGTATTTTTGCCCCCTCAGTGGCTTTTTAAGAAAATATCACATGGTTCTTAAAGAGAATGTCTATGCATTTTAAATGTAAAAATTTTTTTTATCATAAGGGAATATGTGGGACATATAGTATCTCAGGACTGACACGTTATTTATTTGCCTAAGGTCAAAACACTTTCTGTGGCAAAGCTGCACTTTATCAGAAGATATTATCTCTGGCTTTTTCTCCAGTTTCTGCCTCTTTGCTTTTCATGCCAATAGTAATACTTACATGGCAGCTTTTGTCCAAGGAACTCAGTGCTTTATAAATGTTAACACATTACTGTGAAATAGGTATGGGATATGTAAGGAACCCCTTCATGCACCATTCAAATGGAGCTGTCTGGAATTTGGCCAGGACACTGGAGTAAAACCTCAACTCTTACATAAAGTGGAATTTAATGATGACAACTGGTCAGGCTCTCCAATTTATCTCTCTTGAAAGATGGCAGCTGCAGGGCCACCCAGAGGATTCAGGGGGCCCGGGGCAAAGCAATTTCGGGGGCCCCTTCCATAAAAAAGAGTTGCAATACTATAGAATACTATATTCTCGTGGGGGTTGCCCCACTTGCCTTCTCCCACCCCCCACCCCCCTGGGCAGCTGTAATACACCATTTTCAGTCTTTAACAATGTGGCCCATTAGCTCAGAACTGGCTTTGGGCAAAGTACTGATTGTTGAATCGCTAATGCATCCTAAAACAAGTTGGTAATAATTGGAGGTATTCTGTCCAACCTGCTGAATCCTGCTCTGCTCAAGAGAGTTTAACAGCTTACAGCACTAGGTCACTGGAGGTAGATAGTAGAGGTGGGCTCCATGCAAAATCCTCGGTTTGGTCCAAATCTCTTCACATGAGGAAAGTTGTATATGGATAAGGATGTCCTAGATCAGGCTATGTCTAGTAGAAAGCAAGTGCTGGAAGATCTCTGGCATTTATTTGTCACTTCTGGAATTGTCCCTCCTGCTTTTTCCATCTTCGTTTGTTTCTGAGTAACATAGTTTCAGGATAACTGCACTTGCATCTTCCACCTCTCCATCCTCCCCCAAACCCTTGGTCCACTCCAGTAGTTCCCAGTCAGGTCTGAGGTCTCCTGTCATCACCTGTCTCTGTAGGGACACTTGTCCCACTGCCGTCCTCTGACCTGAAGGTTTTAAGGCTGCACAGCTCCCTGCCTTACACTGTGACATCACCAGCAAGTCATTTTAGATCCAGGCTTTGCTTTCTCTCCGAGGACTGAACAAGTATTGCCAGCAGTTGCAAGTTACCACACAGCGCTTTCTAAATAAGGATGTTTATTCTTAAGGTAAAAAATATCCTACACGTACCCTAAAAGCTTTCCAGAAGTCTCCCTTCAGTCTTATGCGGTCCTGGTAGGCCAAAGTCTTTCCAACCCTTCCACAAAGGTTGGGTCTAAACATCCCCCTCCCCTTCCCGCACCTTGGGCAGACAACTTTAAACACAGTCTTGTTAAGCCAAAAGCCCTTTCTTTGTCTCCCTACTCTCTGGAAATCCAGTTTGAACCAGAATTTGCAAACCTCCCTCGGGGGTGGTGCCTCCTTGGAGGTGTTTACAATGTGAGTGATTCACCTTAATAACTCCCCTCTGTTATAGTTCATGAAATAGCTGTGGTAACCCTTCACCTTGGAGTAGAACACAACCATACATACAGTCTCTGGTCCACAGTGATACATACACTTAATACAATGTGCTCCCTCAAAGATATTGGAGCTGCATGCAGTATTTGTCACACAGAGCAACTGCAAACACAACGAGCCTGAATCTTTCCTCTTTGGTTTTACACTGCTGTTATTCCATTGACTTAATTGAAATTATTTTTGGTTTATGTTGGCATAAGTAAAAGCACAGTCCCGCCCTTAGATTCATGTGATTTATTCCTTTATTGAAAATTATTCTGGAGGTAAAACTGCCTGAATCTCAGGTGACTGAGTACAACTTGGGTGTAGATGCAAGATTATGTATATGATGCTTAATTTAAAGATCAGTCATTGCCCTGGCTATCTGTTTTGATTGCTTTTAGATTGAGGGATTCTGTCATTGACTCCACTTAGAGCAAGATCAGGATGTGCCTTTGTTCATTTTAGAGTTTCACTACATTTTCAAATGTTGCTGGAATTGAGTGAATATATAAACCAGCATTTGCATCTGCAATTGCCTGTTTTTGTGCATTCCAAGGGGTATATGTGCATAGTTTAGAGTCACAGTTACTTGAGTTCTTCTTCGAGTGCTTGCTCATATCAATTCCAGTTAGGTGTGTGCGCGCGCCGCGTGCACGGATGTCGGAAACTTTTTTCCTAGCAGCTACCCGTTGGGCTGGCTGTGGAGCCCCCTGGAGTGGCGCCGATATGGTGCTCTATATATGACCCTGCTGGCCCGACCCCCCTTCAGTTCCTTCTTACTGCCTGTCACGGTTGTTGGAACAGTGGTCTCTTGTTATCCACTACTCCCTAGCTATCTCTTATCTCTGTATATAGTTACCTTTGTCAGTAGTTCTCTAGTGTTAAGTGTAGTATAGCAGTTGGGGGGGGGGCTTCAAACCCTGCAGCTCCTGCGGCAAGCCTGTGCCTGCGGGCGATCCCCACGACTCCTGCCTTAGGTGTCTGGGAGAGGCTCACCAGGCTGACAAGTGTAAAATTTGCAAGGTGTTTAAACCTCGCACAAGAAAGGAGAGGGATATCCACCTCAAACAACTCCTCATGGAGTCTGTCCTCCGTCCCTCTCAAGATGCGGGCCCAAGCGCCTCAGTGCGGAGTGCCCCCCTAGCGGTACAGTCTACAGCACCGCAAAAGGACTTGGCACGCCCTCCTAGGGGCCGATGATCTCCCGGAGCCCAGAAGCGCTCCCCCCGGCACTGCTCCCACTCCCCGGCCACCCATAAAAAGCAGGCCATGGGAAGACTTCCTCAGAGGCCTGAAGCTGGCACCCGACTGAGCAGGGCGCGGACCAGGCCCCTAAGACTGGCAAATCCTCCACTAGGCCTCAGTCTACACGGAGCAGTCCCACTCCACTGGGCCCCCTGCAAGCAGAGGAGGTCACGCTGCCCTCCATTCCGGATACCTTCGAGGCCGCTAGAGAGCTCATTGAAAGGACTGCACCTATGTCTCCGATCTCGGGGCCTCCCCTGGCCCGAGCTCCTGTACTGTTGAGGGGCGAACCAGCAATGTTTGGACCGTCCACCCCCAGACCAGCATCATCGTGCCGCTCTGAGTCCTGGAGCTGTTCCGAGTCCAGGCACTGCACGTACCCTATGCGCCTGTCTGTCTCGCAGCACTGGTCTCGCAGCCCCGACCCTTGGAGCCGTTCCCGCTTATGGTGGTCGTCGGCTGACAGGTCGTGGTCCTGCTCGAGGTCCAGATCGCGCTCTGAGACCTCACAGCACCTCTTGGACTGACATCACTCTGCGCACCGCTCCCCATCGCAGCACCAAGACTCGTCAAGTTGCTGACCATGGCACCACTCTCCGGCACGGCACAGATCCCCGGCTCGGCACCGGTCTCCATCCCGGGATCGGTCCCCACCGCGGCACTGGTTCCCTACACGACGACGATCTCCATCGCGACACCTGTCTCCGTCGCGGCACTGCTCCCCTGCATGGCACCGGTCTCCATCACGGCACCGCTCCCCAGCATGGTACCAGTCGTGGTCATCCCTTAATCGTCGCTCTCCTTCAAGGCGGGGCCTATCTTCTCGGCACCTGTTGTCTTCGTGGCAGCGCTCCCCATATCGACATACACCAATCGGGCCCAGCAACCCCAGTGGCAATTCTGGACCCCTTGGGTATACATCAGGCCCAGGGTGCCCCCCCCCCCAATCCCCGGGCATCCCTCCGCCGTCACGCTCAGGTACCCGGCCTCCTGAGGCAACCCTCAGCCGCCCCCCTCCAGACCCAGCACAAATTCTGGAACCAGACCCACCTGTTGTGAAGGTTACCCCCGGTGCTCAGGAAGACCCAGACCCAACAGACCAGGGGGCTATTTCGGACCCGGCTCTCCCGGTAGCATCTTCCTCGTCTTCCCCTGACGAGGCTGTGGCAGGCACGTCCACATCTGGTCCACCTCCTATGGACTTCAGAGCCCTACAGGAGCTTCTCCAGCGAGTGGCCCTGAACATGAACCTCCAAGTGGAGGAGGTTGTGGAAGATGAAGATCCTATGGTGGACATCTTAGGTCCAGGGTGGCTTTGCTGATGAACAAAACGATTCAATCCAATGCCAAAACAATTTGGCGAACTCCGGCCTCCATTCCGCCCACGGCCAAGGGAGTTGAAAGGAAGTACTATGTCCCCACCAAGGGGTATGAATACATCTTTACCCATCCGGCCCCAATGTTCCCTCGTGATGGATGCGGTAAATAAAAAAGGCAGGGTCAACAGGGGCCCGCCCCTAAATCAAAGGATGGTAAATGACTGGATATCTTTGGGAGGAGGGTTTATTCTACTGGTGACCTTTCCCTTCGGATCGCTAATCAACTCGTGATCCTCAGCAGATACAACTACAACTCGTGGTCTGTGATCCTAAAGTTCCAGGAGCTCCTCCCATCCAAGTCACGCACGGAGCTGGAGGCCATTGCTGAGGAGGGCAGACTAGTGGCTCGCAGTTCTCTCCAAGGCTTCCTCGATGCCGTGGATGCAGCAGCACGTACTCTGGCGTCTGGCATCACCATGCGACAAAACGCCTGGCTCCAGTCATCGGGTCTTCCACCTGAAGTACAATAGATGATCCAGGATCTTCCATTCGACGGTCAAGGCTTATTCGCCGAGCAAACTGATTCGAGATTGCGTACCCTAAAAGATTTGCAAAACACCATGTAGTAGGTCCTTGCCGGGGCTCGACCCTTCCGGGCAGGAGGGGAGCCACACCGACTCACTACTGTGGGAACAAGCAGTCAGTTAGTCCCGAAACTCCGGCTCTTTGGTGCAGAGTCGGAGCAACCACAGTTAAAGCTCAGGCCCTTGACTGCAGGGGGCTGAGCGAGCAAGCAGTTCAGGAGCCCGGGCCCTGGATCAGGGCGGGGCAAACACAGTTAGCTCAGACCCTTGTTTGCAGGGGCTGAGCGGGCAAATAGTTCAAAGCCCAGGCCCTGGATCAGGGCGGGGCAAACACAGTTAGCTCAGGCCCTTGTTGCAGGGGCTGAGTGGGCAAATAGTTCAGAGCCCAGACCCTGGATCAGGGCGGGGCAAACACAGTTAGGCTCAGGCCCTTGTTGCAGGGGCTGAGCGAGCAGACAGTTCAGAGCCCAGGCCCTGGATCAGGGCAGGGCAAACACAGTTAGGCTCAGGCCCTTGTTGCAGGGGCTGAGCGAGCAGATAGTTCAAAGCCCAGGCCCTGGATCAGGGCGGGGCAAACACAGTTAGGCTCCGGCCCTTGTTGCAGGGGCTGAGCGGATAAACAGTTCCGGTAAGGCACGCCTAGGCTTTCTGTAGCCGAGCGTTGGGTGAGGGGGAAGCCTGCCACCCATGCGGAGGGTGGCAGGGGGGAACGCAGGCCCACCCACTCCACTGCGTTCCAGCCCGGGGCCCTAACAGCGGTTGCTGCCGCTGCTGGTCAGTGGGGTATCCAGACCGCAACACACTGACATAGGCTCACACTCTGTTACAGCCGGACCGGGGTCGGCTACCCCCGGGCTGCTTCCATGATCCTCCTCAAAGCCTACCTCGTTCGTCGCGCCGGGATCGGGCCAGTCCATCTGCATGGGCTCCTCTCTGCCCGGGCTCGGCGGCAAGTCCGGTAGCTCTGCCGGGAAGTCCGGCCAATGGTCCTCAGGCGGCTCCTCTGGATAGCAGCAGGGGCGAAGGGGTTCGGGTCCAGTCTCACCCTCAGGGTTAGTGGGGTGCGGTTCCCAGGGATTCTCCCAGTGGCGGGCGTGAACGGGATCCGGCGGCTCCTCCTCGTAGCGGGCCCGGGGTAGCTCAGGCCAGCTAGGGTCCAGGCCTCGGTCTTCGACGGTCTCCTGGCCGGGAGCTCCTGGCCACACGTCTGCTCCCTGCGGTGGCTGGCCGCCGACTGAGGTCTGGCGGCCGGTCTTTATACTTCCTGTCCCGCCCCTTGACTTCCGGGGGGCGGGGACAGGCGGTGGTGGTCCCACCCACTCTGGTGCCTGCACGTGGGCTCCCTCTTCTGGGCAGGAGGGGAGCCACACCGACTCACTACACACCACTAAATCTTTAGTCATGCATACCCTGGCAACTCAAAGAAAGCCGTTCAAGCCTCAGCCCACCCAACAGCGCTCCTTCCCTGCCAGACCCAGACAGGACTTCTCCCACAGGAGGAACAGATACTCTCGGCGTAGGCCATCATACCTTCTTCCTGGGCAGGGCCAGGGGCAGTCCAAGCCCCCGGCCCGGGCCCTAAGCGTCCATTTTGAAGATGCGCACGAGGACGGATTACCAGTCCACAACCTGGTCAGCTGTCCTCCCTTTCTGAACCGTCTGTCCCGTTTCTACCATGCCTGGTCCCTTATTACATCGGACTGATGGGTCCTCCACATGGTAGAGGTGGGATATTCTATTCACTTCTGTTCCACCCCGCCCTCCCACCCTCCTTGCTCATCCCTCTTCAGGGACCTCTCTCACGAGCAACTTCTTATTCAAGAGATGCAGGCACTCCTTGCCCTAGGAGCGGTGGAGGAGGTGCCTCGGGAGCTCAGGGGCAAAGGTTTCTACTCACGTTACTTCCTCGTCCCCAAGGCAAAAGGAGGCCTAAGGCCCATTCTGGACCTCAGGGAGCCCAACAAACATATTGTCAACTTGAAGTTCCGCGTGGTCTCCTTGGCCACGATCATTCCCTCGCTGGATCCGGGAGACTGGTACGCCGCCCTCGATATGAAAGACGCTTACTTTCACATTTCAATCACCCCGTCCCACAGACGTTTTCTCTGTTTCCTGGTGAACAAGATGCACTATCAGTTCACAGCCCTCCCATTCGACCTTTGCACAGCCCCTCGCGTCTTCACCAAATGTATGGCGGTTGTGGCAGCTTTTCTTTGCCGACATCACGTCTACCCATACCTAGATGACTGGCTCATATGGGGCCGATCTCGCCAGCAAGTTCAGTCTCAGGTGCAGATGGTCACAGATACGTTCGACCGCTTGGGCATCATGTTGAATGTCAGCAAGTCTGTTCTCACCCCAACCCGAACAATAGAGTTTATCGGGGCAGTCCTGGATGCAAACCAAGCAAGAGCGTTTCTCCCAGAGGCCCAACGTCTGGCCCTTGCCAACATAATCACCGACCTTTGCAGGTTCCCCACTACCACAGTGAGGCAGTGTCTTGAGTTGCTAGGTTATATGGCATCCTGCACCTACGTGGTGCAGCACACCAAACTGAGACTCAGGCCCCTACAGACGTGGTTGGCGTCCATGTATCGCCCGGGCCATGACAACCTGGACATGGTGCTCACAGTCCCAAGCCATGTGTTGCTCATATCTATTCCATTCCCCCCGACCTTCCTCTCTGTCGGAGTAGCCGGCAAGAAGGAACTGAATGGGAGTCAGGCCGGCAGGGTCATATATAGAACACCGTATCGGCGCCACTCCAGGTGGCTCCACAGCCAGCCCGACGGGTAACTGCTAGGGAAAAAGTTTCCGAGGGCGTGCACAGCTAACTGGAATAGATGTGAGCAACACATGTTGAAGAACAAGTTACAAAAAAGGTGAGTAACTGTTTTTTCTTAGAAAAAGAGTCTGAAATGTGGCCGTTTACAATAGTAAGCAAATTTTATCAATTGTATTTCAGAAACAATGCTTTAATCTTTAAAGGGAAATTATGCTGATCTCCTTATTTTGGTGCTTGACAGATCGTTTGGATATTCGTGCTGCTAGAATTCTTCTGGACAATGACCATTATGCCATGGAGAAGTTGAAGAAGAGAGTTTTGGAGTATTTAGCTGTCAGACAACTTAAAAACAACCTAAAGGGACCCATCCTTTGTTTTGTGGGTCCCCCTGGAGTCGGTAAAACTAGCGTGGGAAGATCTGTTGCGAAAACCCTGGGCCGAGAGTTCCATAGGATTGCCTTGGGAGGAGTATGTGATCAGTCTGACATTCGAGGTCACAGGTAATTTTATCTTTGTTTCATACTGGTAATTCCCTCCCCCGCCCCCCCGCCCCCCCACACACACTGTTAGCTGCTAGTGGTGGTTTCCTGTCATTTTCTCACTGATGTTCTTTTTATTAAGAGAGGGTTTAACATGGGTGTGACACCCACTCAACAGGATAGAAATTAAACAATAATTGAGGACATTCAGTGTTAAGGCTGACTGGGCTTGTCATCTATCCCTGTTCCTGGTTTTCTTTGTTAGTAGGGCTCATATAGTATGTAACATCATGGGTAGATCTGGAACTCTTTCAAAATTTAAGAATAGTGGATAGAGTTCAGGAGTTTGTGATTGTCTGGGATCAACATATGTCAAAAACAATATGGAAAAAAAGACAGTTCTGATATAATGATATCAAGGGTGTAGTGGCTTTGGAGCATTCCTAAGGAGTGAAAATACAAAATTAACGGCAGATCAAATTTTCAACAAAGGTTATTCCTTAATCTGTCCTATTCCTGCTATACCAGAATGCTTTTTCATAAGGGTGGTAGTTTGTGGGGGTGGTCATCCGGCATTATTATAAGAGGGAATTAAAAAGGAAAAGGGGGAGGGAGACATAATACTGTTTCATTGTTAAGTTCAGCCCTCTCTCATCTCCCATCTCTGTGCAAGCTGGAACTGAATTGCAGTAGACAAACTCCTACACAGGCATAACAATTCTTACAGGGTGGCTCTGATTTGCCCTACTAAAAAGACCACAAAGATTTTATTAAACAAAATGACAAATGAACGTCATGTGATTTACTTCATAAACATTTTTATTCTTGGAGTAGATGGAGATGTGTACTCCACTTAGGGGTGTGCGTGCCCAGCATGGCAGGGACTTTTGCCTAGAAGTACTTGTGGAGGGGTGGCACTCGTGGCTGTGTCCCCTCCCCTGGCTATATGAAGCGGTGCTGTCCAACCCCAACTCAGTTGGGCTGGAGTTGGAGCTGTGTGGTTGTAGTCTCACCACCTCGCATTTTGTCTTAGCCTACTTTATTGTATGTGGTTAGTGTTAGTAGTTAGAATAAGCAACAGAGAGTCCTGTGGCACCTTTAAGACTAACAGATGTATTGGCGCATAAGCTTTTGTGGGTGAATGCCCACTTCACTGGATGCATGTAGAATAGAATAGTTAGAATAGTGTTAGTTGATACTTAATGTGCCCTGGTGATGCCCTCATCAGGGTTTAAACACTGTCCTTCATGTGGAGGGGCGATCCCCAACAGTGACCCCTTCACACAAGCTTGCTTTGTCTTGGCAAAGCCCACCGTACAGAGCGCTGTTCAATTTGTAAATTGTTTAAGCAGCAGATTCAGGAGCAGTGAAGGAGAATGTTCTCGGGGTCGTCTTTGCAATGGGGAGCTTAAGTTCCCTCTAAGCTGCACAGCCGTGCGGCAGCCTAGTAAGCGTCGCGCAGGCACTCAGGCCTGTGATGGGGAGAGATGCCTCTCCCCCAGCCCTGGACCTGCTGCAGCCAGGTGAGAGGCGCCCTCCCTCGGCCCCAGCCCCGGCCCAGACCTGCTGCGGCTGGGGAGAGACGTCTCGCCCATGGCCCCAACCCAGCCCAGACCCAGATCTGACGCAGCTGGAGGTAGAGGCGCCTCTGCCGCAGCCCCACCCCCAGCCCTGCTGCAGGCGGGGGAGAGGCACCTCTTCCCCCCCTTCTTCCCCCCCCCCCCCCCCCCCCACACAGCCCAGGTGCTGCTGCAGGGAGAGAGAGCTGGGGGAATTCTCTCTCCCCACCATAACCCCTGGGCAGTCTGCACCCGAAACCCCTCATCCCTGGCCCCACCCCAGAGTCTGCACAGCCGGAGCCCTCACCCTCCTGCACCCCAACCCTTTGCCCTAGCCCTGAGCCCCCTCCCACACTTCGAATCCCTCCGCCCCACCATATGAAAGTTATGTGCACCAAAATGGAGGTGATGTGTCGCATAACAAAACAGAAAGTGTCGCCTATTGTGCTACTGAGGGGGCCCTCGGTCCTGGCTCCCTCTCCGATGCTTTCCATTGCAGATGTCAGCTGGAGTTTCTGTATGCTTTCCCCCCCATTCCGATCATTCTGCAGGTCATCCTCAAGCTCAAGGCGGATTGGGCCAAGATCATCCTCATTGCTCCAGTGTGGCCGAAACAGTGCTGGTTCTCGGACTTCCTTGCTCTGTCGGCTCAGCTTCCCATACCGCTTCCTCTCCGTCCTGACCTGCTCACACAGGACCACAGCCGCGCCCTCCATCCTGCAGTCAGCTCCCTGCACTTCACAGCATGGCTGCTGCATGGCTACATGAAGAGAGAGAGCACTGCTCAGAGGCCGTCCTGTAAGTCCTTCTCAATAGTAGGAAGTCCTTCACTAGGATGGCCTACTTAGTGAAATGGAAGAGATTCTCTGTGTGTTCCTTGGCCAACAGGCCAATCAACAGAGGCTTCCATCAAGGACATCTTGGAGTACCTGTTACATCTTCAGAAGTCGGGCCTTGCGCTCAGTTCTCTGAGAGTGCATTTGGCAGCAATATCCGCATTGCACCTCCTGATTCAAGAGAAGTCATTTTTTTCCAGTACCATGGTGATGAGATTTCTGAAGGGGCTCTTCCACTTATATCCTCTGGTCTGTGAACCAGTTCCCGTGTGGAACCTAAACATGGTTTTGGCAGCTCTGATGGGCCCTCCAGTCGAGCCCCTTGTATCCTGTCCACTGCCCCTTCTGTCTCAGAAAATCGCGTTCCTGATAGCCATCACTTCAGAAGAAGAGTGAGAGTTGCAGGCCCTAATGGATGAGCTGCCTTACATTCAGTTTTCCAAGGACAAGGTAATGCTGTGACCACACACACAGGTTTTATCTAAGGTGTTCTCTTAGTTTCATCTGAATCAGGTGATATATTTACTTGTGTTTTTTCTCTAAGCCATACTCCTCTCTGGAAGTACAGCACCTTCACAGTCTGGATGTCAAGTGATGTCTAACCTTTTATCTGGACAGGACTAAACAGTTTTGTGCTTTGCCTTGCCTGTTCATGTCGTATGTGGACCCCATGAAGGGGCAAGCCGTCTATCTCTAGATTAATAATGAGATAGCTTTGGCTATGCCTCCTCAGTGGGTACGGGCTCACTCCATGAGAGCACAAGCAACATCAATAGTGATTGATCATCAGTGAAATTTCCATACTTCTGTTTGCAGGACAGTCACATAGTCGTTCATACGTACATTTACGGACCACTATGCTATTACCACATCTTCCAGAGCGGACACAGGCCCCGGAAGGAGGTCCTGCGATCCTTATTTCAGTAGACTGTGAGCCCCAGCTCTGGATTGGGGTACTGCTCATGGAATTTTATATATATATTCACGTGGAATATACGTCTGCATCTACTCGAAGAAGAAGAAGAAACGGTTACTTATTGTAACTGTCGTTCTTTGAGATGTAATCTAGACATGTATTCCACAACTCACCCTCCATCCCCTCTGCGTTGGAGTCTCCTTTCATGGGCTTTTGGATTAAAGGCATTGCCTCTTGTAGTCAGGGGAGGGGCCACAGCCGTGAGGTGCGAACACCACCCGTACTGCTAGGCAAAAGTCTTCAGCTTTGGTGCGTTGGGTTTGCACGCATCTAAATGGATTTTATGTCTGAATCACATCTTGAAGAACAGCAGTTACAGTAAGTAACCATTTCTTACACAAACATAAAAAGGCACACACATTGTCCAGTGAAGTTGATGCTGAAGACCTGATGGAAGGACTGGAATTGGGTTACCGCAGCTATGTTGCAGTGATGTTGAGGGCATTGAAAATACCTTGTTGGTAGTATCTTCATACTCATCAGTGTTCTACTCTTCCTTTTCAAAAGACAAAACTTTATTCAGTGATGCATTTGAGCTTGACATATCCAAAAGAACTTATTTTTCACACTTTTTTGGGAGGAGCTAGAATCTTTTCTATCTTCTTAACAACTTTTGACGATATTACATTTTTTCTTTGGTTTAGAAGCATTGCCTGTTTTCATTATTTTAGTCCTTTCACTTGTTTCCGATGAAATGTGAAAAAACGTACTGGAATGGTATTTCCTGGTGAAAATGTACACAGCTTCTGGAAATTCAGAAGAGAATATATTTAAAAGGCACTGCTGTGTGTTTTAATCTGTGGACAACTTTTTGTTGGAGATGACTAATAACTGCACCTCCTTTCCCCAAGGCTGTTTTCCCTACTGTTTGTGCAGTAATTGCTGTGAAGCAAACTGAGTTCTATTTCTTTTTAGAAAGCATGTAAAATGGTCTGACTGACACTTATGCTGTTTGCCGACATCATTTGCATGACCTTTAAAGATGAACACAACTACTTTGTTCATTATATACATCATTGGAGCAGCACATTAAATAGAAAATATACAAGTCTCCACAGGAGTTAATTGACAAGTAACTATTATGGATATGCTTTCAAGAGTGCATATTTGATGGTATTTGAATTTCTGACTTTAAAGGGGCTCTTTTAAACCTTCTCTTGGAGAAGGAGCCACATGTGGATCCAGCACTCAGTGAAAAGAGGGAGCCGTAGATGATTTATACACAGAGATGCAGGTTTTTAGGTTGCAACAGACAAGTGTTTTTTCTGTGACAGTTTGATAAAATCTGACCTTTTAGCATCTGTCCATATTGCAGAATCTCTCAGGCATTGATGGAAGATGGAGAAAACTTTTCTCCTTATCAATACAAAGCTCTGCAATATTCAAGTGTTTCTAGTCATGTGAATGTTAAAACTTTGCACATTACATACACAATTTAAATTGTCATGTGTTGCTATTCAAACTGGAGCCAGTAGAGGGTGTCCAACATTTCTTAAAGAAGCATGCATCTATGCTAATGAACATGCTTTTCAACAGAGAATAGGTGGTAGGACTTCTGCCTGCCTGCTAGGTTTCAAGATGAGTGCTCTGCTTAGATAATTATTTAAAGTGAAGACATTAGTAACTTTCGTTACTTACCAATAGTTCTTCATAGTTTTACCAGTTTTATTTTAGACTTCCCATCTCATCCATTTTAAAACATAAGTACTGGTGTTGTATAATAATGGCATGTAACATAATTTTATGCTAAAATGTTCAGATCATCAATATTTTTATAAGGGCTTAAAATACTATCCTTATAAATGCTTGTTTTGAAATAAAGCTTTCTGTGCAGATATAAATGCCTAACTATAAATATTTTTTTAAATAAATTGACTGAAAATTCTTTGTCTACCAGTGTATTGCATCAGGAAAGAACAAGTTATCTTTGAGGTATTAGCAAGAGATTCAGATAATTCTTCAGTGAACAAGGAAATACAGAACTTAAGGACCAAATATATCCTTCTGTGCCAATTACATTGAGTTTAAGTTGTACTTGCTTAGTCAGTAGCCAGATTTATCCCTCCCTTCTTAACTCTTCTAACTACTCTTGCAGGATTGTGTGTGTAATGTTAGGCTCAGGATGTGCGGGAATGCTTGTACGCAACAGGATGAATTAAGACTGATATGTTTGTAATTTTGCCTTTGAATTTTCCTGGCTTTTATTGAGTTTTAATAGCTGTTTTGTGTTTCAGTGTAGGGTTTGCATCTATTAAAAATGTAAGTTTTTCTGCATGCACAAATTGTTTCTACAAAGTCCATTATATAAGTAAGCCCTGGTTCCACAATAGAAGCTTCACAAGTGAACCCCTGCACCTGTGTGGTGCCTTCAGTGGGCTGTGCGCCAGGAAAGGGCTGAGTCCATTAGGATCCAATTAAAGAATTGGGGAGACACAAAATAAAATGGTACCATATAACGTTTTCTTGCAAATTGTCTCAAAGATTCTTTAATATCATAAAAAAATGAATACTATCAGACAGAAATGTGGAGGTAAAAGGAGGGGAGAAAAGAAACGAAGGGGTGGTAGGAGAGAGGGAGACTGCTTTTCTTTGAAATATAAAGTACATGGGATAATGCCGGTGCAAAAAGACATAAGGTTCTCTGAGAGTATGTCTGTGAGTCATTTGTTACGAATCAGGCCTTGATGCCATCTAATGGCTCCTTTCTGCACCATTAAAGAGGACTTTCCATTAACATTGGAGCAATATGTAGGGGTACGGTTAGTGCTTGTTACCTCTCCTACTCCTAGTGAATAAAAGCTTATAAATAGATTTGATTTAACATCATTTTCTTGTGTTTTGTTTGCAAGCAAGGGCTACCAAAAATAGCAATCAATATATTTTGCCACTGATCTTCTAGGTGGGAGGAAGGTGTATACTGAATGATCTATTCAACAGGAAAAGCATTGTGTCATGGGGTGGTGTTTCGATGGGTGTGCAGTTCCATGTGATGTACAAATACGGTAATCTGGAAACACCCAGCTTTTACAATTTAAAGACTGATCACATGCTTGCAGCTGGAGTTCATGTGAATTCTTTTTTTCATTAGACTATGAGTAGCCGCTACTGTTCTGCATTCTCAAAATAAAGTCAACATTTTAGTACAAAAACAGAACTGCTTTATCAGACATCCTCCATCTGTCCTTAACTTTTACCACACATCTACTCCATATGTAAAAGTTTGTTGCTTTCATCTGATGCAAACTTCCGTATTAAAAAGAGAACTGAAGATATAGTAGAAACATTTTTTAAAAAAATTATCCATTTTTTTTTAAAGTTTAGTACCATATATTATAGTTCAACTAGCGTAATTTCTATGTGCATTGATGAGGGAATCTGTTAAAATCCCTCTAGCAATAGCTGTGTTTAAATAAGTTTATTGCTAGCAAAATTCTGATACTAGTGTGGACAGGACCTAAACCAAGTTGAAAGTCCGTGTTAAAGTGTGTTAGCCTAACCTAACAAGACCCATATGTGGGAGCATACGTTTTTCTACAGTAGAGGTCTTTAGAAGAAGCTGCTGTCAGCCGACTTTCTAGGCTTGTGGTGATGACACTTGGGCCCTGTTTTTGTTCTTTTGAAGACTGCCATATTTTTTTCTATTTTCTGTATCAACCTCTAGCGTTTGGACAACGTTTATAAAGCTGCTGCTTTTCTTAAATTTTAATTTGGATGGACTGCTTTGTTGCTGATGGGGGGGGAAAAACAGCACCACAAAAAGGAATCTTAATGAAGCTTTGGTTATGCTTTTGCACAGCAAAGGAAATTATACTTATGTGGCAGACATAAGTAGTTCAAAACATATTAAATGTTCAAGGTTTTGTTGTTAATAATTAATTGTACCAGTCACTAATTTTTGAATATTGAAACTTGGAAACAATTTAGATTCATAAATGATCAGGAATTTCAGTAAAAGATATTCAGACACATGGTTATCATATTATGAAGCTGTTATTCCACCTGTCACATTGTATTTAGTCTCTCTAATGTCCTCATACAGATCTGCCTTTGTATGGTATTTATTAACCTCTTGCAAAACTAGCATTACTTGTCACTATTGTGGGTCTTGAGTCTGTCAGATTAATGCAATAATAAAATTGGGTAGTGCCCACCTATAGCAATGGCACTTTGTAGCACAGGGTTATAGACAGTCTAATTTTCTCCAAGGAAAGCTGTTACAGATGTAAAGGGAAAATTGATATCCATGTACCCGTTAAATTCAGGCTGTAAATTTAAGCTGTCTTTCATGTTAGCATATCAAATTATGTAAATAAATGCATGCACATTTTAAGTTAGAATTTAATCCACTGGTTAAACAGCTGTGTTGAATTTAATTAACTCGATTTGCCATATTTAAAAATTGTTACAGTTACAAGGGATAAGGGAGGGAAGGGTGATAGCTGTGAAAAAGTTATGATACTGTTTGGAACTGTAATTTCTTCCTACTTACCCATGCTCTTGTCCAACCCTTTAGCGATTAAGCTCCAATTCCATGGGACTTAAGCATATGTTTAAATGCTTTGCTGAATCGAGACCTGTGCCCAACAAAGCTGATTCTACATTTGAACCTTGAAAATCTCATGAGGCCTACATTGCCCATTTCACCCTTCTTGTATCATGAGTACCCCATTTTAGTAGGAACCAAAGCAACTCCCAATCTCTACCTCTGGTAGTTTTATTTATTTCTACACACTGATGCAACTTTTTGAAGGGCTACAACTTAAAAATGTTCCCATTATAGGTTTTGTTTCTTTATCCGTAAGAATTTTTTTTTTCTGTTTTTTTCTGATTCCTCCTCGGAAAGATGTTAGGTTATCAAGACAGCCACTGAAACTGCACCTTGCAAGATTCTGATATTGCTGGACTTGCCATAAGTTGTTTTACAGATGCTTCTGCCTTCATCTTTTCTCACCACAGCTCTTGATAGTTAGGTTTGTCTCCGTTTACCTAGTTTGCTATTTTTCCTAAGGTTAAGGAGGCTGGATGTATTCAGTAGTTGTTGAGCCCTCGAGAATAACAGCAAATTTGTTATAACTTCATAAAGTTAAATGTAACTATCACTTAAACAATTATAGAATCATGCCCTCTCCTTCAACAGACAAATTTAATATAAAACCATATCATTATTACAGGGTGTGGTGATATTTACTGTGGAGTTCAATGATTTACAGTCACCTTTAGTAGTTTTAAAACCCTTCCCATGGTTTTTAGGATTCATCTTTCCAAAGCGCTTCCTGTTTATTCTGACTAGTTTAATACAGATTATATGGCAGAGCATTTAGGCCTGTTCTGCATATCTGCTTTGTGAGGGTCATGAGATAGCTCCTGCAGTATAGCACATCATGTATCGGTTTCTTCTGAGCCATCAGTGTTTTGTTTGGTTATGGCACAAGCAGAAATCCTGTGATAAACTTAGGAAATGATATGTGCTTATGTGTAAAATATATATAGTTCTCCCACACACACTATAAAACAAATTTCCTAAACAAATTTGGATAGTTACTTTTTCAGTCCATGCATGCTTTGCTAAATTAATTTTTCTTTTGTGTTCAAATATGACAAAATAAACTATAAGTTTTTTTTAAAAAGTTATTAAATTAAAAATCTGTTTATGGGTTCTAGTTAGGACACATGGCTACCTACCATAGGCTTCATAGAATCTGGCATTTGTGGAATTATGCCCTAATTTATTAATACTGCATGTCACAGTTAGGATACCAGTATCACTGCTATTAAAAGTATAAAAATGATGCAGAGTTCAAAAATCTGTTTCTGGTTGGCCAAAGGGTTAAAAAAACACCAAACCTTGTATTCAACCACTTCTAGTAATCATGCACTATGTGAATTTTAGACATGCATTACTCTGCCTGGAACAAATATTTCAGTAAGGAATTGGGATTAGAATATCATCCTTTAATCAGTTACATTAATTAAGTTGTATATTCAACAATGGAAACATGATACTTGTCCACTGATTAGAGAGGAAGAAAGAGTGTTTTTACACAAGTATTACGGTAAGGCTGCTTGTTTCCAGATTTGTTCCTTTGGGTTTTAGGTTTGTTGTTTTCATGCCTGATGTCTTCTGATTCTGACTTCTTTCTGTGTGTTTCACACAGGCGCACCTATGTTGGCAGTATGCCTGGTCGAATAATCAATGGCTTGAAGACTGTTGGGGTTAACAATCCAGTGTTTCTGTTAGATGAGGTTGACAAACTGGGGAAGAGCCTGCAGGGAGATCCTGCAGCTGCTTTGCTTGAGGTAAGATATGGAATCATCTTATTCTCCCTGTCACATACTGTACATTCCACAGATTAATTCATTTCAGACTAGCAGAATTTTGAATATCATTCTCAGGAAGAAAGTGTTAGTTTGGTGAGGGCATAGTGGGACTTGTACTGAGTGAAAGACAGGCTGAGGTGATGGTTTTGTGTGCTACTAGTCAGTGAACTTAATGATAGTTGGATCTTTTGCAGTTTCTCATACAAAGTGCAAACTCTACTGGCTGCACATCTTCTAAAATACTTACAAGGACAGTGATCTTTGTTTAAACTTTTAGTCCTTTTGCTGACTTCACAATGGCCTTTTTACACCTACTCAATGTAGTGTTTTAAACTTTAATAAAAAGTCAGACATTTTAATTGTACCAAAATAGATTCTGTTAAGAATACTCTTACACTATTAAAATCTTTAACCACATAGATTTTTTTTATTGATATAACATTATTAGCAGATGTGAAGAAGACCTGCGGGCTAACCAGCATATGTGTTGGTAGTTAAATCTAGGTATAGCTGGATTTTTTTTTTAAGGTTTTCCCTGGGATTTAGTCTCTTTTATTTTATTTTTAAGCTTTCACTGGTACAAGCTTAATACTACAACGAAGTACATGACTTAGTATAGGGAGGATCACATAAGTACTTACACTATCATTGTTGTTACATTTTAAATCCGCATTTTTGTAGTGAACATCTGATTAGAGACAAACACTTTCCATTTATTTGTTAATCCAGTGATCTCCGTGCTTAACTAAAGTAATGGATTAAGCCTCATCAATAGGGAATAAACAGGAAGAAATGTAAGTATTAGTCCATAAACTAAACTTTTACTTAATGGCATCACAGAGACTTAGAGGGATAAGTGTCATGACTGGAATGTTGGTATAGTGGGAGATAGCTTGTTCAGGACAGACAGGCTAAAAAGGGAGGAGGTGTTGCATTATACATCTGGAATATATACACCTGTTCTGAAGTCCAGAAGGAGGTGAGAGGCAGACCAATTGAAAGTCTCTGGGTAAAAGCGGTAAAAATAGGGGTGACATCATGGGAGAGGTCTGCTACAGTCCACTAAATCAGGAAAGGGAGGTAGATAAGGCATTTCTAGAACAAATAACAGAAATATCCAAAACATAAGACCTGGGAGTAATGGGGGACTTCAGTTACCCAGATATCTGTTGAAAAGGTAATACGGCAAAACACAACATTTCCAGTAAGTTCTTGGAATGTATTGGGGACACCTTTTTGTTTCACAAGTGGAGGAAGTAATTGGGGGGGCAGCCGTATTAGACATGATTCTGACCAACAGGGAGGAATTGGTAGCCACACTGAAGGTGGAAGGCAATTTGTGTGAAAGTGATCATGAAATGATGGATTTCTAAGGAAAGTGAAAAGCAACAGAGGGTCCTGTGGCACCTTTAAGACTAGCAGAAGTATAGGGAGCATAAGCTTTCGTGGGTAAAAACCTCACTTCTTCAGATGCAAGTAAGCTCCAATACTTCTGTTAGTCTTAAAGGTGCCACAGGACCCTCTGTTGCTTTTTACAGATTCAGACTAACACCGCGACCCCTCTGATAAGGAAAGTGAGAGCAGCAGAATAAGAACAATAGATTTAAAAAAACAGACAAACTCAAAGAACTGGAGATAAGGTCCCATGGGAAGAAACTCTAAAGGAAAAAGTAGCTCAGGAGGAGGGAGCTGGTAGCTTCTCAAGAAGATAATATTAAAGAAGAAACTGCAAACCATCCTGATGCAAAGAAAAGATAGGGAGAATAGTAAGAGGCAAATATGGCTCCATCAAGGAGCTCTTTAGTGACCTGAAAATCGGGAAAGGACTCCTACAAAACTGGAAATTTTGCAGGATCTGATTAAATTCATCCTAGGTACTTAAGGAACTAGCTGAAGCAATCTCAGAACCATTAGCAATTATTAAGGTTAAGATTTTTGTCTCCGATATTTTTAGTAAAACTCACGGACACGTCGCAGGCAATAAGCAAAAATTCACGGAAGCCTGCAACCTGACTTTTACTAAAAATAACGCAGGAGAGGGGTGTGCTGACCGCTGGGGGGACTGAAGTCTGAACCCCAGGGGGCAGAGTGACTGACAGCCTGAGCCCTGTCTCCTCAGGGGGAGGAGCTCTAGCTCCTGCAATGCGGTGGGGTGATGCTAAAGCGGGGTGGGCAAACTACGGCCTGCGGGCTGGATCCGGCCCCTCAGGGCTTTGGATCCGGCCCGCGGGATTGCCCCCCGTGGAGCCGCGGGCCCCATGCCGCTCTCCAGAATTGGACGTCCTTGCGGCCCCCGGGCAGGGGGGCAGAGGGCTCTGTGCGTTTCTCTTGCCTCCAGACACCGCCCCCTGCAGCTCCCATTGGCCGGTAACAGGGAACAGCGGCCAATGGAAGCTTCGGGGGAGGTACCTGGAGGGCGCAGCAAGGGCAGCATACACAGAGCCCTCTGCCCCTCCTCCCCTAGGGGCCGCAGCACTTCCTGGAGCGGCGCGGGGCTGGGGATAGGGCAGGCAAGCAGGGAGCCTGCCCTGGCCCCGGTGTGCGCTGCTGCCACCCCAAATCCTGAAGCCCTCCTGCACCCTGCCCCCCAATTCCCTGCCCTAAGCCCCCTGCCTGCATCTCGCACCCCAACTCCCTGCCCTGAGCCCCCTTGTACACCCCACACCCCTCCTGCACCCCAACCTTCTGCCCTGAGCCCCCTGCTGCACCCTGCCCTCCTGTGTACTCCAACCCCCTGCCCTGAGCCCCCTGCTGCACCCCGCACCCCTCCTGCACCCCAACCTTCTGCATTGAGCCCCCTGCTGCACCCTGCCCTCCTGTGTACTCCAACCCCCTGCTCTGAGCCCCCTGCTGCACCCCGCACCTCTCCTGCACCCCAACCACCTGACCTGAGCCCCCCATACACCCTGCACTCCTCTTCTGCCCCAACTCCTTGCCCTGAGCCCCTTCCTGCACAACGCACTCCCTCCTGCATCCCAACCCCCTGCCTCAACCCTGCATACAATTTCCCTACCCAGATGTGGCCCTCAGCCCAAAAAATTTGCCAACCCCTGTGCTAAAGTCACAGAGGTTCATTAAAGTTACAGACCTCTGTGACTAAATTGTATTCTTAGCAGTTATCTCTGAGAACTCCTGGAGGATGAATGAGGTATCAGAGGACTGGAGAAGAGTAAGCATTGTTCCTGTGTTTAAAAAGGACAAAGTTCAGGGAATTATAGTTCAGTCAGCCTAACTTTGAAACCTGGAAAGATACTGAAATAAATTATTAAACAATTATTTTTTAAACACCAAGAGATTAATAGGAATATAAGAAATAGCCAGCATGGATTTGGCAAGAACAAATCATGCCAAACCAACCTAATTTCCTTCTTTGAGGGGAAGGGCCTCATGGAAAAGGCTATATTTTAGTCACAGGTATTTTTAGTAAAAGTCATGGACAGGTCATGGGCTGTAAAGAAAAATTCACGGCCTGTGACCTGTCCATGACTTGTACTATATACCCCTGACTAAATCTTTGTGGGGTGGCACCACGAGTGCTTGGTGGCGGGGGCAGCAGTGCATCAGTTTTCATTTCATCAACATGCCCCTGCAATCCCTAGGTGGAGGCGTGGTCAGATGGCTCTGCGTGCTGCCTCTGCCCTGAGCACTGGCTCCGCAGCTCCCATTGGCCGGGAACCAATGGGAGCTGTGGGTGCGGTGCCTTCAGGTGGAGGCAGCGCATAGAACCGCCTGGCCATGCCTCTGCGTAGGAGCTAAGAGATGTTTCCGGGGGGGCCCCCCCCCAAGGTAAGTGCTGCCCAGAGCCCTCTCCCCCTCCCGCATACCCACCCTCGAACCCCCTCCCATACCCAAACTCCTGCTGCTGCTGGGGGAGGAGGGTGCAGCTGGCCCAGGGGCTGGCTGCAGAAGTCCCTGAGGTCCTGGAAAGTCACGGAATCCATGACTTCCATAACAAACTCACAGCTTTACTCATGGAAAGCAGATGATAGGGGAAAGCAGATGATATATCTTGATTTTTAGTAAGGCTTTTGACACAGTCCCACATTACATTCTCATAAGCAAACTATATAAGTATGGTATGGATGGATTTACTATAAGGTGGGTGCACAACTGGTTGAAAGACCATAATCAGAGTAGTTATTAGTGCTTTGCTATTAAACTGGGAGGGCGTATCTGGTGGTTTCCCACAGGGTTCAGTCCTGGGTCTGGTACTATTCAATATATTTTCATTACTGATTTGGATAATGGAGTGGAGAGTGTGTTTTTAAAATTTGTGGATGAAACCAAGCTAGTAGGAGGTCTAAGCACGTTGGAGGACAGGATTAGAATTCGAAATGACCTTGACAACATGGAGATTTGGTCTGAAATCAGCAAGTTGAAATTCAGAAAAGACAAGTGCAAAGTACTTCAGTTAAGAAGGAAAATCAAATGCACAACTACAAAATGGGAAATAGCTGGCTGGGTGGCAGTACTGCTGAAAAGGATTCGGGGTAATAGAGGATCACAAATGGAATATCAGTCAACAATGTGATGCAGTTGTGAAAAAAGGCTAATATCATTCTTGCCTTATACGTGATAAAAATGACTCATTTTTGAGAATGTCAACCAGTCCCTTGAGATTCAGAGTGAGTGCAAGCCAGTGTTTTAGTCCTCTTTTGTGGTGTTATGTTTAATTCAAATTAATTTGCGATCTGTGTGCCTGAAAGAATCTCATATTCTCTTATTAATTAACTTTGAAAAAGTCCAAACAATGCACGGTCATCTAATTAAATAATTCTCTAGCTATCAAGTACCCATTCCTGAAATGTCTAGAAAGCCTCCAAGTATGATGAAACTACTGGCCTTACATGGCAATGAGCTTTAAGCCGGAGGTGGGGGGGGTTGGATGGGGCGACAGGGGGCAGTCAGGGGCAGGCTTTCTGGAGACAAGGAGAAGGGGTGGTTGGATGGTGCAGGGGTCCCGGGGAGGGCTGTCAGGGAACAGGGGGGTTGGATGGGGCAGGGGTCCCGGGGAGGGTGGAGGTGCAGATAGGAGATGGGGACCGGGCCACAACCCCCTCCCCTAACCGGCCCTCCATACAATTTACGAAACCTGATGTGACCCTCAGGCCAAAAAGTTTGCCTGCCCCTGGTTTAATGAGTCTCTATTTCTTGATACAAACCCATTGTGGAAATTCTGATATTCTCAAGTACATGTTCATTACAAGGTCTTAGCTATCTTTTCTTCAGCTCATTTCCCAGCTGTCTTGCTTCTCGTCACTTATTTTGCTGCCTTCTAAGTTGATTTGAGCCATAATAGCATCTTTCGTTAAATGACATCAGTATTGTAACTAAGGTTACCGAAACCTAGTTGGTACCGCTGCCTAAACATCTTGAAGCTGGTCCTCCACTTCCTCTACTGGAGAGCTCAGACCTCAACATACAAAAAATTTTTAATCTGCTTTGGTGGTTGTGCTTTGTTGGTATTTCCATTTGGATTGAACAAATGTGGCTATTTTGTAGGAAAATAATGACTGCAAGTGATCAGATGAGTGGCACATCTGTTATTCAAACCACACTTTTATGCTGACTAGCTTCCATTATTAATCTTAAATGGCATGGGGAAAAGGTCTTAATGTGTTTAGGTGTATTTTAATGGTGATAATCCTCAAAGGTACCAGTACATTTGGTAAACTCAAGAATAAATGTGTCCCATCCCACAAGCTTGGAGGCAAAGTCGGATATATTTTTGTCGTGGTGCTTCTGTGGAGTTATTGCTTAAGCAAAACAGAATGTCTTCCTACTTCTAGTTACTGTTCGTCAACAAGGGAACATTTATTCTAAATTTAGATGACCTCTGTTGAAAGCTGGAGAAAATAGAAATGGATCCAAGTGCTTGTTAGTATGTGTTTGTAGGGAAGTGAAATAAGACCAAGCATTATAGGCAGGCAATTAAACATCCATAGGACTTACCTCTGGATTTTATGGTAATAAAATATTTTTTACAGAGAAAGTTTTGTATGCACGTGAATGCTCTGTGGAAATTACCAAGATATTTGTGCTCCTTAAGTGTTATTTTTTCATAAAATGATATATTCAACCTAATTTTTTGAAAAATTCTAACCTTGCTATATTAGATAAAGGCAATTTGTTGAAATGCACCTTTGTTTACTTTGGAGAGGTGGTTGGAATAATGTCCAAATAAGAGTAGGGGGGTGTCTCTTTTTTCCACCTTAGAAATACTTAGCATTGCAAAGAAAAGAGTTATGAGTCTAGGGAGAGATGTTTGCTCTTATGAAAAACTAAAATTCCATCAGATAATGCAGAATTTCATACATGTAACTGACTTTTTTTTTTTGTTACAATTTCAGTTAAATGTATCCAATCATATTGTCTGGAGATATTTAAAAATACATTATTGCCATTGCACATATATCTTAGTAAATAACACATTAGCCAGCAACTAGCAATTAGCTAAGAAATGGGTTCCATAAGGGATGTGGTTAGACAAGGGATGTGGAAAAAAAAGGGAAGAAGAATTGATGTGTACAATTGAATGAATTTTAAAATTCAGTAAATAAAACGTGTGGAGCATTCCCAGAGCTTTTAACTTGCTGCATATGCCAGTACGAATATTGTGCTTTCAAAATCCAATGGGTTTAACATTTTCAGAAATATATGATGTATGCTTCAAAGATGTGACCAGTTTGTGTGCACAGTTCTAAATTCTATGCAAATGTTGCTTGCACACACAAATAAGCATGTTGAAAGTTAGGGGATGGGTTTGACGCCCCTTTGAAAAGTTTATGGTTAAACTTTAATAAAAACTGCCAGTATAAATAAGCTCCATTTTGTCTCAATTAGTGAAACAAAATTATTTTGTCCATGTTCTGCAGAGATGTCAGTGGAAGTCTTGACAGAACAGTTTTACTAAAAAGGAACAAGACTAGGCTTTCAACAAAATATTAATTCTGTTTGTGGTATCTATTGAGACTTGTTTTCTTGGGAGAAAATCTGCCGAAGCTTTGTTCACATTATTTTATATAGTTACATATGCTTCCAAACTTTAGAATATGAATGTGATAATAGGTATTCATATGTAACCAGGTTGATTGAATTAGTGCTCAGTGCAGTTGGCTGACTATGATTCTTGAAGGCCTCTGTCTCAATCAGTAAAGGAGAGGATAAATGCTGACAACAGGTCTCTGCTGAGGAGAGCACTTAAGTAGGAAGCCTCTGAATAATCTAATGATATAGTGATGAACAATATCTATTGAGAGGAAATATTCGATGAGTCACAGCCTTGCCTTTAGGACTCAAGTATATTTTTCAAGTATACTTTTAATAATCAGACATCACCTTTAAAAGGAATATATTAATTGCATTTTATTACATCGTCATTGTAAATTTTCAGATACACCTCTACCCCGATATAACGCGACCTGATATAACACGAATTTGGATATAACGTGGTAAAGCAGTGCTCCGGGAGGGCGGGGGCTGCGCACTCCGGCGGATCAAAGCAAGTTCGGTATAACGCGGTTTCACCTATAACGCAGTAAGATTTTTTTTGGCTCCCAAGGACAGCACTATATTGAGGTAGAAGTGTACTTATCCAGACCCTGTGCAGGATTTCAAATCTGGAGTTCCTTAGTAATCAAATGACATCAACTGAAATAGCTCCATTTTACATCTGCTCTTAGCTGTTTTGCTTTTACAGTGAGTTAAAAATGCACCCTGACTGATTCTTTGTGATCGAAAGCTTTTTGAACAAAAATGTTTTTTCAAAAAGTGAAAAGGATTTATTATAATGAAAGTTAATTCTGAGTGTTTGTTTTTATTCAGTCAGTTTCCTGACAAGTGTACAGATTGTAATTTTTTTTAAATATTACAAACACTATTCATAGCTGTAATTCAAATGGCTAGGACAAGGGATGTATTCATGCCATAATGCGAAGGATAAATTATTTTGACAGGAATATGCAATTGCTTGGGAGTTGCATAGGTTCCATTATGTGTAATGTGAGAACTTTTCATGTCAACATACCATTGGTAATTTATCATGTGGCGAGAAAAAGCACAGTAATTTAAGAGAGAAAGATGGAATGAAGGTGGTACACAGGTGTGGGGTAGGAAGCAGATGTGGATTATTGCCATATGCATGGACTTTTAATTTCAGACACAATTCAAAAACAGAGGACAGCATATTCATAGTGCTGTGATCCTGGTAAATACTGTACTTGTTTAATAGTGAAAAATGACTCAAATGAGAGCTGAAATACTTGCACGTATTTCAACTAACACTCTTAAGTAAAAATACTAGCAACAGGAAGCCAACACTTCATTATTTAAGCCTTTAGTTTTTCTTTCACAACAGCAGTAAGTTATTGGGGTTTTCCTTGTCAGAGTTACTCACTACATGACAATGACATTTCTGTACTGTACCTAATTTACATACTGTGAGCCACATTTTCACAGAAATGTGTGTGCCTGTTTTAAAGCATACAGATCACGTTACCTGAATTTGGTGCGCAAATGCCTACTCGTACATATAAATTGTGGGGGTTCACATGCATTTTTGCAGTCACAAAATTCAGAAGAGGCTGGTTTCAGGTCATCTGAATATATGCGCTCAGTATACATGATGATGTCAGATCAATGAGCTTGCTGGCTTAGTGTTTTTCAGTCAAACCAAAATCATACCCAGGATAGTAAATGAGCCTTTGGTAAGACCAAACACATACAACTTTAGGAGTACTAAATGCCTTTGGAACAGAACCACATACACTATGTAAACCTTTAGTACATGTGGTATTGGTTAAATGGATACGTTTTCCAGACTCTTCATGTTCATTTTGTAAACATTGGCCTTGCTCCTTCATTCTTTAGTTAGGCAAAAATACCACTGAAATTTGAAGGACCACTGTTGACTTAAAAATCAAACTTCTGTCTGCAAAACTATTTACCTGCTTTTGTGGTGAGTAACCTCTAAAGTAACTAACTGAAAGAGATCAGAGAAAATAGTTTATTTATGTAGTTTGTGTATTTGAAACAGTTTCACGGTTTTTCCTATAGGAGGGATGCCTACTGTTTGTGTGGATTTTTCACACAGCAACAAGGGAAAGAAAAGCACTTTGAATAATAAAAAAATGTGATTATACAACAGCAGTCCCCAAACTTTTTCAATCATGTCTCACCCTTACCTAGTCTGCGCCCCCTGGAAACCAGGTGGGGAGGTGAGTGGCATGGGGAGGGGGCGGGGAGTGAGGGGGCAGGATGGGGGTGAGGGAGGTGACTGGGGCAGGATGCAGGAGGGTAAACTGCGCTCTGGGGGGAGGGGGTGACTGAGGCAGGACGGGGGAGGGGAGCCACACTCGGGGCGGGATGGGGGAGCCACCAGTACCTCTGTTGCCAAAGCCATCCTTGAGTGCTTCTCCAGGCTCCTCCAGCAGCTGTTGCTCTTCCCGCCCCCCAGCAGCAAGGCCAGTTACTGCGGGTAACCGGACTTTTAGTGTCCGGTCAGCAGTGTTGACTGGACATTGCCAGTCCCCATTCTGACCTGAATTTCTGATTGAAAACTGGGCACCTGCAACGCTAAGCTGGTGCTGGGGGCCGTGTCTGGGAGCTGAAGCTGGGAGGGGAGTTGTGGTTGGGACTGGAGCAGGACTGAGGCCAGGGCTGGGAACAGAGCGTGGCTGGCCTGGGCCTGCCACATGCCTCCCCTCCCCTGGCATTCCTCTGAGTCCCCTAGGGGGGCGCACCTCACAGTTTGGGGACTACTGTTGTAGAACCATAGAAATTGTCAGGAGGACTCAGATGGATACATCACCTTAAAGTACTGCTAGCTCGTTATTTTTTAACTCCCTTTGGTTTCCAGTTGAGAATGCCCTTTTAATTGTAATTAGGCCTAAATAAGGAGTGCAGCTCATGCTTATTGTATCTTAATCGTGTGCATGTAAAGCTTATTGAGAACATTGAATGTACAATAAAATATTTTCTGTAGGTGCTGGTAGTCTAGAATTTCTGAACATACCAATATTAGCATTTAGAAATGAGCCTTACACCAGCAAGAAGTTAATTGTCTTTTGCTCTCAAATAGTTCTCCAATTGCCCACTTGAACATAAGTGACATTCTGTTGGTGCTTTCTGCACTAATGTTAATTTTGATTAGCCGAGAATTGGTGTGGAACTTCCATTTTAATTTAGCAGTGTTGTTGTAGCAGTGTTGGTCCCCGGGTATGAGAGACACAAGGTGGGTGAAGTGGTATCTTTTATTGGCTCAACTTCTGTTAACCTGAGCTGTAGCTGTTCTCTGTGACCCCTCTGATGGAGGATCACACAATGCAGAGAGGAAATTAATGCTGTTTTGAGCAGCATTAACTAATATCCATTTACCTTGGAATCTGGGCTACCCTGCAATAGAAACATTGCTGGTTTGTGAAGAGTGCTTTGGTGACAGATATTTGGAGAAGTAAAGTATAGTAGAGTCCTTTTCGTCCTTATTTGCCCCTACCATTCATGTAGATCCCTTGCACTGCTTCCACAGGACTTATGTGGTTTTTGCTTCCTTCCATGCTACCAACAGAGGGGACATATGGTGCCAATACAAGGCTTAGTCATTAGAATTCATGGTCATCCATCAATATTTTCCATTTTACAAAAAAGGCCTATGGGACTCTGGTAATGGGGATATACAAGTTAGTGAATTTCTGTTAAATTAACTTTCATTGTCTATAGAACTTAATATGTTTGAAATTTCTGTGTGGAAGAATATGTAATACAAAAGCTTTATAAAGACTTTCTCTGAAGCTGGCATAATTTTTCTACTCTGGAGTGTTACATTAAAAATGTTGAGGGCCTCGATGCGTAAATAGGTAGCTAGCTATTACCAGCCACTTCCACATATGATATAAAATCTGAATTGGGGAAACATATATTTATGGGTGAGGGGAGCCTCTCCCTTATGGAACGCCACAGGAGGAGAGGGGGCATGATCTGTGCTCTGCCACAGCCCCTGATTAGTTTGCAAGGATCATCACAGTTTCCAAATGGCTTGAAAGCAGTACAGGAAGTCTATGCAGAGAGTAATTCTTAAACATTTTTTTTAAAATCTATGGAAATTCCCTGGGGAAAACCATTATTAACCTAAAGTCAAGGCTGAAAGAATCTGTCGCTTACTTCAGCCAAACAACTTTGTAAGAAAAGTAAGAATTCTACTTTACAGCCCCCAAATTATTCAAAAAGTACAAATGCATTGTTGAGTTTATCCAAACAGCCTTAACTTTACATCAGAGCACCACCCTGAGCATGATCACAAACTGAGACAATCTTACCTGGTCATTACACAAGTTCATGTCATCAGTGACCATAAAACATAGAAGGCCAAATTATTTTCTAGTGCAAATGGGCAAAATGTCATTGATGTCAGCATTGTTTCCCATTTATACCAGCAGAGAACTTGGTCCCAATGCCTTTTTCGTAAAACATCCAGTGCTGGTGCCAGACAGTGATCTTTTTTTATGGTCCATCTGTTTTTAACAATTCCTGAACAGACAGGTAGCATATTGAAAGCATTTTTACTTAGTTATTCAAAAAATTCCATAAGCTGCAGAAGACACAAATGTCATAAGACTTGGAGCTAGTGTGTCTTTCTGTCCTAGAACAGAAATTTATTTGGCCAAGATCATGAAATTTTGGCACTTAGTGGAAAGAGCAGAAGTTTGTGTGATAATGAAGATTGAAACTTCATTTAGGAGATAGAGTTCAGGACAACAGCGCCTGTATTCCCCGTCATGGTCCATTCAGGGCACCTGCTCTCAGGCTTCTAGCTCCCCAGCCATGACCTCTCTTGCATGAAGACACAAGGCTCTCTCCCTTCTGGCTGAGGTGTTTCCAGGCTGCACAGTTCCCTGCCTACATTGTGAATTCCCTGCAAGTCAGACTGCCAAAACAGGCTTGCTCTACTTTTTGTCTCGGAGGCTATAAACAGTGTAGTTACCTACAGTTAAGTTACCACACAGCTTTCTAAGCAAGCATATTTATTCTTAAGGTAAAAGCATTACAGAGAAAACATCTCCACAATGGCTCTGGTTGGTGTCAGTCCTTCCAATCTTTCCCTATTGATTGGGCTCCCCCCCCCCCCCCCCATTGACAGAAGGTCCTGTCTGTTTGCTAGGTCGGAGCAAAGGCTCTTGATCATTTAAACCCAGGTTATTTATCCAAAAGTGCTTTCATTGTCTGCTGGTCTCTAGGGTATCCAGTTTGAACCACTATATGCAAGTCTCTCCAAATGGTGGTGCCCCGTCAGAGATTTTACAGACTGAATGAATTTGCATAATTACACCTCCACCCAGCCATGGAATTACATACAATCCCTGGCCCACAGTGATACATTCACTTACTACAGTAAGATATAACTTAATTCAGTAAGGTTTGTCCAGGATATTTAAAGAGATTGCCATATCTGTCACAGGAAAGATTTATGAAACCAGCTACGAAACCAGTGCTTTTTGCTTTTTTCGGTAGCCCACTGATAAACTGTTCAAATACCGTCTGAAAATTGGATGTCCATACCTACAATTGAAGCCTTCTTAAAACTCTTCAGGGGGAAAAAAAATTCAGGAAGCTGGAAGGCTAATGGCAATATGGTTACTGTGTCGGGGGGGGTTGCAAAATTTAGGATGTCCTGGCCATAACCTGAGCACATTTTGAAACTGGTTTAGAGGGGGGAAAAGCCCAAACCAAAAATTGATTAATTGGAAAATAAATTGACAAAGTTGTTATAAAAGGAAGAAGAGAAGATGGAAGGCTGACCACATAACAAGTTAAGTTAATATTCTTTGGATGATTTTAACTTTGCATTTGCACACGTTCGAATGTGTGGAATTTTTGTTTATTTAAATATAATGTGGAAGATTAAATTTGAATTTCCAAGTTTTTTAATATTGGCATATTAGGAAAAAACTAGAGCAGTCTCAAACTGGTACATTCTTTAAAGCTGAACTCTGGGTTAAGAGTTTTGAAATGGAGAGGATCCCACTTGAAATTAATTCAGAAGTAGTCAGTCAGTTTATAGTGTGAAAGTTCAGTGCAAATGACAATTCCTGATACAGTGAACTTTAACTTGATAGTGAATTTCTTTAGGAAAAAAGGACTTAACTGCTGCAGTGTTCCTCTATATTTAGGCTGAGTGATAGATGTGGAGTAATCAAGATGTCTTCATTTCTTTAAAAACACTGAAAAAAGAGTCTATATTTTGTTACATTTCTTGAGGGAGGGCTTTTCTGCAAGCAGAGATCTTTAAGAGGAGTCTTTGTTCTAGTTGTATAAATACTTCAGACACTATAAATACTCTGAATAACAATATGTGGAACCCTTCACTACTTCAGAGTATAACTTGAAAGGTAATCCCTGGCCTGTGGTATTAGGTGGATTACAGTGATTTGCGTAATATGTGCAGTCTCATGAGAGGGAATACTAACCTGAAGACTGAAGGCAGTTCTTAATTTCTGGTGTCAGTGGCCTCACCAGAGCCATGTTCACTGGAACGCTTGATGCTGTTGCTGGCATTGTGTAATATGAAGCCTGCAGGCAGAATCAGCATGAACTTTAAGAAAATGGTTGAGGATTATATAACCATTTAAAAAAGGCAGGGTTGACCATACAGGAATATGAAGAGTAATGCAAATAAAAGCTCTAATATAAGAGATTTTAAATACGTTAATTTTGAAATGCTTCTAGCAACTCCAGTGAAACTGAGCTGAAGTAAACTGGATGAGTTTAGAAGGCTTTGGCAATCATAATACACAGTCTGTACTGTACAGAGTTCACCTTTCAGTAGTTTGTGGTGTTTGTCTACTGTCAATACTCTAAATTAAACAAGTTTCATTAAGGGATTTCTATTGCAATTTTTTCCATGCAGTATAGAATCGACTAGTAAATAACTAAAACAGATGAACAGAATGTCAGAGACCAGGAATTACATTTAGGGCCTGGTACTGCATGCCTTACTCAGGCAAATCTGACACTGACATCCAATGGGAAATTTCAGTACGAATAGCAAATAGGAGATAGCTAAATAAAAGCATATATGTGGTGGTGTTTTGTTTTTTTGAAAGGGAGCAATTGCATTATTTTTGTGTTCACTCTTTTTAAGGTCTTGGATCCAGAACAAAATCATAGCTTCACTGATCACTACTTAAATGTAGCCTTTGACCTATCCCAAGTCCTTTTTATAGCCACAGCCAACACTACTGCTACCATCCCACCAGCTCTGTTGGACAGAATGGAGGTCATTCAGGTTCCAGGTAACACTTAAGTGCTTTGATTAAAATGATTGCTTTTTCCCTTCAAAAAAAAGTGTACTCTCATAAGGCTAGCACCACAGAAAATTAGAATCTGTTGCCAAGACTTTCTACAGCAACTAATTCATTTGATTGCCTCTATTTTTGGGTGTCCATCTTGAGACACTGTCAGAGGTCCTGATTTTCAGTGTGGGGGATGTTCAATGTTTCACTTTTGAAAATCTAGGCCTAAGCATGTGACATAGTTTGTGACAGATGCAGTACTGTGCAGTCTGTGAAGAACTTTAATGAATGGATTGGTGTATATCTGTCCTACCCTGCTGTCAGTTAATAGTTTCTTTACAAGATCTTGAAGAGAGAGCTTTTGCTTTGCAGCAGGAAGATTGGAGTTCTATCCGTGTTGAATGGTCACATCAGGGATCATAATGACATCCATTAAATTCTAGCTGGTCACAGATTTGTGGCTGTGTACAGCTAGATACTACATTGAAATGTACACTGATCTACACAGAAAAAGTCCTCTTGAGTGCCCCCTAATTCTTGTGGGGAGAGGAATCTCTTGGTGGTTTTATTTTTGTTACATTTTACATTCTGATACGTTTTACATGGCATACAGAACAAATTTTCAAAAGAGTCTCAGTTTACTCTCTAAGACCTCAATCCACAATTTCATATGTGCATAACTTTACTCATATAAATCCCAGTAGAATTGTTTGAGTGAATCAACTCTCACACATGCATGTTTGCAGGATTGGGATCTGATTTTTCATCTGAAATCTTGGGGGTTTAAATGGATATAATTCTGATATCCATCTACCAAACTTGAATGTGTAAGAGCTACTTGTAACCAAAAATCAGATAGATGTCTGATTCAGTTGTATATAAAATATCATTCCATAAACATACTGTGCAAACATAGTTACACCCATAATTGACTGCACCTGTGAAATTAGAGGATTTTTTCAAAATTATGCCCTGGATGATCATAATAAATAAATAATTGATTGTTCCCATATTGTCAAAAGAGTAACTATAGAGTATATGGACAGATGTGAAGTTTCCCCATAACGTACTTCAGAAGTATTTTCTGCTTTCATTGATTGTTCATACCATCTGGCATGGCAGAAGCCAAATCTTGGGAGTCTCTCAATCCAAGACCTGATCTAAGCAAAAATCAGCAATTTTTACAGGGTATGCTTTGGAATTTTGGAGTTTAAAACAACTGTCTAGTCGGGCAAGCAATTCACCTGTTGGAGCTAATGGACTCCTGAGATTATTGGAGATTGAGAGTGATTTGAATATAATTCAGTAAACTAACTCCTTACTTTGTTAAATTTTCTCAGTTTTACATTTAATTTAGTAAGAAGTTTGACGTCCTGGTACAGTATAGGTAAGAAGATGAATGAAATGCTTTCTTTTGAAGGATATACACAAGAAGAGAAGATAGAAATTGCACATAGACACTTGATCCCTAAACAGCTAGAACAGCATGGGTTGACTCCTCAGCAGATTCAGATTCCACAAGTAACTACCCTGGACATCATCACCAGGTAAATGTGCTGTTCGCTACTTTTAGGCTCTAGATTACTTTTCTTGTGGTACATTAATAGAAAATTTTTAATGTGACACCATAAAGCATTTCCACAAGATTAGTGAGGGATTCCTTTGTAAACTGAATAGTTAATGGCATAAATATTCCAGTGTTCTGTTGTCGTAGAGTCACAATATGCATAATTGTTCTAGCAGATCACCTGCTGCTTTTTGTTTTAATGGAAGATTTATTTATGCCTAGATTAGAAAATCCTTGTCAACGTCACCTGTAAAGAACCACTGTCTTAATCCACTACCTGTTGCATGTTTAAATAAATAAATGGAGATATCCTATCTCCTAGAACTGGAAGGGGCGTTGAAAGGTCATCGAGTCCAGCCCCCTGCCTTCACTAGCAGGACCAAGTACTGATTTTGCCCCAGACCCCTAGGTGGCCCCCTCAAGGATTGAACTCACAACCCTGGGTATAGCAGGCCAATGCTCAAACCACTGAGCTATCCCTCCCCCCCATGTAGAAACATGGTTTACACACAAAAAAAATAAAAAAAGTTTAAACATTAAAAAGTCATGTACGTAATTTCCCATTATTTTTTAACACCACTGATGCAAGATGCTCCAGATATATATTAAGGTAATAAAATTAACAGTGGAAAGTAATACAGAATAGAACATTCTATCCTTAAGGGGATTAAGTTAGGGGGTTGCTGTGGGCTACATAACTTTGAATTTCTTGACTTGTTTTGGATATTAAAATTGCACCTGCACTAGGACCAGCAACACAGGTGGGATGGGACGGTACAAGGAACCTACCTCCCACCTCAGCTTTGTGCATGCCACTCAAGGATGAGGGATGATCACAGTCCCTGTGTTTAGAGGTGCGCAAAAACTTACACATACTTCTGGAGATGAAAATTTTGCACAAGGGTGGAGTGATGCAGAAGATCACTCCACATTGGCCTGCATAAATGGTAGAGAAGGCAGCAGGCTACACTATCCACTTCACACTTCAAAAAGAGGAGAGAGGCCATGACAGGGACTGGAGAGGATGATCCTCTCTCTTTCCTCTGAGTGGCAGATCAAAAGAATGCTAGGTAGGAAGTGCAGGGTAAGTCTTGCAGAGGGCAGCAGCCTGGAGCACTGTAGACAGTGGTCAATAACATACATAGTGAGCGCCCTTGCACCCCCATCCCCCATCTTCACCCTTTCCTTTGAAAGGTAAGTTTTCTCTTCTGCTCAAAGTTCCTGTTTGAGGGAAATGCTTTTCCCATTTCTTCCCCAGCTGTGTATTCCTTACTTGAGAGAAAATATTTTTCTCCTTGCCTTCCCTGAAACTGCTCCTGGTCTCTTGGATCAAGAGTTGGTCACGGGTCTGCTGTGTGTTCCTCTGCTCTCTTCCACAGTATTGCTGCAGATTTTATGAGTAGGTGTCAGACACAGGTGCTCCTTTCTCCCTTTCCCTGCTCAGATTAGCATGTTCCAGCATCTTCAGAGAAATCTATAAACTAGAAACAAAGGAAAAACTACCATTGAAAATGTATCTATAGAGCAATAGGATTTGTAGGTGGGGGAGTTGATGTGTTGGTAAGTAAAACAAGCATTGATGATACTCTGCTTATAGACTTAAATCCAGAGTAAAATATTTTCTTTGTGGTAGATACACTAGAGAGGCAGGAGTCCGCTCTTTGGATCGGAAATTTGGAGCTATTTGCAGAGCAGTGGCTGTGAAAGTGGCAGAAGGACACCACAAGGAGACAAAGCCAGATCGCTCTGAAGTGACTGAAGAAGGTTTGTGTTCCTTTTCTGTACTTTATCAGAAAGTAGATTCATGGTGGTATGTTTGTTTGAGAAGTGCCTCCAGTATTCGGGGCCTGATTCATCACTGTCTTACTCTAGAGTTTTATGTCTCTGTAACTGCATTGTTTTATAATATTTTTCAATGGAATAACACCTTTGAAAACTGGAGTGAAATCGTGGTGAATCAGGCCCTGGAACATGTGTTGTAGGGCACAATTCCACCCTGCTAGGAAGATTAACTGGGTCATGAAATAGGCCTTTTTCATCTCCAATATCTGTGATTAAATTTGTATATGGTTTTCAGTCACTCAAATCAGGTTGTTAATGTAAACCAACTTTTACAAATCCCTTTTTGCTCTTCATGGAAAGTAAACTTTTTAACCAAAGCTTGAACTATGCCCTGGTTCTAATTTTTGTGAAGGTTTTTCTTTATTGTTCCGTCTCTATATCCAGAACATTGAAACAGTGTCCTTCTAATCCTAGGAAGCGACACTTCAGTGATCAAGAGTTTGTATTTGACATTTTGTTAAGTTAGATGTCTGGAGGAAGTGAAGGATTTTTTTCCCCCTCAGAGACAAACTCTTTTTAGTGTGCAAATGAAATTGTTCTGCATTTTGTAAGTACTGGGATTCTTTTTATTTGATCTAGGCGTATAGTAGTACTCAATATTGGTCTCTCAGAGCTTTAGTAACTTCTTTCAGTTTTATCAAGTCTATAGTTATTTTCCATTTATACAGAAGATAGTGATTTATTGGTCCCAGTAACCCACTAACCTCTTAACAATCAGTTGTAATGTCTCTTTGTGAAAAGTATCAGAGGGGTAGCGTGTTAGTCTGGATCTGTAAAAGCAGCAAATTGTCCTATGGCACAGGACTCTGCTTCTTTGTGGAAAGTTATCGCTGTACTAAAATGCACAGACGTTCGGGGTAGTTAGCATCATACTGCTGCAGTAGTATCTTGTTACTGTGTTGGAATAGTAAACGACAAACTTTTAACACAAATTTGGTCTCCTCACTCTGATGTTTTATTTGCATAGCAGAAGTTCACCAAATCTAATTAAACACTGATATTAACATTTGTTTTCCTGGTAGGAAATGTTCTGAGTGTTAAGCAGGTGCAGTAGGTTAATGAGCTAGACTTTCACTTGTGGCAGAGCTAAAGTCAGCTCTCCATAGATCATGAGAGAAATGTGCAGTACTCTAAACTTGTGTCCTAGTAGAGCTCTGCCACATTGTAAAGATATCATATATGGGTCAAATCTTGCGGTCTTGCTTCAGGCAAAACACTGTTATCTGTGGTAGTATTTCCTAAATAAGAACAGCAGGATTTGGCTTAGAAATGTGGTAGTTTTCCAGGTGTGGTATAGAAGGGGTTTTGCATCTCAAGAATAACGTACGTGTGTGTGTGTGTGTGTGTATGTGTATATTTATTTATTTATTTATTTTGCATCTCAAGAATAACGTGTGTGTGTGTGTGTGTGTGTGTGTGTGTGTGATTTTTTATATATATATATATTATCAATCTCACACACACACACACGTGTTGTTCTTGAGATGCAAAACCCCTGCTGTATAATACCTGGAAAACTACCACATTTCTAGGCCAAATCCTGCTGTTCTTATTTAGGAAATACTACAACAGATATATATATATGTGTGTGTGTGTGTATGTATGTTATATAAATAAATAAATAAAAATTTCTGGTAACCTTGCCCATTATTCATGCCTGGTAGAACCCTTTTTATTTATTTTTTTTTAAATGTGTGAACTGGTCTGTCATGGAAAAATAGCATGAAGAATATGAAAATAAATCAGATTTGAGTCAGTAAACTTGGCTTTCCAAGTGATGTATACAGTCATTGTCTCAGCATTCTTCTGTGTAGTAAACCCTGATAATTTTAGAGATGAATATACAAATACTTGATAAGAGAATTGGTGAGAGCTTGGAAACTATTTATGTCTATAAATTTGCTCTCACTACACTATTATTTGCTAGCATTTTTCTCAGACTTTGGAAATTAATAATAGCTTGCCGTCAGTCACGTGCTTATCTACTACCTGACATCTTGCTAAGAGTCCGTTTTTCTCCAAACATCTTTCTTAGCCAACTTTTTGTTTGTCATTTATGATAGCAGATAGACTAATTAGGACCAGAAGCAATAACCACAGATGGAAGTTATACAAGGTACAAGTTGTAGCTGTGGAATAGCTAGGAACCTAAAACAGTCTGTGATTATCATACCTGTTTTATTTGAGAAAGGAAAACAAATCGGTTTTAAAGCATTTCAGTGTTAATATGAACAGTACTATCAATATTTTTTCCGCTATTTTAAAAAACTTCAATGCCTGCCCATCTGCTTTGCTACTGAAAAGAGAGTTTATCTAGACTAGAATATATTGAGGCTGAGCAATGGAAGAGGGAGAGCAACCTTTATTTTGGCAAGCCATTTACTCAGATAAGACAGTACAGCAGGGTATATATATATATTTTTAATTTCTTTTGGTTCTTAAAACTTCTTTGCTTTTTGGATTCCAGCCCTAAGCATTTAGTCAAATCATGGTGGTGGAAGTTGTCAGAGCAAATTGCACAGGAGAAACCATTCTGCAGGGAATGCAGGCTCAGGATAGAAAAGGAGAGAATACTACTCTTAAAGTAGTTGAAACATATGATTAACTCAAACTGCTTGAACTTTTACCTAATTTCCAGGCTTTTTTTTACTACGGAGTTTTCCATTGGCACTGGTGATGTTGATGCAGCTATTGCCAGCCACTGGCATTTTGACAATTTTTCCTTCAAAATGGACTAGAGGGTGACACCAACCCCTGTAAAGTCTTTAATATTTTGTTCCGACTGTGTCCTCCCTTTTTGTTTTATTTAAAATTGTTTTATATTCTTTACTTCAACATCCCTTTGTGAGAGGAAGTACAAATACAGTTTGGTTGTGTATATGCAGTGGGACAGGATGATGAAGGTTTGAGAGCAGGCATTTTGTGTCTGTGTTGAATGGCATCTTTCCAATAGGGATGTGGTAGAAAAACATTTGTAAAAAGTAGACCTTCAGTGGGCTTTCCTACATGCCTTGTGGCTTTATTTCTTTGCTACTTTTCTGTTCTCTGGAGCAAGAACTTTTGCTTTCTTCCTAGATTCCTAAGTAGCATAATAGTTTATGCCAGACATAATAATACCTTGCTCCTGTATAACAATTTTCATCAGTAGATCTCAAAGTTATTTATAGAGGAGGTAAGTACCATTATCCTCATTTTACAGATGGAAAACGGAGGCACAGAAAAGTGAAATGACTTGTTCGAGGTCAGCTAGCAGGCCAGTGGCTGAGTTGGGAATAGAACTCGGGTATCTTGATTCCTACCCAACTGCTTTATTCACTAAACCACACTGCCCCTCTAATAAAAATGCATCCTCTTTCAAATATCGCTATACAGTAGTAAATATTAAAATCAGGTGCTCATTCATAGGGTTTTTAAGAGTTTTCATGTCTTCTCACCATTTATTTTCGCTTCTGAATTAATATCCCTTGGATAAGAAATACCACTAATAACCCCACACACATTTTTTTATTCAATACTGAGTCAAAACCATGGTATGTCCTCAGAATTCTGTCATTTTTCTTCAAGTGGTTGCTCATATCGATTCCAATTAGGTGTGTGCACGCCGCATGCACAGGTCATATATTGACCGCCAATATCGGCAGGGTGATATATTGAGCGCCATGGAGGCGCCACTCCAGGGGGCTCCACAGCTGACCCGACGGGTGCTGCTAGGGGAAAAACTTTCCGACAACTGTGCCCATGGCCCGCACACGCCTAATTGGAATAGATATGAGCAACACATCTCAAAGAACATCACTTACAAGAAGGTGAGTAACCGTTTTTTTCTTTGCAGCAGAGAATACATATGCATGCTAATGAACATGCTTATCTTAAATGTGAATTATAAAATGCACTTTTACTGTTAGGATGTAGAATATACTTTAGAGATTGTTTTTCTGTTTAGATTGGCTATGGGAGTATTAGTTTCAGTATCTTTATACTTCAAAACATATTGCTTTTTCCATATACGTTTTGTGAGACAGATAATTGTCTATTTTTTAGTGTCCACCTCTCTACACTAGAAGGACCTTAAGATAGACTACACTGTTTAGATTGCCTAGTGCTGAGTACCTTTCAAAGCTCCTAGCAAGCTCGTATTGTGGAAAAACCTTCAGTAATCTTTATGCCAGTCATCAAAAACCATGGAGACGTTGAACATTGTGAATAGTGGAGAACTTAAGAGGTTAAGGGCAAGACATGTATAGATATTATATGCCAAGGGTTTTTTCATGCACTATACATTTTCAGGTGACCACTCCATATTGAAAATGGAGACTTTTCTGAGACCAGAAAAACAGGAAAAAATCAGGTTAGTAATATGCAGTTCAGTAAGCTTTCAGAGTTCTTCCTGTAGAAATATACCATTAATTAGAAAGGAACATATAAAGGGACTTTACCAATTATAAAACTCTGTTACATGATATTTCTGTGTAATTTTCCTTTCTATTTTTTCCTTATCCAATACTTGTTCTTCTTTTTCAACTTGCCATTTCCTGTGATCTTGTGAGAGCATAAGAATTTCCACAGAAATAACACTGCTCTACAGCCAAAATGCTTCTGAAATAAATTTAGTCAAACTTTACTAATTCTGGGTCACTGAGAACGAAAATGATGCTTAAAATTGTTGATTGGCTCTCGTTTTCAAGATATGCTATTGGGTCAGTATATATGACCCTTGACTTGGGAATGGCGGAGGATAAGTGAGTTATAAAGGGAAGGGATCTCAATTTAAACCAGAAATAACTAAAATACATCTTTGACCTGATCTATGAATAAATCTATGACTGGGTTTGGACAGTACTTGCTTTTTAGGCAAAACAATGAATGATGCAATCTGAAGCTGGTATTGCGTCATACATGATATGAATTGCATCATGTTATTCCTAGAAGTCATGGATGATGCCATCATAATGAAGCTTACATCACTCTGCTGAACAAATTGCCGTATATCAGCTCTAGAAATCATACAGTGTCGTGCTCTCTTATTTGTCAGTGTTTGATTTTGCAAAGGGACACATTTCTGTTTAGACAAAGTGAGCAGAGATGCCTCGTACTTGTGTGAACAGTGCAGATAACTTCTGCTATGTTTGTGGTGAAGTGACTTTTGCATCACAAAAGCGCAGTATAACCACTATGGTTAAGAAAGCCTATCACCTTTATTTTGGCCGCAAAATTGGAGATCAGGACAAGAGGTGGGCCCCACACAAATGCTGCAACACTTGTGCAACAAATCTTCGCCAGTGGTTGAACAGGAAAAGGAAATCTATGCCTTTTGCAGTGCCAATGATTTTGAGAGAGCCAACAGCTCATACCAGCAAGTGTTACTTCTGCATGGTGCCTCCAGTTGGGAAAGGTGTGTCAAAGAAGAAAAAGTGGACTGTGCATTATCCAAACATTCCATCAGCTATCCGCCCAGTACCTCACGGAGAAGGACTGCCGGTTCCTGATGTACCAGAATCATTCTCACTTGAGTCAGACGAGGAAGAGGATGAAACTTCTGGTCCTGAACCATCAATGTCACAGGACCCACATTTTCTCCCATCCTCCTCCTCTGAACCACACCTCATAACACAAGGTGAACTGAATGACCTTGTCAGGGATTTGGAACTACCCAAGAGTAAGGCAGAGCTGTTGGGCTCCAGACTACAGCAGTGGAATCCTGGCAGATGATGTTAGGGTTTCCATGTTCCGTGACTGTCAAAAGGATCTTGTCCCATTCTTCTTCATGGAAGGTGATCTTGTAGCCTGCAACAACATCGAAGGTGTGATGGCAGCCCTCAACATCGTTCACGATCCAGATGAGTGGAGACTGTTCATTGATTCATCGAAGACGAGTCTTAAAGCTGTTTTACTGCATAATGGCAATGTTTTGCCATCAATTCCAGTTGGTCATGCAGTCCATATGAAGGAAACCTATGACAACATGAAACAACTTTTGAGGTACATAAACTATGACCAACATCAGTGGCAGCTTTGTGGCGATTTGAAGGTTGTTGCTCTCTTGCTTGGTCTGCAGACTGGATACATAAAGTACTGCTGTTTTCTCTGCGAATGGGATAGTCGTGCAAGAGATTCCCACTACATCAAGAAAGATTGGCCACTCCGACAGTCATTGGAGCCTGGGAGGAAAAGTGTTCAGCATCCACCACTTGTTGAATCAAGGAAAAAACGGTTACTCACCTTTGTAACTGTTGTTCTTCGAGATGTGTTGCTCATATCCATTCCAATTAGGTGTGCGCGGGCCGCATGCACCATCGTCGGAGAAATTTTCTACCCTAGCAACACCCGGTGGGTCGGCTGTGGAGCCCCTGGAGTGGCGCCTTCATGGCGCTGGATATATACCCCAGCCGACCCAGCGCCCCCTCAGTTCCTTCTTGCTGGCTACTCCGACAGTGGGGATGGGGGGCGAGTTTGGAATGGATATGAGCAACACATCTCGAAGAACAACAGTTACAAAGGTGAGTAACTTTTTTTCTTCTTTGAGTGCTTGCTCATATCGATTCCAATTAGGTGACTACCAAGCCTTACCTAGGCGGTGGGGTCGGAGTGAGACATCGCTGTGTGCAAAACCGCTGATCCGAATGCAGCATCATCTCTGGACTGCTGTACCAGTGCATAGTGAGCGGCGAAGGTGTGGACCGATGACCAAACCGCAGCTCTACAAATGTCTTGGATCGGGACTTGAGCCAGGAAGGCAGTCGAGGAGGCTTGAGCCCTCGTAGAGTGGGCGGTGAGGAGCGGCGTCGGGGCACCGGCCAGGTCGTAGCAAGCATGAATGCAGGACGTGATCCACGAGGAGAGACGTTGTGAGGAGACCGGTAAGCCTTTCATCCGGTCGGCCACTGCAACGAAGAGTTGTCGTCTTCCTAAACGGCTTTGTACGCTCAATATAGAAAGCCAGGGCCCTGCGTACGTCCAAGGAATGCATACGCTGGTCTTGACGGGTGGCGTGCGGCTTAGGATGGAAGACTGGGAGAAATATATCCTGGTTCACATGAAAAGGTGAAACTACCTTGGGAAGAAAGGCAGGGTGGGGGCGAAGCTGCACCTTGTCTTTATGGAAAACTGTGTATGGAGGTTCGGACGTAAGCGCCCTGATTTCAGAAACCCGCCTTGCTGAAGTGATGGCTACCAGGAAGGCTGTCTTCCAAGATAGTTACAGGAGTGAGCGGGTAGCCAATGGCTCGAACAGGGGCCCTGTGAGCTTGCAGAGAACCAGGTTAAGATCCCACGCCGGAACGGGTTGGCATTGCTCTGGGTACGTCCGGTCTAAGCCCTTGAGGAATCTAACGACCACCGGGTTAGAGAAGACCGAGGAAGTCAGTTCTCCTGGGTGGAACGCCTATATAGCGGCCAGGTGAACCCTGATTGAAGATATCGCCAAGCCCTGCTGTTTCAGGGATAGGAGATATTCGAGTATAAAGGGAATTGACGCCTGCAAGGGGGGCGTAGCCCGCTGCGCGCACCAACAGGAGAACCGTTTCCACTTGGCTAAGTAAGTGGTCCGTGTAGAGGGCTTTCTACTTCCCAGCAGAAACTGTTGCACGGGATGTGAGCATTGTAGCTCTGTCCGATTTAGCCATGGAGCAACCACGCTGTGAGGTGGAGCGATTGCAAGTCGGGGTGACAGTCGGCCGTGGTCCTGAGAGATCAGGTCTGGGCACAAGGGAAGCGTGATCGGAGTTTGAACCGATAGCTCCAGAAGTGTGGTGTACCAGTGCTGTCTTGGCCAAGCTGGAGTGACTAGAATGAGACGTGCCTCGTCTCTGCGTAGCTTGAGCAGTACCATGTGGACCAGTGGGAATGGAGGAAAAGCGTAAAACAGCTGGTCTTTCCACGTCAGAAGGAAAGCATCTGAAAGGGAGCCCGGAGATCGCCCTTGTAGGGAGCAGAACACGTGGCACTTCCTGTTGGCTCGAGATGCGAACAGGTCGACCTGGGGAAATCCCCACCTCTGGAAGATGGAATAGATGATGTCTGGGCTATCGACCACTCGTGCGTCTGGAAGGATCTGCTGAGACGGTCCGCTAGAGTGTCCTGGACTCCAGGGAGGAACGATGCCATGAGATGTATCGAGTGGGCAATGCAGAACTCCCACAGGCGAATGGCCTCTTGGCATAGGAGAGACGACCGGGCTCCTCCTTGCTTCTTGATGTACAACATGGCCGTGGTGGTGTCTGTGAGGACTGACACGCAACGGCCGTGCAGGAGACCGAGAAATGCCTGACAGGCTAGATGCATGGCCATCAGCTCTCAAACATTGATGTGCAGAGCTAGTTGGGATGCGGTCCACAGGCCCTGAGTGTGGTGCTCTCCGAGGTGAGCGCCCCAACCGAGAGATGAAGCGTCCGTGACCAGGCGCAGGGAGGGTTGTGGGGCGTGAAACAGCATTCCTGCACCAACCGCCTTGTGATCCAGCCAGCAGGTGAGAGAGGTCAGGACCGAGTTCGGTATCGTGACCACCATGTTCTGGTTGTCCCGATAAGGACGGTACACCGACGATACCCAGGCCTGAAGTGGGCGAAGCCGAAGTCTGGCATGCCCGGTTACGTAAGTGCAAGAGGCCGTGTGTCCCAACAGGCTGAGGCACGTCCTTATTGTGGTAATTGGGAAGACCTGGAGCCCTTGGATGATGCCTGTGATGGTGTGAAACCGATTGTCTGGTAGAAGAGCTCGGGCGAGTCTGGAGTCTAAGACTGCCCCGATAAACTCTGTTCTCTGGGTTGGCTCCAGAGTGGACTTTTCTTTGTTGAGTAGAATGCCTAACTCGTGGAATGTTTGCAGTATTATCTGGACGTGAGCTTGAACTTGCTCCCTGGTGCGGCCGCGCACCAGCCAGTCGTCTAGATACGGGAACACCCGTATCCTTTGTCTACGAAGGTATGTTGCCACGACAGCCATACATTTGGTGAACACTCTCGGAGCCGCGGACAAGCCGAAGGGAAGGACAGCAAATTGGTAGTGCACTTTGTTTACTACAAATCGAAGGAAGCGCCTGTGTGGGGGCGTAAATTGCTATATGAAAATATGCGTCCTTCATGTCGAGGGTGGCGAACCAGTCTCCAGGATCCAGGGAAGGGATGATGGTCCCCAAGGAGACAATGCGGAACTTCAACTTTACTATGAATTTGTTGAGTCCGCGTAAGTCTAAAATGGGACGTAGACCCCCTTTTGCTTTGGGGATCAGGAAGTAGCGAGAGTAGAACCCCCTGCCCCTTAACTCTGGGGGAACCTCCTCTATGGCCCCCATGGAGAGGAGGCCAAAAACCTCCTGTGTAAGGAGATGCTCGTGAGAAGGGTCCCTGAAGAGGGACGGGGAGGGGGGTAGGAGGGGGGGAACAAAGAAAACTGGAGAGCGTATCCCCTCTCCACCGTGCGAAGGACCCAGCAGTCCGAGGTTATAATGGACCAAGCACAGTGGAAACGGGAGAGGCGATCCCGAAAGGAGGGAGATGGATCCTGGGTAGTGGCTGGGGCGCCGTCCTTGAGTGCACCTTCAAAAGTTTTGTCTAGGACCTGAAGGTGGCCTAAGCGGGCCCTGGTTCTGACCGGGTTGAGGGCCGGTCGACCTTCGTCAACCACCTAGTCCCTGCCTTCTGGCAAAGTTTTGTCTTGGACGAGGTGAGGGAGGGTAGAACCTTTGCGGCTGGGGCCTAAAGGGTCTGCGCTGGGGCCCTGGGACATGCATCCCCAGGGAGCGCTTGACGGTTCTCGAATCCTTGAGGCTCTGCAATCGAGAGTCCGTCTTGTCCGAGAATAACCCTTGGCCCTCGAACGGTAGATCCTGCAGGGTCTGCTGCAGTTCTGGCGGTAAGCCCGAAACCTGGAGCCAGGAGACGCGTCGCATAGCTATGCCAGATGCTAGTGTCCTGGTGGCCAAGTCCGCTATGTCCAGGGAGGCTTGTAAGGAGGTCCTAGCCACCTTCTTACCTTCCTCCACTAAGGCCCCGAACTCCTCCCTTGAGTCCTGGGGAACCAACTCTTTGAATTTACCCATGGAGTTCCATGAGTTGTAACTGTAGTGGCTCAAGAGCGCCTGTTGGTTCACGGCTCTGAGCTGCAGACCCCCCGCTGAGTACACCTTACGCCCGAACAAATCGAAGCGTTTAGTGTCCTTCGATTTGGGCGCTGCCGCCTGCTGGCCATGACGCTCTCTTGCATTCACCGAGGACACGACTAGTGAACACAGTGGAGGGTGCGTGTATAAGTATTCATGGTCCTTGGAGGGGATGAAGTACTTTCTCTCTACCCCTCTGGCAGTGGGTGGAATGGAGGCAGTGACCCAAGTCAGCGGCAGCCTGACCCTGGGGAGGGTATGCTGATCGTGAAGCCCCGTCGGATGAGCAAGACGCTGATCTCGAGGGCCAGGGCGATGCCGAAAGCAGCGGCATCGGCTCGGTCCGGTTCAGTGCCGATCGGTGCCGGTCCGTAGGCGAGCAGTCCCTGCGCAGTGCCGGTGAGTGGTACCGTGATAGAGATCAGTGCCGCTGACCATGTTGGTGCCGAGATCCGGATCTGGACCGAGATGAAGACGACCACCTGTAGGCGTGGTGCCAGGAGCGGCCCCTCGAACTGGAGCGGCACTCGTACCGGTGCTGAGAACTACGTCTAGATTCCGACCGGTACCGATGGTCCTGACGGTGCTGAGACGTCGATTGGTGCCGTGAAGAAGACCTAGGCCGCGAGTACGACTGGTGCCGGGGTGAAAGTCGGCGCTGGGACTGTGAGCGGCGTCGGGACCTGCTCCGAGACCTGGAGCGGTGCCGCGAGTCCACGCTCGGAGATGGCGGGCGTACCAGGGCAAGCTTGCCCCTGGATTGCACAGTCCGAAGAGCGGGCGGTGCCGCGGGTTGAGACGGCGCCGGCTCCGTGAGAGCGATGAGGTCTTTCGCCGTCACAAAGGTCTCCGGAGTAGACGGAAGACAGGGCTCCACCACGGACTGAGGCGGTGAGCCACTCCGCACCGGACTCAACGGTGTAGAAGATATTTGCGTCTTCTGGCACTCTAGAGGCGGACGCGGCTCTACCACCGGTACTGGGGGAGCCGGTGCCTGTAGGACAGCGGCTTCCTGTGTCTTGCGGGGTCTCTTATGTCCCGGAGACAGGGAACGGCGCCGAGGCGCTTGTGGCGGACGCGGTGCCGAGGGAGGACGGTGCTGTGAGGCCTTATCCGCGTCTGCTCGCGGTGTAGTACCGGTAGGTGCCGCCGGGGCGCTGCGCACCGAGGCGCTCGGTGCTGGAACTTGGCGTGCCGAGGGAGGATCTGGGCTAAGTGCCGCCTCCATGAGGAGCTGCTTGAGTCTAAAGTCCCGCTCCTTTTTAGTCCTGGGTCTGAAAGCCTTACAGATTTTGCACTTATCTGTCTGGTGGGACTCTCCTAAACACTTCAGACACGAGTCGTGCGGATCTCCCGTTGGCATAGGCTTAGCACAGGACGCGCACAGCTTAAAGCCAGGAGCCTTGGGCATGAGCCCGGCTATGCGCCGGGGGAAAGGGGGGGAGAAATAGCCCCCTTAACTTCTGCTAACTATTTACAACTATTTAAAATTAATGAACTATTAACAATCTAAGAATATTCTACAACTATAACTACAACTATCTATAAGAATTACAGGATAAGCTAGTGAGAGTGGAGAACAGCTATGCCGCGCTCCACAGTTCCAACGACTGTCGGGGCGGTAAGAAGGAACTGAGGGGGCGCTGGGTCGGCTGGGGTATATATCCAGCGCCATAAAGGCGCCACTCCAGGGGGCTCCACAGCCGACCCACCGGGTGTTGCTAGGGTAGAAAATTTCTCCGATGATCGTGCACGCGGCGCGCGCACACCTAATTGGAATCGATATGAGCAAGCACTCGAAGAAGAAGATTTTGTTACCACCCTTACACATCAAGCTGGGTCTGATGAAGAACTTTGTCAAGGCCATTGACAAAACACAAGCAGCTTTCAAGTACCTCCGTGGAAAATTTCCAAGGTTAAGTGAAGCTAAGATAAAGGAAGGTGTCTTTGTTGGTCCTCAGATTCGTAAACTTCTTCGAGAAGATGCATTTGGCATGGAAAGCCTTCCAGTTAGTGGCAATAAATTTTCTCAGAAACAACAAGGCAGACAACTACAGGTTGTTGGTGGAAAACCTCCTCAAGGCATACAAAGCCTTGGTTGCAACATGTCACTAAAGATACATTTTTTGCACACTCGTCTAGATTTTTTTCCACCGAACTGCAGAGCAGTGAGCGACGAGCACGGCGAGTGATTTCACCAGGGCATTGCAACAATTGAGAAACGCTATCAGGGCAAACGTTATCACCCCACCCCCAGTTATCGGCTCCCTTTGGCATTCACACTCCATACAGTTTTCACACCAGAGACCTGCTTGGGATAAAAATAAAAAGTTTATTTAATAGAAAAACCACAGATTCAAAATGAAATAGTAGGGGGAGAGCAAACATATATAAATTACAAAGAAAATAAACATAACCTCAGGCTTTACAGTTACAATTTTCTATATAAATGCGCACACACCTTCACAACCATAACCTGTATACATATCTCATAATGACTAGTAAGTTCATTGCATTTACAGACATTCATAAAAGATTTTACTTAATATATTCTTAGAGTTAAATAACACAATATGCGATCAGTTGCTTTAACTGCTTATTTCTGGGGGGATTAAACCTTCTGTCCTCCCTTGGGGTGTCTAGACCCCGATTATCACAGTTTCTAATGAAACAGTTAAAAGCTAGCTTAATAACATAACTTCTGATATTATGAATTATTTACTGTTAGTTTGCAGAACAAAAAAAGAGTTGTATTAGAAAGTTGAAGTAATCCAGTAAGGGAGTTATTTACAGTGTAAAATTAGTGCTGGACTTGCAACTCCTGCCAGCTAGAAAAGTAATTGCAAGCTATATGCTTCAAAACAGAGTGAAACGGTTAGTATTTTTGGTTGACACACTATTTGGCACAGACCCAAAAGCACTGAGCTGTGAACGGTTGTCTTTGTGTTTGTGGGGTCTAAAGTGGCAGCAGGCAAACAGAGAATAATGGAAAGGAGTCTAGAGGGCAGGTGGGACTTAAAGTTAATCTTTGCTAATCTAGAGTCATTTACAGAATGGTGCACTCATCTTTAAAATATGGGGTTTATTTTGTACTATTAATGTATTTATATCCAGCTGTATTTTCTGAAGCATATGTCATCAATTTAAAAATATATATTATCTGTATTTTTGTTTTGATTTTTCATTCAGGTTGTCAAGTGAACATACATTTCCTTAACATCAGTTAAACAAAATAATACAATCTCTTTTGAGAAGAGTATTATATTTGAACATTAGTAGGAACATTGGCAATTGTATAATAAAGTCCTTACTATATTATGTTTTAAATTTTGCTCCTAGCCGGAGTTTGGGTTTTTTGGTATGGTAATGATTCAATCTGGTTTTACTTAATTAATGATACTTTTAATGAGTACGCAGTGCACCATCATTACTATTGTCACCTAGCAAATTATTTTAAACTACTAATTGAATTTTCTGTGTCAAAAAAACATACTGTTGCCAATATATCTGTAAGGGGCTACATTTCTGAGGTGGTGGTAAGCCTCCATGAGACTCCAAGAAAGGGCTAAAAACATGTGGCTTTCTTAATCTGGTTGTTAAATGTTTGGGTCACAAACATGGTTGTTTTTGTAGTGTGTATGGGAACTTAGAACACTTGGGCAAACATCCCTTTGCTTGCAAAAAGTGGTGAGGGCTTCTGTTTTATATCCCGTCCCAAAAAACCAGCACTGCAAGCAGCACAGGGCCTCCTTAAACACTGTGCTGGGGAGCTGGCTCATTCAGTCTGATAAGAGTAAATTCCCAAGTGGTATAGCTGCAGGCCCTTGTAAGTTTTGAATAAAGTTGCACTGTGGTTAATATACTTAAGGAATCTTAGAAAAATGTAATGCTTGGTTTGCTTCCCAAATCTCTTGGGGTCCCCTCCCCCCCATATAGGCCAAGTTGCCCAGATGCTGTCCAAAAAGTTGGTTGTGGGAACAAACTATTTGTCATTTAATGTTTCATTTTATCAATACTTTCTTGCATGACATCAAAATCAAAAAATGTGTTGGGGTGTTATATAAAGCATGATACCAAGACCATAATATCCTTAAACGAATAATTGTAAAACAAATTAAAATATTTTATTGATTCTGAGCCACTTTCTGCTATCAGATGTTCATGTCCAACTTTTAAAAATATTGTAATCTGAGGCCTCATCCTGCAACCAACCCTTACTCATATGAACATACTCCCATTGAAGTTAATTGAACCATAATCTTTTGAGAAATGTCTAAGGCCCTGATCCTGCAAATGTTTACACGCGTGCTTAACTTTAAGACAGCAGAACTACTCACATGCTTAAAGTTAAGCATATGTGTGTTTGCAAGATGGAATAGTAATTGTGTGAGTTTGAAAGGAAAAAAGTACATTTGTGGAATGACACCTGAATATATAGTTCTTAAGCTTTAGAGTAAAATGCTGGAAAAAAGAAAATTCTGCATTAGATAACTTAGGCTGTTTGTCAGGTCCAGATGTCACCCACTAGAAGATTGCTTTAGCAGGAATAGTTTATGATCCAAATTCTGTTCTGTTATTCCATTGAAAATCTGAAGTTGTAGCACCACTGATATCACAGAAGTTGCTCTGGGTCTGTACTGGTGTAACTCAGAAGAATTTAGGCCTTCATCCTTGCAACAGGTAAGCTTAAGAAAAAGTACTTCTGTGGGGTATTCCTGGAAACCCCACCGGACTGAAAAGAGAAGGAGAAAAAAAGCAATGAATGACAGTATGGGGGCTCAAAGCCTGCACTTGTAAAGAAGAGGAAATGGTGTTTACATATTTGGTTAGTTTGAAGCTTGTTTTTACAGAGTGAGCATTGATTAATGAAGAGAATTAGTTTTTAGAATAATCATATATTTTTATTTTATTTATTTGCCTAGAGTCCTCAACTGAAATTGAGGCTCAATGGTGCTAGGCACTGTACATGCATGTATTGTGAGGCAGGCCCTCTCCCAAAGATCTTACATTTTTAAATAGGCAAAAAGCAAGAGACAAGGCTATGTAGTTGCCCCAGGTCACACAGGATGTCTGTGATATTCTCAGGAATTGAACCCAGGCCTCCTGAGTCTGAGACAAGTGCTGCAACCCTTTCAGTCCTGTAATACCTGCATGATAATTTTACAACAGAGAACTTCATTCCACGGGATCATTAATCCAGCACCCTTCATGGGTGCTTAAATTCACCCCTGTTAATTTGGGATGGAGGGAGGAGTGTGGAAATAAAACAGCTCTGCTAGCTATAGCCAAAAACGCTTTTCTGTGCGCTAATTGGTCAGTACAAAAACATCAGCAAGCACATATTGAATGAGTTAGGACCACAGGGGGGAAATTGTGGAGCAGTTCACTTTCCTGAACCTAAATTTCTCTTGAAGTTTTTCTAATACCCCCTCATCAATTTCTTGAGGATAATTAAATATTTTGGGTAAAGACTAAACTTGTATAATACAATCCAATGATAGCAGTGTTTGTTTTGTTAAATTAATCTCTTGTGTCTTATCTGTGTACAGTAAAATACTGTCTGTGGAATGGCATTATGAAACATACTGGTGCTAAACAGCTTTCCCACAAAATTCTCCTTAGGTTGAGGAAGATAAGAACCACCACTGTCGTCTAATTCACCCTGCCACCTATAAAGCAGTTCTGTGCATTTCCTTCTTAATTTGGAGGCATGTAGGGAATACTAGGTCTGTGGGGCTCTTGCAGGTAAATACTGTAAATTAGTTAAGGAGAAGAGAATGTTGCCTTTTTCCCCTTCTTGCATTTAAGGACAAAAACCCTTTGTTTTTATGCTGATTTTTTTTTTTAAAAAAAATTTTTGTCCTCCTTTTGTAGCCATGCACTAAAGCAGTTTATGATACATTAAATATTGTTTAAATTTTATTTTCAAGTTTTCTATTTCGCTTCTGGTCAACAGACAAAATCAGAACTCTCTGTTTGTGAAACAATCTGGTTAGCTGATGTTGACCAAATTTGTTGTGTGGAAACCAGTATTTATCAGAAGACAGACATTTATTGGTACAGCATGAGCAAACTGTACAGAACTTCTGCTTATTCACTTTCATTGTATTCCTAAAAAAAAAAAGCTGCAGTCTTGAAAATTGAACTCCTTGTCAGTCCTTTTATTCTTATGGGACTGTTTAATATTAAACTAAAAGTATATACTGTCATCTGTATGCAACAATTTTAAATAAGTTTCTGTGCATTAAAACTCTTAATTGACTGTGTGTAGCACTATATTTCCTAGTTAAGGAGGTATTGTAAAAGGAAGGATTTATAATTGGGGGTCAGATATTAAACTTGAGCTGTTCAGAATCATGAACAATTTTTTTTTCTTTCTTGGCTGGCTTTGGAAGAGCAACTCTAGTTTCATTTGTGAGTATGTCTGAATCTAAAACAGGCTACCTCTTCTGTTTGAGCTTGTTCTAAATTGTTAAAATACTTAAATATTACAATTCTTATTTTTGAAGTAATGTCATGATAATAGAACAGAAAACTTAGTTCCCAGCATGAAGTATGACGTTCCTGTCGTGGCTTTGGCACATCAGTCACGTACATCCTTTTATTTTATATATTTAAGTATTTATTTTTATTCCTTTAACTACAGGCTAAATTTGAACAGAGTAGATTCTATCCCTACCTCTCCTTTCCCCCCCCCCCCCCCCCCAAAAACCCCCATCTAATTATTTTTTAAGATTTGAGTTTATTCTTTACCATTGAATCTAATAATTTTAAATAGTTCCTGAATAATTGTTTCTAGACAGTTAGGTAGATCAGTGAGAGAAGACCAACTACTCAGACCTAAAGAAGAGCTCTGTGGAATTTAAAAGCTTGTTTCTTTCACCAGCAGAAGTTGGTCTAATAACAAATATTACCTCACATGCCTTGCCTCTTTCATATCCTGGGGCCAACGTGTCTACAAAAACACTGCAAATAATAGTTAGGTAGAGTGTCATGTAACCTACATCATGATTTATGGCTGTGCCTTTATGTGCACATGTATATGTTTATAATTAATGCAAAACTGATTATTTGGTACTTATTGGATTCCCCATATTCAGCACCCACTTGTGTTAAGACATTGAAGCGAGAAAGTGTGATCTTTGGAGTAAAAAAAATTAGTGTTGGTTATAATTAGGCTTTGGAACATTTAGCTTAAATTTACTAATACATAAGAAAAGGTCAGAGTTGAAGTTAATTGTGTAGAAGATGGGGAAGTCTTGAGTGCCTTACGTTATTGTTACAGAATATAGAAGAGGGCTTACTCAATTAGGTTATTTAAACACAAAGAAAACAAAGCTTATTTTTTAATAAGGCATATGGCCTTAGCAATTAACTACTGATTCGTTTACAAGAAGCCACTGTGTGTGCTTCAGTTGTATACAGAGAACTAGGTAGAGTAAAAGCAGGCAGAAATACTCATGTGGAAATCATATATTTGCTTGGGGGGGGAAATCTTTGACTAAAATATCTTGATTTAGGACAAAAACAAGCTGCGCTTATGCTCCCTGAATATTTAGTCTCTTTAAAAAAAAAAATCCAACATTATACATCTGCTTAAAAATAATTAACAGCTTGTCCGTGTCTTGAAGGCACAGAGTTGATAGCACTAATCTTCCACTGTCGTTTCCAGCCAAGTTGCTAGAGAAATACACAGTGGTTGCTTCTTTGGATATGTCTACACTACAAGCTATGGGTGTGATTCCCAGCTTGTGTACACATACTCTCACTAGCTTTCATTGAGCTAGCATGAGTATAAATAGTGTAGCTGGGGTTGCATGGACAGTGGCAGCAGTGAGTGCGTACCCACCAGTTTCAGGCAGGTTTATACTCAGCACTGTTAAGCTGTTCCACCACTGCCTGTGCTACCACAGCACACTACTATTTATACTTGTGCAGCTTGATGAGAACTAGTGTGAGTATGTGAATGCGAGCTGGGAATCACACTCCTAGCTCGTAGTTGTGCCTTAGTTCTGCCTTGCTAAAATTGATGCAGACTCACGTACGTTGCTAGTGTAGAGAGGCTTAGGGGTCAGAATCATAACATTTGGGCCATGCTTCTGCTGTTGTTATTGCTTCTACTCTTTTCATAGCCATTCTACCCCATTGTGCTTTCCTTTGCATACCGCCTCAGCAGAAATCCCAGTCCAACATATGATGTAAAGCATGAACCACTGGAGGGTCACCAGTCTGAGGAGGTGTCTTGAAGTAATTAATGGTTGTATGTTGAATGTGAAAAGTCTGTTGGGATAATTAGAAGTTTCTTCAGTGTCAACACATGTGAACTGAGGTTGGCGTGAATGTTAATGGTGATTTAACAAGCGACTTCCTTGATTTTTAGCGTTTGCATTGTTTTTCATAAGGGGGTACCTGAGAGTGCTAATAAAAAGGCAGTTATTAATGTGCCTTATAAAATGTAGACTTAGTGTCTTCTTCTATTCCACACTGATACATGGGTTTCCTTTATGAAAGAGGACAACTCTCAGTGCTGAATTAAATAGATTAATTCAGGTACACCTCTACCCCGATATAACACGACCTGATATAACATGAATTCGGATATAACGCGGTAAAGCCGCGCTCCATGGGGGCGGGGCTGCGCGCTCCGATGGATCAAAGCAAGTTCGATATAACGCGGTTACACCTATAACGTGGTAAGATTTTTTTTTTGGCACCCAAGGACAGCCTTATATTGGGGTAGAGGTGTATTTGAAAGTGTTGGTCTGGAAAGGACTATTCATAGGTATCTTTGATTAATAGTCATAGAAATTATGAACTTCCACTAGAGTGGGAGGAAAGTAGATCCCTCATACTGAATGTAAGAACACTCCACTTGAATTGGAGAGAAAGAAGTTTCAAAGAAAAGAAGCTATGTGAAGTATTCTTCTCTTGAAGGAGCAGCAGAAGTTTATTTCCTAAAATAGTGTGGTGGGGAGAGGGAAGTTTTGGAATCTTTTACATCATGTGGTAATAAGGAATTACCTCTGTAAATAAGTTTTTAGATCTTATTAGCTTGTTCCTAGATAGTTTATTCTTAGATCTTTGGGGTAGCACCATCATCATTATGCATATGTGTACAGTGCCTAGCACAATAGGGGCCACAGGGCATCTAGGCACTACCACTATACACACAAATAAAAACGTTCACCAACGCTGCCATGGAAACATCTGGATATTTCCAGTATGTTGCATAATGCTCTAAAGGGAATGGTAATCAGTCTTCTGCATCTGGATCAAACTCCACAGGCAACTGAGCCCTTATTTACATTATCTTCTTCAGTACACTATCACTTGTGTGCCAGGAAAGATGGAGGCTGAGCGCAAATAAAGTACAAATGGCACTTGCTATGTTTAAATTCTTTGGCTTATTCAGGCAGGCAGTAGTGTGTAAAAAATTATACACACAGAAATAGTCTAAGTTAAGAGCTTTGAAGCTATTTGTCAAAGGTACTGAGACTGAGTCACCTTGTAACCCTCTTGCCTTCAGCAGAGGGAGACTTGCTTATGATTAACTGGGTGTCAGCTGCCTGATGTCACCAGTCTGTTAGCCACCCAGGCACTCTCCTCTGGGTAGTGCCAGCCCTAGTATTGCCTTGCAGGTTAAGAATAGGCGTACTGACCCCTTTGAAGCGCTGCCTTGTAGCGTCCAGCCCCTTATCCACAGAATTCTTACCGAAATACCAGGTCTGCTGTCACATCAGTGTACTGTGATTCAGTTCAGGATCAATAACTTGTTACCATAGCACTGAGATGTATTTATATTGAAAACAATAAGTTTATTATCCAAGAGATAATGAATAAGGATAATGGAAACAAAAAGGTAACCAATGAAACAAAATCATAACATGTTCTAGAGATTAAACAGGCTAAACCTCCTGTTTAAAGAAGTTTCTCTCACCCCAAATATCTTCTGCAATATTTGCAACCAAGGCTGGTTCAGATCTTATTTTCATGAATGTCAACATGCTGCCCATCTACTTTGTAAGTGCTGGATAAGGGCGTGTCTTCCTTGTCTCCTCCTCATATCCAACAGAGATACAGGTGAATAAGTATCCCCTGTCTGACAGGAAACTTGTTTCTTCTGCTGTGATACAGAATCATATTTTCAGTATACATACATAACTACTTTTGTAATCTGTACATACATTTCAGAACAATAAGAATGACCAGTGGCCTTGGCTTTCAAATAAAACATCACATCACATTCGTTGGTGAAACAAAATGTACATACTAGAATCAGGATATCCTTGTAATGCTCTTGCCAGTTGTCACTGAGGAGTTCTTTGCGTCACAAGTCTGCAAAGAATTATACTTTCAAAATAGTCTAGGACCAGGTTAAGAGAGCTTTGAAGCTATCTATCAAGGTATTTTATACGGCCACCATTGTGTCTGAGCAGTTCTTAATCTTCACCCATGTGAGGTAGGGAAAAGTACTATTATCCCCATTTTACGTATGTGGAACTCAGGCACAGAGAGACAAAGTGACTTACCTTGGATCACACAGGAAGCCTGCAGATAGAGCAGGGAATTGAAGCCAAGTTGCCTGAATCTCAAGCTAGTACCCAAATCCCTGGATTAGCCTCTTTTGTGGCCCTCAGGTATTTTGTTTAAAAGGGAATGTCTACACAAGTGCTACAGTAGCACTGTTGCAGGGTAGACACTGCAGTGACAGAAGGGGCTTTTCTGTTGCTATAGTAAATCCACACCTTAGAGAGACGGTAGTTAGGTCAACAGAAAAATTCTTCTGTTAATCTAGCTACATCTAGAGAGGGGATTAAGTCAACCTAAATATGTTGCCTGGGTCTTGAATTTTTTCACAGCCCCGGGTGATGTAATGTAACTAGGTTGACCTAAGTTTTAGGTGTACAGCAGGCCTAAGGGTCAGGCTAGTTGGATGGCATAGCCTGAGTATAAGCAACACACAAATATGTCTATAAGAGCTTATCTGGAAGTGATTTATCTTTGCTTAGGAATTTCATTATGGTAATGTTAATTTTTGGGACATCTGGGAGAGAGACACCACATCCAACAAAAGAATAGAGGCGCTCCTTTTAGTAGTACAGTATCCCAATGCAGGGATAACCTTTCAAGACAAAGCAACTCCACCAAGTCATGGTCTCATTGAAATCATTTGGAGTTTTTCTTATTGACTTCAGTTTTGCTCAGTGTGAACCCAGCTAGCCACCGTACAAACTAGGGAAGTCAATTTTGTGCATAGAGTTCTAAGTGGCCTCAAGCAGCCATCTAAGAGAGAATCTGAAGAAATTAGAGTATTCTTTGAGAGCATATGGGTTGCAGCAAAAAAGGTGAGTTTTATTGAACTGGGTTGATGCATCCCTCTGAGTGCCTATAATGTGAAATCCAGCATGTCAGGATCTGATGAGCCCCAGTGAGACATGTTTGCATTCCACACAGGCGGCTTTCTTCTTTATACATACTGCATGTAGCAGGCTTCCCATTCTCTGCCACCCCAATTGACAGTCATCAGTGATTGATGGGACACACTCTTTGGAAGACAGGAATGGAATCTGTTGATTGAGGTGGGGGAAGAGGGAAGTAGAGCTGCTGAACAGCAAACTTCATTGTCCTTGTTTGATATTACAGGGGTATAGATTAACTTTTTATTTGGGCAGGGGGTGCGCTGGAGTGTTTAAAAAAAGGTATTGAATATCACTTTAATCAGTAGTTTTGTACCATAACTATAAAAGTGGATAGATTTCCAGTGAGATAACTAGCTTCTTTTCTGCGCTCAGTGTTTGTTTATTAATGGAATCCCCAAGTCCCCTACCTGTCTACACCAGAGCGTCTCAAAGTGGCGGTCCGTGGACCGGTGCCGTTCCGCGAGCCATCAGCTGCCGGTCCACGGCGAGTTTCCTCATAAGAGCGTCGAATAGGATAATAATGTGGCACTGGTCCCTGGCACATTGGGGAGAAAAAAATTGCCAGTCCCCCACATTAGATAGCTTGAGAAGCACTGGTCTACACCCATGTATTACTAAACTAGATTGAACACAAAAGCAAGATAGTCGTAGCTAATTGCAGGCATATAGCAAAACAATGTCTGATACAGGCATAGTCCAAGTACTGTTTGTGACGTTGAGCTGTCTATGGTTTTATAAAAATATGATAATTGAATATAATGTAACTGGGATATGCTTCATGCAAAAGGTCTCTTGTAAGGTATCATTACAAAGCTTATAATCTACTGAGTGTGATCATCCTATTTGTATAAATGTACCACTCTTGTATCTGAAACTAGAAATATGAAATATAACTCTGAGAGCCTATTGTAATTATGCAAAGAGTGGGCCATTAATGGTGGTTTGGAATCTTGATGACTCCCATTAACCAGGACCATTATCTGCAGATGTCTGTGTTTTACCTGTGAGTCTCCCTGTATATGTGTGTGCTGGCAAGTGGGTAATGCAGTCTTGCGGTGACATGTGATCATGTCACCTGAACTGGAATCCATCTTTAACCTGGTACTTTTCCGGGGGGTGGGGGAGAACCCAGAGGGACAAAGGGTTCCCACCTTATGCAAAAGATATATAAAGGGGTGGAAGAGAACAAAGGGAGGAGCCATCATGAAGAATCCCCTAGCTACCACCTGAGCTGAAACAAGAGCTGTACCAGGGGAAAGAATTGTGCCCAGGCCTGGAAGGTGTCCAGTCTGAGGAAAAAAACTTACTGAAGCATCTCTAAGGGTGAGATTATCTGTATTTAGTTTGATTAGACATAGATTTGTGCATTTTATTTTGCTTGGTGACTGACTTTGTTCTGTCTGTTACTACTTGGAACCACTTAAATCCTTTCTGTATTTAATAAAATCACTTGTTCCTTATTAATTAACTCAGATATGTATTAATACCCGGGGGAGCAAACAACTGTGCATATCTCTCTATCAGTGTTATAGAGGGTGAACAATTTATGAGTTTACCCTGCATAAGCTTTATACAGGGTAAAACGGATTTATTTGGGTTTAGACCCCATTGGGAGTTGGGCATCTGAGTGCTAAAGACAAGCACACTTCTGTGAGCTGTTTTCAGGTAAACCTGCAGCTTTGGAACAAGTAATTCAGACCCTGGGTCTTTGTTGGAGCAGATGGGATTGTCTGGCTCAGAAAGACAGGGTGCTGGAGTCCTGAGCTGGCAGGGAAAACCGGAATAGAAGTAGTCTTGGCACATCAGTTGGCAGCTCCCAACGGGGTTTCTGTGATCCAACCCGTCACACTGTTGCTTCATTTTATAGAACTTATTCTGAGTGTTGCCAATTAAATATTCAAGTCCTTGGCCCCTTTCAAAAAGAGTGCAATACTATGCAATGTTGACTATATTTACAAAATACTAACAAAAGACATAACTATAAGCATGTTATTGCCACATAATGGTACACTAGCTATGATCAGACCTTACAAACATCATGCATACATGTATCTGAGGGAGAATATAAACCCCAAAACAAACTTTGTTCATTTTGTTCTGTGGATGCAATAACTAAATGGCTTACTATTTTAAACAACCTAGTTTTAAGAAATAATTTGTAGGTCAACATTACTCCGTCTCTCCCATCCTCATCTCTGAGTTAACATTATCCCTTCTAAGCTACTAAAATAACTCTGATGTTTAAACATAAATTGGAGAGCACATAATCTTGTCTTGAATATTTTCTTATCTGATAAGTGGATATTTTTGAAAGACTTAAATGTTTTAGGTTGTTTATAAACTTCTTTTAATTATCCTGATCTTTTGAGTCTTTGTTTTCTTCTGGGGTAATAAAGAATTTTATCTCTGTGTTAAGAAATACTGTTATAAACCCTAAGTGAGATTTTCTTTTCTTAGACTGCAGAGAGCATGTCACAGAAGATGCAAAAACAGAATCCATCAGTGACTCACCTGACCTGGCTCTGCCACCTGAAATGCCAATATTAATTGATTTCCATGCCTTAAAAGATATCCTGGGGCCACCTATGTATGAAATGGAGGTAAGTCTTTCATTTTTCTTTGTCTGGCAGCTTCTTACTTTTCACTTAAAATATTTTTGTTCATAGTGATTAGTAGTTCCATCGCTGGTGACTGATTTTGTTTAGGATGTGGGTTTTCTTCTTTTTTAATGTATTTTTGATATAACTGTTTCTCCTCCTTTCATGACCCTTGTCCCTAAGCACCTTTTCATCTGGACTGCATCCAACAAGATTGAATTTCTTTAGGTGAAAAAAATAAACAAGTATACTGTTTGGTAGTGTGTAATAGTCCTAAGAGATGACTACATGTTAGCTAAGATCTCCGCAGTTAATAATGTGTTGTTTTTGTGAGAGTTTATACATTTGTCTTGGGCAAAAAGCCAAAAGCCGAACCCAGGAAACCTGTCTCCTAAACAGAGGCCCTAACAGCTAACCCCGAATCCTAATAAAAATCAGTCAGACTTTTTAGGTATATAAAACCAGCCACTTCACTTTATACCACTTGCTACCAAAAAATTTGTTTTGTGACTCTACAGCCCCATCCCAACTTTAGTCTCCCATGCCCTGTCACTCAAAGGGCATGCCTCCAGTCCTCCTGTTACCTCCTTTCCGCATGTGGTACTTTGTTCTCTGTTCTACTACCCAGCTACCATTCCTCAAGGTAGACTCCCTATCTTGAGATTCTCCTTTGGCTACTTGCACTACAGTTATTCTCTGCCTCACCCTGGATCCAGGTTAACTTACTGAGCAGCAAATGGTGGCTGTAGTACTCCATAAATCAGCATCTTGTACCACAGGAGAGTAAAACAGTTGCTGCTGCAGAGTGCCATGTTTGTTTCCTTAATTCTGGAGAAGGGAGCAATGAACCAGTAAGGAATACAAGTGAACAGGAAACTAATGGGATGTGAAATGCTTGCTTCTAGTAGCTTGTCCCTGAAGTTCCCTCTCACTGCGATGGGAGGGCCAGACTGTGAAGGGATTTGGAGGAGAAAAAGGCAGCTGGGGATGCATGGGCTGGGGAGGAAAATGAGTTAATTGTTTGGGATCGAGCTGAGGGGGTGCAGAGCGTAAACCTGTCAGGGATGAAGAGATTGGTGGTCATGGAGGGAAAGGGAAATGAGGAGACTGGGAACAATGGGATTGATTGTGTCAGAAAGGGATGATGAAAAAGTGATTGATGGTAGCAGGGAAAGCTGAGAATTTGGGGGAAGGGAGGAGGACTCAAAGTGAAATGTTGGGCAATAATGTAAATTTATATCTGTCTTTGGTGGGATAAGCTCACATTAGCAATTTTGGCCTCTGCACTTGCACATCGGGAGGTAGAAAGTACAGAAACTTGCTTGTCAAATCAAAATCATTTGCCTTTCAGCAGTCTCCATCCTTACATTTCAGTCCCACAGAAACATCCATGCCAATCCCAACAATAGAATTTGGGCAGATGACAATTTGAGAGAGAGTTTGATTTAAGATCATGCCTTTTAAATCTCTTGCCTAGTGTTGATATGACTGTGTTTAATTGCAAGTGGCCATCAAATTATTTGTATTGTCTACAGCTTTTACAGGAATTGCTTGTGCTGTCTTTCCTTGTAGCCCGTTGCTTTTGGAAACAAGAAATGAGTGAAATACAGGAAGGGTCTTTCAAGTAAAGAATATTTTATATCATCTTCTCAATTATACAGATTTCCTTTGACCACTGAAAATTTGGTCGTAAGGGTAGGATCTGAAGGGATCACCTGAATATTACTTGAATTTTTAATGCTTTAACTGCAGATTTGTCGAAAGCTATTACAGTGACCCACGGATTTAAATATTCAAGGGATTCAAAGCCTAGGCAAAGCTCTGATCTATACACATGGTGATCATGAACTGGACAAGTCTACTCTGTTGCTAGTGGAGATTTCATAGTCATAAAAATTTGGGGATAAAACTAAATTATGGCTTTAAATACGGCAGTGTCAACAAGGACTCTCCCTGCATATCCCAACAAAAGTTCACATACATACACAGCTACACACCAGTTTCCCGTCAAGAAGAAGAGTGGTTCTTGAATCCTTTCAAAACGGTTGCATTTCTTTGTATTCATTCGGGTTACAAACAAAACAAAAGATCCCAGCATTTTGATTTATGACTTTCATCAGTTCTCTCAGTTTGGAAACAGTTCTAGAAGAGGTTATTCAACTGGGAAAGGCGTGCACCTCTTTGTGTACTGTTTTTGCTAATTTGTCACATTTCCCCAAATATTTTAATTGTTCTGAAGCTCTTCAGGGATAAATATTACAAGTCAAATTTTTAAACCTCGTTCCTAATTCTACATGTACAAATATGCAAGTGCCACTATTTGCATGTAAACATTTTTGACATACTTGGAAGTCAGGGGTCCAAACCAAATGGCATATATAGCAATAGAGGTGAAGCCAGGCAAAGCCTCTAAGCACCTGGAAATTTCTCTGTCTCTCATCTATTACTTGTACTATGTATTACTAGGAAATTTATCCCTGAGCAATCCATCAGTTATGAAGTGGGCTGTAGTCCACGAAAGCTTATGCTCTAATAAATTTGTTAGTCTCTAAGGTGCCACAAGTACTCCTGTTCTTCTTCCATCAGTTACTGTTTCCATAACTAACTGTTGGTAGGCATAACCTAAGGGTAATCCGCTTCCAGGAAAACACATAGTGTTGGCTGGTAGTTATATAAGTATCTTGTGGTACATAAATATTGCATGGGTTCCAGAATATTTCAAAACACTTTGGTTCATGTGAATTTTGTGTGTGTTTAATTCCAAAGATGATCCTGTGACTCTTTTCTAATGAATTTCCTCACATTCTTTTTCTAATGAACTTCCTCATATGGCCAAGTGATTCTCTTTCTAATGAAAAGTGTAGCCCTCATCCCAAAGAAGGCTGGGTTCCATTTGTTTTTCTTTTTTGCAGCCTGCACAGAGTCTCATTTCTCTTTATATCAATCTTTTGAGAGCTTCACCTCTGACCTGCATTCTGCCATATATAATTAGCTGAAATCAAGACACAATGAAGGTGATTGTCATGTCAGTACTTAGTTGTAGTGTATCAAGCAAGGAGGAATTGAACACTTAAAGCGATTGGACTGATTTGCCTTCCCCAAGGGTAAATACCTTCGATTGAGACCTTTTTAATAAATTAACCCTATAATTTTATGCTGAGCTCTCCCAATAGAAAGGGACAGAGGGCTAAATCTTCAGAAAGACTTAGTGTTGGACATAGGTGCCCAAGGTGCCACTGAGATCCTCAAAACCCTTGTTCAGCTGCTGCTTAACTCTGTAGCCACCTAAAGTTTCCAGGCACCTGATTTCGACCATTAAAATCCCTTAGGTGCCTAGGGTTATGCCAGTGAGCAGGTGCACAGCTGCTTCAGTCTGGGCATCCAGGCACTTATGCCTAAGCCCCCGCAGGATCCTCCAATGGCATTGCCACACGTCTCCCCTCTGGGGCTCGATTTGGTAGGCATGTTCAGGGGCTGACTAAACTCCCACAAAACAGCCCAAGAGATGTTTGGGGATGAGGGGAAGGGTGAGGAGAAGGTTTCTCTTGAGATATGGGAGACCTGGATTCAATTCCCCCCTCTATCTGATGTAGAGAGGGCATTTGAACTTGGGTTTCCCACCTTTTAGGTGATTGCCTTACCCGCTGGACTTTATTCATTCTCTTTCTGTCGCCCAATGGCTATTTAATTATTTTTACACAGTGGAACAGCTTCAACAGATTGAGAGAAACCCACACCAGAATCTCTCTTATCCCAGTGACTAGGTCACTCACCTAACACAGATGAGTTGCCTAACCATTGGGCTAAAGGTTGTAATGGAGACTGCTGCCTTCTCTTCTCTCCTTGTGTTTCATGCAAAAATAAATAAATAAATAAATAAAAACCCAAAGAAGCTTTTTGGTGTGTAACTCCAGGAGATGGTTCACATCTGAGAATCCCAAGTAGCGATAGGCCTGTATTTTGGAGCAGAGCTTCCTCAGAGCTCAGGGCATAGGATGCACCATTGCCTGTTGGCTAGTGTAGGGCCTGTAGCCCTGCTCAGCTGTCTGGCTTTTGTGGAGCTCGTTCTTAGGCACCTGACTCCCCCCATGTGTTGTATAGGGAGTCTAAGTGCTTAACTTGGCGCCATGGATTCCATTGGATGGTGAGGCATGTAAGGGTTAGGTCTGCAGTGTCTAAGTCCCTTTGTGGGTATAGCCCTCTGTTCATAATCATAAGGTTAATTCACAACACACAATAATCTTTGCAGGTTCTTAAAGAACAAAACCTACATTTCCTAAGGTGTCAAAGTAGGCTAATTACAGATTTGAAACAAATCATGTAATGAGGCTTTGGAAGAATCATAACAGTGAAACAGTAGCAAGTGAAACTTTATCTATACCAAATTAAAAACTCACCAGTCTTTTCTGTGAACATGAGTGATAGAATGCTCTTGAGCCCAGCAGCAGGTAGATCAATTGTGCTCGGAAGTGGAAAGCTTTGGTGCCATGGAAGTATAGAGTCCCACAAATCTAAAAAATTAATGTATTTGATGGCAGATAAAAAAAAAATAAACAATGGTCTTTGCCTGTATGTGGGCACTTTCAAAGGAGACCTTTTCTAACAAATGCATCATAGACTCATAGACTTTAAGGTTAGAAAGGACCATCATGATCATCTAGTCTGACTTCCTGCACATTTGTTGCTGTGGTGGTTTTTGCAGGAGAAAGGAATCTCACCCAGTTAGAGGAAAACTCCTTCTATGACTGTCCCATGGTAAATGAGGGAGTAAATCACAGAAATGCCTACCAGGAAGGAATAGGAAAAGGTGCAGAGGTGAGGGCCTCCAGAAAGACAATATAATAGCAAAGTGTTAACCAATAACTAAAGTAACCTTTCTTATTGATCTTGGTATAATTGATCAGTGACTTAATGGGCATTTGTCAGCTATGCTGACTTATTCAGTTTCCAAATCAGACACACTGGAGATGTGTGGCAGAAGTCTGCGGTCTTAAATATACTGGCATCAGCTAGTTTAATGTGTCATCTTTCTCACTGAACATTCACTATACAAAATAATTACTTTTCATTAACTCAAAGTAACATACCCTTTTTTGAAGGGGGGGAGAAGAGTGGAATGTATCATGTATGGCCTTTTAACTGTTCTCATTCTGTTAGTAATATGCAATTTCTAGAGGTAGGATGACTTGTAAAGTTTTGTCTATTTTTATTCCCTCTGGCAATTTTTTTGTGAAAAATTATTTAAAGTAGGATGTGTGTTTTATATTTGATCCTGTGTCTTGGCAGGAATTACGGGTTTTTAAGCTAAAGGGAAAATACTTTGCGGACAGAAAGGGTGAGTTTTGAAAGCTTTTTCTGTGGCATATGAAAAAGAAACCCAATTTCCTTTTATCTGTGTTTGTAGTCGTACTTTGAACATACACAAGTTAAAAAGAACAAGGAATGAAAGTAATTTTTTTTGGCCAAGGACTGTTTTAGAAAATTGAGACTTCTGAGTGTGAAAGACATCAGACTTATAATATAAAAGAACAGATAAAACAGGGTCAGTTTCTTTGTATTCCAAATTAATTCCACATCTGAAGAAGACTGGCTCCAGTCCCACAGTCAATGAAAGTTGTATAACTGGGGAAAACATTTAATTTCAGTATATAAAAAATTCACAGAGATTGTTAAATACATGAACTGCATGTATACATAATGTATTTAATGTGTATATGCAACTCTCTTACATTATGTCTAACAAATGAAGAAAAACATATTATCTATTTTGCAAATACGTCATACAGAGTTCTGAAAGATATAGATACACCCCAGAAAGACCATGAACCTGGTGAGATTTAAACCTATTCTTATGTTAATACAGTATGTTAGGATTTATCAGCACATGATGACACTAATAGTACATGACTACCTTAAAATGAATAAATTTCAGTTGACTAGCTTTGGGTCCTGAGAGGAACATGGCTGTGGAGCATATGTGCCAGTAATAGTACTCCATAGAAATACCTTGTACTCAGACATTGGCCAGTCAGTGACCAGCCCAATACACACAATGTATCTTTAGCACATTTAAATTCCTGCCATGTAGGTGGTGTACCTTTTCAATGTATGCTAAAACATATATCCCTTATTAGAGACCATTGGGCAAAATACAGATGAAACTGAAAATGTGTGAGTGACTATAATTACAGCATAGTGTAGCTATGAAGATTATTGACCCAAGGAAGGCATGGTGCTTAGTATCATTTAAACCTTTGAAACTTGACTGACTCCAGCTGCAATTAAAATTCAGTCAGAAGTCACAAGTCTGAACTGCATACTGGTCTGATACAGCCACAACAATATTACTGCTTTGCTATACTAAATGAGACTTTAAAGTATGTTCTTCCCCGTTTTTTTAAAACTGTTCAACCTATAAATGCGTCCTAAAGCAATCTTAAGGAAAGATACTTAGAAGCTAGAGTCCTCCCCCCATCTAAATGCCTCCAGTTCTTAACTATTCGTATAGTTACAAAAATGTAATGTTTTCTCATTTTCAAGCCTTGCACTTTGACACTATAGTCAAGTAGGAGCTTCATCCTGTACTATTTATGTACTGTGTATAATAAGTGTAAGACGAAAAGTGATGTGCAGATCAGGATGCTTGGAGGAATTTGATCCTGTACTAAAGCCATAGCTACTTTGCCATAGCCAGCTTACTTACACTTAGGAGCAGGAAGAAGGCCTAAGAGAGGAAGCTGCCAATATGATGATCATGCTTAGACCCATCTCTCCCCACCACACTCCCCTATTTTTTAATCCAGTGTACTTGAGCAAGGTAGTAGGTGCTCTGGGAGATGAGGTAAGACTGCTGCTTAATACAGAGGACTGACTATGCTTAATTTTACTTGTGCCCATACTTAGCATCTGGTCACATTTGTGCTGCAATGCTACAATCTTGGGCACTGCATGTGGATTTGTAGGATCAAAGCCATCACATCATGACCAAATGGGTCCTGTTCCTACAAATTAATACAGCAAAGAAATATACATCTGGAAAGCAACGTGCTTTTTTTGCTACCTAGTTTCACTTTTTATCTTCCTTTATCACATCTGAAACTGTTCACATTCTGAGAATTTTTCTTTTTCTTATCTCTGCTGATATTAAAAACATGATTTAGTGAGATCAGCTTCTCTTTAGATATTTGTCCCATTTATTTTTGGCCCTATCCATGCAACCAAAACAGATTTAACAATGGTGGTTTATAATTACTTTATAACAAAGGTTGGTCTTATCGCTACCTGGGATAAATGATTTTAAATAAAATGTTTATGCAGTTTGACCTCATCTCCCTCCATCATCCAACAGACAAAAGAAGGCCCAACCCCTTGTAACCTGATTAAACTCATGGGCCCAATGACTATTGAAAATGACTATTGTTAATTTCAGTTGTTTTGAAGTGTAGTGGGGGCCTTTGTTCTAATTTCAATTCCTCTGCCATTGTTAGAAATGAAGTGATTCAGAAGTGGCCCAGGTCTTTATCTACCTAGGAAAAACTTTCTAACTACAAAGATAGTTAAGTACTGGAATGTGTTAGCAAAGGAGGTTGTGGAATCCCCATCGTTGAAAGTTTTAAAGAACATTTTGGATGTGCACTGTCAGGGATGGTCTAGATATACTTGGTCTTGCCTCGGGTAGGGGATGGATTAGATAACCTGTGAAGGTCCATTCCAGTCCTACACTTCTTTGATTCTATGCTAGCTGCCAAGTTTTGTGCAGTTTCATGTGACATCTTATGCAAAATATTTAAACTACTTTGCATATAACCATAAACTTCAGTTTAAAAAATTGTGTGGATTTAGTGCTGATGAAAGATGTTGGCTTGAAGATATTCACTAGGCTGTCAAGACAAGCTTCCCTCACACACTGCCCTGCCAGCATGTCTCAACCCAAATCTGGGTATGGGGATTCTCCAGAGGATAGCAGAGGTAGTTCAGTTTTCAAGGCCTGTGCAGTTCTTGACCTCTGCCAGTTAGTGCAAAGGATGGTAGGGGAAAATGTCTGACACTTGGAGTCTGTCCTATTAGAGACCGTGGTTCTGTTCCTGGATATTCCTTAAGTAACCTCTTGTTACCTTATTTGTGCAATTGGGAAATGATACCCTTACCATAGAGAACAGGCAGGTATGAGGCCTTGATCAGGAATAAAGGTTATGAAATACACAGATATTAACATGATTCAGTAAAACAATTGAGACTCATAGTGTCCTGGCCCCCAGCCCAGTGCACCATTCTGTAGGCCAATGAGTAGTCTTTGGGGTGGATTTGCTCATTATACAGGAGTCTGTCTGAGATGCATAAAGGCCTGACAGGTTCCCAAATGCATGAGTATCAGGCAGCTGGTCTCCAAAGCAAGAACAATAAAATGTTGAAACATTGTTAGACACTTCAAACCAGACAGAACTCAAATAATCCTTGGTTTTGTTTATTACTGGACTTTCCTTACTACTCTGGGTGAACAGATGTTTGTTGTTTAATACTCTAATAATATGTGATGAGAAAAATGCATACTGTAGCTAAAGTAAATTCCAGGGATTGGTCATTGTAGCTTCTATTAGGCTACAGGTCTTGTAGAGTTTTTAGTAGATTAAATGATCCTAGTTGCTTTTAAGAATGCCATATAAGGGAAATCAAGTCTCTTATGTACAAACAACTTTCTTTAAAAAAAAATTCTAACTAATCACTTGACCTGTGAATAAATGCAAACAGCTCAATGTCTTGCCTGAATCCAAAGGCACTGTGCCCTCTGATATTGCATCCTGCCCCTTCCCCTTCAACTAAGGAGCAGCAATCCGTAGCAAGCAGGAGCCAGTCTCAGGTAGCACAGATACAGCTTTCACATCTGAGCCATCAAACTGAAAAATAAAGTAAATACTAAGAAAATCACACTTGGCTATGGGTCAAGTGTAGCATGGTACTAAGCGCCTTGCAGCACAGACAAAGTATAGAACACAAAATCGAAAATGTCAAAGTACTGAAAAGGAGTGTGTGGAGTTTAAGTTCCCTTTTCTGAGGGGATAATAGCTTCAAATACATTTTGTTGCCTTACACTAACTTTAATTCTTACACATGTGATAAGTGTGTGGCTGCACATGACTAAAATGGCTAGGGTTGGAAGCAGAACAATCCCTCTGAGAGACAGTGTGAGAATCAGCTGCCTTTGGGAGTTATGCCACTCCAGCTACATGAACAACGTAGCTGGAGTCAACGTGGTGTAGGTTGACTTACCCCGGTGTCTTCACTACGCTGCGTTGATGGGAGACGCTCTCCAGTTGACTTATCTTCCTCTTCTCAGAGAGCTGGAGTCCCGGAGTCGACCGGCGAGCACTCTGCTGTCAATTTAGCGGGTCTTCACTAGACCCACTAAATTGACACCCGCTGCATTGATTGCAGCAGTGTCTAGCTGCGTTTTTTTCATGCACATCCTTTTGGCCAGTAATCACTGGCACCAGCTGTAGAGTGAACAGTTGTTCACTCATTTTAACTGCAGAAAGGAAGTTGTTTGTACTTGTTAGACAGGAAAGGGAACTTATGAAAGCCAAACATTAAGAAATCTTTGCATTCTCAGTTTTTATTATACTTTGGTGATGGGATGGATTACTGCCTGAATATTGCATTGTTAATTGTGTTTGGATGTCCATTTAGTAGGAGGAGCCTTGATCAATAAAATAAACAGGAGTACAAAACACCCTTCCTTATGCTCATCTCAAATTGATCAAAATCATGTTGTTCAGAAGTAGGCACATGGTACTTCCTAAGGGAAAAGGCCTTATTAGTTAGTAGAACTGTGCAAACCATTTGTGATGAATAATTGAGTCAATTAATTTTACATCTTCTCTGTTCACACATTGTCCTCTAGCAGATTGCAGTTTTCTCCAATGTATTATTTGTTTGAAATGCTTTACAAAGGTTTGCAGTGAGTGATGTTTGGTAGGCATCTCATGATGTAGTTCCTGTTCCCAATACAATGCAGCATAAATTGCAAATGTTTCTATTGAAAACATTGTTTGAAAAAACTTTGGGGCAACTGTTCATGTAGGTAAGGCTCTCATGGTAGAAGAGTCATAAAAAGCAGACACGAGAGGGGTGAACATAGTCAAATTGAACTCGTTTAAAAATTGCACCAAGTATGTGCAGAATGGGCCTGATCCAAAGTCCATTAAAGTCAAAGGAAAAACTCCCATTGATTTAAGTGGACTCTGGATCAGCACCTGTTTGCCCAGCTGCATGTCATAGATGAGAGCTAGCGCATCCATTGACGTGCCCTAATGCTGTAACTTATTTTCACACTTGGGGAGAATTATTGCAGGGTGGAATTAAATATGAGGTTGGAGACTTGCCTTTAGCCTTTCTGTCTAAAACTTAGTAGTTGCTTTGAAGGCATCAGTAAAATCCCTGCCCTAGCAAATTAGTTTATTCTAAGAGTTTTAACTTTTAAGCTGTGAATGTGAAGAGTTTCAAAAATATTTTCAAAGCCTTGCTGAGTTGTTCTTTCTTAAAAATTGTGTTCTACTCTGAGTTGTTTTCTCTTAGGTATCTGAACGTTTGAATCAGCCAGGAGTAGCCATAGGCTTGGCTTGGACTCCTTTAGGAGGTGAGATCATGTTTGTAGAAGCCAGCCAAATGGATGGAGAAGGTCAGCTTACTCTAACTGGACAGCTGGGGGATGTCATGAAGGAGTCAGCACATCTTGCAATTAGCTGGCTGCGTAGCAATGCAAAGAAATACCAGCTAACTAATGGTATGTGAAAAACACAAAACAAGAATGTTGGTGTGAGCCTAATGCAACATAGAGATGAATACCTGTTGTAACCTCTCACCAAAGAGATGCATATAAGCAATTGTTTTAATTCCTATGCAAGGCTTATGATGTTTCTGTGATGACCCAAAATGTACCATTATATTTTTCAGTAATGAACTATAATAACAAATAGGTTGATGATTTATATGAAAAGTTGTCTTATTTAATTGATTATCTAAGACACATTAGAACAATTATATTTACCTTAAAGGAGAAATAGGCTCCTCTAATGAGACCAGCCAAAAAAAAAACCAGCCACAAATTGGTTATTTGTGGTTCCTTCTGTGCCTGCTGATGGCTAGCCAGTTCTGGCTATAGCTGAGGATTCAGCCCAGTGTTCTATTTTGTTATTAAGTGGCCTTACTTATTTAAGGCAACTGTAGATGTTTAAAATTCTATCTATTTTAAATTTCTAATTTGCTTTTCATCATTAAACTACTTGCTTGCTTTCTGGTTCTCTGTTAGCAACCCAGTGCTATGGTGTTTGAGAGTTAAATGCCTCCGGGCAGTGTTTATTTTTCAGAAATAACACTTTTTGTTCTATAAAATAAAGAAACTATTTCTATAAAAAGTAGGTTTTTAAAAAAACTTTGTTTAATAAGCCTTGTAGGCATAGACTTTTTCACTGGCTTTTATCTGTTTGGGTTGTACTAGAACTATTAAACTGTGAAGCACAAGCATCTTTTATCCATCAATATCCTGAAAAAAGACTTCAGTTTGAAAATAAGTTTTAAATCTAGTATGAAGAAGATCAAGAAAATCAAAAGTTCTAGAAGACTGCAGCATGGTTTGGTGATCTGTTGTTCTGGGGAGCTGAGTAGCCAAATAGTAAAAACCAACACAATAAACAGGACTCTCAGACCTCCTGTTGGTAGTTTCAGCAGAGCATCCAAGGACCAGATGAACGATTTCTGGCTTGGCTACAACCTATAATCTTTAGAGGGTGTATCAGTTAGAGTGGTAAATAGAAGCAGAGTTCTGTGTGATAATAAGAGATGTGTTCTGTGTCCCATATCAGAAGGGCAAGAGGAAGATGTAGACTTCATTCAGATCTTCATTAAGGGTGAGGTTAGTTTACAGGTACACAAGTCATTTTCTCTGGAGCTGTGAAGTCTGTGAAAGATGGTTGTTGGGGTACAGATTACAGTTAAGGTTTATTTTGAACCTATAACTATTTCCAGAAATTATTAGACCTTTACTGATTCCATGTTCTCATTTCCTGACTTTTAAATATTTGAGTTTTAACCAACACTCTGAATTTCCTGACTTCTAAACATTTTAAAATTTTTGTAAGTACAACTGTTTACAATATTAATTCAGTCTTGATTATATTTTTTGTCTAGGAATTTAGTATCAGGGTGGATTTATGAAGGCAATTTAAATTACCAAGAGAAACATCTCAATTTAAATAATTGATTTTAATAAATTTTTCCATTTGTTCTTCAGTTATTTTCTAAAACAAGGTGCTTTTGCTCATTAGTTGTTATAACCATTCAAACATGTTGATTTACAGCTAAGTAGAGCCTTTACACTAGATTTGGTACATTTTTTTTGCTAGCTAAGAGGATATGTTATAACTATATACATTTATTTAAGCCCTTTTATAGCTTAATATTTTCAGATTCTTATTAATTGTACAATTTTAGTGTATTAGAAAATGGTGAATGATATATTGCTTATGTACTAGATAATTAACTTTTTGCTCATGATTTGTGTTGTGCTGAATTAGAATGGTAACTGGAATTTAATTAAACATAGAACAGGACATAATTTATTTTTATTAAACAAAACAACCTTAAATGTTTTGGACACACAAATTTCTTCTTCTCAAAAGGTGGTCCACATCTACAGCTAAATGATTTATTATTAAACAGAGGGATTACTTTAGTCAGTGAATTAAACTGATTATTTCAGGGCAGCTTGGGAAAATTTTCAAATATGCCTAAATGAAAGTGACTGGAGCTGGAGTTCCTACTTGCCTATGTCTCTTGAAAATGAAACAGTCTTCTAAGTTATTTAGGCTGTCCTTCAAACTTGTAAAACTAGCAGATATCATGCCCTCCCTCGTTTTTATTGATTGGAAGTGGAAAAGAAGTGATTTTCCTACTTTTTCAACTTCCAATTCATTTCTCAACTTTGAATAAATGAAGAAGATACTCTTTTTGTGCCTGCAGAAGAAGCTATTGCTGTCAAAAGCTGGTTTTGCACTTCAACAAACTCTGGTTCCAGGTGCTTTGCTAGTGACTTTTTTATATTGTGAACTAAGCCAATCAGAGCTCAGGTAGGGAGAAGCTATAAAATAGAAGGTTGAGACCAGCCATATAGGCTCAGTGGATGATCCAGATGAAATACATGAGTGTGTTGCCCTGAGTCAGATATTTTACCCCTGATTAATTCTTTATATAGAAAATCAGCCTTTAACTCAAAATGTTTGATGAAGGCTCATGGATTCAGCATATTTATTTCTACTTAAATATTTTAAGAGATTGTAATAAGGTTAGGGCTTAAAATATCCAGTTTTGTTTTGTTTTTAAATCATAGATTTTTATCCTGTTTAATATTGATAGCAAGCTACCTTTGGCCTAGAAAAGTTTAGATTTTTGTGGGGCAATGTAGTGTGTTCATTGGATTTTTTTTTTTTTTTTTTTTTTTTAATTTTTAAGTGTACTGTTTTCAAATAATGCATTTGCGAAAAATTCTAGTTCTCCAGTGGCGTTTTTAGAACAAAGACCAGGGACAACACAGGTTTGAATTTTCCACATTCAAAACCATTCTCTTTTCTTTAAGCTTCTGGAAGTTTTGATCTCCTTGACAACACCGACATCCATCTGCACTTCCCAGCTGGAGCCGTCACAAAAGATGGACCATCTGCTGGAGTTACCATAGTAACCTGTCTTGCCTCACTTTTCAGTGGGCGACTGGTGCGTTCAGATGTAGCAATGACTGGAGAAATTACACTAAGAGGCCTCGTTCTTCCAGTAAGTCTCATTTGGAAAAGTTAACCTATATTAAGATAGCACTGTGGGGTTTTTCCTCTTAATGCCCCCTCTGTAAGATGAATTAGTAATCTTCTTCAAAGCTACTTACCCAGGTGTAAACCTTGTAATCTTGCTACAGTTCATTCCTGGACAGCCCTGCATTGTCTTTCAGTATAATTAGCACAGATGCATAGAAAAGTCCTAATTCACATCCAGATGTACACTATGAAAGTTACTTGATTTTATGCAATTTGCATGCAAAAGTTGTTAGTATATGGGTGATATTTTCAGTGGAACATATAACTTCAATTTATTATTTTTACAAGTACAAATTTCCTTTTCTAATAATTCCTAAAATTCATAATATCCATTTACATTTCCTACATGTGTGTTGCAAATGAAAAAGCATTAGTTCATGAAAAAAAAATCAAATTATTGGTATTGACAGGGTATTTTTATTATTGTAGTCCATGGAGAGGGGATTAGACTCCGGTGATAATAGCATACATTTGATTTGTACAATTAGCATATGTAGGCATCACAGATGTGCTGTGGGCAGAAGTTCAACCTAAACCACAAATGTTTTTCTTCCCCCATAGTGTTGAGTACAGTGTAGATAAAATCTGGCTTTAGTCAAGCCCTAAGCTCTTTATGAACATAAAGAATGAAGGTAAGTTGGCTGTAATTTAGTTATAGATCTGTACTGCTCAACGTGAGAACAGTATTTTCCACAATTTAAAAATGACCTTAAACCATGCCATTAGGAGGGCAGTGCAAAAACATCCATTATGGAGTTTGGGGTTTTTTTGTATTATCATAGCACTTTGGAGCTCTAGTCCCCATTGTACAAACAGAACAAAAAGACATTTGCTGCTCCAAAGATCTTACAATCTAACCATAAGACAAAAAACAGGTGGATACGGACAGACCAATGGGAATTCAAGGAAATAATGAGGCAATATTGGTCAGCATGAGAGGTTGTAGTCTCAGCACACAAGCAGCCTAATCATGGTTATGTTTTGTAGGTATCAGAGAGCTAGAGGGATCTGAATGAGTGGAGTAGATTTGTAGCTATTTAGGGAGAGCACCTCCAAGCATGAGGGGCAGCATCAAAAAAGGCACAAAACAAGTAGGCAATGGAGGCTGGCATCATGGGCTGATCATAACTAGGAGTTGACATCTCAGAAGAGGTAATAGGGTGGGGACATGTTGTGAAGGGCTTTGAAAGTGAAGACAAGCCACTTAGGTTTGTTGGACATGTGACAGGCTAGGAGAATGATCTTTATAGCACCATTCTGAGTGGATATGACTGCATTTGTTAAGGCTTGCACTTGAGAAGAGGGTGTTGCAGTAATTCAGATATGTCATCATAGTAGGCTTAATTCAGATTACCAAATTGAGTAGGGTTGTTGCACCTTAAATAACGAGACATCAGGCACAGCATAACTGTTTTTTTGGCCAGGTCATTCTTAAGTGCAGACTGCAAACACATGCCCCTATTAACTGTTTTTGAGAAATGACTCTGTCCTTTCTGAAAACTGATTCTTGAGGGTCCAGAATCCTGCTGACACTCACATGAGCATCCCATTGAATTCAAAAGGACTTCACATAGTAGGATGCCTTATGGCAGATAGTGAGTGTTAGCAAGATTGGACCCTGTTTTTATTGTGTGAAAAGCAGGATTGTTTGGTTTTCAATTTTGGTATTAAAAATACAGAATACTAATTTTTACACTCTCCTAACTCTGCTTCATCATAGCAAAAGGAAGCTCTCCCATCTCCTTCTCAAGGACTTGCATTAGTTTAGGATTTATAAGATTGCCAACCTAAGTCCATTCTTTGTGTTCACTTTCCCATCTGGAATACTTTTTCCTAAGCAAAGAATGGCCTGTTAAAACCCATTGATTTGTATCCAAGGAATGCTCTTTAATGCCTCATCCTTAACTGCTATAAGTTAGTTAAAGTAACTCATTGACATCAACAGAACTACAGCAATTTACAGAAGCTGAGGATCTGGCTTCTTAATTCCAGTAACAACTTCAACTAACAAATTTTGAGCATTTCAGAAAAGTTATTTGTCAAGTCCTTATGTTTGCAGTTATGGAAGGAAAGACTGACAATTGCATACATTAACTGTATATACAAATTCCTAAGATTACATGTACATGAACTGCATTAAACATAGAGAGAGGCTACATATTTTGTCCCTAAATGTAGAGATTCACAGTTATAGTGATAGTGGATGCTTGGCTGTAGTTTGGATATGCTACAGTATGTATTTTCAACTGCTTGAAAAGCATAGCTGTCTGCATAAGCATTTTTTGGCAGGTTTTTTTTTTTGTTTTGCTTTTGAACAAGAATAATTTTTAAAATAAAGGCTTGTCTACATGGCGCACACTAACTTGTCATGTAGACAAGCCCTAAGTAAGCTGTAGAGGGAGGCAGATACACCTGAAACAAACAGTGGCCTTTCTTTCCGTTGTTAATGCTACTAAGATACACAGTGCTTTACCATGTATAGAAAAGAAGAGCCAGAGACTGGAGGGTCCAGCAGGGCAGAGTCCAGCCTTGTGTTACCTTAAAATGGGAAACATAAGGGCGACAGATGCCTTTTTAGAAGTGTTTTTCCTATGTTGATGGGTGCAAGGATATAAGTAAGATCTCATGTTTGAGATTCTTGCAGCTATGTAGCTGAAATCTTTTACAATAATCATGTTATATTTCCCATTCTAGCAGTTTAAGACTAATAAATGCGTTTGCCTTACCCGTAGGAGCTAAAATGATTGCCAACACTTTCAAATTTACCTTCTCCTAAAAAGTGATTTAGGAGAAAAACATTCCATTAAAAATATGTCCCTGCAGTTTAAGCTCTCAGTATGATGAATTATGGATGTACATCTGGAATCCTGTCTTGTTCACTTAATATTTAATTCAAAATGCCTCTTGTGACTGCTTTGCTGAAAGCATCATAACTAAATAACTTTTCTTTTTAAATTGTGTGGTTTTAATAGGTTGGGGGAATTAAGGACAAAGTCCTAGCAGCCCATAGAGCTGGACTGAAGAGAATTATCATTCCTCAAAGAAATGAAAAAGACCTTGAAGAGATTGCAGTGAATGTGCGGCAGGACTTGAATTTTGTTACGGCAAGCTGCCTGGATGAAGTTCTGAATGCAGCTTTCGATGGGGGATTTTCAATCAAGACTGGACTTGAGCGCTTGAATAGTAAACTTTAAGCGGATTGGGTGAGGTATCCTGTACATCAACATTAAACACTCATTCAACTGTCAGATAGTAAAAATTTGATCTACGGTGATATAAAACATGAGGGCAAATACTGAGGCCTCACTGTGATGTGCTGTGTCACCCATTAAAAGTTAAGGCCTTACTTTCAGTGGGGCCTCAACCCCAGTTCTACTTGACTATTAATAATAGAAAAGTGCACCTGCAACTTTACCAAACAAGTTTTACATATGCCAGTTCTATCAGCAGCATGTCAGTCATTAATGGAGGAGAGTACACATACCTGCTTGCACACCCAAGCAGAAACCAAGATTAGGGATATATTTTTCAAAAAAGCACCTAACCCAGTTAAACACTTTTGCTCTAGATCCTAATGTCTCTGATGCTCTAGTTTTGTTACTACTGTATACAGACGGGTTTAATGATAGCTCTAGTGATTAGGCAACGGATGTGTTATATAAAACTTCATGTAATTAAAATAAATGCACTTAATTTTTCAGCTGAGCTATCAGTGAATATTGCTTACTTCCCCAGCAAAAAAAAAAGTTGAAGTGCATTAATGTTTTGTCTAAAAACCTTGCAAAAATACATTTGTTAAAATATTAGAATTTCAGAGTTGTTACATTTAAAAGAAATGTAAAGCATGAGTCACCATAACCACCTTCATTGTTCTCAAATACCATTGCCAGTGTCCTATATTCCCTATTTTGTTTGTTTTTGCTCAAGGACTTTTTAAGCACCTAATCTTAATGGTCAGTGCTGTAATTTTTTAAACACACCCAGATGATATTTAGAGTTTCTAGACCAAACTGTTAACATGCAAAAAGCTAGGAAATGTGTGATATGATATGCATTTGTGGACCTCACCCTAAAACTTTCCAATAGGTAAAATTTCAGGTATGGGGGAACAGTGGTTAAAATTTGACTTAAGACCCATCTCACCTTAATCGGCACAAATATTTAATACACATATTTGTGATAAATGAAATGGAGTTTGTTTGGGGGCGGTGCTCATAGATGTGGAATAAAATACAAGATTTCATGAACCAGAGTTAGTCAAATGCACAAATATTCACCCAGTGAATGCCACCAAAACTACTCCTTCACAACAGGAAAAAAAGATAGGCGACCAAATCGGGTCAGGAAAAGTGAAGACTTGTGGGAGAGTATATAGCATATTGGAAAAGACATACAAATATTGATTAATCACTTCTGTGAAGCATGTCTTATCCCCATTTTAATGGTTAAATGATATCTGCATGAGAAGTGTCGTCTAGCACGTTACGCATAAGGTTCTAAGCCTGGCTTTGCCACTGCATGGCGGGACAGTTGAGCAGATTAAACATCTGAACCTATTTTCCCATCTGAAAAATAGAGTTATGATTCTCTCTCACAGGAATGTCATAAGGTATAATAAATGTTTGAGAGTTATCTTTAAGAATAAAATAAGGATTAAGTTATTAAAGCCACCCAGTGCAGCAGAGCACCCTCCTAAACCCTGCACCCCCCGCCAGAGCCCTCACACATCTGCCCCAGCCCTGATCCCCCTCCTACACCCTGAACTCATTTCTGGCTCCACCCCTACCCCCAATTTCATGAGCATTCATGGTCTGCCATACAATTTCCATACCCCAAAATGGCCCTCGGGCCAAAAAATTTGCCCACCCCTGCACTAATACCTATTCACACCTTCAAAATTGTGTACCTGCTAATGGAGAGTAGGGTGAGTCCCCACTGGAAATTATGGCCTCTTAATTAATGTGAAGTTTTGGAAGAGGATTCTTAAAATATGCAAAGATGATTCTTAATTTTTTTCCTCCCAACGGTTTAGTATTTGACTTCATTCTCTCCTGGAATCTCTAAAACCATGCTCTTCTGGCAGAGCAGCAGTCATGAGAAATTTGACAAATCAGATGAGTTTTTAAAAAGGTAGGTTTTTTTTGCATGGGGGGAAATGTAGAAGGGAGAGGCAAAGGTCAGGCTTATACAAAGAAAGACTCCTTAAGTCTCACTTGTGGAAAAGCTGGATGCTCAAATGAAAAAAGGGAACATTTTGATTTGGTGTTTTAAAGCTCCAAAATTCAAATAGTAGTGGTAGTATAAACATTTCAGAACAAGAGTATAGAAAAAGCATACCCTTAATTGTCAAATTCTAGTTTCCTTTGCCACTCTACCCTTCGTAAAGAATCATATTAGTCTCTTAACCTCATGTATTTTTCCACCCTCTTATATGATGGCTATAAATTTAAGCTACCAACTTCAGTCTACACAGATGTTTTAAATTATGGGGAAGATGATTATATTCTGTCTCTGAATGTTATTTTCCTTATGTTAGTTCACGAAGAAAGATTAAAATCTTGTAGTAATGCTGATTTTTGTAACTTAAATTTTTCAGTTTGGTATTAGATTAATAAAGGTTTGACCACTTCTTGCAAGCTCATTCTACTAATGAATGACTAGTTTTGAAATATACCACCACTGCTCATAAAACTGTAATAAGGTGTGGGCTTCAAGACAAATGGGGGTCTGCTATAGAAAAATTTGTGAAGGGATGGTGGTAACTATACCATAATGGGAAATCACAATGAAGCATACACTATAAAATATTTTGCTTCAACTGGTTTCTGTATATGCAGTGTATAAGGAGACCTATTAAGCCTTCTGTGGGTCATAGGACTAATCCTACAGTTGTTCAGTGGCATTCTTACAACTGATCCATTAATTATATTAAAAGAAGGTACATCTCTACCCCAATATAACGCTGTCCTCAGGAGCCAAAAAATCTTACCATTATAGGTGAAACCATGTTATATCAAACTTGCTTTGATTAGCCAGCGTGTGCAGCCCCACTGCCCCAGAGCACTGCCTTACTATGATATATCCGAATTTGTGTTATATCGGGGTAGAGGTGTATAAAATCCCTTTCTTCAGAAGGCTTCATCTTCCCTGGTCATAGCAAGCAAGGGCCCCCAATACAAGCTTTGGAATATAGCCTTAAAAAACAAGGCTAAAGATGTTTATTGCATCAAGACAAATATGACAGTTTCTCCTTACCTGTAAACTTCCAGAACAGGAATGTCCATCATTCCAGTTATTTCCTGGGTATGTGAGAGCCCTCAGAAGTGCACTGGAATGCTCTGCAAAGCAGGAAAGTGCCAAAAATTGCTAGAAGATTCTTCCAGTGAGAGTTGAGGTATGTGAAATGCTAAGTATTATAAACATGTAATAGCGGACATCACTACATCAATAATGGACACCATTAAACAAAACCAACAAACAGGACAAGCAGGAACCTGAAAGCTTCCTACTCTCAGCTGCTCCTTTTTGACATGGAGGGACAAGGCAGTAGCCCTTACCTGGTACTGAGAGGAGCAGCAGGAACTCAAAAGCCCCTGTAGGAGCTTTCTATTTAAACAGGCATGTTTTTTTCCATTAGAAGGTGGGTACATAGATTCTGCATGGGATGGATATATTTTGTGTGACTGGTTGATTTATATAGAAAGTGTTTAAAGGAATATAGAGTTCCATCAGCTTCCATAGCAACAAGGCCACTGAGGTGTTGTCCACTATAGAGCCTAGTGAGGACTCAATTTTCCTGGGGATCCAACCCTCTGCAAACTGTACTTTTGTTTCACAGATGCACTCAATTTGTAAAACTACATTTAGAAGAGCCCAGCAGAAATTCTGTACACAAATTACATTTGCATAGTTTATGCTGAACTGCAAGTGCATTCATTTTCATTGAACTTGGTAGAAGTACATACTGCATTTTTCAGACATAAGCAGAGGGGGACTGGGATCTAGAAAGCTACTGGTGGTTGAAAACCAGTTGCACTCCACCCCCCACTTTCTTTAAAAAAAAAAAAAAATCAGCTTATGAACAGTATATCTTTAAAATAAAAAAGGGACGCACCAGAGAAGGGGGTTGGCTTATGAAGGGGTATAGTGAGGGAGAGGTGGGACACAGCCCTTCCCCCCCAATAGAGGGAGCAAGGAGAGCCAGCAGGGAAGAGGTGGGGCCAAGTCTCTCCGCTTCTGCCCATGCTGCTTGCCCCCCCAGCCTGCTGGAGCACACTACAGCTGTGCTACCCGGTCTGGCCCACTGGAGCAGCTCCAGCCAGGCCAGAGACTGGTCCTCCCCCGATAAGGTGGGGTGGGATGGGGAGAGTGGTCACAGGTTACACCCCTGACCCACAGCTTTTTTCTCCCCCCCCCCCCCCCCCCGTTGCTATCCTGGCCTTACTTAGGTTTACCTCCATGCCTGCAGACGCTTGAGGTAAACAAACCATCTCGGCCTGCCAGTGGCTTATCCTGATGGCCCGGGAGCCAAAGTTTGCTGACCCCTGAATTATACGGTTGGTTTATGAACAGGTCATAGAAATTTTCCATTTTTACTTATCCATCAGGGGGGTCAGCTTATAAATGAACCAGTTTACGATCAAATATATACGGTAAGTCCTTTAGTGTTTGTTTAAAAATGTTTGCTATTAATCATAGCTTTTAACATCTAAATAGGTGAATAAATTGAGGTTATGCATACCACCACCTTTGCTTGTACACTTTTCTGCATTAAGAACACTATTTTATTTATTGCATTCAGCTGTTCATGCTTTCTTACTATCACGTGACTCCTATCCTATTGACACAAACAGTAAAGGCCTTCCAAAGTCACAACTTCATTGCACTGAGGTGGTATTTGATGAATGTAAGTTGTAATTGATACTCAAATGGTGGCTATTAGTAGTATGGTGTGTCAGCTATCTAGTTCCATTTTGAGAACCTTCTACTTCGACTACGAGATAACCAGGCTTGGAAAGCTGCAAAAATGCAGTTGCTGTTCTTGCCTCTGCCCACAAACTAATATTTTTCCTAAGTAGGTGGCCCATCTCAGTGTGAAGCAATTAATTTTATTCAGAATAGCTTTGAAAAGTTAAATTAATTAATTCATAATACAGTTCTGTATAATCTGGATAACATACTTTGAATTATAGTAGTTTGTTATAGGAATGTTATGGGCAACTCTATATAACAGACCTATCACTGTGCATAGTGCAAACAATAACTTAACATCTTAAATAACCAAATGCATGCAAGGAATGTCTGCACAGAGAAACATTGAATGTTAACGTTCACATTTGCCTTCCCAAAGCCTATGCACCTAGTGGTTGTTTTTATTAATGGTAGTAAACACATTAATCCAAATACTTGTTTTTAGGATAGAATTGTTTGACAGTTTTCTCTCTAAGTATATTAAATATAAAGAAGAATCTTCCTTTCATTATTTTAAATAAAGATAATTGAGTAAACTTTTCTAATGTAAATAGTCACTCCTAATATAACATTCCTAGGCATTTTAAATACCACTATTTTTCAATGTGGTGGGTGCTAGTACAACATCTTTAATATAGGTCACTAATGTCTTACTGCATAACAGTAAAAAAAACAAAGTGTCTTTCATGAGCATATTTTAACCATTCTCAATCTGATGAATGACATTAAATGTCAGGGGGGACAAAGTCTAAAAGCACCATTGTGTTTACAGTTAATGTAAAATCTTCTAAAATTGCCCATTGATATGAGCAACTGTCTGTGGGGACAAGCTCACCTTTCAAGTCTATCTTAAATTGTACTCAATTCTGAACTGTCCCAAACCGTAAATCATTGTAGAGGCAAGTTAATATTAAGCCTTTAAGACCACATGTCCTGTTTACCTATTAAAAGTACAACAAGCAGCAATCATTTTATGAAAGTACTACACTTATGCTGACATACTCTTCTAAAGCAACCTTATCTTTAGTGCAAGGAAGTTAAATTATTGTGCCAGAAAAATGCAGATGAACCTCTCTTTAGTTTCCCATCAGGTTATGCTTTTTGGTGGACAGTGGTGTATTCTATTTTATATACATTATTCTCTGAAGCTTGGCCCTATTTTCAAACTATTGTGTTAGCATTTCTAAAGTTCTATTAACTAAACCCAAAACACAATTGCATCTAGGACATTGAAATGTGTCTTGTATATGTATTTAAATGTTAGATTTCCTCCCAAAGCAAAACTACACCCTTGCCTGAAATTCTGAGGTGAATCTAAGGCTTGGTCTACACTAAACCCCCAAATCGAACTAAGGTACGCAACTTCAGCTACGTGAATAACTTAGCTGAAGTTGACGTACCTTAGTTCGAACTTACCGCCGTCCAGACCCGGCAGGCAGGCTCCCCCGTCGACTCCGCGTACTCCTCGCGGCGAGCAGCACTTCTGAGTTCGATTTATCGCGTCCAGACTAGATGCGATAAATCGAACCCAGAAGTTCGATTGCCTGCCGCCGAACCAGCGCGGTAAGTATAGACAAGCCCTAAGACTCATTCATACTTGCACCACAGAGATGCCAACCCTATTTTTTTGTAATCCTTCCTCCTCAACCTGTAATGAAGAAATTAGGGTTAAATGTATGAAGTTTGCAAGCTGGAGCATATGTACCATTCACCACTACTCAGGTCTGATGAATACAGCACATAGTGCCACAGGTGAGAGGGTGTTCTCATACATAGGCTGCATAGCGAGCTCTGATAAGAGGCATGCTGGGGTGACTTTGAATTGGTTGGGGCACTGCTGGATTCACCATCCAAGCCCCAGGCTGGGTGTTGTGCTCTAACCACCCTGAGTGGAACCTGCTGGACTACATTAACATGCTCCAGGTACCTAGAGTATGCCAGTAGGGTCTACCTGGGGCAGTTGGAGCACAACATGCAGTCAGTGGCTTGAGCAGTGAATCCAGCTTCCCAAACCCCACTGACAATCACCACAGCTTCCCTCCTATCAGACCCCCACTACACAGTCCAGGGGGATGGGGAACATGACCAGGACAGGGACCAGCCCCAGCCAAGGTAACTCAGCTGTAGAAATTTCCTGTTGTCATTTCTCCCAGGGTAGGGGTTGCAATGATCCTTGGCCATAGAAGGAAAGAGGTCCCAGCTCCTGTAGCATGCATTACAAGCATTCAAGGTGCTACTCTGCACCTCACCCCATGTGTATTTGGCTTCGCACCTTTGGTCCAAGCAAATGCTCTGATTCCTGTTTTTTTAAATAAATATCCCTAAAAGTCTCAAAGCAAGGGTGACATTTCTGTAATTACAGTATCCTGTGTGTAAAGGAGTCTAAGTGGGTGTAGTTTGCAGCAACCAACACCTAAGCAGGAGTGTAAAATGTAGCTGTCCTTTTTACTTCAAACACCTGGCTAAGGGAGACTGGTTAGGTGGTATGTGGAAGCATTCACTGCTGCTGCCTCTCCTGAACTACTGTGATCAGAGGAGTACTGCAGTTTCCAGATTGGTAAAATGTGGTAGCTGGTTGTTGAATGTTGTGTTTGGGCAACTTTAAAAATAAATAACATTTTATTACATAGATCAGGAATATTTAAAAATCATAGTTTTGACTCACCCAGTAAAGAGACTTCCACTAACTTTAAACAAAAGCTTTTATAGATTCTGTTACAAGATCTGAGACAGTATTAGAATCAACCAAACATACAACGATCATCTCCTCCGTTCCAGCCATATCATCACATAGAACTTTTACTATCTAAGGAAGTGACCGTTTCTTAAAACACAGAAAATAAAAACATCCTACTAATTCATTTTAGGCAAGCCTCAAATCTATGTATTTTAATAGGAGTTAATCTACTACTCAAACCAAAGTCTGGATGTAAAAGTAGTCCACACTATTTATCAACAGCCTCTGAAAGAATTAGAATTGAAATGTAAGTTTCAATAATGAGAAACAAATTTGAATAAAAAAAGTCTTAATTTCAAACCTACCAGCCACTAGGTTGTAACTGCTGTAGCCAAACATCTCATGGTATAGCAAAAACAAAATCGGGGTAAATGTAGGTAAGATTAAATAGGCTGCATTTAGAAAATTGCCACAATAAGTATTCAACTAGAGATCAAAGTGTAACAGTAGATTAAGAAATTTCTTTAAGTTTTTATCCTCTTGAACAGTGCAACATCAATATTTTTAAAAAAAAGTTTCTGAAGTTTACTTCTGTAACTATATAAAATGAACTATTTCTGCATTGGCCTGTCTATAAAAGTCTATACTGGTTCACATTCCTTACCTGTATGACTACTTACCCCATCAGGCTAAAATGTGTAATCACTGCACCAAAAATAATTCAATGAGTTGTCTTAACATAGATCAGTTTCTGACAAGAAAGTTAGACAATATATAGTAAATAAATTATATTTTAATGTTATACAAAAAGTAGCTAATATTCATTCTACTCCTCCCAACAGCAAGTTTGGCAAAGAGATACTTTTAAAGTAGTTTGAAATGTAATAGTTATCTTTTACATTATTTCTTTTTTACATTAACCATCTCAGTGCTGTATACGGACTTACATTCAAGGTGAATTTCTCAAACTTGCGAGCAACCTGCAAAAGACCCCAATATACCACTTACGCCTTTAAAAGCAAGAGAATTGCATGGACCTTTAGATGTCTACTGTTCATCGTATCACTAACATGGTCGGATGACATACAAGATTAGTATGACTAAGGAAAATAAAGTTGGTTCTCTCTAGTAACAATCAGACAAAGGATACCAGAACAAGCAAAGTTGAGTTAAAATATTAAATTAGTCAAATATTGTGCTAAAGCAAAAAACAAGAGTTTTTCATTTGCCAGGTATTCTTTTAATGACAAAATTATAAAAGACCAAAAACATCGTTTTCTGAGACTGCCTTTTTTTTTTTAAATGGTCTGTTTTTATAGTTACAAATACTGCGTAAGACAATGCCTTGTACTGCAAAACCAAAATACAAGCATGAGTTTGTGTCTGAAGTTTCTAAATTTTTAAAGTGTGCCTGCATTTTCAGTTTTTTTAATTAGGATGTTAACCAATAACTCCTCACTTCTGTTTGAAGGTATAACAAAGTACATCATCATCTAGGCCTGTTTTAAAGCAGCCGTTTTTCTGATAATTCTTCCAATGTAATTGCTTCTTTAGAGTTGAATACATTCACAAAATAGCTGAATTAAGAACAGTATCACCAATGAATGGACTACTGGGAAAGACTAATTTACCAAATGTACAGAAGTATAAGTTTTACCATAAGCAATTATGCATATCAAAAGATGACACCTGCAATTAATTTTTAAAAGGTACAAAAAGGAGGAAAACCTGAATTACAGAAAAGAAAGTCATTTATTTAATGAAAAACTAGAAGTTAATAAAAATTAGCAAATACACAAAAAATATACACAAAACAGCAGCAATACTATGTAGTGACTTAAGGGGAAAAAGCAGCGGCAAGAGACCAGACTGCTCAACATGGCTTGTCAGTCAAAGGAAAAAAAAAACAAACACAACAGTATCCTTTTCAACAGTACAATCAATCTACAAACAAGTTTTCAGAACTATTTTACAACATTTCCTGTAGAATCAATTCTTAATACAAAAGATGCCCATTTTGGGTGTATATATATTTTCAGTGGTTTACTGTTGACTTATTTTAAATATATTAGTGTTACTACATGCAACTGCTTCCTGCAATTTAACAGCCTTTCCTTTTATTTACCTTCATATACGTCTAGCCTCCCTCTACCAAATAGTTTGTGTTTGGCAGTCAAAGATGGTTACCCTAGTTTCTGCGAAATTAAATGCAACTGTTTTAAACACTGGCCTGAAAATGTTTGCTTGCCATTTCAACACATTGAAATAGTTACATTGATGCCTAAATTGCCATTTTCTGCAAAGAGCTGTGCAATGCTGGTGTCAAAGACTAGACAGTCACTATTCATAATGGCTGTTGCAATTCCCTCATGAATAGATCGAGGAGTTGCTTCCCAAGTCAATCGCCGCCTATGACCATTAAGCTCAAGTCGATAAGCAAAATTTTCAGCTTGCTTGCGTGTTCCTATCAGCTGTACAATAGCAAAGAACTGCTGGTGACCATCATATTTTTCCTGTTTCTCCAAGACTAACATGAAATGAAAGCCAAAACAAGATTGCATCATAACCCAGTCAACAGCCCCAGGAAGATTAATGTCTGTAGCAAGGAAAACTATATCTTCTCCCTGTAGTGTTGTTATTGACTTATGCTGATGCATCAAATGTGGCATTACAGCATCCAGCGAACCTTGCCATTTACATGAAGCACCAGGACATGGACATGAATAAGGCCTAAACTCACACAGCTCTTCATGGTCTGCTTTTTCTGTGTGTGGCAAAGTTATCTCACATCCAGAAGAGGCGTATTTACATGGGAACAGTACAGAATTGGCAACTTTTTCCATAGCCAAGTTACGAATGGAACCCAGTGGGCCTCGGCAAGTTGGACAGCATGTAAGCTTGGGGCGACAGTTGCTACAAACAAGATGGCCACTCTGACACTGAAGAATAGGTGGCAGCACATAGTCAAAACACACAGGACACTCAAAAAGACTTGCCAAGTCATTGTTGGAAGCTGTAGTGCCAGTCAGAGCAGGCACTCTCTGTGATGGTGTACACTTTGAAGTACCTGTAGGTAGTGCTGTAGCAGTCTGACGGCTCATTTCTGTAATGAAGGAAAAACAGAGTTAGTATACAAGAGAATGTGTCAGTACACCTGTATCTCCATAACTGAGTCTTCTATGTAATTGTTGATTTAACAATTTTTTATTTGAGAAAAAAATCAGACCTAGCATTTAATATATTGTATATTTCACAAACAAACATGATACTCATTAAATGTGAAGAGTGTGGCTATAGTGCATGTGAGTGAAGCTGGAAAGGATGTAAAATACTTGCATGCTGGCCACCTTTACAAAGTTGAGATCAAGGAACAGAAATTCTGTTACATTTTCTAATTTAAGATTGAGAGTGGATGAGAGAGAGAGAGAGAGAGAGAAAGTAAGTAAGTAAGTAAGGGCACTCCTGAAGAATAGGTGTTTGGTGTGTATATTGGATATATAGAACAAGTGACTATATCACACCCTAGATGACAAGAAAATAAAGGGTTCTAACCATAAGCATGCTTCTATAAGAACCATCCTAGTAATGACAGTAAGGCTATATTTTCAAAGTCCTCAGATTTAGCAAACATGAAACTAGCCATTTGCTTTGAAAAGCTAAGTCTCAAAAAAAAAAAAACCTTGCTCTTCAAACTTTCTGCCATTTACTCTGCTTACTGGACATGTGTAGAAAAATCCTGATGTTGAGTATGTAGGTGGGAGTGAGGCATTGGCTGGAAAATGAGCCAAAGGCCAGACCATTTAGCTCTTTAGATTTTCTTTTTTCCTCCTCTCCTTGATGCTAAGGTGAAAGGAGACTACTTTCTCAAAGAAAACAATACTCTTTTCTCAAAAGAGGGTCTTAGCTAGCCCCCTTTATTTTTTTCCCCTCTTCCCCTCCCCTCCTCCCCCCGCTGTTTAGAATGTTCTGGTCTTTAAGGCAGGTTGTTTCAGTAGGCTGAGGTGGAAAGTCATTCAGAAAGCGAAGAGGTTCTTTTGCTGTATTTGCCAAACTATTATTAGTAAGAAAAAATATCCAACAAACTGAAGTCTGACTGGAAGTTTGTTTCTTTCTTGAGGTATACACTGAAACACTTGTGGCAACTTAAAAGAATTGTATATTAAATGTCATGTTCAGTGAAAGTTGCCATTTTGCTACACTTTTTCAGTTCAGAAAATACAACCCTAGTGGATAGACATTTGGGAAGACAAACTATAGTTCCCCCCGCAAGAAAAACTAAAATATTCAGCAGATGTGTCAGTAAAAGATACACTTCCCTACATATTCAGAAGAGATTGTTTAGCCAGGAAAGCAAGAACGCCTTTAATCTGTGAGACAGTTTCAATATTTTGTTTACCAAACAAAAAATATTTTAATTAATTTGACTTTTAAATTTTTTCTTCGGGGTTATCACACACATTTTAGTCGCATGTTTTTCTTAAATTTTTTAGCTATTCAGTTATGAAGGTGTTTCAGGTCTCTGAAGATAGCTACTAGAAACATAAGGATGACAAAACAACGCATATCGAAGAGTCAACAGATTGCAACTCTAAATTATAAGACACATGCATACATATGGAAGTAGCCAATAGTGTTTGTGAAAAAACTAGCCTTGCCTAGTCTCATGTGTCTCCAGAAGGGAAGGGGAAAAGAATACGAGAATCACCATCTAACCACTGGGCCCCACTCCACCATAAACTGTCAACTACTTGAAGTGCCTCCCCTTCCAGGGTCAGTTCTCCCTGCCTCTCCCAACCCTGCCCAAGAGCCAGACCTTATCCCCTTTCCCACTTTTACTTTTAGAAAGGGATACCTACAATAAAAAGCAGTGAGCATCTAATTTATCACCATACCCACCCACAGCTGTGGAATTGCTCCCACCTGGGACCAGAGATCCAGATTGATCATATAGGCACCTATTTTTTCTAGATGCACACCATCAGTACAGAACAGGGAATCAGGTGATTCCTATGGGTGCGCATCTCAGGACTAGTTCATTTCAAAGTAATCATTTATTTATGGGTCATTTCCACTGTGACGGGACATTCCAATTCCCTCCTAAAAAGCATCTCTGCCCAAGCTAGAGCTTGGAACATTTTTTCATGAGACCAGTCCTTTGTTCCCCATTTATTTTACAAGGTTCACATGAAACTTGCAGTGATGCATTGTATCAGCCTAGAACAGAGCATTCAAAACCCTTGTGCTGTTTGAGTCTCACAGACCTGACCATGTACCTATTTAGAGCCCAAAGACTTTACTATGCCAGATTATGCTGCTAGTGTGTTGAGGTATAGGACTGTCTGCAATCCATGATTGGTTCCCCAGTTACAGAAGATAGATTGAGCCAAACTAGATTCTACCATTATAGTCCTCCAGGTTTTTATCAGGGGCCACTAAGGCCCTAAATTGATTCCTGTGGCTACCTGACAGCAATACTTGCATAACTGGACTGCTGCTTTCCTATTATGAGGCACTCCTGTTTGAAGCCAGGATGAGGGGAGGCCACAGGGAGAGAGAAGATCTGTCACAATCCAGTCTAGCCCTGCAAGACCTCCTCTCTCTCTCTCTAAACGGACACTAGTCTGTTGTAAGGGATCCAACTGCCAAATCCTATGGGATGCTAAGCTCCAAGGGTTTAGGTAATGCCTAATCACTACTCCTAGCTCTGGGACATCCAAGAGAACTCCTCAGATGCAGACCCATGTCTGACACTCTTGGCTATAGAGACCCCAAAATGCAGCCACCCAGACCCTGAAACCGCAGCCCTGGCCCTCCTGATCTCCATCTCCCTTCCCAGTTGCTTAGATCCATTCCATCCAGAGTCCAACAGGCTGGGTGCACTCTGGTTTCTCTAGTTATGCCCTACATACAATGTTTGGAAAGGAACTTCTTAATGCACACATTAACTCAGGGGTCGGCAGCCTTTCAGAAGTGGTGTGCCAAGTCTTCATTTATTCACTCTAATTTAAGGTTTCACATGCCAGTAATACATTTTAATGTTTTTAGAAGGTCTCTTTCTGTAAGTCTATAATATATAACTAAACTATTGTTGTATGTAAAGTAAATAAGGTTTTTAAAATGTTTAAGAAGCTTCATTTAAAATTAAATTAAAATGCAGAGCCCCCCCCGAACTGGTGGCCAGGACCCGAGCAGTGTGAGTGCCACTGAAAATCAGCTTGCGTGCTGCCTTCGGCACGCATGCCGTAGGTTGCCTATCCCTGCATTAACTCTTCTGCTTTTAAAAAAGTGAACGTTAGTTCTATAGAAAAAACAACAAAGGTCTGTCCTCTCTCAGTTTCCTCACCAGTCCTAGGAATCTTTTGGGTCATGGTCTGTCCAAGTTCAGGCTAGGTGGCGATTTCCTTGTCTTCCTACAGCAAGAGCCTCTTGCTGCTCCTGTTGGTTTGTCCCCATGCACACACAACCCCTTCTCATAAACCCAGTCTCGGTCATGAGCCCCAGTGTAGGGCCCCATGCTGAGTTCATGTGCAGAACACCATTGTTTCTTAGGGGTGAGCAGTGGATAAAAATCATTAGCAATTCCATAAATCATTAGGAGCAGTCTAGATTATGCTTCCTTTATTAGACCTGCAAAAAATGTGAAAACACCTCCGAACAGGCCAGCACAGTGGTTCTCAAACTTTTGTACTGGTGACCCCTTTCACACAGCCAGCCTCTGAGTGAGACACCCCCCCCCCCTTATGAATTAAAAACCACTTTTTTATATACACCTCTACCCAAATATAACGCAACCCGATATAACACGAATTTGGATATAACGCGGTAAAGCAGTGCTCTGGGGTGGTGGGGCTGTGCACTCCGGTGGATCAAAGCAAGTTCAATATATTGCGGTTTCACCTATAACACAGTAAGATTTTTTGACTCCCGAGGACAATGTTATATCGAGGTAGAGGTATATTTAGCACCATTATAAATGCTGACGGCAATGTGGGGTTTGGAGTGGAGGTTGACAGCTCACGACCCCCCATGTAATAACCTCGTGACCCCGACCCCCAGTTTGAGGACCCCTGGGCTAGCATATATCAGTTCAAACTGGTTCTCAGCACAGGACACAAAGTTCTGATACATAATGGGGGTTCCAGCCCACCCTTCAAGTTACAATTAGAGTTCATCAAATCAAATGGAATTGGTAAGTTTTAACAGGCAGATTCCCCATCACACACTCACCACCCATGGTTTTAATCACCATCTCAGAACAAGATGACATCCATCAGAACAAATATGGCCTTTCAAACAGCCAACTGCCCTTCATAGAGCCAGCTAGAGTAACAGGCTGATTAAGGATTGGCCCGTGCACGCAGACTATTGCCCCATGTCCCAGCTGTTGAAGCCAAAAGCTGTCCAAAGCCCCTTCTTTTCTCCACCCTCATCACCATGGAAAAAGCAGAAAACAATAGTAATACAAAATAATGGAGAAACAAGAGAAGTTCATTTTCATAAGCTTACTCTTTAAAACATACATTTTTGGTCATACCTACATTTTATGCTAATCTACTACATTTTTTCCACCAAAAGCAAGGAAGCAAGTGAACAGATAACTGGAAAACAGTCAAAAGTTATGTACAGAAAATTGAAAAAATTGTTTAAAGCTTCTTTTGCAGTTACAGAAACTGTAATACAACTGTCAGAATAGCAAACTGGTGTCAGGTGAAAATATATGCAACACTTGCTATTTTGGGTGCTATCCCATACATACGATCCCACACCAGTCCTTTCTCACTGTGGGGGTCGGGAGCTGGTCTCTAAGCAACACTGAGAAACTAAGGTACTCAGTGAGTCACCAAAAATATTATTGCATATGGTTTAACATAAAAATGCATCTTAAAACATTTTACAAGGTTTAAATAGAAAGAAACTGAAGTACAGAAAAGGGGGAAAATATACTTTTAAGATTATTAAATTCTGCATCAAGAAAAAATGTTTCATCATTGAACCAAAAGCTGAACCAGTGTATCAACCTGTTGGAAAAACAAACCTAAAGTTATTCCCAAAACTGCAGAGCAGGAAAATTATTTTTTTTTTGCAATGCCTGAACCTACTGGAGAGTCTCAAATCCCAGATGGCAGCCTTAACATGGTGCACCTAATAAGTTTGTAGCACAGAAGGTTTAAAAAATACCTTTTCTCTTGCTGGTTTTACTTCCTGGCAAACATGATGTAAACAGGACTCCCCCCTTCCACGAATACAAAAAGCTCAAGGCAGATTTCCCCGTCATGAGGAGTGGAACAGGTCATTACGTTTCCCCATAGAAACAAAAACAACTCATAACAGAGGCCCCTCCTGGTAACATGAGGCTTGAGGACAGAGACCTGGAACGATACCAGAGAGGCGCTCCTTTCATGCGAGGGAATCACCCAAACGGGGCACTAAAACCTCCAGCGCCGTAGGCAGAAACCTAGCCAAACTCCCCCACAAATGAAGTTTCTTTAATAATCCACAGCGGGATATGAGGGAGAAGGAACCAGCTTTGTCCGATCTGTTCCAGTTTAGGACCTGTCACACATACAAGAATCTTCAGAAAGTCTCCCTAAAATGGTTTCCCAAACTCTTCCGGCTGCTGCCCAGCAAAGGAAGCTCTGCTGCTGCTGCTGCAGACGCCTTTCCTTTTCTTCCCTTCCCTCCCCTCGACTGCTGAGCTACGGGGCGCCCATCAGAAGGATCTGGCTACGGACACGCTGCCACCAGCTCTGCGCAGCCCCAGCCGGGCCGAAGAGAGGGAGCTGCAAAGCCAGAGTAACAGGCAGAAAGGAGAACTCCTGAGTCCCGTGCGTTGTCTCCTGTGGAAAAGCCATTTGCTGCCAAAAGGTCGGTTTGTCTCCCTGCTCTGTTCGAGCTCCTCCTAGCACCAGCCTGGGCGCACAAAAAAGGAGGCGGCGGAGAAAGCAGACGGCAGCTCCTGCGTGCTGCCTTCCCTCCCCCGGCCCAGGGAGCCACCCAGGCATATTAACCTCATGTGATCAACCGAACTCGCTGGGCAGTCAGCAAAACACAAACATTCAGAAACGCCGGGAAAGACTAGGTGGGGCCCCTACGCACAATGCGCTGGCAACCCCGGTCACAGCTAGTTTTAGAAGCTACTTCAACTGCCCAATATAAAATAAATTTCGGAATTTTAAGCGATTAAGCTGTTTCCAACAGCTGACAACTTAGTTTCTTGTTTTTCCTGTCTGTGAATATTCCTATTGAATAGCTAACAAGCTTATACAGCACTACAGTCTCAACTTTGTATGCCTACGTGTAACAATTACATTCAATCTAATCTATCCACTTTTAAAAATTGACTACAAAGTTAAAGCATATAAAACAAGACACCAGTGAGACATGCAAGTAAATCTTGTGCCACACAAGCCAGTAAACACATTAGTTTTACTGTTTTCTTCTGACACTTAGGTGGTAACGATTTGTAAACCTGTTAAAACTTCCTACATAAAGGCTGTTCCAGAGGGCAGATGAGCACAAGCAAGAGTACAGAAACAGGTCTGAGGTAAGATGGGAAGACTCTATGGGAGTTGTTGAGAACTAAAGGAGTTTTTAAGCTTGATCTTGATACAAGTGGAAAAATCAAGTTGATGTAGTTGAATATTGCACATACTGGACTCTGGAAAGCTGGGACTGGGGGTTACAGGAAAAGGAAGTGAAATAGTTGTGGTGAGGGCATAAAGGCACGTTTTAACACATACACATAGATTAGAAGATGAACACAGTAATAGTCTGTAAACCTAAGACTGCCAGGAGGAAATAGAGGTTGCCTGCAAAAGGTGGTCAGGAAAGTTTTTTCCCACTACATTAAAAATTCAGAGCTTGTCCACCCCGTTTTTTTCCTGGAAGACTATGGACAACCGTATGAGCATTTTAACATTACAGCAACTATCACAGTTCAGGACAACTGTACCTGTATTTCCTCTAAGTGATCTAAAAAGGCCACCCAATCTCAGGCTTCCAGCTCTTGCCTCTTTCCGGTAGAGACCTATAATGGGTCTCACTCCCTTCTGACCAAGGTATGTCCAGGCTGAATAGTTCCCTCCCTTCACTGTGTATTTTCCAGTAAAGACAGTCTCCTAAACAGGTGTGCTTACTGTCTCTTCAGATACTGATAAAAGTGACTGTCAACAGTTATACGTTACCACGCAGCACTTCCTATGCAAACCTACCTTGTTTTTAAAGGTAAAAAGCATTGTGGGGGGGGGGGGGGGGAGATAAAAAGAATCTACATGCATGCTCATAAAGCTTACTAGGACTAACCCTGACATGGATTCTGGCAGGCCGAGTCCTTAACCCTACCCCAAGGATTGGGATCTTCCAGGGACCAGGGGTCCTGTCCATTTGCTGGATTAGGAAGAAAGCACTGCGCTAGTATTAAAACCAAGTTACTTATCCAAAAACCCTTTGTTTGTTGGATCCCAGAGAATCCAGTCTGAACTAGTATATTACTCCTAAGGGAGTCTTGCACCATTGCGCAAGTGCAGAACTCATGTGCCCAAAAGATTTTCTTCTCTCCACAGAATATAGATTCTGCAGGAGAGGTGGTGCAGTTACACCTTTCGCCCACCAGGGGCTGCTGTGACACCAGAAGAGAGGGCAACTAGTCAGTGGAGAGGGAGGGGGAAGAAGCTGCGTTCCTCACAGGTGAGGAGGCACGGGATGGACAGAGCAGGCACATGGGGCTACTGGGGGCTGTCACAGGCTAGGGTTCAGAAGGGCTAGTGGCGGGGCAAACGGGTGCAGGCTCATGAGCTAGTGGGGTGACAGCATTGAGCCAGGGGCTGCATAGGAGGAGGGCTGCAGGGACACATGGGGACAAGGGGCAGATGTGCCTGACTGAACGTGAAAGGCTAATGGTCAGCTAGGATCTGCTGAGAGGAGGCTCCCCAACTCCCTAACAATCCACCTCCCCAAAACCCTGTTCCATACTTCTCCCACCCACACCCAACAGCCCTCCAGGTTCACTCTCTGGCACCTTCCCTCTCTCTCCCCATTATCCCTGATTCCTCTATGCCTTTGCACAGCTTATTAAGGGTGCAGGAAATAAGTTTCTGTATTGCAGTTTAAATTAATTACTCAAAGTTCTGTATTAATATGCCTAATAAGGAACCTATTTGTGTAAAAAAAAAAAATTCCTGGATTGTTTTTGTGTATTGTTACAGACATACTTGCTGATAGGTATTTTGAAATAAATTACCAAAATAATTGAAATTGGCATGCTTATATTGTGTTATTTTGACAAATAAAATATGCAGAATTTTAAAATATTGTGCACAGAATTTTTAATTTTTTGGCACAGAATTCCCCCAGTAGTAGTATATGTACATAGCAGGAGTGAATTTGCCCAATCATCCACCACTGTTCTCATATTTACCCTTCCCAAGGAAATACATACAACTCCACAACACATACACAACTGCATTTTTAATGCAATGAACTAAAAAAAATTTAACTTAATTCAATCAAGTTCATTCAGGATATTGCAGGAAATTGTCAGTCCATCATAGCAACCAAGCAAGTGAAGCCTGATTAAGAGAGGAAATTATTTTTATTCAACTAGGTATTAACAAAAACTATTAAACTCAACCAACAAGACAGCTGGAAAAAAGACAAAAAGGTACAAGACCCTCTGCCCATTACACATACACACTCTTTAAATTAAGGGCTAAGGAAGTTCCCAGTCTACCACCATGTTCTCCAAGGAGACTGCCAGCAGAGGAGAAGGGCCTACACATAACATAAAAAACAAGCAGGATAAAATGCTTCCTTGTGGGCCTTCCCTCACACATCATAAAGTAGCACCCCCACAAATGGGTACACAAAACCATAATTTTCCTTTTACCAGGTCAACTTTGTTTTTGTTTTTTGCTGTTTCATTATGTATACAATAGACTGAAGAGATGTTTTTAATCTCTCCTCCCTCCCACCCCCCGCCTTCCAAAAAAAGTTTTTATTTTGAGAATATCAGCTCTGGTCTTGGTGTTGTACTTTTGTGCGTGGTCTGGAGGCCTAGGCTTTAAACTTGACCACTTTAACACATCGGAAAGATACTGTGCCTTGACTGGACTTCTCAAATGTGTTTGCTAACAAGCGTTGGCATTATATCTTAAATCCTAGTCTATATAAGGCCTTAAACAAGCTTTCCAATTTTGTTAAAATAAATGGCTCAAGCTAACATGATTGAAAAGTATATACTTTGCCTGCTAAGACAAGGTCTAATACCTTAGCTCAGGGGTCAGCAAGAGGTGTTCTCCCATTGGCAGAGATAATCCGCAGTCTACATGGGGACGGGTGTTAGATCTGTATAGCTACATATCTCAGGGGTTTAGATCCATGAGCAGAAAAGTTGTATCTTAAGTCATCGATATTTCTTCAGTGGTAGGAAGAAAATTAAGGTGACTATAAAGCAATGTGGTGGGATTGCAATAAAATTGATAAAAGGCAAATACATTGGGCAAAATAGTCTCAAGTTTCATGGGTTTGGTTTGTTTGTTTTTTTAAATGACTGCACATATAAGCTGCTTAACACCACACTTTTATACTGCGTTTTATGCAGCCCAGAATTTTATTTCATGGTGACATTAAGTTGTGTAAAAGACGTCACACAGGAAAGACACTAAGTGGAGAAGAAACACACACTGCATTTCAGGGTTATGTTTTGGAGTTACTTTTAACAACTTGCCCTTATTTCTGTCTTAATTGCAGAGGTCTCCAAACTGTGGGGCACACCATCCTAGGGGGGCATGGCAGAATGTCAGGGGGTGGGGGCATGTCCATGGAGGGAAGGGAAGGAGCTCCACCCAGCCCCTCCCCACCCCCAGCTCTGCTTCAGTCCCACCCCCAACCACGTCCCCAGCTTGGTGCAGCTGCACTTATGGCCCCGCATCAGCCCCCAGCCTCATCCGCTGGCCGCGGCTCCATTCCCAGCCCAAGGCAGAGGCTGGTGGTGAGGCCGGGGGCAGAGCCGCGCCTGGTTGCAGGCCCCCCACCACAGCCCAGCTGTGGCCCTGCTCCTGGCTGCGGCCCCGCTCCCTGCCCCAGCCTCAGCTCCTTTTCCTCTGTCTGTGCCCCGGCCCCAGAGCCACAGCCCCACTCCCATACAGACAGGGTCGGGGGAAGGGTGTGTGTGCGACCCTCAAAAGTTTGGGGACCTTTGCTTTACTGAGATGGTGTAAAATTAAAGGGACAGTGTCAAGATAAATCAATTGTAAAAACTACATTAAAAGGGACGTTGTCAACTTCAATTGTGGCCAAAGATTAAATTTTGTAAAAAAAAAAAAAAAAAAGTTATAAAACCTAAGTCAATAGAAGCATTTCCATGAGCGTCTTCCATTCCGTTATAGAAGTTCTTAGACTTTTGGAACTGGAAGAATGTTTATCAGTATATCACTAAAAGCCTGAAAAATAAATCTGTCTCTGATAGAAGAAATGCAAATAGTAAGTGAAACAGCATAAACAGTGGAAACATTTGATTTTTTAATTTCTCACTTTTAATAATCTAATGCATTGTTACTACTAAATCTGTCAGTTTCCAGCACATTAAATTGACAATCTTTAAAGCTATTTTAATCACAGAAAGTCAGGAAATGCAAAAAAGTTAAGTTTCCTAATGCAACATTAACTCATTCCCCACTGCACATCTGATTAATAAAAAAAATCATAAATTAAAGATACAAGTTTAACAAGAAACACGCACATAGAAACCAGAAAAACAAATATTACACATGACAGATGACAGAGTTAACATTTTTGCTTGATCATTCCTGACTTAGGGTTGTTAGCCCAAACTGCAAAGAGAAAATTACTTATCTGTAGTTCTGTTTCTTTGAAGCATCACTAGATCCCATTGTTTTTTGATCTCATGCCTCCACCATGAATCGTGGGAAATTCTTTTAGCTTTTACAATTTTTGGTGCTCTGAGGTATCTTGGAAGGCTGGCTCCAGGGTGCTGCTATATAGAGAGCAAACAACCTTGGGCCCTCAGAGGCTCCAGAATAGTCCGGCCAGCTCCTGTTTAAGAGCAGGAAGTGAGAGTTGCTCTAACTCTAATATAAAATATACAGCATTTTTAAAATATGCCAATTTCTTTCGGCTTGTTAGTTTTCATTTTCTTCTTTGAACCTGAGTCAACTACTCCAAGAAAGAATGATCAAGCACCACAGTTAGTCAAAGGGTGGACCCAGACCTACAACCTCAAATAGCTCCCCAAATTCTGAGAGGAAGTTTTCTATAAGTTTTTCTACATACGGATCTGATACAAAGTTCCTATATCAAAGGACTTGATACAAAGTTGTATGAAAATAGCTTAATACAGGGTTATATGAAGAGGCATAATACAAAGTCATATGAAAGTTATGTGAAGATGCTTAATACAGAGATCTATCTACAGGGTTCATTTGGGTGGGGCTCAGTGGGGAGGATGTCTTGGGGGGGCTCGTCAGGGTGGTACAGATGCAGGGGAGGTGGGACTTGTCAGGGTGAGGGTTTGATGGGTCTGCTTAACAGGGGAGCACCAGCTGCTGCCAAGGGGACCGCATGCTGGGCCCCCGTTTCCCCTATCCCAGGGATGGGGAGGAGATGGAGTGGTGGGGAAGGGGCATGGGACAGGGAAGAGAAGGGAATAGGGCAGGGATCGGCAACCTTCGGCACACGGCCCACCAGGGTAAGCCCCCTGGCGGGCTGGGCCGGTTTATTTACTTGTCGCATCCCTCATCCTGTGCCGCTTCCTGCAGCCCCCCATTGGCCTGGAGCGGCGAACCGCGGCCAGTGGGAGCCGCGATTGGCTGAACCTGCGGCTGCACCAGGTAAACAAACCGGCCCGGCCCGCCAGGGGGCTTACCCTGGCGGGCCACGGGCCAAAGGTTGCCAATCCCTGCCCTATCCCCTTCTCTTCCCCATCCCATGCTCCTTCCCCACCACTCCATCTCCTCCCCATCCCACCCCCTTCCTTCCCCACTGCCTCTGTCCCCCCCCTCCCCTGCCTGCCCCACCATGGGCACTCACTGTTGTACAAGATGAAGGCCCCACCCCGCCTCTTCTCTGCCTCCTCTCCCCAGGTGAGCATGCTGCGGCCCGGCCTCCTGCCGGCAAACAGCTGATCAAACAGCTGATCAGCGGTAGGGAGGGTAAGGGCAGGAACAGAGCAAGCTGAGAGGAAGCAGGGGAGGGGGAGTTTGGCTGCCCTACTGCAGCAGGAGCCTCAGTACCAGGAGCACCAAGCTTCTGCCCCCCGCAGGAGAGGAGTGGCCCTGGCCGGGGGCTCCCTGGAGTGTGGGCCCGGCGTCATGGCAAATCTGCTACTGCCTAGATGTAGCTGGTTGAGGTAAATCCTAGGCTCCCTGTCTCACTGTAAAAACCACAATCTTCTTAGGCCTACTTTATACTAGAAAAAGTTTGCTAGTATACCTATACCTGCAAACCCTCCTAGGGTAGACAGATTATTTCATCAAAAGAGGGCTTTTTTTTTTTGTAGTTGGTATCAGCTCCCCAAATTAAATAAGCAATATGGACAAAGCACTTCTTTGCCAGTATAAGCTGCATCTACACTGGGCTTTTTGCCAGTATAGAAATGCTATTTAAAAACAAAAAATCAAAACCCACCCAACATTGCTGCTATATTGGCAACAGCTTCTAGGATATGCTTAGTCTAAGGCTGTATCTACACTATGCACCTTTTAGCGACAGGGCTGTGCCACTACAGCTGTGCTGCTAAAAGGTGTGCAGTGTAGCCACCGTTTGTCTGAAGGAGAGAGCTCTCCCGCTGACAAAAAACTTCCATCCCCAATGAACATCAGTAGCTTTGTTGGCAGGAGAGTGCGCCTGCCAACAAAGTGCTGTTCCCACCGGTGCTTTTCGCCGGCAAAACTTTTGTCAGGGGGGGAGGTGTTTTCTCACACCCCTGAGCAACAAAAGTTCTTGTTCAATTTTCAGTGTAGACCAAGCCTTAGTGTAGACGTGCCCTCAACAAATAGCTTAACTCAGCTGAGCTAAAATACCTGATACTCACACCCTTTTTCTCTCATCACGATGAGTCATAGTATCTTAAGAACTAGGGGAGTTTCCCCACATGACTCATTCTGTGTGTGTACTGCATTTTACTGTAACAAACTTAATTCTTGCATTTTATTCCTTTGCATTAAACACACACACGCCACATTTTGCTTAATGTTAGCTTTTAAATAGTTCTAGTTATGCTTTGAAATGCACTCACTGAACCCTGGTCTACACTAAAACTTATATAGGTATAACTATGTCACTCAGAGGCGTGAAAGACCTCCCATTGTCAGCCTAAGTAGCATCTTCACTAAGCGCTGTAGTGGCACTGCTGTAAGTATAGACAAGCCCTGAGATGAATGAAATATAGAATGGGTAAGTTCTCACCTTTGCTGCTGCTGGTCTGGCTGAAGGTATTCTACAATACTTGGTTTAATGGAAAAAGCATATCAATTTACATTATGAAGGGTGTATCCTGGCAACACAAGTTATACTTTTGTACCGTGAAAGCTTAGAATATGACAAAATTAAGTCACCTAGAGTCTGATTTTCAAAAGGGTTGAGCACACAAAATTCCATATGAAGTCAATTATAGATGTGGATGCTCAGCATCTCTGAAGACGAGGCCCTTAGAGAACTTATGTATTTATTTATTGTCTTTGCACTCATGTACTTTTTCTTATCTATGATAGACAGAATTTATGCTTCTCTCCTGCTTAAACTGGGAGATTACTGTGATATCACAAAAAGGGCGTGACTATTAGGTCCTACTAAAATAATTTAGCTTTTGTTTAGGTGTGTTTTTCAAACCACTTTAAATTATTTCCCTTCACAAATCATTTACACTCCTCACTGAGGACTATATTCTTGCCAACTTTCAGTATTCATCTGTTTTTCCAATGGACTTGTTAGGCAAGTTAACATGCAGAGAAACAGGTATGCCTGCCTGCCTCTCTCAGATGATTTGGGGGGTAGGGGTGGAATAATCACTTGTGAACAGAGATAAAGCATTGGAACTTTTCATGTTAAAGATGAATGTTTCAGAAAGTATCTGTATGAAAATTTTTTAAAGAAAACATTTCTATTCATATTTGGATATTTTTTAAACTCTGTTTGCGGGCTTAAACTATTGTCCTTTAAAATGGGAAAAGCTTATCTCCCAGAATTACGCTGGTAGGTCTTCTCAGAGCAGAAAAGTTCTAGTGTTGGCTATAGCATATTTGATAGAGCATACATTGACTCAAGAGACTAACATCAGTGAATGTATATGGGCTGCCATAATTATACTGGCCTAGTTTTAAACTGTTTGGAAGGGGTTACAGTTCATGAGACACTGTCTTATTAACCAATCATATAATACAAATCTAAGATCTACAGCAATTTTTAGTTATACTTCATTTATGAATTTTGTAGCTTTCCAAAGGAAACTGTGTTGTTTCTGCCCATAGTACATGCTATCCATTACAGTTATTTCAAACACCTCAATGCTTCCTCATTATCACACAACACTTTGGCCTTGGCTACACTTGCGAGTTACAGCGCTATAAAGCCGCCCCCAGCACTGTAACTCACTCCCCGTCCACACTGGCAAGGCATTTGCAGTGCTGTATCCCCGTGGTTGCAGCGCTGCATGTACTCCACCTCTCCAAGAGGAATAGCGTGTATTGCGCTGCCGCCCAATGCGCTGTGACTGGCCTCCAGAGTATTCAGCAGTATCCCACAATGCCTGTTCTAGCCACTCTGGTCATCAGTTCAAATTCTACTGCCCTGGCCTCAGGTAACCAACCACGTGACCCTCCCTTAAAATTCCCCGGGAATTTTAAAAATGCCTGGCTGAGCAAACAAAGGGGGTGGTGTGGCGTGCTATCAGCGAATCTTTCCAGGTGACCATGCCTCCATGCACCAAGTGAGCCCCAGCATGGAGCAATGGCGAGTTGCTGGACCTCACCAGTGTTTGGGGGGGAGGAAGCTGTCCAGTCCCAGCTGCGCTCCAGCCGTAGGAATTACGATACCTTCGGGAAGACATCAAAGGACATGATGCAAAGGGGCCATGACCAGGACGCCCTGCTGTGCAGGATTAAAGTGAAGGAGCTGCGGAGTGCCTACCGCAAAGCCTGCGACGCAAATGGCCGCTCGGGTGCTCCCCCCGCGACCTGCCAATTCTACAAAGAGCTGGATGCGATACTTGGGATTAACCCCACCTCCACTCCGAGCACCACCATGGACACTTCAGAGCCGGGGTCGGAGGAGGAAAACAGGAGTGAGGGTGGTGGGGCGGATGGAGACATCCCGGAATCCCTGGAGGCATGCAGCCAGAAGCTCTTCTCGAGCCAGGAGGAAGGTAGCGCTCTTCTCGAGCCAGGAGGAAGGTAGCCAGTCGCAGCAGCCGGTACTTGGTGGAGGACAAACAGAAGAGCAAGGTTCCCGGTAAGCAGTTTTTTTTTTCGGGAAGGAATTTTTTTGGTGCAGGCTCTTTGGGAGAGGAGGGTTAGGCATGCATGCCTAGATGCGGAATAGTGCATTGATGTGGTTTATCACATCACGGTAATCGGCCTCGGTAATCTCTTTGAATGTCTCATCCAGAACGCGTGCAATGCGCATGCGCAGGTTTATCGGGAGAACCACCGTGGTCCTTGTCCCAGCCAGGCTAACGTGTCCGCGCCATTGTGCCGCGAGGGGCAGGGGGACCATTGCTGCACACAGGCAAGCTGCATATGGGTCACGGCGAAAGCCGCATTTCAGTAAAAGACCCTCCCTTGCTTCCCAGGTCACCCTCAGCAGCGAGATATTGTCCAGGACGAACTCCTGTGGAAAACGTTGGGACAGTTTTCAGTGTAGGTGCCCCCTGCAGCTGTTGGCTCTCCCCAAGGAACAGAAACCCAGAGGACAGCCCTGAAACAATCAGTCCCCCTTACTCACAATTTTGAGGCTCCCGTGGATTATGTGTGCTCTGTTTGGGCCAGGAAAATTATGCTATTGTGTAGACCCTGTGTGTTTTCTACTCCTTAAGTGCGGGGGGAATCATTACTTTGTCTGCTATATACAATGCTGCCTCTGTTAAATGTTGCATTTTGCCTATACAGCTGCAACAACCTTGAGACCTCAGCCGTCCCTCTTATCACCTGCTCAGATACTGCAAAGACACAGGAAGAGACAGCGAAAAACCAAAGAAGACATGCTGCAAGAGGTGATGTGGCAATCTATTAAAGAGAATGAAAAAGCACAGAACTGGAGGGAGAGAGAAAGCAGGATCCACCAGGAAAACGCAGCGCACCGGTGGCAAAGCACGGATCGGCTCATAAGCATCCTGGAGCTCCAAGCAGACGCTATCCAGGAGCTCGTAGCCATGCAGAAGGAGCAGTTCCGCAAAGCCCCCCCCCGCACAGCCCTTGTCCCAAAACTCTCTCTCTTGTGCCCCACTGTTACTTCTAACCCACTTTCCCCAACTTCCGGGTTCCTCACCCCACCAGTTGCCTCCAACACCAGTATCTTCACCACCTAGCCCTGAAAACCACGACCCTTACCCTCTGCACTCAACCCCCAACACCATGCAGTATAGCTATCCTGAAGTGCAGCACTCACTGCACAGCACACCAGACAGGACATATGCGAATCTGTGATTGTACCGTTCCCCACTCCACCCCCTTGCCCTTTCTGATTCCCAAGCAGTTGTGTTTCTTTTCAATAAATGGATTTTTTGGTTTTGAAAACATTCTTTATTATTGCATAAAGTAAAAGATTCCTTAGCCCAGGAAATAAACAGGCATTGCAAGTCTGCTTAGCAAACACCGATTCCTAAAGATTAGAACTACTGCACTCCATTCCCATGCAGGGCACCAGATATCACTGCTGGTTTTCAGCCTCAAATTGCTCCCTCAAGGCATCCCTAATCCTTGCGGCCCCACGCTGGGCCCCTGTAATAGCCCTGCTCTCTGGCTGTGCAAATTCAGCCTCCAGGTGTTCAACCTCGGAGGTCCATGCCTGAGTGAAGCTTTCACCCTTCCCTTCACAAATATTATGGAGGGTACAGCACGCGGATATAACCGTGGGGATGCTGTGTTCGGCCAAGTCCAGCTTCCCATACAGAGATCGCCAGCGGCCCTTTAAATGGCCAAAGGCACACTCCACAGTCATTCGGCACCGGCTCAGCCTGTAGTTGAACAATTCCTTGCTGCTGTCAAGGCTCCCTGTGTAGGGTTTCATGAGCCACGGCATTAACAGGTAAGCGGGATCTCCAAGGATCACAATGGGCATTTCAACTTCCCCTACTGTGATCTTCCGCTCTGGGAAAAAAGTCCCGGCCTGCAGCTTCCTGAACAGCCAAGTGTTCTGAAAGATGCGTGCGTCATGCACCTTTCCTGGCCAGCCTGCGTTAATGTCAATGAAACGCCCACGGTGATGCACAAGCGTCTGGAGAACCACAGAGAAATACCCCTTCCGATTAACGTACTCGGATGCTAGGTGGGGTGGTACCAGAATAGGAATGTGCGTCCGATCTATCTCCCCCCCCACAGTTAGGGAAACCCATTTGTGCAAAGCCATCCACTATGTCCTGCATGTTACCCAGAGTCATGGTTCTTCTGAGTAGGATGCGATTAATGGCCCTGCAAACTTGCATCAACACGATTCCAACGGTCTACTTTCCCACTCCAAACTGGTTTGCGACCGACTGGTAGCTGTCTGGAGTTGCCAGCTTCCAGATTGCAATAGCCACCCGCTTCTCCACTGGCAGGGCAGCTCTCAATCTCATGTCCTTGCACCGCAGGGTGGGGGCGAACTCCTCACACAGTCCCATGAAAATGGCTTTCCTCATCCGAAAGTTCTGCAGCCACTGCTCATCATCCCAGACTTCCATGACGATGTGATCCCACCACTCAGTGCTTGTTTCCTGAGCCCAAAAGCGGCATTCCACGGTGCTGAGCATGTCCGTGAATGCCACAAGCAATTTCGTGTTGTACGCGTTACGCGGCTCAATAGCATCGTCGGACTCCTCACTCTCACTGTCACTTTGGATCTTAAGAAATAGTTCGACAGCCAAACGTGACGTGCTGGTGAGACTCGTCAGCATGTGCCTCAGCAGTTCGGACTCTATTTCCCACAGACAGATCGCGCTGCACAGAAACCGTTGAAAGATGGCGCCAAAGGTGGACGGAAACAAAGGGATTTCTGGGATGCGAAATAATGCATCATGGGGCGTTGGGACAGGACCCAGAATCCCCCGCACCCACGCCCCCTTCCCACAATGCCAGAATGGGAAGAGGTGCTCTGTGGGATAGCTGCCCATAATGCACTGCTCCCAATGACGCTGCAATTGTCGCAAATGTGGCCACACCACTGCGCTGTCAGCTGTCAGTGTGGACAGACTGCAGCGCTTTTCCCTACTCAGCTGTACGAAGGCAGGTTTACCTCACAGCGCTGTATAGCTGCAAGTGTAGCCAAGGCCTAAAAGTCAATAGTAATCCAGAATAAATACTATAAAATTTTAACTAGAGCTAAAAGAATGTTTCTGATTTGTTGAGCAGGTTTTGGAAGTACTTCCTCCCTCTTCACATCAGCTATCCAATTCTCCTTATTTTCATAAGAAATCCCAGCAGTTTCAAACAACCACACAGTTAAATTTTTCATCCAAAAATGCAGATGCATTCAACTGAGATTATTCCAGGGCCCTGTGTAGTCTGCAAATCTGAAGCCTCAGAAATCGACCCACCATCCTCTCCCCTTACCACATAATTGTGCTCCAAAATCACAACTTTAATTTTTTAAAAATTTTCTAACCTTCATGACTATGAAGAAAAGCTTGAAAATCTGAATAAAGTATAAACCTAGGCAGTGTTACCAGGTCTCCAGACAGGCCAAACCAATAGTTAAGATGTATGAACTTCCCCATTCATCTAAAGACATTAATGCCCAAACCTAGAGATAGCATGGACAGGCCATAAATTATAACTTGTAACCGAATGTGGGTGATTCTGTTCACCTCATGGATAAAACCTGGTTATTAACGGATAACTATATACCAACCAGGTCAGCTATTTCATCCTGCCTTGGCTGACACATTGTTGTTTTCCAAAAACTAGTGCAACACACTTTTTTTTTTTTTTGGGTCATGTGGAGAAGACACCCTCATCATATTTGTGTAACTGGTTTGGCCAGTTGTCCTTTTTCCCAGCTCACTATGCAGGACATCATACTACACTTTTGCTCTATGGGCTGCTGCTGTCACCTTGTGCATTTCCTTTGGGTTGGGGTGGCCAACCTGAGCCTCAGAAGGAGCCAGAATTTACCAATGTGCATTGCCAAAGAGCCGTAGTAATATGTCAGGATCCCCGCATCAGCTCCCCTCCCCCCAGTATCTCCCACCCACCGGTACCACCACCCCCCCAGCTGTTTCGTGGCATGCAGGAGGCTGGGGGGGGGGGGGGGAGGGAAAGGGGGGAGTGGGGGCAGGGCCCGTGGCAGAGCCAGGGGTTGAGCAGTGAGCACCTCTCAACACATTGGAAAGTTGGCACCTGTAGCTCTAGCCCCGGAGTCAGTGCCTATACAAGGAGCCGCATATTAACTTCCAAAGAGCCGCATTTGACTCTGGAGCCACAGGTTGGCCACCCCTGCTCTGGGCAATGCATCTTCTGCCAAGACATTATTACTTGCACAGATTTTTCAAAAATGCACTAACGCAACACAATTAGGTAGAATCGTAGGTGGAGATTCACAAAAGCTTGTGTGTGAACATAAACTGAAGAGTGTCGCATGTAACCAGTTAAAGTGACCCTGTCTCTGATTATAAAATCATGATTAAATTTAGTAGCTGACAGGACCTTAGGATACTAGCTATTACTAATAAAATTATCAGCATGTTCTTATCTCACAATTCTGATCTTTCATCCACATTTCCAGAGGTTCCAGAAGTCCAACTGCCTCCTTCCTAGCCACCAAAACCTCCAGCTTCCTTATCAACTTTTATTAGATTGATAAAAAGTGCACCATATTGAAAACTGAAAATAAGGCAATAGCATAAATCAAATTAAACACGAACTACTGTACCAACTGCATTATTGATTTTCAAATGCAACTAATAAGAAACCAATGTTTTAATTTTAAAGAAGCCAGAGTTTGTAGCATGTCACACCAGAGTGCTGCAGAATCAAATGACTTCACACTGCAGAATTAAGGTCTGGAACCTTATATATAGTGGAGGCGCTCCAGTCTTGTACAGAAGAGTAAGCTTAGCAAAAGTTCGTCAGTCAGAAAGTCAGTCAGGTCTACTTATTAGAGCCAAATTTCAGTCAATTGACCCTGAATAGCAAGTGTGGTGACTCTACATTGCATATGCAAATTAGTTACACAAACTTCTGAAAGTCAGACCAATACATAAAATTGTAACAATCCCTATTCACTTTCAATAGTCGTGGAATTATCCTGGCATACATTTCCTCCTTGTGACTGATATGCATCCCTTTAAATTATTACAAAGTTCTACAAAAGTCATCAATTCTTGTCATTTCCAGAACATTTGCCAGGGAGCTATATGGTCTCCTTACTCAAACTTTCTTAGCATACAAAAGTTGGTTAAATATAAAAAAAGGGAGTTCCTTAATGCAGTATGAACCAAGCTTTGCCTTTTGCAATACAAGGACCGTGTTCTGCTAACGAAAACCATCATTTACTTGGACACAAGAAATGTATCAATTCAGAAAGTCGGTGATTTTAAGATTATGGGATTTAGACAATTTTTCTGTGTTCTTCTTACACCATGTTTTCAGACACGAAGAGCTCAAAAATGCGAACAGATGAGTTTGCAGCATTCAGAGATCTAAGAACTTTTAACACCAATTCTGAAACACTACTGTGACTACACTTCTACTCCGATATAACGCGACCCGATATAACAAATTCGGATATAGCGCGGTAAAGCAGTGCTCGGGGGGGGGGGGGGGGGGGGGGGGGGGACGATGATGACTGCGCACTCCGGCGGATCAAAGCAAGTTCAATATAACGCGGTTTCACCTATAACGCAGTAAGATGCTTTGGCTCCCAAAGACAGCATTATATCGGGGTAGAGGTGTACTTAAAATCAATTTTTAATTATAGTAACTCCTTACTTAACATTGCCCAGATTAATGTTGTTTTGTTATTAGGTCGCTGACCTATTACGGAACATATTCCTTTAAAGTCCTCCAATGTTCCTTTATAATGTCGTTTGGCTCCCACAGCTTGGTGCTCCTGCCAGGGACAGGGTTAGGGCACGGGGGCTTGCCTGGTTCCGCCCACCCAGCAAGCCGCCGTGCCCCGACCCCGCTCCTTGGCGGGAGCGCCGGCCAGGTGGAACAGGACTAGCCTCCATGCCCCAACTCCACTACCCCCCTGCCTCAACCATGCTTCACAATAATCATTGGTGAGTGCAGTATTAAATTGTTTAAAATTATGTGTGTGTGTGTGTGTACACACACACACACACACACAGTATTTTAAATATGTCTTTTGTGTGGCGAAAAAATTTCCCTGGAACCTAACCCCATTAATTCTTATGGGGAAGTTGGATTTGCTTAACATCATTTCGCTTAAAGTTGCATTTTTCAAGAACATAACTAAGATGTTAAGTGGAGTTACTGTATTTTATTGTTAGCCATTTGACATGTAGCTAATTCTCTTGAGCAATGTAGCTGAACTCACCTATGACACTATAACTGATAATTTGAAGGTAGGTTAAGCTAAACAGAAACGAGGTACTCTTATTCAAGAATAGGAGTGTCTAACACATGGTACTATTCAGGGATAGGTGTTTCTGAATAACTCCCCAAAGCAGACAAGCCCTAAAATTACTCTCTAAAGAACACATTCTACAAAAATAAAACTATAAACATAAAACTTGCTAATAAATGTTCAGATTATTTTTAATTCAAATGAGATGTTTAATACTGTTCTAACTAACTTTCAAAGAAACACTGGTATAGAGCAATCAACTGAAAAGTATTAGATTTGTATGGTGGAGCTCATAAGACTTTGGGGTACCAAGAGACAACTTTAAAAAAAAATAGAATTTCATAACCAATGACTTATTCTCTGGGCTACCACTGTTGGAGTGTGCCTAAGCCTCCAATCCAAGTTTCACAACACAAAAGATTAAAGGGAACTGATAAAATGAAATATACCCAGTTAATCCTGACAGGTGTCTTAAACTCCATGATGCATAGTAAGTTGAAAACCCCCCGAAGTCACTTACTAAGGGAAAATTCCCGCCAAACCCCAGATATGGCAACCAGTCGGACACTGAGCATGTGAGGAAGAACCAGCCTGCCAAGCCCGAGACAGAGAATGCTTGGTGCCATCTCAAAGCACCAGCTCAACCTTTCCAGTGTCCTATTTCCAGACAAGGCCTTCTCTGTTGCTTCAGAGAAAGGAAACCAAGAAAAATCTGCAATACATTGCAGAGGAAAAAATCCCTTCCTGATCCCTGTAGGTGACTAGCTGAAGCCTTGAAACACGAACTTTAGGAACATAATACATAAACCGAAAGGGACCCCCTGGGCTGTCATGCCCTTCCCCCCACCATCACAAAAGAATATCTAAACCAGTGGTCGGCAACCTTTCAGAAGTGGTGTGCCGAGTCTTCATTTATTCACTCTAATTTAAGGTTTCGTGTGCCAGTAATACATTTTAACGTTTTTAGAAGGTCTCTTTCTATAAGTCTATAATATATAACTAAACGATTGTTGTATGTAAAGTAAATAAGGTTTTTAAAATGTTTAAGAAGCTTAATTTAAAATTAAATTAAAAAGCAGAGCCCCCCCGAACTGGTGGCAAGGACCCGGGCAGTGTGAGTGCCACTGAAAATCAGCTCGCGTGCCGCAGGTTGCCTACCCCGATCTAAACAATCGTACTCATATATTTGGCCCTGCTCGCTCTCAAAACTAAGTTAAGTTGTTTGCCCTCATCTCCCACTAGGACTGAAGGCTGGTCCAGAATCTCAGTCCTCAAAAAGTTAGAAACCTACTTTTCAGCCTGAATTTGTTCGTGGCCAATTTATACCCATTTGTTCTTGTGCCAACATTAAACTAAAGGACAAATAGCTCTTCACCCTCCGCCCCTGATGTATTTATAGAGTAATCGTATCCATTCTCAGCCCCCCCTTTTTTTTTCTAGACTAAACAAACCAAGCTCTTCAGATAAGTCCTCCATTCACCCTAATCATCCTAATAGCTCTTCTCTGCACCTGTTCCAGTTTGAATTCATCTTTTTTTAATATGGGTGACCAGAACTGTACACAATCTTCCAGATCAGGTCTTAGCAGTGCCTTGTACAATGGCATTAATACTTCTCTCTCTCCTCATTGGAAATGCCTCATATGATACATCCTAACATCACATTTGATGTTTTCACAGCCACGTCACATTGGTGGCTCATCGTCATCCTGTGATTGATCAACACACCCAGGTCTTTCCCACCTTCTGTGGCTTCCAACTGATAAGCCTCCAGCTTGTAGCAGAAATTCTTATTATTAGACCCTAAGTGCATGACCTTACCTCTGTGTTTCATTCCATTTCTGTTTCTCTGGTCTTCAAGGTCATCCAGACCTAGCTCATTCAAAGTTGAAAAAACAATTAGGAGTTGAAAAAACAGGACAGCTTAGGCAGGAGAGAATGAGATCTAACTGAAGAACATGAGGGCAGCTTTTAAAAGGTACGGTTACGAGTAGAATGAAGCCTTGTTTTGGGTTGAGTTAAAACCTCATTTCATTGACACCTTTCAATTAATGTAACCGTAAGGATAAGCCCCCACTTAGGACAAAAGGAACATGAAAACAAACAGCACTTTTTGATGAGCATTGGTAGCGGTGGTGGGGGACGGGATACAGAGAGAGAGAGAAACTAAGGGTATGTCTACACAACAAATAAAAAACTAGCATCTGCCTTGTGCCAACTGACTCAGACTTGCAGGGCTCGGGCTGCAAGGCCGTTTCATTGCTGAGAGAGGTTTTTGTGTCAGTGGTACAGGCTGAAAAAAGTATTCTTGGTGCTGGGAGCAAAAGAAAATGTTCACTGCTATTTGATTCCTTCTTTGTTCAGAAAGACATTCCTCTAAATAAACAACATTGGAAAAAGAAATACCTGGTTATCACCAATTTCTCCTCCTAACTGGAACATCCCAGGGCCTCAAACTCTGACTAGCCACTCAGGTCAAAAGAAGGCAACACTAGTGTCAAGTGTGGGATTTAGTTTCCAAGGAGAGAGACTGTGAGCAGAAACACTTGTTGGACCAAGAGGGAACAAATGATAGCAGTGCTCACAGATATGCAAGATGGCCAAAAGGGTTTAAAGCAAGATCTAAAATAGGAGCTGGAGACTTCTCAAAAGAAATTAAGACAAGACCTAAAAAAGCTGCTAGAGGTTTGCCAGAAAGAACCCAAAGAGAACTTGCAGGCTGAGCTGAGACCCTACTGGAGCAGCAACTACTAAGTGCCTGGCCAGATTGGGAAACCCAGCTGCAACACACCCAGGCAGGAATGGTAAAATGGATTATGAGGTGACCAACAATCTGACTACCAATGACCACCTCGGGAGCCAAAAAAATCTTACTGCGTTATAGGTGAAACCGCGTAATATCGAACTTGCTTTGATCCGCTGGAGTGCGCAGCCCTGCCCCCCCCCAGAGCACTGCTTTACTGCATTATATTCGAATTTGTGTTATATCGGGTCGCATTATATCGGGGCAGAGGTGTACAACAATCAGATCCACAGTTTTACTTTAAATCTGGGCAGCTGAATAATAATAATGGAAGTTTGGCGACTGATTGTGTAATAGGATCTGTAAAATTCATTGGGATGATGGACACTATTATAAGCATATCCGTTATTAAACTAGACATGCTAAAAAGGCTAGGGAATCAGGGATCCATAACTGAACCACCTAATTGGTCTCAAATGGAGACAGTGACCATAGCAAGGGTACCCATCTAAAAACTGGCACAGTTGCATTTAAAGATTGGACCTCTGGAATTCAAGCAAGAAGTTTGGGTGCCTGAAACCGTGCATAAACTAACAACTGGCTTGGATTTCATTATGGCTAACAACTGTGTAATCCATGCCAGGAAAGGTGTTTCTCAAATTCAGTCTGTGGAAATTCCCTTTAAAGATATAGCTCATGTGAGACAAATGATTTGTAGGCAATTGGTATGCAGTGAATGAATTATCCTTCCCCTAGGGGCAGAAACCATTTTAACAGCTACATGCTGTGGTAGCTTTCCAGCAAGGGAAACCTGTTTTGAGACCCAGGATCTTGGGGGAACCTTAGCTGATAAAGTTGCTGTGGATCTGAAAGAACAACTGATTCCTGATGTAGGAGCTGGATTTTATAATGTACTATTAGAATTAATGTATGATTTGATTTCATCCTGTCAGCCACCCTTTTTGAATAGCAGAAACGAATGACAGACCAGAACAATCCTTATGACTGATTATGGTCACCCTTTTGTTTTAGGATACGTTATAATGTCTACTATAGTTTCCTATACGTATTACAAATTAGGCACTCTAGTTAAATATACATTTCTTTGTTTTAAGGTTTTAGTAAGTAAGAGACAGGATTCTCTATTGGGTCTATGTTAAGTAGATTAGAGGTGATTATAAAATTTAGCAAGGTTTAATTTGCAATGATGTAAAATACTACTGTTTGTATTCTGAATCTGTTTGTGTGGATGAGGAATGTACGCATCAGGAAAAGAAGGTGTGAAGGCCATTGTTGTAGCCAGATATCAAGGAAGAAGGAGTGAAGAGACTTAAAGTACATCAAAGAATCATCAATGCGCATCTATAATGAAGGGCAAATTGACGACCCTGAGGTGAAGGCTGGCACCCCTAAGGACAATTGATTAAATCAGAACAAAGGACAGGATGACCCTCGGAGGTGTATTGGAATGTTTACACCAATTAAGAAGTAACCGGTCACAAAGTGACACAACAAAATCCATAGACTTCAACAGAGGGGAAAAAACCTATAAGAACAGGGTGGTTGGCCATGGGACTTTGGGTTCGTCTTGCCACACTCCAGGAGCATTGGATCGCGACCGAGAGAGCCCTGCTTCCCTCTGCAACCAATCTGGCCACTAGATTGATCCAGACTCTGGACTGGTAACTATAAACATCAGCTGGCGAGAGAGCGAGTGAGTGAGTGAGTGAAAAGCATATGCTAACTGTTGTATTTTCAATAAATGCTGCGTATTTACCTTCCTCTATAAAGATTCCGTGTGCTTTGTATGAGCATAACAATGATCATTGGTTGAATGTTTCTGACAAACAGCAAATAGTAAAAAGGGAAATCATTTTTAGTTGAAAATGGCTCTTTTCCCGTCCTATCCATGTTTCAAAGCTCTCTTCATACTGGGCACAGATGCTAATGCTTACAGCCTGGGGGAAGGAATTTCAGCTTGGTTGCCCAACCCCAAATCTGAGAATGTGGCTGTGAAAACTGAGGCTGGAAAAGTTGTTACAACAGTGACTCCCCTATTCAAACAAGCAGGGTCTGCTTTACCCAACAAACTCCACAGAAACAATAGGCATTTTTCAAGGGCTGACTGCAAGAGGGTCCCTCTCTGGCAATTGAAATAAAGTCCAGCAGGGAGCAGAAATTTCCACAGGAGTCTGGTTGTGAATAAAAATAAATTTGGATTAGTGAGGTGAAACATCTTGAAGAAAGACACCGTACATATGTACACAGTTAATCCTATATAATTTTATTTGTTAAATTATTCCTTTTCTTTTGGTTTGAAATAGGGTTATTGGTGTCAACATTTTAGGCTTCATCAGGATGATGAGCCAAATCAGAGATGGGGGGTTTTATAAAGGGTGTGAAACTTTGTTATAGGATGAGTTTAAATCTCATTGAGATTGACAGGTCTGTCTGCACTCGTCAATTAACATAACTGTAAGGATAAGCCCCCATCCAGGACAAAAGGAGTATATGAACCCACCCAGGAGTTCTTGCTGAGCAGTTAGATGCGCATGTGTGTTCAAACAACATACACAGAAAAAGACAGCCTGAAAGAAAGCTGAAAGCACAGATCTGACCCTGGAAGAAAGGTTTTTGGGTCAAGGTGCAGGTTGAAAAGAGTGTTGTTGGTGCTGGGAGCAAAAAAAAAAAAAAAGAAAAAAAAAAAACCGTTTCCTGCTATTTGATTCTTCTGTGTTCAAAGGCACAGGATTACATGCATTCTTTGTAAATAAAAGAAGATTGCAAAGAACCACCCATCATCAATTTCTCCACCTAAGGCTTTGGCTATAATGGCGCTGTACAGCGCTGCAACTTGCTGCACTGTAAAGCGCCAGTGTAATCAGTGCCTGCATTGCTGCACGCTCACTCACAGTGCTGCAAACTACTCCCCTCGGAGAGGTGGAGTACATACAGCGCTATGAGAGCTCTCTCTCGCAGCGGGGGCGGCGCGACTACACTCGCGCTTCACAGCACTGCCCGAGTGTAGTCAAGCCCTAACTGACACATCACCCCAGGATCCCAAACATTGATGAGCCACTTGTCAAAAAAGAGCAACAATACTTATCACCTAAAGAGGCAGATATGTGCTTCTGAAAGTGCCATTAGGCACATAACCTGCTTATGTGCTTAACTCCCATTGATTTTAATGGAAGGTAGGCACCTACCCTGCACAAATAACTACTGCATTTTTCAAAAGCACCTATCTACAATTTCTAGACATCTAAATATCTTCAAAAATCTGGCCCACATTGATCTGACATCATCAGCTTATTAACTACAATTAATACTTTGCTTAATAAATCCATTTTAAATGCAAAATGTCTTTATGCTTACTTTTTTGTGACATGCCCAACACATTTAAGGGAGTATTATTTAACTAATACAAAAAATTAAAATGCTGGTTTTGTACATGTTTAATTGAATTCCAATTTCCAGCCAATGCTGCTTGACACAAATCCCAAGTAAAAAATTATCTAGTACGTAAGCATGTAATTTGCCATTTTATAGTACAATAAAAATGTAAAAATTAAGAAACTGAGTAAGTGCATGTTAAGCTAGGTAATTACTTAAAATGTAAATAGACCCCTGGCTATAAAAAGTAGTACCAAATTTTGTTAAAGGCTAAACTAGTTTTCTAATCAACATGTTTTAATGGTTATTCCAACCAATGAGAATGAACCTTTAGGAAAATAACTAAAACCGGCAAATGCAAAACAAGATTAAAATCCATTATTTAAATCAATGTTTCCTGATTTAAATCAAACCACCCTACCTGGACTTACAATCAGAAAGAGTAACTTGCTATTCAAAAGAGCATTACAAAGGAGCAAAAGAAGGGCCCCAAGACCTGGTGCCTTTTTACAGATCACCTTTAAATCTTCAAAACTCAAGCATGACTACTTAGTTTGGCTTCCCAGAAGAGTCAGCATGAAAACTGAAGGTTTGTTTAAATATAATAATGCCTTTAGAGATTTCTACATGCCAATATTCTTACCCAGTTTACACCTGCAACCCCCCAAACCAGGGGGAAGGTTGAGAATAAGGGGAAAACAAGTGATTTTCAGTTTGTTTTCCTTATAATTTACCAGGTCTGAAAAGCATCAGTTATATTCTTTACAGAAAAAAAATTCAATGGAAGTATTAGAGACTTCCTTTGAAACACTTCAAGCACACTGATGTTTGAAAAAAAAAAAAAAATCTACATTCACCTTGTATTTCTCCCACTACCTCAGTCAGGACACTGCCATTATTTGACATCTCCATTGTGCCCTGGTGCATACTCTTCTTAAAACTCTGTTCATTCCACCCTATGGTTAGAATGTTTTAAGAAAATCTCAACCAAGTAGCTTGATAGCTAATACATTAGTATCTAGTTTTTGCCCTATTATTATTCAGTATCTCCTGGAAAAATTCATAAGAGTATTTGCCCATGCCTAAGGCATAGTAGTAATCTTATTACACGAGCAGTTATGTATGCAATGAATGTTTATCTAGGTCATCTGTTCTATTCTTGGAAGAACTGTGAAGTGATTATTCAGAAATTCCTCAAATGAAACAAAGACATTACCAAGAGATACAGTGGAACCTCAGAGCTACAAACACCTCCAGAACGGAGGTTGTTTAGAACTCTGAAATGTTCGTAACACTAAACAAAATGTTATGGCTGTTCTTTCAAAATTGTCCAACTAAACATTGACTTAATGCAGCTTTGAAATTTTGCTACGCAGAAGAAAAATGCTGCTTTTAACCATCTTAATTTAAATGAAACAAGCATAAGAAACAGTTTCCTTACCTTGTCGAATCTTCTCTTTAAACTTCCCTTTATTTTTCTTTTTAGTAGTTTATGTTTAACACACTATTGTACTGTATTTGCCTTTTTTGGGGGGGGTTCTCTGATGTTGCCTAATTGCGTACTTCCGGTTCCAAATGAGGTGTCGGGTTGACTGGTCAGTTCGTAACTTGGGTGTTCATAACTCTGAGGTTCTATCGTATCTAGAAAGAGGTCCCTGTATGACTTGGCTTCCAAATTCTAGCATCTTTTTAAAACAAAAGCAATTCATGCTGAGATTTACTTATAACCAAATTAATCTGTAATACTATATATTACATCCATGTGTTTTTTCATTACATACCTATGTAAGCATCTGCTTTAGTAAGAAGCACATTCTCTGGGACTTGGAAACTAATACCAATAACAAAGGGTGATCAAGGGAGGTCAACATTTAAATCTACAGGCTTTGAAACTGTTCAAGTTATTCTGATCCAAAATGTTAGCAACTTTAAAACTGTTATAATAATTCAGCTAAAATTGTGCTTATTTCATTTTCAGTCCTCAATTTGTTACCAAGAAATCCATCAACACTTTTTCATGAGACATATGAAAACATGTAGCCTTGCGTGTAAATGCTGGGTAGACCATTATACCATATAAATGTATATCTCATTATTAAGGAATGCCACTATGTTAAGAGACAAACTGGTAAAAATTATTAAATTGAGACAAATCTGATAGGGGAAAATTGGACAGTTCATTCCTTCCCACAACAGTTAATTTATTTTCTATGCACTGAACACATTCAGTAGAAATATGTAAGATATTAAATCAGGATGACCTTCCAATCACAAACTTAGCCCAATAATACCCGTAAATAAAAGCAGACTGTTACCATGCACAAAGTCAGGCATAACACTGGTTGCAATGCAAAGTATCACTACACAGTGATGACATATGGAAGCAACAACTGCAAAATATAAGGATTCCTAAGAGAAAATTTAAAGTATCAATCCATGCGCTGTAATTCCATCCAAACATCAACTAAATATCTTTTTAATGAGTGCATGTAGCTAAGATAAAGGAGAATTCTGCAATATTATGAAACAGGACAAACTACCAGTGCAAACAGAACTATAAACCTGATCTTTCATGCTTTAATGAGCTGGCATTCAGTGTGAGCTATAGCATACAATATTTAACTTTTGCTCTCTGGAATGTCAATTACAATCCATACATCACTCTCAACCAATTGATAAAACAGATCCAAAAACATGTATAAAACTCATAGCCAATGTTGTTAGCAGTGTTGGCCACAGGATATAAGAGAGACAAGATGGGTGAGCTGAGGGGTGAAAACATTATCTTTTATTGGACCAACTTCTGTTGGGGGAAACAGACAAGCTTTTGAGCTCCATAGCGCTCTTCTTCAGGTCTGGGGAAGGTAATCAGAGTGTCACAGATAAATTCAAGGTGGAACAGATTACACTGCTCTACCGTCAAAATGCTTCTGAAATAAATGTAGTCAAACTTTACTAATTCTGGGTCACTGAGAATGAAAATGATGCTTAAAATTGTTGATTGGCTCTCGTTTTCAAGATATGCTATTGGGTCAGTATATACGACCCTTGACTTGGGAATGGCGGAGGATAAGTGAGTTATAAAGGGAAGGGATCTCAATTTAAACCAGAAATGACTAAAATACATCTTTGACTGGATCTATGAATAAATCTATGACTGGGTTTGGACAATACTTGCTTTTTAGGCAAAACAATGAATGATGCAATCTAAAGCTGGTATTGCGTCATACATGATGTGAATTGCATCATGTTATTCCTAGAAGTCATGGATGATGCCATCATAACAAAGCTTACATCACTCTGCTGAACAAATTGCCCTATATCAGCTCTAGAAATCATACAGTGTCATGCTCTCTTATTTGTCAGTGTTTGATTTTGCAAAGGGACACATTTCTGTTTAGACAAAGTGAGCAGAGGTGCCTCGTACTTGTGTGAACAGTGCAGATAACTTCTGCTATGTTTGTGGTGAAGTGACTTTTGCACCACAAAAGCGCAGTATAACCACTATGGTTAAGAAAGCCTATCACCTTTATTTTTGCTGCAAAATTGGAGATCAGGACAAGAGGTGGGCCCCACACATATGCTGCAACACTTGTGCAACAAATCTTCGCCAGTGGTTGAACAGGAAAAGGAAATCTATGCCTTTTGCAGTGCCAATGATTTCGAGAGAGCCAACAGATCATACCAGCAATTGTTACTTCTGCATGATGCCTCCAGTTGGAAAGGTGTGTCAAAGAAGAAAAAGTGGACTGTGCATTATCCAAACATTCCATCAGCTATATGCCCAGTACCCCACGGAGAAGGGCTGCCAGTTCCTGATGCACTAGAATCACTCTCACTTGAGTCAGACGAGGAAGAGGAAGAGGATGAAACTTCTGGTCCTGAACCATCAATGTCACAGGACCCACATTTTCTCCCATCCTCCTCCTCTGAACCACACCTCATAACACAAGGTGAACTGAATGACCTTGTCAGGGATTTGGAACTACCCAAGAGTAAGGCAGAGCTGTTGGGCTCCAGACTACAGCAGTGGAATCTCCTGGCAGGTGATGTTAGGGTTTCCATGTTCCATGACTGTCAAAAGGATCTTGTCCCATTCTTCTTCATGGAAGGTGATCTTGTAGCCTGCAACAACATCGAAGGTGTGATGGCAGCCCTCAACATCGTTCACGATCCAGATGAGTGGAGACTGTTCATTGATTCATCGAAGACGAGTCTTAAAGCTGTTTTACTGCATAATGGCAATGTTTTGCCATCAATTCCAGTTGGTCATGCAGTCCATATGAAGGAAACCTATGACAACATGAAACCACTTTTGAGGTGCGTAAACTATGACCAACATCAGTGGCAGCTTTGTGGCGATTTAAAGGTTGTTGCTCTCTTGCTTGGTCTGCAGACTGGATACACAAAGTACTGCTGTTTTCTCTCCGAATGGGATAGTCGTGCAAGAGATTCCCACTACATCAAGAAAGATTGGCCACTCCGACAGTCATTGGAGCCTGGGAGGAAAAGTGTTCAGCATCCACCACTTGTTGAAGAAAGGAAGATTTTGTTACCACCCTTACACATCAAGCTGGGTCTGATGAAGAACCTTGTCAAGGTCATTGACAAAACACAAGCAGCTTTCAAGTACCTCCGTGGAAAATGTCCAAGGTTAAGTGAAGTTAAGATAAAGGAAGGTGTCTTTGTTGGTCCTCAGATTCGTGAACTTCTTCGAAATGATGCATTTGACCATGCACTGCGTGACAAGGAAAAGACGACATGGAAAGCCTTCCAGTTAGTGGCAATAAATTTTCTCGGAAACAACAAGGCAGACAACTACAGGTTGTTGGTGGAAAACCTCCTCAAGGCATACAAAAGCCTTGGTTGCAACATGTCACTAAAGATACATTTTTTGCACTCTCATCTAGATTTTTTTCACCGAACTGCGGAGCAGTGAGCGACGAGCACGGCGAGCGATTTCACCAGGACATGGCAACAATGGAGAAATGCTATCAGGGCAAATGGGGCCCATCAATCCTTGCAAACTATTGCTGGACAGTGACAAGAGATGCTCTATTTAATGAATACAAGAGACAAGCCAAGAAGCGCCGAGTAGACACTGAATAGGACTAAACTATGTACATAATAGTTTTTTGCCTTTTGTTTCATAATAAATGTTATTTATATAACCCTTTTGCTAATTTTTAAAGTGTTACATAAACAGGACAGGTGAAATATCATGTAAAGCAACCATAAACACATGAAAAGACCTAGGTTTACAGTTTATGATTAAAACTCTATCTACACAATATACATAGACATAAAATGTAAAAACTTAAATATCTTAGAAACAGTAGCCAGTTGTTTTAATTGTCATGTTTGAATTCAGCACATCAAAATACATAATAAATAGCACATTTTATCTCTGAAGCAGACGACTTCTCAAAAATTGTAGACCAGTGTTATTAAGCATAAGGAGTAAACATGTTGCAAGAAATCATTCAAAATTAAGCAGGCAATTAACACGTCTACAATCATAGGACAAAGGAGACTTAGTGGGTTACAGACTGCTCTAATGAGACATAAAACCAGTGTCTCTATTGAATCCATGATTTTTGGTGTCTAGCGGAGTTATAAATTTAAGTTCCTAAGCTCGTCTTTTGAAGGTGTTGTGGAGGTTTCCTTTGAGGATGAGGACTGAGAGGTCAGACATGGAGTGATCATTTTGTGAAAAAAGTGTTCACCCACTGGTAATAGGGTGTTTTTGGTTTTTTATAATTTTTCTGTGGGAGTTCACTGAAGAGCATAGGGATTGATTGACTAGTTTCACACACACAGTTGGTGTACCTCGACCAGTGAATCAAATGCCCTAACACCATGTGTTGTTCCATGGATACTGCACATGCCTGTATCTTGAAAGGTGTGTTGTGGGGGGTACTCATCATCGTAGTAGTGGTGGTGAAGTGGCTAGAGGTTTTGCATCTATTGTTATGACAGCCCTGCAGTCTGCAATGCGGCACCATGTAGACAAGCCCTAAGAGTGTCTTTTTCTGGTTTATTTTAGCTAAATTAGAAGAAGGCATCCTTAGTCCAGAATAAGAACATCCATATGGGGAGTTATTCCAGAATAACCCTACTTTATTCTGGAATAACTTTAATACACAGCCAAGCCCAAGTGGGGGAAGAAAAGGAGGAGGGGACCATTACCAGAACCAGAAGACCGGGTAGGAGTAAAATGGTCAGAGGGACCTGGATTGACCACCAAAGGCTCTCAGAAGCGAGGAGGACTCTGAGGGAGGGAACGCCATATAGATATTCAGATAGTCTAAGGCCAGAAGAGACCAATGTGATAATCTAGTTTTACCTCCTGTATCACACACACCATTGGAGTTTTCTGAATTAATTCCTATTTGAACTAGTGCAACTCCACCAGAGAGGTCCTTTGGGGCCATCTGCCTGTCCCAAATCAGGATAAAGGAGGAGGGTTGGGCGTGGGGCTAGCAACTCTACCCCGTAAAAAAAAATAATTTACTACAGAAACACCAACAATAGAGATAACAGTGACTTTTAGCCTGGAAAAAGAAGGGCCTTCAACTCGAAGACACATGACGCTGGGTGGTGAAAGTCATGAGGAAGCCACTAAGCCGATTACCCTTCTTGCAACTAGGAGGATTGCCATCGGTACATGGATCGTGAGGAGCATGTATGAGTCAAGAAAGACGGCGCAGGTCGCAGCGACCTTCAGGCTGATAGCATAAAAATGGGCTATACCTGGAACCAGCTAGAGCAAATGGTCCAGGATAGAGGACTCTGGAGATCTGTGGTTGGCGGCCCAGACCCCGATTGGGGTGACGGGCATGAGTGTTGAACTAGTGCACATCTTTTAGAAAGACCTCCAATCTTGATTTAAACGTTGCCAGTAACGGAGAACTTAGTACAACCCTTAATAAAATTGTTCCAATGATTAATTACCCTCACTGTTTAAAATGTACACCTCATTTCCAGCCTGATTTTGTTTAGCTTCAATATGCAGCCATTGGATCGATTTATATGTTTATCTGCTAGACTGAAAAGCCTATTATCAAATATTTGTTCCTCATGTAGGTACTTATAGATGGTAATCAAGGTCACCACTTAACCTTCTTTTTGTTAGTCAAAATAGATTGAGCTCCTTGAATCTATTGCTGTAAAGCATGTATTCCAATACTTCAATCATTTTTGTGACTCTTCTCTGAACCTTCTCCAATCTATAGTCTTCTTGAATACAGATGTGACAGGTTGGATCACAGAAACCCCCTTGGGAGCTGCCACCTGATGTGCCAAGACTACTTCTGCCACCTGCTTTCCCTGCCAGCTCATGACTCCAGCACCCTGTCTTGCTGAGCCAGACACTCCCGTCAGTCCAACAAAGACCCAGGGTCTGAATTACCTGCCCCAAAGCTGCAGGTTTACCTGAAAACAGCTCACAGAAGTGTGCTTGTCTTTAGCACTCAGATGCCCAACTCCCAATGGAGTCTAAACCCAAATAAATCCATTTTACCCTGTATAAAGCTTATGCAGGGTAAACTCATAAATTGTTCACCCTCTATAACACTGATAGAGAGATATGCACAGTTGTTTGCTCCCCCAGGTATTAATACATACTCTGAGTTAATTAATAAGGAAAAAGTGATTTTATTAAATACAGAAAGTAGGATTTAAGTGGTTCCAAGTAGTAACAGACAGAACAAAGTCACCAAGCAAAATAAAATAAAATGCGCAAATCTATGTCTAATCAAACACTGAATACACAGTGGTGAGCTGGAGCCGGTTCGCAAGAACCGGTTGCTAAATTTAGAAGCCGGTGTAGAACCTGTTCCTAAAGGGGTAGGCAGGTGGGCAAACTCCGGTCTGCGGGCCACATCTGGCCCGCGGGACTGTCCTGTCTGGCCTGCCTGAGCTCCCAGCAGGGGAGGCAGAGGCTCCCCCGGTCCCTCCCCCCTCCTTGCAGAGCCTCTGGAGCCCTGGGGAAGCGATGGGGCTCCCGCGGTTTTTTAAAGGACCGGGGCAGCAGAGGCAGCTGGAGGCCCAGCCCTTTAAATAGCCCCTGGAGCTCCCCACAGGGCTCTGGGGGCTATTTATAGTGCCCAGGGCTCCCCTGCTTCTACTGCCCCGGCCCTTTAAATAGCCGCCGGAGCCCTGGGGAAGCAGCAGGGCTCCCGCGACTATTTAAAGTACCGGGCGGCAGAGGCAGGCAGCTGGAGCCCTGGTCCTTTAAATAGCTCCTGGAGCCCCCCGCTACCCCAGGGCTCTGGGGGCTATTTAAAGGGCCTGGGGCTCCCCTGCTTCTACTGCCCCAGCCCTTTAAATAGCCACCGGAGCCCTGGGGAAGCGGTGGGGCTCCCGCAGCTATTTAAAGGACTGGGGCGGCAGATGCACCTGGAGCCCCCCGCTACCCCAGGGCTCTGGGGGCTATTTAAACGGCCTGGGGCTCCTCTGCTTCCACTGCCCCGGCCCTTTAAATAGCCGCCGGAGCCCTGGAGTAGTGGCAGCGGGGCTCTGGCAGCTACTTACAGGACCGGGGCGGTAGAAGCAGCAGGAGCCCCAGACTTTTTAAATAGCCCCCAGAGCCCTGCTGCCGCGACCCCAGGGCTCCAGCAGTGGGGCTCTGGTGGCAATTTAAAGGGCCTGGGACTCCAGCCCCTGCTGGGAGCCCCAGGCCCTTTAAATTGCTCCCTAGGTAAGCCAGGCCACGCCGGTACGCCGTACGGGGCATACCAGCTTACTTTCACCTCTGGGTAAGGGGGTGGGGCTGCAAGCTCCAGCGGCTGCGCGGCATCCTTACACAGCAGCATGGTAAGGGGTCCAGCCAGGGCTGGGAGGAGGGGTTGGAAGCGGTTGAAGGGGGTAGAGGCTATGGGGGGGGCGGTCAGGGGACGAGGGGGTTGGGTAGGGGGTGGGGTCCTGGGGGGCAGTTAGGGTGGGGGGTCTTGGGAGGGGCTGGTCAGGGGACAAAGAGGGGGGTTGATGGGTTGCGGTTTCTGAGGGCGGCAGTCAGGGGCAGGACGTGGGTTGGGGTAGGATGGGTGGGTGGCGGGGGAGAGACAGGCACGTGGGGGCTTGTATTCACCACGCGGTTCCCTAGCGGGTCTTCGGCGGCACGTCCTTCACTCACTCCGGGTGAAGGACCTGCCGCCGAAAACCCGGAGCGAGTGAAGACCCCCCGCCGCCAAACCGCCGAGGACCCGGTAGGGAACTGGTTCTTAGGATTTTGGGAGCTCATCACTGTGAATACAGATAAGATCCTCACCAGTTCCAGAATGCTCCCTTTTACACACTAATCTCCTTTTTGCCTGGGTCTAGCAATCACTCACACCCCTTTGTTCCAGTTTCTTCCAAGTATCCTGGGGGATGGGGATGCTCTCTTTAGCCAGCTGAAGACCAAATGGAGGGGTCTCCCACGGGTTTAAATAGACTTTCTCTTGTGGGTGGAGACCCCCCTCCTCACTCCTATGTAAAGTCCAGCTCCAAGATGGAGTTCTGGAGTCACCTGGGCAAGTTACATGTCCCTGCATGACTCACAGTCTTTACAGGCAGAAGCCATTGTCCACATGGTATCAGGAAGACTTATGTGGATTAGAGCATTCCAACATGTATTGTTCCCCAAGTGCTTCCTGATCAGGTACTTCACTTTGCCAATTCCTTCCTAAAGAAGCTGAACAAATGCCTCACAAAGCTTACTTAGAAATCAAGCAAGTATACAGCCAATATTCTTAACCTCAAGTACAAAATGATATATGTGTACAAATAGGATGAATAGATATAGTAGACTATAACCTTTACAGAGATATGTTACATGGCACAGGCAGCACAAAACATATTCCAGTTATATCATATTCCCATAAAGCCTTATGGGAGGTACCGTCACAACAGAATTGGACAGTATTCCAGCAGTGCTTGACTCAGTGCCAAACACAGAGGTAATATACCACTCAACTCCTCAAGAGTTCCCCCTTTATGCATAGATCTACATATTTTGTGTGCTATCAAAGGGTGCATCTACATTGCACAGTTCTTTCGGGGGCATGTAGTGTATACCCAAGTAGGCCTCCTAGTATGGTCATAAAGAGCAGTGCAGACTGTGAGGCAAGGCTTAGATGAGCAAAGACCCATCTGAAGGGTGACATGATTCTTGACTCTCCTAAGCCATGCTACCCCCAACTACACTGCCTCCCCACTGCTGGAGCTCTTCCACACCACAGGGAATGACTCTGACAGTGGAAAAAAGGCTCAGGGAATGGGGAGGCAGTTGGGAAAGGCCTCCCCCCACCAGAGCCTTTTCTCACTGCAATGAAATGTTTCAGCAGTGAGGAGTTCCTGAAGCCATTCCCGACTACCTTCTGCAGAGCCTTTCACTGATACATGGAGCTACACACAGCAGTGTGGAGACAGTATTCTTTTTGCTGTGATGTATAGCTACAGGTATACTACATGCCGCTGCCATAGGTGTGCAGTATAGATGTAGCCAAAAAGTGAAGAGTGTGTGTATGTTTAAGTTCTGGTACAAAGCCTATATTCCTTATTTTATCTGTCAAAGGTCTATTAAGGGTTAAACCACAAGGGTGGAGCTCTGGTGAGATTATGCATAAACAAATGAGGGCTAAAGCACTGGTTCCAAAAATCTAGGCAGCTAGACTGCAGAGCCTCCACTGCCAAGACAGGTTATCAGACCTGCAACATGCGCCTGAGAATCCAAGACCTAAGAATAGTCATCAGTCACTACCCAGACCCAGGGAGCTTAGCAGCACACAGGACTCAGCAGTTGGATCCCTCACAACGGGCTGGTATTTGTTTAGAGGGAATGGAACTAGGCCAGGTTTTGACAGAGATCTTACTTTTTTAATCCCCTTTTTTATGGGAGTGCTTCATAATAGAAAAGCAGCAGTCCAAACACACAAGTATTGCTACCAAGTGACCACAATTATCAACTTAGGCCCACTGCTAAAAACCTGGAGGACCATACTGACAAAGACAAAAATGGCTCAAGGAACTCTCCACCTAGCCTGAACGAAGACAGACCTCTGACCAAAAGACTCCCAGGACTGGTGAGGAAACTGAGGGAGCCAAGTGTTTGTTATTTTTTCTATAGCTCTGTAACTCTTCTGCTTTCAAAAAGTATGAGCATGTGTGTATAAATAGTTCCTTTGCAAAAACCTGTGTGTTCCTTATTTTAATTGTAGCATGTCCCTGAAGGACACAATGATAAATCACATAGTGACAGAAGAACAAGATGCAAGCCCACATTTAAAATGGTCGTTTTGAAGTTGCTGGAACATTTAAAAATATATATTATTTTAAATAAATGAAAGAAGTTTTGGAATTTGATGTGGAATGTTTGTTTATTCTCCATTAAATGAAATACTAGACTATTTACATTTTGCTGATATGCTACAGGTAAAACAAAAGAGCACTGAAGTGCTTTCAATTCATTATAATAATTTATGCTCTTGCCATAATAGAGTTTATTGGTATTCCTACATCCCTGATCATCTTAAATTCCTAAGCATTTCATTTCTTAACACTTTCTACGTATACATCAGTGCTGCTCTTTAACTCAGAAGAGATTACTCACATGTAACTCTCCCTGATTTTCTGTTGACTAGTGCTAAATGTGCTAACTTGCAGTGCTTCTAGTGCCTACTGGCCTGCAGAGCATGCTTTTTATGAATTATATTCATGAAAATAAATGGGGCTTTACCTCATAAACAACAGGTACTGCTTTAGTGGTCTTTAGCCAAGAATATCACCCTGAGGTACAGCAAACAAAAACAGATTGGACTGTTGACTCCTTAGACAACCACATTACACAAAAAGCTTCAGGATTCCTTGAAACCTAAAAAAATAATAATATCGTTGGTAAGGATGATTCAGTCTTTAGGGTGCTAGTCTGGGACTCAGAAAACCTGGGTTCAAGTCCCTACTCGCCCACAAATTTTCAGTGTGACCTTGGACAAGTCAGTATGCCTCAGTTCTCCCTCTGAAAACTGGGAATAGTACTGCCTGCCTCACAGGGATGTTCAAATATATTACTGATACAGCATGCTCAGTAATACAGTAAGTACACAAGATAGAAACAGAGTTCTGAGGGACTGAAGGCTCAGGATATTGATAATGAGAACACTGAACACTAACCATTTTAAATCATATATTCATATCTAGCCCACTTTGGTAGTAACCAAAAGTCACTGCTGTCTGATGGCCTATGCAAAGTGAGTTGGCAGTCTCAGTCCTATTGTTAAAGTAAACCATTTCCACAATATAATTGTTGTTGACTGGCATTCCACTTGCCCAGAAGAGAAGCTAACACCCAAATGGACATGAGCATTGAATTATACTCAGGCCTAATAATGGTCTCGCTAAGTCATGGATGAGGAAAACTGGAAGAAGTTTATAATATCCTCCCTCATCAACTGTCTTGTATCTGCCCTGAAGATTAAAAAAACCTTCAGATTACAGGTCTGGCAATTTACCATCTTTATTTTAGGGAGTGCTGGTAGCAACCTCTCTATATAGGCTAACACTTTTCAAAGATTCTTCTGACCCTTTTTGTGAGGTTCTAAGAACAGGTTCCATTGTTTGAGGTTGGCCTTTCAAATTCAGCGAGGAGAAAGCCCTTGGGTTAGAGAAGTGTATTTTCTTTGTCCCACGATATTTTGTTCAGATTTAGCCAAATTATAAAAACTGTTAAAAATCACCATTTCACTTCTCTCTTGCATAGCTCAGGAAAACTAACAGAATTAAGGTTGTACGAGCATTATAAATTCTGCATTTTCTAACGTCCGAGTCCTTGAATTTGGAACCTAGAAGGATGTTTTAACAGTTGGGGGGGGGGGGGGGGGGGAGAGTTTTTTTTTTTTTTTTTTTTTTTTGTAATTATAAGGACATTACAACTTACTTGGAAGTTTTGCGCTCAAAAGTGACTGAAAATGGCATCAGTCATGTACCAAACATGCTCATTTTACAAGTAAAACAATGTTTCTTCTGTCAGCCCTACAAACTCAACCTGTTCTGCCAGCCAGACTATCCCCTCAGTCACACCTGTGTAACTGATATTCATTTTGTGTAACCCCATTGCCATCAATGTTGAACAGATGTAAGTGATTAGAATGCTAGAAACCCGCGGTTTTCAACATGAGGTCAACAGACTATGTCTAGGGGGTCCACAAAAGGTTTCCGTTACCACAGAACAGTGGTTTTCAACCTGTTGTCTGCAGACCCTTGGGGGCCCACAGATTGTCTAAAATTTCCAAAGGGGTCTGCACCTCCACTTGAAGTGCTTAGGGGTCCACAAATGAAAAAAGATTGAAAAACACTGTTTTATTTTATTTTGCTTGGTGACTTTGTTCTGTCTGTTACTACTTGGAACACTTAAACAATTCTGTTGATGCAGAAGAAGGAACAGAATCTAGCTCTCACCTATGTTGGGTCTGTAGTGCTATAAGGAATAAAAAGTTTTAAAATAATATTTTGGTAACTAAAAATAAGCAGGTGTGACTCTGAATACATTCAAAGAGCAAAACTGTTGAGTAAGACACCATTTTTACAGCTACTGATCAGAAAAGAATCATACTTTAAGGATGAGGGGAGAAAGAAAATATTAGGGCCCTGCCTACACACGAAAGTTGCACTTGCTTAACTAAAACTGACTTTTAAATTGATTTTAAACTAATGCAACTTGTGTTTAGACAAGGAATCTGCCCCCAATCCTATATTGAATTCTATGCAGGTATACCCCTGTGCATATCTCCACTGAAGTTAATGGGGCTCCACTCGCACAGAACTCATGGCAAGACCAAGGCCTTAGTAACAAGTTATACATCAGATTTCAAGTGTACCTATGGAAAAACATCGCCACAATACATTTGCATGTGTTAGTTTGTTCCTGATTATTCTTATTAGCACTTTTTTAAAAACTTCATTTTTGTAAACTTTCCAAATGCCATGTTTTTTCAAACGATTTCAGAATTGCAACCACTTGGTGAAAATATAAACCAGAATGTTTTGCTAAATAGGAAAGGCACAATGAAGCTATGACAATCTACCACCTTAAGGCCTAAGCAGACATTTAATTTGAGGTTCATTGCACTGATTGAATGACCTTAGCCTGCAGGACTTTGCACCCCCAGTGTCTCAGTGGGCAATAACTTGTAAAAGACTACAAACTTCACTATTCTACCTTTTCAAAATGTTAATCTATTAACAGAGAATAATGATTAAGCATTGCACTTTAAAAGTTATGCTATTTTTTAGCTATAAAAACAGGCAAAGCATACAAATGCTGATAAATTTACTTTAAAATTCCCTTTCAAATCAAGACCTTATATCAAGTTTCACCCTACAGCAAATTATGAGATTTATAAAAAAGGAGTTTACCATAGTAAAGCTAATAGAGAACTTCCTCTAAATACAGAAGCAAAGATTCTGATTTATAGTAAATGGGAACAATAAAGATAAGCAATTCAACATACCTACATTATCAAGCGAGGCACCTTCCACAGGAAATTACGTTAAGTAATTTACTCTGAAGTTTTTTTTCTCCTTTACAATTCAATAGCAAGTTTTAAAAATCATCTTTGTAAATCAAAATCATTTAACTCTCTAGACAGTCTGTACATTAATCACACTTAACATGGACATTTCCTTCGTAATTCTGAAGCCCCTCTTCTGAATGCAGCTGTTTGAAAATATATCATAAACAGTATGTAAATGCCATTCTTCCCTTTAGGAATATCCACAATTTAGTACACCGTGTTCAAAACCCAACACTTAAACCAACAGATTTTCAAATGAGTCGCAGTCACATACTGCAGTATTAGGGTCTGATTTAGGATCCCTTGTATAATCATAAAATTCATTGAGTATAATGCACAATAAATGCCAGAGCAGACCTTTAAAGGTGAACTGAAAGGCTTTATACTTGCCAACACCAAAGACTGTAGTTCAAAGTTCTGTTGTCTTTCAAGAGCAGATGACATCACCAAAAGCTTAAGTAATGCAAGGTGCTGCACTCTGCTTGCTTTGCTGTGTGTATTCACATGGTCATCAACTAATACAGGAAAATATACAGAATTGCGACCTCAGGTCAGACAGACAAAAGGAGGAAATGGTCAACTATTGTTTTAACATGTACTTGCTTACATATATTTTGCACCAGTTTTACTACACAGAAATATGTAGTATTATAAATGTTTGATACAATTCCAGATATAGAAAAACAAAGTTTGCTAGATTCTGCAGTTTTCACACTAAACAATTTTTCACTGGGGAAATAAAGTAATTTGAAATTCCATATTCAATTCTCAGCACTGTGATGAATGTTGTGATACCACCACAGACATACATCCCCTCCCCCACCTACATCACCAACTGCAAGAAAACAAAGTGCATGTATCCGGGTTAATTGTACTTATTTAGCTCTTTATATGATAAAAGCACTTTAGTAATATTAACCAGTCCTCACAACATCATAGTGAGATGGTTAAGAATCCCCATTTTACAGATAATGGTAATGAGGCACGCAGTTGAAATGACTTGCCCAAAGCCATACAGAAAATCAGTGCACAGTCTGGATTAGAATTCAGGAGTTACTACAGATAAGGCACTGTAAAAGAGCAAATTATGTATCAGTGCTATTTTGGCATTGAAGCTGTTTGTTTTACACTAAAAGCACTTCAAAAATGTTGACAATATATCCATAGGTAAATTTCAATAAGGTATGAAATGCCCCAAATCATTGAATGAAAAGCTCTTTTGCCACTGAGAAGTGTGTGCTAATTGAATGGCAGGTCAGGTAAACCTGCGCTATTACCTGAAAATATGATTACCCAGTGTTGTTTGTGTGGCATGTATTCTACTGATTGTGTTGTAATATAGTATATGCTGGGGAGATTATTTGGCTGCACCCAGTTAAGACCCTCTGTTACTGAGTGGCCGGAGAGATCAGTAACAGACCTGAAGGTGACAATTTTGCAACAGAAAGACTTCAAAAACAGACTCCAAGGAGAAACTGCTGAGCTTGAATTGATTTGCAAATTAGATACCATTAACTCTGGCTTGAATAGAGACTGGGAATGGCTGAGTCATTACATACTTGAATCTATTTCCTTATGATAACTATCCTTACACCTCTTGTCAACTGTCAGTAATTGACCATCTTAATTATCACTACAAAAGTCTTTTTCCTGCTGATAATAGGTCATCTCAATTAATTAGCCTCATAGAGCTGGTATGGCATCTTCTATGTATGTGTGTATATATATATTCTTATTGTATGTTCCATTCTATGCAGCCGATGAAGTGGGCTGTAGCCCACGAAAGCTTATGCTCAAATAAATTTGTTAGTCTCTAAGGTGCCACAAGTACTCCTGTTCTTTTTAGCTCATGAGTGAACTGCTCATGCGAGGAAAGAGATAAATACACTAAAACAGGGAATTTGGTAGAGAGGACTGGATTGTGGAAGGAGGGTGTGGGAAGAGTAGGTTAGCATATTTATCTTTAAATAAACAGCAACAAAGTAATTCATAAGACATTTGCCTATTATGCAAAGGAACTGTTTCCTCCCACCTTTCGTTTTTGTATTTTTACTCTGTACACTGCTCTAAGAGGAGACTCTCTTCCCCTGTGTTTGATGAGTGATTATATTTTGTTCATTACTACTAACAGTAATAATATATCACTGCAAACTAGTGCTAATTTAAACTGTAGAGAAGTGAGGAGAAATGGAAGAGTAAAGCAGCGGAGCTCCAGCTTTGGGTTGCTGGGACCATAGGGAGGAAGGGCAGAGTGATGGAAGGGATAAGCAGAACTCCCCTGTCTTCCTCCCAGGGGAGGAAGGGGAGATAAGAGAATGGAAACGTTGGGTCTCACAGGAAGTGCCATACGGGATCAGATCATTGGCCCAACTGGTCCAGTATCCTGTCTTCCACAGAAGCCCATCTGAGCGGGATCCATGGGGGAATGGGTGATGGGAGGGGGCAGAGGCTCCCCAGCCTTTGGTTTCACTGAGACCCCCTGAGACGGGGCTTAGCAGCTCTCCCCCACACCCAAGTCCTCTTGCTCCCAGACACGCTGCGGCCCTGCTGACCTTCGCCATGCCGGCTGCGAGCTCCGAACTCGGCCCCACTCCCGCAACACAGACACAAAGCGCACGAGTCAACGAGGCCGGGCTCACAAAGGGGCAGCCCCGGAGGCGGAGCGGCGACTCCACCGTGCCCCGGGGGCCCACACAGGGCTTCAAAACAAACCCCTTCGCCTGCAGCCAGCAAGCGAGCTCCAGGCTGCCTCGGACTGGCGACAGAGGCGAGCTCGCCTTCCCCAGGCACACAGACAGCCGCCCGGACCCCAGCACAGGCTCGCTTTCCCCAGCCACGGAGACTCGGGCCTGGCGCTGGAAGGGAGACCCCGGCCAGCCCCGTCCTTCAGCGCCGCGCCCGAGGCGCCCCTTGCCCCTCGCAGCCGGAGCCTGCGGCCCGTCGGGCCGGCTACTCCCGGGAAGAGGAAGCCGGGCGCCGAGGCTGGGCTTAGGCCGCGGCGGGGCCTTGTCCCGAGTCTCCTCTGCAGCCGCAGCGACTCTCCCGCCCCTGGGGCTCGGACGGGGCCTCTCCCGGGCGCGGCGCCCACCACCCTTCCGCGGGGGCCGCCCGGGCGGGGACTGAGGAGGGGAAGGCCGCCGCGAGAGATCCCTTCCCCTCAGCGGCCGCCCGGCCGGTCTCCCTCCCCGCTCACCTGTGGGCGCTGGGCGGGACCACGCTGCAAGCGGCCTGGCTCCCCCTTACCGTCCCGGCTGCGGGGCAACTCGCTACGAGGCTCTCGCCGACACGGCTGTGGCCCGGCCCGACAAACCAACCGCTCGCTCCTTCCCTCCCGCCCGCCGCCGGCCGAGGAGACACCGCCACGCACGGGAGCGCGCCGGCCGCGATGCACAGTCCGCCAGCGACGCGCGCTCCCAGTTCCCGACGCGGGCGGCGGAGGCGCGCACCCGGTAGCGGCCTCCGCGCACGCGCATCCAGCCCGCCGGCTTCTCATAGGCCCCGCCAGCCTCCGGGAGCTCGCTAGTGACCTCATCGCGGGCCGGTGATCCCACGAGCCCGACACTCACGGGCACCTTGTCACTCCAGCGGCACCCCAACACTCGGGCTCCCCAGGACCTCAGGCAGCCCCCCAAATACTCCGAACCTCGTGTCCCTAACAGCCCCCAAAACAGGGGTCACCCAGAGCTCTGCGAAGCGCGCATGGGACTACAGCAGGTCCCTCCAATTCCCAAAGGGTCCCCCCAAGCCCAGGTGTGTTGTTTTTTATCCCCTATTAGGCAGTGGAGCCCACGAAGGGCAGTCTTGTCACCTATTCTGCATCAGCCCAGCTCTCTCAGATCCCACCTGGGGCTGAAAAGTTGTTTCTGCCCCTGGGTGTCTTGACAACCTATCCTGAAAGATGATCCCTCACTCTCACAGATCTTGGGAGACAGACCTGGCCTCGCTTACAGACAGCCCCCCAACCTGAAGCAAATACTCACCAGCAACCACCATACAACAAAAACACCAACCCAGGAACCTATCCTTGCAACAAACCCCACTGCCAACTCTGTCCACATATCTATTCAAGTGACACCATCATAGGACCTAATCACATCAGCCACGCCATCAGGGACTCGTTCACCTGCACATCTACCAATGTGATATATGCCATTATGTCCCAGCAATGCCCCTCTGCCATGTACATTCGCCAAACCGGACAGTCTCTACACAAAAGAATAAACGGACACAAATCTGACATCAGGAATCATAACATTCAAAAACCAGTAGGCGACCACTTCAACCTCTCTAATCACTCAGTGACAGACGTTACGGTGGCAATTTTGCAACAGAAAAGCTTCAAAAACAGACTCCAATGAGAAGCTGCTGAACTTGAATACCATTAACTTAGGTTTGATCAGAGACTGGGAATGGCTCGGTCATTACACTAATTGAATCTATTTCCCCATGTTAAAATATCCTCACACCTTTGTGTCAACTGTCCGAAATGGGCCATCTTGATTATCACTTCAAAAGTTGCTTCTCTTAATTAATTAGCCTCTTACAGTTGGTATGGGTACTTCCACCTTTTCATGTTTTCTGTATGTATAAATATTTTCTTACTGTATGTTCCATTTTATGCATCCGATGAAGTGGGCAATAGCCCATGAAAGCTTATGCTCAAATAAATTTGTTAGTCTCTAAGGTGCCACAAGTACTCCTGTTCTTTTTGCTGATACAGACTAACACAGCTGCTACTCTGAAAAATGACGGTTTTGTGTCCCCAGTCCTGCTGTGCCATTGGGTTCTTATCACATGGACGTGGCCCACTAGTTTGCCTCAAAAAGTGCTGAGCCTTCCTGTGCTGATGTTCACAGAGAGTCCCATATGACTTTATGTCACTAGCCCTGTCCCCCTTGCAGACTCTGCACTTGTTCTGCACCTCTTATTGTCTCACTTTAATTATTGACTTGTTTTCTGTTATCAGGTACCGCTACACAGCAAATGATTGTCATACAGGCTACATACATACCCTGAATATGTCCCTGGCAGGCTTGTACTGAGGCAGCTAGCCTGAGCTGAAGCCTGTCCCACTGCATCTTCACTGCTATTATGACCTGTGCTAGCTAGATTAAAGCTAGCACAGATATGCCTACCTGCATTATAATTACAGCTTCATTTACTGTGTACGCTTACCCTTGGTTTTCAATTCTGTTAAGGCAAAAATTTATAACATTCATGAGTTGTAAACATGTTAGTTGCTCCAAATTGCTAATTATATGACAGCAGTCCTAAGTGCGATGTTGAAAATCCATTAAAAGATCCCTGTGCCAAGGGTCTTCATCCTGCAATTGATCTGTACAAGCAAATATTTACGTGGGTGTCTGCATGAATCTGGGACTACAGATCAGGTCCCAAATTAAGGACATTACAGGCAAAGGATATAGGCCCTACATTAATGCTTTATTTTATGCACAAAAAAGGTTGTACTGTTTTATTTAAATCAATTTTGAAACCGATGTAGTTAAATCGATGCAATCCTCTTGTATGGACTTAAGCTAAAGCAATATAAGCCACACTCAAACTGATTTCAGAGTATAACACAAAGAGTTGCACTGACAATTACATCAGATTCTAAACTGATTTAACTAGAAATGCAACTGTAAGTAAAGAGCAGCATATAATCTAAACCAATTTTATGGTGTTCCCACATTTTAGTTTTAAATATGCAAAGTTTTTTGTAATAATTGCATATAACTGCATACAGAAGTTGTCATGGGGATACTGCATCCATGGAATTGTGAAACACAAAGGGCCCTACTTAAGAAATACCTGTCCATTATTTCAGGTTTCAGAGTAGCAGCCGTGTTAGTCTGTATCCGCAAAAAGAACAGGAGTACTTGTGGCACCTTAGAGACTAACAAATTTATTAGAGCATAAGCTTTCGTGGGCTACTGCCCACTATGCATCCGAAGAAGTGGGCTGTAGTCCACGAAAGCTTATGCTCTAATAAATTTGTTAGTCTCTAAGGTGCCACAAGTACTCCTGTTCTTTCTAATAAATTTGTTAGTCTCTAAGGTGCCACAAGTACTCCTGTTCTTTCTGTCCATTATTGAATGTGTGACTCCTTTAAAACAAAAAATCTTTAACTTTTATAGAACTACATTCAACAATTTATGTTAAAAGAACATTATTTTGGTTGTAAAGTCAAGCACTTGAAAGTTAGGAAATGCAAGAATTAAAATTGCCCATGCAACCTTAATGCAGCCCCCTCTGTGTATATGCAACATGATACAGCCTGTAATTACATGACCACATACTATTTTTCCATAGGACCCTTGTCTCATTCACTGAAACAGTGAAACTGTCTTTAAACAGCGTGCTTTTTCATTTATAGTAATCTTTGGTGTCACTTGTAACTATAGTAGATAAATTTTCAGACAGAAATGTGATTTTTAACTAGATGACAAAATAGAAAAAAAGGAAGAGAAAAAGTAGCTCAAACCAAACAATTTATAGTACATGTATTAGCATCACCTCCACCTGCATCTAAACATAGTCACACCTTTCTTCTCCATTTTGCTGCCTTAGGCCCCATTCCTGCAAACAAGCACGTGAGTAACTTTACACATCTGAGTAGTCCCTTTTGGCTCAATGGAACTACTCATATGTTTGAAGTTATGCTTGTATTTAAGTGTTTGCAGGACAGGGGCCTTAGTGTCTAGTCTTTCTCTAATTTAAGTCAATGGTAAAATTCCTATTGATTTCATCTGGAGCAGGCCTTTCAACAGTACCTTTCTATGGGCCTAATTTTGCAAGTTATGCACAAGCTTAACTTAATTCACATGAGAATTCTATTGACTTCAAACGACTACTCACATGAGCAAAGTCAAAAATGTGCATGAGCATAGGCAGGATCAGGACCTATATCATTATGGAAAAAATGCCACAGTTTCTCATATTATGCCAGCTTTCTCATCAGTTAATACAAAAGTTTACATAATCCACTTTAGGCCCCCCCATCCAGCAAAGCACTTAAGCACATGCATAACAATTTTCACCATGTGAGTAAACCTAATGAAGTCAATGTAACTATTCACATGCTTAAAGTCACATGTGTTTAAATCCTTGGGTGGATCAGGATCCAATTCTCCATGTTGGTTGAAGTCTTTCAGAAGTTTGGAAGAGGAGAACCATGTGTATTTTTTATTTTCAATACAATTTTTATATGTATATTTGTAAGATGTTTCTTGATTTACTACTTAGTGACTGGATAGTTTTCTATTGTCTATTTTAATTGTTCCTTTCAGTGGCCAGAAAGCACTTCATTTTGTATGCTGCTATTATGTCAAATCTGCTAAACCTCACTCTTATACATTCACATTTGGGAGTAAGTTGAAGATAACTTCTAGTGATGCAGGATTTTGCAAGCAGTTTCAATATCACAATTTTTGAGTCCTGCCTTGTGTAAACAAAGTTACTTAAAGATGTATAATGGAAAAATAAACTTCTCTGAAGTATAAATGCTTTGCACACACCATTCTCTCTCCAAATCTTGTATTTATATGGTGCCATGAAATCTTTCCATGTAAACAGTTTGGTATACTAGATACCCATCCATAGTTAAGGTTGCAACCAGCTTCCATTATAAAGGCCTATTTTAGTACCCTCATAAGTTTGGCATGGAAAATTTTTCTGGCCTAAAAATTACCATATTTAATCTAAAAACTAAGGTGAGAGTATTTCTGCAATGTTCGAAGGAAATTCATGAGACTTTTTGAGTTATTCTGATCTGAAAATATGACTTGTCTGAACCATTTTTTGTCTCTAGCTCAAAAATGACTTGTTATTGTCCAACCAAGTTTTCCATATAGTTAAATCTCCTTGAAAATGTACATCAGCTATACTTGAAGAAAATAGGTCTGATTAAGCAAAATTATTAATTATTTTTGTTGTGGATAGTTGTGGTCTAAGTTGTGCATCAACATGATGTCAGTAGATTTGGGGGATTTTTTTTTTCATTGATTTCAGCATTGAGTAGAGTCAATCACTGTATGTAAAAAGACAGGTTTCAGAATAGCAGCCGTGTTAGTCTGTATCCGCAAAAAGAACAGGAGTACTTGTGGCACCTTAGAGACTAACAAATTTATTAGAGCATAAGCTTTCGTGGACTACAGCCCACTTCTTCAGATGCATCCGAAGAAGTGGGCTGTAGTCCACGAAAGCTTATGCTCTAATAAATTTGTTAGTCTCTAAGGTGCCACAAGTACTCCTGGTTTTTTTTGTATGTATAAACACGTGCTCTATTGGCTGGCTGAAGTTTAGAAAGATTGTAAGGAGCCTTCTATAGGTGATAACTAAAAGAGATCTTCCTTTAGTTCCAATGGTAGAAGCTGGTATTTCTGGAGATCAAGGACCAGAATTCTAGTCCCAGCTCCAGAGGTCTATGTGGCTTATTATTGGGAGGTGGTAACATTTCCATAGTTAAGCTCCTGATCCTGCAAACACTTATTGCTTAAGTATATGCATAATGTTTGCAAGATCAGGGCCCAGGTTTGAAATCACACTCTTGTTGTAATGCTGATTAGGATCCCCATTAAAGAAAGAAAAATCATCATCTTGTTTCACAGCAATCTAATCCCTGACCTATGGATCGTTGATTTTTTATACTACTTTTATATTTTGGATTATGTTATCTAAATATTTGCTTTTAAGGGAATATCAGTTAATATGTTTTGTGACTGAGAGTAGGAATTTTTAGTAATTTTTTTAGTAATTGCTGTTTCATGAGAATAATTTTCTATATTGTTTAGTAGGAAAAGTATATAGTACAATCCATATTTGTTAATATTATATATGTATGTGGACTTGCAGTTTAGGGTGATCTATATATGTATCATTAGTGGATAAATATAATTTTCATAAGGGTTTCTGTTTTTATATTTAAAGATTATGTTTACTGATAAAAATAATATTTATTTTGGGTCAGAGTTAAAGTTATTGTGTTATGAAGAAAATGACACACCTTATACATAGTTTCACAGATCATAGTTTTTTAGTCTTGTCCAAAAATATTATGTTTTGTATTTATAGTTCTTTTAATTAAAATATCTCCAAACACCTTAAAACACCATATGATAATTAATCAGTTCAGCAAACCTAAGACTAGATACATTTTATTATTTCCATTTAACAAATGGAAAGTAAGGCACAGAGAAGCAAATTAATTTAACCAAGGTCATGCAGAATGTCATGCTGAGAATAGACCCTCATTTTTTCTCTAATCTTTAGACAACATTCCCTTCCTTACAGATATTATTATTTTGTATTTAATTAGCTAAAAAGAACAAAAACATTCACATTCATTTTTATTTAGTTATTGCTAAAACACTTGACAAGGCTCATTCACACTGTAAAAATTTAAATGCGTGTGATTTTAAAAAATGAGGAGTGATATTTTGAAAGTCTCATTGAAACACATTCATTACAAGAGTGAAATACTTTCAAAACTGTCATAAAATTAAGCACAAATGAATTAATCTTTTCTCAACAGTGAGTAAAACTTGGCAGGTCTGCCTTGAGATTTCTCACTGTTTGAGACTGAGAAGTATGGTGGCCAGTGGTTGGAGAGATCGATGCTCAGATTTTGTAGCTGAATCCAGCTGGTAGGGCAGAAGTCCAGCATCCTTTCAAAACATTCATACAAGGCTTGATACTGCCAGATTCTGAGCACTCTAGTCCCAACCAAGCAAAGCACTGGGGCAGATGCCCAATTTTAAATTTGTGAATAGTACCATTGAAGCTAATGGGACTGCTCACATGCTTACAGTTAATTACTTGCTTAAGAGTGTGATTTTCAAAAGTCCCTAAAGGAATTGAGTGCCTAACTCCCTTAGGCACTTCTGAAAATCCCATCCTAAGTGCTTTGCTATATTGGGACCAGAATACTCAGCACCTAAAAGATCAAGTTCAGAAGGACACACAATTTATGTATGCTTTCTTTGAGAAGGATATGAGTAAGTGGAATTGTTGAAGGTAATACAATACACCAATTGAAGAAAGAGCCATTCTGTCAGTGGCATGATGAGTACATTGGAGGTGCAGGAACTCTTGGCCAACCATCGATGTAAAGATTGAATGTAGTAACTTTTCTATGGAATAAAACAATTTAAATATTGAATTTTGGAAGCATATTTTATAGAGTTGGACAAAGCAGCAAGAATGCAGTGCAAAACAGGCAATAAGAGAGTAATAACACTAAATTACTTGGCCTTTTTTACATCTACTGTAATTCTCTATATGTTGTTTTTAAACATTTGCAAGAAAAAATACTAGGCTCTATGGGATATTTAAGCTATTTCTGCAAAGTGATACATTATTTACCATAAATACAAGCCCCAATCTTTTTCATTGTATTTTTGTTTTGATTTAACCAATGATCATCCTCCCCATAAATAGTAAATATTGTTAGAAAATTACCAATTGGATAAACCACATATGGTTTTTGCAATTCACATCTCACAGTATCATGGAAAAGAAGACAATAGCAACTGTGAGTGCAAACATCCAAGAGTGTTCTTAGGGTTTTGGGGTACAGTAATGTAAATTTGTTACTGGTTTCTCATTGCTAGTAAGACTACTTTGTTTCCTTCACACTCCTCAGTGCATTTTCTATCTGTGTTATTTAGGAACTTGGAAGGCAAAGAAGCTGACAGAATCATAGTATGTTTAAATGTGCAAAATGCGTTCATAAAAAAGCTATTTTACTTTTTCACATGTAAACATTGATTGTTACTTCTTAGATGTGGTAGTTTAATTTACATAGTAGCATGATATTCTGAGCAAACAATATAAAATACCACAGGAAAGGAATTTAGGAATAGGCTAAAGATCTCCATATAAGGAGATTGGACTAAACCTACTTTCTACACATTTTTACAGATTTCCTGAAAAATGTAAGCTTTAAGACCCCAAATCTGCAAAGACTTAGACATGTGCAGTGTTGCCAACTCATGATTTTATCCTGAGTCTTGCATATTTGATGTTTTTCTAATATGCTCTTCTGACACAGATGATAACTTGAGAATTTCAGTTTTCATTTTTAAAAGGGTTACAGAGAAAAGCTTGAAAATGTGAATCATAAAGTTTCAAAAGCACGAAGACAAATAAAAAAACCCTCAAATTTATTATTTTAAATGTCTCATGATTTTTAAGCCAATCTTGTGATTTTTGGAGTCTGAGTCATCATTTTGGATTATTTGGAATTGGCAGTCCTGATGTGACAATTGACTTCAGTCAGATTACTCACAGTAAAGGAAGTTAAGCATGAGTGTAAATGTTTATCAAAAACATATAGGTATATTTTGTAATATGGATTTTTAGGACCTCATAGGAACCACTCTTCAGGGTTTCCTAAGAAATTACTTCTAATGCCTCGATCCTGCAAATACTTATGCATATGCGTAAACATTACGCATGTGCCTAGGCCCATTGAAGTCAATGGAACTACTTATGTTTGTGAGGTTAAGTATGTACATAAGTGTGTGCAGTGTAGAAGCAGGATTTTATAATGTCCCATGAGAATTAATGTATGATTTGAGTTCATCCTGTCAGCCACCGTTTTTGAATAGCAGAAAGGAATGACAGACCAGAACAATCCTTATGACTGATTATGGTCACCCTTTTGTTTTAGGATAAGTTATAATGTCTACTATGGTTTCCTATATGTATTACAAATTAGGCACGCTAGTTAAATATATATTTCTTTGTTTTAAGGTTTAGTAAGTAAGAGACAGGATCTTGTATTGTATCTATGTTAAGGAGATTAGAGGAATGTTGAGGGCCTGAAGCACTAATATGAATTGTTTTAGTTATAAGATTTAGCAAGTCTTGATTTACAATGTATTCTGCTGAATATACAATACTGCTGTCTGTATACCTTTGAAGGTTTCTGTAAGAGATTGTTTGTGTGAATGAGGAATGCATGCATCAGGAAAAGATAAGGTATGAAAGCCATCACAAATGTCCAGATGGTGAGAGACTTGGAAAGACCAGGAGACAATCAGAAAACATCCATTGTATCCGATGCTAAACATGTTAGCAGCATTGACGACCTCAGAGGTGAGGCAGGCACCCCAAAGGTGAGACAACAAATAGAAGATAATGATGGGAAGCCCGACAATAACTATCAAATGATAACACCACTTAAGGACTAATGGTTACAGGATGACATTGCAAAATGCATGGACTCAAATGGGAATTTACAACTATAAAGCTGGGGTGTTTTGCCATGGAACTCTGGGTTCAGTCCTGCAAAGCCTCGGAGCATCGGATCGCAACCAACAAGAGCCCAGCTCCTCACTCGTGCTCAATCTAACTGGCCATTAGATTGACTTGAGCTACAACAGACTGGTAACTATAACCATCAACTGCCAGGACTCTGTGTGTTTGTGTGTGTATGTGTGTGTGTAACTAAAAAGCACATGCTAACTGTTGTATTTTCAATAAATGCACCATATTTGCCTTCTCCTATAAAAGATCCCGTGTGCTTTGTATAGCATAACAGCAGGATCAGGGCCCAAGATGCAATGCTGGATTAGCTCTTTGGGAGCATTGTGTAATTTAGCGTACATCTCACCTTTTCTCAACCAGGCCCTGTTCATTCCCTCTTTGATGCCTGGCTCTTGGATCTTGAGTTCTTCTAGCTGTCTCACTATGTAGAAATTTCAGGACTAGGCCGTTCTCATGGTTTTTCTGTATGTGACTTTGACGCTGTTAGAAAAAAAATTGGATATGGTAAGGTTTCTAACAATCCTTTTTATTTTCAACCATATGCTGGTATGTGACTCATTGTGAGTTCATGGAGCTCAGTGGAAATGCTTAAGTGTGTCAGGCCCTATAGGCAACTATTGTCTTGCTTTTTTTTAGCAAGGGAGGGAAGCAAATGGGTGTCTGCTATTATGTGGCAGAAGTAGCCCAGGTAAATTCCTGTTATTAAATTTCTTTATTTAAGCATTAGCACTCAATAGCCAATAAAATGTATTTCCTTGCACCATAGCAAGGCTCAGCCCTTATTTTAACCCAATGTAGATTTTATAATATAATATTCTAAAGTCAATGTGATGGGGTTACAATATGGAGTTACTGAGCTAATGTGGATGCAATCAGCCCTGCCTCCCTACACCTTTAAGAGATGTCAGACTTGGAGGGAAAAGCTTAAAAGGGGAGAACATAATACAGTTGCCTTGACCAGAGGAGATTTTTACTGAAGGTAAGTGCTTCTTGGGTGACTGTTGTATTTTGGCCCCTCCTGGAAATGTGGGTGGGTGGGCAGGCTGGTGGGCCTAGTGTTGAACCACTATTGTAAGATTATTATTCTATATGAACTGTGAGCCTAGTTGGGGCCACAACTTACTAGAAGCCCTCTGAAGAATGACAAAGAGTCCTGTGGCACCTTATAGACTAACAGACATAGTGGAGCATAAACTTTCATGGGTGAATACCCACTTCATCAGACGCATGAAGTGGAAATTTCCAGAGGCAGGTATAAATATGCAGGCAAGAATCAGTCTAGAGATAACGAGGTTAGTTCAATCCCTGGGAGAGGAACATGGTAACATCACTCAAAATTACATCTGTAGAGATGATGGTTATAGCTCTGAATTCTTGCACAAATCTGTTCTGGAATCTTATGTGTGTAGTCTCCTTAGTGCACACAACTTCCATTAATACTAATATTATCAGTGTGCCTCCTTGATGGATTTATAGATATCGTATAAAGAAAAGGGGAAAATGCATCCTTTAGATTGTAAATCTCTCCATGGTAGGAATTGTATCTTCTATATTTGTACAGTGCCCAGCACAATGCTGCTGACATCCCATCTAGGACCTTTAGGCATATACCATAATATAGATTTCTAATAAATAGAATAACAAAGTAATAAATCAGTTGAAAAACTTAAGACAATGCACTAGTAATTAATTAAATGACTCATGCCACACAGTTCTAATGTAGCAGGATCAAGTGAGGGAGACTGACTTCCTTCTACACTGAAACAAGGGAGAGGCTGAAAGTAGCGCACACTACTAGAAACACACAATCTGAGATCCCTGCAGGTACTATGTTTCTCTCTGGCAACAGTAGAATACCAGGAAAGGCTCTAACAGCCTGCATCTCTCTCCAGCAATAGCAGTTGCCTTGGGGGGGCTGCTGATGGATTGGGCTCTATCTTTTGGCAGAAGAAATTATGCAGGGAGATGCAGTTGGCAGTCCACTCATTTCCCCCTCCCCACTGCCCACCCTTGTCAGACATATCACATGCTTCAAGAGTGACTTTTGTATCTATTGCCAGAGAACAACTTTCTTTTCTTATTTAGGAGACAGCAGGCCAGATTCTTATGTGATTTACACCTACGTGAATCTAGATTAATTCCAGTAGAATTATTCTAATTACACTGGTGTAACTGCAGTCAGAATCTGTCCCAAGATTTCTTTGGCCAGATCCTCAGTTGGTGTAAATCAGTATAACTCCATTGGAGTTAGCTCAGTTTACACTGCTGAGGATCTGTCCCCTTGTTTTTAACTCAGCTGATATTAACAGTATTTAGTAGGACTTATACCAAGGTTTTTACTGCATTTTTTGTTTCAACATGATTAATTCTACAATGATTAATTTAAATAACTGAATTTTCTCTTGAGAAAAAGAATACTTTTTTTGAGATTATATAAAAAGACATGGTTGGAGGAAGAAATCTTCAGATGAGTGACTGTATATGTTCTGTAGTGTGAACATAACAAAGACTCCACCATGCTATCTCATAACAGAACCAAAACTTAATGTCAGACTAGTTTTGAAATGAAATCCAAGGAAATCTTTTAGAGAATTATTAAAAGATGCGGTCATAACATTGTATTGGGAAATAACGTTTAGTACAAAGTACAAGTATGTAGCCATTTTTTTCATAGTGCTTTTAAAAAACAGTTTCATACAGTAATTATGTTAGACTTTGTTTGCACACATTCCAACAGTGCAGAAGATATCCAGGTATAATGTGTGATCATTTATGTTGTTTAAGGTAAATATTAACAAATCCATGTGCTGAGAGGTTAATTTTTATTGTATCATGCTGTGAAAATAACTTAAATAAGAAACTGAAAGTCACTTAGCACTTAAACTGTATACTGCTAATTAGGTGAGGGCCTGGTACTGCAAACACCTATGCATTGGGGCCTTAATTAAGTACTTGTATTTTTAGATAGATTTTTTTGGTCAACATTCTGGTAAAATAATAAATTTAAAATAATAGGAAGTACAATGTAATACTGTACAATTTATCAACTTAAAAGTTCTTTTGGGTTAGTTATTCTGGGGATTTATTATGATCTTTTGAAATTACGGTACATACAAATGTTAAAAAATGTTAAATTAATGCCGGTGAAATGTCCCAGATTAACATCTATGGGACCATTTAAACTGTCATCAGCTCAGTAAAGCAGGCTAGGAAATCAAAAACTGCACACAGTGGCTAACCCCTGATCCCCCAATTTTGAAACTTTAATGGCTTCAAAATTGGGGGTGAGGGGAAGAGGGGGGGGGGGAGAAGAGAGAGAAGGACCAGAGCCTACAATTAGGTCCAAGTTTAAAACAGTCATTAAATCTGCCAAGGGTTAGCCTGACAGTCTAGAAACAGCATGCAGCCAAGAAGGGAATCAAAGTTTGAGATTAGAAGTATTTTTGTTTAGTTTATTTTTTTAAATGCTAAAGCCATTACAGCTGGATTAGAGATAGCATGTTTTTAAGAAAATCAATAGACTCTTTACACAGTTAATGCACATAGATGGTCATTTTACCAATTATTATGACAGCAAGCACCTGTGACAAGTTAGTCTGGCCCTTCCTGTAATACAAGAGTCTGGCAATATTTGCCTGATGAATATTCTGGGAAAAATAATGACAGTGATACTTCTTCTGTAGGAACTTTCTCCTTTGCAACTGCTTTGTCAACAGCCACTACATGTTGCCTCAAATTTGTCCTCTTCTTGTGAAATTGCTGCATGTTACCATTTTACAGGTGCTGTGCGAATCTTATGGTATTTATCAAACCTTATGAAAACACTATTTTCCTCCATTGAGTAGAATAGAGTGATTACAAGGACTCCCACAGCTCTGTTCACCATTGCATTACTGACCATTGGCATTTAGGCTCAGTTAGGCCTTGATTCAGCAAAGCACTGAAGTACATGCTTTCCTTTAAGCAGTTAAGTAGATCCCAGTTCAGCAAAACACAAACATGTGAGCTACACCATCACTATTGGGGAAAAGCACTGAAAGACATGTTTAACTCATATTGAAATCAATGGGGCTACTTACATGCTTAAGGGTACGTCTACACTCCCCACCGGATTGGCAGGTAGTGATCGATCTATCGGGGATCAATTTATTGCGTGTAGTGTAGATGCGATAAATCGATCCCTGATCACTCTCCCATCGACTGCTGAACTCCAGCTCAGCGAGAGGCGGAAGCAAAGTCGACAGGGGAGCCGCGGCAATTGACCCCGCGCCATGAGGATGTGAGGTAAGTCGAACTAAGATACTTCGACTACAGCTATGCTATTCTCGTAGCTGAAGTTGCGTATCTTAGGTCGATTCCCCCGTGCGCCCCCCGCCCCCAGCAAAGGCCAGGCCTTAATGTGTTTTGCTTAATCAGGGCATTAGTTTGTTGCTCTTTTCATGGGAAATCTAGTGTGATCTTATGGCAATTCCCACGATCACTGTGTACCACAACAACATATGTTAGAATAAGCAGGGGAGATAAATAAGACATTGAGATCTTGACATTTACTAGCAGGGGCAGATTTTACTACTTTTGGAAATTCATAAAGACCTCCTGGCAATTTCAAATTGTTTATAACAGGTGAGGATCGCCTGTTATAAGCATTCTAGGCATCATTCTTCTCTTGCTTTTGTGTGTGACTCCTTTACGTCAGGGGTGTAAACACAGCTGTAATCAATGGAGTTACACCACTGTAACGCTGATGTAAATGAGAGGAGTATCAGGTCCTGCTTGTGCAGCTTTTCCCAAGGTAGACCCTGACCCCATCGAAGAGTGAATCCAACAGTTGCACATTATGTGCATATTATAGGAATTAGGCAGCAAGCCAAAAAGACATAAATCTGAGTGGTCAGCAATGCAGTATGGGGCATGTAGCTGCTGAATTTCTAGCATGCCCTTCAGGCACTGCGTGTTATTCCACTGCACTATGATGACAGATGATAATTTAGAAAAGGACAAAATCACAAATATACATGTACATATACAAATGCAGTTTGCATCCCAACTGTATTTGTCAAGAAAAATGATGGTCAAAAGTCAGTGAAGATACAAAACATGGAGTGAAATTGTGGAGGGTAAATATACTATCTTGAAACAACTCATCAACATTATCACACTAAAATTGACTACTCTCCCAAATAATTCCTTAATCCTCCTACAGCCACCCCTCCAGACACACATTCAGGCAGAAGCCTAGACTGAATAAGATGAACCTCATACCATGCTCTGAAGATCACATAGGGATGGTAGACCTATGAGAGAAGCCTGAAACAGTCAGGTTCCCTTTGTTATGAATGCCCTACCTCCAATACCCAGATACTGAAATCTAGGAACTATGGTCCAGATCATTAAAGGTATTTAGATGCCTAACTCCTATTGAAATCAATGGGAGTTAGGCACCTTTGAGGATCTAGGTGTATTAGCAGAGATTCCGTAGGGTGCTTTTGCTATTATGACAGAGCATGGGGATAAAGAGGTTTCTCAGGTGGTAGCCACTCCATGGCCCAAGCCATGTAAGGATTTTTAAATTAAGCTCAACACCTTGAATTCCCACCCAGAAACAAATAGGAAGCTGGTGCAGCCTTTGGAGAACAGGTGTGATATATGATCTGTAACTGACACAGCTAAGCAAGTTGGGCTGCTGCATTCTGTACTAACTAAAGCTTTCTGAATAGTTTAAATGCAGCCCATATCTAGCACACACAGCTGCAATCAAATCAATGTCCCAGCCCCTGTATGTGCAATCGGCCTTCAGGGAAACCCCATGGCCCACATGGCCTACCTTCTGCTCATGCCCTGCCATGCTGGCCAGTTCTTTAGATGGTGGTTCCTATTGTTTCAGCAGCTTTCATTACACCAAGAGGCATTTAACTGCTCCTTCATTTAGCCTGAATAAGAGGTGCTTGTGCCCATAAACTTCATCCAGGTCTGTGATTGATGGGGGCCATTTAAGACCTTCCAGTATAACAATATTAAGAGAATGCCTCTTGTGAGTTAAGAGATGACAATTCTCTCTCTCTTCCTTCCGTGAGGTACCACAACAAAATGCTGCAGCTGGCTCTAGAGGCAGTAGTGTAGTCAAGGGTAAACATGGTAAATGGAATTTACTTACTTCTCATTTGGGGAATATGAAGTTTAATTAAAATTAGTTTACCCACTACTTTTTTACCTCCACACCCCTGCTTAGAAGTTTTGATGGTTTGTTTTCTTAATGAATCAGTGAAAACGACGGTATTATCATAGGAAAGCTTTTGGGTGAAGAAGTGGGCTTTTCATTTAGCTCTGAATGCAGCTGGGTTCGTGGTCTTTCTTATTTCTTCTGGCAGTAAGTTAAGTATTCTCTGAACCCTGTATTCTGATGGCAAAGTCCACCCTGGAGAAAAGGGGTAGATTTTTTTGTTCACTGTCTTGCCCTTTGAAATGCATTTATAGACCTTTAAAGCTCTCTCCTTCTCTATATCACAGATAGGTTGTCACCAATAATTGCACATATATAGCACCTTTCATCATGTGATCCTAAAGTACTTTGAAACTAAGGGCTCGATCACAGAATGCTCCGCACTGATTTTAATGGGAGTTTTGCCTGAGTGAAGACTGCAGGATTGGACCTTAACAGACAGTAACTTGAGCTCTCAAATTGGAAAATGAGTCTCCTTGAAGAACCTGTCTGGTTCAAAGAAGTCTGATTGTGTATTCTCCCTGAGACTGCTGATTTACCAGAGCAGTGGGAAAATTATAAAAGACAACATTCTGTGTTCCACCTGAGTACTAAGGGAGCCTGAGGCATTATAATGTTCTTGGATATGAATGCCTATTTTATATTGCTAGGCTTTTTCAAGCAACAGTAACATCACTTACAACTGTACTACCTAGTGTTTTCTTCCAACCCTCCCCGCCTAGACTGATCATGTTTGTACAGGAAACCTTTGAATCACAAGCTTTCTTTTATTCAGTGAGGTCACTGTAATAAGGTTATCCTAGGTCTCATGAGATGCATCTTGAAACATGGTCTGGTTTGCAGCAGGATAATTCAAAGAAGGTAATGTGATGAAATTGTTAGCCATCCCATCTGGTATGGTAATATTGAGCTTTGCCAGTGGTGTCACTACAATTTTTCATATTAAAACTGCTTCTTTAGATTCCTGTAATGCTTTATTAGCTTGTCTCAGGTGTGTGAATAGAACACTTCTGTGTTCAACGTTCTTCATGGAAAGTGTAGGATTGTCTTTTTTTTTTTTTAACTAAACCATTAGACTTCATTCATAAAAGGTTAAATATATATATACACAAAGTCAACACACAATTAAATACAAAAATCTCTTAAGCTTTTATATGTGAAATAAATCTGTGGGGGTTTTATGATTAACTTGTAGGAAGATGATACAGTTATAGGGCTGCATGGGAGAATTTATAGCTTGTCAGCTGTGTAAAGATATCATCTTCCAAAGTATTTTCTGGGTGACATGGCAACAAAATTCACCCAGACATTAAACAGAAATCCTTTGTAAGCTCTGTCTGAGTTAGCTGTGATACTGATTAAAAGTGAATTTCTCTCTAAATGAGCTAAAGCAGGCACATCATTTAAACATCTGCGGAGTAAAATAAACATCCATTTTAATAATGTAGGGACTAAATCCTGCCCTGGTTGGCCCAGCAGGGATAAGCAGTTTGGATTCCATGGGCATACCACAGGGTTGGGAGGTGCTTCAAGCCACGCCAGACAATATCCATTGCTGCCCATCTTACACCAGATCTCCCAGGGGAAAAAGTATACTATACTGCATTATTTGTGAAATCATATGCAGTTATGTAACTTAAGACTGTACAATGTTTACAAACATGGGGCAGAGTTAAGGTTGTATGCACAGCCCCAACCTTGCTATTCTTTACTTTTTAGTGTTTATACAAGCAAGGTCAATACTCTCTTCAGGCAGCTTTTTTAATGGAATTTCCTAATTTTTCCTTTCTTTTTTAAAGAAGAAACAAACGCTAATATCCGAAGGTTTCAGAGTAGCAGCCATGTTAGTCTGTATCCGCAAAAAGAACAGGAGTCCTTGTGGTACCTTAGAGACTAACACATTTATTTGAGCATAAGCTTTCGTGGGCCCACTTCTTCGGATGCATATCCGAACATTTCTTGCCGCCACAGAGCTACTCTTGTGTTTAGCCTCTCCACACACTCTGGGCTAGCAGCAGAGGAAGCTGCTGCCGCAGAGGAAGCTGCTGCCACAGTGGCACGCTGGTTATATGTACAGACTAGATTAACTTTTTAAAATAATTATAGTTTGGGAGCCAAATTCATCCATTAACTTTGGTGGAGTTATATCACGGATGAATTTGGTCCTTTATCTTCCTAGGATATGCAATAATTTTAATTTGTTTAAACAGTAGCCACGAGTATATTTGCACATTGACCCTTCTGTAAACAGCCTTGGCCTTCTGGGCTGTACTAGCTCTGGAAACCCTGGGATGCTGATTTCATGGCGGGCCAACCAAGCCATGACTGGCCAAAGACAGAAGACCAAAGTGGAAACATCCCACCAAAAGTGCCCAACTGCATGACACAAACTTGCTTTGGACAAGGGAAGAGAGGTCATGGGAATAAGCTCCTCAACAATTCTTTATATTGGAACCAGTGCTCCCTCTTCTGGGCCCATGTAGCACATGGAATTCCTACCTTCCTAGGGCTGGAGTAACTTGTCTGTAGAGAGAAAACCAACTTACCACATATTCCTGGAGGTAGGTTGGGAAGGAACCTTCTGACTACATCTTTCATATCTGCTGCCACTGGCTCTTGGAGGGTGCTTTTCTCCATTGGATCTGAAGCTCTTGCCTCCTCTTGCAGTGACTGCTATCTGAAAAGCTTTCTCCTGAAGGGCACTCACGCTGTACCCAACTGCAGGTTTTAGACTAATTAATTTTTCAGAAAATGAGAGTTGCAAACCTTCCTTCATCTCTCTGGTTGGCAGATCCATTGAGGAACCTGCTTTCAGCTGTGGCCCCTTCTAATTTTTCCCATGACTTTACTGATTACGACAAGCCCTGCAATATCATTCCTATCATCATGACTGCTTCATGGTAATTAAGCACAGCAGAGTAAGAGGGTAACCCCCATAGTTGATACCAAGTGGGAACATAAGAACCTGCAGGGCTAAAACCTGCAACCACAGGGGATTCTTCGGGGCCCCTGACATCACCACATCATCACCACTAGAGCCTTAGACAAGGCATTCCTGGGAGGACCCTGCAAAGCTAGGCTTGGCAGGAAGTACTGCCCCACAGAGCCCGAGTGGCAACCCCTCACAGCCCACTGATTGGCTGATACCAGTATACAAACCAGGAAGCCATGATTAGGGGCTGTCTGAGCAACAACATAGACTGCTTGCCTGCTTCAGCTCCAGATCCTAAAACCTTAAAGGGAACAAGTCACTCAGAACTTTGAGATGTGACAGTTGGTGTTTCCTACATACCGACTATGATATTATATGTGGCACAAACCATGTAGAAAACATGTTACGTTGTGCTTGTAACCTAGTAAAGTTCATTGAGGTAGGCAAAATTTGGAAGTGTTCACTTCTATTTATCTAGGAGCTTATACTTTGCTCATCACTGTGGTATTGGAGCACTGCTTCATTACTTGGGGATAGCTGTGGCATTTAGTCACAGTCCTGGCTAATAGGTGATGCAGAACTTCACAATTCTAGGGGTAGCATGGGAAGGATTGTCTTGGAGGCACAGTCCCTCTGTGGGAGTGGGTAGAACCCCACCCCCCACCCCCCGACCCCAACAACAAAACTTGATTGGCTGATGGGGGAAGTGCCACACCAAAACAAGGACACAGAACTGGCTACAGCCCAGCCAGGAGGCTTTGAGTCAATGAGCAGATGGGTGGGGAGGAGGGCGATGGGACAGAGGGACTAGCCTGTAAGTGCAGGAAGTTTGGAGGGGAACAAAGGGTCTGAACCACTACAGCAGGACCAAATCACAGATGCTACACTGGGGCAGAGAGACACCAAAGTGCAAGGGTGCTCAATCTCAACTGGGAGCTGTTGAAAGGAGAACTCACTGCTGCACTGGTGATAGCAAAGGGGACCCTCTGCAGATGCACAGTTTGGAGCTGACAGGACAGCAAAGCCCACACAGCTGGACCCAGCATTCTGATCTCACAGAGCACACCAGTGTCAGAGTACAGGAACAGGTTAGACTGATCCATGGGGGTTTGAACTGATTTGGGATGGAGAGTCTATGTGCCTAGCTAATCAAGGTGTGTGTGTCGGGGAAGGGCTGTATGCTGTAACGGGGCAAGGAAGTATGTGTAACCCCTTCTAGGAATCCTCCCCTGAGTTTACTCCTACTTTGCCTGGGTTAGATTAAGTGTTCTGAGTGTGGTACCTGTTACAGGGTTAATTCTGACCACTAGGAGAGAGGGTTGGTGTTTGTGCAGAGGCATGTGGCTGAGACTTGGGACCCCTTCCTCAACTCAGGGAATCTTCCACCTGATAGCTGGTGTCAGGAACAGGATTTGGGGAGGTTAGGCAGGGACCCCTGAGGTCACTGTCTGAGGTACAGGTATTTGAAGGTCAGGGACATCTTTGAGAAACTCTCAGCCAACCCCTCACAACACTGTCCTTGTCCTGGCAGTCTGCCCTGTTGCAGTGATTATGGCATACTACATGGGGGGAGGGAGCATGGATACCCCAGTTTACAGGTGATGGCCAGACTAACTTCATGATTTTCTGGGTGTGGCTGGAATCCACCTGTACTGCCTCCCCGAGTACCAAAGGTTGGGATCCTGTCAGGCCAGCTGAATCCCCTGCTAGATGCCTTCTCAGGCTGCTTCCTCTCTAGATGGTGCAGCATGCTCTGTGGGCTGCTGTGGGAGAAGGTTGCCTTCTTGCCTGTCTCCTACAGGGAAATTTGTGTCCAGAAGGACTAGGGAAGATCTGGCCACTAGCCATCATTTTCAGCCCCCAACTAAAACCTCTCCAGTGCATCATCAAGGATCTACAACCTATCCTGAAGGACGATCCCTCACTCTCACAGATCTTGGGAGACAGGCCAGTCCTTGCTTACAGACAGCCCCCCAACCTGAAGCAAATACTCACCAGCAACCACACACCATACAACAGAAACACTAGCCCAGGAACCTATCCTTGCAACAAAGCCCGTTGCCAACTCTGTCCACATATCTATTCAGGGGACACCATCATAAGACCTAATCACATCAGCCACACTATCAGAGGCTCATTCACATGCAATGGGGGAGAAACAGCAGACTGTGTCTGCTCATCTCCCCCAAGTAATTTACAGTAGCTGGCAGCTGGTGAGCTCTGTGGGTTACAAGATACTGAAGTACAACTTGGGACTTAGACTCCTTTTGTCAGCCTGACTGTTCAAGGGAACTTGTTCATATTTGCACACTTTTTTGATCATTGGCTCACTTTACAGGCTTGGGCCTAATGTGTATGAAACCCAGTTTTACAGCCGAATGCATTACTTGGATAAACAACATAATAATTACGCCTACATGCCACAAATCTGACACTTACACTGGATCACAGTGCTGAGTGCATCACACTGACCCTTAGTGTGGTTTTAGAAAGCATTTCACATCCATAGGGTATGTGTTTTTTAAGTAAGAGAATCCTCAGGCATCACCCCAAGCTTAAACACATGTGTACACTCCATTTTTCATGCAATGATTAAAGTCCCCACATCAGGCATATAACATTACTTACCAGAGGTGACTTGCTGTCTTCACCCCCACCCCCTCCATTTTTCAGTGAAATGAGGTTTGTCTCCTCAGGGCTCTACCATTTCCTTTTACTTTCTCCATGCCCGTAGGCATGGAGCAGCAGATGTTGAAGCCCTTTCCTATATCCTCTGTTGGCTGTAGTGAGTGATTTTCATGCTTGGTGTATACAGGACCCTCATTAGGAGAGATTAACTTTAGCCAGGAGATCTCTCTCTGGTTTGGAGAAGTTGAGCTGTCTCCTTCTGTTGTATATGGCAGTAACTTCACCTTGTGAAGCAGCTGTGATATGTCTGTTCACTCTAGTGAAAATGTAGGTTAGTGCCTAACTACTGAAGAAGCAAGTCTGAGTATGTTGTATGCATTATTGTATATGTGTTACAGTCTTCTTGAGGATGTTTATACATGGGGGTGGGGGAGCTAATGCCTCCATCTCATAGGAGTCTATTGATATAGTGGAATTATGGGAGTGGCAGGGCATGGAGAGGTTAAGTAGAAGGCATTCATACCTCATTTGTGCTGTGGAACACAACTCTATGCCATCTCCACTGCAGACTCATAGGAGGAGCAATGAGGGACAGGACAAGTAAGCAGATCCCTTGCCAAGTAGATCCACTGGTCTGACCCACACAGAGCAGCATGTAGGGGCTGTGGATGCTACTGAACCTCTGATGCTGCAGTAGCTGCTGTGTGGGTACGCTGCACCTTATTCTCAGTTTGTGAGAAGGATTCTGACTCCTGGCATAGTTCCTTTGTTCACAGAACACATACTTTTGAAGGACCTGATACAAAGCTGACTGGGGTCTATGGAAAAGCTTCTGTTGGTTTTAATGGGTTTGGAATCATGGCCTAGATTACATTTTATATTTTTGCCTGCAGTTGTTTTTGTGTGTGTGCATGTCTCTCCATCTGCCTGTCTCTGAACTGAAAGTTAACTCTTTTTATGCCCATCAATACAAATACAATTTTTCAGGCATCTCTCCAGGCACCTTTTAGTCCCAGTGTAAGGTTCTGTTTATTATATTGTTACCAAAGCTCATATTAAAAACTGTTTTAATTATTTTGTATTTCCCCGAGAAAGTTATAACAAAGTCTGGGTTATGGATGCTGGAATCTCTGCTGCCTTAAGCTATTTGAGCCTAAAGTGCAGACTAATTGCTCAAGTCTTCAAATCTCCCAACTGGAAAGAGATTCCTACCTGTAATTGAGTTTATTAGCTGTGTGCATACCTTCAATTCTCTAGGGTATAACTCAGGGATAATAAAGGGAATAATATCTCAAAGCCATAAGTGGCTCTAAATTAAGTCCCACAGTTACTGTATAATTTGTCTCTTTTTGTTTCTCCTATCCTAGTAATTATTGAGAGGCCCCACTGGATAAAAGGGAAGCAGAGAGAATTTTGGATGAAATAGCTAGGACCACTAAGCGGTACGTCTGGATGTGTGTAGCATGAATTAAGTCATTACTGGTCCCCAGGTTGTGACTCTGTCCTAGATTTGGTATATCATTTATTTCATGAGAAAGTCTTTGCTGCTGTGAAAAATTCTCTAATGTAGAATGTTCACTCTAGAGCTCTACTGATTACTCCCCACATCCCATCCTCAAAAGACTGTAGTTCTGGGGGATGACCTAATCCGAAGGTAGAATTAAAATGGTAGTGGCTGTGTCTCTTGCTCTGGCTTTACTGGGCAAACTTAAATATGAAGAATATTCTGAATTTTAACAATTGAAGAGCTGGCACAGTGACCTAGCACTGGTGCTTTGCATTGCCAAGCAAACCTAGGGTTGATGCAAGAAATCTCCACCCCTCCTTGCATGCCGATTAGGGTGACCAGATGACAGAAGTGAAATATTGGGACGCGGGGGATCCAGGATCCAGCAGGCTGTAGCACTCTGGGGAGTGGGGCTGTAGCACTCCTGCCGGCCGGCAGGTACTCAGCTGCACTGCCCCAGGGCCCGGAAGAAGAGGTGAGCAGTGCCGGCTTGCCGTGGTCCCCCCGATATCGGGACAAAGTGCGTCCCGACCAATGTAAGGTCGGGACGCGGGACAAGTCCCCTAAAATCAGGACTATCCCGATAAAATCGGGACGTCTGGTCACCCTAATGCCGATTAAAGGCAGCAACAATAAAAATCATTGTGCTCTCTCCTGTTGCCTTCAGGAAGCAAGGTGGCTGAAAGTAGGTGGGGCCATAGCTACATTCTTCCCCACTGCCCCACAGAGCTGGACTGACATTGTGGAGTAGCACAGGGAGTGATTGTACTGACCCTGCTCCTTCCTGGGCACTGTGGCTCTACATTGCACCATGGTTGGTACATGGCGCTAAATTCTAGTCCAGGATAGGCAAATCACAGGCAGCAGCAGTGAAAGCTATTCCAATTCTACCTTGCAATTTTGTTACTGTTCAGATTATAAACACATTGATTGTATTTTGATGCTCTCACAACTTACATTTCAAGGCTCTAGACATTTTGACAAATGTCAGCATAAGTGTGAATTCATGCCAGGTCATTAATATGCTTCCCAACAAATGCTATGTAACCTTGCATCAGTTTAGCATAGCATCTCTATAATATTTTATGTGAATTCTTGGCTGAGTGTGTGTGAGTGCATGTGTGTGAGCGCAAGAGAGAGAGAGCAAGCACCTGTGTTTTTAAGGTATATGCATGCACTTTGGACATAGTTTCAAAATAAATTTCTGTATCCTCTAGGTCCATTAACACACCATGTGGATGTCCTTCTACTGAAGAATGGAATTCTATTCTCTGTATTCTCACTGCTAATACTGCAGACACTTTTATTTGCAGGACTCCCAAATTATGGATGCTCTTTCTTGCTTTCTTTCTTTCTTACTTTCTGTTTCTGCTTTCACCTGCCCATGAAATACCCAAAACTACCTGGATAAGGACCTCAGGATTTGGACTTTCATTTATAAAGCAGTTTACAAAATCATGCTAAAGGTCAAGTTTCTCTGTGCTATACTTGCAACCCCACTGAAGTTAGTGGAATTACATGGGTGGGTATGAGGGCAAGATTTGGCCTATTAAAAATCTCCCCACCTAATCTGTGTGTGTGTGTGTGTGTGTTCTTTTCTTTTTCCAGTATAAAAAAAAAATCTTGCAGGAGTCACTGATTCTGCAGAAAGCCTGCAGTAGCAGTGAGAGCGCTAGACACAGTGAAACAGGGGCTTAAACCAGAAGAGAGTTTAAAGGGGAAGAAACCATCAATCCTTCACTTTGGATGGAAAGTTACAGCAGGCTGGACTTCTGCAAAATTTCTTACCTGGAACCTCAGTCACTGTGGGCATATTAAGAGGTCCAGTAGTCAGCTGGAGAGGCTATAATTATCCCACACTTGGTCCTGACATCAGTAATGGTGGAGCTGGTGACTGGTTTTAGCAAGACACTAGACAAACCCAAGAGCTTGGGGGTCAGCGTGTAGGCTCTTATTTCCACTCTGTACATTTTTAACTTTTGAAGGGGTCTCTGCTGCTGCAAACACAAAGAAATATCCTGCAAATGACAGAAATATTATTCCACTGAGGTCAAGTTCAAGAAAAATTGTAAATATATATTGCTTGTGTTTGTGGTTGAGATTTTTTGTTAATATGAAGCAGCTGGTACTGAGACTTGATGTGACACTCATATCCCTGAAGACTAGAAGTCCCAGTCCCAGGAATTCTATTTTCACCTTACAAGATACAAGACACTCCCAGTGGTGACCTCAGCCTGTTCCCCACTATGGGCGAAAAAAAAAAAGCCACTTAGATGGTCTGCAGGCTTTGCTGGCAGGAGATGTTCAGTACAACTGCATGTGGTGTGTTCTGCATCTGTCACTAGTCCCAAGTCTAGTCTCTTCCTGTGCAATTTGCTGTTACTAAATCCATAGCGGGGTTGAGGGACTGTGCCAGTACTGGTACTCTGGAGTCCCCTACTTCCACACTAGCTATAAAAACATTTGGGCCTGAGAGACAGATGGACCACCCCCTTCCCTTCTGGCAACAGCAGACTTGGTTTAACCAGTCATTGGGGTCCCAGATCTGTGAGAGAATGACCCTGATTGGAGATGTAGAACTGTCACTAGGAGTGACTTTAGAAGTGTAATACTCCCAGCCCAGGGCCAGTTTTAAAACTGGAGTTTTATTAAATTTAGTATTTAAAAAACCAAACCAAAACAGCTTGCACAAGTTCTATTGCTGCTCCATCCTTTCACAAAACACAAAACTCTGCTCCAATCAGAGGTATCCCCTCAACAGACCTTCAATCCTTAAAAAGGGACAAGGCACAGGTAAATCTAACCATTACTTTCTCTTATGAGCGCAACAGAAGCACATTTACTTCAACATCACCCCTGACATATTGTTGATACATATTGTCACTATAGGAGCTCCAGGAAACCAATTATAGTGCCCTTGAATCTAGCAGCACCTGATATGAGTGGCTAGGGAGCAGTTAGCTAGAAAACAGGACTGTAGATGGTTCCACATAGCTTGGGGAGAAGGTCATTTGGGGAGTGGACCAGGAAGGATGATCTCCTGAGGAGACTGGAGAAACCAGAGTCCCTGTTTCTCTGTCAGGGCAGGATGGAGAGACTTTTTTGACTTTTCTGAGCCTCCCATTAACTCTCATCAGCATGAGCCAAATACAGAATGTTTGTTCCTTCTTAATAAATCTAAAACTGTATATTTGGCTTAACTTAATACAAAAGATTGATCATTTCTTCCTGTCTTACAACATGTCATGTGGATTCAGTTGCCATGTGATATCCCCCTAAATGGCTGCATCATACCTCGTTTAGAGTCCAGCATGAGCATCTTGCTTGAGCATCTTCACTCCCAATATGCCCCCTTTTCCTGCCCTGCAGGATGCAGTAGATCTGTAGAGAATTGGTAGTGGACCCGCACAGCCCAATGCAGCATGTGGAATAGCCTCTGATGCAGCAGATGAGCTAGTGTAACTGTGAAGAATTACAGTAGCAGTCAGCTCCAGAGGAGGCACCTACTGTACTGAATGTTCCCAAGCAGGATCATGTCCCTATACAAACAAATCACTAAAGGGTTGGGGAGGGGGAGGATTCAACTGTAAACAGTAACAAATACTGCATTATAGAACCATCTCCAAGAAAAGGGACAAAAGCAAGTCAGAAGCATTTCTAAGCACAAATAATATAAGTAAACATATACCTATAAAATACTGGTATTTTAAATTTAATTTTTTATTTAAAGTAAATCTTCACCTCACTCCCACAAGTCATGTTCTCTTACACAGCATCAAAATGAGGCTGTCTGAACATGTAGACACAAAGGCAGCACTGAAGTTTCCTTAGCAACAGGATCCATATGAACATCCCTCCTCCTCTTTCTCCTTGTCTTATTGCTCAGATTTCCTTTTGCTTTAGTAGCTCATGAGCTTACCTAGGTTCATAGGGACGTAGACTAGGGATTTAATTAATCTTTTGAAGTGTGCTGTGTGAGAGAGCAGACACTCCCTGTTTGACAGTTTTGAAAGTACTCCAGCTTCTTGGCATATCTCAACAGAATCTCTTAAAACTATCCTTTTAGCTATTTTCTGGAGCAGTGCAATACTGATAAACCACATGAGACAAATTCTGGGCCGTGTTTGAGCTACACATAGGTCACAAAACATAGGAGTAAGTGGTACAACAAGTGTCCTTCTCTGCACGCCCTCAGCTGAGGCTCTATAAATTATAACTAGAGACAGGAGACCCATTCCCTAAATAGAGGTTTTACAGTGCATTATTAACCACAAAGAAAATTTAATTCTTAAAATGTGTTTAAAATGTTGTGTAAAAAAAGATCTTGCAATACAAGTTTAGTTTAAATAAGAATGATATATAGAGTATCAAAAAGAGGAATTTTTTAATGGAAATGCTTATAGCAATCTTGAATAACAACACTGTCCGAATATAACATATATTCTGACATTCTTGGCTTCACTTTTAGTAAGTAGGTGGGTATTCATTTGTGAATATAAGCACACCCACTTTGTGCATGCCCTACTGGATGTACACATGCAAATCCCCAATACACATGACTGGCTAAGCACTTACTAAATCCAGTATGCATATGCAAAGTAGGCATGTATTTTTGTAAAAAGAACAGGAGTACTTGTGGCACCTTAGAGACTGTAGCGCACGAAAGCTTATGCTCAAATAAATTTGTTAGTCTCTAAGGTGCCACAAGTACTCCTGTTCTTTTTGCGGATACAGACTAACACGGCTGCTACTCTGAAACATGTATTTTTGTGTGCACCTTTCTAGTTGCGGAAAATCAGGCCCATAAATTAAACATATATGGTAGTGCTGAATTACAAATAATGTGAAATCTGTCTTAAGCCACCACACAACAGACCATCAGAAACTGTTTGCCTGACAGAGAAAGCAAAACAAAATTTGTGTTGGTCATTTAAAATGGGGGAAGAGGGGTGCCTATTTGAGGGCATATTTTGATGTATATGAAATCCAGAAAAGGCACCATTGTGATTCTTTCGCTTCTTTAGTTCCACTCTAGGCCTGACTATGCTGGATTATATATTAAAAAGTGCCTTGTGTGTGTAACCCACACACCTTCTGGGTGTGGTATTCCGTCCCATCTAGTGGCACTGAGACCACTTAAAGAGAGAGTTAAATGAGTCTGCTCTACAGCCTTAGTTAACAGTCAGTTGGCTTTTAGCTCATGCTGTAGAGGCTCATGCACTAAACTCCAGAGGTCTCTTGGTTTGATCCTGCCCACTGATGACCGGGGTCTGTCGGCGTTGCATGTGTATATTGAGATCAGTGCCAACAAAGCCACTGTTCAGATTTGACATTGTCCTGTGAGCAGACAACGTTAGCACAACGTGTAAGAGACACAATGAGTATTTAAAAAAAAAGTTATTTACAAAAATGTAACCGTGGCACACTAATTTCAAAACAGCTGTTAGTGACTCCTTTGCTGATGAAGGAAAAGTCAGCACAATTCAACTACAGTAACAAAACAAACAAACCAGAATCCCAACAGCCACCCCACAACATATTTGTTTTTCAGCTTCCTAGTTGCAGACCAGCATAATTCAGTGTCACTCCTGTAGGAGCAGGATTTTATAATGTCCCATGAGAATTAATGTATGATTTGAGTTCATCCTGTCAGCCACCCTTTTTGAACAGCAGAAAGGAATGAACGACCAGAACAATCCTTATGACTGATTATGGTCTCCCTTTTGTTTTAGGATAAGTTATAATGTCTACTATGGTTTCCTATATATATTACAAATTAGGCACTCTAGTTAAATATACATTTCTTTGTTTTAAGGTTTAGTAAGTAAGAGACAGGACCTTGTATTGTATCTATGTTAAGGAGATTAAAGGAATGAGGGCCTGAACCCCCCAATGTGAATTGTTTTAGTTATAAGATTTAGCAAGGCTTGATTTATAATGTATTCTACTGAATATAAAATGCTATCGGTATACCTTTGAAGGTTTCTGTTAGAGATTGTTTGTGTGAATGAGGAATGCATGCATCAGGAAAAGATAAGGTATGAAAGCCATCACAAATGTCCAGATGGTGAGAGACTTGGAAAGACCAGGAGACAATCAGAAAATATCCATTGTATCCGATGCTAAACATTAGCAGCATTGATGACCTCAGAGGTGAGTCAGGCACCCCCGAAGGCGAGACAACAAATAGGAGATAATGATGGGAAGCCCGACAATAACCATCAAATGATAACACCACTTAAGGACTAATGGTTACAGGATGACATTGCAAAATGCATGGACTCAAATGGGAATTGACAACTATAAAGCTGGGGTGTTTTGCCATGGAACTCTGGGTTCAGTCCTGCAAAGCCTCGGAGCATCGGATCGCAACCAACAAGAGCCCAGCTCCTCACTCGTGCTCAATCTAACTGGCCATTAGATTGATTCGAGCTACAACAGACTGGTAACTATAAACATCAACTGGCAGGACTGTGTGTGTGTGTGTGTGTGTGTGTGTGTGTGTGTGTGTGTGTGTGTGTGTGTGTGTGTGTGTGTGTGTGTGTGTGTGTGTGTGTGTGTGACTAAAAAACATATGCTAACTGTTGTATTTTCAATAAATGCTGCGTATTTGCCTTCTCCTGAAAAGATCCCGTGTGCTTTGTATGAGCATAACACTCCCAAATTTGTAAGAGGGTAGCAGATGAAGAGAATATTTCATAAAGTGAGAACTTTACTCCGCAGGTACTGAAGATGCTGCTTAATTCTTCTTCAAAAGCCAGAGTTTTCAGAAGTCCTCAGCGCCCATTAATGCACCTCAGTAATTGCCAGAATTTCAAAAGAGATCAGCACATCGGGTATATATTGGATGGTGAGCTCTTTTGAAAATCTGGCTCCAACTCTAGGTGCTGAGCACTTGACAATGTGGCCCTAAATGCTTTAACATTGGGCAAAAATGTTGAAAATATTTTCCCAGGGTAAAATCCTTTATCGTTTCTATTCCATTTTAGATCTTTAAACAACTCAGAAAAGGTTTCCACTGTTCCACCATTCCTGTCTGGCATATGATCCATTAGCTGTGGAAGTTTGGGAGAGACGGTGGCATGCTCCACTGAGATTTTATAAATGTTACTATGTGGGGAATTTTAGGACTATTTACATTTTATCTCTTCAGTCTTGCACAGGTGCCTTACAAACACACAATGGATAATTTAATAAATATATACACAAGAAGCTGCCAAAACTTTTTTTAAACTTCTCTAGTGGAATTAGGAGCTAAAACTAGGACGCTGTGCAAACCTCACCTTTATTTGCTGTGGGAAGAAATATGATCAAGGACACCAGGACTCTGAAAAAGTGCCAGAGCTTTGCTGTCCCAGATTTAAAAGAGCAATAGCAATAGCAGCATCTGCTACACTGAGATTGACTCCTACAAGCCTGAGGGAAGACAGATGAAAAGCAATATTATTTTTTTTTATGACAACACATGGTTCTAAATTTAAACTGCCAGGGAGAAAGATCTTGTCCGGATTTTAAAATGATGCTGTATTTGATGTTTGTGAGCAAGCTTTTATTTATTTTTTTAAATCACATTCACATTTATCTAAGCAACAGCATTGAGGTTATTGTAACACTTTGAAAATATTAATGAAGATAAAGGGCAAGTCTGCTGTTCTTGTGCATCAAGGGGGGAGATGGTGCAAGGTACTTCTTTCCCCTTCTAGTGTGTGGGCCCAGGAGATAAGTAAAAGAGACACCTGACTCTGCGTTGAGTGCTAGTCTGTGGAATAGGGTAGCATGCCTGGCAGTCCATGAGGCATGGCCTGCTGGGTTGGAGGCAGGGTCAAGGGTCAAGGCCCCATGCCTGCTAGCATCTTAGAGCTCATGCTGCTCCTTTCCAAAGTGGTGAAGGGAACACTATAACAGTGCTCCCTATAGCATTCCACCTGTGTCTGTCCTACACAGGTAGAATGCCGCAAAGCACCTCCACTTGATGGCTACAGCATCCACAAAATTGCTCTCGATAGCAGTTTACCCTGCCCATACTAGGGGCTTGCACTGGTGCAGTTACTCCAGTGGCCTAAACCAGGGTGAATCTCCAGGTTAGATGAGCCTTGAGCCTCTCTAGAGAAACTGGAGAAGTGATACATCAGCCTGAACTCACCCAGTTCACGCTCAGAGGAGATTCGATGTACATCAATGGACTACATTCTGCTTTCCTGCCAGATATGCCTGCCAGTTTCCTCCCAGAAATAATTCCATCCTCAAGTTCTTCAGAACAACTTTCACTATCCCTAGAGGCAGTCTCTGTTAGTCACTCACTTAGCTTATTCCATGTAGCAGAGGTAAGCGGTCCAGTCTATCAGTTGCTAATTTGATGTCTGTCCTCTTTGTTTTTGCAAGCAAGGTGTCACTGGACCACATCCTTGTACTTTGGACTTCACCCACTCCAGCAACCAAGTCTCCAGGGAACACCTCTTACATTATTACAGTGCAAAAGGTTTCAGAGTAGCAGCCATGTTAGTCTGTATCTGCAAAAAGAACAGGAGTACTTGTGGCACCTTAGAGACTAACAAATTTATTTGAGCATAAGCTTTCGTGGGCTACAGCCCACTTCTCCACGAAAGCTTATGCTCAAATAAATTTGTTAGTCTCTAAGGTGCCACAAGTACTCCTGTTCTTAGTGCAAAAGGAAAGTTCTTAAAATATAAGCTATTTCATGTAAAATACTTTAGGATGCCTTGGAAAGAATGCCTGGAATTCAATGACATTTCAGAAAGAATTAGAATCTGTATACAAAACTTTTTTCTTTAAATGTTTCCTCTAGAATTATGTCAGTAGAGTCATGATATCTCTCTGAAATGTACTACAAAGTGACCCAATTAAATTAATTAATTAAAACAATTAAAATGAAAACACAGCCCAAAGCCATTACCACAGAAATAATGTATCGTTTTCAACTACACATGCTAAAGTATGAATCAGTTTATTTTACAAGTAACTGAAGAAGTGAGAACTTATACAAGAGTAAACTTTCAAAAAAGTATACAGGAATTTGACTGCACGACTCCTATTAATGTCAACTAGGATCTCATGTTTTAACACCCCCCCCATTTTAAAACTTATGCTGCTGTGTTTTGAGATAATTTGAAAAATAATGGATAACACTTCTGAGATCTGATAACTTAAATTCAATGGGGTTGTACAATGTATAGGGCAGAATCTGTTCCTTTTTTTTTATGTTGTTAACTTCAGAGGTGTGAGAACCCTACAGTATTAACTTTTAAATGTTGCATCTGGGCATAATCTCTGTGATTTAGATGCCAATAAAGGCTTAGGTATGTTTCAAACAAGCAATTTATTTTGGTTTAAAATCAGTCCGTGCATATACCCACATCCCCCTACTGGGGCTTGGTTACCAGTACCACATGGACTTTTGCCTGCTACAAACTGGGCAGTGGGCCAAAAACAACCTTTCCATTGGCCTTTGATAGATTTGTTTTCTATCAAATCAACAAAAATTGTACAGGGACATTCAACAAGTGATTATTTTTATGCTAAAAAAATCTAGCTTGCTTATTTGTGTAAATAAAACCCTAAAGAGCAGCTGTCACAAGGCCAATGGTGACTGATGCTCACATACTTGGTGCTGCATGAGTTAATCCTGTATTCATGTTCTTGATATCCAAATTGTTGTTTGAAATTTTCTAAAACATTTAAAAAAGGTATCAGTTAATGCAGACCCCTTTAGACTTATGTTTACTCTGGACTCTGGGTGTTTTTATAATTATCTCTGTTGCCAGTTACTAAATGTCTATACAGTTTCTCCGTTCATGCTAAGCATTTTTTAATGTGCAAGTAAAGTGATGCATCTGAACAAATATACCAGTAGTTGGCCTGATCCAGCGGTAGCTCCAAGGAATTCCCTTTAACTTCAAGGGGTGTTCTTCATTCAGAACTGCTCCAGGATCATGTGTAGAGTTTTTTCCACATTCACAAGTGTATATTGCTCCAACTTTTTATTTAAAAAATTCAAAACTTTCAGACTTATCTGATCAGAAATGAAAATAATTTTTACATTAACACATAGCAGGTATTTAAATGAAAAGATAGAAAATATGCTTTGAGAAAGGAAAAGAGCTATAGAGAAAAAGCCACTTGGGGACTCAGCTGTGATCCAGCCTTCTCTATAGCAGAATGCCTTCCAGCTGTTGGCCCACTCTGTCACTGGTCCAGTAGGACACTATGATCTTTAATCCTCTTCCAGGTCCCTATGGCACCACTTCTTGACTTCTCTTTATGGATTCTAAGCTTCTCCCAGTAGAATGTCACTGTGCTACATATTTACAACAGTCCCACTTTCTCATTGGAGGTCCCTTATGAAAGTGCAAATACAGTTCTTTATATGCCCCTTACATGGTGATGTTGCTGTTCTCTTTACACTTCTTCGCATTGTCCTAGAGAGCTGAAGAGGAGCAGTGCTTTAAGGTACACAAGGAGAGCAGAGTTCCCAGGTACAGACACTGATCCTTTTTCCTGGCTTTGCACTCACATGGGGGAACAGGAGAAGGGTGGGCAGGTTTTGTCCCAAATCTGTCCTATATCTGAATTTAACCATCTGTAAAATACCTATCTACCTACCTCATCAGGGAGCAGTGGGAGCTTAATGTAACAATATTTTATCATTACATAACGCTTCACATATTCAGAGAGCTTTACAAAATGAATCCTCATTACACATCTGAGACAATCATACTTACCAGTCTCAATTTTACAGATGGAAAAACTGATATTTTTAGCTTCTGGGATATAAAGAGCTATGCAATTGCAAGCTGTTAGCACACACATTTAATGGCAGCATACATCCACACCGACAGCCAGAGAAGGTTAATACAAACTGGGGTACATATGTTCTGTTACACCTGCACCATGCAAAAGAAATTCTTTATTAACTACACATGGATTCAAATCCCCAAGTTGTCCATAAATCACAGAAGGAATGTGAGCTGCCCATGTAATTTTCTTTTCATGAACAGGGCATATTGTTTTGAAATTACAACTACCTTATAATAGCCAGAACTTTGAATTTATCCACTAACTAACCAGTGTTCTTCAGGGTTATAAACATTTGCAGCAGACGTGTGTAAATATTATGAAAGTTCACTTAAAAGTATATATAAAGGAATATTTTCTGTAAAGTCTAATCCCGAGAGGTGCAGAGAATTCTCATCTTCCATTGTCTTCAGCACTTCGTAAGATTAGGACCTAAAGGACCAAAATACCTACACAAACCTATGAAGTCAACTGGAAGTTTAATAAATGGCTAGCAAAACAACCTATTATATTCATGGCAAAATAGCAAACAATAGGGGGAGGGATCACTCCTTAGTGAAAAAATCTCATTGATTGGGATTGCAGCAGGATCCAGTCTTCTATCTGGGCAACAATTTTTCCTGGAACATTTTTATATTTATCCACCATAAATCCCTTAATTCCACTGTAGTAGCATTATGCAGATGAACTTCAATTTCCTCTCTGTGTTTTCCTTAAAATACTTAATCTACTGGGTGGGGATGAGGTATTTATCGGAAGTGAGTTAGCTGAATTGACAGTGAATTTATCTCAAAAGAGTAAGGCAAACAGAGCACTCAAAGCACCAGACACCTATTGCAGTGGACTGAAGAGATGCCAGTTTGCTCTCACAATGTTCCTTGACTAAATTAGATCCATATGTTTACATGGAATAAAATATTAACAAATGTCTCCCAAGGGCAGCCAATAGTTAATGAAGGAGTGCATTAATAACCTAGACCAAATTTCTTTAAGGTGACAACCAGGACCTTAGCCAGAAAGATACTCTGGATTATTTTATTTTATATTTTCTAATAATGCAGGGTGTTTTATTCTAATTTAATTCCTTGTTATTTATGAAATGTGGAGCTAAAAGGGACTTTGAGAAGTCATCAAGTCCAGCCCCCCTCTCCCCCCTCCCCCCAAAGCAGGACCAAGTAAACCTAGGCCATCTCTGACAGGTGTTTGTCCAACCTGTTTTTAAAGACCTCCAATGATGGGGATTCCATAACCTCCTTTGGAAGCCTAAGAATTTAACTATTCTTATAGTTAGAAAGTTTTTCCTACTATCCAACCTCAAGTTCTCTTGCTGCACACTAAACCCAATACTTCTTGTCCTATCTTCAGAGGACATGGAGAACAATTGATAAAAGCCCTTAACATATTTGAAGGCTTATCAGGTCTCCCCACAGTCTTTTCTCAAGACTAAACATACCTGTTTTTTTTTAAACTTTTCCTCATTGGTCAGGTTTTCTAAACCTTCTATCATTTTTGTTACTCTCCACTGCTTTCCTGAAGTGTGGCACCCAGAACTGGACACAGTACTCTAGCTCAGGCTTCACTAGTGCTGAGTAGAGCAGAATAGATACCTCCCATGTCTTACATATGACACGCCTGTTAATGCATCCCAAAATTATATTAGTCTTTTCTGCAACTGTATCCCACTCTTGACTCATGTTCCATTTGTGATCCACTAGAACCCCAAGATTCTTTTCAGCACCACTACTGCCTAGCCAATTTTGTCCCTGTATCAGAGTAAGTTAACTGGTATTTTGCAGTAATCCAATTAACCAACAATCTTGCAGTCCTTCTGCAGGTAAAACTCACACAGATGCTATTATTTAATAGGAATTTTCTGCAGCTTTGCAAAGACAAATAGCTCAACTTAAAAATCCACCATCAAAATTACTGGATGGCAGAAGCCATCTTCAGTCTGTCTTTGCTGGCAAAATGTTTAACAGTTTGGTGAGCTGCAGCTAATGACATCTTTCATATGAGAGTCTATTTAAGTCCCAGACTTAATAAAAATTAGTGGAAGTTTGCCTGTGAGGACTTTAGGGTAGGGCTCATAACTGACATGCATCTCCATTAAGCCCATTTCTTTCTCCTGGGTTCATAGTATAACAGGATTCTAGCTCACACTTCCTAAAGTTGTGTCTGGGCCAGTGTTCTTTATGCTCCTAAACTTCCAGTTTGTTTTAGTTGGAGTCCAAGAATGCAAGACATGGCCTAACAGATTATAAAATCTAACTATTTTGAGAATTCAAATAACATATTAGGTTTCTTTGTATTTAAACTTTACATTTCACTTCTTTAAAGACGCTCCAACCCCAACCCCAACCAACAATCTACGCAGTGGTCTATCAGAGAGATACAACTTCAAGATGATTCATAGTATTTGCCCTTAAAATAGTTTTTGGGTCTGGTTCATTGTAAGCCAAATCCAGAAGTGCTACTCAGTCTTTATTCAGGCAAATGGCCATTACTCAACCTCCCCTTGGCACACGTCTCCTCTCATTGACCACATCCTTGGCATGCTCCCTACTGCTGCACCAGTTCTATATCACAGAAATCTTCTGCTGTCTAGTTAGAACTGATTTCTGGCACGTTTGCATCACCAGAGCAGTGAAATGTGTAGCAGTAGCATGAGCCAGGATCTAGCCCAGAGTCTTTAAAGGAAAATATTTTTGAAATGCGGAAAACTGTCTTTATTTTACATACCAATTATGTTAAAGTTTATCAGAATTAAACCATAACTTCTTAGCTGAAAATATGCAGGCAATCTGGGCAGCCTCGCATGTCCTGCAACAAACTTGGTACAAAGCAGAGATCCTGTAACAATAGAAAACATGCAATGAGTAGATCTTGTTTCCTTTAGTTTGCGGCTGGAGATTTCTTTTAGAATTGTGCCATTCTACCAGAGTTAGCCCCTGCCAATAGTGGGACTTGCTTGGTCCTGAGTGCACGCATAAATCACCATCTCACTTTTCACCTTGCTCGAATCTTAGAAAGCTGATATTAGTAAACAAGAGCAGATACTGAATGTGTAATTGGCATATGGCTGAGTTATTATGGGCCACATTCTGTTGTTAGTGACACACTATTGTAAATCTGTGTCAGTGGAGTTACAGGCTGGGGTCAATAAAATTATTCCAGATTTACATTGTTCTGAGATACTTTTTGATGCTCACTAGCTGAGACGGGGGCATTAAACTCCCAGGAAAGCACTCAGATACATGGAGAAGGTTGCTGTGTAAAATCTGTGTAGATTAGATTAAAGAGGCACCTTTGAAAATCCTAGCCTATTGGATTGTGGGGGTTAGGCATTCAATCCCCATTGAACTTCCATGGCAGTTGGGTACCTAGCTCCCTTAGGCCCTTTTGAAAATCCCAGTCATAGACAGTAACAAGACACCCTCCTCCTTTCAAATTACAGCTCTTTTGCTGATTATCTGACTCTGTTCCAAATGCAGTATCCTTTAATGAAAGTGATAAAAACTTCCCCGGTAGGTAGTGCTGGTAGTTACATCACAATTTGAAGCAAGGCCTCATCATTCTCCAACCTCCCAGCACCCACATGAGGCCTTAGTGCTTAATTAATCTTCATTCATGTTTAGTTCCAGAAAATTGATTGGTAGTAGGACCTCTGAAATGTTTCACTTGTTAACTGAGATAATGGGCTGGGATTTACATCAAAGCAGAAGGATATTGACTATATTTTAGGGCTGCAAGTACTACAGAACAAAAGCTTCAGTGTAATCCTTTTGACAGGAATTACCATCCACAACCTAAAAATACCTGCACTTTCACATATGGAAATTTACTGCACTGCACTCAGACTGAACTGAAAATATCAATAAATAAGGGGGAAGGAAAGGTATGATGCCATTTCTGATTTTCTTAGTAATGGTGCTTATAACTATGGAAACCCAAGAGCTAGTTAAATGAAAATTGTCACTAACAAGCTGACATCTGTGCTTTGTTTTTGTGAATCATGTCACATGATATTTATATTTTCTGTTGGGTTTGGATTTGTCTACATTTATGTAGGTGGCTTACTGGGAAAGAGAGGTATGTTTTAAGGCCAACGTATCATTAACTATGGAGTGCCTCTAACTTTGTTTTGTCCACTTCAAGACACCTAGGACCCAGGTTTTCATTGGTGCTGAGTCCTCACAGCCATTCAAAAATCAGCTCTAGAAACAGCAAGCCTAGGGGTGCATTATGATCGGGCTATTTTTTAAACATATTGTGCCCAGCAGAATGAATAAGAAACTGAGTTTCACTGGGTCAGCCCTAGGTATATTGGAAGTTTTTGGTCTCTTTCTCTAAGCCAACAAAAGGAATCTCCTAGCTCTTTGCCCTTTCCCAGGCTTTTCACAATCAGTCTGTCTTTCTCCCACCTGGTATCTTCTCTATCCCTCTTTGCTGCCTTTTCCTCTATTCGTCTCCTCCTTTCCTTTCTTGCTGTCTCCCCACCTTAGCTCCCCTAGGATTTCCTCATTATTGTTTCCTCACTTCTTGGTTTCTAAATCTTTCTTCCTTTCCACCACCATCCATCTCCATCTCTTTCCTTTCCACCTTACTGGGGTAAAGAACTTTATTGTCCCCAGTCATCCTCCAGCTGCAGCAGGATAGTACTTCTGTGGAACAACTTATAAAGCCGTAACACCACTCAGAAGAACAGCACCCTAGGTTGCTATCTATTGAGTCAATGCCTGAAGTCATTTCTGCAGTTGCAGTCTTCTGCATTCCTTTTGTGTGATGCTCTGTTGGGGTTATAGCCTTACTTGCGTGTGGCTAGGTCCTGGAGAGCACATTTTCCAGCTGTCATTGAGGAAAAATATCTAGAAATGTTTTCATTACTAGATGGGAACCAGGAAAGGGACGTGAAGGAGCTGTCAGAAATGAAAGGGCAGATCTGTGCATATAGCCTTACACTCCAACATAAATTAAATACAAAAGGAAAATACTATCAGAACTAAATGAAAACCAGGATCACAGATCAAACAGAATCTAATCATAATCATAATCGTAAACAAAAAGTGCTAAATTAATCCTGGTGTAACTGTAAGGGCTTCAAATTTTTACATAGTTTGTGCTGCAAACTTCAGTGGTCAGATACCGAGGTCCTTCGAGTTTCATCTGAAAAAGGACTGAGTAGTAACTGAGCTAGGACCTCAGGATTTGACTGTCTATCATAGGGTTCTACACAGCTGCTCACCGCCATATATCTGAGCACTGTCCACATACAATCAATTGCAATAGCAAAGCCCCTGTTGGACTCCATGAAGTATGTGGCACCTCTCCCTTTTAAAGATCACAACTCTGCTTGTGGTAGGATTTTTATTAATTTATTTTTGTAGGTAGATTATTTCAGGATCTCTCTCTCTCTCTCTCTTTTGTTTTGTTTGGCTAGCACTTTTTGGGCCAATGAGAGTATCAGCATCACTCTAATGTTGGAAAGGCCTTTTCCAAGAAGATTTTGCAGTATTTCCTAAGGCTGGTCAGACTCTGAATTTGCCTACTCTCCCTCAGTTAGATCCCTTTGACTGAAAATGCTTCATTTCCCAGCCCTCATACAGTTTGTCCAGGGCTTTGTGATCTGCATCATTGCAGAGGATTGCTGCTACCTCAGTGGCTCATAGATTGAAATTCAGTATCTAACGTAGTGGGGGCTTGCACCATTAATTGACTAACATGTCTTGTAGTTAGTTTTATACATAAACTGAGATAGAAATATTTTGTTTACTTGTAGTCTATGGAACAACAGAATTGTTGATTAGCCAAAACAATTAGCATGTGAGAGGTTCATGTTTTGCATATAGGTGAGTGGCAACAATCGCCAATGTCCTTGGCTTTATTTAGAAACAATCTGAGCAGCCACATCGACTTATATGGGAATGAGGACTGGGAAGGGAATGATGCTGAGCAATTCAAGTAGCAGACAGATGACAGGAGACAAATCTATGGGAATGGGTTTATGGTGGACAATCATCTTGAGATAGAAATTATAGCTTCCTATAGACCAGAATCATTTCCGCATACAGTGTGTGAATGCCCCATTTCTAATAACGTAATTGGTGCATGGGAGGCATCAATGTTACAAACAGTTTGAATGTATAACAAAGTCCATTTAACTGGAAAGGAAACTGCAGGTTCAGACACAAATGTTCCAGCTACACTTGCTCACATCGCAGGCAAAGCATGTCACCTTAAAGCAGATTAAATGTCTAGCAAGTCACTGGAACTTATCTATAAAGCTATCCCAGATGGTCCATCTTGGCTTGACATCTACAGTAGCTGCCTCAATGACAGGAGTAATTAAACTCAGTCATTTTGTTATGGTAACCAGGTAGCTAAAAGAATATATTGCTGTTGGAGGGAGAATTTCCATGATCCAGTTAAATGCCAGATACCGTCAGTGTCTAAAAAAGACCAGTTTCTTACAGATGTACTGGGATAATAGTTTGGGGGCTTCCTGATAGACACCAGAAGAAGTGATGGTTATGAGATAAACTGAATGTTATTGTTACACGTTTTTATGTATAGAAAACCATACCTAGAAACAAATCTTTCAGTGTAGCTCCTATACAAACAAATCCCAGAAGTGCTGCTTAAAAATAAATCCCCTCAGCCACCTCCTACAAATAATGCCCCATTTCCTCACCCTCCCTAAACAAGCCACTAAAAATGAAATGAAAGTAATTTTTAGCGTTACCCTTTGATTCTATCACTCTTGGCTTTCCTCCTCCACTCCCCTCCTAAATGTCATTACAATCAGAGGGGGTATTATGTATAGTTAGATCAGAAGCTCCTCAGGGCATGTACATACAGCATCTAACTCACAAATGGATACCACAGACGGCATACTTGACACAATTGGAGAACACACTAAAATCTCAGAGGAGCTATAGCAGGGGTCGGCAACGTTCGGCACACGGCTCGCCAGGGTAAGCACCCTAGTGGGCCGGGCCAGTTTATTTACCTGCTGACGCGGCAGGTTTGGCCGATCGTGGCCCCCACTAGCCGCGGTTCGCCGTCCTGGGCCAATGGGGGCAGCGGGAAGCCGCGGCCAGAACATCCCTCGGCCCGCGCCGCTTCCCGACGCCCCCATTGGCCCAGGACGGCGAACCGCGGCCAGTGGGGGCCGCGATCGGCTGAACCTGTCGCGTCAGCAGGTAAATAAACTGGCCCGGCCTGCTAGGGTGCTTACCCTGGCGAGCCGCGTGCCGAACATTGCCGACCCCTGAGCTATAGCATACATTGATTGTGTGACCATTTCCAGAATCATGAGCCCTGGCAGAGATAGCCAGTCAGAGAAAGCTTTTGCTTCCTTTCTTCTCAAGATTTATTGTGGGATTGTCAGCCCTGCCAGCCCCTGTTAAGTCCTATGATGGGCAGCAGGCAGGCTCATCCTATATTTATGCCTTTATAACATTAAGGGTGAAATCCTGACTCCAATGAAATCAATGGCAAAACGCCCATTGACTTCAATGGAGTCAAGATCTTTCTTTCTCTGCTTCCACATACCCATGACCTAAAAGTGGAGGCACATTGCTATAGGCAGGCATACAGGCTAAGGAACAAAAGATGGAAAAGGGACGCAATGGCGAGGAATGTTACATTTTTCTAACTCTTTCTCATAACAGTTGTGTATACAGCCACATGGGGAGGCAGCCAAGGAAATTTTGGAGATGTGGGGATTATGGAGAGTATGAGTGTTGGAAAAGTTATGCAGGCAATTTACAGGAATTTGTTAGATTAGCTGCATAACTGAAAAACTACAAAATATGAAATCCTACCTCAGACACATACTTGGATTCAGTAGATTGTATCATCCCCTATAGTCCTGCTGTTATGAAATAAGTCTTGTCACCCAGCGTTTTGTTGCTGATGTTTCATTATGACAATATCTTCATCCCCTTACTACGTTTAGGGTCTAGAGTTAGAAATTGTAAAACCTGGCTCCAGTATGTGGAATACTGGGGACAAAATGTTCTGCAACTGTATGCTTCAGTGATTAGATGCCCACGGGAAAGGTCCACAGCAAGAGGTCCATGCTAATGTAATATGGCCTAGGCATAGATAAGCAAATTTATAATTCTTGTTTATATGTTCATTGATTTCAAAGCTGATTGTTGGACACAGAAGCCTAACAATGACTTAACCAGTTCTGGAAACCCTGGGGACACTTGGCTATTAAAATGCCACGACCTGCTATGGAAATCAGATATCTCCTGCCCCACCACTCGCCTAGCACATGATCATGATAGAGATTTTTCCAGATTTATTTTCTGTAAGATTAACAAATGGCCAATCCAGAGTGGCAGATTTATATATCCTTTAAAATAGAGATGTATAAACATTCTTTTCATCATAGCAGCACAAATGGAATCCAAAGAACTGTAATTATTTTAATTGATACTGACACCTTTAAACAGGAAAAGCAAGTATGAAGACCCTTTGGGGAAATCAGTCTGAGAAGCCTATGTGGAAAACAAAGAAATTACGACTTCATGTCATTACGGAATGCAGTTGAAGTCACTTTTATCTGGCAATTAATATTCACATTATTCAACCACATAGTAAGAATTTTGGAGCCAACTTCTGATCCTCTTGTGCAAAACTCCCACTGACTACAGGACGACCAACGTTTGGCCCCTACAGAAATTCACAGGCATGTCATTATATATTCAAACCCAAAGAAAACACTGCATGCATATAATTTTATGGAACTCCACCTACATTCCATTCTGGGCCTGTATTAATCTAGCTTTTATATGGTGAACTACATGTGGAATACACAGCCTGACTCATGTTTGCAAAACAGTGGAAGCACATCATTTAAGTTACCGTTGTTTTTCTAATATGATAGGGAAGGTAGAATGTAATTCCCCTCCCCCAAAAAGATAAGATCCAATTCAAACAAGAAGTAATTCAGGGAAGTCCGATGGCATATGTTAGACAGGAGATCAGACTTGATTATCACAATGGTCCCTTTGGGCCTCAATCTATGAATACTAAACACTTATCTTTAATGGAAAATCCCATTCAATATAAGTGGGGGACAAAGGGAAAACGGAGGGGGGGGGGGAAACAGACCAAATTCTGCTCTTAGTTAGGCTGTGTCTCTTGAATTTCATGCCTTGCAAATGCCAAAACCTCATGAAGTTGCCTTTCTGATGGAGACAGAATACGTCCTGTTTCCATGCTATTCTTTTTGGCCATGGTCCTTTGGATCGACATGTATGCACTGTCCACAGCCAGTATTTGGCCCATATGATGTACAACATTATGCCACGTAGGACCCAGTTGTGCAACCCTTACTTATTGTGAATAGCTCTCACTCACATGAGCTGGTCCCACTGACATTCAGAAAAGTTGCAGAATTGGGCTCATAGTTAATGAAAACAATTAAAAGCCATCAGCAAAATCAAGGTGGGCTTTTTGAATGTAGTATTAGGAAAAAGTTCCATGAGAACTTTCATTCTTTAAAACCGAGGAATTTTTAAAACTGTAGCATTATCTTACTACATACTAGCATTACATCATACTACACTAGCATTCATTAGGTAGTATTTTCAATTATAGACCTGAAAAAACTCAGAGGCAAAACTCTCATCAAAACCAAACTGAATTTTGTCTGAGTAAAGCTTAGGGACTTAGTCCATTGAGCCCTGTATTTGTGAATAGGAAAACTTTTTTTTTTTTTGCTACAAGCAACTTATCGCAAACACTAGGGAAAAAAATCTCACTGTAATACATTTTTTACAGTGGGATAGTACTGTATGTCACATTTGACTGAGCTTGCATCTTGGGACACCCTTGTGGTCTAGCTAGCCCTATCAGACAGTGACTCCCTCTATCTTGTTAGCAAGGGAGTTTAACAGCATATGGTTGGAAAAATATAGTGGGGATAGGGGAGAGCAATAAGAATTTAAAAAAAAATCTGTGATTTCTGCAAGTTCCTTTTCAAAGTGCATCTTACTTTTCTGTGGATTTACATGTACTTTTTATCCTTCAGATAAGCACAATGCTCTAGTTATAACCATTTATATAATTATTCATAATTAGCAGGGCTATCTATGCACTCCTTGTTATCTAGGCATTTGTTTATTACATCTACACTACAAAGCAGATTCCCAAAATAGAAATTTCCATTTAATCTCTTCTGTGTTACACAGAAATATCTTGGCATTTGTTCATAATACATTAGCTTCTCAGTAATATAATAGAGCTAACTGTGATCGTCAGGGCTATTTCTGAAGCTGCTATTTTTTTTTTTTTTTGCAACAAACAGAAACTCTTTCTCCATTATATATACAATCATATAGCTCTTCTGCTCACACAGATTTATCCCTGATTGCAGTGTAACTAAATAATCCAATCAGACAAGTTGTTTTTGTTTTGTAATTTTGTTTGTGTAAAATATCTTTTAGCCAAAGGGTCCCATACATACTGTGATGGGACATGGAGTGACTATGTAATAATTCATGACTATGATACATTTTATGTTTGTCTGGTGTAAAGGGGGGTCTGCTCTCTAAACACAAAGGATTAAATATTAGAATGTTTACTGTGTGTCTGTATGATGGGAGAAAATGAACTGAGGCTGTTTACATGCAGGCAGGAAAACCAGTGGTATCAAATAGCTACTTGTCTACCAATACTTAAGGGACAATTAGTCTTGATAAAAGTGATATTCTTAAGGATGGTTGACCTTGCCCATCCTGTGTTTATCCAGAGCCCAACACATTTGATATTTAGTTTTTGGTTTCATTATTAATCACAGAGCCTATGGAAATAGAAAAGACAGAATTCAAGTTACTTTGTATTTATATAGCCTTGCCAACTCTGCCTTCACTCCATAATTGCTGAATTGGTAGGAGTATGGCAGCACCTCCAGGATTTATTTATTTATTTATTACTCTGGGCCTGATCCTGTACTCCTTGGTCTCTTAAAATGTAGACGTTAATGGGCATTATGCCTGAGCCTGGAGTGCAGGATCTGGTCCTGTTAGGAGGGTGCAATTCGAATAACCAAAAATCCTGAACTATTCTAGGTTCAAACTGGATTTGCACACTGCCACATAAGTGACATATTTAGATGCCTCTGATTCAACCCTATTATCCATCTCTCTCTTTACTTATTAAGTTGTTGGCCAACTTCCATCCACTTGCTTATAGATGGAGACCTGGGCTGCCCAGGGGAGATTAGCCAAATCAAATGTAATGGTATATGTTCTGCCTTTGAGATATGATAAATCCTTGATTTGTGGATTCCTCAAAGCAGATTTAACCATTACCACCAATAACCTCTAGCTATATTGCATAACTAATATTCAGCTGATGTTTTAGAATCTGTTTCAAATTATACAACTGGAGATACTTTGAAGGGTAGTAGATAGATTTAGCTTGATCAAATCCAGAGTGCTCTGAGTATTATCTTGAATTGCTGATCCTATTTCTCAATGTTTTCATATAATACATTTATGAATTTTTAGGAACCATAAATTGCAGACATTCCAAGACATTGATTTGTAGAATTCCTGTCAGCAGTGGCTTCCAGTTTTACATTAGTTTGGTTGAACCAAAAGGAGATTGAAAGAATTTGATTCAGAAAACTTTCCTCAGTTCATATTAAAACACTACTTTCTGGTCATTTAAATTGAAACCAAATGTGATTCACTTAGCCAGGCTTTGGTAAACAGAATGAATCAGGAGTCCGGTGGCACCTTAAAGACTAACAGATTTATTTGGGCATAAGTTTTCGTGAGTAAAAAACCTCACTTCTAGTCTTTAAGGTGCCACTGGACTCCTTGTTGTTTTTGTGGATACAGACTAACACGGCTACCCCCTGATACTTGACAGAATGAATCAGGAAAATAGTTTCATCCCTGTAAATCTGAGAAACATGTCAAATTAAATTTAAAGCTATGGAATTTAAGAAAATCACTCAGGTGCTAGAAAGAGGGACAACTGCTTTAATCTAATGGACTAACTACCATGGTAAAGGTGATAGCTAAGAAATACCTGAAGATATATCTGCTTGACATACTGAAAATTATGATTTCTAAACTTGGGGAACCCATGAGCTTTCCTGTTTGTGTTATCATAATTTGTTGTTTTTCGTTTCTGCTATTGCCTGCAATGTGCTAGGTGGTGTACAAACACAGGAAGTCAGTGTCTCTGTCCTGAAGAGCTTGTAGTATAAAAAGACAGAATAGGAAAGGCTAAAGGCAAAGGTGAACTACATACATGTAAAGTAGTCAGTGTAATGGTTGGGCACATTTTGGTAATACAGTGGTGTTGAGATAGTGTATAAATCTTTTTAAATATGTCTCCTGTAGTCTCTCATAGAATTATAGAAGATTAGCATTGGAAGAGACCTCAGGAGGTCATCTGGTCCAACCCCCTGCTCAAAGCAGGACCAATTCCAACTAAATCAGGGGTGGGCAACCTGAGCCTGAGAAGGAACCACAATTTACCAATGTACATTGCAAAGAGCCACAGTAATATGTCAGCAGCTCCCCGTTAGCTCTCCCCACTGCTCTCAGTGCCTCCCACCCACCAGCAGTCCTGTCCATCAGCACCTCTCCCTCCTTCCCCGGACCTCCCAATCAGCTGTTTTGTGGTAGTAAGCACCCCCCGGCACCTTGGAAAGTTGGTGCCTCTGGCTCCAACCCCGGAGTCAGTGCCTATACAAGGAGCCACATATTGACTTCTGAAGAGCTGCATGTGGCTCTGGAGCCACAGGTTGGCCACCCCTGAACTAAATCATCCCAGCCAGGGCTTTGTCAAGCCGGGCCTTAAAAACCTCCAAGGAAGGAGATTCCACCACCTCCCTAGGTAACCCATTCCAGTGCATCACCACCCTCCTACTGAAATAGATTTTCCTAATATCCAACCTAAACCTCCCCCGCTGCAACTTGAGACCATTGCTCCTTGTTCTGTCATCTGCCACCACTGAGAACAGCGGAGCTGCATCCTCTTTGGAACCCCCCCTTCAGGTAGTTGAAGGCTGCTATCAAATCCCCCCTCACTCTTCTCTTCTGAAGACTAAATAAACCCAGTTCCCTCAGCCTCTCCTCGTAAGTATGTGCCCTAGCCCCTAATCATTTTCGTTGCCCTCAGCTGGACTCTCTCCAATTTGTCCACATCCTTTCTGTAGCAGGGGGCCTAAAACTGGATGCAATACTCCAGATGTGGCCTCACCAGGGCCAAACAGAGGGGAATAATCACTTCCCTCGATCTGCTGGCAATGCTCCTACTAATGCAGCCCAATATGCCAGTAGCCTTCTTGGCAACAAGAGCACACTGCTGACTCATATCCAGCTTTTCATCCACTGTAATCTCCAGGTACTTTTCTGCAGAACTGCCGCTTAGCCAGTCAGTCCGCAGTCTGTAGCAGTGCATGGGATTCTTCCGTCCTAAGTGCAGGACTCTGCACTTGTCCTTGTTGAACCTCATCAGATTTCTTTTGGTCCAATCCTCCAATTTGTCTAGGTCACTCTGGACCCTATCCCTACGCTGAATTATCACTGTTAGACAGCTAATTTCTTGTAAGCTGCCTTCTTTCTTATGACTTAAAACAGCAAAGTTAGATGTTCAGGTCTAAGTTGGTGATCCAACTGATTGCTTCAGATGTTGCAGAGTGGATGGCAGAGATACTACCAGGTATGATCATTTGGAACACTGGCTGACAAGATGTTCCACAGTTTGAAATCAGTTTCCGGAGTCACAAATACGACTGTATCTCAGTCTCCATGTATGGAGGAGGTAGGTGCCTCTGCTATGTGATGTGCAAATGCAGTTCAAAAGTGGACCATGGGAGGGAAAAGCCACTAGGTTCTTTGATTGGGTACTCGATGAGATGTTTGTTCAGGATGTTGGCATCCTTTCACTTTGCTTGCCACCAGGAGCGGATTTTCCATTAAACAAACAGGCAGGGCTGTTCAGAGACCCCCTGCCCCCACCCCACCTAGGAGCCACTGCCAGAGAGGTGTGTGTGCTGGTTGCTTTAGGAGCTGCGCCACCCAAGGTAAGCACCCCCCCTGCCTGCTTCCCACACCGCAACCCCCTGCCCCAGCCCGGAGCCCGCATCCAGCACCCAAACTCCCTCCCAGCGCCCGACCCCCGCACCCCCTCCCACACCGCAACCCCCTGCCCCAGCCCAGAGCCCACACCCAACATGCAAACTCCGTCCCAGAGCCCGACTCCTGCACCCCCTCCCACATCCCAATCTCCTGCCCCAGCCCAGAGCCCACACCCAACATGCAAACTCCCTCCCAGAGTCTGACCCCCACACCCCCTCCCACACCGCAACCCCCTGCCCCAATCGAGGTACCTTACTTTATTTTCATTTACTTCCCATTACTTATAATATAAGAGGACGATGAAGGAAAAAAAGAATGAAAAACGGTGGGGAGATCAGAGAGAATGTTCTTTTTCTTGGCTGGATCCTGAGGGGGGCCCCCACGAAAATGAAATTGTGCACAGGGCCCCACTAGCTCTAAATCCGCCACTGCTTGCCACTGATCTTCAGGGGAAACCCCCTGAGTCTTCATGCTCTTGCACTGAAAGCCAAAAAGGTTTTTAGATTTGAGTCAGAATCTTGGTATGCTATTTAGGCCCTCATGTATTGGGAGATCCTTATTCCCTAGAATATAATAGGACTCCTGAAGAATTCTCATGTCATGACAAATTTGGGGTAGGTGGTATGGGAAGCCATGGTTGTGGTGTTGATTTTAGTATGCCCATAATGATCCAGATGGCAGTGTTGAGAATTGATGAGTGATGTGTGGGAGCTCTGTGGTAGAGTACATGAGGACCAATGAAGAGGTCCCAAGTACTTGCATCAGCTCTCCAGGTCATTCCTGCCAGTTTCTGGATGAGATTTACATGCATCTTTATTTTGTCGTGGATATTTTTCAAGTGCTGGTGGTATGTCAGTCTAATGTCATACCAAGATGTTTTGGGGGTGGGATAGTGTCTTATCTGCTGGCACAGAAGCCCCGGTACAGTTCCACACTAGTCCTCTGATTGTTTAAATGAAACGCTCACAACAGTCTTGGAGTTCGGTTTTAGCCACAAATGTCAGAAATGGGATTTGTTCTAGGGTAACTAAATCCTGTGCATGTGTAGTTAGAGCAATGTCATCAGCATAGGCAAATTTCCAAGAGGATGATTGAGGAAGGTTACTGGTATAGATATTGAACCCTAGGACTGATCCCTGTGGTAAACCATTGTTGAGAGTATGTGGCCTGCTGGCCTGGTCACCAAAGAAAATGCAAACCCTATGATTTGTCAGAACTTCTCAGAAGAATTTTATCTTGCATTGCATGGGATAATTTTGCTAGCTTTCAGAAGAAGATGTTCTTCCATATCATGGTTTGGTAGGCAGCAGATAAGTCTAGGAAAGCTGGGGTAGGTGATGACAATCTTCTTATATTCTGCCCTGTTATGCTGTCAAGGCACAACCAATGTCATCAAATGTTGCTCAGGAAGTCCCAGATCAAACAGCAAGAGGAAATAATTTTCTTACACGTGTCCTGGTAGAAATGGGTTTTCCAGAGGGATCTGAATGCATATAATAATAATAATTAATGGAGATATCCCATCTCCTAGAACTGGAAGGGACCCTGAAAGGTCAAGGAGTCCAGCCCCCTGCCTTCACTAGCAGGACCAAGTACTTATTTTGCCCCAGATCCCCAAGTGGCCCCCTCAGGGATTGAACTCACAACGCTGGGTTTAGGAAGCCAATGCTCAAACCACTGAGCTATCCCTCCCCCTGAGAGGGTATAGACCTTGTAGTACAACTTCAGAATGTATAGGAGCTGGTGAGGATGATATTGTGGAGATAGTTCTGGGGGTGAGCAGACTAACCATGTGTCAAAGCTGGCATCATTGATAGAGCTGAGGAGACTTGAGTGATGCAAAAAAGGAACAGGGGCAGATAAATAGTAAGAGGTAGAGTTCTATAAGACCTTGAAAATGAGGACAAGAAGTTTGAACTCAATGTGGTGAAGAACGGGAAGCCAGAGGAGGGATCCAAAGAAGATGGATGCTTCATGATCCGAGTGAAGGGCAAGGAAGATGGCCTTGTGAGCAGTATTTTTGAAGGGCTGGAATGGAGAAATATGGATGTCAGGGAGTTTGGAGAGGAGAAGATTACAATAGTTAAGATGGGAGGCAATGAGAGTCTGAATGAGAGTTTATAGGGACAGAAAGAAGAGGGCAGATCTTATAAAAGCTGTGGAGGAAGAAATGGTAGGATCTGAACACAGTCCAGATGTGTGGGGCAAGGGAGAGGAAGGAGTTAAAGATGACTTCTGGTTTGTGCCTTGGACTGACAGGGAGGGTGATGTCAAGAACAGCAGAGAAAGGATACAAGGAGAGGAGAGGGTTTAGGAAGGAAGATTTCATATAGACGGGGATGTTTCTTGTATACCACCTGTTTTTGTTGGCATTGTCAGTATGCACTCTGATTGTGGAAAGCAATGCACTTAATAGCACATATCTGCGTGCTGACACACATTGGCAGGGGAATGTAGGAAGCCTGCATTGCTACTGGCCAAACTGTCTCTGTTCTGTAGATAAACAGAGGACTTCAGTCCATGACTAGCATTCTGGCATCTTTCACTATCCATTAAAAAGATTTTTTTCCCAAGAAATGTTTTCCATTCTTAAAAAAAAAACCTGAAGTCCCTTTGAATTTGAGGATATACAACTTTTAAAAGCAGGGAACTCTGCGAAAGGAAGTAAAAATGATTGCTTATTACTGCAGACATCACTTATGGCTGCAGATTTCTTTGAGTTTCATGCAAGTCATGCTGAACAGCTGTTTTCTGAAGCGATGGCAGCTAGTCAATCCCAAAAATATCACACAGACTTCTGTAAATGTTAACTCATCAGTATCAAAACGATTCTCAGAGGGGCTGATCCCTAACAACACAGTGACAGAAGTGTGGGGGGGCGGGAATGTGTGGTGCTGCTTTGCACTTTCTGCACTTCAAGCCTCAGCTGCCTAAAGGCTGGGCACCTAGAAATTGTGGGCCCCGAAACCAGGGACTAGTTGTGAGAATTTTTCTATAGTAGATAGGAGATGGAGTGGCCAATTCAGGTACGGGAAAGATAATCTTTCTCATCTCTAGCTTCCAAAGAGGCTTCAGCCACACACCCTTTTCCTAGAGCCATGCCCTTTACCCTGGCAACTAGGGGAGAAAAGGGCAGCACAGAAGCAATTACACTAACTCTATGCCAGCAGAAGCTTATCTGATGCTAGGGGGAGCCTCCTGTGGCTGCTTACAGTAGCCCAAGGACTGTTTTGCCTAGATTATATGTAGCAAACTGGCCACACTGCAGAGCAGGAGATGGGCTGGAGTGGGACCCTCGCTCTTTACCTGCTTAAATTTTATAGCATGCTACGGGGGCAGCGATGGGGGGAAGTAAGGTGTATTCACTCCTGTAAAAGTTGAAGTCAGGAGCTGGGTGGTGTGCGCTGTGAAGGAGTTAGAGAATAGTGGATGAAGGTTTCTTGTTAAAGCAGGGAGAATGTATAGCCCAAAGTTGCAATAAATCTCAGTTCCCTAGGGCCCTCAAGGTATCACCACAGAGCCCTGTCAGCACAGAGTGGCACCGTAGCAGAACATATCATATTACTATCAATGGCCTCCACTACTGACATGGGGGTCCCTTGTAGCTGCCAGTTTGGGAACTATACTTTCATAAGCATAGCATGAAGGAAAAGTGAGTCTCTCCCAAGTCAGGATATTTGTAAAAGCTTTTGAGGACTGGGATGATCACTAATCAATAATTCCGTTTCCTCCATGAAGTGCCAATTGAGACGATTCTGCTAGTAAAAGGCCCCAGCAGTCAGTGTGGTATGAAAAACTTTATTTCATCCACAAATGGGATATGAAAACAACAAAATGGTGTATCATTTAAAAGTGAACAATAGCAGCCCCATATGCAAACAAGACCAGTCGTGCACTTGTATTATCTCTTTAAGAGTTAGGATACTGTTATTTTGGTAAACAATTGCACAGGAATCTGGAAGCTTTATTATGGAAAATTCCTCACGAAGATATTATTTCAAGCCGGGAAGGGGAGGTTGGATTAGAAACCATGTTATGTAAATTTATTGTTCCAAAAGCCAAAACCCAGCCCCGCGGATTGCACAACACACTTGCGAAAGAGCCAAAATCTGTTACATAAAAATGGAATGCTGATGACAATTCAGCAACAGCTACTGACATTCTCATCTGCTCCTGTTGGGATAAACAAGGCATTTATTGTCACTTGTTATTTACTAGAGCAGATTCTGTGCAACTTTTGACTTTTTTCTTCCACTTTCACAGCATAAACAAAGAGATCAGTGACTTTTTCTTCTAAAAAAAAAAAAAGACTGGGCAGAGTGGATCATGTTGACATCACTCTCCTGTTCTTTTCAATGCTGAAGGAGCTGTAAACTGATGGTATAATCTCAACGGCTAAAGGAAGTGGGAGAGGCAGAGGTCAGCAGGATGCTCCACAGAGCAATGGAAAATGAGGGGCAACCAAACAAGATGAGCTCTTCTGAGTGTGGAGAACATCTAGCTAATCAAACCCACTAATTTAAACCAACATGAGAGAATAAGGTTGTGTGTATTTTTAAAGGACCAGATTGTGTGTGTCCACTGAACTGGATAGGTGCAGGTAAGCACTGAAATACTTCCTATTTCACCTGGACAGAACAGCTAGTGAACTGGATTGTTCAGCCAGAACCAGCCTTTTCATAGGAGGCTGATATCACAATGCTTCACATGGTCTATCCCCGGTGGCTGGTAGGGGGATATACCTGCTTGCCTCAGGAAGCAGAGAAATGGAATGCTTCCCCCATCCATCCCACCATCTACACAGAGCAGTGTAACTTTCTGACTATCACATGTACTAGATGACTTAGGGTTTACTAATTAAGAAGCAAGTGTCCCTTGTCAGAGTCCTGACTTACTCTCTACCTTTCTGCCTTCTCAAGCTCTGTCACATCTTAAATATGCCACAAAGGAAAATGGACCAAACTTTAGACCAGTTAAGGTTCACCATTACACAAAGTTTGCATCCAGTGAATTATAACAAATGTATTTTAAAATGTGTTGAGTCTGTGGGTCTAGCTGACTGAGTGCCTCAATACCTAATTTACTTCAGTTAAAAATGTTTGCAAGCAGAGTACCTAAAATTTCTAGTTTTGTTAAAACCAAGCACTTCTCTATTGGGCTTACAAAACTTTTCTTGCATGACTGTATGTATAACAAGTTACAAATGCAGAGAGCTATCTAGCTAGAGTCTTTAAAAGAGAAGATTAACTAAAAGGCATTCGTTTCCATAATGTGCTTGTAATGGATCTTGTATAGCTATTAAAATGTTATTTTACTCCTATAGCTACTACTATATTCCAAAACATGTTATCCTGAGTGGAACTTTAATTAACAATGATCAGTGCAAACAGAAGCAAACAGTTAGCAAACACATACTGCATCTTTGTTCTTCCATTACAGTGAATTTACAAAAAAAAAGTATATCATACTATACTGTTACCTTTTAAATGCTAAACACAGCAGGTCACATCCTGCCATGTTTACTCAGACGATTCATTCTCCCTAATATACATTGTCCCAGTGACTTGAGAGTGGCAGCAGGGAGAATGTACAGTCCTCTCTGCCACCTGCATGTCAGTGTGGGAATGACCTCATTTGGTCCCGTTAAAATCTTTAGTATACTGAGCAGGTTCAGAAGAGATCTTCTCCCAGACACTTACGAGTGGTTTTAGTGCTTACTACTATGAGTAATCTCATGCGTTTTTAAACTAAGTTAAAACAGACACAGAAGCACCAATCAGGTTAGACCCACTGACTTTAAATTTTAAAATAAATATCTGTTGCTTGAAATTTTCCAGCTGAACTAACATTGGCTATGATGTCAATGGGACTACTAATAGCAGTTAGCACTATGCATGGTAGTAAGCATTTGTAGGATTGGATCTCTAGTTAAAAGATTGTTCCTCATGGAGGACTAGCCACATTCTAAGTTTGAAATGTTTTTTGTTTATTTCTCAGTTATTCGTTAGCAAAAAAATAAAAGAAGAAACTGTATTTCCCACCTTCCCCCTCCACTCTCACATAATCAGGGTGAATAAACTTCACTCGACCTTTGGACCTAAGCATGGGAAATTTTGGCCTCAAAAAATGAAGCATTTTCAGAATGTTACAGACTGGTGTTAAGGTGTTTGAAGGGTACTCTCTATATAACATTCATTACACGCAATTTAAAAGCAGAATGCTTGTTGTTAGTGTTTAATCTGTTTAAACATGACATTTATTGATTAATTAATGAGGGAATTATTTGATGTAACTGCAGGCTAATTTAGTTAGATCTCTCTTCCTTTGCAGCAACAGTTCTCTAACCAGGGCCTGTGGAGTCTTTTCTGGTGGTCCACAGAATACAATGTTTTGAGAGCCACAAAGTGAGGGATAGGGACAGGAGGTGGGCCAATATTTCTCCTGCAAAGTTGTCAGCAGAATAAAAGCTGGAAAACCACTGAATTGGGTTCTTTGAGAAGCACTGATATCTAATAGTTTTAATCACTCCGATTTCATTTTAGCTGTGTAAAATGAGGCACAAGTAATACCTGATACTGTAGAAGCAGCCATGTATACAGTCATACAAGATAAATGTATTCACGACTTCTACACCAATATATATCACAATTGGCTTAAAAAAAACCTGTTAGTATTGTGCAATATAACAAGACATACTAATATACCCATAAAACAACCTAGCCCAATATTTGTATTGCTGATTGCCCTCCAAGGCAGGGAGGATTAAATGAGTCTAGAATGCAATTAGAAGCTGTACTGAATCCAGAGCTCAGTAATTAAAATTGTATGCACTGGGAAGGGGTGTACTAGAAGAAGGCTTTTTGCATTTCTGATTTTTAAGATTGTATGATTATAACATTAAAATCAAGAAAGTTTACCATGCCCGCACAAACATCAGCCCTTCCTACACAGCCAAACGACGAGTGACTAGTCCATATATCCTAGCTACCTCTAAGAGATATGAAATTATCCTGGACATGCCTTAACAGATCCTACATTTTATTAGTATTAACAAATAACAAAAAACAAATACAAAGACAACAAGAGACACAGTCAATCCCAGCATTATTTCACACAGTTATCCACACAATGGGCTAGACACAATTATTTGATGCCACATTATAAGTGATCATCTCCTTTGTAAGCCCCTACGTCAACGTTGGTGCTTTACCCAAGTTCGGAAACTGTGTTTATACTGGATAGCCATCTGTCTTGGATAGTTTAGACACAACAAATCTTGCATCTGGGCAGAGGGTTAGGCTAGCTGTCCCTTGTGGTCCCTTGTTCTAACCCTATGATTCTATGAGTCTAGATTACACATGGTTCCAGCTAAAGCGTTTTCTGAGTATATCTGGCTAACAGACATACATGGGGTCAAACCAGCAGAGACAGTGTATGTCTTTACACCATCCCTACCTAGCCTAGAATAGGACTCTTAAATGTGGTTCTACATAGTTTGGCCCCGTTGTAGAAACTGGGTTAGCTGGAATGAGGTTTTCAACTACCTTCTCAACTGTGGTCACAGGTCCAGCCTAGATACTTTCAGATTCTTTGCAGCTTCCCCGCCACAATGTCTGTGCTAGGGATGAAGTTTTGCAAATGAAGTTACAGCATCTCTCTGGACCCTGACCAGGGCCGGCTCTAATGTTTTTGCTGCCCCAAGCAGCGCGCAGAATTGCCACTGCGGACGGCAAGGGCAGTCCGTGTGCCGTTAGGGCGGCACGCGCGTTTCTGCAGCGGTGGCAATTCCATGGCAACTTCTGTCTTCAGCCGGAAGACAGAAGCTGCCGAATTGCCGCCGCAGGCAGCTGAACATAGAAACTGCCGCCAAATTGCAGCTGCCGCGGAAATGCGCGTGCCGCCCTAACGGCACACGGACTGCCCCCACCGTCCACGGCGGCAATTCCACATGCTGCTTGGGGGGGGGGCAAAAACACACGGACTGCTGCCCCTTGCAGATTGCCGCCCCAAGCACCTGCTTGGAATGCTGGTGCCTGGAGCTGGCCCTGACCCTGACTTAGGATTTTACTTATCTCCTTGAGCACAGAGGTCAGGCTCCTCTAGTCTCCTTTGAAAAAGGTAGTGGACTGCTTCACACTCAGTTCTGGCCTGATGTTTTGCTTTGGATGTTGGCATTCCCCAGATGATCAAAAGAGCATTTTGGCCATGTATCTTTACAGTTCCCTAAAAAATATTTAAAAAATTGAAGTTAAATAATAGATGGTTGATTAAACAGACCTCTGTGAAAGGTCTTTCTACCTAGAGCTCTAAATCTCCAGCTCTCAGACTGCTTTTCATTTGTTACTACATTTGAATCAATGCCAAGCAACGCAGACTGTTAGTTAAGTTTCCTTTGAAACTTCAGGCAGTAACCTAGACAAATTGTGCAATCTTTTAAACTTTTGTCAAGACAAATTTGCATATGGCAAGACACTTTCAATAAAGCAGGTAAAATGTGATAATGTAACAACCTTACTAAGGGACAGATTTTGTAAAGGTACTTAGGCACCTACAGATGCAGAAAGGCACTTAGAGATAGATTCACAAGGTGAACATTTAGGCACCCTATCACCTAGTGGAATTCACAACCCTGAGTTGGGTGCCCAGGTTCCCTGTACAATGTATGGGGATAGTTAGGGATTCACAGAAACCAGCACACTGAGCAGGGAGCCACCTATGCTAGCCACTACAGAATGTGAGTGAGAAGAAGTGGGGTGCTTAACTCTGGACTGGAGGTAGTGGGAGATGCTTCCCTCCATCTGAGATTCTCAGGCATGAACCCCCTCCTGGGTTCAGTGACTAAGCTGGGTCAGCCCTTTCTCATGAATGCCCTAACACTCCCAGAGTAGTTGTTTTTGGACTCCTTTTCTCATTCATGATTAGCGATTGCAGTTTATGGTGTGACCCGTGGTTTGTCTTTAAAGAGGCATTTGCTAAATCAAAGTGGGTCCAAATTTATCATTGGTGTAATTTCACTGCAGTCAATAAGTTATGTCAAGAATGATTTTGAGCCATACTGTTTAGGAAACTGGTCAAATGTTTTTCGATAGCAAGTGGTTGCACTAAATAATAAGAACATTAAAAGTACTGTCAGTAGATACTATACATAAGTAAACTTGTTAGCTGTAGTCTATATCATGGATAAGCCAGGCTACTAATGGGCACAATGAAACATGGACAAATTCAGCCCCATTATAAGCTGATATCTCCACTGAGATGAATGAAGTTGCAGCTGCACCTGCTTCCACTAAGGCTGAATTTCCCTCATCACTCCAGTCCAAACCAACTTTCCAAAACTTCAAGCTTTTATTAAAGGCATAAGGATGATGTGTCTTGCTCTTTACACAACATGCATAATAGGAAGGAACCACACCGGCAGAATGGGATTAAAATATCCATGTTTACTATTTACAGCATGCATGGCCTAGCTACGTATACACACTGCTACTTTGGCACAGGTCTGGTGCCTTCTCAAGCCTAGAAGACAGGGATGGCCACTCAAGTGCTCACAAATTATTTAAAGGGATGCTACTCAATTCCCATGCATAACATATAATAAAGAAGTAAATTACAAAGCTATACAGAATTGCTAACTTTAGTACACAATGAGAATGATCAAACTAATGTGGAATAGCACAGTTTCTGTTCTAGAATGAGTGCCTGGCATGCTGTTAGTGCTACACAAACACAAAACCAACTGACCAGATAAGTATCCAATACCAATGTGATCACTTTGCATGGACATTACAGCCCTTTCTTTCCTTTATAATAATAATAATAATGGAGATATCCCATCTCCTAGAACTGGCAGGGACCTTGAAAGGTCATCGAGTCCAGCCCCCTGCCTTCACTAGCAGGACCAAGTACTGATTTTGCCCCAGATCCCCAAGTGGCCCCCTCAAGGATTGAACTCACAACCCTGGGTTTAGCAGGCCAATGCTCAAACCACTGAGCTATCCCTCCCCCCTAAATTAATGGAGATATCCTATCTCCTAGAACAGACCTTGAAAGGTCATCGAGTCCAGCCCCCTGCCTTCACTAGCAGGACCAAGTATTGATTTTTGCCCCTGATCCCTAAGTGGCCCCCCTCAAGGATTGAACTCACAACCCTGGGTTTAGCAGGTCAAAGCTCAAACCACTGAGCTACCCCTTTGTTCTTTAAGTGTTTGATCTTTGAAGTCAATGGCAAATCTCCCATTGACTTCAGTCGTGCAATATAAGGCTCTAAACTGCATAAATAATAAATACAATAACATTTTTAAAGGACCAGATTGTGTGTGTCCACTGAACTGGATTTATATTTGTTTCACATTTAAACAGAATTCCCCGAAATGTTGCCAAACTAAGGGTATGCGCAGCTTACTTTAATCACTTGCAACTCACAAGGTCCATTTACTCTTCCAGTTCATTTCAGCACACTGTAGATGTCATCTTCTTTATAATATTCACTTCCCAGTACTGTAATTGATTTACCATAATCATCCAGCTAACCTGTCCCATAGAATTACAACTGGAGTTATTGATTAAGATAACCCACTTAAATGTCCTATCTTGTATGGGAATATGCATGGTGGACTATACTATGCAAAACTTATGACAAGATCACATTCTTAGGCCAGGATATTCTACAGTGCCTCAACATCAGCAAAAATTAGACATTTGTAATATGTAATACATTTGTAATACAAATTCATATTGACCCTGTTACTTTTGTTACTACTCTACAGTAGCTCTTGCAAGGCAAGTAGAATCTCTAAGCTTACCATATAGCATGACTCTTAAATAAAGGAACTCTTCATAGTATTAAAGTGCCAGACCAGTCTTTCAGCAGATGGAGTTAATTAACAAATGCAGCATACCAGGCCAGTAAAGAATGTCCCGAAACAGTACAAACTGAAAGCAGAACTTCATATGTGAAATATCAGTTCCATACAATTTGCTAATTGTTTTCCCTTTAAAATCTTATCTTTCTCAAATTCACCTTGTTGACTACCCAAGCATATAATATGGGAAATTTATACTCACAAAGTGTGTATGGTGGGGAAGGTAGGGGAATCTGTAGCTTTTTGGTGGAAATTTTTTCATGAGATTTCCTGTTGATTTGTTCTACTTAGGTATCTAGCTAGTTTTCATTGGCAGGATTTACTGCTGTTGAAGGGCTGGAATGCTGAAGGGTTTACACACACACAGAGACACACGCAGAAAGAGAGAGAGAGAGAGAGAGAGAGATCTCTGATTTACGTGCTTTGGCAATTCTAAAAATGCCAAATCTAAGTCAAATGCAGCACATGAGGAAGATTATTTCTCTTTCATAGCACATACCTTAGGTAAGTACTGTGTGTGTGTGTCAAATTCTATTTTATCTACTCTCCTACATAAAGGGGACCAACAGTACTTATAAAATAGTCTCCTGGAATGTTAATGGCCATAATAATCTGCTAAAAAAAAAGAAGATGCTTAATTATCTTAAGAAGCTACCTCCTGATACTGCAGGCATACAAAAGACTCATCTCACAGGTGATGAATCAGCTACATTAAAATAAAATTTGGACTGAAGAATATATTTTGCATCCTATCAAAGGAAAAAGCAAAGAGAAAATAGAAAACTCTTCATTCTAAATTATGCCATCCTTATCTGACAAAAAGAGTAGAGATGTACCTATATCTGGAAATATAAACAGACAAGGAACTATCAGATTTGTCTCCTAAAAAGAATGGCTCAGGTGAGAGGATCTCTCCCACATCCTCTGCAGTGAAGGCAGATTCAAAGAATTCATTTAGCTTCTCTGCAAAGGCTCTGTCTTCCCTGAATGCTCCTTTAGCACCTGGATTGTACAGTGGCCCCACTGACTGTTTGGCAGGCTTCCTGCCTCTGGTGTTTTTCAAAATAATTTTGCTGTTAGTTTTTGTGTCTTTAGCTAGTTCCTTTTCACATTGTTTCTTGACCTGCCTTATTATACATTTTCACTTGACTTGCCAGAGTTTATGCTCCTTTCTACTTTCCTCACTGGCATTTGACTTCCAATTTTTAAAGGATGCCTTTACTGCCCCTTTTTCTCTGCTGTTTAGTCATGGTGGCATTTTTTGAGCCTATGTTTTTTTAATGATTTATTATTTTTGTTATTAATTATTAATTATTATTATTATTTGGGGTATACATTTAGTTTGAGCCTCTGTTATGGTGATTTTAAATAGTTTGACTGCAGTTTACAGGCATTTCACCTTTGTACTGTTCCTTTCATTTCCATTTAACTAGCTTCCTCATTTTTGTGTAATTCCCCTTTTTGAAGTTAAATGGTACTCTGGTGGGTTTCTTTGATATTCCCCCCTTACAAGGATGTTAAATTTAATTACATTTTTGTCACTACTACAGAGGAGTTCAGCTACAGTAGAACCTCAGAGTTACCAACACCTCAGGAATAGAGGTTTTTTGTAACTCTGAAATGTTCATAACTCTGAACAAAACGTTATGGTTGTTCTTTCAAAACTTTACAATTGAACATTGACTTAATGCAGCTTTGAATCTTTACTATACAGAAGAAAAATGCTGTAAGAAGCATCTTTAATTATGACAACAATAGAGAACTGGACCTGATTAAAAAAGAAACTTGGAAAAATAATCAAGTTAACAATAGTTACCTCAACTACTGGAAAGCCTAATAATTGAGAAAGTAGCTTATCAGAAAATATTATATACTACTTTATTTCAGAGTTTATTCCACTGAGGAACATCAGGAATAGAAGGGATTTTTGTAATTTCCTTTTGTAATTGTTTCCAGCTGTGTAGTGTTTCAACAGAAAAAAAATGACATACAAATAACTCAAGACATAACGGAATTGAAGACAGTTTTATTCCAGGATTCTCCATGGAAAGGAATAATAGGTAGAACAAAGTGAACAAAATAAGCTTTAAAGAATGGGGGGAAGCAGTTGACTTCTAAATATAAGAAGAATGTAATCAGATAATATATACGGGATACCATGCTACTGCCTATAATTTGATGGGAACACCATATCACCCGTACATAGATTCTGTTCCTCTGCTTCCAGATAATAGGCTACGGAAATTACATTGTTGGAGAAACTGCAGTGGAGAAGGGAGCTTGGACCAAATTATATGGTACTGTCCCAAAATATATAGACATATTGCCAGAAACAGTACCTGTCACCAAAAATGAAAGGTATTGAGATCTCCCTGCTGGAAATAATGAGGAAAATATAATCCAGAAATAACAGATGCCAGAACACAGAAAGATGTACAAAGTTTTTCACGGAGAAACACACTACTGTCAGGACATGGAGGTTAGCACTTCCGCCTTCTTATAGAAAGTGGTTAAGAGTGGGTGGCAAGTGGCAACAGGTGGAAATGGAGTGCCACACGTATTTGTTTCAAAACAAACTGAAGAAATGTAAAGCTGCATGATCTCCTTTCTTAAGTGACATGGCAGAGCATTCTTAGGTGTTGCAGCACAGGAGACAGAGACAAAAGGTCAATTTAAACTGAAATTGGACAGACCCAACTCAGCCTTTGTGAAGTATCAGAGATTTTCCAGGTGCCCTGTGTCACTGGAGTATGGTGTACAACTATTATGGTATGCAGATATTGTTTATAGAGCTCAAATGTTTATAGAGCTAGATAGATCATGACCTGTTGTTATGCAGGTGTAGGGGGAAAGAAAGGGAGAGAGCAAGAAACCTTCCTCAGCCCTTGAATCATCAACAAGATTTGCAGCCCCTGCACTTGGGGGAGGACAGAACTGCATCTAAGTTGTGCCCCACCAGGAGTAGACCACCACCGCCTGTGCCTACAGAGTTGTGAGGAGGTAACTATGCTGCACTTCTACATGTGGTAGAAGTGTCCATGCTCCCCCATGCACTAGAGAGCTCTGGGGGGCTTTCTGCCTATCATAGACTGAAGGGTCTTGGTGATCTTCCTGGAATGATATCCCACACCACCTCCAGCTCAGGGTTGTGCCTTAAAAGGCACAGTCTAGCCCACAGTGAGTATTAGACTTAAGATAGATCATAGAATATTTATCAATATTATATATTTGTATTACAGCAACACCTAGAAGACTCAACCAAGACTGGTACTCCATTGTGCTAGGTGCTGTACAAGCACAGTGAAAGACAGTTCATTCCCAGAAGAGCTTACAGTTTAAACAGACAATAAAACAAAGGTTTGGGGATGAGATATGAGTACAGGGAACAATGTGGTGCTTGTAATATATTTAATGTTGTTTTTCCTTTGAGTTTTTGCTGTTTGTTATTTAATAGTTTTCTTTTTCTTTTTAGCTTTGTCTAATAGTTCCAGAGCAGATGAGCTCAAAGGAAGAAAGGTTGAAGTCTCAAGTCAATGTACAGGTGTGATTATTCTAAGAATGTTTACTCACAGTATATTTTGTATCTGATTCTGATGTATTGACAAGACCTCAATAAAAAGCTACATTGAAAAGCCAAAACTTTGAACTCAGATTCTGAAAAAAAGAGAAATTACTCCTCATTTATAAGCACCAAAATCCTCTCCAGCATTACAAATATGACATACATATCTATCTTGCATCTTCAATAAAATATTACTAAAATTTTATACCTTGATATTTTATACAGAGCAGCAAGATAGTTTCAACTAAAGACTTGTCTACATGGAGAAATTGACATAACTATTTTTATAATTGTTCCATGAAAACTCTGCTGATATAACTCCCCAGGTGAGGACACTATTCCAGAATAAAACTGATTTTAGAACAAAAAGGACTTCAGTAGGTGGTAGGCATCTAGGCACTTCTGAATATCCCATAGACATCTATCTGCATCTGTAGGCGTCTAACGACCACTGACTAGCAATGAGGCTCGTAGGGCCCAGCTTCTCAAATGTATTTAGGCACCTAACTCCCATTGAAACCAACAGATGTTAGGAGCCTAAATACCTTCAATGATCTGGGCCTAAGTGCCTAAACCCCCTTTGAAAATGGGACTCAGGCTCCTAAGTCACTAGTTTTAAAAAAATTATTCTGTATCCCTTCACCACCACTGAACTTCAGGTACCTCTGGGACGGAAGGTGACTACAAACTATTCCACAACACTCTGCTTATGGAGCAAGGAGAATGGTGACTGAGGACATTGCAGAAAACTCTGCTTTTAGTAAAACTGAAAGCAATGAAACATTGAACCAGGTAAATTTATGTCTGTGTAATTCCCATGCTGGTAATCACTGATCTTGCCTGCATGTCTAAGGTATTAATTACACTTGGGAATATAATAGGTTCTTATCTTGCCAATAACTACTATAATAAAGTAGTGATCGCATGAATGTTCATGTGTTGATAAAGTAGTATCTGTTGTAGTAACTTGGCAAAAGGCATAACTGTTTTGCTATAAATTATTAAAAATCATTCGGAAAGGACTGATATTCCCCTGCAGCACAATGGCTATGTGCATGATACACCAAATGGACGTTCTGGATGCCTGCCTGCTGCAGCCTAGCTGATTTGCCCCATAACATGTGAAGGTTTGATTGTATGTTGGTATGAAATCAATGCCTAATGGCCCAAAAGAGCTCCTGGCATACTTTCAAAACATTTCATGGTTTTTGCTTTCACAGTTGTTCCCAGGCCTTAGTTTATCCTCCACCAAAACTCCTGTTATGAATGTTGCCCTGTAAGTGTTTACTTAAAACTTTTGTACACAAGCTATTTTTCAAAAAAGAATCTGTTTGTGGTTTTAAGAAAACATATACAGCAGGCAATGAATGCCTTACATAAAAGTGAAATAACGATCACAACATTTTTGGTATAACTGCCATGCAATTAATCTGTGTGCACTGACAGTTGTGAGGTAAGCCTCTTACAAGTGTTTGTCTCCTTAGGAATTCCTCTGTATTTAAATAGTGATGAAGAAATGACTGGTCTGTTTAACCACAGAAAATTCTGAGCAGCTGCCTCTGCAGTTATTAGCTCAGCCTCCTTGAACAAAAATTTACAATAGGGTGGCATTACTCCCAACTTACACAAGTGTTTTGTTAAATCTTCCTTGTCCTGTGGAGAGTCATATATAAAGTGATCATGCAGAAATACTAGCCTCTTTAAAGTTATTGAGTCAATTAATTAAGTTGCTGTGACTGACAAACTTGCAATCAGAATATGGAACACATCAGTTCTTATAATTCATTAAATGAAATTATTTATGGACAAAAAACTAACAAGAGCCAATCTGCGAACTAGTGTAACACCCTGTGAAGTTTGGAGGTGCCACGTCTCTTATGCCAGATTTTGCAAGATTAATATATGATGGTCAGACAATTTGTTCCATTTACCTCATCAATTATATCTGGGATGTGTCCTTACCTGGGTTTTTATGTTATTGTAAAAATCATATAAAACAAATCTTCTAAGCCTAGGCCAGATGTCTATAGCTTTCTACTGCTTCTGGCAAAGAAATCAAAGCGCTGTGACGATATTGAAAAAAGATATGGAAAAACTCTCAGCTAACTCGTCCTATTGCTGGCTGGCAGAGTCTGTATATATATATATATATATATATATATATTTTAAATACCAGAGGTTCCATTAGTTATTCCTATGGTCTTCAAAGATGCCATCTGCTGGACATGGGTTCACACACACTGGGTTAATCCAGAACTGTCACAGAGGGCATATGGTCAAGAGGAGAGAGAGCATATGGTTTGGGGAAGGGCATTTGCTTTAGCTGCTGAACCCACCCCAGCTGGCTTATCTGTTGAGTAAGCCTAAGATTTCATTGAGGAAGACTGCCTGTCTGCCGGGGGTGGGGTGGGGGTGTCAATATAAAGTGTCCATGCTCAAGCCAACACGCTCAGATCAAACTGAAATCTATACACTGAGGTTGTTTTCTTTTTAGAATGGGTCAGAAAATAAGTAAAAACCTAGGTAAGAGAAAGCAGTCTCTGGAAGTAATTCAAATACAATTGAAATAGCTATCCATGAACCATGGCACAGACTTCTAAATAGAGACTCATTAAAGATGTCTAATACACAATATAGTATTTGATTATCATACAGCTCAGCAGGAGACCAACCTGCAGACTTTATTCAATTAACCTTAATGGGTCTATGCACTTGTCTAAAGGGCTGAAGAAGCAAGTCCCAAATGATTCCACATTCCTATTCTAATATCCTTGTGGGAGTGTTCAGTGAATCCCTGATGGTTGTGATGTATATTTGCTTTCTTTGGCCCTGATTCAGCAAAGCACTTATGTACCTGCTAAAGGGCTTTGGTGAGTCAGAGCCTTGATTATGACATTTAAAAAAAAATTGAAGGGAAAAAAGAGGAATGGATCAAAAAAGAGCTTGGATGGAAAAATCTAAGTGGAAAACCAAGTCTTATATCTCCATCTCTGATCACCCAGAGGGGATGCAATGACTGAAATATAGACAGTACAAAGGTTGGTTGGTTCTCACAGTTGTCTTAATTACCAATTCTATTTTCATTACATTCAACCAGAATTCAGCCAGGGAATCATTAGAGAGGGACAGTGTCCCATTTATTTATTTATTTGAGACAGACATTGTTTTCCCTCAGCTCTTTATACTCTAATCACCACCGATGGTGGGGGATGAGGGAGTGAATTTATGGCAGTTTATAATGGAAAGAATTAGGAAACTCATGGCTTTGTTATGGCAAAAAAAAAAAAAAACCAAAGTAACATTCTAGTTTTTAAAGAATGGGTAATGGGAGGAGGTGGAGTGGTGAGGAAGGATGGTCTTTTGGTTAAGGCACTGGACTGGGATTCAGGAGATCTGAATTCCCAGCTCTGTCACAGACTTCCGGTATGACCTTGGGTAAGTCACTTAATTGTTCTTTGTCTCTGTAAACTGGGATAGTATTTTATTTTTCCTACCCTTGTCTGTCTTTTCTAATTAGGTATGGCTTGCCCCTGGTTGCACAGGAAGTTTATGGCAGAGCTGGGATTTTAACCCAGATCACCTAAATCTCAGTCCAATGCCTTAACAACAAACTGCAAAGGGACTTTAATGGGATTACATATGTGTAAAGTTAATCATGTGCATGTTTTCAGGATTGGGGTTCTATACCATATATATGGACACACACACAGAGGCTACCTAGTATGATGAGGCCCTGATGTTGGATGGGACCTTCAGACACTATTACAAAGAAGAAGGTGAAATCATGACACAAAATCCTTTAATTGAAGTTACTTGTGTGAAATTATGAGAAACATCAAATAAAAAGATCTTTTATTTCACACTACAAATTATTCAAAGTCAGATAATATTTAGTTGCTATTTTTAAGCCATTTTAATAGCCACCATGAAATACATTGGACATACCAACCCTGATCCTGCAGACAGTTAAGCATGTTCATAGCTTTACTCATGTGAGTATACCTAAGTAAAAGGGGCTACTCAATAGTTCCTTATATGCATAAATGTTTGCAGGATCAAGCCCTTAACAATGACAAATGCTGTCAAACTGTGGTAAGCCAAGGAATCTGGTGACAAACACATTTGGCACTTCTAAAAATAGACTTTTGATCTGTAACAAATATATCCTTTGTATTTGAAAAATGAGCCTAGTCTCTGTTCTGTTAGAAACACAATAAAAAAAAACACTTCTTCAATTAGCCGATTTCTTTTGGTTTGGACTAGACTCATGAAAGTTGTCAGGAGGAATAAGCACAGCTCTGGGCAGTGTATCTGCATGGATCGGAGATGGTCCACGACTGGGGCTCCTCAGCACTATGGTAATTCAAATAATATTGATCCCCACAAAAACAGATGCTATTTTCTGTTGCCTTTTCAGTGGTGAATGTTTTTTAAACTGGAGAATGTTTTCCAACAGCACACGTTTGAAGACAGATGAATGTGGGGCTTACACCACTTTACAGTTTGCTTTGAAACTAGAAACCATAAATATCTAATGACAGCATAGGCCCCACCCCTGCTCCTGCACAGGGCGCTGCTGGTGTGGAGCTCAGTTTAAACAAGAGATTCTCACCATTTATGTGAAGTGAGGTTCTATTCTGAAAAGTGACTGAATGACCAGTGCTTGTCTACATGGTGCATCAGATGCGGGTGTAAACGCCAATGTGCACCAGTGTAGACTCTGCTGGTGTGGGTTAAGGTAGTACTGTTTAATGTAGGACTACATTAATCCATACTAGGGAACTTTTAATGCACACCAATAGGGTTCAGTCGGGCCAGTTAGTGCATAACACACTGGTGTGCATTGGAATTTACACTCCAGCTGGTGCAGACTAAGGCATCATGTAGACAAGACCTTTGTAAAAATAGCATCTTTTTACTCAAAGATGTGCTCTGGGTATACCCAATGTCCTATCTGTTCATTTTAGTGACAGAAATATGGCTTTGATCCCACAAGTTGTTCTGCAGGATTGCTGACTAGTGCCCTAATCCTGCAACAATTTATGCAGGTGCTTAACATTAAGTCCCTGATTAAGCATGAGTTAGTTTTCCCGTGTTTCCAATGGAACAGAAAGGATGCACATTAAGCACCATTGAGTTCCATTTATTATATGCATAAATGTTCAAGAGGGTCTACTCATGGTGTTTGAAGTTAAGCACATGGGTAAGTCTTTGCTGGACTATGATAGCTCTGTAGGCCTATGTTTTTGCCTTTTACTCCTACAAGCCCTACACAGCCATCATAGATCAGACAGTGTGTGCTGGTAAGGGTGAGTGTGTGTTTTACCAGCAGGATTGTTGACTAATTCCAGTACTGTACACCTGGGCAAACCTACTGAGGGACATAGGATTACACAGGTGTTGCTGAGGGTGCCACCTGCAGAACCTTTTTTATTGGTGCAGAATCAGAAATAAGTACCCCACCTTAAATCCTAAGGTGAGTTTGCAGGGCTGACAATTAGGGAGGAGGAAATAATTTATCTTTTCTGTCATAAATGGAGCTGATTTGATAGGGGAAATAATTGCTATTGAACCTCATGACATGTCTAGAGAGGCTTTTTCTTTCCCAGAGGAACAAAGTACAAAGAAATGTTATCATTTACCTCATTTGTAATTGGCTTTTCCTAAAGGAAACATGAACTGTTTTTCTTTTAATTCACTATGGAGCTTCAGCAATACTAGTGCTTCCTCATGCTCCTCTGCAGAGAGGATCTTTGTGAGGAATCAGGACCCAGTATAATCAATGGTAGAAGGTTGTAACCATCTTTTTTTTTTTTCCTTCCCACCCTGTGTTACTATTGACTTCAGCTGGAGTAAAATAGGGATCTATCTTTTACTTAATATACTAGTTTATTCTTTGATGCTTATAGCAATGCTAAAGAAAACATTGAACTGCTTTTCTTATTCTGATATTAGATTGTAGAACTGTGTGTTTAGATGAAATAAAAAGTTATCTAGGGAATTCACTTGTGGAGAAAGTACCTTACATTGAAAGGAACTGGATGGGGGACACCTTTGCTTTCTTTTAAGTGTTTTTGGAGAAAGCTTATATATAAGCTAGGCCATCTTTGTAGGTTTATATATTTAAAAAAAAACGTGTGTGTGCGTGTGTGTGTCGCGCACCATGATTGCTACCAGGGCCCTGACTGTCTTCATTCTGCTGACCTGCTGCTTCCTCTGCGCTGCTGCTGACACCCAGATATCACTGTCCACTGCTTCCCAGGGGAAGTTTTGGGGTGAGAGTGCCTCTGGGGCATGTGTGACCCACCTAGACCTTTCCTGGGACCCACCTTTTGGGAAACACTTCTAATTCAAAGCCCTCTGTTGTAAACATTTCCTGTGGAAAGCTATTTATAAACCACAGCATATCCTCCTCCTCCTTCCCCCTCAAAGTCCTGTCAGTCTTGGATCTGACCTTCATGCTCTTCCAGTTTTTTCAGGCTCTTTGCAATTTCAGACTGATCATGGACCAAGACCCCATTGTGCTAGTCACTGTGCCAACACAGAACAAAAAGATGGTCCCTTCCCTAAACAGTTTACAATTTAAGTATAAGGGCAAAAGACATCCAATTGATACTGACCGTGCAATGGGGGAGCACAAAGAAACAATAGGACAAAGAAACAAACTTCTGTGTTAAGTCTGAGTAACTGTGCAAACGTTTGCTATGATCACACATCCCTATATAAGCGCACACCTTTATTCTTAATGGCTGAGAAATTGTAACTTTTCATCTCCTTCTGAAAGAACTGGCTACGGGTGCCCCCTGCAGTTACTTTAGTGCCATCAACACACAGATTTCCTAGTAGGGGATGTTTTAAAGGTACTATGGACTGTTTTCTGTCAGCTAATCATTTTAATAACATGTTCTTTTTTTCCTTTTGACCTGGAGTTTATGGATTTTGGCTTTACAAGTGACAACTGGTTCTTCATCTATTAGAACGTGCTACCACTGTGCCTGCTAGTCTGTTTTTGTTTTTATTCACATGAAAACCTCATTTTATTTTCTTGCTGGACCGTGTTTTCTCTTACAACATATTTCATTATCAGTAGGGCCCTACCAAATTCGCGGTCCATTTTGGTCAATTTCACGGTCATGGGATTTTTAAAATCATAATTTCATGGTTTTGGCTATTTAAATCTGAAATTTCACAGTGTTGTAATTGTAGGGGTCCTGACCCAAAAAGGCGTTCTGGAGAGGTTGTAAGTTATTGTAGGGGGGATTGTGGTACTGCTACTCTTACTTCTGCACTGCTGTTGGCGGCAGCACTGCCGTCCGAGTTGTGGCTGCTGGCCGGGAGCCCCGCTCTGAAGGAAGAGCCGCTGCCAGCAGCAGTGCAGAAATAAGGATGGGATGGTATGGTATTGCCACCCTTACTTCTGCGCTACTGTATGCCGAGCTGGGCCCTCAGTCAGCAGCCACCACTCTCCAGCCATCCAGCTCTGAAGACAGCAGTGCAGAAGTAAGGGTGGTCTGGTATGGTATTGCCACCCTTACTTCGCCTGCTGATGGCAGGGCGCTGCTTTCAGAGCTGGGCGCCCGGCCAACAGTCGCCACTCTCCGGCTGCCCAGCTCTGTAGGCAGCTCAGAAGTAAGGGTGGCAATACTGTGACCTCCCTAAAATAACCTTGTGACCCCCCCTGCCCGCAACTCCCTTTTGGGTCAGGCCCCCTAATTTGAGAAATGCTGGTCTTCCCTGTGAAATCTGTATAGTATAGGGTAAAAACACACAAAAGACCAGATTTCACAGTCCATGACATGTTTTTCATGGCCGTGAATTTGGTAGGGCCCTAATGATCAGATTTATCGCTGGCATTGCAGGTTTTAAAAAACCCATCACCTTGAATGATGTACTTCCATTTATAAACTAGACAAGGGAACAACAGGTCACAGTGGGCTGATACTCAAAGGACTGGCTCACCTATTCTATCATTTGTGGTTGAGCACCAGAAATAAGGCCAGTTGCTCAAATGGTGTAAATTGGCACAGTTCCAATGCAGTTATTAGAACATAGTTTCCAGATTTTGATCATGATATAAGTAATTGCTTTTCTTTCAAAATGTGCCAGTTATTTGCTCCTGAGAAGCTGTAAAATGTCACATGTACCTAAATGGAGTCTGTTTTCTGAAAATTTGGACCCTCTTGGCTCTAAAAGCGCTTTCTCTTAGAACATACTTGCCTAGAATTTGGAGTTTTAAAATATTTTATATTCACAAATTCAGTACAAGTCTTAATCAAAGAATTAGCAATATTTTACAGAGTTAAATTGAGACAATTTTATACTGACTATTCCTCACCCTTTGGAATGTGTGTTGTTTTTTTTTAATGGGGGAGACAGTGTCTTATTTTTGTAGTGATGATGCAATCATTTTAGATATAATGAAATCTTATGGGGTTTAATCAGTTGTAATTAAGGTAGTAAAACTAGTTGGTTTCCCTGAGAAGTCACGAGGATTGTAGTCTACATAGCTGCAATGTTTCAGGAAGCAGATGTAACCACATGTTTTGAGCATAAGTATGGACACGTAGGTGAAACAATTTGTATGCACAAAACCCATTTGTGCGTGAACAGTTCATCAACTATGCCCAGGCATTATAGTATTTCAACTGTGTGCACAGATATTAGCATACCAAAATGCATATGCACAAAATTGTGCACACAGAGACCTGGAGGTCTGGTTGAGATTGCACTGAAAAATAGGTCAAACATCTTTGAGAGCTCTGATGTACAGGTACAGGCCTGTTGGGTTTATGCCCTCTGCCAGCAGGTGGAAATGGGAACATACCAGATATGTGCCTAGTTTTATAAGCAGATTTTCCCACATATCAGCAATAGAATATGATAACTTACTCAGCTGACAGCACATTAGGAGGTCTTAAAAAAACTTGCAGAATCAAATAGTTTTTTATTAAAAGAACATGTCATACTGCATACATCGCAGTAGAGGGAACTACAAGCTTCCCACACAGGAGATCCATTCAGAACATAATGAGGCCTTCACCTAAAAATAGCACACAGTGCAGAAAAACATCACTGAGAGAGAGGCGTTCATATAAAATGCAGCCCTTGAGCTTGTGAACTAGAAGGAGATCACATCAGAGTCAATAAAAGCACTGTATGAGTCAATGTCCTTCCCCAGAAGGGCTGTTCAGACACATATGCCATTACCAGAAGCGCTCTTCCAAAAATTAACTAGAGACAGATTCCAGCAGCCTGAGTAAGGCACTGAATGAGAGGTGGAGATTTAGAGCCAGATTGTGATCCCATTACTTATGCTGGGTACTATATAATCTAACCCTTGGATCGTAAACTCTTCAGGACAAATACCATGTTTTTTTGTCTGTTACACACAATATTACACAAATTTGTACTTCTCCTCAGCAACAACAGCAAGAACAAAAAAGCCAGGGTACAAAAAGCCAAGGCATTCAGCTACCATGGAGACGGGCATGCTATAAGACCCTAAACATGGTGCAGCAGACTATACAATACTCACTATCACCCACTATTTAGACAGGACTGTCTCTACTGTTTCCCACTCAAAGCACTGACTCAGGAGAGAAATCCTTAGCGGAGGAAGTCAGTGGCATAGCCAGGTGGAGGGAAGAGGGGGAGTGGGGGAAAAAAAAAAGATGCCACCCGCTGTGGCGCTTTTACTGATGGGGCAGCTCTCTGGGACTTCGGCGGCAGGACCTTCACTCGCTCCGCAGGTCTTCGGCGGCATTTTGGCGATGAAGCTTCCGTGCCGCCGAAGACACCCGAAGCGAGTGAAAGTCCCGCCGACGAGGTGCCGCCGAAGACCCGGAGCGCCGACCCGTCAGTAAAAGCGCCGCAGGGGGTAGCACTTTTTTATTCGCTCCCGGGTGAATAAAATTAAAAAGGTGCTACTTGTGCTTGGTGGGGGAGCAGCTGCTCCCCCGCTTCCCCTCTAGCTACGCTACTGCGATTATCTGAAAGTTTCAGATGTCCCCCAGGCTGTTCAGATAAACAGGAGCATACTGTATACACAGTTATGTACAGATGCAAAATAATATAACCCTTTCCCAATAGCTACTCGGATATTACAGGGAGGAGCACCCACCTACAGAAGGCTTCATCAGATACTGATAGGATGTACAGTTTGTAGAATCTGAAGGTGGTATGAATAAATGTCCAGCTGGTTACTTTACAAATGTCCTTGTATGAGGAATGTGATATTTCTGTCCATGGAGCTGCCACAACTCTGAGGGAGTGAGCTCTAATATTGCAAGACAGAGTTACGTTTTTTGACTTTATGCTTCTGAGATATAATATCTCAGCCACCTGGAAATGGAAGTTTCGAAGTTCCTTTGATGCTGGAGAATAAAGAACAAAGAAAGCACTTGTCATGACTCCTCTTCTTCATCAGGGAGAGGCCATTAAGCCATGCAATTAAAAAACATTTAAAAAAAAATAAATTGAGAGGGAGCATCCTTGAAATGCCATCCACCCATGTTAGCATTCAGGGGTGGCCAAACTTACTGACCCTCCGAGCTGCATAAGACAATCTTCAAAAGTTTGAGAGCTGGAGCATGCCAGCCAGAGCTTGGGGCTTCAGCCCTGGGGTGGCGTGGTGAGGCTAGGGGCGCCTGCCCTCAGGGGAGGAGGCTCTCAGGGCTTCAGCCCCACAGGAGGCACCTGCCAAGGCTCAGGGCGTCAGCCCTTGGGGGAGGGGTTCCTGGGGCTGAAGCCCTGGCAGGGACGCACTGTGGGGCTGAAGCCTCAAAATCCCCCTCTCCGCTGGGCAGAAAGCACTAGCTCCACTCCCCTGCCACAGGGCGGAAGCTCTGAGCTCCCCCCATCTGGTAGGTGGAGAATGGTGGGTTTTTTTTGGGGGGGGGGGACTCCGCAAGCTACACTTTAATTGTAAAAGAGCCACATGCGCTTCGCGAGCTGCGGTTTGGCCCTCCCTTTAGCATTGCTTGTGAAGGCGTGTGGGGGCAATAGGGTGTCAGATAGGAGTTTTTTGTTTGCTCTTCCTGGCCTGATGACCCCCATATTTATTTTCATGTGTGAAGGAGGGGGCTGAGATATGCTTGCTTGGAATTGGCTACATTTCAAAGGCCATATAGTGAGGAGATCCCACGTTTGATCCGTACTGCCAATGCCCCTGCGTGGGTTGGTGTTACAAGTGGTGGCCCGTATTAGTGTCTTGATTCTCTCCCCTTCTAGTTTATTTCCTTTGCTAAAAGAAGGTCTGAATGGTAAGTAGTTTGAGACCACTAACCTAATTAATGCATCATGATTCACACTTGCAAATAGAATATATATTACATTTTAGGGTTGATAAATTAGAGATATACATATTAAAGAACGTTAAGTCCTCCTTTCAGAATGTAGCTGAACAGCGTACAGCATCATATGTCAGGATGGGGGTCTTAGACAAAAATGAGCATTGTATGCAACAGAAGAGAAGTCAGCTCTGTCATTACATACAAGTAAATTCATATGTTTATGTAGCACTGCAATTAAAGAACAGGTGACATTTGCAAATAAGTATGAAATAACTAATCAGTGTTCGCTATTGGGCAACTAACAAGTAACCAGTATCTTTAGGGAGCACAGTGTTGTATAATCTCCTGGCACTAAAAAAATGTGTTGGAAGTATTTGTAATATTCCAAAAATCACCTTATAATGACAGTGCTTTTTTGCAAAAAAACATCAACGATTCATATAAGCAATGTCACAGTAAAAACAAAATGGGATTGGTTTATAGCCTTTTGCAAGAAACACATCCCTGATCTCCCCCAGTCCCCCTGCAATTCCTTCTTTGATTCCCCTCCCCGGCCAACCACCCTGATTCTGGACCCCTTCCACTCTGCCCTCCCTCCCTTCTTCCCCCGCCTTCTGCTGGGCCAGCGATTCAGCCACTCTTCTTGGGGCCGTGGGAGGCATATCCTCACAAGAGCTCCTCCTGCAGGCTCCAAAATCCTGTGACTTGCGATTAATTTGCAAGAACTAGCAATACTGCAGTCTGGGGGGGAAGGGAGGGGTGGACCTTGTGGTTACTCTTTAGAGTAGTTTTCTTAAGGGGGAGTGGGTAGGAAAGACTGTGCTGGAGTAGCTCCAGAAGTGTGTGCGCGTGTGGGAAGGTTGCAGCATCCCACGTTTTGTTCAAGGGAGATTCTTGGACATGGCCTGGACATAGGCTGCCCCCCCCCCCCCAGGAGCTTTAGACGCCAACTGTGGTGGTTCTAAGGGAGTCCTTGGCTCAGGTGCTGCACTAGGACTCAGTGCAGAACAGATGGAGGCGGTGGACCCGAGGGCCTCTTACCAGGCTCTCGTTGGTGTCTCTGGGTCCCTGGCAGTAGCTCCCGGCCGCTGCAGCAGGGAGAAGGGCTGGGCAACTGCTTCACGGTCACTCAAATCTGCGAGTGCAGGCTCCAGTGGCTGGTTAGGAACAGGAAGAGTCCTTGAACCTTTGATTTTGGGTTTCAATCTATGTTCCCCCCTCCCGCCACGAGGGAACTGCCACTTGTACTAATCCCAGAGCCACTGCTTCTCCCTCTGCCAGGCCTGAGGGGATTGTGCTGCTGAGGAGCTGCCACTGCTTCCTGCGAGCACTTCCCAGGGAAGTCCTGGGAGGGAGGCTACAGGAAAGCCGGCCCCTGCCTGAGCACTTGAGAGGGGCCTGAGTCTCCACAGAACAGCATAGACAGATCTCCATGCAGCCCTCAAGCAGAGTGGGAGGTGTAGGAGCTATGGTGTCTGGCTTTCCCTCTCTTCTTCACTTTCTCTGCCATTCTGCACTCCTTGTGGGGGAGCATAGAGGGTCCCTGTGACTAGGTAATCCTCCCTGACACAAACAGCAGATCCTCACTGCCTAGAAATTTTAAGCTTTTTCTTCTTAAATTTTGCTCTACAGCAGAGAGTAGCTGGTCTCCCTATTTGCAGCTGGAGAGCCAGACACAAGCAGGAGGTTTCTGAGGTGAAGTCACACCCCCTCTGCCTCTGACTGACAGCTGTGGTCTGCCTCCAAGGCTGTGCAGAGGAGAGCCCTACTATCAAGGATCTGTGGGCCTCATTATGAAGAAATGAAATGTGGTCTACCCTGACCTGTTAGGGATGAGATTTTACATGCAATACAGGCAAGAATTTCACTCTGGTTGCTATGGGAACCATAACATGCCCAAATTGCACACTCATTAAGCACTAGTTACCACACAGACCAAGACTACTATATACGTTCAAGTAGAATGAGTTACAGTTCACATGGCAGCCATAGTGAGATTTTTTGAGAATGTGTACATAAAAATGTTTGTTTCTCTTCTTATGCTTTTGAATTTACTCAGTTTTAGGAATATTTTATCCTGACTTGCTCAGTAGACTTTGCTTGGAGCTGCTAAGGACTGTGACTTTCTCTACATATTTATAATTCTGAGATCTGTATTCTTGGAGCATGTGAGCACCTCAGCTAATCCTGTAGCTGTAAGCAGGTGGTATATGCATTTTATGCCTGGGATTTATCAAGGTCAACAAGAAAACCCTGGTTAGGGTCAGGTGGGATGCTTTCTGAATCTTTCCATTTCAGTAAAAATACCATCAATAGACTAGAAACGGTTTGGCTCCTCCTAGGATTCTTCATTCTCCTCTCCCCGTTCCAGGCTGGGGGTGCAGCTCCAACAATTCTTCACCCCTCGCAGGCCAAGAGCTGTAGTGAGGGAGAGGGGAGGAGTTACCCTGTCCTTGCTGCTCACAGGAGGGAGCAGACTCAGCCTGAGTTGCTGGGCTCTTTAACTCTCCATTACAGCCCCACCTCTCTCAAGAATGGCTTTGGGTTGCTATGGGGAGAAGAGCGCTCTGCCAGCAGCAGCTCTGATTGGTTATTCTGGCCCAGGAGATGGGCAAGTGGGGCAGGCAACCAGTCAGAGGGCTGGAGTTTCTCACATCACTCATAATAAATAAATAAAAATCTCAAGATTTGGCAGCACTGCCCCCTTCTAGACTGCCAAATGTATAATTTTTAATAAATCATTGCACAATTTTCCTTCAGTTGATTCATGTAAATTTTAAAAAGCCTAGAAAAAAGTTATGTAAGCAAACTCCTTTTCTTCAGCTTAAACCAAACTGCTGCTGTGATGAGTAAGTAGAGCTACTGGTTCCAACAATGCTTTGAGGCTCAGTGTCCCCTCTGACACCACCTGGGGGGCCTCCAGTTTAATGCATCTTGTGCAGCTCCTCTAGGACCAGCACACCAATCCAAATCAGCCCTCAGGTACTTGAGGGCCAAGATTTTATGAACACTCTCTTAGCTATGGGTAATTATGTATAGGACAGACGAATACAGCTTCATTTTCAGTAACTAAGTTGAGATCACAGGACTAGCAACTAAAACTGAACAGGTAACTTATAAACAGCAAGTTTTATATGAAAAGCATTGGACAAAATAGTGTAAAGATTTTTTATTTTGGGGGGGGGAGAGGGGTCAAGAGACCCTTTCTGACCATTAAAAATATATATATATATATATATCAGTTACCTGGCATCTTCAAACTGTGGTGGTGTTTTAAAAGCATTAGGAATTTTTCTGTTATACTGGCTTATGCTTGTACATTTCTGTTTTAACAGTCCTTTGTGGAAATACCCTAAGGTATTACCCCCAATCTGGATTAGTAGGGTGAGTGATTTCAGATTAAGAATGAAGTTATTTTAGAATTACCTGAGAACCAAAATCCCACCCATGTGTACAGACTAATGTTTATTTCCTGGCCTCCTGCAATAGCAGAATTCTTTCCTGTAAGGTTTGTAAGTGAATTATGTAACACAATTATATTGTTTAAATTATGTTCAACAGCCCTCTCACTATTTATTCTCTAAATGGTGCCACAGTAGCACTGTCTCAGTCATCAATTTAGTTCTCTTTGCTTGTATGTTCTTTTGATTATATGAATTGGCATTTTGGAATTTCAGTTAGAAACCTTTTTCTTGGTCATTACAAACTAATGGATACAAGATGCCACCCAGTGGCATTACTTCTACAATACAGAGAAAATGTAATATTCTATAATAGTACAAGCAATTCCAACCCCATGGCAAAAAAACCCCAACAATTACCTGAAGGTGTGTACTTAATGCTAATGAGAGTATGTGCATACATCTGGCAAATACATCCCCCAATGGTAAACTGTTTTAAAGGTGCCATTTTCTGCTTATATTTAAAAAAAAATAATTCTAATCTGAGTATGTGTCAAACATGACCTTTTCCCCCTTAAGTATAATTAAGAAACGAGTACAAATACACTATTCTAAAGTGAACTGCTATTTCTTTAATAAACAATTCCAAGGAGGCAGAAGCAAAGTTTTGTTTTCTTTCACAGAAAATATTAATACAAATCTGTAATAGCAGCATAACTTAATTTACCAAAAAAGGTTGATGTTTGAAAGCCCTAGGAATATGCACACAAAAAAATAGTTCATATCTTTTTATACAAATAAAGGTATTTTCTGAATATGCATAAAGTGACATGACACAGAGCAACATGTTTCTTCACATTGACATTCAAAGTTTAGATGGATCAGTTGCAATGTAAGACCCCCATATCATATTCAGTCAAGCACCATGGCAGATAGTGCATTAAGGTCTCTCATGAATGGATGTTCAGCTAGTATTCGATCAATCTTCTGTCTTTGCTCAGAATCAGGAAATATTTTTATCAATGCTTCCCTTAGTTGTATTGTTTCTGTAGTAGATCTTTGTGGTGGAATTGTTAGACCAGTCTGTATGTTTGGCAAGTTTGGTTCAAATGGAAGCCTGGCAGATGGAGGACCACCATGTACTTGGTTCATAGGTTGTCTATTATTACTGCATGACTTGGGTATTGGCATGAAGTGTGAGGTCCCAGAAGAATGCAGTCCCCCAGTCGGTAGAGTTATTTGTGCTGGTGGAAAATCTCTATAGAACAAAAGTGAAATCTCTGGTAAATTAAGGAAGAGGTGATATTGTTCTGAGTATAAAAAGTGTAGGCAAAATAAAGCCTCTGAACCCCTACATTCTAGTATTCTTCAGATTGTTTTGGATTAAAGATGCAATTCACTTGATTCCATCAAAGTGATACAAAACAGTAAGTACAACAATCTAGCTAAGGGACTTCAAATCTGAAACCTAAGAGATGGTAACATGGATTAGCATTAGATATGACTGACTATGATGCACGTTTTAGACAGGTAAAGAGTGCTCAACATACAGCAAAACATTCAAGTAATCAGTTTAATATTTTTGCAAAATGCCATGTACTAACTTCAGTATTACTTAGTTATAGTAGAGATGGATTAAAAAAAACAACAAACAAAAAAACCACTATTAAATCAGCCAGTTCATTACATAAACTATCATACATGATGGCTGAAAATCAGCCAACAACTATTTTTATCTTGATCTCTCTAATGAAATAGTCATGTTTTTAAAGAGTTACGTGTTTATTATGATCGTCATCATTAATATAAATACTGTAGTATTTTCATTTCAAGCTTTAAGGTTAAGTGTCAAGAACCCCCAGATCAGGGCTCTCTCTATTCCAAATGCTGTAAATACTGCCACTACTTATCTGTTCAAGAAGCTCAGTCCCAGGTTTACAATGGCTCCAGTGGCTCTATGGAGCCGGGCCTATGCTCAGAAGGGACTCCGGCTGCTCCACTTGCACTGCACCCCGAGACCCCGCTGGCTCCCCCCACCCACCACTTGCTCCTCTTGGCCTACCCGCCTGCTGCCTCCTTATCCCCACCCCCCTGCTCCTCTCTTCCCCCTGGCCGGACCCCAGTGCACCTCCAGCTCTGGGCGGTCTCTGCTTCCCACCACCTGTGGGACCCCACCTGTCTTCCCGGAGCTGAGCCGCCTAGGACTGGTGCAGAAGCCTGGACAGTCTCAGCCAGGGTCAGGGGTGGGGTGGGGGAAGGGGACAGTGCGGGGAGATTGGGTGGGCCCCTCCAGAGGAAGTGTGTCTGATCACACCACTCCCAAAGGACCATCTCTGGCTGCACTGCCAGCTCAGCCTGGCAGACACAGTTGCCTCCCAGCAGGGCCAGTGACTGCGGCCGGGAGGCAGGGCATGGGGGAGTGGGTTTCTTGTGGGGTGCTGGGCTGTGATGGGACAGGGAAAATGTGTATGTTGGAGCACTAGGGAATGGGGGTTCTGTGTGTGTGGGGGTGCTAGGCAGTTGTGATGGGACTGTGGGGTGCTGGGCAGGCATGGTGTTGTGCAGGGTGCTATGGATTTGAGTGGAGGGGGTTGGGTGGTGCTGGGATAGGGAGTCAGGAGGATGTTGGGGGGGGGGCTGTGTGGCGTGGTATGGGCCCACCCCCCGAGGGGAAGGGGCATGCTGGCAGCACAGGGCCGGGCGGACCACTGTGTGTCTGGCAACTGCTGGTTTGTAAATAGTTCCTCGCACTGGGCTGGGCGGAGCAGGATTGCCCCTGCCATGCCATGCCCATTTGCCCCTGGCTGGCCCCTCGCTCTGGGGACTGACCTCCACGCGCCATGCTCCATTGCCTCCATGGGGCCCACAAATAAGTTTGGCGCCGGGCCCACAAAAGATTAATCTGGCCCTGCTGCATTCATTTCATTGATTTAGAGACTAGGAAAGTCATTATGTGGTGCAATGGAAAAAAACAAATGTTTGAACTCATGTCTTTGTAGGAATATAAAGGAAGATCTGATTTTTAAATATATTTCTAAATTATGGTAGTAAATTTAAATCTACACATTTTAAAACAAATTAAGATTAAAAATGAAATAGATTAAAAAGTCATTTAGTTCCAGAAGTCTTGGCAGGCATTGTTAATAGTATGATGTAGTAACCTGAGGGCAGCTTGGAAAATGAAAATAGAAATAGGAAAAAAGTTGTGTGTCTCCCATGTGCAGAAGATACCGTTAATTTGTCTATTTATCTTAGGTTTTTCTACAGTGCTCCTATCATCCAAATGCTGATCATCAGTAAGGGGTAATCAAGGATATATTTAGATGAACTGATTCTATTTCTTATGAAACAGAGTCTCTAGTTACGCATCATAGGTTTGTGTAATACCAACATGCTATGTGGACCACCACATTTATGTCAACGCCACCACAATCAAACCTCAGAGGAAGTTACTGAGGCACTTGCCTTACTTATTGTGAGACCCTGGTTAGATCCATGTAACATCACCACCACTTTTTGAACAGACTAAGGTAACAAAAAAGAACATTTTTTCCTGTAAAGCTATTACATCTTTAGAGCTCGTGCTCTTAATATATTTTTCATACTGTACACTGACTTTGTTTAAGTAAAAAGAAGAACAGGAGTACTTGTGGCACCTTAGAGACTAACAAATTTATCAGAGCATAAGCTTTCGTGGACTACAGCCCAATTCTTCGGATGCATAACAATTTACTTAAATTTACTTAAGCCATCATGGAGAATCCCCTAGCTACCACCTGAGCTGCAACAAGAGCTGTACCAGAGGAAAGAATTGTGCCCAGGCCTGGAAGGTGTCCAGTCTGAGAAAAACTTACTGAAGCATCTCTGAGGGTGAGATTATCTGTATTCAGTTTGATTAGGCATAGATTTGCGCATTTTATTTTATTTTGCTTGTGACTTACTTTGTTCTGTCTGTTACTACTTTGAACCACTTAAATCCTACTGTCTGTATTTAATAAAATCACTTTCTATTTAGTAATTTACTCAGAGTATGTATTAATACCTGGGGGAGCAAACAACTGTGCATATCTCTCTATCAGTGTTATAGAGGGCGAACAATTTATGAGTTTGCCCTGCATAAGTTTTATACAGGGTAAAACGGATTTATCTGGGTTTAGACCCCATTGGGAGTTGGGCATCTGAGTGCTAAAGACAAGCGCACTTCTGTGAGCTGTTTTCAGGTAAACTTGCAGCTTTGGGCCAAGTGATTCAGACCCTGGGTCTGTGTTGGAGCAGACTGGAGTGTCTGGCTCAGCAAGACAGGGTGCTGGGGTCCTGAGCTGGCAGGGAAAACAGAAGCAGGGGTAGTCTTTGCACATCTGGTGGCAGCTCCCAAGGGGGTTTCTGTGATCCAACCCGTCACAGTGGCATGTTTAAGTAAATTGCTTCAGGTTTCAGTTAAAGCATTTATTGCCCCTTTTAAGCCTTGGCTCTCAAAGCAGAATGAAGAGACTGCTATACCTAGAACAGCATTCACTCCGAAGGAAGTCCTCTAATCTAGGTCCATTTCTTCCCAAAGGATCATCAGGAATCATGAATATGTCCCCAACAAATGTGTATTGGAGCAACCTGCAACAGTAAATAATAATGAAATAGCTCTACCAATACAATTAGTTTTTTCAACCTCCCACTCCCAATATGTAGAATTAACTACCTCAGGATAGCCATCTAATTTCATAGCCAGAATCAGTGCAGTCTGATCAATGGACTTCTATTCTGCTATAGCTAAAAATGACATTCCCTTTCAAAATCATGAATTAATGGATGATTATATGGAAATGAAAATCCCGCCACTATTCCTGACTACAGTGGGTTCTTAAACTGGAAGGTCTGGGCCACTGCAAAACAAGTGAGAGAGAGAGAAAGGACTACAGAAGATTTTATTATATTATACTTTTATATGTTTAAACTCTCCTTCCTTGTCCGTATATTCAAATGATTACCTCAAGACTCCTACATCATCGCAAGCTGCACAACTGATTGGGATCTGTGACTAAAACACAATAGTGTCTCTCCAGGGGACAGGCACTAAATGCTGACTAGTCTTGTGTGAAGATATTTTTATTTAACGTTAGTTGGCTGCAAATCCTTAGCATTAAAGTAATCAGAAGTTCCCGTGTTTATATATACTAAATACAAACTTGAAATACAATAGTGGAAGAGATTATTTCTGTACCATTTAAGCATCTTCTTCCTATTTAAATCCTTTAATAAAAACTACTTATTAGTATTTTGTCTTCTGAATAGACTATAGGGCCTGTTTCAAAGTCTACTGAAGCCAGCTGGATTCTTTCCATTGACTTGGGATTAGACCCTAAATAATATAGAATAACTGGTGTGTCATTTAAATTTAATATGACACACCCAATTTTTAAGATTTTACATTTAGATTTTAGACTTTGTTTACATAACTTTAAAAAACTAAAAGTTAATTGTTGAAGGAGGTTGTTTACAGGTAAACATGCAGGTGTATTGTACCTGCAATATGGCTTTTCTCCATGTCATTGGTTGGGACAGTTTGACAAAAATCAACAACATGTTCAGAATAGAAAGCCACTGAAAAAAAGTCTATGGGAAAAATTATCAATGAAGTGTTGGAATTAATAAATACCCATATGGCATTGGCCATTATATTTTTTTCATTAAAATGAGAATACAATATAGAAGCACCAAAATGGGTATTTACAATATGCCTTTGTCACTTCATGATTAAACTACTGCAGTGGACCCTACAAAAGGCTACTCCTTAAAACCACCCATAAACTAAAGATTCTGCAGCATGCAATGACCCAGCAGATAAATGGAGTATCTCAGTGTAAGAATCTGAGGTCAGTGCTCTGTGAAATTCCATCCAGAAACCAAGCTAATGGTTTTGACCAGCAAAGCCTTAAATTCTTAGGACCTACTTACTTATCTGACAAACTGCCTTGCTCTCTATGCCATAGCTGAGGTTAGCAAAGGTTCTCAAGCTTATGTAATTATGCATCTTCAATGGGAGGGGCTACTGGCAGGATGTTGGGGGGGGGGGAAGGGGAGGGGAGGCACAGCTTTAAATTTTGTTCCCACCTCAGTCTAAAACAGCCCAAATAAGGATTACTTTCAGATGTGCCTTTTTGCTCCTCAGACATTTGAAAATGGGGATACATTGTTGGAGCAGGATGTCAGGTGAGGAGTTTTGTTGTATGGTATTGCTAAAGTTTATATCACAGCAGTATTTTAAAAATTATATTAAGGGCATCTAGAGCACAAGGATAGGACTCTCTTTTAGGGTGTGTATAAATCCACATAATTACCTTTTTTCAATAATCTCTCTCCAAGAATATGATTCCGTCACAAATTCTCTGAAATTATCATTGGTAACAATAATGCCTCCAGTTTTATCAGCAAGATGCAGCAAAAATCTACAACAACATTTATTTCAAAGACAGTTAAAATATTTTTTCAGTTTAGTTCTGGCCAAAGCCATTCACATCAGCTAGAAAACAAGCATCATAGTCCTATAAGAGGAGCCTTCCCTAATTAGACAGCATAGTTCTGCTAATGAAAACACCTATTTTAAAAGTTTTTATAAAGAGGGACTGGTTGACCTCAACCAACCAAAAAATGAATCCAAGCCTCAGCTGACTGCAAGCTGTACCGCTTACTCAGACACGTTTTTAAGTTAAGTCTTTGGTGCTGATCATAGAAATGCTAACTAAGAACACTGAATTACAGGTTTACAAAAAGCGTATGTAGAAGTAAATAAAGCTGCATGTCCAAAATAAACCAGTAAAGTTGAAAGTACATTACACAATTCAACCTAAGTCCATTGCCAGACATTCTCTACTGGTTAATCTGCTGTGTCCCCTTGTGCAGCAGGATAATACTTCAGCCCCATTGCATTACTACCACTATGTTTGCCTGTTTCAACAGCTGTTTTATCAATGAGTAATATATCCTTTTCATAATCATAGGATTAAAATTAATGCAAGTTTTTATTATTGATCTAGTAATACAAGAAATACAGGGACCACCTTGAAAGTACAAAGTGTTTATTTCCAGAGGAATAAACAATCCCACTTTTTGCTATTTAAAAATACCAATTGTGAACTATTTTGGATGTACACAGTTTAAAAAGAATAAATTATTCTCAAAGAGTTTTGCTTACATGAACCGTGAACACAGATTCAATGTAAACACAATGTGATACTCTGATTTCCACAGCAATCAGAAGTCTTTCCACTGAAAGTATACAGCATTTTGTATTATAATAAATGCTGTTCTATTTTAAGGCATAAGTTTAGAAGTATGTGAGATGGTAGAACATAAAAACTACAGTGGGAACAACTATGGATTGCCTACATTTTGTACCTTTTAATTTTCTGACACAACATTGCATTAATGAAGGGGTTTTGGGGTATTTATTTTTAAGAACTACTAAAATGTGCTAGTGCATTTACTTCTATTTTCATGTTTAATGAGAACATGATGGTTAGACTGCATATTCAACAACATCAGACATGCACTATGTGCAAGAACATGCCATCTCCTTAGTCAGTAGGAAAACAAGAAGGTGGATTGCTTACCAGCTGGGAGGGAGGAAGATGCAGCAAAAAAAGCTAGCTTCCAGATGGCTAGCTCAGAGCTTCAGCTGCTTGTCTTTGCCAACTTTTAAAGGGTTAGCTGATAAAAGAAACTTTTCTAGCATGCTCTTCTAACTAGTGGCCTTGCATTGGGAGACTTTAGTAGTAATCATTCAATGATTAAGAAAGCTGACTGTGGAAAGAAACTCCCCACTTGCGATGAGTGAGACAGATCTGTTGAAAGACTTCCCCAGAACTTCAAGGTTGGGGGTGGTGTTTAAAATAACTATGGTATTTTGTTGACGTGTTTCTAAATAAAACTGGGATGCAAGTCTGACATTAACTGCCTTCGTGTATAGTTTACCACCATATGGCACACTAGGGCTACGATCACCTTGAGTGCAGCAAGTCTTAGAGAGTCAATATTTGAACATATGCAACCTATGGAACTTAAGCACAAGGTAACAATCTCTTGTCTCTTCCACACCATCTTAGAGGCTGGAAGGTAGAAAAAGGGTCAGGCAAAAACTCCCTCTTTAGTTCCTCTTAAGTAGTTTACATGTTATTTCAATGAGCACAGATCCAGACACATGGGTGTATTTAATCTCCACAACTCAGTGGGTTATAAGTTAGTAAACCTCAGCAAGTGATTTATACAAAACTTGTCAAAGACACTTGTCCTCAGTGAGGACTAAAATCCATGATAAGTTTTAATGAGAGAAGCTACCAAATTATACAGACTATCCATGTCATGCAAGGATGAATGATGATAGTTTAAAGTTACTAAGATTTTGGCTACATATAATGCCATTAAAAACGCTGGCCTTACTGACATTCTGAAAGCAGAATGTGTACAAGGGAGTGAAGGTCATTTAAATAATGATCCCTGATAGGACAGATACACTGCAGTTGCACACAAAGATATGGAACACCTCTTAGACATGACATTGGTGCTTGGCTCCCCAGGTTAATGGCTACCTCACAATATCAGTCATGAGGTGTGACACAGTCATTGTGTATCTTTTAAAAGGTTTAACTCCCATCTTTCATACCTGTCATCATGAGCAGCAATTGTTGCTCCCAATACCATCCTTGCAGGAGTTAGAGACAATATTCCAACATCCTGGAGCTGTGTTAAAAAATGCTGCTCTGTTAAAAGGGTAAAACAAACATTCAGTTTTAAAGGCAAGGCTTTCTTCTTTAAAGTGTTTACTTACAGAATTTACATCTAGTCCACATAACATACAAAACAGCTTATCTTCTCTGAGAACAGTACATACTGATCTGCACAGGTGGCACACTGCATCTTAGAAATGGACTACCGCGGGTAAGACGTGGATGGAGCCAATGGCCCATAAGTTCCTAAATTCTAACCTGCCTCTAAAACCCATCTCCACCTGTGGTAGGTCAGTTAGACTAAAAATATTTCAAACTAGAATGCTTAAAGTTAGGCACCTAAACAGGTAGCTTGATTTTCAGTGATGGTGAGCACCCAAAAGTCCCATTAACTGCGTGTTTTATTTTTCTAATTAAAGTGAAGCTACTGCTTCTTTACTTCACAGAACTGTCACAAGGATGAACTAACTCAGTCTTATAAATAACTTTAAAAATGTAAAGTTATCCAAGAGGTGAGAATGATTTTAAAAGAAATTAAAAATAGCAGAGGAAAGGTAAAGCTGTGAGTTTAAGGACTTGTAAGCATTAAGGCCTTACCTTCACTAGGAAAAAGATGTGTTAACTTACATTAGCTACCACGAGTTAAAAACCTAGTGAAGACAAGGCAGTTTGTAGTTTTCACACAAGTTAGGTCAAGTTAAAGACTATGGGAGCACCTAAGGTTTAACTCAACCTGCTAACTCATATGAACCTACAAACTGCCTAGGGTTTTACCCTATGTTAGCTAACTCGAGGTAAGAATACATTTTTTATGATAAAGATGCACCCTCAGTGTCTTCATGATAGTTAAATAAATATCAGCTCTTCAAAGAATGGTCTTCAACACTGTTGAGCAAACCTGGAAAGGTTTCTCTAAATACCCAAATGTTAAAGTAAAGTATATAACACCTAACTGGATATTGTCAAGTGATTCAATAAAATTCAGAGAAATGTAAAAAAACTTAATAGAAATGTCAATTACTTAGCAATTCAAAATTAGGTTATTTATCAATTACATTTTTGTGAAAGGTCCCAAATATCAAGAGCTGAACTTGGAAAGAGTTAATTAGATTGAATGCAAAAGAAAATAAAGCAGGACATTATTTGCCTCACCTTTGATGTTAGGATGACGTTTTGTTCTCCACTGTGGAACAAACACAGTAATACTTCTGTGGCCACGTTTCCAAAAGTAATCAACAGCTATTGCAATTCCTCGACAGGAGAAGAACTTCTGTAGACCATGACTATAAAAAACAAGTGAGATTGGTTCATGCTGAGTTGTGCAACTATGAACACTGAAGAAATTCAAAGTGTTTGGTGACATTATATCTTACACTATAAATACAATACCATAAAAAAATAAAGGTAGGGGAATGCTTATTGCTCTAGTTACATACAAGGTGCTCCATACAAGGAAGAGAGTTTAGCACAAAAAAAGGGAGAAGTGTCTCTTCTGCCATATTACCAGACTCCTCCCTCTCAAAGCAAGGCAGATACACAGATTAGCTCGCTTCAGGTTTTGTAGACAGAACTACAGCCATCAGTCATGGCAGGGACCAGGCCCTTGTGAAGAGCCCACCAGCTGAGAACTTCCGAAGTTGAAGCATATTCTAATTTTAGGATTAGCTATCAATTACACATTAAAATGATCCATATCCAATTATAATGAAAATAAGTTTTGTGCTGCAAAGCACCAAACCCACCTTCTCTCCAGTTGGCACCGAAACATATTTCACTGGGAGGGCCAGATGTTAGGACCTGCCTTGTTAGATTCCTTGAATAGCAGATATTGAGTTTGGGAAACAGAAGGCCCTTCACTGCTTTCCTATCCATTATTTTGGGCCAGAAATTTTTATTAAGATCAATGGATGATGTAATACCTCTGAGGCTAAGCTTCCTGAATTTTTTGCACTTCAGATAAACTACAACAGGAATAAAGTGGTAACACCTTCCTATTTTTGTGACCTAGCAAGTGGCTCTAATAAAGGAAAGCAAACCAAGAAAGCATGGAACTAGCCTAATATGGAAGATACAGGTCAATTTACCAGAAGTTAAGATGTCTTGTTACACAGCAAGATTTGATGGAAGTTAAGAAATGAAAATAGGCAGGTAAGAATTTGATTCCCAAATCAGTGGGTAAATCCTTCAACTACAAACATTTAAAGTATTTAATAACTGTATGAATCATAGAATCATAGAATATCAGGGTTGGAAGGGACCTCAGGAGGTCATCTAGCCCTGCTCAAAGCAGGACCAATCTCCAACTAAATCATTCCAGCCTGGGCTTTGTCAAGCCTGACCTTAAAAACCTCTAAGGAAGGAGATTCCACCACCTCCCTAGGTAACCCATTCCAGTACTTCACCACCCTCCTAGTGAAAAAGTTTTTCCTAATATCCAACCTAAACCTCCCCCACTGCAACGTGAGATCATTACTCCTTGTTCCATCATCAGGTATCACTGAGAACAATCTAGATCCATCCTCTTTGGAACCCCCTTTCAGGTAGTTGAAAGCAGCTATCAAATCCCCCCTCATTCTACTCTTCTGCAAACTAAACAATCCCAGTTCCCTCAGCCTCTCCTCATAAGTCATGTGCTCCAGCCCCTAATCATTTTTATTGCCTTCCACTGGACTCTTTCCAATTTGTCTACATCCTTCTTCTAGTGTGGGGCCCTAAACTGGACACAGTACTCCAGATGTGGCCTCACCAATGTCGAATAGAGGGGAATGATCACGTCCCTCGATCTGCTGGCAATGCCCCTACTTATACAGCCCAAAATGCTGTTAGCCTTCTTGGCAACACGGGCACACTGTTGACTCATATCCAGCTTCTCGTCCACTGTAACCCCTAGGTCCTTTTCTGCAGAACTGCTTCCTAGCCATTCGGTCCCTAGTCTGTAACAGTGAATGGGTTTCTTCCGTCCTAAGTGCAGGGCTCTGCACATGTCCTTGTTGATTATAGTCCTGAGGAATATTACTTATTACAGACTTTAACAAGGGTTAGTGATAATACACAGCAATTACATTGTGGATTATAAAAGTGGCTACAATTAAAATAAATATTGAGCCCTGAGCGTAATAGTCCAATACTTCAATTTTTATCTCCTACTAAAGTTACTTTTGAAAATGATTAGACTCAGCTGTTCAAAAAATTCCAACTAGGAACGGGATGTAAATAGATAGGAATGATCATGCTTTTATATGCAAAAGAAACCAATGCAGTTCAGCAAAAATGAATGGAACGGTATTCAGTACAAGTAAAATTGGCAAATATTGAATAGAATTTAAGTTTTTATTCCAGAAACCATAATTTCCAGCATCCAACTTCCCAAATGAAAAAGCTGCATAGGCCAATTAGCAGTCCACCCAATTTCAAGAACTGAACTAAGTAAGAGAATTGGGCAAAGGGAAGACTTAAATAGCAGCAGGTAGAGCGAGATCTCCTTATATAACAAAACAAAACCTCACTGAAAGTTTATGAAACAGATTAAACAAGACTAACACCAGTTTAAATTTTAAAAATCACTATGTTTCATATCCTTGTACAGATCAGAAGCCAGACTTATAGGAGGAGAGTCACACACAGAGTGGAGACAGCAGGTTAGATTATAACAGGTTCAACAGAATTTAAATCGACAGGAAAGCAACTTACTGAAACATTGCTGTGAATAGAAAGGAGGGTAGCAGGTTTCAGCACACATTTCATGTTTTCTAATCAGGTAGATACCAAGAGAATGTAAAGTTATCTGCATAGTGCAAGAACTAAACACATTGTGGAGCATATGCATTTCAGATCAGGGAGCTCAGAAATAAGGCAGTAGGCCTGCATTATTCAGTACTTTAGGATATGTCTACACTGCAATTGGGAGGTGTAATGCAGCACAGGTAGGCACACCTGAGCTAGCTTTGATCTAGTTATCTCACTAAAAATACCAGGGAAGCATGGGCAACAAAATGGACTAGCTGCCTGAATATATACTGAAAGTCCCAGAGGAACTTCACTCAAGTGGCTAGTGCCAACTTAGCTACTATGTCACTAGATCTAGCAAGAAAATAAGTGTCAAAGTGACCAGTGACAAATCTAGCGAGTTTCACTGCCAATTACAGTGACATTCAGAGAAAGAAGTCACCAATATGTATAGTCACAAAATCATTCACAAGCAGCTCAATAGCGTTAATAAAATCCATTCCATGCTGTTCTTACTACATTCTGTTGCACACCAAGTCAATGACATTATGTCTCAATTCAGCATGTCCCTGGAAGGAATCACATTCCAGGGCTTTGTGGGCTGAGATCACTATAATCTGCAGGTGAGGAAAAGAAGTTTGTGGAGGCTAATTAAAAAGGTTGCTAAAGCCAGGCACACTTTGGAGAAAGCAGCACATTTGCCAGGGCTTATTTTTACCCAAATGTGTTCTTTCTCACTGCTCCGTAATAGGTAGCACAGCCTGTGATGCAGGAAAATACGGCTAATGAATCAGCATACTGGGTGGAGGAGACAGGTTAGCCAGTGAGGAGAGCTGCAAGGATGGAAGATGGGGTGGGATGAGACAGGGCCATGTGCCCCATTGGGGCACGGGGAAGAGGGGCACTGTGCCTCCAGGGATGAAACCCTTACTACAGGATCAAAGGTGCAGTTAGCTTGATTTAGGTTTCCCTTTACTCCTCTCCTTGGCCTGGCCTGGGGTTAGCTGCCTAACTGTTTTCAGAAACGAAACCCTGGGGGGGGGGGGGGGGGGAGAGGAGAGGGAGAGAAGGGCTCCGGCTAGCGGATTTTTGCTTTTAAGTCTACTTTCTTGGCTCCCTGCAGTGCTGAGCTCAGGTCAGAGGAATGCCCTCTTCCCCCTGGTTCTGGGATCTCCCTTTCATTAACCTGTAGGCTCAAATCCAAGCTGGCAAGAAAGGGAGGCTCAGCTGAATTTAACCAACCCCAGCTAACCTGGACTGCAGCGTACAGAACGCGCTTCTCAATGAGCAGAGGGTACCCTTCTGATGATAGTGTACTGTTTTAGTTGCTTCTGGTGTGCAACAGAATGTAGTAAGAACAGCATGGAATGGATTTTAACAACACTATTGAGCTGCTTGTGAATTATTTTGTGACTATACTCGCCTGTGTGTGTGTGTGTGTATATTTATTTATTTATTTTTTACTCCTTTTGAGCTTAAACAACTATATCTAGTGACTTTTCAGGGTTTGTCTGGGGACTTCCTGCTATGTGGAGATGGCAACATTGCGCACCTCCATGGCTTCATTGCTATTTTTAGCAAGCTAGCTAGATCAAAGTTACCTTGGGTATGCCTGTGTGTACTGTAATCACACCTCCGGGCTGCAGCATGGACATACCCTAAATGTTTTGAAGTCTACACTTATTCCTTGAACAGCTAGTTTAGAGACTTTAGATCAACTAAATAACCAATTTCTAAAATACGATCTGCTAGCAGACGTCCTAATTTAAATGTCTGTACCACACTTTAATCCCCAGTAATCCCTTTTTTTAAATCCTCTTTTTCTAAATTTCTTCCTTGCTTTATATTTTTGATGCCACCTACTTCAATCTGAGATCAGATTCTCTGAGTGGGGCTAGAGGGGAAGGGGAAGGATAGACAGACCACTAATTATATTTGAACTGAAATGTCCCTATTTATGTAACACATGATTGTGCAGCACTTTTTCCTGATAGAAATAGTACTGTGTGTGCTTCACACAACAAACATCAACATTTAAATAAAGTAATGCAGTTGTCATAAAGAGTTAGCTCTCACAGAAAACCCTTACCTTCTACACTCTACCCTGCAACCTTTTTTTTTTTTTTTAAGAAACAAATACCTATGCTTGATAATTTAGCACCTGAAAAGTCTTGGTTGGCTTTTGACATTCAGATCTTTGCTACTGATTCTTGTTTTGCAGAAAACTTTGCTATCAAAGAACACATGAGTTCACATTATGACTGTATTTTTGTAAAAGGGTAATTTTTATTTAGAAGAGTGTAGAATTTCAAGGGCACAGAAAGCAGCAGAACTGGCAGTGGCTCCTAAAACTGTAAGTTATGCCTCTCCTGCCGTCTCTCTTGTTGCAAGGCTTTAAAAAAAAGTGACACAAATGAATGAATGATTTTGCCACCTGCATTTGAACAACAGACTTACAATCTCTCTCATGCAATCAAACTGTCCAGGCAGAAGCCTTAGAGCAGCAGCTCTTGACCCTCAAGACTCATGGAGCTGGCAGGCAGGCAAAATGTGCAGTGATAAAGAGAGTGCGTCTTCCTTAAAGGTGATCTGCATGGGCAAAAAGAGGGGAGGGGCATTTTTGCTGCTTTATTATGTATAAAGAAGGTAGGATTGGGTCAGGGAGTCTAAGGTTATCAATTTATAATTCATGGCAAGAGAAAACTGATAAAGAATGTAAACTGCTTGTGTTCTACCCCCTTCCCCACTTGCATCTGTCTTGGCTGTTGAGACTATGTTCTTCGAGGCAGGTACAGTTGAGTAGTGGATTTGTATAATGCCTAGCACAATGCTCTCTCCTCCCCCCCCACTCTTAGTAATAAACATTAATAATAATGAAATAACAAAGCCTGGGTTAACGGGGCACTGCTAAACAAGCTGAACTGTGAAATGTGGTACTTGAGCTAGGTAGGCCTTTAAAAGACAGCAAGTAATTGTTGTTAAAGACTCATCTTATTCTCAGTTGCTCACGTCCTCTGGAATGCAGCGTTCCCCAACTTGTGTATTTACAACTGGTGTGGGTCCATAGCAAGGAGAAGAGAATAAGCAGCATAACATAGCAGCAGCAGGATAATGTCAGAGACAGCATTTGCTTTCTAGAACATGTAAGGGTTTTTTTTCCCTATAACTAAAAGAGAAGCAAGCTTGGCTGGGCTTTTCCAAAGAATCCAGATGAGATGTTATTTTTTATGCCGCTCTTATTTCTCTCTCTTATTTTAATAAATATTGTTTTAATGTTGCATGGATGTTTCCCACAGTCCACCTGAAAGGCCTTCTCTTCATTAAGGAAAAAAAGGTATATTTTTAAACACAAATTAGCTGGTTAAGGTAAACTCTAAGCTGACTGAAGTAACACTCCCCTAGGGTTCACCTGAACTAAGTGTTAAAACTACAACTTGCCTAAAGCAGGATTTTACACATTAAGATGACAGACACACACCTCTTGTTCCCTATATAGACAGAACCTAAAAGAATAAAGTTCTTCACTCTCCCAGGAGGGGTACAAAAGGCAAAAGGTGTGTTAGAGCCTGATGCCCACTCAGTTTCAGTTTAACAGGCATGGACAGAGATTTTCCCTCCCAAAGAGGTGTGTTGCATGTGTGGGAGGGGTGTGGGTGCAGCTCAGGGTAGAAGCCAAAATGACACAGAGGAGGCGTGATTTGGTGGAGGTGCAGATGACAGTTTCAAAACCCCCACTTTGAAGTACATAGAAAGCTGTGGATTTAAACAAAACCAAAAAACCTCAGGCCTTTCCTATACACAACAAGGCTGCAATAAACAAATCAAGGGCACAACCTTGACAAAAGATCAGGTGATTATTCAGTAAAGCATTTAAACTTCTTGATGGTTCTGTTACTTCAAGCTAACTTTCGTCACCCTCATGTTTTGTAATCAAAGTTTTCAGCTGACTGAACAAGGAGGCAGGTGTCATTATGAATAGGTTTAGGGAAAGCACTTCAGGGTATGTTTACAGGGGTTCTCAAACTTCACTGCACTGCACTTCTGACAACAAAAATGACTACATGACCCCAGCAGGGGAGAGCGAAGCCTAAGCCCGCCCGAGCCCCATCACCCTGGGCAGGGGGGCCAAAGCCAAAACCCAAGCCCTGTCACCCAGGGCTGAAGCCCTTGAGCTTTGGCCCCTGGCAGTGGGGCATGAGCTTTGGCCCTCGGTGCCAGCAAGTCTAATGCCAGCCCTGGCAACCCCATTACAATGCGATCCCAATCCAAAGTTGGAGAACTGCTAGTCTACACTGCATCTGGGAGCAAGCCTCCCACCCTGGATCCACAGACTTGTAGTGGTGAGGCTCAGACTAGTGGGTGCTAAAAAGAGCTGTGTTGCTTTGATTTAGGCTTGAGAGCCTGAGCCAGAATGTCTACATAGCTATTTTTAGCACAAGCCCCACCACAAGTCTGTCCACCGTGGTTAGGAGGCTTGCTCCCAGATACAGTGTAGATCTTCTGTAGGGTTTTGTCTTCACTGCAAGTTATCTTGTTACTCTACTTGAGCTAGTCTAGCTCTAGTGAGGGCAACCATACTACGAAACACTCAAAACAAAAACAAAAGCTGCCCAGAGCGATCAGATAAGCAGCATAGAGTGATCTGATTAATAGCTGATAAGTTGTAACTCCAGCTGCTGCATCCCCACAACATTACTAAGGCCATGTCTACACTACTACTTATATCGGCAAAACTTCGGTCACTCAAGGGGGTGAAAAAAATACACCCGAGTGACAGTTTTGCTGGCATAAGTGGTAGTGTGCACAGCACTATGTCAGTGGAAGAGCTTCTCCTGCCGACATAATTAAACCACCCCCAACGAGCGGCAATAGCTATGTCGACGGGAGAGCTCTCTCCCATCGGCATACAGCGGCTAGATGAGAGATCTTACAACGGTGCAGCTGCGCCATTGTAAGCTCTCTAGTGTAGACATAGCCTAAACTTGAGTATCAGAAAGCACACAGGCTTCAACCTGTACCACTCCCTCGACCAGCCAGCTTGAGCTTAAAGGACCACTCAGCTCAAGCTAGAGAGCTGTTTGTGTGGATGGGAGTTGGGTTAGAGGCAAAACTCACGTTATAGCTTGAGCTAACAATGTAACAAAAACAAGCCTGTATGGAAGTGAAACTTTAGGCAATGGCTTAAGAATGCTTTAAGGTATTTTCTTTTTAATTCACTATCTGTTAATTGAGTGGTCATTTCAGAGTTTTTACACCGAGCATGATACATCCAGACATTTATTTTTTGAAGCATCCAATACCTTCATAAGTGCTAGGAAGAACAATGCACATTATATCTTCTGACAGAATTTTGAGCTCATACTATTCCATTACATAAAACCCCATTCTCTTTCTCCAGAAAAATGCTCCTTTTGTAAAAAGTAAATATTAAAGAGGATGTGGTGGATTTGTTACTTTGTACATAACCCCAGCAATTTGCATTTATTTTCCATTAATATAAGTTTGGGAAATCGGTCTAAAAAGGTTAAGATAAATTATGACTCATAATTGTGACTTGCAGTTTGCATGACTATTTTCTAAAGAACAAAATCTGAACAATGAGGAAATAGCTTCACAAATGAACTATTTACAGTAATGAAAACACTGTACTTTTATTCAAGTAATGTCATACAGTTGTGGGTCATAAAGAATTTCCCCGTAAGAGCTACCAGGACTGCAACAGTCAAGTGACAGGAAGTATTAATCAAGTACTTCAGTTAACCCTTATAATGCTGGCATTTTCAAGACTGGTATCCAAATAAATTCTTCAGAGGATATACCTATGGGTCCTTAAACTGAAGTTAGAATAATAGCTACCAAATTATCTCCTTTAGTTAATAACCATCATACTTTAAGGAAGGTAACACACTGTATTTGAAAGCTTCCTACATTATCTAACAATAGACTGGGTAAATTATTTATCTTGGAACAAATGGTTAACTCACTTCATTGACCATTCATGATATGCCACAAGCAAAAAGAGGCCAATTTCCTCAGATTGATTCATTTACTCAAAACTTGCTTTTCTGACTCCTTCCCCCCCTTTTAAAAAAAAATCTTTCTGGACCGATTACAAAGAGGTCCACGAGAGCATTATTAGATCTTTGCTCTTTAAAATGGATTAGTTGTATTTGGCCAGTGAAAGTAAGATTTGTTCTCTAACTGCAAGAGTGTGCAACTACTTTCAGCATTAATATTTGGCACCTGTGAATTTAAAGCCCGTCAGTGAAGTAGGTGCTCAGACATTATGGTGCTGGAGGCTACAAACACCTTTTGAGATAAGGTACAATAAGAAACCTTAAGAATACCCGTAGAGATATGCCAGAAAGCACTGAACCTCTGGCCATGGGTAAGGTTCCAAGAGATGAGATATGAGGACAGCAGCCAGTTCTGGAAACACTCCCAGGTCTACTCAACTATCAGCCAATATAAGTGGCCTGAAACAGAAGTCATCAGGCTAACACTAGGGGAAAAAGAAAAACAGAAACCGGTCACAAAGTAGATGGAATACAAGGGTGAAGGAAAAGATCAGAGAGTTTTTGTAATGCACTTAGTACTGTGATATCTGAGCAACCTTGAAAGAATCTACACTTTTGGGAATGTAGCTATATTTTACTGTTCTTTATCATAGAATCATAGAATATCAGGGTTGGAAGGGACCTCAGGAGGTCATCTAGTCCAGCCCCTTGCTCAAAGCAGGACCAATCCCCAGACAGATTTTTACCCCAGTTCCCTAAAAGGCCCCCCTCAAGGATTGAACTCACAACCCTGGGTTTAGCAGGTCAATTCTCAAACCACTGATCACTAGACCATTTTTAAACTATTTTTAAAATACTGACAATAGATTAATAGGATGTTCTAACTAGAAAACATTGCACCCCACAAAGTAACATCTCTCAGACACCAAACAAATCAGTCCATGACATTTATGTTAGTAACCTATTTTAATTCTACTGAGGGCTAAAGAATTAGTCACTATTAATGTTTTGTATTCTAGATTTCAGTCTAAATTGAAATACAGTTAAGAGCTACAATATGAACTCCTAAAGTAACATACTTCATTAGGAATCTGACACATACCCTTAACTACCGTACTAACAGGTGCTGCTGTTTTAAGACAAATTGCTTTCTTTTAATCTCTCTTCTGAGAAGCTTTCAGGCTTTAAGGATGATCTGTAGGAGTCCAGGGAACATCTGATGAGACCAGCACCTGTTGAGATCAAATTTCTGCTGAAAGCCCTAACTGATTTAACATCATGAAATTTCAACTCAACATCTAGAGATGCAGAATTTTTTTTCTTCAATTTTGAATTTCTTTCGTGGCTCTAACAGCTATGACATAAATTTCTTCCTGAGTAATGGAACTTTAGCACCTGAATGTTTATTCGCATGCAACAAAACAAAAACGTCCAGCTCAAAAGGGATGTGAAGGATCCAGGCCAAGCTGTCACTAAAATATCCAATGCAAGAAAGGTATCTTTCTTAAAGTCTTGAAGGAATGAAATAAAGTTCAAATCTCCTATTCCCAGCAAAATAAGGGAAAAGCTACCTTTACAGTAGGTAAGTACACTCTGAAGATATGACTGGAAGTGGGGATACCTAGGACTAATTGTGCAGCTTAACAGTAGAAGAGACTTCACAAACAACCATGATCTGCATCTGAATAGCAGAAAATTTTGACTTTTTATAAGCCATTATAAAAGTAAAATGAGAGGAGATTTCAAAACCAGAAGCACGATGCACTACAAAATAATCCACAGTTAAGAGTTCCATAGAATATATATTAAGTCATAAGTACTTTGGTAAAACAAAGATAGTTTTGTGCTAAATATTATTCTGTTGTATACAAGCATTCATGACATCCTCTGCACTCTCACATTTTCTATGACTGAGCAAGCCTCTTTTCAAGTCCTTCATCCTTTTCACTGGATCCAGATGTTAATATCTATCAGGCTCTTCTAGTGTCAAAATGAAACTGGGGCTTGGAGAGTGGGGATGTCAGGTTGGGTAAGGAGCTGGAGGAATTTGTGGAAGTTATGTTCTCCCTAACAACTAAGGAAATTTGTCCACTGTTTGTTAACAAGATTCACAATTTAGTGAACTGTAAGTTGTGGGTTGGGTGGCTAAATCCATGGCTGCTTCTAGATGTACAAGGTGTAGTAGTTAAGAGTCCATTTTTCTATCCTCATCTAGCCAAAAGTTTGCAGACTTTTTAAAAAAAATAAATAATTCACATATGCATGTATGTATATACAAATACATACATATTTACAGATACCGATGGGAAACTACATTCCAGCTTTTTAACAGCACAAAGAAACACTAAATGTTTAGGGCAGGAAATAAAGAATGCTGTAAATTGATATTGCAGGGAAAATTTACATATTCTGAGAAATATTAAACTAAAGTTTGTTTGTTTAGGACACAGATTTAAAATAATTCTATTTAACAGCATCTTGGATCTAATGGCTACAAGTGAATAAGACCTGCTGTATATCTCATCCAGTTGAGAGCATTTCCTGCAGCATAGGATACTTTCTTGAATTACCCTTACAGGCAGCACTCTGGCCTACTCTCTGAAGTGACCCATTCAAACACTGACCTCAATCACCACTTGGAAGTTTTATGTCTATAATTAGGTCCTTCATATCACTTCAGTTAGTATTTCCTGCTTTTAAAGCAATATATTTAAAATAAAGGGTCTGTTTTAAAGGAGGACATGAAGTCTAGCTTATTCCCTTCCTAGCCAATCAGGAGTAAATTAATCCATAGAGGGTTTTTGTTTGTTTGTTTTGGTTCGATTTTATTTTTGCTGTAAGTAATCAATTTTTACTTTTTGCTGGTGAGTTTTCAGATGAGACACTTATTTTCATATTAGACAGTTTCTTTGTTCTCATTGCAGAGGAACTCAAAGTACGACAGGGTTACTTCTTATCTTAGCATTAGTCAGTGGAGCAACAGGAAGCTCAATTAGTCTATTCCTGGAAAACAGCACTTCCCCAAAAAAGAAATGAAATGTTCCTAGATTATCACACTTTCACATTCCATTTTTGTGAAGAATTCTCAAGCAAGTAATCACTCTACTACTCATTTGCTTGCAAACTCCATAGTTTGAGGTGCATGAGATCAACTAAAGGAGAGGGCAATTTAGAAGTCCCATCTCAGGACTCGTCTATACTTACAGCACTGCTGCAATCGATGCAGTAGTGTCAATTTAGTGAGTCTGGTGAAGACAAGCTAAGTCAATGGAACAGCGCTCTCCTGTCAATGTCTGTACTCCACCTCCCTGAGAGGCAGAAGGTAAGTTAGTGGGAGAGCATCTCCCGTCAACACATTGTGGCACAGGCACTACTGTAAGTCGACCTAAGTTATGTAACTTACATAACTGAAGTAGCGCAACTTAGGTTGACTTACAGCTTTAGTGTAGACCAGCCCCCAGTCTCACTCTTAACAAGTATAGGTAAAAACTGCGAGCACCTAAAATTAGTATAACTGAAAGGTAGAAGTCTATTTTCGGTAAGTTTACTTTGTATACTGTCCTTTGCACTGTTTCCTCTGTTTGTTAGTCTTTCACACAGCATCCAGTAGGCGTCAAACAAAATACACAATCCCCCTTAGTGGAAGTCAAATCTTTAAGGGTACCACAGAATAACATTTAAAATATATAAACTTAGAATTAGGACAACTATTAGTATGTACTAAATTTTTCAATTGACTTACAAATATTAAAAATTATAGTTAAACTCACACCTATTTTATCAAATACTAAAAACTTTAAGCTTTAATAAATAGACAGTAGCTCTATTTAGCATGAGGTCAAAGTCCTCCCCCACCCAAACATACACACTCTTCTCTGGGAATTGCTTCACATATGACAGAAATGGGACTGCTATTCTTATACCACGCACATCAGCACAGTATTTGAGCATCATCTCTGAGGTATGTATCTAGAAGAATTTCTAAAGCACTTAAGTGGAACATGGCAACCATTAAACAGTAACACCATACATGTTTATAATAGAAACTGGAGAATACAGGTATTAAACTGTGATTTTTTTCTACAGTTTAACTAGGCAATTAAATGAGGTTCATGTTGCTCATCTAGCTTGCAATGGACAGAATTCAGCACTATACACCTTACCAAATTAGCCCATTACTACAAGATTGCTGGGGAACTCTGTTGGAGTAGTAAATAAATAGCTGGTCACATGGAGGCCAGTTAACAAGAATTTTTGACAAGACAGGCTTTTATACCCAGGTGTGCTCGCTCCTCCCAGTTTCACTTTGAAATTCATTGACACTTAATAAAGAGAAGTAGCACAAACTAGCAATACTTACGAAATTGCAACGTTGCTTCCATCTATAATGATGTGTTTTAAATATGCTCTCCCAGGTTCATTTTTCAACTCCAGATTATACGGCTTTTTAAGAGAATCCATAAACCTTTGAACCCCAGTAACTGAGGCATCTGTATGATGACTGTACGGTCCCACTGTCTTCCTCTCTAGATTTGGAGCATGCAGTTGGGATGGAAACACAGAAGTTGGAAGAGGACGTTCAATGGGTTTTGGGATATCAAAAGAGGGTTGGTGGAGGAGTCTAAACTGGGAAGGATTGCAATGTCCTGGTCTCTGCACATGAACAGGTTGATTATTCTGCGTATTCGAGGGCCCTGCAGATTTTTGCTGAACTACAGTTTCAGTCTGAACTGATGCATGCTCTCGGTCTGAGCTCCCTCTTGCTACAAAGTCAACATCTTTTAGTGCTCCATATTTCTTTAATTCTTGTGCAGTGTTAAAAGACGGTATGAGACCATCAGTTTCTATATCATTTGTCCTGGAATTGGGACTCTGATCAGAAGAATTCAAATGTACTTGTTTACAATGCTCTGTTGAATTTTTAGTGGAAGGAAGAGCAGATTTATTTTTATAGTCTGTCACATGCATTTTGTCTTCTGCCCGGAGCTGTGCACGTGGTGAATTCGCTCTTTTTTGTTTTACATTTTTTGTCTCCTTTAAAGTATGACTGGGTTTAAGTTGATTTTTACTGATAGAACCTCTATCTTTCAGAGTCTGTGAAAGATCTGCATTACCACCTGAATGCACACTTACAGTTCTAGATATCTGCGGTGACTGTTCCTTTTCCTTCTGAAACTTTGTACTTTCCTTTTCTATTGCTTCCAGGAGCATTAATGGTTCCATTGATTGTCCCAGTTCACTAATAACTTTCTCTACAATTTTTTGGGAATATCCCATGGTCCTGAAAAAGTTTACAAGAATCTTGTATTCCATTTCCTCACTAATGTCATCACAGTCTGTAATAGAGAAGCGTGGATCATCCGACTCATTGCAGCTATCAGAAACCAGATCAATAACTGCATCCCTATCTGGATCTTTACTGCATGGTGTAGGCCTGCCCTCCTGATCACTTTCTAATGAAAACTGTTTCTTAGGAAGCCTTTCCTCAGCATCAGAACACCTCCTTTTACATGACTGTCTCTCTTTGGAAACAGATGCCTCAAGTGGAGTCACACCATTAATAGGAACAAAACACTTTCCTGGTGCATTGGAAAACACAGTGTCCATTTGTTTTGTAAGCTCTGTTACAGGGGTTCCAGCTTTTTTTCTTGCTTCCTCTCCAATTGTTCTTCCATCTCCACTCATTACAGTTAATTTGGGGGTTTTGTTTTGTGAAAACTCTGGTGTACTTTCAGAATCTGTAGTAAGATCTATAATATTGCCATCTGCTTCACAGCAATCACTTTGTGTAAGATTCAGAAGTTCTCTTTTAAGAGAGCTAGGCAAGATCAACAAGTCCATTGTATATTTATCTGCATGTGCTTCCACAAATTGTTTAAATTGCTTTTTTATGTTCGATTCCTTGTCACTTAATAAGCCTTCATTGTTTTCAAAGAGCATCACAAACTGCTGAATATGACTTCTAGCCATCACAACAGCCTCCGCACCACCCTTAATACTAAGTAATCCTATTTCCTGCACTGTTATATCAGCACAGGTATCCTGAATAAGACAGTTAAGAAACAGGCTCTGTGCTCCAACAAAAATGCAGTGCATATCCTTTGGATAACATTCCTTTTCTTCTAGTTCAGGTTCACAGAGTCCCTTAATATACTCCTATAAAGGGGGACGGGGGGGAGGGAGGGAGAGAGAGAGAGAGAGAGAGAACATAGTGAACAACTTTTTACAAATCAAAAGTGTCTATACAATTTCAATATTTTTTGTTTAGGCCAATGATAAGCCACTATAATAGACAGTAAAGCCAGTTTATTATGATGTATGACGTTATTAACTAGAGGAAGATATCCAAGGTAAGTGTAAACATTGCATTTCAAATGTCTGTTATGGGTTTCCCAGGAGACTACAGTCTAAGGCAGAGGTTCTCAAACTGTGGCGTGTGCCCCCAAGTGGAACGTTTCGGGGGGGAGGGAGGGAGGGGAAGACACGGAGGGGCCCAGGCCAGCCCCGATGGGGTGGGTCACGATGGGGGGGGGGCGGGGAGGGAGCGCCACAAAGCCCCCAGCTCTGCTCCGGCCCCATACGCAGCTGTGGCCCCAGCTCCTGGCCCTATCCTCAACCTTGGCTCCATTCTCGGCTCAGGGCTGAGGCTGGGGGTGGGAGCGGAGCTACACCTGGCTGCGGGCCCAGCTGCAGACTCCCATCACAGCCTGGCTACAGCTCTGCTCCCACCCCCAGCCTTGGCCCCTGGCCGCGGCTCCATCCTCAGCCCCACTCCTGGACCCAGACCCACCCCCAGCTGCGGCCTTGGCCCCCTTACCCTGTCTGACCCCCTGGAGCTCTAGCCGGCTCCCAGCCCCGACGGTGGGGGAGGGGGGGAAAGGGGCATGGACAGGGGTAAGGAGGTGCACAACCCTTAAAAGTTTGGGGATCACTGGTCTAAGGTTTGTCAAAGTGATAAGCTTTGCATAGAAGCATTTACATGCATAGAAAGTGCAGCTATCAAGGTTTCTAGACCTGCCTCAAAACCCTGAAATCTATGCCAAGTTAAAATAGTTATTCCCAATATTCATACAATATGTAATTAGGTCTTATTTTCTTTTGGGATACAGATTGCTGAATGCATACACAGTCTGATTTAAAAAAAAAATCAGATTTGTAAGAATAGAAACAGTTTTGATTTATTATGCTTGGCTATGCTATCAGCTAACTCATTTGAAACAAACATTTATTTCTTATGTTTTTTATAGCTGAAGTTGACATGGTTGTTGATTGATTCTCTTAAAAAAAAAAAAAAAGACAGTATAAGGATGCATTTTACCAATATTAGTCAGAGAAGAGACATGCTCTTCTGAAGTTGACTCAACAATGTCATAAGGTAATTCTGGTTCATAAATAACATGCTGGAACAAAAAAACGGCTTGCACAAGACTATTTTCAAGGGATATTCTTATGGCAATTTCCCTATAGTTATGAATAATAAATCAAGTTCATCTGTGACATGCAGTCCTGCAAGGTGGTCTGATATAATGAATGTCCCAGTGTCAACTACAAAGATATTCTGCAGAAAATTGATGCTGAAATGATGCATGTTTTTACCGGAGGGGTGAGGTTTAGCCCACAAATTTATCTCTGTTTAAAAAAGATTACAGTATTCCAACACCAAAAATAAAGAAAATTAACAAATGATTTAAAAATATTGCAATAGGTATAATTAGTAATATCAATTCTTTACAGTTATATTTTATGCTAGCACTGTTTAATTATTCACTCAAGATCAGTATTTAAACTTCAGAATGCATACATCAAGCTACAAAAACATTTTTAACATAAAGCTAGTTTCAGTACCAATCCTAATATAGGTAGTTATTTCCGTTAAGAAACCAACCAAACACCCCCCACCCCATGGTATCCAGATGCCAACAATTATAGATTCTTCCATTACCTGAATAAAATATCCATTACATTATTTTAAACTGCAACTCCATTAGTAAGTCACGTATTTAGAACAGGTAGTTATACTTAAAGAAAGCCACACATACACAAAAAATCATCCATACTTTTTATAATTCAGTTTTAAAGAATAAGATTCTAAAAGGACAGATTCTGGTAGGAAATGGAAGAGTGACTGAATGACAGAACTCCACAATCTAATCATTTCTATATCTAAACAAGGAAAACAAGAAAAGTTATTCCAAGTATGTTTGTTCCTTTATAGACACATTTCTGTTGTCATCACAATACAGGTGGCACAGCTAGTAGCACCTATAGACAGGCAAACACTTTCCAAAGCTTTGTTTTCAGTTGCTTATAACTTTGCTAAACTAATCGTTTGGGCTGAAGTTTTTCATGCCGGCTGTCTGTGTCTAGATGCATTTTTTTGGGGGGGAAAGTTTCAGCTAACATGGTTCAGCCATCTCTGAGAATGAGGTTAGGGAAAATTATGTTTTGGCTATTTAAAAAAAAAATCCTGTAATTATTTCACTGAGATGATCTAGTGCCTCCATGTTTTGGAGTAAGGACTTGAAATTTGGAGAGATGATTGTTCTGATATCAGGGATGGAATTTTCATGAAAATTCACCCAAATCTGGCCAAGCTATAAACACAAAAAAACAAACAAACCAAAACCCGGTTTGTACATGCTCAGTAGAAACTTGTTAGAACTGACAGCTAAGTTCTCTGAAGTCCATGTGCACTGAGCAGGCTTCATCCTCAGTTCCAATATAAAGACCTGAAAAGATTTGTGCTAGTCCTACACAGCAACTGAATGCTCCATTCCAGGGCTGCAGGGGCAGAGCAGGATTTTCCCTGTAAATACTCCTCCCCTCTGCCAGGGGCCATTGCTGTGGCAGGCAATGGAACCAAGAGCAACAACGCTGTCTCTCAATGCTCTCACTCAGACAGCAAGGTGAAGGAGGAGAGCAGCTTGACTTGAATACAAAGAATGGGGGTGGGATGGAGCGATGGAGGAAAAAGAGACAGGAGCAGGTATCAGGATGAAGACCATGGGAGAGGAAAAGGGAAACAGTTAAGATAAGGGGACACAGGCAGAAGCTGAGGGAGGGAGATGGGGACAGGGAAAGGCAGGGCAAAAGTCAGGCATAGGATGGTAGAATGGGTAAGAGGGGACAAGGCAGAGGGATCGAAGCACAGAGTGCTGAACACAAAACTTTAATGGTCTTTTCACAGTTTTTTTTTATATAATTCTGTTTCAGAAAAATGAATGGCATCCATTAAAGAGGCAATGGGGGAGAGAAGAGCTACGCAGAGCTCTCAAAAGCTTGTCTCTTTCACCAACAGAAGTTGGTCCAATAAAAGATATTACCTCACCCACCTTCTGTCTTTAATATCCTGGGACCAACATGGCTACAACACCACTGCAAATGACATCCATTAAAGTTAGTTTTAAATCTTACAATGGCAATAAAGCAAGTCTCACAATGGACTGACAAAACTATCTTTTATTTATTTATTTAGCTATAAAGAGTACCTTGCATTAACCTTGCCAATGTAGCTGGGTGTTTTGCAATGTCGGTTTAAAAGAATGAAGCAATACAGTAAATTTTGGGGTTTCTCTTTTCTTTTCTCGTCAGACAATAGGGTATGAATCAAAGTGGTGACATGTCTTATTAATTCTCTATCTTCCACGGAGGTGTTTAAATATAATTTCTATGTAGCAGACATGCATTTCTTTCTAGTACATAATTATCTTTCCTTTTTTCAGCCAGTACACAACCCAGGCCTCTACTATACTGATCTTGGCCTTTGTGGCTCCCTACCTAGTCTTGAACTATATTTTATGCTAATAATTAGTACTAAAGATAGACATTTATCTTATTTCACAGCAGTGGTTCGAGACCATTTAATAAGAAAAGTCTTACCCTTCCATTTTTCACAGACCACCTCTTTTAACCTCCCAAAGTACAATTGCCTGATTTTTCAAAATATCTAATATTGAAGACCACTAAGAAACGTTTCATAGCTCATAGTGTGGGAATCAGTTTTTAGAGACTTGGTGTTCAAGCCATTTTCTTAAACATCCATCATTAGAGCTGCGGTTATGGATTATAACCTGTAAAATAGTGCTTAGTAGAGAGCCATAGGAGGTGAAATGTCCATTGGCATCTTCAGAAAAGCAGGTCTAATTTTCATTTTCAGCTGATTGCAGCTTTCAAAATAAAAGTGGAAGTGCTCATATACAAAATTAGTTTAGTATCCAGATAGTCATAGTAAACACCACAGTTGCATCTATAGCTGGAGATAAATGATTTTTGGCATCTCCTCCTCCTTAACTGCTGCATCTATTTGAAAATTCTTGCGTAACTTGGAAAGTCGAGCATGTATTTGGATCGCAGACAATATCACAGACAAGAATTTAGACAACCTTGTTCTAAACACGTAAAAGCCACCAAGGAAACTCCTGTTTCTACAGTTAACTTTCTATCATGCCAAGAAGCCAGTTTCTAAACTACTGAAGTCAGCATATCTACAGGCTCCAAAACATCATGTATTAACTCTACACATTAACATGATTAATGGTATTCCACCAAGATTCAAATCAACGACCTCCAGCTTCAAAGCTAGATCATGTAACTGGAACAAAATATATTGGCAATGCTGTCTGCAGCAGCATTGGTGATTTTAAAGGCCACTTGTGATTTATTGGTTTGCAACACTCTTACAACAAAACAAAAAACAAATAAAAAGAGCAAACATCCAACCAATTTTGTTCTCTATCTCCACTTCGGAAAAAACTGTCTTTTGAATGGAACTGAAAATAAATATTATGTGATGGACACTGCTTTGTGCCATCTTTGATTCTCATCAACAGTCTTAAGGATTGGATGTTGCAAGACTACACAGTAGTACAAACTGCTGCTGTAACATAAGCTGAAGGAGGCAAGTAGTTTTTCTGACACACACACACACACACACACACACACACACACACAAAAAGTCCCCTCCCCCATAAAAATAGCAATAAAATGGTAGTGAAAGAGAGACATTCAGTATCTGGAAAGTTTCTTAAAAGTCATATATAGTAGTGAAAATGCTTTCTGAAGTGACTTTACTGCTTGTGATTGACAGACCTGGAGTCTGAAGTTTTGTTTTTATAAGGCAATGGCAATGTACAGTTACACACACAGCCCAGCCAATATCCTTTCAAATCTTGACCTGGAGGGATCTACAAGGCTCATTCAGATGCTTAGCTTCTCACTGAGACTGCCAACATCTGTGTCGATTATAAACACTAATTGATTCCCCACGGGCCATCAAATAGTATTTTTGTTGTCACCTACCTGGGCTAGGTTCTATTATCCATTTCAATTTTTTAAGTCATCTGATCAAATAAATAACAATTTTCAGGTTAGTTATTTAACGGATACTGTAAATATGCAAAATGTCAGTCATTTCTGATTATACTAGCCATCTGTGATTATTAAACACTTGAAATTGTAAACCCACTGTTTTATTCTACATTTTTGCTCTATCCAATGCAGAAGTAACTTTTCAAGTTGTTGCAGAAGGCTATCATAGTGGAACTCTTAACATTTTATTCCCTGATTAGTTTTACCATGAACCTAAAATGAGCAGACAAATTCACACATACATTACCTAGTAGTCAGGCAGTGTATCAGAGCTAAAACCCAGCATTACTCTATGCATACTCACTTTGTATGCACTGTATCTATGTATAGTCTACTCATAAGGTTCATGATCAATGGGTAAATTCAACATTTGGGTTGAAAAGAATCCTTCCTCTATCATGTTTTGTAATATCGGTTACTCAGAATTGAGCAAAACGCTTAATGGGTTTCCATTGCAGCTCAGCTTCCCTTAACAAAAGTATTTCTGTTGCTATACCTATAAATCTCAGCAACATATCAATTAGTCATGAATACAGTTCTTAACACTGGACACTTCCACCTATAAAGAGCTGGTCAAATTCTTCCAAAACAAACTAGAACGCTCTCTCTTTTAAATATAAATGGCAGATTCTTTTCATGGACTCCATGAACTAGGAGGTACAAATTAATTTTCAATGGTTACAGCTAATAATAATTGAAAATCAATACCATCAGCTCTGTGGCTGTATCTCAACGTCTCAAGTTTTTCCAAGAAAATACTACAGTACTACCAGTGTCCACCAAATGACAGAGTTTTAACCATTGTGTCATCTAACCCTGCCTAGAAGGGGCCTAGGCAACTTTGTGGTTAAAATGTTGACAATTTGTTGCCTCCATTAAAGTAAGAATTAAAAGGGGACCCCCAAATAACATCTACAGCCACAACTGGCACTTTTTTTGGTAGTCTCCATAGAGAAGCCAAGGATTTATTTGCAGCAGTGATACTCAGACTGAGGTTTGAGAGTCACAAATGGCTCTTTGCAGCACATATTAAAACACTGTGTGATTTAATTATTAACCTAAGTTATTAACTAATCAGGATGCTTTTACCATGTTATTAACCAATTGTAGTTGATAAAATCATAATACATGGTCAATCATTTTGCTGTGAGAATAATATAAACTAAATATTTCCCCTTCATACTGTTTAAATATGAATATATAGTACTATAGTAAATTAAAGGAAGAATTCACACTACTGCAACTCTTTTGGGTAATGTTGATGGCTAATTTGGTTCCTGAACCACAGAGATTTGAGTTTCACTGCTTTAGAGGTATGAAGTAGGGGATAATTATCATGCTCAAGTGAAGGCACATTAGTAGGACCATTGGCTTTTCCCCTGCATGTGTTTTACTTATTCTGTAAATAACTAGAGCAGTTCAATTTCTAGTGCTATGACTAGCACATTTACAAGCACAACAAATTATCTTTTTCTTGAAAGCAGTGTTTACAGAATGACTAGCTCATCCACAATGTTCAAAGAAAACTCAATTTTTCTAAAAACACATTTTAAAGTTTTCTGCTACTTTCCACAAACCTTGCTGTTAGGAAAAGAAATACTTATTCAGTTGTAATGGAAGCTCTTTGGAGAGGGGAAACTTCTTTGTGTGTGTTTGTACAGCACATGGGACAATGAGATGCTGACCCTGTTAGGGTTTCTGTTATATAAATAATAGTAAAAACTTTAAGCTTCTGAGAGTTGGTGGCTTTTTCAATCTAGAAATCATTCATAGATTTAATTGAAATAAATTATTCTGCAGTTCCACAGCTAAAGAATCAAACCTTAACAACTAAAATGTAAAGATAAAATTATTATTGAATTAGGCCTAGGAATAGGTGCTAAGAATCTCTACTAATACAAGGAGGAGAGACACAACAGGAATTACTTTTTGCAGACTGGTTCCTAAACAAATTATGATGCTCAATCTGCCATTCTCCCCACATGCCTCAAATGGGCTACAGTTGCCACATGTCATTAACTATTGGAGTAATGCCAATTGCAACATTGTAGTTGGACCTCCAAAAAGTTAGCCAAAGAAATTTGATTACAAAACCACTCTTAGGACATTGTTTCACATCAGTTACTGTCACACCCAACACTCCAAAATATCAGACAATGTAAGAACAGGAAAGACTAGCTAGCCTTTTCCTGGCTTAGTATAACTCATTTTTTTTGCTTTTTAATTGGATAAATTGGCACCTATTCCAAGAACTAAGCTGATGAAATCATGTAGGCTCTGTCTGCTCTGATGCTGAAGAGGTATTAGCAATGTCAAACTGTTAGCATTCTTCGAGGAAGAACCGTGTTAAAACCATTCAATGCAATGATAAACAGAGCCTTAGGCTACAAAAATGTGATGAAAATAGACATGTTTAAAAATTGTATAACATGGCTGGGGCACAACCACTTCTTAACAGTTTTTTCTAGACTGTGCAGGCAGGAAAAACAAAACAAGAACTATATTCTAATCACATTAAGAAAATATGTTTTAGTTAACATACTTTTTACCATCCATACAGCCCTCAAAAAGAAACCAAATTATTATGGTTGCAGCCTGACTGTAAGATAGCTCTCAAGGAGAAATCAAGTTGCGTGCATGGTAAAAACCATGCTGACTAAAACATTTCTTAACATGATTAGAATATGGTTCTTGTTTTGTTTTTCCTGCCTGCACAGTCTAGAAGAAACTGATATAAAATGCTTAGGACACAGCCATTTTTCACAATTGTGTGACAGCAGGGCTACACTTTAGTGTTGACAGAACCTTATAATGTTTGGTTCCTTATTTCTCATGTTTATAAACAATGGCACAAAAAACAATACACTGGCAATCTGAACACCAACTTGTTAGGACAAGTCAGTGCCTGACTTGGAGTTCTTTTTATACGGATGTATTTTATTTCTCTCTCTTCCGCCTCCTCCCTTCACACACAAATACTCAATCTAAAGCTATCTGAGGTAGGGTAGGGCTGATCCATAGCTGTTTATGTTACACCAATCCAAACATACACTAAGGCCACGTCTATACTATTGGGACTATAGTAGCATAGCTATGGCACCATAGCTATATGCCAGCATAACTCCATAGTTAACCTCATTTTTAGTTTCTACTGAAAAATTCCCAGGTTTTACAAAAGCTATTTTACTAAATTATTAACTGATTTTCATCTGAATTTTGGACGAACAGAAGTACATGAAAATACTGATTATGTTAAGAAAATCCAATTCATTGCATTGGGTAGATGTGTTTATGTTAATAAATTAGTCTAGATGCAACATGAGGCTGTCTGTTAAAGTAAGGCAACACATGCCTGCACATATGTGTATGTACTATTAACATAAAGTTAATTAAGTGACAGCATTAAACTCCTTTTACTTTTAATACTCTTACTCGGTTGCTTTTTTCTATCTTCCTATCCCTGAATATTTCACCCAGAAAACTTAATTTTTTGTACTGAATTACACCCATTTTTTAAATTCCCAGGAAACTTAATAAAAACTGAAAATGGAGGGCCTTACCCATAGTTTAGATCCAGCTTACAGTGATGAAGGGATTTTTTGTGGCTTTAGGATCACTACCTGCCTGAGCAATGGTAACCAGGTGGACAGAAGCATTCAACCTAGCTGCATCTACACTGGGGGTTAGGTCAGCATAACTACAGAGTTCAGGGCATGGATTTTTTCACACCCCTGAGAGACATAGCTATATTGACCCACATTTCAAATGTAGATCAGGCCATAGATCAAGAATCAGTTTTATCCTCCATAAGACTGACAGAGGTTCTCAACTATTGGAATAGACCCCAATATCTGAACCGCATGTTCCCACTCCCTGCATACAGCCCACATTACAATCAGACACCACCTTCCTTCCAGGCCCACTTCAAAAATAACCAAGCTCAGCAACCACGTGTAAAACAAAACCGGCCCTGGTCTGTGAGAAGTGCCAAGTGTGCCCCCCCCGCCCCGTGTGGCCAGCAGGGACTCCGCATAAGCATCATCGTTATTTGTTAGGCGCTGATAACGTGCTCAGCGCTGTACAGGGCCCCTCTCCCGCCAGCCAGAGCGTGGCTGTGAGCCAGACTTGTTCTTACCCTGGGTCCAGCACGGCACGGGGCCCTGTCAGGAGCCGGGGGGGGGGGGGGATTAAGAAGGAGGAAGCTGTGGGCGGGACGGGACAGGACAGGTGAGGAGAGTTCCCGGGGGGCGGGACCCCGGCTGGGAGCATCCAAGGGGCCGATGTACCTGAAGAACCGACCCGACCCGCCCCTTGTTACCTTGGCGCTGCGCACAGTCTCCTTGTCCCCGGAGAGCCGCAGCCAGATCCGGTCAGTGGCCGGGCCCGAGCCAGGGGTCCGTCCCGAGGGGCACCAGTCTCCCGGCGCCTCCAGCACGGCGAGTCGCACCCCGAACAGGCTCTGAATGCGGCCTCGACTCTTCTCCAGGAAGCGGCTCTTCTCCGCCGGAGCCGTGAACTCGTCCAGCACCGGCACGGGGCCGTCGGCCGCTCCGGCCGCCGCCATCAGAGCCGGCCAGGGAGCCCTGCGCTATCGCCTCCCATAGTTCCGGACCCCAGGGACAACAACACCAGCGGGGAAACCCCTGCTGCCCTCATCACGGCGGGACAGGTACGTCATCCGTCTGCGACACAAGTTCGGCGCAGGGTGCCCTGACTCCGCCCCATCAAACAACCGCCATCCATGTTATTAGGACGGGCCACCCGCTGCCCCTCCGAGAAAAAGACGCGTGGCGACCATCTTTGTTATGGGCAAGACGTCTAGCTGCCATCTTTACTGAGGGCAAAACAAGCGCCCTGCCCTACGCTGTATCGATATGAGCCATGTATACTGGGGGTAACGCCCTTCCCCGGCCCTTCAGAGGAACGCGAAACGCGAGACAGAAACGTCACCAGGAACGGCCTCAAAAATTCCCTTGCTCATTTCAATAGGAGCTCAACCCTGTCCTGCACTTCCCTTCCCTTCAGCATCTGCTCAGAGTGACTTGGGGGGAAATCCTTCCTGGAGCAGATGACAAACCCGTCTACAGCCGCCTTGCCTTGCACTTGCGCTGCAAATAGTTCGACGCTGGCTCGGGCCGGTGAGAGGGGCATGGAAATTGCCTTATGAAGGAGAGCGATTAAGCAGCATTGTTTGTTTGTGAGCGCAGGGGAGCCTTTTCTGGAAAAGTAACCAGTGGCTTCAATTCCCCTCGTATATTCTGAGACTCACCATATTCGGTGGGTTTCTTCCTCCCCCTTCTCTCAAAGTCTCAGTTCCTGGAATCATGTTATTACCTCAGAATCTCAGCTTTCATTTAAGAGAAAAGTAAGTTCCTGCCCCTTGTTTCAGAGAACTGCTTGTGATTTGTAAACCAATTCTCATGATTTTTTGAGACATGATGGGTGAGGTAATATTTTTTTATTGGACCAAGTTCTGTTGGTGAGAGAGAGAAGCTGCTTCTTCGGAAGAGCTCTCTGTAAGCTCCAAAGCTTGAGCCAACAGCCTATGGCTTGGCAAAAAAATAAAAAAGAGTGTGAAACCAGAGCGCCTTTTTTGTCAGACTTTGAGCAGATAAATGAGGTAATTCCTACCACAAACAGACCGTGCTAAATATGAAATTCTAGTCTCCTGAACACAGACTATTTCCAAGGGGATTCTCCTTTCCTTTAGCTTGCATAGTTGCATTTTGTTTTTCCATCATGATGCTACTTTTTGTAACAAACAAACCTAGACTATACCTAGTACATCTCTGGCTGATTTCTTGTGATGATTGGTGCCATCTGTTGTTGAAATGCAGCTAGTGCAAGCTCTGGTAATCCCGAATGGAAAGTAGGAAGTTTTATATTATGGATACAAATTTACAAGCAGATGAGATAAAGAACATCATTACAAATCCAAAAGCAAATGTTTTGAGATCTAGCTGTGCAGTCTGCTGTACATTTTGTAGATGATTCAGCACAACCAAAAGCGTAAGTAGAACAGGAGTACTTGTGGCACCTTAGAGACTAACAAATTTATTAGAGCATAAGCTTTCGTGGACTACAGCCCACTTCTTCGGATGCATATAGAGTGAAACATATATTGAGGAGATGTGTGTATATATATATACTCCTCAATATATGTTTCACTCTATATGCATCCGAAGAAGTGGGCTGTAGTCCACGAAAGCTTATGCTCTAATAAATTAGTTAGTCTCTAAGGTGCCACATGTACTCCTGTTCTTTTTGCGGATACAGACTAACACGGCTGCTACTCTGAAAGGCGTAAGTGTTTCATAAACAAAGTGGCCCCTTCTTGAGACTTTATTAATTTATTTCTTTGTGGTATGTTTTGTCATATTGTGTTTCTCAATGCTTTTCATTTGTAAGTCTTGATCCAAGGGTTGAATGGACAATACATTAAAATAGTAAATATTATTATATTAAATGTGGTTTGTAGCATACAATGATCTAAGCCTTCTTACTGAAGCCAATGCAAGCTTGTAATAAAGTTTTCAGAGAACATGGCCCTGCTCATTAAAATTAAGTAGCACGTGAGATTATAATGCTCAGGACAAGCAGAAGTTTCATTTGGTTTTTTTTTGTTTTTAATTTCTAGTCTAAAATAGCATATGAAATTAGAGGCTTAGGCTGTGATCCTGCGAACAGTTATGCATATGCTTAATTTTACACAGACGCGTAAGGGTATGGTTACACCGTAAAGAAAAACCCATGGCGCTGAGTATCAGAGCGAGGGTCAAATAGACTTGGGCTTGCAGGGCTTGGACTGTAGGGCTAAAGATAGCAGTGTAGACCTTTGGGCTTGGGCTCTGAAACCCAGCAAGCGTGGAGGGTCTGTCAGATCAGGCTCCTGCCCAAGCCTGAACATCTACATTGCTATTTTTAGCTCCACAGCCTGAGCCCAAGTCAGCTGACCTGGTCTCTGAGACTTGGTGTCACAGGTTTTGTCTTTGCAATGTAGACATACCGTAAGTGTCTGAAGGAGCAGAGATTTAGTTTTAGGGGCCATCACAAATTGAAATGAAAGCTAGATTTGTCAAAAGGTCTGCTGAGGTTTGCAAACATGCGTCAAGTGTGAGGCAAATCTGGGTTGATTTATGACTTTAGATGGAACCTAGAGGAACTTTTTTTCACATGGCTGTGACTCAAAGCTAGACAAAACCTGTAGGTTACAGCAGAGCTTTATTTTGCATTCACTTGAAATTATAGCTCACAACTAATCTCCCTTGTAATTTGGAGAATGACAGAATCATAGGACTGGAAGGGACTTCGAGAGGTCATCTAGTCCAGCCCCCTGCACTTGTGGCAGGACTAAGTATTATCTTCACCATTCTGGACAGGTGTTTGTCTAACCTGCTCTTAAAAATCTGCAATGATGGAGATTGCACAACCTCCGTAGGCAATTTATTCCAGTGCTTAACCACCCAGACAGTTAGGAAGTTTTTCCTAATGTTCAACCTAAACCACCCTTGCTGCAATTTAAGCCCATTGTTTCTTCTCCTATCCACAGAGGTTAAGAAGAACAATTTTTCTTCCTCCTCCTTGTAACAACCTTTTATGTATTTGATAACTGTTATCATGTCCCCTCTCAGCCTTCTCTTTTCCAGACTAAACAAATCTGTTTTTTTCAGTCTTCCCTCATAGGTCATGCTTTCTAGACTTTTAATCGTTTTTGTTGCTCTTCTCTGGATTTTCCAATTTGTCCACATCTTTCCTGAAATGTGACACCCAGAACTGGACACAATACTCCAGTTGAGGCCTAATCAGCGTGGAGTAGAGCCGAAGAATTACTTCTCATTTCTTGCTTACAACACTCCTGCTAATACATCCCAGAATGATGTTCGCTTTTTTTTTGCAACAGCGTTACACTGTTGATTCATATTTAGCTTATGGTCCACTATGATCTGCAGATCCCTTTCGCAGTACTCACTACAAAAAGTAATTGTCCCTCTGCTGATACTCACCCCTTTTTGTCAACTGTTGAGAATAGGCTGACGTTCACCTTAATTGAATTGGCCTCGTTAGCACTGACCCTCCCACTTGGTAAGGCAACTCCCATCTTTTCATGTGCTGTATATATACTGCTTACTGTATTTTTCACTCCATGCATCTGATGAAGTGGGTTTTAACCCACAAAAGTTTATGCCCAAATAAATTTGTTAGTCTCTAAGGTGCCACAAAGACTCCTCATTGTTCTTCCTAGGCAGTCATTTCCCATTTTGTATGTGTGCAACTGATTGTTCCTGCCTAAATGGAGTATTTTGCATTTGTCCTTCTTGAATTTCATCCTATTTACTTCAGACCATTTCTCCAGTTTGTCCAGATCATTTTGAATTTTAATCCTATCCTCCAAAGCACTTGTAATCTCTCCCAGCTTGGGATCGTCCACAGACTTTATAAGTGTACTCTCTATGCCATTATCTAAATCATTGATAAAGATATTGAACAGAACCGGACCCTGAACTGATCCCTGTGGAACCCCACTTTCTATGTCCTTCCAGCATGACTGTAACCACTAATGATTACTTTCTGGGAATGGTTTTCCAACCAGTTTTGCACCCACCTTGTAATAGCTCCATCTAGGTTGTATTTCCCTAGTTTGTTTATGAGGTCATGTGAGTCAGTATCAAAAGCTTTACTAAAGTCAAGATATTCCATGTCTACCGCTTCCCCCCATCCACAAGGCTTGTTACCCTGTCAAAAAAAGCTACCAGGTTGGTTTGACACAATTTGTTCTTGACAAATCCATGCTGACTGTTACTTATTATCTTCTAGATGTTTGCAAATTGATTGCTTAATTATTTGCTCCATTATCTTTCTGGGTACAGAAGTTAAGCTGATTGATCTGTAATTCCCCAGGTTGTCCTTATTTCCCTTTTTATAGATTGGCACTATATGTGCTCTTTTCCAGTCTTCTGGAATTACTCCCGTCTTCCATGACTTTTCAAAGATAATCGCTAATGGCTCAGCTATCTCCTCAGTCAGCTCCTTGAGTATTCTAGGATGCATTTCATTAGGCCCTGGTGACTTGAAGACATCTAACTTGTCTAAGTAATTTTTGACTTGTTCTTTCACTATTTTAGCCTCTGATCTTACCTCATTTTCACTGACATTCACTATATTAGATGTCCAATCGCCACCAACCTTCTTGGTGAAAACCGAAACAAAGAAGTCATTAAGAAACTCTGCCATTTCTGGATTTTCTGTTGTTATTCTCTGCCACGCCCCCCAGCTCCTTCCCCCCCCATTGAGTAACAGGCCTTCCCTGTCCTTGGTCTTCCTCTTGCTTCTGATGTATTTGTAGAATGTTTTCTTGCTACCCTTTGTCTCTAGCTAGTCTGATCTCGTTTTGTGCCTTGGCCTTTCTAATTTTGTCCCTACATACGTTTGTTATTTGTTTATATTCATCCTTTGTAATTTGACCTAGTTTCCACTTTTTGTAGGACTCTTTTGATTTTTAGATCATTGAAGATCTCCTGGTTAAGCCAAGGTGGTCTCTTGCCATACTTCCTATCTTTCCTACGCAGTGGGAAAGTTTGCTCTTGTGCCCTTAGTTATGTCTCTCTGAAAAACTGCCAAATGTCTTCAATTGTTTTTCCCCTTAGACTTGCTTCCCATGGCATCTTACCTACCAACTCCTTAAGCTTGCTAAAGTCTGCCTTCTTGAAATCCATTGTCTTTATTTTGCTGTTCTTCCTCCTACCATTCTTTAGAATCATGTACTCTATCATTTCCTAATCACTTTCACCCAAGCTACCTTCCACTTTCAAATTCTCAGCCAGTTCCTCCCTATTTGTCAAAATCAAATCTAGAACAGCCACTCCCATAGTAGCTTTCTCCACCTTCTGAAATAAAAAATTGTCTCCAATACATTCCAAGAATTTGTTGGATAACCTATGCCCTGCTGTATTATTTTCCCAGCAGATGTCTGGGTAGTTGAAGTCCTCCATCACTACCAAGTCCTGTGCTTTGGATGATTTTGTTAGTTGTTTCAAAAAAGCCTCATCCACCTCTTCTTCCTGGTTAGGTGGTCTGTAGTAGACCCCTACCATGACAGAGACACACACACTTCCAATGGCTCTGTCAAGTCCTCCTTGGGAGGTTCTGAGGACTTGTATTAATTGATTATAGAAATAAAAAAAGCTAAAAGCAAAAATAGATTTAAAAAAAGACTGAGGTGGATTCACAGAGCTGCGTGAAGAAGCCTGCATTGTTCAAGTTTCCAATCATGTCCACACTGAGCTCACTGCTGACCTGTATGCTCATGTGGGGATGGTTGGTTCGTAGGCAAGGAGATGTTGCCTGCATGGAGCTTATTGCTAGAGCTAGACTGTAGTGACCCTAGTGTATAATATGCTCTGCTCTAAACAGTGATGTTACTTCTTTGATTCCAAGAGCACAAGTTTATATAAATAATTCAACATGAAGTGTAGGTTTAGTACCGGTAATTAGGACAGTTCTTTTGACTAAGCTGAGTTTGTCCCTTCCGTTTCAAAAGCAGTTGATTTATTACCTCTCTCCGCCCCCCCCAAGCAGATTTTTTTTTTTTTTTTTTTTTTTTTAAATCACTGAATTTTCAGAAAGGGAGTAAAAGAAGCACATTTTCCAATTACAGACTCAGCGATTGCTGAAGCTGGTGTTAGCTTTTTTAATTAATGGAGTCTGCATCTGTTTTTGAGGCATTTTTGAATGTGTTTGCTGGAGTTCCTTAATTAGTTACAAAAAGCTGCAGGTGTGCTGGCAAAGACTATTAGTGAGACTGGGAAGTATTCCAGAAGAGAGTTTTTTAATGTAAATATTTAGCTGTATGATTATGAGTCATTTAAAGTTTTCAACACTATTTGGTCTATGCACTGTGGTGTTTTAAAATATTCTGGCTTCATTTGAATGGTTGACAAATAAATGATAATGGAGGAATATAATCTTCATTACGAGAGAATTAAACACTATTAAATTACTTGCAAGAATGACAAGTGATGTTCTTGGGTTGTCACTGTAATACAAATCTCTTGTCTTTTAGGAGTAGCTGCCCCAAATTTAGCTGAAATGTTACACACAAATGTTATGAACTTAATTACTACACTATACATGAGTTTAAAAGGAATACACTTTGTTGCAGTTTCAGAAACTGTCAGCGAAGGAAATATTCTTGCTGAAGTTGTAATGTGGGAAGTTCAAAACTTTGAAATATTATTGTGCTTATAGCTTATTCAAATCTAGACTTAGAATAGTAAACGCTTGTTTTTCCACTTTTACAGCTCAAATGGGATTTTTTTCTCAAATAGGCTGAGGTCAGGAATTAATTCCTGTTCGGAAAGTATCCAAGTATCTGGCCCAATAACTGGGCTGTAGTTAGTTACTTAGTGGTGTATTGTTGATGGAATCTGACCTTAGGTCTGCAGTATCCTGCCCTAGGAGGATCATTCCAGTATAGGCAAGCTGGTGTAGGGGGCATGCTTGGAAGACAGGGGACTTTGTTCTGGAAGCCTATATGCTACACTGATCTCTGGCTGTGATTTTGGCACTTTGGGGCCATGAGAAGCAGTTAGGGTCTATGGACCGGCCCAACATGCAGCAACTCCAGGATCAGAGGAATCCAAAGATGAGCTTGACACTGCTTTTTCATCTACTTACCTTTGATCAGAATTGTATGCAATTCAGCTGGACCACATCATCATTATGGGGAAGTATTGTGTTGATACAACTTATTTAATTCATAAGAATTATATATAGTGTCCAGGAGGGGAAGGAGGGCTGACTGACCCCTACCTTCATGACAGTAGCTAGGGAGAAAGACATAGCTCCAAATAAAAAATGTGGTTGAATAGGAGGTGCTGGGATGTTGATTCATCTCAGTTTTTAACCAGTTAAAAGATTGGTTGGTTAGTTCTCACGCTGTTACTTGGACAGCATAGAGGCCACCAAACACGTAATGTAGCTAGCTCCATGATGTTCTGTCCTGAGCCAAAACTGGTGCGTTATGGAGTAGGATCCTTCTGAGGGATAAGTGCATGTTAACACCATCTAGCGATCATGTTTTAGGTCTTTGGAGGGGGTCAGGTGTGTTGTATTAATTTAGACGGAATATATGGGTTAAAAGTGTTAACATAAACCAGTCATGGTTTAACATTAAACAGGGTTCAACAAGATCTGTGGTTTGATATAAAGAAACTTTAGCCTGCTTTGTACTGTAGCAAACACTGTATTAATTTTTAACCATTTATTAAAGATGATGAAAAGAAGGAAAAACATTTAAAGCATTTGAAATGTAAAGTAGTAAATAAGGCCTTCATTTTAACAACATTTTACTTCCTTAATTTTCCTTTTGGAAGGAAAACCCTGCTGTTTGACAGTATCTTAGATGGTATTAAAAATGGTAATAATTGTCCTTTTGGGGAAAAGAGAAGAAGTTAGTAGAGATGGGCTGAAACTGTCGTAGCTGTTGTTAAAGTCTGATCCCACTTCCAAGAGGCAAAACAAGGCAAACACACACACACACCAAAGAAGAGCAAAGAAAGAAAATGCAGCTTCTGTCTCTGGTATTAACTCTCACTTGCAGCCTTACTGCTGAAAAATACTGGCCCAGCACACAGTCTTATCAGCCACCTCGAGATCTGGAAACTTGTACTAGCTGTGATTGCTGTAGGAATGAAACATGACCATTTATATCATTAATATTGCCACTGTTAGACAATTGCAACAAATCTTTTACAAAGTATGTCATGTAAGGTGTCAATGGAAAAAATTATGATTGGCTGAGTATGATTATCCTGTTTATATGCATATATAATTTTTGTATCTGAAGTTATAAATATTGACTATATACTGGTATCCTACCTCTGTGCGGTATTCCTGGGCAACACCTTTAGAGTAGTTTATATCCAGTCTAGCCAGCCATTGTGAATGGACTATTCAAGCTTGATGGTCCATTGAAGGCAATTAAATCTCATAATGGGCTATAGAAGAAATTCATCCCGCTCAGTGAGCCTTCCTGTGGATACCATTGCCAGAATCTGGGTAATGGCTGCTCCTGTGAATCATCAAAGCATGTAAAGGCATATGATTTGCTCATGTGACCCTGGACTCCATCTTGTGCCTGAAAGTTTCCACAAACTAAGACTAAGAGCATTCCCTCCATGGGAGAAGGTATAAAGGACCCTGGAAGCATCTCCATTTTGCCTCCTTCCTGCTCTGATCAGAACTGTAACTAGGTATTTTTGCGCCCGAGGCAAGAATTTAAAATTGTGCCCTCCCCCAGGGCCGGCTTTTCGGCGGTGGGTCCCTCAGTCCCTCTCGGAGGGAAGGGCCTGCCGCTGAATTGCCGCCGAAGAATGAATGAAGATTTTGGGGGGTCAACTCATGATTTTTTACTTCTTGGGCTGGTAATGTTGCTTCCAAGATGGTCTTTGGTTCCAGTCCAGTTCCAATCCAGAGAGGGACTCTCAGGTTAAGGGAGGAGGGAGGTGCTGGATATCAGCAGTGGTCACTAGGGATCAGCATGTGTCCTGAGAATGCTGGGAGTTCAGGTTTGCAGGGCAGGATCAGGGGTGGCAGGTTTGTAGAAATTTTGGTGGTGCCCAGAACCCGCCCCCGCCCAAACTCCGCCCCCCACCTGCCCAAGGCTCTGGGAGGGAGTTTGGGTGAGGGAGGAGGTCTGGGGTGCAGGCCCTAGGTTGGGGCAGGGAATTGGGGTGCAGGCTCTGGGAGGGAGTTTGGGGATCGGAGGGGTGCAGAGGGATGGGGTGCAGGGGTGAGGGCAGTGGGTTGTGGCTGCAGATGAGGGGTTTGGAATGTGGGAGGGGCACAGGGCGCGACTAAGAGTGTGGGGGGTAAGGGCTCTGTCTGGGAATGGGAGGTTTGGGGTGTGGGAGGGGCTCAGGGCTGGGGCAGAGGGTTGGGGTGTGGTGGGTGAGGGCTCTGGCTGGGACTGGGGATGAGGTGTTTGGGGTGCTGGAGGAGCTCGGGCAGAGGGTCAGGGTGTGGGGGGATGAGGGCTCTGACTGGGACTGGGGATAAGGTGTTTGGGGTCCTGGAGGGGCTCGGGCAGAGGGTTGAAGGTGCAGTGGGGGGGGGTCAAAGCTCTGACTGGGGGTGTGGGCTCTGGGGTGGGGCAGGGCTGGGGATGAGTTTGGGGTGCAGGCAGGCTGCTCCAGGACAGGGGCCAGAGAAGACTCCCCCAGCCCTTTCCTGCCCCCCCAGCAGCACACTCACCCCCACCACTGTCACTGCATGTGCTCCTAGGGCCCCTCTCAGGTCCAGGAATCACCCTCACCTCCCCTGTGGTGGGTGCCGGGAGGTGCTGTGTGCGCCTCCTCCCCTGTTGTTGCCCCTGACTGTCGGTTCAGTGGGAGTGAGGGATGGGGCTGCCTCCTTGCCCAGCATGGGGCAGGAGCGGTGACTGTGGGCAGGGGGCCCCCTGGGCTGCTGGAGGGTCCCATTGGAAAATGAAAGGGTCTGAGGGGGAAGGGCAGGCTCAGAGTCAGTCTGCCCTGGCAGTCGAGATGGGGGGCACTAGGACCCTGCGGCAGGGAGGCAGCATGGAGCTACTCTGCTCGGGGCTGGGAAGGGGGGAGTAAGTCGGGGCGCGGGACACTTGGGGGAAGGCACGGGGGGGGGGGCAGCAGGTGGGGCCCGGGGGGAGATCACTCCGGTTATAAATATATCTCTGTGCCTGCCAGCAGCTTTTTTTTTCTTTCCACCACATTCTGCGTCCCCCGGCTTTGTGTGCCCGAGGCAAGTGAGGCACTTGCCTCGCCCTTGTTACAGCACTGGCTCTGATCTCTGGACTATGGATTTACACTAAACGGAGCATTCCAATCAATGGACTGAGAACCTTCCAATATTTTGGAAGTTGCTAGCAGTCTGTAACATCACTGCTACAAACCTGATCCAAGAACTTTGCAATGATTGTATGTATATGATTTCTTTGACCATGGTAATGCTCTCCTTTTTCTTTTCTCTTATAAATAAACCTTTAGATATTAGATACTAAAGGATTGGCAACAGCGTGAGTCTGCCCTTTTTCTCAGCATCGGGCTGTTAAGGACACTGCTTTTAGCTGCCTCTTTCTGGTCACAGGCTTACAGCAGTGTTTCAAAAAATGCAGTCTTGTCTGGCTAAGCCAGACGTATTAGAAAGAAAAAGGAGAAGGCTAGGAAAGAGAAGAAATAAGTTGGAGAAGTAAAAGGATACATAGGGCTAGAGAGGGACAAAGTTTCACATGTCAGGTGGTATTCAGGACTCAGAGGTGACAGTGTCATCTGCATCCCTCCCTCTGGCCCAGTCTGGTCAAGACATTTCTCAGGATCAGGATGACAAAGACCCAGAGTCCTAGGAAACAATGGAGGTAGCAGCCATGTTAGTGAAGCTTGCTCCAGTAGCAATTTTTTCTCCCAAAGTCTCTTTCTTTAAGAACACCAAAATGTTGCCAACTCCACATAGCAGAAAGGCACTGGGCAAACCTTGAAAAGTCGTTAGATGCAGCTGTTTAACCACTCAAACGGAGTCAAAAATTCACTAAACAAAGTTTCCAGAGAATTCAACAGAGAATTTTATATTTTTTATTTTCACATATATATATATACACACACACACACACACACACGACCATGTGAGTATAGTCACAAAATCATTCACAAGCAGCTCAATAGTGTTAATAAAATCCATTCTATGTTCTTCTTACTACGTTCTGCTGGACACCAAGTCAATATCATTACGTCTCAATTGAGCATGTCTTTGGAAGGAATCTCCTTCCAGGGCTTCTTGAGCTGAGATCACTATAAACTGCTAGTGAGGAAAAGAAATTTGTGGGGGCTAATTACGGTAAATATTTTGCTAAAGCCAGGCACATTTTGGAGAGAGCAGCACATTAGCCAGGGCTTGTTTTTAGCCAAATGTGATCTTTCTCGCTGCTATGTAGTAGGTAGCACGCCCTGTGATGCAGGGAAATCTGGCTAATGAAGTGGACAGGGTGCAGGAGGCAGGTTAGTCAGCGAGGATAGCCGCACGGATGGAAGGTGGGGTGTAGGGTGACCAGATCACCAAAGACAAATATCGGGACGCGGGGTGTGTGTGTGTGTGTGTGTGACGTGGGGGGGGGCGTGGTGGGGGGCGGGGCCAAAAAAAAAAAAAAAAACCACCTTCCTCCGCAAGTGCTGGAGGGAGGCCCGGGAGACTCAGGGGAAGCGCGGGGCCGGGGTGAGTAAGAGTCCGGCCTGGTCCCGAGCAGGCAGGACTCAGTTGGGTGGTAGGGAGAGGAGGGGGGCGGCCCGCGGGGCCAGGCGGCGGCTGTTCTCCCCCCCGGGCAGCGGGACTCGGGAGCAGCCGCTGCTGCAGCTCCCACTGCCGCGGGGGAGGAAGCGGCCATGGCGCTTGGCGGCTGCGGCTCTGGCGCCCCCGAACCCCCCGAGCCGGGGCCTGCTGCGGGGACCCAGCAGCGCGCACGCTGCGCCCAGCCCCTGGCCAGGCGCGTCTGGGCTGCTGCCCAGCTGGTGCTATCCCGCGGCGGCCCCGGAGTGGGGGCAGCAGGCCCCAGCCCCCCCGTCCCGCAGGGGAACGAACGGGGCTGGGCGGCCGATGCCTCCGCCCCGGGGCCGCCGCGCGATAGCACCAGCTGGGCAGCCCAGACGTGCCTAGCCAGGGGCTGGGCCCAGCGTACGCGCTGCTGCAGGCCCCGGCTCGGGGGGTTCGGGGGCGCCAGAGCCGCCGAGCGCCATGGCCGCTTCCTCCCCCGTCGCCTGGCCCCGCGGGTCGCCCCCCTCCTCTCCCAACCACCCAACTGAGTCCTGCCTGCTCGGGGCCAGGCCGGACTCTTACTCACCCCGGCCCCGCGCTTCCCCTGCGTCTCCCGGGCCTCCCTCCAGCGCTTGCGGAGGGAGGGGGAATGGTGAGCCCGGGGAAGAGGCGGGGATTCGGGGAGGGAGCCAATCGGGGGAGGAGGGGGCGGAGTCGGGGCAGGGGGGGGGGGCGCGAGCACTTCCGGGCTCGAGGCTCGGGGCATTTCCTTGTTTGTCCGGTTGTCCCGACCGCACGTCGGTCGGGACGCGGGACAAACAAGGAAATATCGGGACGGTCCCGATAAAATCGGGACGTCTGGTCACCCTAGTGGGGTGGGATGAGAAAGGGCCAAGTGCCCCAATGGAGTGGAGGGCACTGCGCCTCCAGGGAAGAAGCCCCAAAAGAGGATTGCCAACTCTGACTGAAGCTATTCCAGGAGATTTCCCCCCTCCCAACATGACATCATAATGTTATTTTCTTAAAATATCCTATTAAAATCTCCTGGATTGCTTTCAATAGTCACCGGGAGATGGATGCCAATTCCGGGAGACTCCAGGCCACTCCTGGAGGGTTGGGAACCCTATTACTACAGAATCAAAGATGGAGCTAGCTTGATTTTGGCTCCCCTTTACTTCTTCCCCTGGCTTGGCCTGGAAGCGGGGGGAAGCGGTCCGGCTAGTGGATTTTTGTTTTTAAATCTACTTTCTTGGTTCCCTAAAGTGCCAAGCTCAGATCAGATGAATGCCCTCTTCCCTCTAGCTCTGGGCCCTCCCTTTCACTAACCTGTTGGCTCAAATCCAGGCTGGCAAGAGAATAGCCCATCTCCTCATTATTCTATCCACCGATTAGGTGTAATATCTGACATACCAATTTTAATTTATTGATTTTTTTAGTCTCTCACTGTTCTTGTTTACTAAGCTTGATTGTAATACAATTCTTGAATTATAGTAGACCTTTTTGTTCAGTTTTTCTGCCTCCCTTTTGTAACCTTTTGCCAGCAACTTTTGCTATTAAAGGTTATTGTGACCTTTTATAAACTTTCACTCACTTTTTACAGTTGAGCCCATAATTAGGGTAAATTTGTTGGCCCATTATCACAGCAGGTCTTTTGCATCCTGCTTTCATTGAGTCAAAGTCAAAGATCATTCTTGCAGCAAAGTTGATAGGCATTCCGAGCAGAAGACCATACCACCTTAGAGAGCATTGGGCATCTGATTGAGAGAGTGGGATATTTTTAGTTAGAAAATGGATCTCTTCATTTGACTTGAATTCATACCATTTGATGGTTTTGATTGGTTGGAGATGATTTATCTGTATGGTGTCCAATTGCTTTTCAAACTCAACAGTGAGGGGCCATGTGTCAGTCCTCTAGATCACAATATTGACAAAACATTTTATATCCTAGGTTTTGTCTCGCTACTTATCATGGTGTTAGGTTTGTGAAAGATATTCTCAATGAGGTGCTCCATGACTGACAACCCTTTTGCAGTGCAGGCTTCAAGTTCATTCTTGACGCTGCCTATGCTATCAACGACAGAGCTAAGGCAAGAGAAACCACCCTGTGTGTTTGCCGACTAACATGCTAGAGCCCTCAGGGTGTTCAGAATCACTGACTAGAAGAATTTTGGTTTTACCCCAATTAACTTTCAGGCCACCATTTGCCACTTCGCTTTCCAGGACTTTAAGTGCTGCAACAAGCTCATCCATTGATTCACCGACTAGTCCTATATTATCAGCAAAATCGACATTGTTGAGATTCTTATCACCAAGGCATATGCCTAAAATTCATTTGCTTAGGCCAGCGTTTCTCCAACTGGGATCCGCAGAACCCCGGGGGTCCAGGCGGGTGCTCCAGGGGGTCCGCGGACCCCGCTGATCAACTCCTCCCCATCCCTCCCAGTGCCTCCTTCACCCCGGGGAACAGCTGTTCAGAGGCGTGCAGGAGGCGCTTGGAAAGAGGAGGAGGAGCGGGGCCGGTGCGCGCTCGAGGGAGGTGGCAGAAAGAGGAGGGGCAGAGGTGGTGTGGGGGTGGGCCTTGAGGGAATGGGGAGAGGGGGGCAGGGCCTGGGGATGAGCGGGAGTTTGGGGGTCTGCAAATTGGGTTGCTAAAGCTTGAGAACTGCTGGCTTAGGCCAGGTCTACACTATGGGCATGACAACAGCAGAGCTACAGTGCTGCAGCTATGCCTCTGTTATGCCATAGTGTAGATGCTTGCTACAGTGTTGGAAGGGTTTTTTCATCAATGTAGTTAATCCACCACCTGAGCAGCAGTAGCTAGGTCAATAGAAGAATTCTTCTGTTGATTTAGACACAGCTACACCAGGAATGAGGTCAGCTTAACTATGGTGCTCAGGGATGTGAATTTTTCACACTCTGAGTGCTGTAGCTATGTCAGCCTAACTTTAAGCGTAGACTAGGCCTTAGTGTCTGTCAAGTATATAGTCTATGGCAGCACTGACAAATTCTGGGGTAGCAAGATATCCTTGTCAAATGCCTCTCACTTTAGAAGAAGGTGGTTCTTTTCCTGTTTACAAGAACTCAGTTTGAGGAGGCTAGGGTTACCATATGTCCAGATTTTCCTGGACATGTCTGGCTTTTTGGGCCTCAAATCCCCGTCCGGGAGGAAATCCCCAAAAGCCGGATATGTCCGGGAAAATAGGGAGGGAGGAGTCATGGGGCTTGGGTCCCGGCCGGAGCCGCGGGGGTTGGGGCCGCCAGGGCCAGGGTGGGCCAGAGCCGCTCGGCCGGAACCAGGGCCGGCGCCCCAGGGCCCGAACCAAGCCGAGCAGGAGACGCCGGGGCCAGAGCCTCTTGGCCTGGGCCGGCCGGCCGCCAGAGGGAGCCGCTCGGCCGGGGCGGCTGGACTGGGCCGCACCGCGCCCCAGCCCCAGCTTACCTGCTGCCTCCCTGTTTCAGGCTTCCCGCGAACATTTGATTCGCGGGAAGCAGGGGAGGGGGAGGAGCAGGGGGGAGGAGTGTTCAGGGGAGGGGGCAGAGTTGGGGCGGGGACTTTGGGGAAGGGGTGGGGGTGGGGGCGGGGGCGGGGAAGGGGTGGAGTTGGGGTGGGGCCGGGGCCCCGTGGAGTGTCCTCCTTTTTTTTAAATTAAAATATGGTAACCCTAGAGGAGGCATCATGTGGGAGATGGAAAATTCTACAGAGCTTTCAAGAGAGGCCTGTGCGTTTCATGATCAGCCAAAGTGATTCCTTGTCAACAGAGTCAAATGTGGCCATGTTATCCGTAAATGCAATATGAGCAGGGCACTTGAATTCTTGTGCATTCTTAATAAGCTGGCATGCTGTGAAGATTTGCTCTATCATGGAATGGCTGAGAATGAAGCCAATTTGTTGTGGTCTTCTCTTGCTCCTTAAGATAGCAGCAGCTCAGGTCAGCAAGACAAAAAGCAAAAACTTTCCCTGGATGGCTAGAAGAGCAATGCTGCAATAATTCCAACAGTCTTGTTTGCTGTCTTATGTTTCCAAAGCAGTAAAATAGTGCCTTTTTTCCAGTCAGACAGAACCAACTCTGTTTTCCACATGATATAGAACAGCATCTGCAGTCACAAAACAATAGCTCCAGGGCTGGATTAACTTTTTGTGGGCCCTGCGCCAAACATATTTGTGGGCCCCCATTGGGGAAATAGGGCATGTGATGGGGGGCAGTCTGCAGAGCAAGGGGCCGGTTGGGGGCAATGAGGCTCAGCGCAGTGGAAGTGGCCCACTCAGCCCAGCACAAGGGCACCGTATACAAACCCACAACTGCTAGACGCACACTGGCACACCCAGCCCTGAGCTGCCAGTGTGCCCCTTCCACAGTGCCCCCCTGCCCAGTGCTCTGCCCTTATGCCCAGCACCCCCTCACCTAGAGACCTCCCCCACAGATCCCTATGCCCCCGGACCCACTATGCCCAGCACCCCCTGCCCAGAGACCCCTCGCACTGACCTCCCACCACAACTGCACAGCACCCTGCACATCATACCCCCTGCTCAGGTTCCCCACCCACAGATCCTCTTCGGTCCAGCATCCCCTTCACAGTCTCACCATCACAGCTGTACAGCGCCCCACATTCCTAAGGGAATTCTGCATCAAATTCTGTGCATAATATTTTAAAATTCTGCATTTTTTTTCTTGTTACAATAAATAAATGTGGCAGCTCCACCATGGCAGGAGGGAGCACAGGCCACTGCTGCATGGAGGTGGGAGAATACCCTGCAGCCTTCCCTGCCCCCTGGGACAGGGACTTGGCAGTGAGGCTGAACCTGACCCTGACACAGCACAAGGGCCATGCCTGCCACAGAAACACCCTAGGGCCCTGCCCCTTTTGCGCCAGGCACACCAGATGTGGGCAGGGAGGCTCAGCCTGGCAGCAGGATCCAATTGCAGAGGGACTTGGTGTGGGGGTATCCAGATGGGGGTAAGAGGGTTCTGTGTGGGGCAGTCTGGGTGCAGGCAGCTCAGTGGGGGATCTGGATGCACAGGGAGGTGCCAGGTGCAGGGGCAATGGGAGTCTGCTGGGGGGACCAAGTGAAAGCGGTTGGAGCTCAGTGGGGAGGGGGCGTGTCTGGGTGCAGGGGAGGTGGGGCTCATTTGGGTGGGGGTCCAGATGTAGGTGGTTGGGGCTCAGTGGGGAGGGTGTCTGGGGGGGCTCATTAGGGTGGTACAGATGCAGGGGAGGTGGGGCTTGTCAGGGTGAGGGTTTGATGGGCCTGCTTAACGGGAGCCCCAGCTGCTGCCAAGGGGATCCGCATGGTGGGTCCCCGCATCCTCTATCCCCTTCTCTTCCCCTTCCCATGCCCCTTCCCCACTGCTCCATCTCCTCCCTATCCCACCCCCTTCCTTCCCCACTGCCTCTTCCCCCTGCCCCTGCTTCCCCTATCCCCTTCTCTTCCCCATCCCACCACCTTTCTTCCCCCTGCCTCCTACTTCCCCCATCCTCTTCTCTTCCCCATCCCATGCCCCTTCCCCACTGCTCCATCTTCTCCCCAGGCTTGGGGACCAGGGGGGAAACCGCCCCCCAGCACAAGCCGGTGGAGCGGGCTGGGGTCGGGTCTCTCCACTTCCTGCTGCCCGGTGATTGCAGGGCAGGCCCAACTCTGCATTCACGGGGTGGTGGGAAGTGGAGCGACCCGGCCCCAGCCTGCTCCACTCTGCTCCCCTGGCTCCCAGCCTTGGGATGCGGGGCAGGGGGAACTGCCCCCCAGCACTCACTGGCGGTGCAGCTGGGAGCCAGCGGAGCGGAGCGGGCTGGGACTGGGTCGCTCCACTTCCCGCAACCTGGTGAGTGCAGGGCGCGCCCGACCCCTGCTGCAGTCCCCCGGGACATTGCTCAGGGGAAGGGGTGGAGTGGGGGCAGGGCAGAGGCGGAGCAAGGGTGGGGAGAGGTGGGGCACAGCAGAGCAGAGGTGGGGGCTTTGAGGAAGAGGCGGGGCGGGGGTGGAGCAGGGGGGCGGGAAGCTTTCCTGGCCAGCTCAGCCGGCTGGGGGATCAGGCTGGCTGGGGCCGCTTCTGACTCTGGGCCCGGTGCCATGGAAAGCCTGGTACAGGCTGGTCCAGCACTTTTTAACAGTTCTCAGGAATTCCACAGATTCCTGCTGCCTTATTTCCATTAAGCTTCTTTACATCTCTGTGAATTTTATCTGTAAATGTGTCAGGATTATTTTGTGCAGAATAGGTGAACTTGGCAGTGGCCTTAATGCCAGGGTCCAAAGAAACTGGAGGTGTGATAAGCAACTGGCTGAAATGTTCACTCCATTTCTGTATTGGTTAGCTGATCAGAACTGGAGTAGAACACACCAAGTGAATGATTTCTTATCAGTGAGGTCATTCAAGTGTTTATACAGGGAGGTGGTGATGTTTCTGGAAGAAGTTTCCTCAAGTGTGATGGCTTTAGCTTCCATAAAAGCCTTGCGGTCAATGTGTATCGCTTTATAATGAGTGCCATTTAGTTTATGATACCTGACCATATCACCTCTCAAACAAGTCATGTGATGCTGTCCAATGATGGGTAGGGTATTAACGGAGATCAGGGCTGGCTCCAGGCACCAGCTTAACAAGCAGGTGCTTGGGGCGGCCAAGGGAGAGGGGCGGCATGTGTGGCAATTCGGGGGCGGCAGGTCCCTCACTCCCTCTAGGAGCGAAGGACCTGCCGCCGAACTGCCGCCGCCGATTGCGGCTTCCCCCCCCCCCGAATTGCTTTTTTTTTTTTTTTTTTTTTGCTTGGGGCGGCAGAAATGCTGGAGCCGGCCCTGATGGAGATCCAGGGTTTCTTGGTTCTTTGTTTAGGACCAATGATGGTCATAGCATCATTGGTTATTTGGGATCTGAAGTTTGTCCAGGTGGATTCAGTATATTCTGGCAAGGTCTCAAACCTGTTCTAGATTTCAACTGCATAGCACAGGGGTCGGCAACGTTTGGCACGTGGCTCGCCAGGGTAAGCACCCTAGCGGGCCGGGCCAGTTTATTTACCTGCTGACGCTGCAGGTTCGGCCGATCGCGGCCCCCACTGGCCCGGGACGGCGAACCGCGGCCAGTGGGGACCGCGATCGGCCGAACATGCCGCGTCAGCAGGTAAATAAACTGGCCCAGCCCGCCAGGGTGCTTACCCTGGCGAGCCGCGTGCCAAATGTTGCCGACCCCTGGCATAGCAGTTTCAAATGCTATCGATTTGTAGCATAGATAGTTCAAATTTTGTTAACCCAATTATTACTTAGATTAAAAATCACAAGCAAAGACGGAAATTTGCAGAGACTAATTTGTGTTCAGTGTTACCAAGCTCAGTGGACCAATAAGTTCTGCAGTTGCTGATGGATGATTTCCAACGACAAGAGATTATAATGTAATCAATCATCTTCTTTGTTCAGCCATCATTACTCAACCAAATAAATTAGTGAATTTGCTTCCTATAAAACCACATGTTTGTAATGACAAGCTTACACGAAACACCCGACTGTAAAAGGTGTTTGCCATTGACATTTAAAATATCTGGGTTAACAGACCCAATGACTTATGAGGAGAGGCTGAGGGAACTGGGATTGTTTAGTCTGCAGAAGAGAAGAATGAGGGAGGATTTGATAGCTGCTTTCAACTACCTGAAAGGGTGTTCCAAAGAGGATGGGTCTAGACTGTGTTCAGTGGTACCAGATGACAGAACAAGGAGTAGTGGTCTCAAGTTGCAGTGGGGGAGGTTTAGGATATTAGGAAAAACTTTTTCACTAGGAGGGTGGTGAAGCACTGGAATAGGTTACCTAGGGAGGTGGTGGAATCTCCTTCCTTAGAGGTTTTTAAGGTCAGGCTTGACAAAGCCCTGGCTGGGATGATTTAGTTGGGAATTGGTCCTGCTTTGAGCAGGGGGTTGGACTAGATGACCTCCTGAGGTCCCTTCCAACCCTCATATTCTATGATTCTATGAATGATGTTTTTCCATGCTCCACTCAAATGATCAACAGTAGCATTAAAGTTGCTGAAGAGAGTGATGATGGGATTCGAGATAGTTGAAAGAAGAGATCTGAGCTGATTGTAAAATTCTGTCCCTGTCTTCATCAGATATTTCATTGGTTGGACCATAGCAAGGAATGATTATCTGTCTTCCATGTTTATTATGCTGGAACTAGAATTATTTAAGGAGGCAACTGGAAATTTATGCAAATGATATATCAATATGCAGATATAAAGTTTAAAGAGGGGTCTCACTCCTTCCTTTCTCAAATTCCAAGCACTCGACCACAGAAGATGGTAGTTAGCTGTGAGAAAAGAACAGGCATCTTTAAGGTAGATTAAAAGGTGGAAATTCTAATTCTATAGAAAACAACTGCTGATTCAGAAAAGTCTCTGACCAGATTTTACACAATGAAAGATCGACAAGACCTTAATCAAAGGCATGATTGACAAGGACAGAATAAAGGGCAAGATTCTGTAATTCTGACATTGGCCCAGATTTTCTGCCACTTTACATCTTGTGCTGTTATTAACACTTGTACAAAATGAGCGCAAAATAGGTGTAAACACTGCCAAATCAGAACTGTAGCAGTTTGCTTCCACTTTGCCCAGGAGCAAATTACTACACTAGGTTCAAGGGAGTGGAGATTTAGTCTCATTGAGTATTATTTACTTGTATGAGTAGTCTCACTGGATTCAATCGGACTGCTGACATGAGTAAATAAATATTATTCTGCATGAATAAAGGGTTGCAGAATTTGACTGCATGTTTTGGGATCGTGTATGAACATTGATGTGAACAAGCAGTAAGCACTCTCTAAAGGGCCAGATAAATAGTTCTGTTGTAATCATTTCAAGTTTTTAGATAATCTATTAACATAAAAAGTATAAAAGAAATAATTATGCAATCATGCAGTATTGTATTCTTGTGAGCAATGTCATTGCTGCCAGTGGGACTGTAGGCATGAATACTGATTACTTTCAGGAGAAAGATTTTGTGGGATTTGGCCCTAAATTTGCATTTTATTTTAGCTTCTAAAGGAGAGTGATACCATTCCATTTATATTCTTTAGTTCAGAAACAGGTAGAATTTTTTTAAATTAATGAAGACAGTTTCTATCTGATGAGTATGCTATGTTCTAATATCCCCTTTGTTCTTTCGTGCTACGTGTACTTTCTTTATTTTAACAACAGACAATCCCCTGCATTTCACCTTGTATAGTCATTTACAACTGCACAAAGTAAGTACAAAATGCTTCCATTCTGATTTAGTAGTGGTTTACACCCACTTTGCATAGGTATACATGATAACACAAGGACCAAGGCAGTGGAGAATCAGGCTCACAGGCTTTCAATCAAAGTAGCAGACAGAGGTCTTGATCAAGAGGACCCTACTGAAGTCAATAGGCTAGATCCTCAACTGGTGTAAATCAGCATATTTCCACTGACTTCAGTTGAGTTTTGCTAATTTATACCAGCTGAGGATCTGGTCCAAGCTACACTGGTGTAAAACTGGTATAAATGAGAAGTGAATTAAGCTCTGTGTTTTTACATAGAAACCAAAGAGGCATTTACACTGACTATACTATATTTTCCTGCATGCCTTGAAGCAAAAGCCATGCAATTAAATATCAGATGAGGGCTCTTTCTAGGCAGAGACCTTTGAAAATTGCTCTAACCCTTTAACATTTAGAGAAGCATATTTATAGAACTAGAGTGCTTTGCTATGTATGCTTGTTTTCACAAAAGTAAAAACAGAAGAAAAAAATCCCAAGGATGCTATGATCCCATTTCAGTCTCTTCCAATAAGAATACTAGAAAGACAATCCACATTGAGGAGTGTGTGTTGGCACTGAAGAATCTCCTGACCAGATTCAAGAAAGAGATAACTTGGAGGTAATTTATTTTATACTGGTTTTCTAAAGAGATGACATTTCCACTTCCAATTGTTATTTAATCTCTCTCTCATACTAATGAATATTAATTTCCTAGTGGTTATTTACAATCTATTAAATAGAAAATAACGGAGCATCCTAAAATATTAGCACAGTTGGATCATTATGAATGTACAAATGCCAGGAAATCAGAAATGATTTCTACAACTATATCTATCTGTTAATATTTGAACACAGTTAAATGTTATTGAGGAATGACATGAACATGTGAATAATCAGAATTATTTATTCATCCAGTGCCTACTGTTATGATGGTTTTTAACAAATCAATTTATGCTGCGATTTAAAAAAATAGAGCTTACCTTTTTGTATTACTGATATTAGGCTAGACCACATGTGTCAAACTCAAGGCCCGCGGGCCACATCCGGCCCGCCATACAATTATATCCGGCCCGCGAAATCGTTTTATATATCTGTTTTTAATGGCCCTGTGATATGACGCCCCAATAACACACACTACAAATCCCATGATGCAGTGCAATTGCCGCCAACGGCAAGCTGCGGTTCAAGTTCGCGGTCTGTTGATGTATACAACGCTAATATCAAATCAAAGCTAGACCCCAACAATGGCCAAGATAAAAATTGATTCTGAAAACCGAGGCTTTCAAAGCCGGTGGGAGAATGAGTATATGTTTACTGAAATTGCAGGTAAACCAGTGTGTCTCCTTTGCGGGAGTAATATCGCTGTAATGAAGGAGTATAACCTAAGACGGCACTACGAGACGAAACATGAGAACAAATTCAAAAACCTGAGCGCAGGACAGAAGCTACAAAAGGTAGAGGAGTTGAAGAAGAATTTGACATCCCAGCAGACGTTTTTCACCAAAGCAAAATCACAAAGTGAAGCTGCTGTGAAAGCAAGTTTCATTGTGGTCGAAGAGATCGCCAAATCAGGACGGCCGTTTACCGAGGGGGAATTCGTAAAGAATTGTATGATGAAAGTGTGCGACGTCCTTTGTCCAGATAAAACGCGAGCGTTTGCAAATGTAAGCCTCAGCAGAAACACTGTTGCTAATCGGGTTTGTGAGATGGCGACTGATTTGAAAACACAGTTGATTGAAAGAGCAAAAGATTTTGTTGCATACTCCCTTGCCGTGGATGAAACTACTGACGCGACTGACACTGCACAGCTGGCGATATTTATCCGTGGTGTGGATTCCAATTTGTGCGTAACAGAGGAAATACTGGACATTAAATCGATGCACGGGACAACGAAAGGAGAAGACATCTTTGGAAATGTATTTCAAAGTGTAACCGACATGAAACTGCCGTGGGAAAAACTCGTTGGACTTACAACAGATGGCGCACCTGCTATGTGTGGTGAAAAAAATGGACTGGTGGGAAGGATGCGCTCAAAGATGCGGGAGGAGAACTGTGCCGGTGAGTTGACAGTGTATCACTGCATCATACACCAGGAATCGCTGAGTGCTAAAGTCCTAAAAATGGATCATGTGATGAACACTGTAACACAAACCGTCAACTTTATCAGAGCCCATGGTTTAAATCACCGCCAATTCCAGTCTTTTCTGCGGGAAATAGATAGCGAGTTTGGCGATATGCCATATCATACGGAGGTCCGGTGGCTAAGTCGGGGAAAAGTTCTCAAAAGACACTTTGAGCTGCGAGAGGAAATCTGCCAGTTCATGGACAGTAAGGGGAAAGACTGCACAGTTCTGCGGGATGAAAAGTGGAAATGTGAGTTGGCGTTCCTGGCTGACATAACGTCGCATCTTAGCGCTTTAAACCTTCAACTCCAGGGACGGGAGCACATAATAACCGATATGCATGATGCAGTGAAGGCATTTCAAGTGAAGCTGCGCTTATGGGAGACACAAATGCACCAATGCAACTTGTCTCACTTTCCCTGTTGCCAAGTAATACGGAACCAAGAAAGTGCCACAGTTTTCCCAAATGCCACCTTTGCTGAAAAACTCAGCGCGCTGCGCACTGAGTTCGCACGGCGCTTCAGTGACTTTGAGGCACAGAAAAGTAACTTCGAGCTGCTTCGCAACCCATTTGCAGTCGATGTGGAAACCGCACCTGTAGAAATGCAGATGGAGCTGATAGAACTGCAATGTAACGGGACACTGAAGGCAAAGTACGACACTGCGGGGCCAGCACAGTTCACTCGCTTCATTCCTGAAGCGATGCCGCAGCTCCGCCAACATGCGGCTCGAATCCTGTCCATGTTTGGCAGCACATATCTGTGCGAGCAGCTGTTCTCTGTGATGAAAATTAACAAAACGTCACACAGGAGTCGCCTCACTGATGAACACCTGCAATCGATCCTGAGAATCTTCACAACACAGAACCTAACCCCAAACATAAACGAACTTGTTGCAAAGAAAAGACTCCAAGTATCAGGCTCTGACTAAATAGGACAAGAAAATGGAATGTTATGATTTGTTATGATTATACTTTTGCTTTAAATTCAATTTTTTATTTATATTTTCAGATTTTTTAATATTCCAGCATGTACAGATTTTGAATGTATTGTATTGACAGGATATTTTTTTATGAAGAGCAAAATATTTTAAGTTGAAATGTATTTATTTTGGAATGATATCCTGTATTTTGGTTCATATTAATGGTTAAAAAACATAAATATTTAGTCTGTTAAATAAATGGTTATACTGTTCGGCCCGCGAGTTTTGAGTTTTGGCCCCCTGTGCAATTGAGTTTGACACCCCTGGGCTAGACCGTCAGCTTGTTTAAATCAGCGTCGCACCTTTGACTTCAGTGGCGCCACATTCATTTACACTACCTGAGGATCTAGCTGAATGCTTATCCTCAGATAATCTCAAAGGAGTCAAATGGGCAGAATTTAGCCCATTAAGGCCAAAATCTTCCAAATTGATCCACGTGGGTGGACGTTTACATCTGTAAGATTGGCTTGCCGGTTCATGGCCTAATATTGTGGCACAATATGTCAGAAAACTGAATATTTCAAGTTAAGACTAGAAATCTGATTTTATCCTATGCCATATATTGGGCCTTTTGAAAAACACAATGTGTGTGACTCTCAGATATAATCAATAACATTATTGATTTTTAGGCTTTTAACATAATATTAACAGAGGTGATATCTTGTAAAATCTCATAAACCAGGCTGGATTGGTCTGGTCAGTATTTGGAAAGGAAACCATGAAGGAAATGCCAGTTGCTAGAAGAAATAAATGCCATCTACTGAATCATGAATGCCAGATCTCTAAGCCCCTGGTCCTATACTTGTGTAGATCCTATTGACTTCACCACTGAGGCCTAAGTCAGTATGAAACCTTACCATGGTGGGAGGGGATACTGAGCTGTTAGAGGTGACATCTCCAATATTACAGGTTCTGAGTGCTTGTGTTCATTAAAGATCTTCTGGCCTTTTTCACAAGAGTAAGGGAATTCTCCATTAGAGAAAGTGTCTTTCCAAATTCAGGCTTGCTTTTATTTAATCCATTTATAGGACACCTAACACATGCTTCTACATGTTGTGCTTGGGCAATTACATTCTACTTGTCAGCATCTAAATTCCTCTTGCAGCATCAACAGGTTATGGTATTGTTCTTCACACTTTCTCCTGCTTTAAGATGGGTGGTGGTTCTGTGCATCATTAAATAGCTGATGCATTCAATTCCAGAGGCAGCAGCTACTACTCAACACCTTTGTTGTATGAAGTTTATTCCCTCTGCCCCATGTGGCTGGCCAGTGTATGGGGTTGGGGGAGAGGTTGACCTCTTCCTGCCCCTTTTGGGGAACTATGCCCCCACAGGGGAGCGAAAATGGTGCAACCCTTGTGTTCTCCAGAGTACAGGTGTTGCAATTGGGCCTGGCCTTATGCTGCATAAGTATATGGGGAAGACTCTTTATGTCCTCCCATAAGGGCCCACATAAGGTCCAGGCAGAATCTGGCCCTACAGTTGTGAAGTCTGGTATGTGCTTCAGGATCCTTTGGGTTAAAAAGCTAGAGATATGAGATAGTAGTGAAATATATATTTTTTAAAATACCACCAGAACAAGTGAAGCTTTAAAGCTTTGTATTAAATAGCTCATGCCACCTAAACAGTATCTGGCCTGATTTTACTGATGGTGTATTTACTGTGTTTTCATTTTGTTTCTGCTGTCCCATAAACACTTTTAAGCTGTGGGCTCTTTGTGCCACATCCCTTTGTAACTCCTTTGAGCAGGGACAGGTGGCAGCAACTTTCAGATTTTTCCAAAATGTCCTTTCTAATCATTATTCCAACCTCTGTTTCAACAGTGCTCACTCACTAAGACAAAAGTCCTGATTCTTCTTTCATTTAGCATGTGTAAATCAGGAGTTCTCTCTAGTGATGTCAATGGAGCTACACTGATATAAAACTGGTATAAGTGAGAAGAGAATCAGGCTCTAGCTCTACAATATTTCAGTTTCTCTTCCTTCTGAAGAGTATTTCAAACAATCACCCGTTCCCCTTACCTGCCTGTCAAGAAACTCATTACAACAGTAGCTGTGATCCGAGACCTAAACAACAGAGCTGGGAATTGAACTGTGGTCGTCCAGAACTCAAAGGCATTAGATGCTCTCTGTTATTTATTAGTGAATTGTATCACCTTGGTAGCTACCGATAGAAAAATCAATGCTGTCATTTCTACTATTTGAAAAACATAATTACCATATAAAGACTGATTTAATACTTGATGTATTAAATTTTAAATGAAAAATTACTTGCTAAGTTGCATGGTTTCTTTGTCCAAACTCTTCTGAGAAATATAAGGGGTTTCACATTCACCCTAGCTGTATACATTTCAGGTAATTTCCTCTGCAAGGTACTGTTCTTCATGTATTTTAATTAAAATGAGGAAAAGAAATGTATCATCTTTGCTATATCTCATGCTAATGAATACTAGTTAGTTTGAAAATACATGTTTATTGATTTTACATGATAATTTCCTTTCTTATATCCAAAAGATGCTATTTATCCAAGAACATTTCTAAAAACAGTAGGGGGCATCGTTTCACTTTTGTAATTCTTCTGAGACATTATCCCAGAGCATTATGTGTGCAAACTGAATTTTCTTTTTTGTTTATGGCATTAATCCTGAGGTTAAGGTTGGCCTGTGGTGAGCAATAATAAGTTTAACCTTTGACTTCATACAATAAGATGTAATTTATCATTTCTATACGCTTTTGTAAGTCCTATTACCCTCACTTCTGTTTAAGATAAATTGAGACAAGTGAACACTTGATATCAGTGATCCGCACATGCAAAACATAAAGAAAATAAGTAAATTAGATTCTTAGTTCTTTAGCCTCTGAATATATATTAAAAAGCTAACACGTATGTTTAAAGAACTCTTGAACTGTAAGTCAGCTTTTGTACTGTGCAGAACATTCTGTCCTTTAAATCGATTTTAAGCAAATAAACATAGCTCCTCCTGACATTTCAATATTTGAAAAACTTTTCATTAAAAAAGGATAATCCTAATATCTTCAAGGAAATAGAAGCAAATTATAGCATGGGAAGTAGCCATGCATTTGTTGTAATTTACTTGCTGTGTAAATTATGAATGGAAAAGTGTTTTTTCAAATTAATGTTTAAAGACAGATTCAACAATTTATACAATTTAAAGTCAATTGAACAATTGTCTTTAAATGTATTATTGTAACTGTAGTTATTCATCTGTAAAGTATCTGTGTACTGTCTTTATGTATCCTCTCCTTGGTTTTTTTTCTTGTAGCTTGTTAAATATTATTTCTTTGAAAGCTGTACATTTTTCTGCACTTCTCTGTTTGACTATAGTTTCACTGTGGATTTAAAGGACAGATTTGGTTATAACCCATCTATAGTATAGCCTGGCGATTGGAAGTAGAGCCAAGTAACATCCCTTTCTGATTGGATTTCCCTTAAACCCAGAATGCCCTCATTCAACCCCGGAACCTAGTGTCTCCTGCTGAAAGGAATTGTCATCTCATTTTACTGAGAAAATCTCTTGCATCTGGGATGACTTCATGGGACACCATCAAAAACGAGTTGAGCACAGAACTGAAAATACAGTACCCTCCTTCCAAGAATATGGCCCATTTGCACAAGAAGTAGCCATGGACGTACTAACAGCATTTAGAGTGACCACATGCGACTCTGACTCCCACCCTTCTTGTCTAGTATAAGAGTAGAAAACATCTGAGATATTGTCAACAGTATTCCAAAGAATGATTCCTACCTCCTACTCTAAGCATGTAGTTATCCAACCAGTACAAAAAGGGTCTTTCACTTGATGCTGGTGGTGACCTAAGAAGTGGCTTAGGTACCTGACTTATTAGTTACTGTAATGTCTAAACTTCCTGTTTTAAGCAAGCAGAATACAATATCCAACATCAGCTGTTGGCTACCAGTATCCTAGATCCTTCTCAGTCAGGTTTCAGGGTGAGGAATAGTATTGAGACAACACTTGTTCTGGTGGATGACCTCATCCTGGATATACACAGCATCACAGTTCCAGGATAACTGTATCTGTATTAAACAAAAGAAAGATAAAGAAAAACGTGTAAGCAGCTCCCTCCAGGATAGTCCACTTCTGTAGTCCACTTCAGGAGTTCCCAGTCAGGTCTCAAGTCTCCTGCCAACACCTGTCTCTTGGCAGGGACTCTTGTCCCACTCCCTTCCGACTGGGGAAGTTTTAAGGCTGCCCAGCTCCTTGCCTTACCTGTGATTAATTGGGCCAGAGAGAGAGAAAGAGAGAGTGATAATGTCTGGGTATGTTGGTGGTTCAGACGCCCACCAGGCAGGTGGGAGATCCAGGGTCTTGTCCCCTGCTCTAATGATGCTTTGATTATTTATACACAGTGGAATAGCTTCAGCAGAAGAGACTGAGGGAGCCCCATATCAGACTATCCCATAGCTCGTGCTTAGAGTACAGCCCTGAGAGGTAGGAGATCCCTGTTCAAAGCCTTTCTCCCCAGGAGGCAGAGGGGGAATTGAACATGGCTCTCCCACATCCCAGCTGACTGCTCTAACCAGGCTAAAAGTTATAAAGGAGTGTGATGGGATATATAAACCTCACACTGGCATGGAAAGGGGTGTGTGTGTTAAGGAGCTGCTTTGGATTTAAAAGTCCCCAGCCCACCTCCCCTCCCAATCATGCCAGGAATGGAGGAGGAGTTAAAAAGAGGGAACTCAACTCAGATGGGGGAAACCCTATGAAAGGAACAGACTGTTGAGCTTCTCCAGCCCTGGAGAGAGGGCTAACACCCTATAGAGGCCCTGCCCTTGCAGAAGGAGGGTGCAGAACCCCTGAGTTAAAGGGGGAAAGAACTAAGGCTTGTTCTGGAACCCAGTGAGCTCTGAAGTGGACCTTGATACTCACCATGCTCCTCTGAAGTAAGAGAGGCCCATATCCTGGAGGGAGCTGCTTACACATTTTTCTTTATCTTTCTTTTGTTTAATCCTTTTGCTGGCTAGGGGTTGTTTGGTGGCATCACTGGGGACACATAGTGGACAAGACAGTTGAGAGGCCCTGGCTGGAAGGTGAGCACTGGCTTGCTAAAAGGACACCCTGCAGCACCTCTGCACTTTCCATGTAGCCTAAAGGGGGTGCTCTATCATGGACAGATTCATGACAGGTAGGCAACTCCAGCTGCTTTGTTTGGAGTGAGGCAGGTGCTTAACAAGACGTGGCTTCGGTACCTGACTCCAAGACATTAAGGCCAACGGACTGAGTTATTGAAGTCTTTAAGTCAGGATTTAAGTTACAGAGAACCCACCATTTACTCTAGTTTAAACCAGCAAGTGGCCTGTGCCCCATGCTACAGAAGAAGGCAAAAGCCCCCCAGGGACTCTACCAATCGGACCTTGGGAAAAATTCCTTCCTGTCTGCAAATATGGTGAGCAGTTAGACCATGAGCATGTTGGCAAGACTCAACAGCCAGAGACCTGGGAAAGAATTCACTGTAGTAACTCAAAGCCCTCCCCATCTAGTGTCCCATCTCCAGCTGTTGGGGATATTTGCTACTAGCAGTCACGTATGGGTCACATGCCATTGTAGGCAATTTCATCATACTATCCTCTCCATAAATTTATCAGACTCAGTCTTGAAACCAAATAGGATTTTTGGCCCCACTGCTCCCCTTGGAAGGCTGTTCCAGAACTTCACTCCTCTGACAGTTAGAAACCTTCATCTCATTTCAAGCCTAAACTTGCTGATGGCCAGTTTATATCCATTTGTTTTTGTGCCAACATTGGTGCTTAACTTAAATAACTCCTCTGCTACCCTGATATTTATCCCTCTGATATATTTTTATAAAGAGAAATTACATCTCCCCTCAGCCTTATCTTTGTTAGGCTAAACAAGCCTAGCTCCTTGACTCTCCTCTCGTAAGGTAGGTTTCCGTTCCTCTGATCATCCTAGTAGCCCTTCTCTGCACTTGTTCCAGTTTGAATTCTTAAACATCAGAGATCAGAATTGCACACAGTATTCCAGTTGAGGTCTCACTAGTGCACTGTATAATGTTAATAACACTTTCCTATCTCTACTGGAAATACCTTGCCTGATGCATCCAAGGATTACATTAATGGTTCATAGTCATCCTCTGATCAACTAATACACCCAGGTCTTTCTCCTCCTTTGTTGCTTCCAACTGATCTGTCCCCAGCTTATAGCAAAAATTCTTGTTGTTTTTCCCTATGCACATGACTTTGCACTACTAAATTTTTTCTCATTTCTATTACTCCAATTTTCAAGGTCATCCAGATCTTCTTGTATGATGTTCCTGTCCTCCACCATATTGGCAATACCTCCCAATTTTGTGTCATGCAAATTTTATTAGCACACACCTACTTTATGTGCCAAGGCCATTAATGAAAATATTAAATACGGTTGGTCTGAAGACCGATCCCTGAGGTACTCCATTAGTAACTTTCCTCCAGCCTGACAGGTCACCTTTCAGTATGACTCCATTGTATTCTCCCTTTTAACCAGGTCCCTATCCTCCTTTCAATTCTTGTATTAATCCCCATCTTCTCCTATTTAACTATTCATTTCCCATATGGAATTTTATTGAAATCCATGTAGGTTAGATCTATTGTCTAAAAAATCAGTTATCTTTTCAAAGAAAGAGATACGGTTGGTCTCTCGTGATCTATTTTTTGTAAAACCATGTTATATTTTATCTCAATTTCTGTTTACCTCTATATCTTTAACTAATTTCTCTTTCAAAATTTATTCTAAGACTTTGCATGCAACTGAGGTCAAACTAATGGGCTTGTAGTTTCCTGGATCACTTTTTTCCCTTTCTTAAAATAGGTACTATATTAGTAATTCTCAAGTCATAGGATACGACCCCTAAATTTATGGATTTATTAAAAATCCTTGCTATTGGGCTGGCAATTTCACATACCAGTTACTATAATATTCTTGGGTGGAATTATGTGGGCCCTCTGATTTGGTCCCATTAAGCTGTTTGAATTTGACTTCCACCTCAAATGTGGTAATTTGTACTTCCATATCCTCATTTCCATTAGCCACCCCTAAGCTCCTTATTACCCTTATTAAAAACTCAGGCAAAGCATTCATTTAGGTGTTGGGTCATGCCTAGATTATCTTTAATCTCAACCCCATCCTCAGTGTTTAATAGTCCCACTTCTTCTTCCCTTGTTTTCTTTTTATTTTAATGGCTAAAGAACTTCCAGGAGAGCGGTTCCTGGTTGTGGATTGCTAGCCGAGATAGGCCTGTCCCTGAAGCCTGGATTTAGGTACCTATCTCCGTGAGGGTCAGGATTTAGGACTCACCTTTCTCATTTGCATCTCCCATTGGCTACTTTAGGCAGCTGTCTGTCTAGCATGTTTACTTTTGTGGATCGCAGTCTTAGGCACCTATCTCTCCTCATTGGGTAGGAGCCTAGATATCTAATTCAGGCTTTGTGGATCACAATGTTGTTCCTATGATTTTCTAGATTACTAAAAGGTAGGTGTTGAAACGTTGAGCATTGCAACAGCTAAGTTCTTTTGTGGATCTGGGCGTTGGCCCATTCATAGGCCTTCAGAATGCAAACTTAAACAGAAAGTGGTATGTAATTCTGTGCACATTAAGGCTATGTCTACCCTGCAAGCTAGGGGTGTGAATATACTCGTCCTAGCTCAATAAATAGAAGTGTAGTCATGGTAGCATGGGTAGCAGCAGCGGAGGCAAAGCTGAGCCATGCCAAGTATGAACCCGCCTGAAACTGGTGGGTATTTACTTGGCATGGTTCAGCCATGCCTCCACTGCAGCTACCTATGCTAGCAAGGCCACGCTACTGTTTATACTCATGCTAACTTGATGAGAGCTAGCACAAGTATGTGTACACAACCAGGGGAATGACATTCCTCGCTCATAGCATAGACATGAAGATTGATGTATGGGGGGTCAAGCAGGTGGTTGTTACAGACAGAGGTGCCCAATCTTTGTTGCACTAAAGGCGACTTTGGCAGCTTGCTGGTAGTCTCAGCCCTACAATTGATTTCCTTGTAATATTATTTGGGAACAGCTAACTAACTAAATGCCTATATCCATAATATTGACTTGTACTAGGGTCTTTCTTGGTAGAATAGAGGTTGGATGGTGGCTAAGTTTGTCCAAAACAAAAAACCTGTGGTTGATCAGCTTTGCCTTGCTGGAGGGCTACAGGCAAAGGGAAGACATGGGAAGACTATTAGGATTCTAAGGGCACCAGTTGGCCCACATGCCACACATTAGTCAATGCTAGTCCATAGGGATTATAATAAGTGGGCTTGTAAGTGCAATTTTATGCTCCTGCTGAAATCTACATGCAGCTATAATTTGGAGTTTTGTTTAGGTTTATAATTTTTTGGTAATGAAGGAGTAATTGCAAGAGTTGAGGATATAACCATTTAGGCCATTTTCATACTCCCCAGATGTGCTGAGCAGAATGTGTTTAAATATGAGTTGAGAAGGAGCAAATTATCCTATTGATTCTTATGGGGAAAGGAAAGAAGGAAGGAAGTGCTCTTTTTTGAAATGTCACATATGTTCAAGAAAAACCTTTAATGTTTTTAATAGATCATAAGATAACACAAGAGCTGATGAGAAATGAAGAGGCTATTCGTTGGTGGTGAACAAAGGAAAAGAGATTGTGCTAAATCATCTTTCATACCTCAACATACTATAGGAAGTTAAACACAGTTGAAATAGAGGCCAATTTCCAAACATAACAACTTTCTTAAGAGGGTTTGGACTTGAGATCCTTAGCACCAAAACATGATCTCTACCACTTCAGCTAAAGAAGCAACTCCTTTATATAGTAGTAATAGTAGGCTGATATTCTCTATATGGATCTGCTACTATAGGAGGACATGATATATTTTACAAGAACATTGTATAAATGCCTGCACTGTCCTAAAAAAGTTTAGCACCTCTCAGGATGTGTCCCATCATCAGTCAGCAGCCTTTTCTACTTTCTATAGCTCTCATTTCAGAGGTATTAATATTTGTTGTACATTTGTGAAAATACCGTGGGACCAAATCCTGGGAACTTTGCATGAGGCAAAGATGATTTGGCCTGAAATGTCTGACTTGGACAGTCCCAATTTAATGAAAGCTCAACTGCCCTGACCTAAAGGATCAAGAGGATACTGAAATGCAATATATAATATTTTAGCAGCTTAAAGGAAAATGGCCGAGTGGACCCACCAGAAATATTGATAATATGGGATGCATGTGGCTTGTTTGCTTCCAGTGCTTCCATTCCTACATATCCTAGGAAAATGCTTTAATTCAGAGTGGTTTGTCACTTTTGTAATGTTGGTTTAGTAACAGGTTAAAAAGCTGTGGTTCAGTGGTCTAAAAATAAAGTTGCTGAAAGTATGCAGGTTATCAAGATGTTAATTGGAGAGCAGATAATGTAAATAGGTACGCAAGTTCTACGTGTTTTCTGTGTACACATTGGATGATAGTGACAAGAAGGAACAGTACAAATGCTGAACACTGGTAAAAAATAAAAAAAGTTTCAGTTTGTTCTTCTGTCAGTTATACTTACACTCCAGCCCCTTTGCTTGGGCTAATGTCAAGGGTTTGCTAGCCTCTCTTGGATGTGTACTAGAGCATGGTATATAACAAGATCAACCCTCGATCTTTAAAACAACAGAGTTCTGTACTGTGACAATCAAGACCACCAGTCAACCCCAGGGGCTAATAAGTCTTTAGGGAAATTTATTTCCAACACATTCTTGGTGAATGGGATTGTAACTCAGATCATATTTCTTACAACATAAAATGGTAGGAGTGATGCCAAAGCTTGTACAAGCACGTATCTTATATCTTACTTTCTCAATATTCATATTGCAGGAAGGACAGCGGGAATTCCTTGATTATGGTGGAATTCATTTCCTCCATCCTATGGATATTGCTAAATGGTTTCTGGCAGAGATTACTTCTATTGCCAAATCACAGTAAATTTCACCCCTTCTCCAGATTGCACCGAGTGGCAGATATTATCTAAAATATCATCCTGGATCCCCTTGGACTTTCTCCTCCTCTCTTCAAACTACTCCATTCAAACATTTGCTTTTCCATCAGACTCAAAAATGTTTAGAGGTTGTGATGAAAAATTTTTGTGGGTGGTGTTTGAAATCCATTTGGGATAAGGCCATGTATTAAAAGTTACATGCAAAACAGGATTGAGATTTAAAAAATAAGACCTTTTAAAATATGCAAACCATTTAAAGTCTAAAATATGACACTGGCCTATGGGATGCATGTATACATCCTAGTGCACCTATTATGTCCTTTGTGCCTATAGGGCAACTCTAGTAGCAGGCAGGGCCGGCTCTGGCTTTTTTGTCGCCCCATGCAAAAAAGCCTCCCGCCGCCCGCCGCCCCCCGCCCCCTGGCGGGGAGCGCGGCAGGAGAGGGCGCCAAGCCCGGCTGCGGCCGGCTGGAGCGCCGCGGGGAGGACGGCGAGCCCGGCCGGGGCCCCGCTCTCCCCGACCGGCCAGAGCGCTGGGAGGAGGGCGGCGAGCCCGGCTGTGGGCCCGCTCTCCCTGGCTGGCCGGAGTGCCGGGAGGAGGACGGTGAGCCCGGCCGCGGCCCCGCTCTCCCCGGCTGGCCGGAGCGCCGGGGGAGGGCGGCGAGCCCGCTGCGGCTCCGATCTCCCCGGGTGAGCGCCACCGCCCTGCAGGTGCCACCCCAAGCACATGCTTGGTAGGCTGGTGCCTGGAGCCGGCCCTGGTAGCAGGGTACATAGCTACTAGTGAGCATCTGACCTACAGGAAGTCAGTTACAAGGCATCCTGTCTCCTTGGAAGGGGTAGTAGACATGAGCGCCACAAGATCAGGGAAGTTCTAATATGGCTTTCTCCACAATAGCTAAGAGAGGCTCCTAAAAGGGGAAGGGTGTATCCTCTCCCTGCGGAGCTGATGGAAGCTGGGACAGCTTTGAGCGGCTCATGCTCAGCTTTGTGAGTTTATTTGCTCTTGTTCTGGAACTCTTGTTTGAAAATAAAGCCAGCCCTGAAGAAAGGGTTTTGGACTGAATGGAATTAGGAGCTACATTCTATCCTCCCTGACTTTTTAGTCTACTCCCTAGCTTATACCAAGCATTTGCAGCTCAGGGAAATTATTTGCCTTTAAATATCATGAGTTGTGGTGGAGAAGAGACGAAGTTATGATTCAAAGGAAAAAAAGAAGAACTTTGATGGGTAAAGCTGCCTAAAAGGTTTGCAGCAATGAGCTGACCCATCACACTTATTCATTCTAGGGTTTTCTCTGTGCTGGAAATTAGCCCTTATTACAGATGAACCAGTAGTGTAGTTAAACTGGTGCAGTTCCTAGTGCAGATGGGCAAAGCTGCTGCTGCACTGGTGGAATATATCCTGATTTCAAGATGGAATTTATCTTGGTTTCAAACAGGGTAAAATGTAGTGGTGCAAATGTAGTTCTGCATATCTGCTAGGGGTTTGCACTGGAGTAGCTGTCCACCAATGGCTGTAACTGGAGCAAACATCCTGTGTAGGGAGCATAAGGGCTGAAGAAAAACAGTAGAAAACAGTAAAGTAAGTGAAAACGAGCTATCATGCAAATGAAGCTGAAATACTGAGAACTATTTTCAGACTGGCCTGTGAGACTGTTGTTCTCATTTTGGTTATTTATTTTCCCCTCTAAAAGCCTTCATTGGTTTGGCCAGCAGCCAAGGGAAGAATTGCACTCTGACAGTTCTGCCTTTTTATTATCCTATCAAATACTCTTAACCGCCCAATTAAAGCAGCTTCTTTTCCACTAACATGCTCTTTCCCTGGTATCTTCCATCAAGAAATTTCTCTGAGCTTAAATACTTGAATTACTGCTTCAAAAGGACAGTTGAACATTTTTGGTTATGCTGAGATCACTTCAGGTTATTTTTCCTGATAGGTTGTTATGACTTAAAGAGTTCCACAGATTCTGATACAGTGGCATCTGAATGAAGTTTCTACGTCCCCATCCAGAGTCTGGCAGCGGGTTTCAGTGCGTTGTCTTCACCTCCCCACGCACACTGGGTATTTCCAAGATGCACAGCACACTTCATTTTCAGCTGTCAGTATAGCTGACAGCTTATTGTGGTATCATGAATACATTTTTCAAAGGCTCACACCTAAAACAAAATCAGCTTTTGCTTGCTTTTTTTAAAAGCTGACATTTTAAGTTTATATTAAACATAATATCACCTTGATACACACTGCATGAAAACGTAGATTACTCAGAATGAATTATTAATGAAAAGCTTTTACTCTTTCCCAGGTGTTCTGAAGTTACCGCACTGGCTACCAAGGGATACGTGTTTGAGAGAGAACTGGTGGCTTATCAGACATATAATAGGCTGCAGTACCTGCAGTTGTCATAGCTCAGTAGCTTTTCTCCATAAGGCAAAGTTCTCTATTGCCAGATGCTGCGTAGAGACAGTGGTGCAAGTAGAAATAATTTCTTGCCGGTACTGCACTCATGGGAGGGAGACAAGGGGGGGCATGTGACCTCCCCACGTGACTCTCCATGTGACTCCTCCCTGCCCCGCCCCTGGGGGCCCCCCGCTCTCCTTGTCCCCTCCGACACCCCACTTTGTATATACAAACATCAACATGCTTAACTACTCACTCCCCCCCACTTATATAGTATTCAGTCTGTTAATATGGAATATGGGAGTTGGGTGAGGAGCCATTTCAGCATATGTATGACTTATTGAAAGACAAATTTTAAGTAGAGCTGTATCCTAAATTGCTTTATGGTACTGTACCCAAACATTGCATTTCAATGGGGGATTCAACTTTCTTTATAGGAACAGACTCCTGAAACTCTTACCAGTCCACAAAAGTAGTCAATAGTCATGCAAACAGTCCCATTTGTCTTCAGTGGGATTGATCAAATGATTAAGGGTTTACAGGATTAGGTTCCAAGTTTGTAAATTGTTCTGGATGAAACTGACAATGCCTGAGCTGTCAGATCAGAAGGAGCTTTATTCGAATAAAGGTGGGCAGATATATGATAAATTTTAGCTCCGTTGCTAAGATGAGGAACATATTTTCAGCAAAGTTCTTCGCAGATTCCTGAGTCAGCTGGTTTAAGGCCGTCAGTGACCGGCATTATAATCTTCACTTATAGTTCTCTCACCCACAAAGTAGAAAATGTATTGTTTTCTTTGTTTTGCTGCTCCAGTTCCAGTTAACAAAATGCATGTAAGACTAGTTTGGCTGCAAAGAAGAATTCTGTACACTGGGGACAACACCTGATTCCTGTAAGGCTGCATCAGAATCCAAACATCCTCTGGTCAGTGCAAGTAGAGGCAGTCCTCTAATGATTTGGACTTGATGTGATGCATTATGGATGTCATGGATAATTCAGACCAATGGGGAGAAACAGAATAAAAAACACTGTTTAAACACCTTCCGTTTCCCCACCCCCACCCCTCTTGAGGACTCCTGACCAATGTAACAGCACATAAGCTGCTTTGTTTAAGTTTGTTAGCATATGTATTGTGCTGTTAAAGCCATTTAAAGAATGAATGCCCTCCCTAGCTACATTCTGCTCCTTTAAGGAGCAGAGCACAACCTCTCCCCCCCACCCCGGTCCAGAGCGGGAGGCTAGCCCCAAGTCTTTCTGGTACCCCGTACCCACTAAAAATCTCTTTCTGGTACTGCGTACTGGCGGGTACCACCCTACTTGCACTCCTGCATAGAGACCTCTAATCATGTTGTGCGGAGCAACAGTAGTGCTATGGTATGTGTGTTTGTTTATTTTTAGGTCTCTTCTTGGTAATTCTAGGATGACTGCATATCCAAGGTTCTTTGTAGTTTAAAGATAGTCAGTACTCATAGAATCTAATTAGTCACTGAGTTCAATATAGTTTTCTTAATGGTGATACATCTCTACCCTGATATAACGCGACCCGATATAACACGAATTCAGATATAACACGGTAAAGCAGCGCTCCGGGGGGGGGGGGGGGGGGGGGCTGCACACTGCGGCGGATCAAAGCAAGTTCAATATAACACGGTTTCACCTATAACGCGGTAAGATTTTTTGGCTCCCAAGGACAGTGTTATATCGGGGTAGAGGTGTATTTAAAGTATGTCAAAGTTTAATCTTGTTCTAATGATATCTGAGCAGCTGTCAGTCTCCATGCATCTCTATGAGATTCTTTGAAACATTCAGGTTGCTCATAACTAACCAGAGGAATGAACTATAAATATGAGTTAAATGTTCAAAGAGTGTGCTGGTAGGTGATTTAGAAATAGCATTGATGGATAGGTAGCAATCACTTATAAATAAAGGTTGCAGGGTTTGGCCCTTGTTCTTGTGGTTTGGTTATACTGGTTTAGAATTTTAGATCATTGTATCTTTCTAAATAAGTTCTTGAAGAGCATCATGGCTAATATTGTAGCATTAGGACTCCCATTGATTGCAGTGGGCTTTGGATGAGGCTGTAGGTATTTGGTTACTTAACATCAGAAGGTATTTCATACTTTTGGGTCTGATCAGGCTCCCACTGAAGTGGGAGTTCCAGCATTCCAAATTACATATCTCTATAATAATAGGTTCATAAAAAGACATCAACCACATCTGGAACAGTTTGAAAACTGTGTCACTGTGCAAATTATTTTAAAAATTGTATACATTTTAAGGCCAAGATTTAAAATAAAAACAACAAAAACAAAGTCAACAAAGCCTAAAGGTTGTTAAGTCTTTACTTAGGTTAAAACTTCCAAAAGCACCTAATTGAGTTAGGAGCCCAAGTCCCATTTTCAAAAGTGACTTAGGCACTTAGGAGTATAGATACTGTTGACTCTCAATGAAACTTAGGAGCCTAAATCACTTTTGAAAATAAGGCTTGTGCTTTTAAGGGCTTGTCTACATGCTGGGGTAATGCACATTATGTGCATGAGCTTTGTAGAGTGCACTAAAGTATTGCGAATTAATTCGTCCATATAGACCAGGGGTCGGCAACGTTTGGCACGCGGCTCGCCAGGGTAAGCACCCTAGCCGGCCGGGCCAGTTTATTTACCTGCTGACGCGGCAGGTTTGGCCGATCGCGGCCCCCACTCGCCGCGGTTCGCCGTCCCGGGCCAATGGGGGCGGCGAGAAGTGGCGCGGGCAAGGGATGTGCTGGCTGCGGCTTCCCACTGCCCCCATTGGCCCAGGACGGCGAACCGTGGCCAGTGGGGGCCACGATCGGCCAAACCTGCCGCGTCAGCAGGTAAATAAACTGGCCCAGCCCGCTAGGGTGCTTACCCTGGCGAGCCGCGTGCCGAACGTTGCCGACCCCTGATAAAGACCCTGCTGGTGCACACTAAGGGTTCCCTACTGCGCTTTAAAGTAGTTCTGTTTCAAATAGCACTCTATTAAAGCTCACCAGGTAACCTTTAATGAGCATCAGCAGAGTCTACATAGATGAGTTAGTGCGCCTTAGAAATCACACTCCCATAGTGCATATTGCTGCACAGTGTAAACAGGCCCTAAGTCTCTTAGGTACTTTTGAAAATCGTATTTTTAGTCCCTTCAATAAGTGGTCTGATTTTTAATTTTTTTTTTAAAGTATTGCTTTCATCAAACCGAGTTTGCACTGAGAACAAAGTGGCTACCATCTCTGCAAAAAAGGAGAGTTCTTAGAAATGTAAGGGTATACTACCTTAAAAACAAAGGTAACTCAGCTTTATAGCTACATGCAGTGCATCACAGATTCAAGTTTGAGTTTATTTTTAGCCTATTTCTCAGCTTGACTCATCCCTTTTACTTTCCCCAATTTGCAGCAGTGGGTTAGAAATTCTACAAAGTGGTGAAACAGGAGATTTTATACTGTATCTGCACTTGTCTCTAGAACTCCTTTCCTTTTTACAAAATCCCTTCCCTTTCTTTGTTGGCAGGGTTGGGATCTTTACTGGTAATAAAAGTATGTAGTGTTTCCCTATCTTCCTTTTATTACTGCATCCTCCTCTGCTCCTCTCCTTTACCTTCCTCCCTGTTGGGTGATTTTTCTTCTGGGTGTATTTCACTCTGACTTTGTCACTGTCCCCTACATGTTGCTATTTATTTCAGACAAAAAGAATCAGACCTTTTAAAAACCCAATAAGAACAAATGAATAGAACTGTGGTTTCATGCTGCTTTGTAGAAACTGGGATTCAAAGAATGTGTCTCGAATCATCGATGAAAATGAGAATGGTTTCAACTACATGCAGTGAGATTGGTAGTCTTTGCTCAGGAGAGGCCCAAGGCTGGAACGTAGTGTTACAGGTTGGGACAGTGGTCTGCTGGTAGAGCTACTGACACCTGCATATGTAAAGGCTGCGGATAGCTCCTTTTCTTTAACCAATTATATTTAAAGGGCCTGAGCACCTCAGACTAGATCTTTCTTTCTTCCACTGGCGGGAGGTGTGACAATTCAGTCAGACTAAAACTGATGACTGAAGTTAAACTCCTGTCTCCCCTGTATTAAACAACTAAACTGAACATCTCTAGCCCAAAGCATTTGAAGAGTGACCGGTGGAACCTCTGTCTCAATCTTCTTTGCTACTGTCATGCTTCTCAGTAAACAGCACTGTTTAAAAAGTCCTGGACCCGAGAGATTTTTGTACACAGTTCTCTTCCTGCATGATGTTACTGAAGTCTCTTTGATTTGTCTTTTAGCTTAAAGACTTGAAATTGGTATGTAGGAAATTATTTTGTTATCGAGACAGTCTCTGGGGATGAATTTTGAAATCAGGCTTGATGGGCTCCATTCAGATAAAACAAGATTTACAGTAAATGTGCATTCTGGGATTTTCCTGCAGTCCTTCTGCAGCCAGAGTAAGGAAAATTATTGCTGTGTCTAGAGGCATATTGGAGGGATTTAGGTGAATGTGCAAACTGGTGTAAAAAATCAAGCCTGAGAGAATATCATCAGTATCCTCTTTTCTCCAGCATGAGGACCAATCTGCTTCAGTAACTGGGGATCAGGATAGCCACTGATAGATTATCTGCCTTAATTTTGTAATAATAGTGCCACAAAGGTGGAGATAGCTGAAAATGTAGATGCCAGACACATCACTTTCACCCGCCATTTCCTTCTAGTATTTTTCATGACTTTCAATAAAGTAACTAATTGCTTGTAAAAAAAGAAAAGATTGTGGCATGTGAATACCAAATATCTTTAAAAACAAGTCCACAGGTGATTTACCACTGACCTCTATGGAGAAGTACTGTGTCCTTGATCAAAAGCACCACCTTTAATGCTGAAGATGCAGGAGACAGTAATTAAAATATATTTAATAGATGCCACCCTCATTTTGAAGCTGCCCTCAGTATAAAGCCTCAGGGAAAAGTAAGTAATTAAGTTTAGTGGCCGCTTCTAAATGAAGTTATCTAGTAACTGGTTAAAAAAAACTATGATTTGGCCAGCATTAAAATAACTTGAAAGGCTCCCACTTCACCTTAGAATAAGGATCTCTGAAATAACTTCACTGGATGCACTGTGTAAAGTAATGTTAATTTCATTGAACACTGGAGTCAGACATACATACACATACATATACAGAGATCACAATGTTAAGCCTACTGCAGTCTGAGCAACAGAATTCTTGTAATTCACTTGGCATTTCACCCAACAGTACGAAGCCATTGCCTCCCCAACTGCAGTGGAGGAGAGACTGCTGTGGTTTGCAAGCAAAGTCTCTCCAAGGGACACTGGAGCAGGAAACAAAGAGGAGACACTCCAAGTGGAGTGCAAAGTGAGAAAGATAGCAGGCAAATGGGTCTATGCAAGTGGATGGGTGGGTAGGGCGGACACAGAGGGAAATGAGGAAGCAGAGGGAACTGAAAGCAGCACTAGGGCATGTGGGTTCCAGAACTAATCAGCTGTATGTTATGTAAAACAAGAACTTTTAACATTTATTTTTAATGTATACAAATTCTGGAGTTATAATTCCATTGAGAGGTTCTGCAAACCACCCAAACTTCTTTGCCATGGTTTACAATGTACCATAACCCTCCCCCCACTCACGTACCATCCTCTCAGGTCAGGAATATGCTTGCTTGGTTAGCTAATACCTAGTGTGTTGCTATTTTGCCACAGCCAGGCCTACTCTGGTTCACAGTCTTTGGTTCATACTGTTAGTTATGCCTAGGGCTCCTGCAAGGCTACACCTGTCACTTAGGTCCCATTTGGTGTAGTGCTATTGTCCCACTGTTTGTTTCAGGTTTACACATACAGCATTATGTTATGGGAAAGGAAAGGGACACGTCTTTGTATCCCAAATTAATGATGAAACCCCAGTAATACAGCCTATGTTGTGGGAGGATATGAGAGTCCTGCCCGCCTCTTTTGTGAATGAAAACTATACTCAGATCTTTTTCATGAAGGGAAAAGGAATAAACCCCAGTCTGCTGGCCAATTGTCCTTTTAATAAGTTCCAGTGCCTAAAGCTGTGTGTGAGCTTTTGCTGAGTGTCTAATAGCTGCCACATTTTCCTACACAGTCATGGTGCTATCAGTACTTAAGTAATTGCTTTGTAAAGTGCTTTGGGACACTATGTGCATGAAAGGCACTATATAAAACCAAATTCTATTCTCTTCTATCCCCTGAAGTGGTGCTATTCACTTTTTAAAAACACTGTTCATTGCCAAATTGGTGGGCATCATTCTGTTGTTTATGCATTGGCCACTGTCAATGCAACATTGTGCTAGATACTTAAATCTAAGAATCAAAAGGAAGAAGCAGGTAACTATGCTAGTCTGGTAGGAAAAGGAACACAATTGCCACAATATAAACTGGTGTTTTCACTAAATTTTGTTGTATATATTTTATTCTAATCCTAATCATGTTTACTTTGATTTTCTAGGGGACAGAATATCCATTCCATCTAGATAAACTTGGGAATTTTCACTGTCCTCCCAAATAATTAAACCAGCATATGACTATTACAAAAGCCATACAAAATTATTGGCTGGTATTTATTATAATTGGGGATAATTCTCCTCACATTTATACCTGCAAATTCCCAGAAAGTCCCCTGAAGTCAATGGGGTTGCAGCAGTGTAACAGCAATGCAACTGAGAGTATGTCTACACTACGAAATTAGGTCGAATTTATAGAAGTCAAGTTTTTAGGAAGCAATTTTATACAGTCGATTGTGTGTGTTCCCACTAAGTGCATTAAGTCGGCGGAGTGCGTCCACAGTACCGAGACTAGCGTCGACTTTTGGAGCTATCCCACAGTTTCCGCAGTCTCCACTGCCCATTGGAATTCTGGATTGAGCTCCCAATGCCTGATGGGGCAAAAATATTGTTGCGGGTGGTTTTGGGTACATGTCGTCAGTTGCCCCTCCCTCTGTGAAAGTAATGGCAGACAATTGTTTTGCGCCTTTTTTCCGTGCGGGCGCCATACTGCTTTCAGCAGACAGTGCAGTAGGACTGCTAACTGTCATCATCGAAGGACCGCTTCCGCTGCCACTCTGCTTTCCTGCTGTGGCCGCAGGCGGTGCAATAGGTCGGAAAAACTGGTCTTCCAACCACGGCTTCTGCTGCCACTCTGCTCTCCTGCTCTTGTCTCGATAGATAGCGAATTTCTCCATGTTGGCTGTCATGGGCTCCCACTTCCGCTGCAACTCTGCTCTCCTGCTCTCCCGAATCCACCTCTCAGGTCCTCTTGTCATTCTCTATAAATATCTATTCTCTTGGCATCTCTCTATAAATATCTATTTTCGTGGCATCCGTCGTCAGCCACCGCTTCTGCTGCAACTCTGCTCTCCTGCCCTCCTGCAGATGCCATACCACGGCAAGCATGGAGCCCGCTCAGATCACCGCAGCAGTTATGAGCATTGCAAACACCTCGCGCATTATCCTGCAGTTCAGAACCAGAACGTGCAAAAGCAGGTGAGGAGGCAACGGCAGCGCGGTGACGAGTGTGATGAGGACATGGACATAGACTTCTCTCAAAGTATGGGCCCTGGCAATTTGGACATCCTGGTGGCAATGGGGCAGGCTCATGCCGTGGAATGCCAATTCTGGGCCCGGGAAACAAGCACAGACTGGTGGGACTGCATAGTGTTGCAGGTCTGGGATGATTCCCAGTGGCTGCGAAACTTTCACATGCATAAGTGCGCTTTCATGGAACTTTGTGACTTGCTGTCCCCTGCCCTGAAGTTCAAGAATACCAAGATGAGAGCAGCCCTCACAGTTCACAAGCGAGTGGCGGTAGCCCCCTGGAAGCTTGCAACACCAGACAGCTACCGGTCAGTCGGGAATCAATTTGGAGTGGGCAAATCTACTGTTGGGGCTGCTGTGATCCAAGTAGACAACGCAATCACTGAGCTGCTGCTATCAAGAATAGTGACTCTGGGAAATGTGCAGATCATAGTGGATGGCTTTTCTGCAATGGGATTCCCTAACCGTGGTGGAGCAATAGACGGAACGCATATCCCTATCTTGGGACCGGACCACCTTGGCAGCCAGTACATAAACCACAAGGGGTACTTTTCAATGGTGTTGCAAGCACTGGTGGATCACAAGGGATGTTTCACCGACATCAACGTGGGATGGCTGGGAAAGGTACATGACACTTGCATCTTCAGGAACTCTAGTCTGTTTGAACAGCTGCAGGAAGGGACTTACTTCCCGGACCAGAAAATAACCGTTGGGGATGTTGAAATGCCTATAGTTATCCTTGGGGACCCAGCCTACCCCTTAATGCCATGGCTCATGAAGCCATACACAGGAACCCTGGACAGTAGTAAGGAGCAGTTCAACTATAGGCTGAGCAAGTGCAAAATGGTGGTAGAATGTGCATTTGAACGTTTAAAAGCTCACTGGTGCAGTTTACTGACTCGGTTAGACCTCAGCAAAACCAATATTACCATTGTTATTGCTGCTTTGTGTGTGCTCCACATTATCTGTGAGAGTAACGGGGAGACATTTATGGTGGGGTGGGAGGTTGAGGCAAATCACCTGGCCACTGATTATGCGCAGCCAGACACCAGGGCGGTTAGAAGAGCACAGGAGGGCACGCTGCACATCAGAGAAGCTTTGAAAAACAGTTTCATGACTGGCCAGGCTACGGTGTGAGAGTTCTGATTGTTTCTCCTTAATGATAACCCGCCCCCTTGGTTCACTCTACTTCCCTTTAAGCCAACCGACCTCCCCCCTTTGATCACCGCTTGCAGAGGCAATAAAGTCATTGTTGTTTCAAAATCATGCATTCTTTATTAATTTGTCACACAAATAGGGGGATAACTGCCAAGGTAGCCTGGGAGGGGTGGAGGAGGAGGGAAGCACCGGGTTGGGTGGTGAAGGAGGGGAGGAGGGAAGGACAAGGCCACATTGCACTTCAAAACTTATTGAATGCCAGCCTTCTGTTTCTCAGGCAGTCCTCTGGGGTGGAGTGGTTGGGTGCCCGGAAGCCCTCCCTGCCCCCCCCCCCCCGTCCCCGCGTTCTTGGGTGTCTGGGTGAGGAGGCTATGGAACTTGGGGAGGAGGGTGGTCGGTTACACAGGGGCTGCAGAGGCGGTCTGTGCTCCTGCTGCCTTTCCTGCAGCTCAACCATACGCCAGAGCATATCAGTTTGATCCTCCAGTAGCCTCAGCATTGCATCCTGCCTCCTCTCATCATGCTGCCACCACCTCTCCTCTTGCTCCCGCCACTTTCCTCTTGCTCGTCCCTCCTGTCCTCGCGTTCATTTTCTGCTTTCCTGGACTCTGCCATTGTTTGCCTCCATGCATTCTGCTGAGCTATTTCAGTGTGGGAGGACTGCATGAGCTCAGAGAACATTTAATCACGAGTGCAGTTTTTTCAACTTCTTATCTGTGCTAGCCTCGGGGACGGAGATGATAGGGGGAGTGTTGAAACATTTGCAGCTGCAGGAGGAAAAAAAGGGAGAATATTCTTAAAAAAGACACATTTTAGAGAACAATGGGTAGACTCTTTCACGGTGAACCAAGCTGTTAACGTTACATAGCACATGTGCTTTCAGTAAAAGGTTGCATTTTGCCTCTTATATTGAGGGCCTGCCGTTTTCGGAGGGGCTGCGGTTCTTGGGTTAACGTGTAGCACAAACCCAATTAACCCCCCCCCCGCCACACACCCAATTCTCTGGGATGATCGCTTCACCCTTCCCCCCACCACATAGCTAACAGCGGGGATGATTTCTTTTCAGCCACAGGCACACAGCCCAGCAGGAACGGCCACCTCTGAATGTCCCCTTAATAAAATTCCCCTATTTCGACCAGGTGACCATGAATGATATCACTCTCCTGAGGATAACACAGAGAGATAAAGAATGGATGTTGCTTGAATGCATTCCAGTAGCTGTACTGGCCGCGAATGCATCCCAAGTCTTCAGGGAAAATTAACATGCTTGCTTTTAAACCATGTATTATATTTACAAAGGTACACTCACCAGAGGTGCGTTCTCTGCCTTCAAGGTCTGGGAGCCCGCCTTGGGAGAGTTGGGAGGGTATTGGCTCCAGGGTGATAAACAGTTCCTGGCTGTTGGGGAGATTGGTTTCTCCACTTGCCTGCTGTGCGCTACCCTCCTCCTCCTCCTCATCTTCCTCGTCTCCCAAATCCTCATCCCTGTTGCGTGAGACTCCCCCCTTGCAGGAGTCCACGAACAGGGGTGGGGTAGTGGTGGGGGCACCCCCTAGAATTGCATGCAGCTCATCATAGAAGCAGCATGTCTGGTGGGGGGGTTTGACCCGGAGCAGCCATTTGGCTCTTTGGTTTTTTGGTAGGCTTGCCCGAGCTCCTTAAGTTTCACGCGGCACTGCTGCTGGTCCCTGTTATAGCCTCTGTCCTTCATGCCATTGGAGATTTTTTCAAATATTCTGGCATTTCATCTCTTGGAATGGATAGCATGGATTCATCTCCCCATATAGCGATCAGATCCAGTACCTCCTGTTTGGTCAATGCTGGAGCTCTTTTGCGATTCTGGGACTCCATGGTCACCTCTGCTGATGAGCTCTGCACGGTCACCTGTGCTGATCAGCTTGCCACGCTGGCCAAACAGGAAATGAAATTCAAAAGTTCGCGGGCTTTTCCTGTCTACCTGGCCAGTGCATCTGAGTTGAGAGTGCTGTCCACAATGGAGCACTCTGGGTTAGCTCCCGGAGGCCAATACCGTCAAATTGCATCCACACTACTCCAAATTCGACCCAGTGATGTCGATTTCAGCGCTAATCCCCTCATCGGGGAGGAGTACAGAAATCAATTTTAAGAGCCCTTTAAGTCGACAAAAATGGCTTTATCGTGTGGATGGGTGCAGGGTTAAATTGATCTAAAGCTGCTAAATTCGACCTAAACTCGTAGTGTAGACCAGGGCTGAGAGCAAAATCCACATCACTATTTTTACTATGTTTAAGCATTCACAGTATTGTATGCACATTCCTAGCTAGTGTTCCTCATGTTGATGAATCATGATTAAAAACATAGCTCTATTTCCTGCTAACATTCCGGATTTAATTGCTGTGGTAAAGATTTACCTGTAAGAATGGGGACCTACTGCCATTCGCACTCCTCTTGCTTCAAGGATGTTTCATTTAAAACACTACAGCTGGTTCAAATTTGTACACTTAACTCATGCTTCTCAACTATTTATGTGCTCCTGGAATAATGTGGATGCTAGTTAAGCACATTGTAAAAAAGTTCAGCATGTTCCAGGTTTGTCCTTCCTAGAAAGAGGCCACTGAATCAGAGCATCTATAAATTATCAAGAGTTGGCAACTGTACACTTCATTTCCTTGATTTCAGAAAGCTCATTGTCAAGAATGTATTTGTTGTGTGTAAAGTACATACTTACTGAACCATCTAGGTTCCCTACTTTGATTGTACACTACTTATTATAAGGCCTTTATTTTAAAAAAAAATATGTTTTTAAGGTGTTTATAGAAAGAGTGAATGAAAGAGGCAAAGGAGTGCTTTGGGCATTTAACCAGAGTACATAGTCTAGAATCCACATATAAAATGGAATCTTCATCAGCTACTAAAATAATCTCACATTAAAGAGAACAACTACAGATTTAAAAGAAGGGAATTTTGTTACCATATTTAGGTTCTTCAAGACAAGCTTGAATTTCTGGGACCTGGCTACAGCTCTAACGATTTTACCTATTGACCTTTTTTCTATAATCAGTCAACAGTTTTTAAACTTTGTCATTGGAAAGTAGAATTAGCCACTGTAATGTTTGTTGTTTAAATCTTGAAGTAACTTTTCAATAATGTCAAAATATTGAAGATAGGACTTTTCTCTCAAACTAAACCATTATGTATAGATACAAGTTAAAAAACATAATACAAAAGGTAAATACAAAACGAAATTATAATGAAATAGCTCTCAGAACCTCTGGTTTTAATGGCTTGCTTGTTGCATCTTCTTCCAATAATTATATGATTATATTTAGAATCCTGTGACTGTGGGGATGTTCTAACCTTTATGATGTTCCAAGCATTTATCATGTAGATGCCATATTTCCGGTTTTCAAGTGCCTTGTGAAAGAGAGTAAAGAATCCACATGGCACCATTCCAATCATTTGACACTCGGAAGAACAACATGGAAATACAGCTGTCCTTATGAGCCTCTTTGGAATGAAATGTGGTTGAATCCATCCCTTGTTTAGATGCTTCTAAAAAAGAGTCCTTCCCAGTCAGCACAGTGTTTTCACATGCCAGGTGTGATATTGTAGCCCTGCCAATGGTGTAGTTTGCTGCTCTCAACATGGGTAGTGGAAAAACAGCTGCTACCTTTTCCTTATAGAAATGTATCAAGGGTGACTGGCATGCAACACTCTCTCTTACTGAGATTGGGAAGGGAATATAGTAAGTGTCAGGCGCTATATATATGTTGTCTCATAGCACACATTTGCTTTCAAGGATGGGGGATCTATAATTTGTGAAGAAGCACAATGTTTCAGTAAAGAAAGAGTTGAGTTTTTAGTTTCTATTCCGTGTATATTGGATGATGAGAATGAGAAATAATGTAGTTTGTCTGCACCAGAGAATCCAGTATATAGAGAAGAGATTCTGTCTGTGCCATTGTAGCTCATGAGTTTTATGTGTAAATTAACTTTTAATTTGTCTAGCTGTATGTTAACCTACAGTTAAAACGAATACAGAGAATCTCAAAAGTCCAGTGAGATAAAATAAACAAAAAAACGTATAGCAAAGGAAATCTTTTTTTTTGTTTTTACTGTATCTAAATCAGAAAATCTTTGTGGCCTTGTCATACCCAGAGCTTGAAAAAAACATTCACTTGTTTGCCTAGAGCAAGTAGGAATCTTTCCTGGAAAATGCCATCAATTCTGCAGAATCTCATCCTTCCTCTTTTTCCTTTTTTTAACAATAAAAGGGTTTAGCTTCTCTCTCTTGCTACCTTTCTATGGCCTTGTCTATGTAAAAAGGTTGTACAGTTTTAACCACACAAGTATAGTTAAAGTGGGACAATCTTCCTAGTGTGGACACAGTTATACCAATATAAATATGCTTATAATTATACCAGTATAACATGTTCCTGCCTGGGAAGGGAAATAAGCTATACTGCTATAAGGCAGTTTTATACTGGTATAACTACATCCACAATAGAGGTTATAAATATGTTGATAAATAAATCACATTCCTAACAGATATAGATAAGAAAAAGGATTCAGGTTTTCAGTGGCTAGTAAGACACGTGGTTGGTAAGAAGGCAGCTGGGAGACTAAGAGAGCTAGACAGCAGAGTTTGATAGCAGAGGGAGGCAGGGAGGTAATTCACCCCTCCCCCGGTAATTTGAAGGGTACTGTACAAGGAAAAACCCACAATGGGAGGAAAACAGGGTATGGTTAAACACTATTGCTATCTATTCCTCCGCCTGCACCTTTGGTGGACCCCCACCAGACAGCCATCCTGATCCTGGAAACTTCCACTGATGTTCTGGTATGACTTGCTGGGAATCCAGGCCTGTATGTCCCTGCCTGTCAACAAAAGCCAGGCAAGGGGAACCACCCAGTGTGAGAGGTGTCTGGGAGTGAAGTCCCTCAGGAAGCAGGTCAGAGAGCTGCAGGTGGAGGTAGCTCATCTACTTAGCATCCAGGAACATGAGTACTTTATTGACAGGATCCACATGGAAACTTTTGGGATGGAGGATGCTAGCCAAACACAGATGAGTTCAGCAGCATCAGAGGAGGAAGGAGAATCAGTTGCTGTATGGGGAGGAGACAGGCTGCTGGCCACTTTGGGCAGAAGACAGTGCTCAACCCTCCCACCCAGGTCCTCCATCCATTGTGTCTGAGAACCAGTATTGACAACAGGAGGTGATGAGCAGCCCCAGTGGCTGAGGAGGAGGAGCCACCTGCCTTCAGGGATCGGAGGCTTACAGCCACCTCACCTAAGGTGAGGAGGCGTAGGGTGCTGGTGGTCAGGGAGTCCCTTCTGAGGGGCACTGAGGCATCCATCTGCCAACCTGACATGATGTCCCAGGAGGTGTGCTGCCTGCCTAGAACCTGGATCCAAGATGTTATGGAAAAGTTGCTGAGGCTCATCCATTTCTCTGACCACTACCCCATGCTACACATCCATCTGGCCACTAATGATACTTCCAGGCATGACCTTGAACAGATCAACTGTGATTACAGGGATCTGGCAATGAGGGTGAAGCAGTCCAGGGCACAGGTAGTCTTCTCGTCCGTCCTCCCAGTTGAGGGTAAGGGCACAGGCAAAGACATGCACATCCTGGAGATGAGTGCATGGCTGTGCAGATGGTGTCGATGGAAGGGCTTTGGCTTCCTCAACCATGGGATGCTGTTCCAGTAAGGACTGCTAGGAAAAGATGGGGTTCACCTGACCAGGAAGGGGAAGAGCATCTTTGCATGTCAACTCACTGACCCAGTGAGGAGGGGTTTGAACCTAAGTTCAAAGGGGACAGGTGACAAAAGCTCACAGGTAAGCATTAAAAAAGGCAACCTTAACAGAGGGCTAGGTGTTGGAGGGGGACCTGAAAAGATACTGGAACAAATTATTAAACAATCAATTTGTAAGCACCCAGAGGAAATGGGGAGTAAGGAGTAGCCAGTATGGATTTCTTAAGAACAAATCATGCCAAACCAACTTCATTTCCTTCTTTGACAGGGTTACTGGCCTAGTGGATGGGGGAGGAAATAGCCATGATATATTTTGATCACAGTGCCTCATGACATTCTCATGAGCAAACTAGAGAAATGTGATCTAGATGAATTTACTATAAGGTGGGTGCACACCTGGTTGAAAGACCATACTCAAAGATCAGTTATCTGTGGTTTTCTGCCAGACTGAGAGGGTGTATCCAGAGGGCTCCCACAGGGTCTGTCCTGGGTCTAGTACTAGTCAATATTTTCATTAATCACTTGGAGAATGGAGTGGAGAGTATGCTTATCAAATCTGAAGATGAAACCAAGCTACTGGGAGTTGTAAGCACTTTGGAGGACAGGATTAGACTTTGAAATTACCTTGACAAATAGGAGAATTGGTCTGAAATCAATAAGATGAAATTCAGTAAAGACAAGTGCAAAGTACTACACATAGGAAGGAAAAATCAAATGCACAACTACATAATGGAGAATAACAGGATAGGTGGTTGTACTGTTGAAAAGTGTCTGGGGGTTATAGTGGATCACAAACTGAGTATCAGTCAGCAATGTGATGCAGTTGCAAAAAAGACTAATATAATGCTGGAGTGTATTAACGGGAGTGTCATATGTAAGACATGGGAGGTAACTACATCTCTACTGGTGAGGCCTCAGCTGGATTACTGTGTCCAATTCTGGGCACCACACTTTAGGAAAGATGTGGATAAATGGAAGAGTCCAGAGGAGAGCAACAAAAATAAAATGTTTAGAAAACCTGACTTATCAGAAAAGGTTAAAAAAACTGAGACTGTTTAGTCATGAGAAAAGAAGACTGAGGGATGACCTAATAATTGTCTTAAAATATAATAAGGGTTGTTATAAAGAGGATGGTGATCAGCAGACATGCCAAACCCACGAAAACAATGCAGAAATCGGGCTTGTTTTTGGCTTAATTGGCTTGTGAATTGCTTGTTGGCTAGTGTTTGGCTTGTAGCTTGTTGCTTCTTTTTTTTTGATCGGCTCCCGGCAAGCAGGGGCAAGGGGGGCCAAGCAGGGACAAGGGCCAAGCAGGGGTGCACAGTGGGTCCACCACAATCCCAGACTGCACGCTGGGGGGAATTTAGTCACATAAAGTGTTGGGGTTCTTAGAGATTGGCTTGTTTTGGCCTTGTTTTGAAATGGGATTAGTTTGATTTTTGGCTTATTGTGAAAGTCGGGGTGTTTATTTATCGTGTGAAAGTTGGTGATCAGTTGTTCTTCATGTCCACTGAAGGTAGGACAAGAAGGAATGGACTTAATCTGCAGCAAGAGAGATTTAGGTTCGATATTAGGAAAAGCTTTCTAACTATAAGGATATTTAAGCTCTGGAATAGACTTCCAAGGGAGATTGTGGAATCCCCATTATTGTGGGTTTTTAAGAACATGCTAGACAAACACCTGCCAGGGATGGTCTAGGTCAGTGGTTCTCAAACTAGGGCCGCCGCTTGTTCAGGGAAAGCCCCTGGCGGGCCGGGCCAGTTTGTTTACCTGCCGCATCCGCAGGTTCGGCCGATTGCAGCTCCCAGGGGCTGCGGTTCGCCGCTCCAGGCCAATGGGAGATGCAGGAAGTGGCACGGGCTGAGGGACATACTGGCCGCCACTTCCCGCCGCGCCCATTGGCCTGGAGTGGCGAACCGCGGCCACTGGGAGCTACGATTGGCCGAACCTGCGGATGCGGCAGGTAAACAAACTGGCCCGGCCCGCCAGGGGGTTTCCCTGAACAAGCGGCGGCCCTAGTTTGAGAGCCACTGGTCTAGGTTTACTTGGTCCTACCTCAGTTCTCGGGGCTGGATTGATGACCTCTTGAGTTCCCTTCCAGTCCTATATTTCTATGATTCTATGATATCAGAACAAAAATGGTGTATAGATCAGGCCTACATCTGCAGAGTCTCTGCTGTCACATCTTAGAGCTTTGCCAAACTGTGTCAGAGGGAAAACTGGTCAGATTATTTTTTCTGTTGCTATTTGGCATACTGTTGGTAGCAGCAACACTTAAAAGAATCAGAGCCACAAGGTGGATGAGGTATATCTTTTATTGGAACAACATCTTTGGTGAAAGACATCTTTTTGAGCTCCATAGAGCTCTTCTTCAGGTGACCTGAGGAACAGCTCTGGGGAGCTTGAGAGTGTGTCTCCATCAACAGAAGCTGGTCCAATAAAAGATATACCTCACCCACCTTGTCTCTCTCATATACTAGGACCAACACAGCTACAACAACACTGCAAATAGTTATAAGAATCAGGTCAACTGTGACCAGCAACAGGAGTAGACTTTGGAGCTTTTAATGGAAGAGGAGGACAAACACAGAGGCTAGTGGAGAGAAGATTAGGAGAGACCTCTCCTCCCTGCCAGCACTCCTGCACTTGCCAAGAGGTTCTGTTGTGGGAAAAGTTGGGGTAGGAGGGAGAGACAGAACATAAAATTCTCCTTTCTGTAAGCCAGACTATTTTTGGAAGGGGGAGGGGGTTAAGGGGCTTCAAATGTCAGACATTTACTAGCTAAGGCTACAAAATATAGAACTGCTAAACTAGGTCCAGTGTTAATCTGGAGATCCTGGTCATAATGCTAGCACCAACAGACGAGGGGTGAGGGTGGCTTGCCTTCTCAGCTGGGCATTGTCTCTGGGTAATGGGTCCCCCCATCTTAATTTAGTCCTCTGAAAATTCAGGTGTATGGTAAACTGTTCAAGTTCATTCTGACTTAATTCTATTGTCACATTCCGCATACACTATGCACTAAGGTGTGTGAGTGCGTATATACACACACCTACACATACTGGCTTCTGAGATGTTCTCATTCTTTTAGAAATTGTGATCATTGCTCTATGTTGGACTGATGTATTCAAAGCTGAAAGAATAGTAGGACTATGTAATGGTAAGAGCACAGTGTTGTCTGACAATTTACAAGCCAGCAGACCTTGGGAACATTGCCAGCATCCTGATTACTCCTAGTTCAGGGAAAATTCAAAGCAGAACTGCAGCTAATGAGCTGAATTATTTGATGAGGGAAAGTCTGTCTAATCATGCCCTAAAGTTGTGAACTTGGTGCTATTTGTGGGTTGGTGTTACTAACTGGATTTTATAAAAAATCTGCCCTGTGTAGGTAGAACAGCTGCCATCTTGTTTGTCACTGGGGATTGAACTAGGGACTCCAAGGCAAAAAGCGTGGACTAAAGTTCTAGGCTCACAAACTGAGAGCTGTAAGAGAGCCACATCCATCATGGATCAGGCACAGATGGAGGAAAATGTAACACTCACTGACCAGGGAGTTACATATGTACTAGCAGGAACCCATTAAATTGTGATGTAGTGCTCCACCCTCCATGTCTGTGTTTCACTCTCCCTTTTCCCCACCTTTCCCTTTCTGTCCTCTGAATAGATTATGGCTGAGTAATGGCATTGTATCATCAGACATCAGTTACCTCTCCCCCTTCTCTATTCTTATTCTTTCTTCCTTGCTCATCTCCTTTGCTTTGGGAGTTTGTGTATCTGTTTGTGAAAGTGCTTGGGGAAATCACCGGGATGGAAAGAGCTATTCTGGATCTAATTATTATACAAGGGCAAAATATTATAATGCCAATCACAGTTGCTCTTCTGGTACAGTTTATATACTATGTGAAAATGACAAGGAAGACAGTTCTGGTTGGATGAGCAAGACAAGGTAAGTAGTATGATATGTATAGTCATGCTTACAATTGCCAATAGAAAAATACTTAAATGTGTATACAGCAGTATATAGGCATAGGTTTATACCAATGCATAGTACATAAGCAGGTTGGTAGCAGAGACTACTGACACTGTTAAAATCTATTTGATTATATATTTAAAAAAATAAGGAAAAGACATGGCGGTTGTGTAACACCATGTTCCTATAACTGTTACCCTGGCCCACCTTCCTCCCTTTCCTGCATTTATTTGTTTGTTACATCCGCACGTTAGATCGTGTCTTAATTTAGTCTCTAACCTCCTCAAGAAAAGGACTGCCTTTTACTATATATTTGAACAGTGTCCCCTGCCCAGCAGAGTGGGGTTCAAATTAAGGCTCCTGAGTGCTACCATACAAACAGCTGAACAAATAATTGTGGTTGGTTTTTTCGCTTGGTGCCCAAACCGATGCCCTCCTCCCCGAAAAATATTCAGTTTGCTTTGAGCCCAAACTGAATATTTTTTGTTTTTCAACTGAATATTTTTTGTTTTTCTTGCCAAAATAAAAAGCAAAAAAATTTTTTTGTCGAGGTTGATTTGGCATTTTTAAAATTAAATGTCTATTCGAATGTCAGAATGAAACTTTTTGACTTTTTCAAACATTTTCCCAATATATTTTATTTGGCTATAACTGCATTTTTGGGCTAATTTACTGTTCACCAAAATAATTCACCCATCTCTAAATACAAATAATTATTTATAAGTTGATCACTACCTGTATTTGTTTGTTTGAAAAGTGTGAATTGGGAGTGCTTTGTTCCAGGTGGGACTGGTATATAAGGGCAGTCAGCGGCGAACCAGCTGAGCGGCGAACAGCAGAGGCTAACGGAGGGAGTTTGCCTGGGAGTTCGCCCGGGGAGAGCTCACTGAAGCTTTCATCTGCAGGTTTCTCTGAGTAGTTCCTGCAACAGTTGGGGAAGCTCTTAAGAGGACGGTGATATGGAAGGTGAGCGATCAGCTGTTGTAACCTGCACAGGTTGTGCCATGTTTGTCTTTCTTCCACAGGACAGAAGTGACTTTGTACAAAGTGCAAACTGGTCTCCATATTGGAAGAGAAGGTTCGAGGTCTGGAGAAATGAATGTCGACTCTGCATTGCATAAGAGAAAATGAAGATTTCCTGGACAGACGTCAGGAGATGCTTCTACGGCCACAATGTTCTGAAGATTCAGAGGAGGCGCAGCAGGGACAGAAGGATGGTGAAGAAGTTTGGCAGCATGTGACCTCCAGAAGGAGAAAGAGGAGCGTCCATGTACCAGCAATGGAGATACAGGTGAGCAATCATTTCCATGTTCTTTCTACAGGTACTAATGCGGAAAGTGGACTAGATGACCCATCTGAGGGAAGGGAGCAGAAGGAGACTCCAGTGATTGGAAGGCAAAAGATGCAGTGTCCTAGGGATGGGGGTTCCACGACCACCACTCCCAAGAGGAGGAGGAGGGTGGTGGTGGTCGGGGACTCCCTCCTCAGGGGGACTGAGTCATCTATCTGCCGCCCCGACCGGGAAAAGCGAGAGGTCTGCTGCTTGCCAGGAGCTAGGATACATGATGTGACGGAGAGACTGCCGAGACTCATCAAGCCCTCGGATCGCTACCCCTTTCTGCTTCTCCATGTGGGAACCAATGATACTGCCAAGAATGACCTTGAGCGGATCACTGCAGACTACGTGGCTCTGGGAAGAAGGATAAAGGAGTTTGAGGCGCAAGTGGTGTTCTCGTCCATCCTCCCTGTGCAAGGAAAAGGCCTGCGTAGAGACCGTCGAATTGTGGAAGTCAATGAATGACTACGCAGGTGGTGTCGGAGAGAAGGCTTTGGATTCTTCGACCATGGGATGGTGTTCCAAGAAGGAGGAGTGCTAGGCAGAGATGGGCTCCATCTAACGAAGAGAGGGAAGAGCATCTTCACCAGCAGGCTGGCTAACCTAGTGAGGAGGGCTTTAAACTAGGTTCACCGGGGGAAGGAGACCAAAGCCCTGAGGTAAGTGGGGAAATGGGATCCTGGGAGGAAGCACAAGCAGGAGAGCACAAGAGGGGAGGACTCCTGTCTCATACTGAGAAACAGGGACGATCGATGAGTTATCTTAAGTGCCTATACACAAATGCAAGAAGCCTGGGAAACAAGCAGGGAGAACTGGAAGTCCTGGCACAGTCAGGGAACTATGATGCGATTGGAATAACAGAGACTTGGTGGGATAACTCACATGACTGGAGTACTATCATGGATGGATATAAACTGTTCAGGAAGGACAGGCAGGGCAGAAAAGGTGGGGGAGTTGCGTTGTATGTAAGAGAGGAGTATGACTGCTCAGAGCTCCGGTATGAAACTGCAGAAAAACCTGAGAGTCTCTGGATAAAGTTGAGAAGTGTGAGCAACAAGGGTGATGTCGTGGTTGGAGTCTGCTATAGACCACCAGACCAGGGGGATGAGGTGGACAAGGCTTTCTTCTGGCAACTAGCAGAAGTTGCTAGATCGCAGGCCCTGGTTCTCATGGGAGACTTTAATCACCCTGATATCTGCTGGGAGAGCAATACAGCAGTGCACAGACAATCCACGAAGTTTTTGGAAAGTGTAGGGGACAATTTCCTGGTGCAGGTGCTGGAGGAACCAACTAGGGGCAGAGCTTTTCTTGACCTGCTGCTCACAAACAGGGAAGAATTAGTAGGGGAAGCAAATGTAGACGGGAACCTGGGAGGCAGTGACCATGAGATGGTCGAGTTCATGATCCTGACACAAGGAAGAAAGGAGAGCAGCAGAATACGGACTCTGGACTTCAGAAAAGCAGACTTTGACTCCCTCAGGGAACAGATGGGCAGGATCCCCTGGGAGAATAACATGAAGGGCAAAGGGGTCCAGGAGAACTGGCTGTATTTTAAAGAATCCTTATTGCGGTTGCAGGAACAAACCATCGATGTGTAGAAAGAATAGTAAATATGGCAGGCGACCAGCTTGGCTAAACAGTGAAATCCTTGCTGATCTTAAACGCAAAAAAGAAGCTTACAAGAAGTGGAAGATTGGACAAATGACCAGGGAGGAGTATAAAAATATTGCTCAGGCATGCAGGAGTGAAATCAGGAAGGCCAAATCACACTTGGAGTTGCAGCTAGCAAGAGATGTTAAGAGTAACAAGAAGGGTTTCTTCAGGTATGTTAGCAACAAGAAGAAAGTCAAGGAAAGTGTGGGCCCCTTACTGAATGAGAGAGGCAACCTAGTGACCGAGGATGTGGAAAAAGCTAATGTACTCAATGATTTTTTTGCCTCTGTCTTCACAAACAAGGTCAGCTCCCAGATTGCTGCACTGGGCAGCACAGTATGGGGAGAAGGTGACCAGCCTTCTGTGGAGAAAGAAGTGGTTCGGGACTATTTAGAAAAACTGGACATGCACAAGTCCATGGGGCCGGATGCACTGCATCCGAGGGTGCTAAAGGAGTTGGCGGATGAGATTGCAGAGCCATTGGCCATTATTTTTGAAAACTCATGGCGATCGGGGGCGGTCCCAGATGACTGGAAAAAAGCTAATGTAGTGCCCATCTTTAAAAAAGGGAAAAAGGAGGATCCGGGGAACTACAGGCCAGTCAGCCTCACCCCAGTCCCTTGAAAAATCATGGAGCAGGTCCTCAGGGAATCAATTGTGAAGCACTTGGAGGAGAGGAAAGTGATCAGGAACAGTCAGCATGGATTCACCAAGGGGAAGTCATGCCTGACTAACCTAATTGCCTTCTATGATGAGATAACTGGCTCTGTGGATGAGGGGAAAGCAGTGGATGTGTTATTCCTTGACTTTAGCAAAGCTTTTGATACGGTCTCCCACAGTATTCTTGCCAGCAAGTTAAAGAAGTATGGGCTGGATGAATGGACTGTAAGGTGGATAGAAAGCTGGCTAGATCGTCGGGCTCAACGGGTAGTGATCAATGGCTCCATGTCTAGTTGGCAGCCAGTTTCAAGCGGAGTGTCCCAAGGGTCGGTCTTGGGACCGGTTTTGTTTAATATCTTTATTAATGATCTGGAAGATGGTGTGGACTGCATTCTCAGGAAGTTTGCAGATGACACTAAACTAGGAGGCGTGGTAGATACACTAGAGGGTAGGGATCGGATACAGAGGGACCTAGACAAATTAGAGGATTGGGCCAAAAAAAACCTGATGAGGTTCAACAAGGACAAGTGCAGAGTCCTGCACTTAGGACGGAAGAATCCCATGCACTGCTACAAACTAGGGACCGAATGGCTAGGTAGCAGTTCTGCAGAAAAGGACCTAGGGGTCACAGTGGACGAGAAGCTGGATATGAGTCAACAGTGTGCTCTTGTTGCCAAGAAGGCTAACGGCATTTTGGGCTGTATAAGTAGGGGCTTTGCCAGTAGATCGAGGAACGTGATCGTTCCCCTTTATTCAACATTAGTGAGGCCTCATCTGGAGTACTGTGTCCAGTTTTGGGCCCCACACTACAAGAAGGATGTGGAAAAATTGAAAAGAGTCCAGCGGAGGGCAACAAAAATGATTAGGGGTCTGGAGCACATGACTTATGAGGAGAGGCTGAGGGAACTGGGATTGTTTAGTCTCCAGAAGAGAAGAATGAGGGGGGATTTGATAGCTGCTTTCAACTACCTGAAGGGGGGTTCCAAAGAGGATGGAGCTCGGCTGTTCTCAGTGGTGGCAGATGACAGAACAAGGAGCAATGGTCTCAGGTTGCAGTGTGGGTGGTCTAGGTTGGATATTAGGAAACACTATTTCACTAGGAGGGTGGTGAAGCACTGGAATGCATTACCTAGGGAGGTGGTGGAGTCTCCTTCCTTGGAGATTTTTAAGGCCCGGCTTGACAAAGCCCTGGCTGCGATGATTTAGTTGGGAATTGGTCCTGCTTTGAGCAGGGGGTTAGACTAGATGACCTCCTGAAGTCCCTTCCAACCCTGATATTCTATGATTCTATGATTTCTCAGAATTGGTGATATGGAAATCCCGCTAACAAGCAAAGGTTTGCAAAAAAATAAGGTGGGGGTGGGGCCAGAAAATCTTACTGCAGCTACCTATATCGTCTAGTGAGAAATCCACTCAAATTTTTCTCTTATGCACTCTTTATTTCAAAAGAGTCTATATTTGCCCTAAGGACTGAAACAACGCAAACGAGCTAAGTTGTGAATAGTTAGAATATTTAAAAGTGCTGTGGTCCATCTTTCACTTGAAAGTGGTATTCAGCTGAATTATTGTAATGGGGCCTCCCAGTTTTTATAACAAATAAAGTCATTGGACTCAGAAAGCCAAAGATTAGTATTATATGAAGCTGAATAAGGAAGGAATTGGATGTGTGTTCGCTGCTATAATCACTTTCTTAGATGTGATGCTACCAGAGAGAAATCTCACAAATGTAATCCCATACAGAAGTTAGTTGTCCTTGAGAAAACTTAACAAGAAGACAGTTCTTAGTGCTTTCCTCAGCGAGATGGTTTGGTTTAGAGCCACATAGCAAGCTGTTACCAGGTGGTTTCACTGTAGCGGGTTGAATGCATTTATTAGGTCTGGGGGGATATAGACTGAGCCTCACAACTGTCCACTGCACCAATGAGAAATTCAAAATGCTCCAAACATAAGCAACAGTTTTCCAGAAGGAAATGAACAGTATATTTAGAATGGATGTTTAGAATTCGCATCCTGTAACAAATTCGTCTGTGTGCGATGCAAGCCTAGAACACAACTGGTGTATCAGCAAGATAGACTAGGGGCCTGAATCTCCTCTTACTTATATCAGTTTAACAGTGATAACAACTTAATGGATTCTACTGGAGTTGGATCTGATTTACATAACTGTGAGAGGAGAATTAATCCATAGAATTGGTGTGGGAGGAGGAAGGCTAGGCAAAGAGTCAAAATGCTGGAAATAACATTGTAAGTACTTAAGCATGTGGAATCTGAGCCCTGGTCTACACTGTGTGTGTGGGGGGATCGATCTAAGTTACGCAACTTCAGCTATGTGAATAACGTAGCTGAAGTCGACGTACTTAGATCGACTTACCGTGGTGTCTTCACCGGGGTGAGTTGACTGCTGCCACTCCCCCGTCGACTCTGCCTGCGCCTCTTGCGACGCTAGAGAACAGGAGTCGATGGGAGAGTGCTCTGGGGTCGATTTATTGCGTCTAGACTAGATGCAATAAATCAATCCCCGCTGGATCAATCGCTGCCTGCCGAGCCGGCGGGTAGTGTAGACATAAAGAGGGATAATTCCTACTTTCATGTGTTTTACCTCTCAAGTCTATTGTATATTTTAGACTTGATTTTATTTATTTTTCGTAATGCTTTGAAATAATAAAACTATAGACACTGAAAGAAAGAAAACAAAGGTGAAGTCCAAAGGGAGATCTTGCAGTGATTCTCCTTTCCACACACCAAGCCTCAGAGCGGGGATGACAGTAGGGAAAAGGTGCGTGGGCTGAGATATAAAATGTTCACCATATAAACCCCCCAGTTTCATATTGTTGGCATTTTCCGATTTTCAGGTATTCTTAGCATACGTGCAATGTGCCTCAGGCAGCACGTGATCAGGATTCATCACCGAATTTGGTCTGCTGGTATTTATCTCCATGTATCATTTTCCAGTGCTTCATTGTTTATTTCTCCTGACTTAATTAAGCTCCCCCTAGGTTGCAAGCCTGGCAAATGCGAAGAGCTTTTTAATTTTTCTAAAATGAGCTTTCCTGCCAAGTTGGTTTCCTCCTAGTTCACTTAGATCCAGCTTTGTTTACTTTCAAATGGCAAAGGTCTCTAACAAGTGGTAACCTCAAACAAAGTGCTCAGAAGAAAGCATCTGAAATCCCGATTGCAGTTGGAAATATCTGAGGAAAGGTGTGTGGAAGATACACATGGGAGATGCACTGTAAGATATTCATTGGGATGTAGAACAGATGCTATTCCTGGCAGCTTATGAAAGAGCACTTCTACACTGATTTTCAAAGGAAGCTCAGCTAGTGTTACTTCTGTCCCATAGATAGAGAAACGTAGATAGTTTCATAATAATAAAGATGTTTCTCTTCATGTCAATGAGTATTTCTCCGGCTTTAGCATTGTGCAGATCAATTTGTAGAAGAAAATCTCTTAGATCCCCAACACCCTCACTGTTTGGTTCTGAGTGTTTCTGCGGATTATCAGGAAGGACGCTGCGGACTGCTTGTGGTCCACAGATCAGTTTGAGAACCACGACTGCAATTTTTTTTACCCCTTGTGCATGCTGTAAAGAATCTAAATGAGAAACCACATAAGGGATTCTCAATCAAGACATGAGGTTAGCTAACAAATGATTTCTCAATAACAGAGCTTTTACTCATGGAAAAACGAAGAATATCCACAGGGAAAATCTTTGCTTCTGTAGCTTTATATTTAGATTACAGTAGCTGGAAGTTAATTAGCCTTGCTAGCCTTTATCTTTCTGGCTAATTAGGAAGAAAACTGGATTAAAGAAAGCTGGAGTCATTTCAAGAGAAAAAAATTTAACATTTTATACATAACAGCCCCTTTGGAGGATATTATCTCCATAATGACCATAAGATGCTCTGCGTTCTGACAGGATGTAGTTCTGCAGTCTCTGGACTCATTTAGGCACCATCTAAGGCATTAATGATTTTAGGTCTAGCTGCTTTGCAATAGCCAGATGAAACCACATGCCACATTGTTTAATTACGCAGTGATCAGCAGCTTTTACATGTTAATTAGGCAGCTACTGTAATGAAGCCGTCCACTTTTGCATGTGGCTTACTGGGCTGAAAGGTCTTCTTCACTAATTGGTTGTTTGGAAACTTAATCTTGACATAGCAATGCAGGTACACTTGTCTTTACCTCATTTCTAATGTGTTCTGTGGTCTTTTTTCATTTGGCTAATTAGTGCTAATAATTTAAAAGTTACATGGCATTCTAAAGCTCCCACTGTTTACTAGACTTGTAGCTGTTTCATTAACAGATTTTAAATACTGCTAATATGTGTTGACATATTGTTATCACCTGCATCCAATCATCTTTAGTTTTGCCAGATCACAGGAATGACCTATCACACTTTTCATTCACTAGGAGTTGCTAGTGAAAGAGGTTCCACTGTGTTTTTATAACCATTTTCAATATTCTTTATTGTGCATTGGCATTGAAAACTGCATGATTTATTTTGTGCTTAAGGTTTTTTAATGATTAATTCATGAATACATCCACAAGAATGCCAAGGTCTCCAAAATAATGAAAACCTATCCTTTTGTTGTTGTTGTTAGCTTTGATTTGAAATGAAAAACAATCTGTCTTGTTTGTTTAAAAAAACAGTAATAGTCTGTTCCTTCCACTAGGGTCTTGATAGCATTTTGACAAGAAAATGAATTAATTTACATTTATCAATTCAAGTAGATAGGGCTTCCATCTTCTCCTGCTTTATTCTGTAAGTTTTTGTGAGCATGGGAACATTTCCCAGCCTGCTCTGCAAAAAAAGCCCACACACTATGAAGCGTTCAAACTTTCCTTCTCCCTACTGTTTCACTTTATTAAGAAAGAAAGAAGCAGTAACATAACAAAGTTTCTCCCCAGTCTTGGCTGTTGGTTAGGATCCTACCTCAGGACTTCTCTACCCACACCCATAGCTTCTCTCCTTAGAGAGCTACTCCCATTTCCCTTATATTCAAGTGGGGGTGAAAAACTTGCTTCAGTGGATCAGCAGAACCCACTTAATCCTTTCCCAGCAGGATCAGCATGTGCTAATAGGCTGGTGTATCCTAGACAAACACTGCCACTGTCATCTTGTTAGAGGTCCACTCAGATTAGTAAAAAGAAGAACAGGAGTACTTGTGGCACCTTAGAGACTAACAAATTTATTAGAGCATAAGCTTTCGTGGACTACAGCCCACTTCTTCGGATGCATAAATGGAAGTGGGCTGTAGTCCACGAAAGCTTATGCTCTAATAAATTTGTTAGTCTCTAAGGTGCCACAAGTACTCCTGTTCTTCTTTTTGCGGATACAGACTAACACGGCTGTTACTCTGAAACTCAGATTAGTATTGATTAAACTAAGGGTCAGATGCTTTCATTTGTTATTTCCCAGCCAACCACCGTGTGGCAGCCCTATTAGGGCCATGGGGGATGAGGATCCATCTACTTCAGGTATTATACAGCACTTCGAAGTTTAGATCCAGAGGCACAACTTTAAAAGGGATGCTTCATATAAGTCATTTCCTGCGCATTTAATGAAAGCAGTTTAAAGAAACCAATAGCTTTATAATCTAGTACTAGATTGTAAACTGTTTGGAGCAGGGACTGTTTCTTACTGTGTGGTTTTACAGCATCTTGCAAACTGGGGTGTCAGTCCTGACTGGGGCCTCTAGGAACTGTTTCAATACTGATAATAATAATAATAATCTATTAACAAAAAAAATCTTGGCACTAACAAGACACATGCCCGCTATCAACTCGCTGCCCCATTCCTGCAAACACACAGGTGGGTAGTCCTATTGTTTCCAGTGGAACTACCCATGTGCATAAAGTTATTTGAGTAGGTGTTTGCAAGATCAGGGCCTTTGTTTGTATATTACATTCCTCCTCTGCATTCTTTGTCTGTTTTTAATCCATTTAACGTGTAAAGATTTTGCATCAGTGACCTGGCTTATTTTATGTCTGTAAAGCATCTAGCACACTTTGGGTGCTATGGAAACAAAACACCATTAATTCATTTTTCAGAAAAAAACACAAACGATTACAAATGTAATACAGGCTGGTATGTGATAGTGCTGCTTGTGCTAACCTTCACATTCAGGGCTATATAAGCAAAGAATACTTTGTTACCTTTAAAAAGGTGTTTTGGCATAGATTAAGTACTAGATATAATTTTTTTATGTTTAAATAATTTCCACAGTGGGATAGTCTGATGAGGTATAATATCATCTCTTTTGTATGGATAATATACTAATACATTCACATTGCTTTAGTGCAAGGGAAATTCATATAATACAGGATCTCTCATATAATAAAAACTTGGGTCCAGGTCTTAGTTTCATTGAAGTTAGTGCTAAAACTCTCACTAACTGTAGTGTTGAAAGGCTAAGGCTGTAGATATTGGTAAGAACCTCGCACATAAATAAAGTTCAAATGAAAATGAATAACATAAGACCAGATCTTCCTGAGGGGATATGCACATGAACCTTCCTTGCTTGTATGGAGGGAATATCATCTCCAGGTCAAAATCCTGTCTAGAGGATCCCATAAAGAGTCCTGCATGAGGCTTGGACAAGAACTTTGAGCCAACAAAGCTCTAAAGCACACACATGCTTGAAGGCAGGAAGGGGAAAAGCAGGGATGGGGGCCTGGAGATATATGTGCCATGTTCATCATCACCCTCTAACAATAAACAGGAAATCCACTGAAAAATTAATACAGGCTAAGGTTGTGTTAACTCTTCTGCAGAACCCCTCTACGTTGTGGAGTCACTACTTCAGTGAAGAGCGGTTCCAGGGCAGCAACAGACTATGGAATCATTGTTCTCTGTCTAGTCTGCTGGAAGGCAAATTGCCCCACCAGGGATCAGTCTGGGAGAAGCTCTCACAGAATTTTCCTCCCAGATGGTGATCTGGTCCAAAGATTGGATTGGAAGCCGTAACTTTTGACAGAAAAATATATTTTTTCGTTGTCTAGTTTTGGAACATTATGTATCTGGATCAAGTATCATCAAAGCTCAGATGACATAAAGAAAATATAAAATAATTGATGAGGCAGGTTTGTTCTAGATGAAGGAAATAGTTCAAAGGGATCCCCAAGATCCTAAGAGCAGTTTAGCTTCAGCAGCATGGGAGGCTGAGAAGCAGGAAGATAAAGAAAAGGAGAAAGAGGGAATATTACCTTTGATACAGATGCACTTGTAGGACATGGAGTTTAATAGAGTCCATACTATTCCAAAGCCTAACTAAGTCCTTCAGCCCCATACAGGATACTACACAAAAAACCGACTGAGCCTCCCACCAGAGCTTTATGATATATCATCATACCTTACTATAGTGCATATTAGCATGCTGTGCTTTGCAATATTCTCTTTAGGATAGTATAGCATAAAACATCCATTTATATGTTCAAAGATGCACTTCAAAGAGACCTTAGGACTAACCTTCCATTCTAAGTAACAAATGGTGATTTAAAATAGAACCATAACAAATTATTTTCCCTTAAAAATATCAATCTTGAGGCTTAGACTTTAAGATAGTGTGGCCATGACAGACTACCTCTTATGGGAGAGCTGGGATCTCTGAAAAGAGAGCAACATCTGGGTAGTAGAATGGCAGATGTTGCAATTCAATAGCACTATCTACAGTGAGCACTATTTGGCTCTCAAGGTAGCTGATTCAGTCACTTTGCCCAGGCAGTAATTTTTTCTTGTGGCCACAGGAACTGAAGTAACCCCTTGATGAAACAAGAATTCTGAGTCCTTTTGATGGATCTCTGTATGAACACTGGTGCTACAGTTACAGCTGTGCAACTTTCTAATTTCTCTGGGATCAAATGTCTTGTGACTAAGCCTTAGCTTTCAGCCAAATGAATTTTGTTGTGTGTATAGAAAATGAACTTGTCACTTAAGACAACAGGGCTGTATGGGTAAAGAGCTGAAGTGGTTTTAGCAAGACGTATGTACATGCTGTAAGGCTGAATATGATGCTTATTTTTGAACTCCTTTGTCTGTGCCATTTCAAACAATACAAGCTTCTGTTTGAACAACTGGGCTTGAATTGCTGACGTTTCCTGATTAACTCTCCCTGTCCACTAGGATTGCATCTCTCAGGACTACTACTCACTAATGACTGAATCCTTCACAGTGCTGAGCACTTTCTCTGATACAGCAAAGTATTTAAGCACATGCTTAACTTTTACCATGTGAGTAGCGCCATTAATTTCATTAGCCTTGTTGGAGCTATTCATACTTCAGTGAAGCCAGATGGGCTACTTTCATGCTTAGAATTTAAGCATGCCCTGAAAAGTGCTTTGCTGGATCAAGGCTAGAGTGCTCAGCAAGATCAAGCTCTAAGTAATGGATAAGGGATGAGAACCATAGCCATTAATTTGTTCTTAAAGGTCTGTCATTTTGAAGATATGACCAGTTCTGTGACAGTTGAGGGAATGTGCCTTCTGAAAATAATTTCATGATTTAGGTTTCTAATTATTAATAAGAATGTGCTAAAATATGTCCTATAAGATGCCTTTACCAAGAACATTATACTGCATTATGACTAGATAAATCTTGATACCTGACATTCCTAAAATAGAAGAAAATATTCTGTATCTCTTATCTTTTGCCAAATCTATTTCAATTAGCTACAGCTTTGAGACAGCCATGTTGATTCTCTCTCCCAAGTGAGACAATGATGCATCCGAAGAAGTGGGTATTCACCCACGAAAGCTCATGCTCCAATATGTCTGTTAGTCTATAAGGTGCCACAGGACTCTTTGCTGCTTTTAATGATTTTCAAGAGATTTTCAGATCTTCTTTGAAACTCATGCAACTTAGGTGATTTTGTGAAGTGGTAGATGGAGTTCTTGGGTGGAATCTCTCTTATGTATATATTATTGCCTTGTATATATTATTGCCTCCAGGATAAATGGAGACTTAGGCAACAGTTTAGCACAGCAGGTGCTTAAGCATTTTGACTTCAATGGGATTTAACTGAAGTCACTTAAATTGCTGAATGAGGACTGAAAGGTGAAGTAAATAGATAGCTACTTTGAAGCAGGATTTAAAGAATGCTCCAGAAGTGGAACTATTTTATGTTCTTGGTCCTTTCCTCCCATCTCCTCCCAAACAAATCTTTCCATTATCTTAAAAGCAAATTATTTTAATAAAGACTGAACTCCTGAAGGAAAGATTTTTATAGATCTTTTCCTTTTGTTATTAGTGAGATCCACCAGAATCTGATTGAGAAACTTTATCTGTGATTGAGGCACACGTGATCTTTTCTTTTGCAGGAACTAGAAGTGGAATAAGAGAGCGGGAAAAGTGAAAATAAAGTCACATGGTGAAATCCTGGCCCCAGTGAAATCTAAGGGAATTTTGCAATTGACTTCAATGGGACCAGGATTTCACCCACATTCTTTTGAATGAGGTATAAATATACAGATATATTGCTTTAAAAGTTTGTTTTGATCATTCTAGTCTCAATGGAAGGGAATGATTTCAAAGACTCCTTAATGGGAGTTGGATGCCTAATTCCCTTAGGCTCCTTTGAAAATCCCAGTCCTACGTCAGGAGGTGGAAGGGCAGGGTGTTATTGTTATGTATTCTGGTATTCAGAGATTCATTGCTAAGGTAAATAGCAGGAATAATCATTGTGACTTCCACAATGCCCCATGTCACTTTGTCAGATGTGTTGCATCATCAGAGATGTACTGCAGCCAGGATGCCCAGCCCATGGGGAGAATGGGGCATCAAGCAACCAACCTGAAGTACAACACATTGAGGCAATGTGCTTCAATAGGAAGCACATTGCAGTGGAATGTGGAAAATTCCTGACCAGCTATTATCAGCCTTCTCTGGTGCCCTGTCGAATTTGAAGAGTGAAGATATTAAGATGTTTGCTTGGACTTTAGAAGGAAGGTCTTTGAAGGTCTGTCTTTGAAAATATATTAATCGCTGACATATACTATGTGGTATAATACAACAAATAGGTACAGCCACTTCTGCCAAATGCTTCCTTTGCATCTAGATCCTGATTCAGAAATCTGTCTCTATCTAGCAAAGCACTTAAGCACATAGAATCATAGAAGATTAGGGTTGGAAGAGACCTCAGGAGGTCATCTAGTCCAACCCCCTGCTCAAAGCAGGACCAACCGCAACTAAATCATCCCAGCCAGGGCTTTGTCAAGCCGGACCTTAAAAACCTCTAAGGATGGAGATTCCACTAGCTCCCTAGGTAACCCATTCCAGTGCTTCACCATCCTCCTAGTGAAATAGTTATTCCTACCTCCCCCACTGCAACTTGAGACCATTGCTCCTTGTTCTGTCATCTGCCACCACTTTGAACAGTCTAGCTCCATCTTTTCTGGAACCCCCCTTCAGGTAGTTGAAGGCTGCTATCAAATCCCCCCTCACTCTTCTCTTCTGCAGACTAAATAAGCCCAGTTCCCTCAGCCTCCCCTCATAAGTCACGTGCTCCAGCCCTCTAATAATTTTTGTTACCCTCCGCTGGACTCTCTCCAATTTGTCCACATCCTTTCTGTAGTGGGGGGCCCAAAACTGGACACAGTACTCCAGATGTGGCCTCACCAGTGCCGAATAGAGGGGAATAATCACATCCCTCGATCTGCTGCTGGTGCTCCTACTATTGCAGCCCAATATGCTGTTAACCTTATTGGCAACAAGGGCACACTGCTGACTCATATCCAGCTTCTCATCCACTGTAATCCCCAGGTCCTTTTCTGCAGAACTGCTGCTTAACCAGTTGGTCCCCAGCCTGTAGCGATGCATGGGATTCTTCCATCCTAAATGCAGGACTCTGCACTTGTCCTTGTTGAATCTCATCAGATTTCTTTTGGCCCAATCCTCCAATTTGTCTTGGTCACTCTGGACCCTCCAGCGTAACTACCTCTCCCCACAGCTTAATGTCATCCGTGAACTTGCTGAGTGTACAATCTATCCCATCATCCAGATTATTAATGAAGATGTTGAACAAAACCAGCCCCAGGACTGACCTTTGGGGCACTCCGCTTGATACCGGCTGCCAACTAGACATCGAGTCATTGATCACTACCTGTTGAGCCCAACGATCTAGCCAGCTTTCTATTCACCTGATAGTCCATTCATCCAATCCATACTTTTTTAACTTGCTGGCAAGAATACTGTGGGAGACCGTATCAAAAGCTTTGGTAAAGTCAAGATATATCATGTCCACTGCTTTCCCCATATCCACAGAGTCAGTTATCTCATCATAGAAGGCAATCAGGTAGGTCAGGCATGACTTGCCCTTGGTGAATCCATGTTGACTGTTCCTGATCACCTTCCTCTCCTCCAAGTGTTTCATATTTGACTTTAGGCACATGCTAAAATGCTTTGATGAATTGGGGCCTAGTTATTAAACTTTTTAGTTATACAGAATGAAGTTTCTAAAAGCTTTAAAATGAGAGGCCCAAAGAGCTAGAATCATGTTTGCATAGAAAGCTGAATGCCAAACATAAGTAATAGCTGCATCTCTCAGTTTTGTGAAGTTCTCAGAAGACTGACCTTCTATGCAAAGAGAATTCTTTGCAAAAGTGCCCTCAAGTGATATGAGGTCTTTGAAATGATGGGAAGCAGCCATTTGTATTATAGAGAGATTAGCATTTAATTAGAATATTATCAGCATCATGCCATCTGATAGAGGTTTTGATAATGGGGTCCCAGATCTTCCTAGGTAGTTTTTAGGTAGAAAAATACATAGTTTAGGTATATTTTCTATAACATGTTGCACATATTGTTTAGTTTAATTTTTTGTGACAGCATACAGACTATTTGTTGATATAAAATTCCTACAGTTTTTATCATATTAAACTATCAAGATATGACTATTTTTTTAAATTAAAGAGGAATAGAACTGTTCAGACTGCTAGTTATTTTTTAAGACAAAATTGGTATAACCCCAAGAGCTTCAAAGCATATATTATGAGGAGAACCCAGACTAAATTTGTAATAGGGTTACTAGTGACTTCAGTGGGGTTATAAAGGGATGAATTTGGCCTTAGTTGTCTTATTATTTTATTTAAACTCAGGAGTTTTGTTAGGGTTCATTTTGAGGAAAAGATAAAATCCAGTGTGTATTGACCTCTGACTTGTACAGTGAAAAGTATGATTATTCTTGAGTATAACTGAACACAGTTGTATATAGAGCTCTAAAGCCATTGACTATCATCTATAAAATCCCTGAAATATTGCAGGTTGGAGAATTTGAATACTCTAATTATAACAATACCAAGATTAAATGTTTCTCACATATGTTTTATACCATGCTATGTTTGATTTCATATGAATGTCACCTATTTTATTTTCTATAATACAGTGCCGATCTAAAAATGGTGCTATAGAAAGCTCAAGTGGACTAATTTTATGTTCCTTAAACTGTAAAAATATTATTTTAATTTTTTCAACCAACTCATACTTTTCACCTGCAGTTTTGAAAGACAGGAGCTTCTGACACTTCCAATGATAACCACAGAAATAAACAAATTTACATTAAGTATATAGGGCTTTAATTAAATTTATGTGCAATTTCAAGGGAAGATTTGGTTGGATGCAAATTTACATGTGTTTAGAAAGTGTTTTTATATCTTTCTATGCCATGTTTATGTAAATGAACTTACTCCCCTTTTTCTGTAAACACCTTTATTTTGATTGCTTAATGGCTTGGAACAAGTCAGTGTATTTAAATGCAGTTAAAAAGATGAAACTGAAATGTGCTGAACTCCAAATATATTAAAAGAGACTCTGAGAAGATGACATGATGATTCATCCTGCAGGAGTCTTCTTTTATTGTGTTGTATTCAATTTATAAGATGCCCAAGGTTTAGAATAATGTAAAAACCTCAAATATAGAATATCAGTTGCAACATGCCTTTTGAATTTAGGTGACACTATTTTTAAAAAATGAAATGCAGTATCAAAATGTTCTTCAGAATGATTTGCAGTGGGTGGATATAGTAATATTTAACTCTTTAACATCTTGAGAACATTAGTTAATTGCAATGCCCCACATCCCTGGGAAGTAGGTCATTTAGAAAAACACTTTACACTAGAGGTGATATTCTGACTACACTGTAGTCAGTGGAAAACTCCCAATGACTTCAATGGGCCAGGATTTCACCCTAGGTATTAATCAAAGACCTGATCCTTTTCTGTTCTTTATAGGTTCTTGTACCGACCTCATCACCACAGTATCTGAATGTCTTCCAGTAGTACATTAAGTGACATGACTAGCATCTGTCCATTTGAAGTCAATGTGAGTTTGACCATTAAATAGCAGTAGGATTGGGCCTCAGTTTGGGTGCATTTTAGTCTATCCAGATCCTATTTTTCAATTACTCCACTATTTGCTTGCTTTCAGTTTCTGAACTGAATAATCATTTGCCAAAGTACTTCTTTCTTGTAGCTAATACTGGGAAATAACAGTTCAGCATGCAGGCCAATTTCGGAGATAAGTCTTGATGAATTATAAATACCTAGTCTAGTTTCCTTAATGTGTAAAAGTATGCTGTCCTGGATTATGTCAGGTTAGTCAGTTCATCGCGTGACACAGCATAGTTGCCTGGGTGTACAAATATCACAAATTCACAAAAAGACTTGTGGATAAGAAAACAGATAAACACTATTAAAGGTAGCAAAATACAGTATTGCATGCAGATGAATCAAATCAGCAGTTGGTGGTTCATCATATCTACTTAAAGTTTATAACACTAACATTTCCCATAACAGATTTAAATTAGATACTTTTGGAATTCAAAGCAACTATCTAACGTGAAAATAGGATGCTGAAATTTTAGAGGTTGTATTTGGATTTTTATGACTAAATTTTAATTATACCATATCAACATGGCTGGTAAAGTCTCTGTGAAACATAAGCAGAGGTTATTATTCCACACAGCTATCTTAAAATAGTAAGTATGTCACTATCTGTATATCTTGATTTGTGTATTGCCACACCACTAAAATACAAAGTTAGTGAATTCAGTGTCATAGAAGAGTGTGATCTAGTTTAGTAAACAAGAACTTGTTCCTAGGAGCCATTGCATGGTGAGGAAGGGAAATAGTGTACCTGGTGAGGTGTATTCATATACACTTAAATCTTTCCATTGACTTCAGATCAGGCCCCAAGTGCATTAGCATTACATCCATATTATGCATAGAATTCCATTCCACACTCATATTGGAGCTTATGTACAGAGTAGAACAGGGGCATACTAGGGACAAGAAAGTGGCTGTGTGTATGGCATGCAGGGCCAGCGCAACCCATTAGGTGACTGAGGCAGTCGCCTAGGGCACTACAATTTGGGGTGCAGCGACCGCGGCAGTACTTTGACAGTGGGACCTTCCGCTGCCTCTGTGGGGGGCAGCATTTTGGGGCGGGACCTTCCGCTGCCTAGGGCTGCAGAAAAGCTGGCGGCGCTCCTGATGGCATGAGTGCAAATTCCATATCAAGGCGTGCTGATGAAGCATGCAGCAGATATTTGAAAGGAAAATTGCTCTTTTTGCTGCTGAGCAAGGCTGGGGGACTGTCTGCGAAGAGCCAGAGCTCTATGAGTGGCCAGCCAAGCCTCTGGATAGAAAGTAAAGTAACCACCTCCCAGTGCTGGGCAGCCTTTTGGACACCTGTGGCCACTCTTTCCAAATCTCCCTCCTCCCTTTTAGAAGGATCAGGCAGAGAATTTTATAAAGTAACCTATCGATATCACCATGGTACTAACTTTCTGTGAGACAGCAAACAAGAAGCTGATATGATAACTCAAGCAGAATGCTCATGCTTTGGCTTAACGGTTATCACCTGTGAATTTTAAGCTTGATCACTGAGAGTTTTAAACTGATAACAATTGACCTCACAAGGTTAAGGTGGCAAATGTCTTCTGAAAAGACTAAATGACACCATCATCTAAGGATACAGAAACACCCGTAGAGGTGTTTGGCATGACTTCGCTCTCATTTTTGGGAAATTGCATGAACCAAAGACATTAAACCTAAAAGTTATAAAGAAAAATGACACCCTTTCAGAAGTGATAATGATAGTAGCAATATGGGGTCAGAGTACACTACAGCACTCTATAGTTGAATCACTAATTAGTGATGCTTGATTTAGCAGCTGTTCTATGCTAAAGATGTTAGATAGCAGACGGGGAAAAATGACTCCAGTTCCTACCCTTCAGTTAACCAGGAAATAGCTTTCTTTTCAAGAAAATATGGGAGTTTTGCCACTAATTTCAGTGGAGTCAAGATTTCCCAAGGTGTAGACTTTTGTAGGTCTCTTAAGTATTGTTCTACCTTCCTTTCCTAAAATGGAAATGGGTCAACTAAAATTGAGAGTTATCCTTTGCCAAGTAGCACATCAGTTTGCTTCTGTGGCACATCAAACTTCTCAACTCTGTCAGCTTCATGTAGGTCTTTTTTTTTTCCCCTCCAGTAAATCTGCATTAAGGATCTCCATTCCAATACCAGCCTCATGCATGTCCACAGAAGAGTCTAGGGCAGGGGTCTCAAACTCAATTTACCTTAGGGCCAGTGCCAGTCCTCAAATCCTCTGGGCCAATGTCACTCATGCTGCCCAGAACCTGCCCCCCAAAACCCCGCCCCCCCCACCTGCCTAAGGGTCTGGGACGGAGTTTGGTTGGGGGAGGAGGTCTGGGGTAGGGGATTGGGGTGCAGGCTATCGGAGGGAGTTTGGGTACAGAAGGAGTGAGAGGTTGGGCTCTGGGAGGGAGTTTGGGTGGGGGAGGGGGTCTGGAGTGCAGGCTCTGGGATGGAGTTTGGGGGCTGGGGATGTGTGGGGTGCAGGCTCTAGGAGGGAGTTTGGGGTCTGAGGGTGTGTAGGGAGGGGGTGCAGGCTCTGGAAGGGAGCTTGGGGGTGTGAGGGGGCGTGGGGACCAGGTTCAGGCTCTGGGAGGGCGTTTGGGAGTGTGAGGGGGTATGTGGGGAGGGGGTGGGGGTGCATGTTCTGGGAGGGGGGTCGGGGGTGCAGTGCTTACCTGGGGCTTCAAGGTGGGGCGGGCCAGGGGGTCTCCGCGTGCTTCTGCCCCCAGGCACCGCCCCCACAGGGTCCCATTGGCCGCAGGGGCACTCGGGGCAGAGGCAGCGCATGGAGGCACAGCCACTGGAGCGAGCAGGCAGATGCCGCTCAGCTCTGCTGTGCTGCCAGGGCCCCTGATGGGGGAGCGCCTGCAGGTGGCAGGTGGGGCCAAAGGAGAGACCAGGTTCCAAAACTGCTGGAGGCCCGCGGGCCACATTGGGGAGGCTTGCGGGCCACAGACAGCCCGCGGGCTGGGAGTTTGAGACCCCGGGTCTAGGGCAAAGATGTGTTACCTTTTTGTGAAGAGATATAATCTGATATCATCTCTTGATCAATTTCTTCACGTGGCAGTTGATCATTAATGAATAGGCCCCTACCAAATTCAGGGTTCATTTTGGTCAATTTCATGATCATAGGATTTTAAAAATAGTAAATTTCATGATTTAAATCTGAAATTTCACAGTGTTGTAATTGTAGGGGTCCTGACCCAAAAAGGAGTTGTGGGAGGGTCACAAGGTTATTGTAGGGGGGGTTGCGGTATTGCTACTCTTACTTCTGCACTGCTGTTGGCGGCAGCGCTGCCTTCCGAGCTGAGCAGCTGGAGCATGGCGGCTGCTGGCCAGGAGCCCAGCTCTGAGAGCAGAGCCGCTGCGAGGAGCAGCGCAGAAGTAAGGGTAGCATGGCATGGTATGCCACCCAGCTCTGAAGTCAGCACAGAAGTAAGGGTGGCAATACTGCGACCCCCTAAAATAACTTTGTGACCCCCCTGCAACTCCCTTTTGGGTCAGGACTCCCACTTTGAGAAACGCTGGTCTCCCCCTGTGAAATCTGTATAGTACAGAGTAAAAGCACACAAAAGACTAGTTTTCACAGGGGGAGACAAGATTTCACAGTCCGTGACGCGTTTTTCCATGGCCATGAATTTGGTAGGGTCCTACTAATGAGTTTTACAGTTTTCATCCACAAACCCCTTCCTCCAACTGTACACTGAATATTGTAGTTTTTTGAAGAATTTCATTGCTAGACTGTTCTTAAAAAGATCTTTGCTAGGAATTTCCTGGGCAACTTTGTAAAGCCCACAATTTGATTTTTCCCCTTGCTTATAAGAGATGCCTATATCCTTCCCTTACTCCCTCTTTTAATAGTTCATTTATGAAATGCTTGGCAGGGCATTCATGGGTCTAGATATATAACATGGTGGGTCTTGTTCACATGCAAAATGTTGAATTGATTTTTCCAGTATTGTAATGGTGCACTTAACACATAACAGCTGTTGCTAGCCCCGCCCAGTATGAACCAAATGCATCAAAATTATGAAGGATAACTTGAGGGAGGGGGTCTAATTATACCCACATTTTTAATTATCTACTAAGATGGCACCCTATAACATGATGTTGGGGGGTACCCAGAGCTGTGAGCCACTGTGTTACCTCTCTGCCTCAGCAAAGGTGAGTTTTACTGGCTATTAGACTATCAGCAACCTACCATGCCAGTCTGTCTTCCTCACCAGCAAAATCTTCAAGTCTCTCCCTTGCCTAGCAGCTAACAATCAGTGGACTCCAGCCCCCAAGCTCCTCAGACATATTTCTTTGCAATTCACAGACCTTACCACTATGCATTCACAGAAGATATTAAGTTCACTGCTCTGTTAAAGAGTCAGTACATCACATCTTATTAATTTAATTAGGGTAAATATACCAGTCCATTCAAATACAGCACTCAGTTGGTTTATAGTAAAAGTAAAACAAGTTTATTAACAAAAGAGCATGGATTAAGTGGTACCAATAAATAAATAAATACAAAGAGATAACAGTAGAGATGGATACAGGAAAATAAAAGTGAAAACATATCTAAAAGTCAAATCTAGCAAGATACAGTCTTTGTTCAAGATGGTTTCCCTAGTCTCCTTTCCAGCTGTTTACTGACCAGCCTGGCCAGGATCAATCACAGAGTTCAAATTGCTTGGTTGCTTTGTCTCCAAAGGTGAAGGATAAAAATGGGGTCTCTGTTTCTTATGTCCCTAGGGCTGGCTGTGTCTTACAAGTCAGGAGGGCCTCCTGGGGATTCAGTCTCCTGTGTCTCTCTGGGGTTCAGGAGCCATTTTAATTCTTTGTCTCTCCAGTTTAGAAACAGGATAACCCCTGCTGATTTAGCTTAATAGGTTCATTTACTGCTAATATGTAAAATGAGGTAAACCCACATTCCTTTACCTAGGACAGACTTGTTCATCACCATTACCTAGGCTGGGTTGTCTTGACTTAAACATGTTCTAGTAACATACAGAGGCAATTCATAACTTCACAAATAATATTAACACATGCACTTTACAATTATATTAATAACATGTGAGTTATTAGCTTTCATATGCTATCTCATAAGGCATATTTTGTACAAATATCATTGTAGTAGTGTGTAGGGTGTGAATACAAGGATGCCTAGGGTCACACACCCACCACTGTAATATATAAATAACTCCCTGACAACACGCCTCTGAAGTAGGATTATCCCTGTTTTATAGATAGCAAACTGAGGGACAAAGAGATTAAGTAGCTTCATTAAAGATGTACAAGGAGTCTAACTGAGTCATGAGCAAAACCCAGATCATTGGCAATCCAATCCAGTGCTTAACCATGGGCTGATCCACACTGGGAATTTACATCAGCATAGCTACATCTCTCTGGGGTGTGAAATATCCATACACCTGAGAGATTTAGCTATACCCACCTAATCCCTGGTGTAGACAGTGCTAGATCAATGAAAGAATTTTTCCACCAATTTAGCCACTGCCTCTTGGGGAGATGGATTACCTATGCTAAGGAAAGAACCCCTCCTATCTGCATCGGTAGTGTCTACACTGAAGTGCTCTGGCAGCACAGCGGCAGCAGTTTAAGTGTAGACATACCCCACAAGGCAATCGTTACATCCTTTAGGATGGTCTGAACATCTATAGCATCTGTGACATGTTGACTACACAACCCTAGGTTTTCTATAAGGCTACACAACATGTATTCAATCCCATATAACCTTTCCAATTCCTCCACTCTCCCTCCCTGCAAATATTTGAAGATGTTTGATCTTTGGGAGATGCTTAAATTCAGCTTCTTGCTGTTTTGTAGGAATAAACCCTACAATAAACGTTGAAAATTTATTTAACTTACATTTTCCATGTGGAGTGAGTGGAATAGGAATTAACATCACAATCTCATTGAAAATGATATGGAAACCTTGGATGTTTTCATTTTTTACTAAGAAAGATGCTTCATTTTACAGAACTGGCCTTGAGATCCTTCTGAATGAGCTTGTGGGGGTCATTTATATAGTGATAAGGCTTTTGGGTCATCAAGAGGAAAAAAACATTATCTTCTAGCAGAATAGAATGCTTTGTTAGAGAGTCCTTGTACTGAAAGATGTGTGTGTGGTGTCCTGAAAATTAAAATTCACATCTGGTTACTCATCAACATGTCAGAATATACTGCTGGGGAAAAAGCATGATCTTCTATTTTTTTATTCAAATTGGTAAAGGTACATACAACACAGTCTACTCACTATTTGCTGCTTTCCTCTAACTCATGAAAATACCAGGTGGTAGTCAATTACATTTTTACTGACACGGGTATGGTAAAAAAACATGATTAACTAACGTGTTCAATAAAAGTTGTTTTTATTGTTTCAAGCTGTAAGACACATAGTTAACTATATCATGGCTATTTAGAATGCTTCGCTTCATGTTAATCCAATTATATATTTTAAACAGTGACTTTATTAAAATATCATTTTTCTTCCAGCACAGCTACCCTGTAGCATGACAAATTCATTTTGCTGTGTCGGATACTTTACTGTTATAAAGAGTAGCTAAACTGCAGTAAATTAGCACCGTCCCAGGCTTTCCCAAATTTTGTTTGAACCGGGTACAGTCCTCTTATGAGAAGTGGAGGTAATTGTTATTTATAGCAGGTAATGCTTGTAAATAAACTTGCTGTGTCTACTTTTTGGTGGTGTACATTTTATATTGCATTACATACAAAAAATAATGTCTTGTGTCTGGCAGAGCACTCATTATTAAATTACTGTGTAATCACAGAAGTTAGAGATGGAAAAGACCTATTGATATGACTACTTTTGTTCATCCACAGCCTTTGGTTTCTGTTCCACATTTTTTAGTGTACTGTGCAGTTAAGTTTTTTAAATGACCAACCAATGGGACTAAGTAATTTAGACCTAACCAGTTTTGTTTATGATTTAAATCAAAGTTCCTAAATGGAAATTAAGACTCTGATTCTGCTGTGAGCTCAGAGCAGTCAGCCCCCTATGCCACAGGGAGCCCATTGATAAACTGCAGCTAGAAGAGAAGCTTGGGCACTTTTGAGGAGGGAGCAGCTGAAACTCATTTTGTTCTCCTTCAGGTCCTCACTCTCTTTCTCCCCTCAAAAAGTTGCTTTCCTATAGGGAACATTAACATTGTCCAACCTGTTAATTTTTCCCCATTGAACATAATTGGTGTAGAGATTTTCTCTGTGTATTTAAGAGATGGGGTCCCAGCTGTGCACAACTGAGAGATGGGCATGGCTGTGATATAATCAAAAAGGTCATCATGCAGCTTTGGTAATCAGTATTCCCAGCCATATTCTAATACTTGCTCAATATCAAGTGTTAAATGTGATTAGCACTGCAAAAGAAAAAGCTGATGAGGTGGTCCCTGTCACAAGGACGGTAGATTATTAGGACATGATTCTCAGGTACACTGGAAGTGTAAAAGAGCCTTAAAGTGGGAGTGAACACCAGTTTAAAGAGGTCTTCCTGTAAATGAGAATCAGGTGCTTAAAGGTCAACAAGCTGCTTTGAAAACCATTGGGATTGAATAGAAATGCAGTACACCAACAGTATTATATGGACAATGAACACACAAACAAAGTTATAGTTTAGATTTATATATATATTATCCAGGCTCAGCAAAAAGTTGACTGATTTTTTTTCATGTTTTCTTCAATTCAATAGATTATGCTGAATAGGTGATGTCATATTCTGCTGGCAAAAAATGAACTCTTTTTTATTTTTGTAAAATAATATACTCAGCAGATTTTTAATAGGCATCATAAACTGCTTTTATTTCTCTCTTAAGATTTTTAGTATCTTTGTATTTTTGCAATGTTTTATGGTACTTTACTTCATTTTATGAAAAATTGTCATTAAGTGGGGTAGATTGACATAAACTGAGGAAATTCCATAAGACCATGTAAAAACTATTCATATAGTTGGATTTGTTTTCTTAAAAAGAAAAGCTTTAAATAATAAAGAGAGGATCATTTCTGACATTGCAATTTCATCAGGGTTGTGTTAAGAGTGTGGGAGGGGGATGTTTTTGGGTTAGTTACATTACAACACTCCATGTAGGATACACTTGTGTAGAGTGACATATGCTGTATATTTGTGTAGGCTTGGGTAACTTTTGAATTACTCTCAGTAGCACTGAGACTAGAGCCTTACAAAACGACACATGGTTTGGCTTTGAAAAAAAGACGACGGACATGCATTAAAGTGTATTTGGGGGCAAACTATGCAGGGCCTGACTTTTATCAAGCTGGTATCTATGGCAAAAAAAACCCGTACACCCTCATCCTTGTGTCTGGTTGAGATGTACTTGGCATACAACTGAAGGTGGAAAGACAAAAATGATTTTTAGCGCTAATACAAGAAAAAAAAATGTAAAAATATTTTAAAATTTGTATTGTTTTGTTTTTTTTTCAAAAATCAACATTTTTTTTTAAAGTATACCTAAGTGGCTTTATGTGCGCCCACCCTGATTCTGGGCTTTCTGAAAGCTGACTTGGCTTTTGGTGCCAACTGCTAATGAGACAGATATCGAAGAGTGCCACTCCCATTTCCATTTTCTATGATCAGAGGGCAGTGTGTGAGTGCTGCTCATATGAATAATATTATTCATGTGTGTAAGTGTTTGGGGCTATGCATTATACACAAGATGACCAGGCTGGGTAAAGGAAGGATGAGAGAACTCCATATTGAAATCTTGTTTGTTCATATTGTGATGAAACACTAGAAAAATACAAAACTCTATTTCCCTATCAGCAAATTCCAAATTATTGTGTTCAGATGAGAAAAGTTACCCTGAATGAGTGATAATCCCCTGAATCAGTGGCTTTGGGCATTACAACGCAGTCATGTTAACTTCTTTAATGCTGAGGCAAAATATTACCATTATTACCTTCAAAACCAATCTCCCTGTCTTCCTTGTTTGTTCCCAAATGAGGGCTTGGAAGACTTTCAGAATTAACTACATGCAAAACTTCATTTTCTCTAAATTAAGCCATTCTTTGTCTAGACTTTAGTGAAAAAAGTATAAGCTAAATTGCTTTTCAGTCATAAACTACAATGGCTTATTTAACATATTTTGAAATGGTTGATTTTTAAAAGAATTGGTAGTGTGGATCTGACTAGAGATATGAGGCTTGATTCTCCTTTGTCATGAACACCAAATCAAAATGAGTGTATAATCCTATCAAATCAGAATAGTAGTGTTGTACAGTCACTTTGCACTTGTGTAAATGATTTCACAAGGTGCAGGCAGGGCAATAGAGAATCAGGTTGACTAGGCACAAGTTAACATTATTCATATTATAATTATAAGTATTTATTATTTATTTGTATTACCATAGTAAATGGACATGGAACCCTAGTCATGGACCTATTGTGGTAGGCGCTATACAAAAGCAGAAGACAAAGATGGTCCCTGCTCCAAGGAGCTTACAGTCTAAATATAAGACAAGAAACAACAGATGCATACAGACAGAGGGGGGGAGTACAAGGGAACAATGAAACAGTATTGGTGAGCATGAGAGGCAGTGGTCTCTGCATATCAACAGCCTAACCATTGTCAGTTTTTTTGTAGGCCTCCACACAACGAGGAGCTTAAAGGAGGATTTTGAAGGAGCATAATGAGTTAGTTTTGTGGATGTTTATGGGAAGCTCATCCCAAGCCTGGAAGAAAGCACGAAGGTGATTGAAAATTTTACAAGTGGGCATTGTGGGCCACTCAAAGGCAAGCAGGCAAGCTTGATAGTGAATGAGAGATGCAAGGTAGCATAGCCATTGACTCCAAACACCATGAAAGTAAATACAAACAGCTTATGAAGGGCCATGAAGACAAATACAAGCTGTGTATGTTTGATGCAATAGAGAAGGGGAGCCAGTGGAAGGATTCACAGAGAGGCGTGAAATGGTCAAAGGAAAAGTCTAGGGAAATGATTTTTGCAGCAGCATTCTGAATAGATATCAGTGGGGCAAGATTTCATTTGTCAAAGCCAGAGAAGAGGATGCTTCAGTAATTGTGGCACAAGATGATAATACCTTGGATGAGAGTTTTAGCTGTTTGTATGAATAAGGAAGGCTGTATCATAGAGATGTTATGCAGAAAGACTCAGCAAGATTTAGATATAGCCTGGATGTGAGGTCTGAGACAGAGGTCCGAGTTGAAGATGACACCCAGGTTATGGGCCTGAGTGACAGGCAGAAGGTGGTGTTCTTCACAGTAACTGTGAATGAGAACTGAGGATGTAGCAGGGAGTATTTTAGTTTTTTTTTTTTTTTTGCAGGGGGGAGTTTAGGAGCTCTGTTTTATCTGTGTTTAGCTTAAGCTGATGGCTAGACATCCACAAGGAGATATCAGAGAGTCTGATGTGTTCTTAAAGTGGCCAAGATATTAAACCAAAAGAGCAAAAAGGGGCAGTGGACCTTCCACAACAGCAATGCTGATGTGCCTCTATCATAACTGCCAAGAGGAAACAGGTCAATCTCAGCTGGACTCTATTGACTGTTGGCTCCTGTAAGGGTTGTAAATATTTGCATCGTGACTTACAGTAATGTAATAATGCAGCAGTAATAATTAAGCTAATTGCAAAAAGTGACATTTCTGCCCTTTAGATGACATGAGAACCAAAAATAAATGCAGAGTTAGTCCATTGTGATGGATTGCATCATGTATATATAAATGTTTTCAAACTGGATTAACTTGATTTACCCCAGTTCAAATCCCTCGTGCAGGCAAGCCCTAAAACTTAAAGAAACACCATAACACATCAGTATTTCACTAATAATATCTAACTACTAAAATTAATGTTTGAGATTTGGCATATTGCTTTTCCCAACCAGTGGTTTGAGACAATTCAGCACTTAAGCACATGCTTAACTTTAAGCATATTCTTAGGACCCATGTTTAAGGTAGAACATATATAGAATAGAAAGTACATCCTTCAAATGCTGTTCTGAATAGGGATGAACATAAGTACACAAGTGCTTTGTTTAATTAGGTCCTTAATGCACTTGTACTTACATTAATTTCAGAATCTAACCATCATCAGCATATGGAGGTGTCTTCCATTTCTACAGAACAACGTAATTGCAATATTGTAATGACGATACAATGTTTAAATCAGAATACATTGCCAAAGAAGCAAACACCACTGTTTCTACATTTCTGAACAGTGTGATTTTGGGAACCATTCACTGGGCACTAATTTAAAGAAAATGGGCATGTATTTTCTTTCTTCTTACATTATTGTAACAGAGCAAATCTCACTCAGCCTCTTAAAGCTTCAAAAGACTGTCTTTACATGGTTGGTTGACTTCTTGGTTTATTACTTCTTTAGCAGTAAACAAGCATTTTGGACATGTTCTTTGATTAACTTTAGTGATTTAAGCACTCAGCTTTAATTACTGATAGTTTTAGATACAGCACAATAAAGCTAGACTCCTGCTTCAGTAAATCAAGGAGGTGTGACTGAAGGCCTCCTGATCCAATTGTTCTCATTTAGTCCAGCGCTCACAGACATGGTTGTAAAATATTATTGTAGCTTGAGCTGACATGGAACACCATTGTCATCAATCAAATAAAAAAAAAAGTGAGAGAATCAATACGTAACACAAACATGGAGGCTTCAGCCACTTAATCAATTGCACATATTTCACAGTTTTGTTCTCTCTTTTTAACACTTGTCATTCTGCAATCTGGCGAGACTTAGCAGCTGTGGAGATGAAAAGATCAATACTTCCCAACTAGGGTGGCCTCTGAAAGACAACTGTAACACTATGACCAGATCATTTTGGCTCTAATATTACTTAGTCAAGCTCCGTGTGTTTTAGTCACTTAATGAAAGGCAGTGCTATAATAATCTTTTGTGTCCCTGCTGATACAGTTATGTACAATATATTGAATAGTTATGATTGTGTAGCCTGACAGGATTCCAAGGTTTTTTCTAAAGTCCCTGCTATATAAAACTAATTCACAACAGTGAGGCAGGTTTAATGGGCAAGTTGGATGAAGTGAGAGCCCAGCTGGTGTCATGTGCCTCTAAACACAGTAATATATATCAGTCATTCTACATGTTTTTTATTGGTATTTTTTTGGATATCTTTGAAGATTCTTACCAGAACTATTTTTTGGGAGGGGCGGCGGAGGGGGAGATAATAGTATATAGTGCATAGATTAAAATAACATTAAAAATAAAGCAGCAATCTGAATAACAAAGTGATTGTCCAATTTACAGCTGATGGCAATGCTTCATTGTGCAATATTCCCACGTTTACTGAATAATTGCTTACAAGTGATAGAACTCACTCTTGACCCTCAAAACAGAATAAAGATAATGTTGGTAGAATTATGCACTGCAGCTCTAATTACCACTATGTTCACTACTAATGTCTTAATTTAAGCTTGTGACAAATGAATACTCTTCAGACAAAATGAATCTGACACATCTGCAATGAGGAAGATAATTCATTGAATGACAAAAAAAGAGGAGTTCTTGTTTGGGGCCGTATATATCTTATCAAATGCATCCTCATTGCAGAGAGGTTTATATTCTTTTCTGTTCTTTTTTTTAGGTAATGTCACATCAGATGGGAAAATACATTGTAAAAAATGGATGGTCTCAGAAATATTTGGATCAGATTTTGCTCGCTCTGTGTTTATGCATAGTAACTAGGGTAGTCGATTAATTGCAGCTAAGTCACGTGATTAACTCAAAAAAATTAATCGGGATTAATTGCAGTTTTAATCACACTGTTAAACAATAGAATACCAATTGAAATTTATTAAATATTTTGGATGTTTTTCTACATTTTCATATATATTGTATTCTGTGTTGTAATTGAAATCCAAAGTGTATATTACTTTTGATTACAAATATTTGCATTGTAAAAATTATAAACAAAAGAAATCGTATTTTTCAGTTCACCTCATACAAGTGATGTAGTGCAATCTCTTTGTCGTGAAAGTGCAACTTACAAATGTCGATATTTTTTGTTACATAGCTGCACTCAAAAACAAAACAATGTAAAACTTTAGAGCCTACAAGTCCACTCAGTCCTACTTCTTGTTCAACCAATCGCTAAAACAAACAAGTTAGTTTACATTTACAGGAGATAATGCTGCCCTCTTCTTATTTACAATGTCACCAGAAACTGAGAACAGGTATTTGCATGGCCAACATTGCAAGGTATTTACATGCCAGATATGCTAAACATTTGTACGCCCCTTCATGCTTCGACCAACATTCCAGAGGACATGCTTCCATGCTGATGACGCTCGTTAAAAATAATGCGTTAATTAAATTTGAGACTGAACTCCTTGGGGGAGAATTGTATATCCCCTGCTCTGTTTTACCCTCATTCTGCCATAGATTTCATGTTATAACAGTCTTGGATGATGATCCAGCACATGTTGTTCATTTAAAGAACTCTTTCACTGCAGATTTCACAAAATGCAAAGAAGGTACAGTAGCTCCTCACTTAACGTTGTATTTATGTTCCTGAAAAATGTGACTTTAAGCAAAACGATGTTAAGCGAATCCAATTTCCCCATAAGAATTAATGTAAATGAGGGGGTTAGGTTCCAGGGAAATTTTTTTCACCAGACAAAAGGTTATATATATATATATATATACACACACACACACACACACACACACACACAGTATAAGTTTTAAACAAACAATTTAATACTGATACACAGTGATGATGATTGTGAAGCTTGGTTGAGGTGGAGGAGTCAGAGGATGGGATATTTCCCTTACTGCTAAATGATGAACTAGTAAGTGGCTGAGCCCTCAAGAGTGAACTCTTTCATTCTACAAGGCAGCAGGAATGGAGGGAGATATGTGCATTTCCCCTTTAAGTACACTGCCTTGTTAATTAGATCAGGTTGCTGAGACCTGCAGCTGCTGCAAGCTCCCTCAGTCCTGAGCCCTGGTGTGTCCCCCCTGCCCTATAGAAGATGGGGTAAGTGGGGTGCAGGAGCAGGGGGAAGGGGGACACCCTGACACCCCCCCTCTTCTTTCCCTCCCCCACGCACAGCAGGAGTCTCGGGGAGAGCTCCAAGGCAGAGGGCAGGATCAGCACATGGCAGTGGGGGGAGGGACAGCTGCAATTGCTAGCCTGCTGGGCAGCTGCTGGGCAGCTGCTGCACAGGGAACTTAGGGGAGTGGGGACCTGATAGGGGGGCTGCCGGTCCACCCTGGTTCCAAGCCCCCACCAGCCATCTGCAATGGGCTGCTATTCCTGCAAGCAGTGGACAAAGCAGGCAGCTGCCAAACGACATTAGAAGGGAGCATTACACAACTTTAAACGAGCATGTTCCCTAATTGATCAGCAATGTAACAATGAAACAACGTTAACCGGGATGACTATAAGTGAGGAGTTACTGTATGAATGTGAGATTTCTAAAGATAGCTACAGCACTTGACCCAAGGTTTAAGAATCTGAAGTGCCTTCCAAAATCTGAGAGGGACGAGGTTTGGAGCATGCTTTCAGAAGTCTTAAAAGAGCAACACTCCGATGCAGAAACTACAGAACCCGAAACACCAAAAAAGAAAAAAAAAAAAAGAAAATCAACCTTCTGCTGGTGGCATCTGACTCAGATAATGAAAATGAACATGAGTTGGTCCACACTGTTTTGGATTGTTATCAAGCAGAACCCATCATCAGCATGGACGCATGTTTCCTGGAATGGTGGTTGAAGCATGAAGGGACATATGACTCTTTAGTGCATCTGGCATATAAATATCTTGCGACGCCAGCTACAACAGTGCCATGAGAACGCCTGTTCTCACTTTCAGGTGACATTGTAAACAAGAAGTGGGCTGCATTATCTACTGCAAAAGTAAACAAGCTTGTTTGTCTGAGCGATTGGCTGAATAAGAAGTAGGATTGAGTGGACTTGCAGGCTATAAAATTTTACATTGTTTTATTTTTGAATGCAGTTTTTTTGTACATAATTCTACATTTGTAAGATCAACTTTCAAGATAAAGAGATTGCATGACACTACTTGTATTAGGTGAACTGAAAAATACTATTTCTTTTATTTTTTATAGTGCAAATACTTGTAATCAAAAATAAATATAAAGTGAGCACTGTATTCTGTGTTATAATTGAAATCAATATATGTGAAAAAGTAGAAAACATCCAAAAATATTTAAATAAATGGTATTCTATTATTGTTTAACAATAGGATTAATCGTGATTAATTTTTTTAATCGCTTGACCGCCCTAATGATAAGTACTGGATTGTTGGGTAAAACAGATTGTTTAGAAAAACAACAAGGAGTCTGGTGGCACCTTAAAGACTAACAGATTTATTTGGGCATAAGCTTTCGTGGGTAAAAACCCGTGGCACCTTAAAGACTAACAGATTTATTTGGGCATAAGCTTTCGTGGGTAAAAACCTCAAGTGAGCATTATGCCCAAATAAATCTGTTAGTCTTTAAGGTGCCACCAGACTCCTTGTTGTTTTTGTAGATACAGACTAACACGGCTACCCCCTGATACTTGACATTGTTTAGAGAAGCTGAATTTGCAAAACTTAGACCTACATGCTCTGATTTAGGAATGCGCTTAAGCATATGCTTATATCCATCTTTATTCTGCACAGCACTTATGCATTTGCTTGACATTAAACATGTACTTAAGTTCCATTGACTTTAATAGGAAGTAAGCACATATTTAAGTGCTTTCCTGAATAGGGATGTTTTTCTAAATCAGGACCATGGTAGGTTCAAATCTGGAAGCCTGATCTTCAGCTGGCATATACTGTCCTAGCTCCACTGAATTAATCTATACTGATTTATACCGGTTTAGGATGTGGCTTTGGGTTTTTACCAATGAGTCCTTCCATCAAACTTCGGGTGTTCAGATACAGGATGGCAGGTAGGCCCTAGCTGTGAAATGTAGATCTAGGGTCCTGTCTGGATTTTTACCTTCAAGTTCACAAAGTTTGGTATAATTCATGGGATTTTGGTCTGGGCCCACTTCTGTTTACATAGATAATATACCTATGTACAATTGGCTTGATTATCAAATGTGCTGATTGAATACATGCAGCTTCTTTTGACTTCAAAGGGAGTGGCTGGTGCTCAACACATCTGAAAATCAGGCCAAATATGTTTAAATAGACTCGGTATCTTCTGAATATATGTCTGAATATTGTTAAGGGCTTGATCTTCAAAAGCCCAGAGAGAGTGAACATTGAAGCTCATAATCAGTTTGTCAAGGTACTGAACACATGCTAATGATTATCTACTCTTAGGAAACCTTTGCCTTACTTAGGCACACTAAAGCAAAGCAAGGCGGGATTTCAGCCTGTAAACTCTTAACTTTATTCAAGCATAGTTTTGTGAGCTTCACTCTTTAGTGTTTTCTCAAAAAACAAACAAAAACAATGCTTCAGAAAAAATTGACAGCCTGGAGACTGAAGTACTCTGTATCCAAAGAATAAGGACTCTTTACAGTAGCATTAAAAGAACCTTTCTCAGAAATGAATGAAAATTGACATGACAGACTGTAGCAGTCCTCTTGGAACCATTCCATTGTGTTTCATGCATACATGAATAGTCTAGTACTTAGGAACTAGTTGCTAGTATGTATACACTTCATAAGAACGGTCATACTGGGTCAGACCAAAGGTCCATCTAGCCCAGTATCCTGTCTTCTGACAGTGGCCAATGCCAGGTGCTCCAGAGGGGAAGAACAGATCAGGTAATCATCAAGTGTTCCATCCCCTGTTGCCCATTCCCAACATCTGGCAAACAGAGGCTAGGGACACTATCCCTGCCCATCCTGGCTAACAGCCATTGATGGATCTATCCTCCATGAACTTATCTAGCTTTTTTTTTGAACCCTGTTATAGTCAGAGGTAGATGCACTGATATGATGGATTAAGTGATATCCAGTCTAATGTGTCTCTCATGTCAGTTTCTTTGTCAAGTGTTTTGGATGACAGATGTGTTTATCTATATCTATATCTATATTTATATATGTATATTACAAAAACCCTACATTGAAAGAACATGAATTAGGTTGCATAGTCAAAACCTCAAAAGTATGGAAATGCTAAGTTTATCATTGCCCATGCAATCTTATTTTTGCCCTCTTGTGCATCCGACTGATATATTGAATAAATCGGTCCTGTGTAAAAATAGTATGTTACCATGTAATTAAAAACTATATCATACTGCAGATGTTCAAGTGGGCAGAACTGATGTTGCATGGGCAAACTTAAATTTGGCATTTCCTAACTTTTGAGTGCTTGAATTTGCAATCTAAACAATACTTTTTTAATGTATTTGTTATGCATATAATTTCCTAGGTTTATTCCAAAGTAAAAAGGTAAAAACAAATGTACAACTATAAACAGCCTCCCACACTCCTCCCAAATTATAATTATCTGCAGAGCTGGTAGTAATGCTGGAATTAAGGCTGGCACCTAAATCAAAGTGGCCTGACATTCATAAGTTCTGAGCATCTACAATTCCCCTTAAAAACAATGGGAATTCTGGGTGCTCATTGCATTTAGGTAACTAACTGTGCATATAGGGCTTGTCTACAGAAAGTTATAGTCCACACCAGTAGGGTGACTATACAGTAAATGTGAAAAATTGGGACAGGGGGTGGCGGGTAATAGGAGCCTATATAAGAAAAAGATCCCAAAATCAGGACGGTCCCTATAAAATTAAGACATCTGGTCACCCTATGCACCAGTGCGTCCTACACCAGCATGTCTCACACTAATTGGCTCATATGGACCCTGCAGCTGGGCACTAAAAGTTCCCTAGTGTGTGTTAAGATAGTACCGTTTCGGGACTACATCAGCACACATTAGGAAATTTTTAGTGACCCCCATGGGCCAGTTACTGCCTGACACCCTGGTGCAGACTAAACTTTACATCCCACTGGTGAGGACTAACACATTTTGTAGATAGACCTTTAGATTTTTTAACTTTGGTCTAAAATTAGGCATAGATTCATAGATTCATAGATTCTAGGACTGGAAGGGACCTCGAGAGGTCATCGAGTCCAGTCCCCTGCCCGCATGGCAGGACCAAATACTGTCTAGACCATCCCTGATAGACATTTATCTAACCTACTCTTAAATATCTCCAGAGATGGAGATTCCACAACCTCCCTAGGCAATTTATTCCAGTGTTTAACCACCCTGACTGGAATAAATTGCCTAGGGAGGTTGTGGAATCTCCATCTCTGGAGATATTTAAGAGTAGGTTAGATAAATGTCTATCAGGGATGGTCTAGACAGTATTTGGTCCTGCCATGCGGGCAGGGGACTGGACTCGATGACCTCTCGAGGTCCCTTCCAGTCCTAGAATCTATGAATCTATGAATCTATGCCTAATTTTAGACCAAAGTTAAAAAAAATTTCATAGTATATGGAAAATGAATCTTTCCTTGGTCAGAATAGAAAGTCTGTTCTCTTGCAAAGATGACTACTTTGAATTTTATTTAGCAATTCACATGCCAGTTTGGAACATTTAGCTTTTTAGTCCTTAACTGCAATTGGCTGTTTACAATTATCTCTTGTAATTTCATTACTCTTGTATTTCAAAATGTACTGCAGATTTTTTGTCTTCTCTGACCAGTAGTTGAAAAATGAATTCATTAATCTGCTTAATCTGTGTTTATGACAGAAAAAGGTTTCTTTGGCTTTTCATTATGATTTTTAACTAAGTAATATCTTTACTACTTATGAGGCTGGAAATCTGCATTTGAAACTAGGAAGAATGGGTTAATCTTTAAATGATCAAAATATAATGGCTTTGCCTGTTGTATGCAAACCACTTGAGTTCCAGTGGTAAGAACAAGGGTTCTTTTATGACTGCTTGTGTAATTTTCACTCCATGCATTGGAAGAAGTAGGTTTTTTACCCAGGAAGCTTATGCCCAAATAAATCAGTTAGTCTTTAAGGTGTCACCGGACTCCTTGTTGTTTTTGTGGGTACAGACTAACACGGCTACCCCTCTGAAGGGTTCTTGGTTATCCAGAGCTGAGTACTGAAGAGCTCACATAGCAGTCCAGACAGGGGCTGCTTTGACTCCCAGCAGGGAATAAGAAAGCTGCTGCTGAGTCTAATTAAAATGCACTTTGTTTGCAAGGGGAGGAGCTAGATGTTAAATTGGTGAGATAATTTTAAAATGCACTTCTGGGTAGCTGAAGGAAGGGTAGCCCCCACATTTTCTCAGATAGGAGATGGGAGGGGCAGAAATTAGAGAAAGCTGTATGCTTGCTTTTTCTCATCCACATCTTGCAGATGTCATGATCTGAATCAAGGTATGTGTTCATTGCATAGTGAACCCTGTTATAGCCCAGACACCCATGCCAGCTGCACATAAAAATTTCTGCCCCAGGACAGGTTTAGAGGTGCTTTCAGCCTGGGTTAGTTTACTCAGCTCATGGTATAGATTAGAATGTAGGTTAGAAGTTTAAATGAGATCTCAAAGAGAATGAACTGCAAGGTTTAATAAGTATCTATACCTCTTTCATTTACAACTGGCCTCCTGGCTTCATTATCAATAAAGTTACTCTTTTGTGCTTGGGATATTTATAGTGTAAATAAATCCTCTTTGATTTCAAAATGCATCTGTTGTAGGGGAAGTTTTTTGGTTCCTCAGTAGCTGTGACATACAGGAGCATATTTGAATCCTAATCCTAGTGTCTAGGTGCTCCATTTATTTAAAGTTTGTGAGCTGTGGCATTTTCACTGCAATGTTGTAAACACAGATGACCACTGAAAGTTTCCAGACTGGGATCTCTTGCTAGAAGCCAATGACATGGTTCCTCCTTATTTTCCCTTTTTACATGTAAGCAGTATTCCCATCCAGTTATATAGCATCTATATAGGTGTATGCTAAGATTATGATACTTGTATGCCTAAAGTTAGGTATCCAAATTCATATTTAATTAATATAAATAAGTACTGTGGTTTCCAGAGTTACTGAGCACACAACAGCTCTTGTCTGGTGAAAAAAATCTGCATTTTTTATGTCAATAGCTTAAAATGAAAACAAGTGGGAGAGTCTTAGGTGTGTATGAGACTGAAGTGAATCTGGGTCTAAAGGGCCCAATGTTGCAAAGTGCTGAGTGTTCTCCACTTTTATTGGTGTCAGTGGAAGTTGAGAGTACTCAGTGTTTTGCAGGATCAGGGGTTAAGGCCCTGATTCAATTCCCATTGAAGTGAATGGGATTCTTTCCCTTGGTCTAAATGGGCTTTGGATCAGGCCTGAAATGAAGAACTATTTCTCATGATGTAGGTACTAGCCTTGCTGTAAAATGAGAGTTAACCTGCAGGTAGCAGTAATACTATGTTCAAAGATACATAATATTTTCCCAGCACCCCATCCTTCTCCTTGTTGAAAGGGTATGAACATAAAAATGCTAATACTTCTTACCATACCTTGAGCCTTGTCTCCTACAGAGGCACTAAACTTTCCCAAAGGAGGCTCAAGCAAGACCAGGAAAAATGAAAAGAGTTAGGAAAATGGGTTTCTTTTTCTTTCTTTCTTGACTGAAAACATTTGTTCCAATTTGGAGACAAATGTGGTCTCACTCAGAGCGGTACCATCTATTAAATACTATGTATACAAACACTCAATTGGTTTTTACAGCCAGAGCCCTGGCTGGGGCTGGGCAGTTGCCAGAGGTATCATACCTGCTGAGTTCTGAGTAGAGCTGGATGAATAAATAATTTTTTGGCTTGCAGGCAGTTTTGAAAAATAAATTAAAAAAATCATTTTGCCCTGAAATAAACATTTCTCAAAATGTTTTTGGTGAACAAAAAAGTCAAAAAATTGTTTAGTTTAGTTTTTGATCTTTTATGTTTTACTATTTTTATAAAGTTGAAGGAATCTTCTAAAAAAAGCTATTTTGAAATTAAAAAATTGGAACACTTCATTTAGAAAATGTCAAAACAAACCGTTTCGAATTTTTCAGAATTTTTTCCTCGACTCAAACAATTTAGTGAAATAAATACAAATTTGCAAAATGTTTCAGTCAATCTGAATCTGCATTTTTAAGTGGAAACAAAATTTTCAGTCAAATTTTTCACCAACCTCTAATGCTGAGGTAGGCAGAATGCATTCCTGGCCATTGGATAGGGGTGGAGAGAACACCTGCTTAAGCTCATGCCTCTTTTTAAAAAGTGCTGCATCTGTTCCACTCAGAACCAGCTTCTGACTGCTAGATGTTGTCCTGTCCCTACTCCCATTGTACCCAGTCACATCGCCTTTAGCGTATGGCACGCTGCTGGACACAGAATTCCACCCCTTTGTACTCAAGACATGCAATCATGGCTAGTTTGGGACAGGGGAAGGAGAATCTTGTGACATTGCCCCCATTGTTTTGTACCCATAATTAGACAGTCAAAACCTGGCCTGAGGTATTCAACAAATCCTTCCGTGACCTTCTCCCCTCTTTAGACCCTGGTAGTCCCTTCTAACTCTATGGTTTTGTGATTCTCGGACTACCTCAAATACCCTGGACACTTATGAGTTTGTAATCATCACTGTGTTATTTATTGAGTCCCCTCCACCAGTTCACTAGTACAGCCTTGTGCAGCAATGTACAATTGGAAGTAAACTTCCCCTTTAGCGTATTTTCTAGGGGAGGAGAGGGAAAGATCTCCTCCTCTTTAGATCCTGTCTTCCCTAGTCTCTGCCAGTGTTTTCCCTTGCACTTCCTTCTAGTCCTGTAACCATTCCCAGCTGATGGATTGATTGCTCTTTTTAGCTTGTCAATCCCATGCCTAATTAGACCATCTCCCAATTAAGTCCATTCCAGGGGATGATAGCTAGTACCTTAGTGACCAGAGTGCTGGGTCAGCTCTCGGTTTGTAGCACTCTGCAACGCATACTTAAAAGAGATCCCTCAACAAACAGAAATTAACAAGCTGCCTATCAACATTTTTCCTGTATGAGATCCCTTATATCTCATTTCTTAAAATGCTTCAATTTATAAGAGATTCATTTAGACCAGTGGTTCCCAAACTTGTTCCGCCGCTTGTGCAGGGAAAGCCCCTGGCAGGCTGGGCCAGTTTGCGTACCTGCCGCATCCGCAGGTTCGGCCGATCGCGGCTCCCAGTGGCCGCGGTTCGCTGCTCCGGGCCAATGGGAGCTGCTGGAAGAGGCGTAGGCAGTGGCGTAGCCAGCTTCTAAGAGGAGGGGGAGCAAACATAAAAAAGGCGCCCCCTCTTGGCCCCTCCTCTGGCCACGCCCCCTTGGCTCCTCCTCCAGCCACTCCGCCCCTCCCCCCCCATGGCTCCTCCGGCCCTCCCGTGCCACTCCCGTGGCCCCCCGCTCCTCCAGCCGCGGCTGCCGGCCACCATGCTGTGCCCCCCCCCGCTCCTCCGGCCATGCCCGCCGCCCCCGCACGGCTGCCGGCCGCACTGTGGGCCGCCAGCCTGTGCCCCCCCTCACTCCTCCGGCTGCCGGCTGCCATGCTGTGCCCCTCTGCTCCTCCGGCCGCACCCACCACCTCCCCATGGCTGCCAGCCGCGCTGCACAAGTAGCGGAACAAGTTTGGGAACCACTGATTTAGACATTTTAGTGCACTTCAGCAAAAGGGCAAAATAGTAAGAAATTCTCACCTAAAGACACACTTGTGGTGTTCTCTGTTTTATCAGAAGAGAATGGAAATTTCATATCCTGTAGTGGAGGAATTATATTCTTGCTAAGACTGGGCCAGTCTTACAGCAAATAGTATCTTACCCCATAAGTAGTCTTATTGAAATCAATGGGAGTTTTTGGGTTAGAACAGGGGTCGGCAACGTTCGGCACGCGACTCGCCAGGGTAAGCACCCTAACGGGCTGGGCCAGTTTATTTACCTGCTGACGCAGCAGGTTCGGCCAATTGCGGCCGTGGTTCACTGTCCCGGGCCAATGGGGGCGGCGGGAAGTGGCGCAGGCCGAGGGATGTGCTGGCTGCAGCTTCCCACCGCCCCCATTGGCCCAGGACGGCGAACCGCGGTGAGTGGGGGCCGCGATTGGCCGAACCTGCTGCGTCAGCAGGTAAATAAACTGGCCCGGCCCTCTAGGGTGCTTACTCTGGCAAGCTGCGTGCCGAACGATGCCAACCCCTGGGTTAGAGGTATCAGAATATGACTTTCCAACTCAGTGTTGGTTGCTCATGACTCGAAATAGTATGAAGAACATGATGTGACTGGAAAACAATACTGCAGTGTGGCTGCGCTTGTTATGTGGGACCAGCTGTGACAGCAGGGAGTCCTTTGTTATTAAATACTGAACTGTATTTATGTAGATATTTATTTTAATGCTTTAGCAGTTTGTGCCTAATCAATAAATGTTGTATGTGAAGTAAGTGCTGCATTTGTGCCCATGCTGTTTATATTTCTAACTTATAATAAATGGTTTAGTGGGGTGTTTTTGTTTTTGTTAATATAAGCTTGTAGGAAAGGTAAACTTAAATCCTGACAAAGTTGAACATTCTGCTCCACCATTGCTTGCATTAACGCCATTGTATCTGTCAAAAAAAAATGTCAGCCACACCAGAAGCAATAGATCCTTTTTGACATATTGTCTGAAATGCCTACTTAAAAAATACCCCACAAAATATCCTGCACCGTTGAAAGGAAGTGATTTAGTTCATGTAAGATGCTAAGTGTCCTTGCCATTACCAAAAAAAAGAAAATTTGAGGGGGGAAAAAAACTTTGAAGACAGAAAATATTGTAGCCAATTAGCTAAAATGTTACAGTTGGTGCATTCGAGACTTGATGGGCTCATTAAGCATTAAAACTCCTTGACATTTCCCGGTTGTAGTGAGAAATAGGAACAAGCAGTTTGCATTTTATATTTTACTAAATTGTGCATCTTTTCAGCTTCTTTGATTGTCATGTTTTACATGTTTAATTTTCCATACATTTTATTAAAAAATTCAGCATTAAAGAGTCCTCATTCCTCTTCTAATTATCTTTCCCCCAAAAGCCCTATCCTTGTATCAATTATATTATTTTATTTTAAAGTTTAATAGTTAATGCTCATTGTTAAATTGCCAAAAGGGTATGGACTAATTTAGCACGTCATTGCCAGTTGGCGAAAATGCCATCATTAGTGATCCATGAGTTGAGGACTTTAAAAAAATAGAAAAGAAAAGCAGTCCAACAGTCTTTCAAATACCCAAAATGATATTAAATGTCTTCTTTAATTAAACAGGGAAACAAAAAGAGAAAAGCCTTTAAAAAAAAAAACAGGAGTACTCGTGGCACCTTAGAGACTAACAAATTTATTAGAGCTAAGCTTTCGTGGGCTACAGCCCACTTCTTCGGATGCATATAGAATGGAACATATATTGAGGAGATATATATACACACACATACAGAGAGCATGAACAGGTGGGAGTTGTCTTACCAACTCTGAGAGGCCAATGAAGTAAGTGAAAAAACCTTTTGAAGTGATAATCAAGATAGCCCAGTACAGGCAGTTTGATAAGAAGTGTGAGAATACTTACAAGGGGGGATAGATTCAATGTTGCAACTCTCGTTGGAGTATTATGATAATACTCAAAAAACAGTGGGAGAACACTTTAGCCTGTCTGGTCATTCAATGACAGACCTGCGGGTGGCTATTTTACAACAGAAAAACTTCAAAAACAGACTCCAACAAGAGACTGCTGAGCTGGAATTGATATGCAAACAAGATACAATCAACTCAGGACTGAATAAGGACTGGGAATGGCTGAGCCATTACAAACATTGGGCTGTAGCTCACAAAAGCTTATGCTCTAATAAATTTGTTAGTCTCTAAGGTGCCACGAGTACTCCTGTTCTTTTTGCGGATACAGACTGACACGGTTGCTACTCTGAAACCAGAAAAGCCTTATTATTTGACCTATTTAAATAAATTTGAATATTATGTTTGACTGAAATTGTAAGTATATTGCTTTAATAAACATGAAAGACTAACAAAATGCAGAAGTAGCAGATTTGGAATGAGATTTTTGTTAGCTTCTTTACATTAATGAATTTAACCTTAAAACAACCCTCTGATCTTCTCATATTTTTTTTAATGCAGAGTTTTGTTTTGTTTGGAAGCATTGCAAAACTGACATAAGCTTCCTGAAAGCAGTGCTCTTATGACAAAGCTACTGGGTGAATTACAGTGACATGGATGAGTGACATGAGCTTGATGTTTTATTTTTCTTCATATTTCCTACTCAGCAGCAATGGCTCCACTGTTGCCAGAAATCAAGAGCCCTCTTTGTCTTTTCAAGCCTAGCGGCTTGCTACCTGTTCTGTTAGGGTGAAACCTTCCTGTTGAGTCCCCATTGCCTGTGGATCTCTCCACATCATCATCAAGCCAACAGAGCTCATCTCAACACCTCCTTTGCTTGCCGCTTGAATCTGTGTGTTGCAATTCTGCCTGCAGAAGAGATTTACAGAGCTGTATGTACCCTTTTTGCCACATAGCTAGTGTTCATCCAATAGTTAGCGCCATATTTGTGGACTCAGGGGTGCTGCAATGACAATTTTTGCCAATCTAGCACAAAATGCACGTTAAAGGCCTTTTCTGAGGCCCGTTACATAGCTCTGGCCATCCAAAGGGGCCTTAAAACGTGTGCAAATATCTTTACAGCCTCTTTAGACAGTGGAAATAAGGCCACTAAAGTGCACTTTGTGTTAGGTGGACAAAAATAGTTACTGCAGCACCTCATAGTCCACAAATATGGGGCTACTTTTGTTCCTGTGCTTAGGGCTTTAGGTGACCTTTCCATTTCTCATATTGTGGGGCCATATAGGAATGTGCCTGCACCCTACTTAGGCTGCTCTAACTTATGCTTTGCTTCTCATAGCCCCTCAGTGGGCCTCGAGAAACAGAGAATAGCCAAAGCACAGTTCAATCCAATACTACCCCTACCATGCCTCCTTTTTCACCATCTACACTGGGGCTGAGAGTGGAAAGCCTTTATGCCAGCTCTTCATTTGCTCAGGAGGCCCTTTGAGCAGGGGTTACTCTCAGTGGCCTGTTTCCACCCACTTTAAGGAACCGTAACAATGTAAAGAGCGACAAAGAGTCCTGTGGCATCTTCATGCGTCTGACGAAGTGGGTATTCACCCACGAAAGCTTATGCTCCAATACTTCTGTTAGTTTATAAGGTGCCACAGATATATCGCTTTTTACAGATCCAGACTAACACGGCTACCCCTCTGATACTTTACACGAATGTAAAGAGCTTTAGTGTAACAGAATCAGACTCTATAGGTGAGTTTTGTGGCACTTTTCTGTACTGGTGGGAGGACAAGGGAGTGTTTTCCTGTAATCTGACATGAAAATGGTGTAACCAGATGTCTCGATATTATAGGGACAGTTCTGATATTTGGAACTTTGTCTTATATAGGTGCCTAATACCCCCACACCCCAGTCTTGATTTTTCACACTTGCTATCTGGTCACCCTAGCCCATGCTGCCACTTGCTACTACTTGTGCTACCGCGGCTACACTCCTATTTTTAGCATGCTAGCTGGGTGAGTGCTAGCATCAGTTAATCTACTTTTACTTGGAATCATGCCCCCACCTCTAGGTGTAGACAAACCTAAATGTCAGGGCTTTTCGTGCTCTGGCTTGCAGGCTAGGGAGTTTGAAGGGAGGCGTGCAATTTGGGTCTAGAGCAATTTGTCTACACAGAGCATGTTAGAATAAGATGGATTAAGTTGTACCTTTCTGTTTTAGGGACCAACCTGCTTTGTGTCTCTCTGTTTTGGGGTTCTTGTGTATTATCATTCATAATTCTAACAACTAAAGTAGTGTTAATGTTGCAACTTTCCAGCCAGGGCCGGCTCTGGCTTTTTGGCCGCCCCAAGCAGCAAGAGTATTTTTATGCATTTTAAAAAGCTAATTTCTCTGGTTATATGCCGTGAACATAACAGTTTTGAGAAATGTATCCTCCAGGGAACATCCAAAGTTAACATGATGATTATGGATTGTTTGCTATTGTATGTGGTTTTTAGAGATATATGTATATGTTTTTATCTTCATCTAAAATCTTACTGGTTTATATCTTCTACATTAGTTTCTTCACCTCCTAGCTGGAATACACAGAGGTTTTTGTGATGTATGTTAAAATTGTAAGTTACCACTTTGAGACTACATCTACACTTAGAGCTAGGGTTGTGATTCCCAGCTTAAGCAGACATACTCATGCTATCTCCAACATGACTTTTAAAGTTGTGATGGTAGATTTAATATATGAGTGCACTGAGACAAAACACCCCTTTTGGACCCAATAGCATAGGAGCAATGTTTCCGCATTGAAACAAAGTTGTAAGGTTGATAGTGAACCTTAAAGTTCCCTCATGGATCTGATGGTAAGATTTTGCCCTTATTTTGCACAGCAGCCTGACCAGTCATGCTGGAATTTGAATTCGGTGTCATTGAGGGCAACACAATCAATATATTATTGTTTTACCTCTGTACAGGAGTTGGCCGGGGCTCGACCCGCTCTGGGGCGGCGGGGAGCCACACCGACTCACTACCTGCTGGGGCTTGAGTGCTTTGTCTGGTGGTCGGGTCTTGCCCAGCAGCCTTTGCAGTCCTGAAAGATACAGGAAGCCCAACCCCGGCTCAGGGCGGGCACCAGTGTTAGGTCAGGGCTCAGACCCTTAGTCAGGGTTGAGCAACAGTAAACAAAGTATTTAGCCCAGGCCCTAGGTCAGGGCGGGGCAACAAACACTGAGGCAGAGCTCAGGCCCTCAGGCAGGGCTGAGCCGCAGTAAACAAAGTACTTAAGCCCAGGCCCTGGGTCAGGGCAGGGCAACAAACGCTGAGTCAGAGCTCAGGCCCTCAGGCTTAAGTACAGGTATGTCCTCACAGCAAAAGCCATGCACAGACTAGACAACCTGAACTAGTTTGAATCCAGCTAGTGCAGGTAACAATAGCAGTGCAGACAGTACAGCATGAGATTCAGAGTGTGAGCTTCAGTACAAGTCAAGACCAGGGCCGGCTCCAGGCACCAGCAAAGGAAGCAGGTGCCTGGGGCGGCCAATAGAAAGGGGCGGCACTCCGTCCAGTATTGGGGCGGCACGTCCGGGTCTCCAGTGGCAATTCGGCGGCGGGTCCTTCACTCCCCTTCTTCTTCTTCAGCGGCACTTCGGCGGCAGCTCAATCGGGTTTTCCTATTTTTTCTTTTTTTCTTTTTTCTCTTCACCATTTGGGGTGGCAAAAACGCTGGAGCCAGCCCTGGTCAAGACTGGACCTGTTTGGCTTCTAGCCCACTCTGAAGCTCATGTTGCGTTGTCTTCACTGCTTTGCTTGAGTTAACATGCTAAAAAGAGCAGTGTGGCTGCAGGTTCATGAGTAGTGTCTCAGGTTAGCTGCTTGAGTACAATCCCAGTCAGGAATTGATGTCATTCATTGCTGGAAATAGCAGACCGCTTAGGCTGCAACACCAGGCAAGATGAAAGATCCAGGTAATATCTTTCAATAATATTGTTGATCATAGTGATCATAATCACACTCTACCTATTGATTATTGATTAATTTAATCTAAATGTGACTCCTACTCTCTCCATTGTCACTGAAAGGTCCTCTGACAGTGCATTCCAATATAAATCCAATTCCTCTTGGACTGAAGCTACATCAAATAGAATTTTAATATTCTTCATTGAACATTTTAGACAGCACTTTGGGTCCTGCTCCCATTGAAGTTTGTGGCAAAACTCTCAATAATGTAAATAAATTTTGCCCCTTGCATTCACTAGATGGTGCTGTAAAAGGTGTGCAAGATTTCTATATGCCAGTTTATACCAGTTTAACACCATGGTAACTCCATTTACCTCTTGACTTACCCTTGGTGTGAAAAGAGATTCCCCCTTGTAGTGACCACTTCAATACAAAAAGAATGACAAGGGATATGAGGAAATTTTCTTTCCCTTGCTATTTTAAATGAACTGCTTCCAAGTGCTGCTGTATACTCTTTATCACAGTGGTTATATTCATCTGTCATTTTGCTTATGCAGTCACTCTTTAAGCCTTGGTTACCCTTGCTTTAGGCAATTCCTTAGCTTTTAAATTGTATAATGAAGACAAATTCAGTGAGGCTTACACAATGAGACCTTTAAGGTGCCATTCAATCCCATTCAGTCATGCTGAGGCAGAGATTGCTCTTTCCCTTCACAGAAATAACGATCGCAAGAACAGTTGTCATAATATTTATAACAGACAGCATGTAAGCGCAAGTTGTTATTAACTATATTGATGCATGGCTGTGGATAAAACTCTTTCTCATGTTGATTAATTTACTTATTTAAGGAATGTGTATTAGTACCATTAGAGACAAAGCATATTAGAAAGCACCCCAGCTGAGAGGATCATGATAACCTCTCACGACAAACCACTCTATTGCTTCTAACTTCTTCTTAAAGTAAATGACACAATAGAAATATGAACACAGAAAAAATCTGTTTCAATATTACTAGGGATTGCCTTTAAACTGATAAAAGCCAGAAAATTCAGAATTAAGGCTGCAAAGTTGCCCCAGTCCTGCACCTAGATTTGTGTGGGTGGGCCCTGTTGCAAGAACAGGGTTTTAGGGCCAGGTTTACAAAGGTATTTTTATGTGCTGGGGAAAAAAAAGGAAGTTAAGTGCCTAACTCCCATTGAAAGTCAATAGAGTTAGGTGTCTGTCTCACTTAAATACTTTTGAAAATTCCAGTAGACACCTATCTGCATCTTTAGGCATCTAAATAATTTCTAAAATCTGGCCCTAAGTCTTTATCTCACCCTGAATAGTCCAAGTAACAGAATTTCAATAAATTACCAAAGAGATAATGCCAAGGAGTTTAGGCCTCTACTGTGAGGCTAGATTGAGGAAAAATACTTTAAAGATTGTGAGATACTATGGTATTGGGGGGGGCATATGACTATCTAAAATCAGTGCCAGATTAAAGAATTTTTGGGGCTTTGTGCACTATGCAAATTGGGGGCCTCCCACCTTTACTGAAATTTGGCCTGGACACTCCCCTGTCATGATGCAGGGGCAGTTGGGCCAAAACTGAGTGGCACTGTGACTCAGTGTGATAGGTTTTAACACCACCCACCAAAATCTGGTGGTCAGGGCCCCCCCTGAGATGGGGCCCCGTGCAAGTGCACCAAGAGCACATAGGTTAATCTGGGCCTGTCTAGGGGTATGCCTGCACTGTGAGCATAGGTGTGTGATTCCTATGCTTGTGTGCCCATGCTTGCACTACCTCTCCTCAACCTAGCGCGAGTATGAATAGCAGTGTAGCCACAATAGCACAGGTTGTGGCAGTGGAGCTGTGCCAAGCACAAACCCACTGGTTTTCGAGAATATGGGCTCAGCCTTGCCCATGACCTAGCAGCTATCCTTCAGCCTCACTCATGAGCTAGCACCAGGTCCTAATTAGTGACCCCAGCTGGGTGTAATGGGACTTAATTAGAAAGACTGATCAAAGCTTGGTGGTGCAGGGCGAGCAATACTTAAATAGATCTGGGAACGCAGTAGAGGAAGGAAGACCCTGGAGAAAGGAACAAAGGGAGTGTCCCTCTGGGAAGGGCCTGAGGAAGTAAGGCTGAGTCACCATAGGAAGCAGGGCAGGCTCTTATTGGAGAGAGCCCTAGTTAGGGTCAGCAATGGAGAAAGAGATCCACAGGGAACAGAGTAGTGTTCTGGGGGTGGGGGATCCTTGAGATAGGGCCTAGAAGGAGCAAGGAGATCCCCAGAGGTAAATTCCTGGAGTCTCAGATGAAGGGAATCAGTGGGGAGATCTGGCTGGGGAAGAAGCAGTTCAAGAGAATCTGTGCAGGGGCCAGGAGAAGGGTCCAAGAAGTAGAAGATTTCAGTCAAGCCCAAGAGGGGTAAAGATCTATAAGTTTGGACATTGTTTGTTTGTGACCTTAAGGTGGACCTTTAGTAACCCCAGAAGGGGAGTGAATTTTATGAGCCACAGAAGAACCAGAGAGGGAGTTGGGATAAGAGGTTGGCTGGGACTAGCCATCATGGGGCCAAGGAAATGGTCACCGAGGAGGAAGGGGTACAAGAAGTGCAATGCCATGTCCAGCCATGAGGGAGCACCTTTGAGATACAAATTTTCCCTGCTTCCTCCTTGTTTCCAGGAGGTAGTAATTTATTGCTGGCTTATATCAAATTACTACTCTGTTGCAACTGCTCTGGCCAGCAAGTAGAAAATCTGTTCAGTCCCTGCCCACCTGCTCCAGGGAAGGAATAAGCAGGTAAGTAGTTCCACTTATTTATATGCACCTGGACCAAAGGTCCAAGTCGCCAGTGGAAGTGTGGTAAGGGAGAGTTCTTGTTCTGTCTTACTCCTTTGGGCAGGTCCATAGTCCAAGTCCCTATCTAGCCCTTAGGTAATACAAATCTTATAAAACCTATTGTGAATAGAAATGGTGGTTTCATGGATTTAAAAAAAAAATACTGTTATTTGGCTTTAACCAATTTCCATCAGGACCGGAATGGCAAATGCAACAGTATTGTGATAAAGCATGAAAACTATAAAGCAAAGTGGACTATAAACAAAAGCATCAGTCTAATTCCACTGTCCAAACTGAATCAGATTGGGATAGTGAGCAAACAGCAGAAGTGGTGAAAAACACAAATGGCTAGAAGCCACAAAATTCAGATCCAGATTTTTAACACTAGGGAATTGCTTATAGTGGTGCCGGTAGTTATGCAATCTGCTGGAGACATATATTCAGATTATCATGGACACGTACAAAGGTAGCACAAAAGTAGTGAGAAGTAGCTGTGGCTATAGTAAGCCATTCACTGTGAGGGTAAGTCTACATCAAGGATCAGTCTTAAACCCATTCCTATTTGTGATTATAATGGACACCTTGAAATAGGATAGAAGAAAAGTTCCATGTAGGGTTGCCAACTTTCTACTCACACAAAACCAAACACTCTTGCCCCGCCACCTACCCCACCCTTCCTCCGAGGCCCTGCCCATGCCCCGGCTCTTCTCCGAGGCCCCGCCCCTGCTCACTTCATCCCCCGCCCCCGTTGCTTGCTCTCCCCACCTCACTCATTCGCTCATTTTCACTGGAATAGCTCAGTGGGCTGGGGTGCAGGAGGGGGTGAGGGCTCCGGCAGGGGGTGCAGGCTCTGGAGTGGGGCTTGGGATGAGGGATTTCGGGTGCAGGAGGGTACTCCGAGCTCGGATTGAGGGGTTTGGAGGGTGGGAGGGGGATCAGGGCTGGGGCAAAGGGGTTGGGATGCAGGGGTGGGCTCAGAGGTGCAGGCTCTGGGTGGTGCTTACCTCAAGCAGCTCCCAGAAGCAGCCGCATGTCCTCCCTCTGGCTTCTACGCAGAGGTGTGGCCAGGTGGCTCCACGCGCTGCCCCGTCCGCAGGCGCCAGCCTATGGTTCCCGGCCAAATGGAGCCTCGGGGACGGTCCTTAAGGCATGGGCAGCATGTGGAGTCCCCTGGCTGCCCCTAGGAGCCGAGGGAGGGCAGCTGTTTCTGGGAGCCACGCGGCGCGGAGGCTAGCAGGGAGCCTGCCAGCCCTGTTGCGTGGAGGCTAGCAGGGAGCCAGCCAGAAGTGCTGACTGGAGCCACCAGGATTCCTTTTTGACTGGGTGTTCTGGTCGAAAACCGGACATCTGGTCACCCTAGCTCCATGGAGCATTGTGTTATGCTGTGAAGATAAATATGAACTGGAAAGGGATCTAGAAAAATGAAGGACCACATTAGAAGAAAATAGCTTATGATTCAGCTAACAAAGGATGGAGTACATGCAATGCGTCAGTGAGAGGGACATCAAGAAGCCAGTAAAACTAGATGGTATAGAGTTTAATGCCTGTGCAACAATTCAGATTCCATTGTTGAGCCATGATGGGAATGTAGATGTGTATGTTAGGAGCTGCCTGAAAGCACTTGATGCAAATGGAGGGAGCTGACAGGAAACCTCTGTGATAAAAATATGCCAAGTAAACTAAAGAACCAAGTGTATAAGATCATGATTATTCCAGCCATGATGTATAGGTTGGAATGCTGGCCAGTGAGGAAGAGAGAACTCTTCACACTATCAAAATGAGAATGCTCAGGTGGATGATAGGCTACGCAATGAAATGGTACGTGCCATGATGCAGGTAAGCCCCATCATGGAAAAGCTGATTGAGTACTGACTGAGATGGCTGGGTCATGTGAGATGACAACATGCAGGATATGTTGGTCAGAGAGTGCAAGGTCTAGTAGTCACAGGACATGGACAATCAGCAAGACCCAGTAAAATGTGATTCAAGGTACTGATGGAGGATGTGAAGAGGATTAATGTCACACTCAACAAGAATGCTTAGAGATGAAGAAGAAAAGTTACCAACCAAGATGAAGAAGATATTGGGTGTATGTAGGAAGGAAGTCTGCTTTATCTTATACCTTCATGTTTGCTTTTCCTGCTGCAATCATACCCTGATACTTTCTCCAACAAGCCACATACATCAGCATTAATGTAGCATCTGAATTCCAACTGTAATTTGTATGAGACACTACCGTACGTGAGGATCCAGTCCTTGCATGAGAAAAGCTGTTACTGATTCCCCAGATCAGACTTTATAAAGTTGTATTGTAAAGATATATAATTAGAAATATCTATCTTAATGCCATAACTCAGTTCCTTTACCAGAGATTTATGAAAAAGCTACAAATTTAAATTAGAAATGAATAGCTTAGGCCCCAGTTCAGCAATCCATCCCTAATCAGCAAGTATTTAAGCAAAATGCTTAACTTTAGTCATGTGTGTAAGTCCCATTAGCTGCAATCAGACTTAAGCAAATGCTCAACTTTAAGCTTTAGTGCTTTGCTGAATAGGAGTGGAATTAAGCACATGCTTAAGTGTTTTGATTTTTTTGTATAGGCTTTGCTTAGTGAAAGTTGGATAATCTAGGGTAGGGCCTGATCCTTCACTACACTGCACTTCACTGGTCAATCTGAGTTTCACCATTGAATGCTAGTGGCCACAGGGAAAAGACCATTTTTGTTTGAAATTAGATGGGCACAGATGAAATTATTACAGCCAGGAAGGGAAAAAAATCATTTGTGAAGGTGAGTTCTGGAAAACCCAGAGTTCAAAGAATGCAAAATGTTTTGTGGATTTTTTCCTGCATGTTGCTGCCAAATCTTTTTATCTCAGATGAAAAACTGCAATTTAATGCACAAAAAAGAAAAAAATGTTCTGCAAAAATGAAATATCTCCCTGAAGCTATTGTGAGATTTTGATGATGGTGAAATTTTCATGACATTAGAAATAAAAACCTGTGCTTGCTGGTAGAAATGACAATTTCCCCTTAAATCAGGTTCACAAATATGCATGGGGATGTTTGTGAAAAACGGGCAGCTTGGCACATCGTACAATGGCACTTTACATGTGACATCTGCCATCAGTTCCTTAGTTTTTGTTATCTCTACAGCAGCTTCATCTTTAAATAACCCATCCATCGGAGAGGAAGGAAAGGTCAGTGATCTCTTATTGTTCAACAATACCATGGGTTTGCTGAGATTGACAACCTACAGCATGTTGCAGGGAAAATATTGTATAGATGTGCCAGCATGGGCTATAGGCTTGCACAGATCAGCATTTCATTACAAAAATAGCAAATGACTGTAATGTATTTTCTAGGTCAAGGTGGAAGAAGTTCAATGGATAGTGATGCTGATGATTTTAGTGGGGAAAGGTGGTGATGGGTATGTGTGTGATATCCCACCAGATGCAGATGGATGGAAAACAGCTCAATCCTCCTCCTTTGTTTCACTTTGTGTTATAACAATATTTCTCCTTTAAAGGACTAAGCGCTATATTCCTGTCACTGATTTTAACAATTTGGCAACTTAAACTAAGCTGCTCTTCAAGAGTTATGTCTGTTGGATGCTAGACCAGGAATACTGAAATTATGGGCAGCAGCAAGGGAAGGGGTAGCATGTCTGTTTGAGTTAGTTTGATGTGGAACCTGCAGTCAGTGCCAGTGAGATATATAGTGATGACTGCAGGGATTACTTTTTAAATAATTTCTCCTTTCTCCTTCCACCATGAGACTGAGCGTATCTAGCCCTGAATGGGCATGCAAGTTGGAGCCCACCTACAGCCACTTTATTCCCTTAAGGAATTTTACAATGTTTGCAATTTTAAAAGAAAAGTAGCTTTAGTAATGATGTTAAAATATTTGGTTGCTTTTTCTACAAAATATCATAAATGTAATATTGAATCTCAAATAAGGTATGACAACAGCAGGGTTTGCAGGAATGTTCTTAGGAGACCAAGGACAGGAAGACAAAGAGTGACTTTTGAGGCAGTAGAAAGTGTTCCAATCCTGTGAGCCTTTGGACAACCTCAGATTCTGAAGCCCACCCAAGTTCATGGAAGTGGCCTGACTCAATTGCAGTCTTCATTTCAGATCTATTACAGCAAGTCATATTTTCCACGAAAAAAGTCTTTAGAAATCAACATGTCCAACAATTAAAAGGACATTGGAATAATTATTTAAAGTGCTTTGTTAAGAGATCTAAAGAGTTATACAGGAACCGCCATGTTTTTCAATTTTAACTATTTGCTAATTTTTCTTTTCACCCAAGAATTAAGACTCAATGAAGAGGTTCTGCCTCTAGACAATGCATGTGTATAACTCCTTCTTGGAAATTCTGTGCACTCGTTAACTATAGAATACACACTTACTTTAATGTGATGCTGACCAAATCTCTAGTTGTCTTTTGGCAAAATTTGATAAAAATTATTTTTCACCAAATTTAACAAAAGACTTCTCTCTCCCCCCCGTCCAATCCCCACACAACCTTTTCTGAAGGAACCAAAAGAGGCTCAAATGCTATTTTGTTTACCTGGGGCTATTTTGTTTGCCAATTTTTAAAAAGGCTTCAGAGGCCATCCTGGCAATTACAGGCTGGTAAGCCTAACTTCAGTACCAGACAAACTGGTTGAAACTATACTAAAGAACAGATTTATCAGACACCTAGATGAACATGATTTGTTGGGAAGAGTCCACACGGCTTTTGTAAAGGGAAATCATGCCCTATCAGAAAGCCTTCGACATAGTCCCTCACCAAAGGCTGTCAAGCAAAGTAAGCTGTCCTGGGATAAGAGAGGAGATCCTCTCATGGACCAGTAACTGGGTAGAAATAAATGGTCAGTTTTCAAAATGGAGAGAGATAAATAGTGGTGCCCCCCTTGGGAGCTGTTTGGGGACCAGTGCTGTTCAATATATTCATAAATCCTCTGGAAAAAGGGGTAAACAGTGAGGTGGTAAAATTTGCAGATGATATAGAATTACTCAAGATAGGTAAGTCCAAAGCAGACTGTGAAGAGTTACAAAGGGATCTCGCAAAACTGGGGGACTGGGCAAAAAAATGGCAGATGAAATTCAATGTTGTTAAATGCAAAGTAATCCATATTGGAAAACATTACCCCACTATGCATACAAGATGATGGGATCTCAATTAGCTATTATCACTTAAGAAAGATCATGGAGTCATTGTGGATAGTTCTCTGAAAAAATCTGCTCAATGTGCAGTGGCAGTCAAAAAAACTAACAATGTTAGGAACCATTAGAAAAGGGATAGATAATAAGTAAATATCATAATGCCACTATATAAATCCACGACATGCCCACACCTTGAATATGGCGTGCAGTTCTGGTGGCCCCATCTCAAAAAAGAGATATTAGAATTCAAAAAGGTACAGAAAAGGGCAACACAAATGATTAAGGGTATGGAACAGCTTCCATATGAGGAGAGATTAAAAAGACTGGGACTTTTCAGCTTGGAAAAGAGATGACTAAGGGGGGATATGATAAAGGTTTATAAAATCGTGAATGATGTGGAGAAAGGGAATAAGGAAATGTTATTTACTCATTCAAATAACACAAAAACCAGGGGTCACCCAATGAAATTAATAGGCATCAAGTTTAAAACAAATAAAAGGAAGTACTTCTTCACACAACGCACAGCCAACCTGTGGAACTCCTTGCGTGGGAATGTTGTCAAGGCCAAAGCTATAATGGTGTTCAAAAAAGAATGAGATAAATTTATGGAGGATAGGTCCATCAATGACTGTTAGCCAGGATGGTCAGGGATTCTCTGGTGTCCCTAGCCTCTGACTGCCAGAATCTGGGAGTGGATGACAGAAGATGTATCACTCAGTGATTGCCTGTTCCGTTCATTCTCTCTGAAGCATCTGACATTGGCCACTGTTGGAAGACTAGTTACTGGGCTAGATGGACCATTGGTCTGACCCAGTATAACCGTTCTTATGTTCTTAGGGGCTATAGCTTTCAATTGATTTACACCTAAAACTCCCATATATTTCAAGGTTCTGTAAGAGGATGCACTAGTGGCAAGATATGATCCTTACATTTCAGAATGTTTATCTGATGGGAGTTACAGTACAAAGCAGGTTGCTAGATCCACCACGGGATGTCATACAAGTCTGTTCACCACTGACCTACAGAAACCAAAGTAGGATATTGAGGAAATGAGATAAAAAGCTCTTTTCCCCATGTAATCACACAGTTCTTCTCCCTTACGAACAAGCTTGTTTACAGTCACAAAAAATATTTTTTCAAGGTTGTGAAACCCCTCTCCATCACAGAAATGTCTGATGAGAAGCTAGAGGTTTTCACATTTCACTACGGTGGAATTGGGGAAAAGTTACAGTTTGCCAGTTTGGGTTTATTAGGAACATTTATTTCTGCACAGTGCTTGTTTTCATATCTGCATTGTGGGTTAATCACTTTGGACTGTTCCAAATGTCATTGCAAAATATGGGGTAAAAGTTCAAGATGTGTTTGTTAGTAAATGCACATTGTCAAGGGGATGTCAAGGAAAAACAAGGCTGAGTCCTAAGGTCATTGCGCACTCTGTACCAGGAAAAAACCCCATTTAACTTGACAGGAGTTTTGCCTGAGTAAGACTGCAGGACTTGGCCCTTAGTCTGGAATTATTTTAAGTAATACCATTTTATTTTTAAAATCAATTGGATTCCAAGTTTTAAAAAACAAACAAACAAATATTTAGCATTTTATTTTCAGCCTCTACAAAAATCAGAGTCCTTATCCACAAGACAACTTAGGGTTGTCACCAAGCTGCTAGATAACAAGCTTATATTGCTCATTGAAAATATATTACAATTTTATCTACTTGTACTGTTCAATAAAATATTAGTATCTCAGCATTTTTATTTAACAATAGGCAACCTTAGGCCAGTAATTATGCAACAATTATAATCATAAAAACTGTCCCCTGCTGCTCACCTAGAAACAAGAATATATTAAACCAGTACTAACCATCTAAAAGGCAAGCAACAAACTACACTCATTTTTAATACCCCTGCAGTGCACCATGGGAAGCTAATAATTCACCCTCTAATTAGTATCCCTTCTGCTGCTGTTGGCGCAAGGACAGACAAAGAGGTATCCGCTTCATTACAAACTTGTCTTGGTAATCTTTAAATGTCTTTCTTCTCTGCAGGTTGAATGCATAGAGCAGGGGCAAATAGAATGTGCAATTAAAGAAGGTTTGCTAGTATTGCCAGTCTGGCCATGCATCCTTAGTCTAATGAGTACACTGAAAAATCAGAAAAACCCATCTGAATGCACTGTTTCTCTCCTTGGCTGTGTTATAATTCTTCCTTATTGTCTTTCATTAGCTTCTGCATTAACAGGAAGAAATGAAGAGGGAAACACAGAAAGGACAACACAATAACTCCGCAGCATGCCCCAAAATGACAGTATTTTTCAGAGCCTGAACATTTGGTAAATGGTTTTAAGTTGGCCTGATAAAAGTAAAGGACAATGGGCTTTAATTAATGCTTTAGAAGAGTGGGATGTATTATTTCAAAGGAAGGAAATCCATATTAATATATTTCTGTTTTAAAATCCAGAATGGTTTTTCCACAGGCCAATACAGCTTTGAAATATACAAATATTCCTACATTATTTTCAGTATCTCAGTGATTATAGTGATAATATTATTGTTACAGTGATGTGTTTCTGTAACTAGCTTGTTTACATATGCACAATGTATTTGTTGATTAATTTTAGCTTATTAAAGAAAATGTTATGTGCCTGAGTGTATTTTCAACCTGCCAATAAACATAAACTATAATTACTATAGAAGAATTTTAGCACATAAAATATGGCCGACTGATACATTAAGAATCAAGGCCAACAGGGTACTGGGCAGCTTCAAGGGTAAATTGGTTACTTGTTCAATCCAGTCCATGTCAGTAAAGATATTGACATTTGACAGCCTTTTAAAGATTTGTGTGAAATGAACAGTGGTCTCATTACCAACTGTGGGTGACTGACCCTGTTGAAGTCAATGGGAGTTTTGCCATTGACTTTAATAGGGACAGGATCTCATGCCTATCCTTATACCTGGTCCTACTCTCAAACAAAGCTCTGTGTGCTATGCTTACTTGCAGTAAGAGTTGTGTGTGCATGAGTAGGAATGATGGTCCTGGGGTTAAGTTACAGGACTAGAACACAGGAGATCTGGTTTTAATTCCTGGCTCTATCCCAGAGTTCCTGTGTGACCCTGGGAAAATCACGTTACCTCTCTGTGCCTTGGTTTCCTCATCTATAAAATGGGGATATCATATTTCACTTACTTCACTGGGGTGTTATTTGTACAACTCATCAAATAATTTGAAAAAAAAAATTCATCTGATGAATTTAGTCTTTTTTCTGCTCGTAGACTATCCACAAGACTAAGATTTTCCTGACAATATTTGTTCAGAATTATTTGGATCTTTAAATGCAGAGAAGTCCCCCATTCCTGGCTTTTGAGATTGGTAGTCAGTTTAATTCAATTCAATATAAACTCTCAGAGGAGATGCACACTGTGTGCTCACTCATGGAGACTTCCCTTTTGTTCTTTCTTGTTGTGTTGTTCCTTTAATCTGAAATAAAGACCATTTGGATATTTCTTTGTGTGGAAACATAGTAATACAAAATAATGGAAAGATAATTGTTTGACTCAGGGGACTAGTAGTGAGACACGAAACTCTTCTGTCTGTCACCAGTTCAAATATAGCCAGCTCAGAAAAGAGAGAAGTGTGTTACCCTAGTAGATGGGTGTCCATTTAAAAAGAAAGCTGTTGGCCATCTCAGCCCAGATGGCAAGAAATTAATGTGGCTGGAGACTGAGTCAAAGCAGAGGTAGTGTGTAGGAAGCTTGCACTGCTCCTGTAAATACTGTATCTATTCAGTGACTAAATGAAGATCATAATTGTCCCAATCTGTGAATTTAGCCCCAGTACTAAATTCATTTAAAATGTCTAAATAGGATTTGCTCCATGGCAAATGATATGAAAATTATTTTAAAAAGAAAACTCCAGTGTTTCTGTTGAAATGATTTTGAGTAAGAAGATAATAATTAGGGATAAATTCATTATAAAAATAATTAGATGCTTTAGTGCAGCATGAAGCAACATACAAGATATTGCATCACTGAGAATAGAAAGGAAAACAAACTACAGTGTTAATATTAAGCATTTTTAAACAAACATACATGCACATTACATGTGCTTACACTCTCTTTGCCAAAGAGCTAATGACCGGATGAAATTAATGGCCCTTGGCATTGAATTGGAAGATCCACTCTCATAATCAGCCATTAATCTCAGAGGAAATGCTCCCTACCTCAGTCATTACTGCTTGTTGATCTACCAGAATATTCCATAACTTCTCCTGTTTTTGTCTTGTATAAGTTGCTTCACACTCAGTCATATGGTGCATTGTATCATGTTACATTACCTTATATGAAACATTGGCTTGAATAAGTAGTCATTTTAATAGCAATTGTCTGATTAAAAATTTGATGATATGCTTGGGTCAAATTTTCTACGGGCCTGTATGAATGCATCTGCAAACACTTGGCTGCCAGAGGAGCAAGCAGACTGGAGAATGAAACTCCTGCACCAAGCTGCTGAGAAGCTGCACAGAGACAGCACCCTGAGAGGGGATGACAAGATCTACAGGTTGGAGAAGCCTGCAGAAACCAAGGGAGGTAGGAAGGAGATCAGGGCATAGCAGGAGGAGCAGGGAATTGGCCAGCCAGGCAGCTGGTGGGCTGGGGATCTCAGTGACCCTGACAGCAAGAAACCTGCTGGGTTTCCATCAAAAGTTCAATTGAAATTGACACCGTCCCATGGACCATTTCAAATTGAATGAATTGGCATTTTTCCATGGAAAAACTTTCTGTTGGAAAACTTCCGACAGCATTAAGCAACAAGCTCTGGTCACCAGTACAGGCCATACAGGAGGACCAGACCTCCTGATATTATCGGGACCATCCCGATATTAGGGTTTTTTCTTATATAGGCAACTATACACACACACACACACACGGAAAAAAAAGTCTCACGATTTTCCACACTTGCTAGTTGATCACCCTAAGGCCATAAGACAAAGAAGCAGTGTTCCTCCTCTCTCCCTGGTCAGAGCAGGGTTTTGGACCTGTGGATCTGTGCAGTGAATAGACTCACTGAGTGTGCCCCTGACAGGCCCACAGCCCACACAATGCAGGGAAGCCCTCACCTAGTGCTTTCTTCCATGGCACATGAGGATGCAGACACCACCTTCACAGGGTCTCTACTGCTATTGTCCCCCTGCACATCCTATCCCCATCTTTACAGCTGCCTTTTGGCCATCTGTTGGGCACCACAGGGGTTGATCCTTATCTGTTTTAGGAATATATAAATGTTTTATGAACATTTTGATGTCTTCACTTCTCTACCAGAACCTGAATACTCACAACAACCTATGAAAGTCTGAGCATGTGAATTTCATTGAGTTCACATTCCCCAAAAGGTGGAACTCTGGAAAAAATGTGACATGACTTATTATTTTCAGAAGATATGGACCAGATTGTGAAAAATGCTCAGCGTCCTTGTTCTCAATGGGAGCTGCTGCCTTCTAGACTCTTCTGAAAATCTACCCACTTACTTAGGTGCTTAAGTGGAAGCAGTGGACTGCTTTGTGTGACCCAGGCACCTCTTGATGCCACCTGACAGAGGGCACTGAAGGGAAACATGCAGCTTTACTATGTATATACCTAGTTCAGATACATGCATAGTAATTCACCAAAGGGTGGCTTGTAAGATCTCTACCAAGAGCCAGTAGCTTACTGGTCATCATAGTCACTGCAAAATATATGTATGAGTAAGATATAAGAAGTTATGTTTCTGTAAGGAAATGTATGTATGGAAAGGTATGTAACTTAAGGCAGGTCAGTACAAGATGATAAACATGCTCCTGTCTTCTCTCTCTGTGGCTGGTCATACTGTATGTTGTCTGCTTCACAATGATGGTGGTGATTCAAAACTCCTCAAGAGAGTTAAGTCCAAAGCAGACTGCAAAGAGCTTCAAAGGGATCTCACAAAACTGGGTGACTGGGCAACAAAATGGCAGATGAAATTCAATGTTGATAAATGCAAAGTAATGCACTTTGGACAACATAATCCCAACTATACATATAAAATGATGGAGTCTAAATTAGCTGTTACTGCTCAAGAGAGAGATCTTGGCATCATTGTGGATAGTTCTCTGAAAACATCCACTCAATGTGCAGTGGCAGTCAAAAAAGCTAACAGAACGTTGAGAATAATTAAGAAAGGGATAGATAATAAGACAGAAAATATCATATTGCCTGTATATAAATCCATGGTACGCCCACATCTTGAATACTGCATGCAGATGTGGTCACCCCATCTCAAAAAAGATATATTGGACTTGGAAAAGATTCAGAAAAGAACAAAAAATAATTAGGGGTATGGAACAGCTTCCATATGAGGAGAGATTAATAAGATTGGGACTTTTCATCTTGGAAAAGAGCTGACTAAGGGAGGTTATGATAGAGGTCTACAAAATCATGACTGGTGTGGGGAAAATAAATAAGGAAGTGTTATTTACTCCTTCTCATAACACAAAACTAGGGGTCACCAAATAAAATTAATAGGCAGCAGGTTTAAAATAAACAAAAGGAAGTATTTCTTCACATAACACACACTCAACCTGTGGAACTCATTGCCAGGGGATTTTGTGAAGGTCAAAGCTATAATGGGGTTAAAAAAAGAACTAGATAAGTTCAGAAAGGATAGGTCCATCAATGGCTATTAGCCAGGATGGGCAGGGATGGTGTCCCTAGTCTCTGTTTGCCAGAAGCTCGGAATGGGCAGCAGGGGATGGATCACTTGATGATTACCTGACCTGTTCATCTCCTCTGGGGCATCTGGCATTGGCCACTGTCTGAACACAGGATACTGGGCAAGATGGACCTTTGGTCTGACCCAGTATAGCCGTTCTTATGTTCTTATGTGGCCTATCTACAGTCTGAGCTGAACGCTTATCAAGAGATTGTAAAATCGACCAGAAGGAGCACATGGGGGGAAAAAACAACTAGTGGGGCATGGGGAAGAATCCTGTTTGAGTAAAAACAATGGATTGTTGGGGGTTTAACTTAGGCTGCAAAGCTTCACCCTTCGCCAAGGAGACAGGCAGTGAGCCTAGCTGGAAAACACCTGCAAAAACTTTGGGTGAGCTAAACTTAATTAGACAAGACAGTATCTTGTTAATTAATTATATGCTCTAGAAGACAGGCTATGACTTTATTTTACATGTAACTGTTTGTTTCCAATATTTTGACTTGAATTGCTATACTTTGTTAAATAAACTTTCACATGTTTTCAATATAAATGTATCTAAATGCTGTGTGTTAAACAGAGCGGTGATCTGAAGAGAAACTGGTAAGCGGGTGCGTACAGCTATTTTGGGAGCAGCGGGTCTGTGAATTGTGTGTGTTTAGTGGACCAGGGGCTGGTCACTCCAAGGGGATGCTCAGAGGGCTTGAGCTCTGGAATGTGCCTATCGCTAATCTGTAGAAAGAGAACAGGGCCTGATTAGGCCTGGAGGGCAGTGCTTGTGTTGCCCATGGCTGCTAGGGTTGGGGAGCTGACCCCTGACAGGCAAGTCTAGGCTTCTTCATGCTAAGGATAGGTGGTAGTGAGGTACCTCACAACCCCCGGTACCTCTGGGAAGTGTCACACTGAGTTTTTGTGAAAATGCTTTCATTTTTTAAGGTCAACACATGGAAATGGAGGCTATCAAAGCCAAGTGTCTCAGTGACAAATATCTCTGCCTTTGCTTATTTTTGCTATGAGTAGCAGTTACTAGTGAAATTATTGTGATAATAAATGTATTAGAATTATATATATATATAAAGAAATTTGTATTGATTCCACATTCATTACAGTGATATTTTAATCATATTACATCATTTAGTTTCAGCCTTAACTCTTGGAGAATGACTATATGTGCAGAAATTAATCATCTAAATCAAATTATCATTGATTTGTTTTTAATCTAGAGAACGTCTTCCTAAATCTATTTCCAGCCTTTGATTATTGTGATAAACGGCTTAGAGAGTTTGTTGCTCCTGTAGAAAGTATGTTTTTCAGCTTGGAGGCTATAGTTCTGATCCCAAGGATAGTCTAGTGAAATGAATTAGCTGGTCTTAACTGAGCTGCGAGTAGACTGGAATTCACACTATAAAGACAAGTACTTTTGTCTTACATCATGCACCTTACTTCTGTTTGGCTTAATGCAAAATCTTTGCTAAGGAAGAGAGTGGGTCTGATATTGATCCATGTCTTATGTACTGCAGACATCCAGTGAAGTCCTTCTGATCAGTGATGGAATCCTTGGTGTGGCAGAAGTATGGTAAAGCCTTTGGGAGGGAATCATTGCACTTATAAGAGAATTCTGCTGTGTATTGTTTCTTATTTAAAGATTTAGAAAATTTCCAGAGGTCCTCATGCTTTTCCAGTATGTGGCAAGTGCCTGAACGTAAATGTTTGAAAACCAGGAAATACAAAGTTAAGGCAGCTCTGCAGTGCACCTAGAGACTTGCAAAAGGGGTATATAAATTAGTGCAGAATAATATACATCAATTAAACTACAAGGCCAATAACATCTTCACTGTGTGAATTTCTTATTTGTCAGTTACACCACTACATTGTTTTTTGTGAATGTGATATTACAATGAAGTGAGTAGTGTGTATGTGTAACACTTGTCTGTACTTGATAGAATCAGAACGGTTAACTGGTTTTCTTTCTATTACCTAATTGTCTTTTAGCTTAAAGAGTAGGGGGCATTGGAGCAGGAAGATCTATGCTCTATCCTGTCTCCAGGAAGTTCTGAATGGCTGTGATGTGCAGCTAGTGATAACTGTGACATCCTAGGAGGACACGGATATGTAAAAATATTCACGTATCTACTGTTGAGCAGTCCTGGTTTGCAACTTTGCTTATTAATTTAACAAACCTTAGCCCTTCAGAGCAACTTCATTATAAATCTCTCTCTTTTTTTCAGAGTCAGACTAATCTTACTGGGCTGTGTATGCTGTGCGTGTACAGGATCGAACAATAATAAATAGTTCTAGTCTTCTGTGGGCTGCTGGCTGCACAGTAATGAAAGAGACAATATGTTAAAGGTACAAATCAAGATTGAAAGATCTCTTGTGAACTTTTAATTTTAAATGTATACAATGCAATTAAAACCCCTGTACTTACATATTTCTTTTAGACTGCACTAATGGATTGATGGAAATAAGGTATGATATAAGACGGAAGAACTGATTAGAACAGACTAGAATAGTGGACAGATCAATAGGAACAAAACTTCCTAATATTTTGCATGCCTCTAGATTAAGTATTTATTCCGCTGACTTTCAGTTCAGTGGCCTTCACCTAGCATTTTATAATTGTAAGATAAGAGTGCTTGATGCTCTTCAATTATCTTCTGAATAATATATACAAATTTTGGTTGCAGTAAAAATCCTATGTTCATATAAAGCAAGCATCTGAATGTAAGGCCACTGTCATGGCAATTGAATCCATCTCACTAGAGTCTGCCTTTAGGAATGAGTGTAATGGTTTGAAGCCTAGGACAGTGGGCAGTTTTACTTGGAATCAAGGGGTGGCCTTACTGTCTTGATTTGAATCATGCTGAGAGAGCATGACCTATTTGGACTTGTTTTGGGAATGAGGACTTCTACTGATAGGTGCACAGATTGTTTACAGATAAGGTGTACTTTGAATATACAAAGCTTAAACATTTCCCAGAGAAATCAAGGTCCTAAAATTTGGGTGGGTTTTGGGTGAAAGGACTCTTGGGATTTTCCATGATTGCCATAATGACCAGTGACAAAACATGGATGAGGGAGAGTTATAGAACCCAACAGACTTGACTTTCTGTCAACTTGTGTTGTCAATAGCTGGTCAGAAAAAATTTAACAACGCATTTTTTCATTGGAATTTGCCATTTCAATTCAATATAAGTGTTTTGCAGAGTTGTTTTGATTTTGACTAAGACAATTTACAATGAAGCAAAATAAAAAGATTGCATATTTTATTTCACTTTGACTTTATTGTTTTGTTTCATTCTGACTTTCTTTAAGAGTTTACCGTTCCATTTTGACTTGATGCAGGTAAAATTCCATTTCAATGTAGTGTCAGTCACTCTTGTCACATATTGCTCTGTGTGCTTTTTCATTGGATGAGTGACCATTGAATTGGATTGATTAAGTTTCCCCGCCACAGTGTGATCTGCTGCAGCCTGACTGAGTGTTTACTTGGTTTGTTTGAAGCTGCAGAGCCACTGATGTAACATCTTATTCTTTGCTGAAAGAAACAGGCTGAGGAGTCGGACTGTTAGGCCAGGATTCCAGCAGCATATAGCAGGTACTGTCTGTCTCACCTTGCTAGCTTGTGCTGCTGGCTACCACTGCTGTGTGAGGCAGCAATGATTCACTGATTTATTTCACCTCATGAAGGCTGCCCCTACCCCCATTCTTCAAGCTGAAAAGAGGACTTTAAAGTAGCAGTTGTCTGAGAGGAAAAAAAAGTTTCTGATGCTGGTGCTAGGACAAGCAACAAAGACTTTGCACCATCCTTCATTGAGCCCCTGTCTCAGAGCTGTCAGTGGAAGTAGCAAACCCCCAGTGCAAGGCAGCTCAGAAATGGGAATCCTCTAGGGAACAGTTTAGGATGGCGGGAAAAAGAAAGACCACTTCTAGAGGCTTGAGTTTGCTCAGTGGAGAATCTGTTGCACGAATTCTGCACCATGAATCCCAGGAAGTGACCGGAGAAAATTCTGAACCAGAATCCTGTCCTGGAGAACAGTAACTGGCAATGTTTTATGTACCGTATATTGGGTAATAACATGAACAGACTCCATGCTTTTAAATCTAAACCGACTCTTTAGTAAGAGAATTAAAAATTTACAGAGATGCTGTAATTGCAGCTAGTATTCAAGCCATGTGCACACAATGACTTCTTGGTGCTGTCTCTAAACTTTTCCCTCCTGCAACTTTTGCTCCTCCCTCTAAGTTCCATGCAAGTTGCTGCAGACAGAATCCATTTTGCCTGAGGCAGATGGCTCCTCTGGGAGAGGAATATGCCCTGAGGCATGATCATTCAGTTAGATGCAGGAGGTGGTGTTACTAGTGAGAAGGAGGAGGAGGTTAGTGGTGCAACTCCAGTTACTGCACACTGATCACAAGCACCTTACTGCCATGAAATTGGATGCAGAATGTAAGGATGCTGGCTATGGACAGCCTTTCTCTCACCTGGAAGATGAGGTCTTCAAGTGCATCATAGCTGCAGCTATCCTCAGGTGGCAAATGCATAGACACTCCTATTTTGTAAACAAGATCAGATCTTCTGTGCTGCTCTGGGTGTACTGACATGTGGACCAGTGGTCAGACAGTACTTGAGTACTTGCCTGTTATGGCCCTCTAGGTGAGCAGCAGCAGCAGCAAGACCAATATGGCAACATGTATACTCTCACTTGGTGTGGCATACCATGCGTTGCACGTTTGGAATTGAAAAAGATAATGTCTCCTGGAACATCTTAGACAAACTGCATGCAGTCATGGAGGAGTGGGTGGGACCGTGAAAGACTCGTCACATGGGACAGCCTGGCTAATCTGCAGGGCTGTAGCCTTGGCTTGCCGCTTCAGGAACCCTTCACACTCTTTCTGAAAGGTGGTGTGGATGCACTACTGGGCCTCTTGCCTTTTCCTGAGCTGCAGCTGCCCACTCCCGCAGCACCTCAGACAGAACCTGCAGCTCCTCCCACTCCTGCCACATTGAGGAGAGCACCTCAGTTGCCTCTCCCTTGTGACTTGCAGATGCGCCATGCCCAGTCCCATTCCCTCCAGGACAGGACCCACATAAGGTGTTGGCAGTTGCACCTGGGCCCACAAGGGAGTGTGGGGCTGAAGAGCCAGCCCAATATTATATGACCCTCAGTGGGCAGTACAGGGCAGGTAGCTCTGGTAGGGGGCTCACGGGTCATCCCTATCACCTTTAGGTACCACCTCCTTAGGTCTGGGACCAGAAAGCACTGGTCCCAGATTCCCTCCCCCAATGAATATATTGGGACCACCCTTCCCATTCCTGGCAGGCAGACATATTTTTCTGCTCTGCAAACACTGAAAAGTGCTACCATATATTGGAGTGGTACTGGGACCGGGTGAGGGCTCTGTCTTCCACCTCCTCCTGCCCTCACGCCCACCTGACCTTCCCATCATCCATCCTAGCCAATTTTTTTAGGACAGTCCTGCTCCTCTCCTACCTTCTCTTCAACCCCTTTCCTACCCTGACAAAATGATGCATTGAAAATTGCAAATTAAATGACCACTAGTGGACTTCCTTTTCCAGGTCAAAAATGGTCAGGTGTTTCATTTTTACTTTAATCAATACAAAACATTTTAGAGCCACAGGATAGGTGAGGTAATATCTTTTATTGGACCAACATCTGTTGGTGAAAGAGACAAGCTTTTGCGCTACACCAAGATCTTCTTAAGTCTGGTCTAATAGGTGTTACCTTATGCACTTGTCTCTCTAATATGAGACCAACACTGCATAAAACATTTTAACATTCTTGACCTGAAAACTTTCACAATTATTGAAATGAAATATTTCATTGTTTCCAAACTGCAAATTTTTTCAGAATTTTTCATAGAGAATTTCAAAATGTTTGGTTTTTGTTTCAACTCTGAACAAAACCAAATTTGAAATCTCAAAATCCTCCTTAAAATGGAGCTGTTCTCTTTGCAGCTCTAGTCTTGTCCCTTTTCTTTGCTCTTACTTTTTTGCTTTATGCTGTGGGTCTAATGGGTGTCCAGCCAACTATGCCTCAGGCTTTGGTGTCACTTGGGATTTGACAATGGATCTTAGCTGTCTTGGATGTGGTCCTTGTCTGATGCTGCCGCAGCTGATTCTGCTGTTGACAGTAAGATGGAACCTTTGCCTATTAATCTGACTCTGCTTCCAGCTCTACAGCTACCAGCCAGACTGAACTTCTCTGGAGGCGGGTGTTTGTTCCTGTCTGCCCGAGAGAGGGTGCCAATTTTGGTCTGATGTAACAGCTCTACAACCAGCCACTTGCATCTGGCCATAACAGAGCATTTTTCTTTTCTCCCCCCTTCTTGGATCTTTGCTTGGGCTCTGTTTGTTTGAACAAAATTGATTTAACAGAATCACAGCTGTGCAAGTGAGCTGAAAACATTTTGTCTGCAACCTATTTAATGGTATCAGTATAACCTTAGTGATATTGCCATTATGACCATATTAATACTACCATCATAACTTAAGAGAAGTGTGAGAGACAAAGCTGATTTTGTAATTTATATTTTCCCAGTGGTACACAATGAATAAAGTAAGAGAGTTACATCATGCGTGATTATCGAGAAGTTAGAGCCTGAGATCATAGGAAAAAATCCCACAGTGTAGTACTAGCTGTGAATTGAGAAGTATACAAATTAATCCTATAGCTATGGCACCGCTCACTATCTAAACTGGGGAGAGGGAAACAGTGGGGAGAACTAAGGGTTGGGAGGGGATAGGATGCTTAAACTATTATGCAGTCTTTAGTAGATAGAGGCCATTGCAGAGGTACAGAATCACCAGGATGTAGGAATACTGTGACCATGCTGCTCTCCCACCTTGGAGTTGCCCATGTAATGGCCTATAGAGGGCCATTGTAAAAGAGGAACAAGCTGTGCCTGCCTTCTGTCCCTGCGCAACCCTAGCACTGTTGCAGTGATGAATCTGCCCCAATATCTCCTAAGGGCTGCAGCAGCATCAACTATACAAACCCCTTTGTGGAATCTAGACCATCAATGGTATTAGATGATCAGGGTATATCTACACTGCATTTAGATACCCATGGCTGGCCTGTGCCTGCTGACTTGGGCTTGTCAGGCTTGGACTCGTGGGGCTGTTTAATTGCAGTGTAGACAAGAATCAGAGTCCTGTGTGCCAGGATTGTGCAAGGCTCCTAGGTAGGTTTTGCAAGGGATTGTGGGAAATAGCTTTTTACTTCTGTCAGGTAACCACATGAGGCTATACACAGTCTGGCCCGTACTGCTCTGTATCTCATGCTAGCTAATAAAATGAGATTTTTTTTGGATGACTCTCTGAAGCTGTGAACAATATTATTCCATAAAATCTGCTATAAAGTATATCCAGCACTATCTGAGACTAATTCCATTTTGGGCAAAAACGGCATGTTAAACTATGTTTTACCACCCCTAATAAACAAAGATTCATATCTACATTTATTTGGTTTGAGTTTTCTGGAAGCAGCAGTTTTCTCACTACAATAAGCCCAGATCAAAAAGTGCGTTCTTTTGAATTCAAATCAACCAAATGGGCATCTCTATCTGAATTCATTCATGCAGCTGATCTCTAATCTGCAGCATAGCTGGGAGTTTCACATGATAAAAGGGGTGTAACTCATTTAGACTGAGTATTTTATGCATATGTGCAACAGCCGGAAGCCAGAGAAATATCTCCCAGTAAACTGTCAGTGGTTAATAAAAATTACTTTCTTTTCATGGATCTCCAATTTGCCAATTACCGACTAAAAATTTAGATGGGATGTCCTTTACCTAAATTATTGTACTATCTACCAAATGCTTTCAGCATGTTTCTTTTATGAAAGAAAATAGGACATTAGTTGAAAAGGACAATTATGATAATTGAATATCCCAGCACAAACTATATTATCTAACATGTAAATTCTGTGCTCCATTCAAGCCTCTGTGAATTTTGGTGTTATTTTGTTGAGATTAGGGGTAGGTCTACACTTACCCGGTAGTTTGGTGGCAAGCAAATCGAACTTCTGGGTTCGACTTATCGCGTCTTGTCTGGACGAGATAAGTCGAACCCGGAAGTGCTCGCCGTCGACTGCGGTACTCCAGCTCGGCGAGAGGAGTACGCGAAAGTCGACGGGGGAGCCTGCCTGCCGCGTCTGGACCGAAGTAAGTTCGAACTAAGGTACTTTGAACTTCAGCTATGTTATTCACGTAGCTGAAGTTGCATACCTTAGTTTGAATTGGGGGGTTAGTGTAGACCTGCCCTAGGTCTCAGCATTTTCTATGGATGTCACTTTAGAAGACAATGTACTCGTTCTCCATTACTGCTGTTGTTGCATTCTCTCTCTCTCCCTTTTTTTAAGTTGAAAAGGAGTTGTCTGGTTAAAGAATTTCCAGGATACGTTTTTCTGCAAGTCAACTGGTATTCACCATTTCAATTTTGATTTGAGTAATGACAGAGTTTCCTGTGACACTAAATAGACATGTTGTTGGACAGAGTGTAAATCAATAGGCAAGTTACTAATATTTACATAATAGCTTTTCTCAAATCCTGTTCAGAGAAAGGTCTAGGGCCTGATTTTCAGAGCTGCTGAGCACTTACAACTCCAAGTGAAGTCAATGGGAACAGCACATGCTCAGCACCTCTGAAAATCAGGGATCTTATATAAAAACAAAGCTACCAGTGGTAAATGTGACACAAATACAATAAGAGCCCAGCGTGGTGTCCATGGTACAATATGAATGCTGGGAAGGTTGGTCTCTCCACCTGATGCGATAAGCTGCAGGATGAAGAACTGTACTCACAGAATGAATCCTGTAGCAATCATTGGCCGTTTCTGCTTGCTTCCATAACACACAATTTGCAAAGCCCTGATTGTTATTAGTGCTGTCTCCAGTGGCCATAGATGTTATTGCTACTTCTCACCTGCAGCTCATCACCTGTCTTTGCAAACTTACTCTGCGAGTGTGCATCCCCATTGCCATTATACTTGTGTTGGATTGGTAGTATTATAACACACACTTCTGGATTTGGACTACTTCTTACAATCAACAACTGTGTGTTCATAGCGCTGCCTCACACCATGTAAGCGTGGCCCCTTTTGCTCCCTGGCCTTATAACCAAATGATGTGTACTTTGTTCTAAATATCATTGCTGGACGGAACAGTGTTGGCTGCTGCTTTGAGCAGTATCTCTGTCCTAATCAGGACATGAGACACTCTAGGGGGACTCAGCTCACCCTGAGTGCAAACAGTTTAGTTTTCTGCATTTACCTTTTAGCATAGTCGTGAGCTCTTGTATTTGTGTCATTTAAAGTTTCCACTGGCAGCTTGACTTTAATAATAATGAAAATTACTCTTATTAGTATTTTTATACAGTAATGAGATCTTCTTAGGCAATCTCTTGTTTTAAGTGACCACCCAAAGAATCCCCAAACACTGAATACGCAGCTAGTAATCTACGTTAACCTCAGATTTGTGTCAGTTTACAGTTTGTAATGACATTTGGCCAGCTATGTAGTATTTTCAGTCCATCCGTCTCAGAGCAGTTTACTAAGGTGGATGTGCATCAGCAAGTTGGAGGAGCCTCACCTTTACGGGACTCAACAAATACAGCAGCAGCTGCAGCAGCAGCATGCACCTCACACTTTGCTCTAGCAGCACTAATGAAAGATTTTGGCAAAGGCAGAAGTCCCCGTGGGTGCCAGATTGGCACTCGCAGCTACTGTGTTTTCCTTGTAGGATTTTTAAAAAAAAATTCAACCTGTTCTATAAGATGCTGCAGACTGAGATGAGGGGAGAGAGAGGGAAAATAATTCGTGCTCATTTACAAGTCACTTTTCTGCCACAGCCTTTTGCCCCTGTGTCTCTAAATTCTCCATCATACTAATTAGGAATAACACTTGAAGGACTAAAGTCAAGGACAGTCTCTGGAAAGGGTAAGCACTTCTCTGAAACATTATTATGCCATAGCTTCTTATGGGTGTTGGCCAAGATTTTCAAATGTAGATGCCTAAAGGTGTTCACTGATTGTAAATCCACACTTAGACACCTACAAATCACGTCACTTATGGCCCAAGCCTGCCGCAGTAAAGTCAATGAGAGTTTTGCCAATGATGTCAATGGTAGTAGGATCAGGCCCTTATTTAGGTGCTTATATCTATATTTAGGCATCTAACTTGAGGCGACCAAATTTGAAATTTTGGCCACTATATTTTGAGGAGTCACGGGTACTCATCATCTCAGGAGAACAGGCCCTTTGTGTACTGTGCTGCTATGTGCAGTTCTGCATGTACTATGGCTCCTTATTCTGCATGTTTCTCTTGTGTTTATTAATTTGGAGCAGCATTTTTTCTACCCATATTGGAGAGCCTGGCAGTAATGACTGGTGCCATGATTGACCGCTGGTGAGCATCTGTCGGCTCAGTCTTGTGCAAAGCTGTGGTGGTGATAGAGCTCTTTCCCCATGCCCTCTTTCTCTGTCCCGTATAAAACTCCTTCATTGGGCGGTGCCAGGAAAGAATGTGAAGTTCAGAGTGTGGGGGAAAGCCTAGAGGAGTTTGATTATTATGAGGAGACCAGGAGCCACTTGAGGATGTTGGTTGAAGTCCAGGTTAGCGTATTGGAATGTATCAGCCTGGTAGATGTGTACTGTGCTCAAAATGGAAACATGCTTAAAATATACTGCAGCTGGAGCTTGGTCCCAGGTTTGGTGTTGAAGCTCTAGGGTGACCAGACAGCAAATGTAAAAAATCAGGACAGGGTTGGGGGTAATAGGAGCCTGTATAAGTAAAAGACCCCAGAATCGGGACTGTCCCTATAAAATTGGGACATCTGGTCACCCTTTGTAGCTCTTCAGTAGTAGAACCTGATTTTCAGAGATGTCAAACGCCCTCAGCTCCCAGTAGGTTTAGTGGGAGTTGTGCGGGGTCAGCATTGCTAAATATCAGCCCATTATCTCCTTGTGGATACTCCTGCTTTAAGTTTTGAAAATCATATTGGATTCACACATGGCTGAATTGTGCTGCTTTTCTGTTTTCTTACTTCGTGGAGCTGCTTTTTACTTTTAAGGGGCTCCCACAACTTTGTCAGCTTTTACATTTAGTGAGTGCTAAAATATGGAGGGGATGGCATTATCACAGCACAGTATTGCTGCAGCATTTTCAAAGTGAGCTCCAGACATGTGCCGTTTTTTCACTAAACAATGGAGACTTAATTTCGCCAAGGTTATGTCTACACTGCAGCTAGGAGTGTGCCTCCCCACCTGAGCAGACAGACATGCGCTAGCTCTACTCGAACTATCATGCTAAAAATAGCAGGGTGGACACTGTGGCTTGGGCAGTGGCACAGGCTAGCTGCCCAAGCACAATCTTGCCTGATCCCTTCAGTCCAAGTTGGGTCCAAATGTGCCACCGCCTGTGCCACAATATCCACACCGCTATTTTTAACATACTAGTTCTGTTCGAGCTAATGCATGTCTGTCTACTTGGGCTGCTAGGCACATTCCCAGCTGCAGGGTAGCCACACCTCAAGAGATGTTCCAGGAAGAGTGTGATCTGCTTTGGTTTGGAGCTAAACAAGTGATAGATGTCTTCTCAAACATCTGTCTGCAGAAGGAGCAGATACAGCTATGTAAATTAGTGCAGAATGTGTCTGCTTGTTTATTAGGTGGTGCATCACACAGAGAGCATTCTCCGCTAACTTCACTAGCAATCTCCACTAGCTCCCAATTAGTTTTCAGGTTAAGTTTAAGCTGTTGATTTTGACCTTTAAAGCCTTAAATGCTTTGGGACTTGGTTACCTGAGAGACCATGTCTCTCCCTGCCTGACACTGCTGCAGCTGTGATCAGCAGGGCACCTATGCTAATAGCCCCCTGTTTAAAAGGAATGGGGCTATGTGCAAGGGGGTATTCTATATGAGTTCTTCAACTCTGGACCTCAGAGTTGAACTTATAGGTTGTGCTGCATAGTGCCTTTATTTTCTTAGGCTTTTGATGCAGGGTTAGGTTAAGCAATATAGAGTGGTCTGATACTGGGGAGATGAGGGCTATATAACCACATAAGTAATGGTTAGCCAAGGTAAGTTATTTTGTTCACCAGTTTTTATTTTATCTGTGGCAGTTGGTTTCGATAGGCATCGTAGATGTGTACTGTGCTCCCATCAAAACAACAAAATCAGAAGAGAGAGAGAGAGAGATCTTATTTCCCAGCTTATCAGAGGATATTAAAAACAATGGATCAAAGGAAATAAACACCAATATTTGAGTGACCTTCACAAACTGGCATAGAACAACTGATAACAACTACAGAATTTAAAAAAAGCTCATGATTAATCATGTAGAGTAAGAACTTTTGGAGAAGCCCAGCGTAGCTTGTGTTATTCATGCTTGTCAACCCTGCTGAATAATTTACTTAAAATAAATGAGAGAGAATAGCAAGGGGCTATGCAAAAGGAGCCAAATGGTTTTTGCTTTAGATTTGAAACCTGTTCAAACTACTTAAACAGGTGAACCCATTTTTGATAGTAGTTACTTTGGGTTACAGACAGTTATGTATTGAAAAATATGTGGAATATTTTTGGAAGAAGAAGAAAATGTGTTAGGATATCAGCACAGTTCCTGCTTGGAATTGCAGGTGTGTGAGCTTTTGGTAATAGCTGATTTTAAACAATTAAAGTCCTGTTTCTCAATTGATATCTAAATCAGTTTGATATAGTACAGCAGTTACATTATGTTAAAGGCCTTTTCTTAAAACTTATTTTGGACAAAGTTGGTCTGCAAAATGTATGTTAATAAATAAGCCCCCAGTCTTCCAAAGAATTTGGTACATACTTAACTTTATACATCTAAGTAGTACCATTGAAGTCAATAGACTGCTTGTGTGTATAAATTTAAGCATATATTTAAGTCTTTGCAGTACTGGAGCCATAAACATTAATTTACAATTTAGTTCTTCTCTGGTGAAATTATTTTCTAAAAATAAAATGGACAAAAGTGCAGAAATACGTGATATAAAAGTGATAGGACAGGACAGGTTACAAATTTTTGGTAACAAATACAGGAACATCTCTAGACTACCCAGAGTTTGGTGTATTTTTTCGGGTTTTACATTTATATTTCATATATTTTTTCAATACTATTTCTTTTTAAACTACTTTTCGTAGGCAGCTGAAATTTTTGCAAGACAAATTTTTAAAAAACAGGACAGATAGCATTATTATTTACTAGTCTCTGTCTCCCTGAAAAGGAATTAAACACACAATGATCTGATTTTAGCTGACACAAACTGCATATATCAGTCATTCTGTCCTTCACTCATCCCATTGCAACCAGAAGAAAAAAAATCACTGATTTGGAACCCTGTCCCTACACAATTATCTGCTCTCTTGATGTTCCCTGTTTCTAACTATAAATGTTTTATCTTGCCCTAACCATTGTGGCAATGAATGTGCAGGTCAGAAGTATTAGCAGGCTGATCCTTCTCACACTCTGTTTTATGGCCCTTGTCTTTGTTGGTTTCACTTCAGTGATTTTCCTATTTCTCTTTCAACTCAGCTGATCTGCATAAACCAAGTTTTGGATTTTCAACTCTGTTGTCTCTCTCTCTCTCTCTCTCTCTCTCTCTCTCTGTTATGTTCTTTTCTCTGAACTCTCTCCTCCTGGAAATCCTCTTCTCAGTTGCTGCCTCCTGCAGCTCGTCTCACTGGTTTTCAATCATTTTCATAATTGTTTGACTTTTTCTATTCTAGCATGAATCGCTCCTCTTCCTTAACTTTGAAATGAATATCATCCCAGGAGTCTTATGCATCTTCACTCTCTGCAGTCTCTCTCAGGCCATGTCTGTGCTACAAACTTGCTGACGCAAGTTACATTGCCATAAAGCAGGGGTAGTCAACTGTTTTTTGTCTGTGGGAAGCGGCGTGGGCCGAGGGATGTGCTGGCCACCCTTCCTGCAGGCCCTATTGGCCTGGAGCGGCGAACCACGGCCAGTGGGAGCCGCAATCGGCCAAACCTACGGACGCGACTGGTAAACAAACCGTCCCGACCCGCCAGGGGCTTTCCCTGAACAAGCGGCGGATCGGCTTTGAGAACCACTGCTCTACTTGATTCTGCAGTTTGGGGGCCTGTTAGGAATTGTGTGGTGCCTGGTGTTCATCTATGAATATAACACTGTCACCTATTAATTTTGTGGTGCTTGCTGTACATTTATGATCATTACACTGTATTTATCACTGATCCTGTGAATTGTCACATTGTACAATAACAAGTAAGTAGGTGCTTTTCAGTACCGGTAGGCATTCTGCAGCATATGTTGGGAACTAATAAAAATGAATAATTTTCCAAACAATAGAATTTTATTGAGTAACGAAAATACTTTAAAAAAGTTCAGTGCAAGTTAAAAGCGAATACATTAAAAGCTTAATCAGGGCTGGCTCCAGGCAAGAATGTGCTTGGGGCGGCACCTGGAGGGGGGAGGCGCTCACCCGGGGAGAGCGGGGCCGCGGCCGGTCTCGCCACCCTCCCCCCGGTGCTCTGGCCGGCCGGGGAGAACGGGGCTGCGGCCGAGCTCACCGCCCTCTCCTGGCGCTTCGGCCAGCCAGGGAGAGCGGGGCAGCGGCTGGGCTCGCCGCCCTCCCCCTGGCGCTCCAGCTGGCCGGGGAGAGCAGGGCCGCGGCTGGGCTCGCCGCCCTCCCCCCGGTGCTCTGGCCGGTCGGGGAGAGCACCTCCCTCCTCCTGGCGCTCCCCTGCCGCGCTCCCCACCGGGTGGCAGGGGGGCAGCAGGAGGCTTTTTTGCCTGGGTTGGCAAAAAAGCCAGAGCCGGCCCTGAGCTTAATACATTTATGGAACAGAGCTTAAGAAGTTACAAATACAGCAATCAAGGCTCTCACAGGTCAGTGTATGTGAAGCTGTGGTTCTCCTTAATGTCCCCTAGTGTTTTGTGGTAGGGACGTGACCCCTGATGCCAAGTGGAATGTTGAGGGGATGCTATAATGGAGATCTCCCTTGACTACAAAAGGAAGCGAGCCCATGACTGTTGAACCTGTACATCCTCAAGAGTCTGCAGTATCTGTGTTTGCTGCCAGAGAGGCCCCATTATGTCCTGGTGCATCTCCCTCTCCTTTTGCTATGGGGACTCCTGGGCCTTTCACCTGTCCACTCTTTCCTTCTTCATACTGTCTGCAATATTCATCCTCCAAGCTCTTTGCTCATGGTCTGATGCAGCACTGGCTTGCGGGACCTTGTTGAGCATGTCATCCCAAGACCTCTTCCTTCTCCTTCTTATCAGGCTCAGGCATTCTGCTGCTGTGTAGGGGGCATCCCTCAAGGGTGAAGTGGAGGCAGCTACAGATAAAACACACACAGGTACCATTGTCAGTGTAGTAATAATGGAAAGTGAAAGTTAAGGTTCAGAACTCCCTTCCCTTGCCCCCCTAAAGTGTTAAACAAGACATGCTTATTGACATTTCTGCTTTGGTGTGTTTGTGCCATGGAACCACTGACAGCACCAGCCTTGGTGAGTATGGCCTGCCAGGGGTGAGGGAAATGAGGACGGAATTGCTCAGTTGCATGAAAATATGAGTATAGGGAAATAGCACTGAATACTGGCACCACTTTCCACAGGCAGTAGTGTTTTTAGCTAATTTCTCATTCCTGAGGGTAACAAATGCACAGAGAGCACAGCTGCAGTTGGTGTTCCGAAGCCACCCATATGCCTCTAGCCTGTTTATTGTAATGGTGCCTGCTGAAGTAATTGCTGACTGGCATGGGAAAGTGTCCTACTGGGGAGGGAGAAATGAGGCTGCCATCCCTGGAAACCTTCAGGAGAGGATTGTGGAAAACCTCCATGAAAGTTTCATCAGGATAACTCAGGAGGATTCAAGGGACATCCCTGTGTTCATAAACATGTTCTGCATAGACTCATAGACTTTAAGGTCAGAAGGGACCATCATGATCATCTAGTCCAGTGATTTTTCAACCTTTTTTCATTTGTGAACCCCTAATAAATTCTAAATGGTGTGGATCCCTTTGGAAATCAAGGGTCCATGGACCACACATTGAAAACCACTGTTCTATGGTAATGACAACGTTTCATGGACCCCTTAGACATAGTATGCGGACCTCCAAAGGTCTGTGGACCCCAGGTTGAAAACCACTGATCTAGTCTGACCTCCTGCACATTGCAGGCCACAGAACCTCACCCAATCACTCCTGTAATCAGGGCCGCCTGGGGGGGTGGGGCAAGTGGGGCAATTTGCCCCAGGCTCCGAGCCCCACAACGGCCCCCACGAGAGCTTTTCAGGGCTCCTGGAGCAGGGTCCTTGACTCGCTCCGGGGGCCCTGGAAAACTCTTGCGGGACCCGGGCCCTTGGAGCTTCTTCTGCTCTGGGCCTTCGGCGGCAATTCGGCAGCGGGGGGTCCTTTCGCTCCGGGACCCACCACCAAAGTGCTCTAAAGACCCGCGGCAGGGGGTCCTGCCGCTCCGGGACTTGCCACCGAAGTGCCGGGTCTTCAGCGGCAATTCGGCGGCGGGGGCCCCCCACCACCGAAGACCCCAGGCCCCCTAAATCCTCTGGGCAGCCCTGCCTGTAATAGATTCTTAACCTCTGGCTGAGTTACTGAAGTCCTCAAATCATGATTTTAAAACTTCAAGTTACAGAGAATCCACCGTGGCCTCTTCCCGTGTAACTGTACAGGGGCATGAAATCAGATAACTACTCTACTTCTCTTTGTTGTGCTATCTAGATTAGATAAATGTCTATCAGGGATGGTCTAGACAGTATTTGGTCCTGCCATGCGGGCAGGGGACTGGACTCGATGACCTCTCGAGGTCCCCTCCAGTCCTAGAATCTATGAATCTATGTATCTATGAATCTCTTCTAGTATGAGTAAATTAATGAAAAGTCAATAGTTGTGTCATATTAAGTTGGGGATGCCATTACTATAATGGGAAATACATTTACACACTTACCCCATGTTCCTTCCCTGGCTTGTCTGTGCTTGACTGCTGGGACGATTTGGACTGTGGTGGAGTCTCAAACAGGTCCTTGCTCATGGCATAGTTGGACCCCTCATTTGCATGTCCACCAACCTCCTCCTTCTCTTCTTTGCTGTTCATGGCAGGAACCTGTGACGTGGGCAGCTTGGAGGTGTCCACAATGATGTGCAGGAGGTGGGGGGGGGTTCTGCCAAGTATGGCATGCGGCTCTTTGTAAAAGCTGCAGGCCAGTGGCTTGGCACCGTATTGATTATTGGCCTCCTGGGCCTTCAAGTATGCCTGCCACGGTTCCTTTTGTTTTCATGTGGCGCTGCTGCTGATCCCCGTTGTACCCTTTTTTCTGCATCCCCTGGGCAATTTGCTCAGAGAGGTCTACATTTCTACAGCTTGTCTGTAGTTGGGCCTGCGCAGCCTCTTCTCCCCACAAGGCCAGGAGCGAGCAGTGGCACCGGAGGCAGCAAACAGGGCGGCTAACAGAGGAGTTTGAGAGGGAGTTTGCAGGGGGAGGTGGAAGGGGCAGGCAGGAGGGCGCGGTGTGTTGTGTGCTCTGTGTCCCCAGGTGCTGTGGGCAGAGATCGCAGCAGCCATGAGCCAGACAGCAGCAGACAGAATGCAGATGGCTGCATGTGGAAGCTGTGGTATCTATATAGTCCTAGCAGGGGAGCTGGAACAAAGGTATGTTTGTATGAATTGTCGCCTTATAGTGTTACTGGAGGAAAAGATTAAGGGGCTGGAGATGCAGGTAGATACCCTGGTGGAGTTTAGGCGGGGGTTTGAGCAGCTGATGGAGGAAAGGCAAGGCGGGGCTGAAGGGGAATGCTCTAGGGTGCAGGAGGAGGTAGAAGTAGACAACAGTGAGAGGGGAATGGAAGGGGGAGAACAAGGGAATTGGAAGTATGTGACTGTGAGAAGCAGGCCAAGGAAAAGGAGGGCCAGTGAGGGGGGAATAGAACTCAGGAACAGGTTTGGGTGTTTGGATAACGAGGTGGAGGGGCAGCAGGTGGTGACGGAAGGTGGGAGGGTGAGGAAGAAGAGAAGAGCGGCTAGTCCAATAGAGGTATATGTAATTGGAGACTCTTTACTGAGGAGATTGGACAGACCTGTGACCAGGGCGGACCCGGAGAACAGAAGGGTGTGCTGTCTACCGGGCGCAAAGATTCGCGATGTGGACCTGCGGTTGAAAAGGATCCTAAAAGGAGCAGGTAAGAACCCCTTGATAATCCTTCATGTAGGAACGAATGACACGGCTAGGTTCTCGTTAGAGAGAATCAAGGGAGATTATGCCAGGCTGGGGAAGACACTTAAGGAGATAGAGGCTCAGATTATCTTTAGTGGGATTCTGCCTGTTCCTAGGGAAGGGCAGCAAAGGGCTGATAGGATTGTGAGAATAAATAGTTGGCTAAGGGAGTGGTGCTATAAGGAGGGCTTTGGGATGTATGGCCACTGGGAGGCTTTCGGGGACAGACAGCTGTTCTCGCGGGATGGACTTCACCTAAGTAGGGAAGGAAATAGACTTCTGGGAGGGAGGCTGGCTCATCTTGTCAAAAGAGCTTTAAACTAGGAAGTTTGGGGAGACGGTTGGGAGATGTACAGTTAATCTCCACGCCAGATTCCAACATTGAAATGGTGAGTGAGATAAGAGGAGATATAGTCGGGGAGATGAGATTGGACATAAGAAGGATAGGGGGGAAGGACACAAAGAGGCCTGTAACATATAGTGTTACTAATGGGAGACAGGCTAAACATCACACAGTAGGGTGCTTATACACCAATGCGAGAAGCCTAGGTAATAAAATGGAGGAATTGGAGCTCTTGGTCTGAGAATTGCAACCGGATGTCGTAGGAATAACTGAAACGTGGTGGAACGGCAGTCACGACTGGAATACAGGTATGGAGGGGTATGCGCTGTTTAGGAAAGACCGGAACAAAGGTAAGGGTGGCGGGGTGGCATTGTATGTCAATAGTGAGATAAGCTGTAAAGAAATAATAGTTGATGGAATAGATAACACGGAATCCGTCTGGGCAATACTCACACTGGGTAAAAGGACTACTAGAGCCTCCCCGGGGATAGTGCTTGGGGTGTGCTATAGACCGCCGGGATCGACCCAGGATATGGATAAAGAACTATTTAATGTGTTTAGAGAAGTAAATACTAATAGGAACTGTGTAATTATGGGGGACTTTAACTTCCTGGATATAGATTGGGGAACAAACGCTAGTAGCAATAATAGAGCTCAGATGTTCCTAGATGTGCTTGCTGATCATTTCCTTCATCAAGTGATAGCAGAACCGACGAGGGGGGAGGCCATTTTAGATTTGATTTTGGTGACTAGTGAGGACCTCGTTGAGGAAGTGGTAGTAGGGGACAACTTGGGCTCCAGCGATCATGAGCTAATCCGGTTTAAACTAAACGAAAGGAGTAACAGAATTAAATCAAAGACTAGGATTTATAATTTTTAAAAGGCCAATTTTAACAAACTAAGGGGACTGGTAAGGGAAGTGGATTGGGCAAACATATTAATGAATCTTAAGGCAGATAAAGCCTGGGATTACTTTAAGTTAAAGATGCATGAGCTGTGAGAGGCCTGTATCCCAAAAAAGGGAAAAAGATTACTAAGCAAGAGATTTAGACCGAGCTGGATGACCGACCGACTCAAAGGGGCGATTAGGAAAAAACAGAAAGCGTACAAAGAGTGGAAGAGGGGAGGGATCAGTAAGGAAACTTACCTTAGTGAAGTCAGAGAATGTAGAGATAGAGTGAGAAAGGCCAAAAGCCGTGTAGAGTTGGACCTAGCGAGGGGAATTAAAAGCAATAGTAAGAGGTTTTACAGCCATATAAATAGGAAGAAAGCAAAGAAGGAAGAAGTAGGACCGCTGAAGACAATAGCCGGAGAGGAGATTAAAGATAATCTAGGCATGGCGCAATATCTCAACGAATATTTTGCATCGGTGTTTAATGAGGCCAATGAAGGTATTAGGGATACTAGCACCGTGACAGAGGGGCAAACAGAATGGGGGATTACCATATCCGAGGTAGAAACAAAGCTCGAACGCCTTAATGGGGCTAAGTCGGGAGGACCGGACGATCTTCATCCGAGAATATTGAAGGAATTAGCACGAGAAATAGCAGGCCCATTAACGATAATATTTAATGAATCTGTAAACTCGGGGGTGGTTCCGTTAGACTGGAGAATAGCTAATGTGGTTCCTATTTTCAAGAAAGGGAAAAAAAGTGATCCGGGTAACTACAGGCCTGTTAGTTTAACATCTGTAGTGTGCAAGGTGCTGGAGAAAATTCTGAAAGAGAAACTAGTTGAGGACCTTGAGGTTAATGGCAAGTGCGATAAATTACAACATGGTTTTACGAAGGGCAGATCGTGCCAAACGAATCTGATCTCCTTCTTCGAGAAAGTAACGGACTTATTAGATAAGGGAAATGCGGTGGACCTAATATACCTGGATTTCAGTAAAGCGTTTGATACTGTACCCCATGAGGAATTATTGGTTAAGCTGGAAAAGATGGGGATCGATATGAAAATCCAGAGGTGGATAAGGAATTGGTTAAGGGGGAGAATGCAGCGGGTCGTATTGAAGGGTGAACTGTCAGGTTGGAGGGAGGTTACCAGTGGAGTTCCTCAGGGTTCGGTTTTGGGACCCATTTTATTTAATCTATTTATAACTGACCTCGGAACCGATTGCAGGAGTGGACTGATAAAGTTTGCGGATGATACGAAGGTGGGAGGCGTTGCCAATTCGGAGGAGGATAGGGATATTCTGCAGGGAGACTTGAATGAGCTTGTGAATTGGAGTATCAGAAATAGGATGAAATTTAATAGTGAAAAGTGTAAGGTGATGCATTTAGGGATGACTAACAACAATTTTAGTTACAAGCTGGGGACGCATTGGTTAGAAGTAACGGAAGAGGAGAAGGACCTAGGGGTTCTTGTAGACCGGAGGATGACTATGAGTCGACAATGTGACGTGGCGGTGAAAAAAGCCAATGCGGTCTTGGGATGCATTAGGCGAGGTATATCTAGTAGGGATAAGGAGGTGCTGCTTCTGTTGTATAAGGCGCTGGTGAGACCTCATTTGGAGTACTGTGTGCAGTTCTGGTCTCCCATGTTTAAAAAAGATGAACTCAAATTGGAACGGGTGCAGAGAAGGGCCACTAGGATGATCAGAGGAATGGAAAACCTGTCGTATGAAAGGAGACTAGAGGAGCTCGGGCTGTTTAGTCTGACAAAACGAAGGCTGAGGGGGGATATGATTGCTCTCTTTAAATATATCAGAGGGATAAATACCAGGGAGGGAGAGGAATTATTCCAGCTTAGTACTAATGTGGACACGAGAACGAATGGATATAAACTGGCAGTGGGGAAGTTTAGGCTTGAAATTAGACAAAGGTTTCTGACCGTCAGAGGGGTGAAATATTGGAACGGCCTTCCGAGGGAAACGGTGGGGGCGAGGGACCTGTCTGGTTTTAAGATTAAATTAGATAAGTTTATGGAGGGAATGGTTTAATGGTAAAACATATTAGCTGAGGAATACCGAGCAATAGCAGGTAAATAGTATAATGGCTAACAAGGGTCAGGCTGGAGACTCTTGCCTACATGCTCGGGGTCTTACTGATCGCCATATTTGGGGTCGGGAAGGAATTTTCTTCCAGGGTAGATTGGCTGAGGCCCTGGAGGTTTTTTGCCTTCCTCCGCAGCATGGGGCAGGGATCGCTAGCAGGAGGGTTCTCTGCCAATTGAAGTCACCAAGACACAGGATTTGGGGACTTCATCAGCAGAGTCAAGGGAAGGGTAGGGACGGTTTTGTGGCCTGCAGCATGCAGGGGGTCAGACCAGATGATCATAATGGTCCCTTCTGACCTTAAAGTCTATGAGTCTATGAGATCCACTATCTCCTCTCCAGGCTGGAGTGCGTCTGGAGTGTGTCAGCTAGGCAGTTGCATACAACAATGGAGAGCTGCTAGGTGTGCTTGCCAAGTATGACCATAAAAAAAAAAAAAGGCATTTGAAAAATGTGTCAGACTCAAAGTGTGTGTGTGTGTGTGTGTGTGTTTGGGTGGGGGGTTCCAGTCTCCATGACCCCTGATCAGTGGAACTCACAACTGTGACCAGAGCAGTCAGTGTGAGGCTTTGTAGGACAGTTGCTGGAGGACTGTTAGGGTCGACATAGGTAATGCAGTGTCCACACTTGTGCTGTGTTGACCTCAGTATGTCGACTGTGGCTCCATGCTGTTCGGGGAGGTGATGTTACTATGTCAGTGGAACATGGCACTTACATTAGTAGAAGACAAATTTTAGTGTAGACACATGCACAACTAGGTCAACACGAGGTGGCTTATGTGACCTAGCTTTGTATGGTAGACCAGGTCTCAGCCTCCTGAGGTCAGGAAGTACTATTAATTAGTGTAGAACAGTTGACTATTGACTGCATTAATGTTTGAAAGTCTGTATTTATGTCCACGTTGTGGGTTTGCCTTATGCTTTTGTCTTATTTTTACTTCAGCTACAAGATAGAAGGATCCAGTTTCAAGTACTATAAAACATACAATTAATTTTTGTCCCCTGGATTGTAATTACATTGCTCATCTCTCTTAAAATGAATTATTTGGTTCAGCAGTGCCACTTCATCTTTTGTTACTGACTTTACTGCTCTTCGGACAGTATCACTTCACTTGACAGTTCCTCTTCCATTCCTTCACTGTTCAGTAGTCTCACATTCCATTACCCCAAAATGGTAATGCAGAGTCTTATTCCAGAGACTGGAGAAAGGCAAATATAGTATCTATCTTTTAAAATGGGAACAAAGTGGACCCAGGGAATTATAGAGCAGTCAGCCTAACTTCAGTACATGGAAAGATACTGGAACAAATTATTAAACAATCCGTTTTTAACAACCTAGAGAATAATAGGGTAATAAGTAATAGCCAACATGGATTTCTCAAGAACAAATCATGCCAAGCCAACCTAATTTCCTTTTTTGACAGGCATACTGGCCTAGTGGATGGGGGTAAGCAGTAGACAATATATATTTTGATTTTAATAAGACTTTTGATGCAATCCCATATGACAGTCTCATAAGCAAATGAGGGTCATGTGGTTTAGATGAAATTACTATAAAGTGAGTGCATATCTGAGTGAAAAACTCTACTCAGAGACTGGTCATCGGTTTGTTGTCAAAATTGGTCTAGTACTTGTCAACATTTTCATTAATGACTTGGATAATGGAATGGAGAGCATGGTTTTAAAATTTTCAGATGGGAGGGGTTGCAAGCATTTGGAGGACTGGATTAGTATTCAAAATGACCTTTACAAATTGGAGAATTGGTTTGAAATCAACAACATGAAATTCAAGTGCAAAGTACTACACTTAGGAAGGAAAAATCAAATGCACAGCTACAAACTGGGGAACAATTGACTAGCCAGTAGTTCTGCTGAAAAGGATCTGGGGGTTATATTGGATCACAAATTAAACATGAGCCAACAATGTTCTGTAGTTGAAGAAAAGGCAAATATCATTCTGGGGTGCAGTAACGGGAATGCTGTATATAAAACATGAGAGTTAATTTTCCCACTACTCCGCAGTGGTGAGGTCTCAGCTCTGTCCAGTTTTGGGCCCCACACTTTAAGAAGGATGTGGACAAATTGGAGAGAGTCCAGAGGAGAACAACAAAAATGGTAAAAAAAAAATAAAAAAAATCCTGGCCTATGAAGAAAGATTAAAAAATGGGGCATATTCAGTCTTGAGAAAAGAAGACTGAAGGTGGACCCAATAACAGTCTTCCAATATGATAAGGGCTGTGTGATGGGAGCTTACAGACTCCACACAGCGACAAAGGGAGTGAAGGAGCAGTACTGGGCCAAGAGGGCCCCCACCCCATAGCAGCTACAGACCCTCCTCTAAATGAGGGGTGGGCAAACTACGGTCTGCGGGCCAAATCTGGATCCAGCCCACGGGCTTGCCATCCCTGTGGCTCTGCAGGCCCCGTGCCACTCCTGGAAGCGGCTGGCACCACATCCCTGCGGCCCCTGGGAGGGAAGGGGGGCAGAGGGCTCCGTGCACTGCCCTCACCTCCAGGCACTGCCCCCCGCAACTCCCATTGGCTGGGAATGGGGAACCACAGCCAATGGGAGCTACGGGGGACGTATTCACAGGCGAGGGCAGAGTGTGGAGTTCTCTGGCCCTCCCGCCCAGGGGCCACAGGGACATGGTGCCGGCCACTTCTGGGAGCAGTGCGGGGCTGGGGACAGGGCAGGCATGCAGGGAGCCTGCCCTGGTCCCGTGCGCACTGCTGCCACCCCAGAGCGGCTCAACGTAAGCAGTGCTGGGCTGGAGCCCGCACCCCACACCCCAACCCCCTGCCCTGAATCCCTCGTAACACCCCTCCTGCACCCCAACCCCCTGCCCTGAGCCCCCTCCTGCACTCCTCCCTGCACCCCTGCCCTGAGCCCCCTCCTGCACTCCTCCCTGCACCCCTGCCCTGAGCCCTCTCCTGCACTCCAACACCCTTCCCTGAACCCCCTCGTACACCCCTCACCCCTCCCAGGGCCAGCTCCAGGGTTTTGGCCGCCCCAAGCAGCCACAAAAAAGCCGCGATCGCGATCTGCGGCGGCAATTCGGCGGAACGTCCTTCGCTCCTAGCGGGAGTGAGGGACCGTCCGCCGAATTGCTGCCGAATAGCTGGACCTGCCGCCCCTGTCCGGAGTGGCCGCCCCAAGTACCAGCTTGCCAAGCTGGTGCCTGGAGCTGGCCCTGACCCCTCCTCTGCCCCAACCCCTTGCCCTGAGCCCCTTCCTGCACACCCCAACCCCCTGTCCCATCCCTACATTCATGGCCCTGCATTCAATTTCCCCACACAGATGTGGCCCTGGGGCCAAAAAGTTTGCCCACCCCTGGATTAGGCAGACACCACCGATTTGGTCAATTTAATGCACCCTCTGTACACATGCACACACATCATACATCTTTTGAAAACTTATTGTGTCCACTTTAAGATGAGGTATGATTTGGAGCTGTCAAGTGGTGCCATTACATAGAAATGGGGATAAACAATGATACCATCAACATGTTAAAATGACCACTTTGAAATAATTGCATTTGTTTCTGTTAGTTTAATGCCTCTATGTGTTATTTAAAGACTAACATTGGATTTCTTTGTGACCTCAAAGCACCACAACAACTATCTAAAGGGTAAAACAAAATCTATTAATAAATTGGTACAGGAATCATTGAAATGTAATAATGCTGCTGACATTTCTAGTCAACATCATTATCATCATCTTATTCATCATTATGATCTCTGTCAAGAGTGCGTGGGTTACCACAATCTTAATTGCCTTTGTGCATACACAGTTCTGTGCAGGGAAGACACCAGAAGAGATCTCAGACAGCATTCATTTGTAGGTCACAAGAGTTTATTTTTTCAAGTACTTTTTCATGATGATTTGGTTCTGGATGTGTTCTAGGGTTTTCAAATGCTGCACACTGCATAAGAGACTCTGGTTGTCTGGGGAAAGTAAATGACTTTTCTTTCCCATGCTTCAGTGATATTTTCTGGGATGCTAGTCTAGTTGTGGACTGTTCTTGGAATACCACTCTAGTCATTGAATGGAAGGCATTCTTTTCATCAGTGGTCTCTACATTGATTTCTATATTATTATCTCCTTTATGGATGAGATTTCCACCAGCTTGAAGTGGTACAATTCCATTTGGAATGAACACATCTTCCTGGATTCTTTCTGTTCAGTTTTTGCAGCACTAGTGATGAACTGCATCAGCTCATAACAACTGATACAGAATCCATGAAGATGTAGTATGTCGATTAAATTGTGAGATCCAATACTCATGGTGTAGCTGTGTAGCAAGGCTTATGTGCCGTGGTGCGATAATTGTGGAACTGTTAAATACTATGGACTCCACAATTGAGAAGCACCTTCTTTGAATGTCTTTTGAAGGATGATACTAAATGCTAGCTGAATTATATGCCTCTTTATCGATCAACCAAAGGACAAACTCCCGCACCACTTGGGGCACAAAAGGAGCTGACCTCTGTAAACTACAATTACCTGGCTTTGGATAATATTCTACTCATTTTGGCTATTTCAGACCAAAGGATTGAAGTGGCCTTATACCAAACTATTTGTTGATTTGAAAGCTGATCATCAGGCTCACTTGCCAGAAGAACACCCACAAAACATTTGGATGACTTAAGTTCCTGCTTCTGATTACTAGCAGCTTGGATAGCATCAGCTAATGTTATTGCACTGCATAGAACAATAGTAGACTGGCCTTGCTGTGCATGGACTAAAATGCCAGAACTGTGGTATTTTTCTAATCTTGGCTATGATTTGATACTGGAATAAGTTGCAGTTTCTACATCTGAGGGAAGTAGGGCTTTCTATCTTTGTAACAGCTTAGACAGCAGAAGAGCCTTTTTGTTGTACAGAACATCATTCTCTCTCTCTCTCTCGCTCTTCAATTAGCTGATAAAATGCAATGACATCAAGTACAGTATAACTAGATGGTTTTGCTTTAAGATTTGTTTTACTCAAAAAGAAGAAGAAAGGCACGTTTGAGTGATAAACTGCATCCTTAGCAATCAAGTCTTCCACAGATACTCTGTACAACGTCATCATCTCCTGTTTGAAGTGCAGCTTTTCTTAGATTGGCTGCTCTCTCAAGTGCTCCTATTTTATAAAGTTTCTTGTCTTTTCTTGTGTGTTTTTCTCAATCAAACAGTGCAACAGCACCAATTGTTGGAGGATGCGCTTTCTCTGGTGGCTATCGAAGCAGGTGAACATGATGCTGTCTTATCAGATTCAGTGTCTGTTTTCTTTCTTGGTTTCAATACAACTCTGACATGTGCCAAATTCAGCTTGGTTGTGTATTTCTGAAAGCAACCTCTGTGACAGAGTATTGGTGGAACATCATGTAAACTAGAAACCTCATCCAGTTGCTGCCAATACAATTCATCTCTCATGGCTTCTGCTGCCATCATCCTAGAATTCTGTCCAACACTGGTGGCTTTTGACAGTTTTTCATTCTTATGATTTTCTTGACAAATAATACATTCTTTTGAAATTTGTAGACAGTCTTTTTGTCTTTGATGTAAGCTTTAAGGGGCTTATAGCCTCTATGTCCTCATATATTGTAACTTACCTGTAGAGGTAAAATTCCCAAAGTATATTGTTAGTATTACTACCACCACTACCACCATTTTTCATGTACCAGTATACAGAATTAGATATACATTAGATCTACACGTTAGTTCAAAATTGCCATTTTCTTGTGAACTCTTTGGTTGACGCTCAATATGAAGCTGTGTATTGTCATCTCTAACACTAATACTGAGCTGTGCATAAGTGTCATTGAATTTAAAAGGTATTTTCTAGAATATTTCAAATGCTAGTAATGCATGCACAGGCAATTACAAATTAAAACCTTCTACCAGGTGTACTGGATGCTACATTGTATGTGCTGAAGCATTACATGAGGAATTCATGTACATTTATTTCTACCCACTATACAGTACAAACTATGGGCATGCAATCTATTGCTATTGGTGCACAACTTTCAGTCTGAGATTTATCTGGTCAGCAAATTTCAGTTTGCTGAAATACAGAAAACTATTATAATTACTTGTGAGATACTTTGATAATTAAGAATATGTGAAAACATTTAGTATTCGTATATTGCAAAATGTTGATATTTGCAATTTTGGCCAGCTTAATCATTTCTGAAAAAAAAAATACTTGCCCAATAGCAAACCCAATAAAAATCTTTTAATACATTGTCGTTTGATAGCTTTGACCAAGAACCACATTAAAGTGTTGAGATTAACTTAAACAGTAAAAACTATAGTCATGCTGCAGTGTTTCTGGAATTGTACAAAAAATGACACTTTCTCATTTTGGGTACAGTTTTTTCACCTCACCTGTAGGCTTACAGCACCACTTGATAGCAGCACATCATACCTCATCTAAATGTGCATAAAATAACCTTTCAAATGATATATGATGTAGGTGTGTGTAGGGTAGATATATGAAGTTCCAAAAATATGGACCTTTTTGGAGAATTGCCCATGCTAGATTGGAAGCGCCTTATTAGGAGGGGGCAGTGATCACACCCCAAAGCAAAGAGAGAGAGTGGGAAGTTAGGAAGTGGACATGGGGAGGTTGGTCAGGTGCAGCAGGAAGAGGCAACTGAGACACACCACACCTCGCCCCATTGGGCCCTGGGCCAGGATCCAGTGGAGAGGAGGGCCTGGTTTCCTCTGCTTTCTTGCAGCATCTCCTCACCCACCTGTCGGGCCAGGACAATTCTGGAGCATTGGGGAACGATGGAGTGCAGCTTGGCCTCGAGGCCGGCTGACTGCCAGGCAAACCCATCCCAGGACTTTGGGGGTGGAAGGATTGTTGAACCACAGCTTGCCCACTAGGCATGCTGGCCTCTGAGTGAAACCTGATGCAGGTTGTTGCAAAAAAAATGAAGTAGGACAAGAAATAGTAAGTTTAGGAGATTTAGGAAATATTAGGAAAATCTTCTAACTCTAAGGATAGTAGGCTCTGGAATAGGCTTCCAAGGCTTCCCCATCATTTGAGGTTTTAAAGAACAGGTTAGACAAACACCTGTCGGGGGTGGTCTAGGTCAGGGGTAGGCAACCTATGGCACGTGTGCCGAAGGTGGCATGCGAGCTGATTTTCAGTGGCACTCACACTGCCCAGGTCCTGGCCACCATTCTGTGGACTCTGCATTTTAATTTAATTTTAAATGAAGCTTCTTAAACATTTTAAAAACCTTATTTACTTTACATACAACAATAGTTTAGTTATATATTATAGACTTATAGAATGAGACCTTCTAAAAAAGTTAAAATGTATTATTGGCACGCGAAACCTTAAATTAGAGTAAATAAATGAAGACTCGGCACACCACTTCTGAAAGGTTGCCGACCCCTGGTCTAGGTATACTTGATCCTGCCTTAGTGCAGGGGACTGGACTAGATGACTTCTTGAAATCCTTTCCAGCCCTACATTTCTATAATTTCTATGATTTCTGTGTGGACTGGCTAATTTCCTCCAGCTCACTATCCCAGTATTGGAGACCCATATGACAGTAGAGTACTTTTTGTCAGACTGTTATTGATTGCGTAGAATAAAACTTCGTTTATATACCTCTCATATTCAATTGCTTCTCAAAGTACTTTACAGTATTGTGTTAGAAACCAATAGCGAAATGATTGTAAAAACAAACATGGCAGTCACTGTGTACTCACATGAAGCCTTGAACACTGGTGAAGGACTCCTGTCCAGGACCGGGACTGGAAAAAGGCTAATGTAGTGCCCATCTTTAAAAAAGGGAAGAAGGAGGCTCCGGGGAACTACAGGCCAGTCAGCCTCACCTCAGTCCCTGGAAAAATCATGGAATCAATTCTGAAGCACTTAGAGGAGAGGAAAGTGATCAGGAACAGTCAGCATGGATTCACCAAGGGCAAGTCATGCCTGACTAACCTAATTGCTTTCTATGAGGAGGTAACTGGGTCTATGGATGAGGAGAAAGCAGTGGATGTGTTATTCCTTGACATTAGCAAAGCTTTTGATACGGTCTCCCACAGTATTGTTGCTGGCAAATTAAAGAAGTATGGGCTGGATGAATGGACTATAAGGTGGATAGAAAGCTGGCTAGATGGTCGGGCTCAACGGGTAGTGATCAATGGCTCCATGTCTAGTTGGCAGCTGGTATCAAGCGGAGTGCCCCAAGGGTCGGTCCTGGGGCTGGTTTTGTTCAATATCTTCATTAATGATCTGGAGGATGGCATGGACTGCACTCTCAGCAAGTTTGCAGATGACACTAAACTGGGAGGAGTGGTAGATACGCTGGAGGGTAGGGATAGGATACAGAGAGACCTAGACAAATTAGAGGATTGGGCCAAAAGAAACCTGATGAGGTTTAACAAGGACAAGTGCAGAGTCCTGCACTTAGGACGGAAGACTCCCATTCACTGTTACAGACTAGGGACCGAATGGCTAGGAAGCAGTTCTGCAGAAAAGGACCTAGGGGTTACAGTGGACAAGAAGCTGGATATGAGTCAACAGTGTGCCCTTGTTGCCAAGAAGGCTAATGGCATTTTGGGCTGTATAAGTAGGGACATTGCCAGCAGATCGAGGGAAATGATCATTCTCCTCTATTCAACATTGGTGAGGCCTCATCTGGAGTACTGTGTCCAGTTTTGGGCCCCACGCTACAAGAAGGATGTGGAAAAATTGAAAAGAATCCAGTGGAGGGCAAAAAAAAAATGATTAGGGGTCTGGAGCACATGACTTATGAGGAGAGGCTGAGGGAACTGGGATTGTTTAGTCTCCAGAAGAGAAGAATGATAGCTGCTTTCAACTACCTGAAAGGGGGTTCCAAAGAGGATGGATCTAGACTGTTCTCAGTGGTACCAGATGACAGAACAAGGAGTTATGGTCTCAAGTTGCAGTGGGGGAGGTTTAGGTTGGATATTAGGAAAAACTTTTTCACTAGGAGAGTGGTGAAGCACTGGAATGGGTTACCTAGGGAGGTGGTGGAATCTCCTTCCTTAGAGGTTTTTAAGGTCAGGCTTGACAAAGCCCTGGCTGGTATGATTTAGTTGGGAATTGGTCCTGCTTTGAGCAGGGGGTTGGACTAGATGACCTCCTGAGGTCCCTTCCAACCCTGATATTCTATGATTCTATGACACTTGATTATTCCTTTCTCCTCTTGAAAACTGCCATGGGATCTTTAAATTCCACCTACAAAGCAACAAGTGACTTACAGAAATAAACCTCAGTTTTGCAAATCTTTTGGAGCACAGTGCCTTCAACATAGAAGTGTTACGGATACATGGTGGAAAGATGAATTGATGGGATACCATAATATCCATCTATGCACTATACAGGAAGGACTGTTTGGATGGGAGAGTACAATTGTGCTTAAAAGAGTCCATAGAATCTAATGAGATACGTTTCAGAGTGTAGAGGACCATACAGGAGTTGTCAAAATAAGTAAATTGTATTAGGATTCACAAGGAATGGTGTAGGAAGTATTACTGAAAATATTATAATGCCATTAAGTCAATTAATGTGTTCGGTTCTGGTAACCCCATCACAGAAAGGATACAGGAGAAACAGAAGGGATTCAGGGATCGGAGAAAAAGCTGATTAATGCATGGAAAGACTTCCATATAGAGAGCAATTGAAAAGACTGGGACTGTTTAGTATAGAGAGCACACATGATAAAGGTATACAAAAGAACACATGATTTAGAGAGGAGGTACATAGGAAAGGCCAATTTACCCTTTCTCATAATAAAAGTGAGGAGACAATCAGTAAAACTCAAAGGCAACAAATTTAACACTGATAAAAGGAAAAACTTTAAATAATTCCTATTTACCTCATGGGACAAACATTTTTGCAAACAGAAATTCAGTTACATGAATGCCTGCTGAAGAGTAAAGGAGTTTCAAATAATCACACAGTGCCTTTGTAGTTTCATCAAATATTCCAAAAAAATTCAGTATTTACCCAGCTCCAATTAACATAATATGTGTGTGTGTCTATAGCTATATAGCTATCAATGGCACCGTCACTCTTTACAGAGCATGGTGATGCGCCGATGAATTCTTTGATGGCTGCTGAGTCCAATGCGCAAGTCACAGTCCCATCCACAGGCAGGGCACATCCACGTACTAGCAATGCTCTGAATCTGAGCATCAGATTCTTTCCTCCTCTGACACGGGTCAACACAAAGCTTGATCCAGTCACCTTGCAATGCCTCTCTTTGTAGCTCCTTTGCGAGCTTCAGAGTACAACACGCTCTTCAGGAACCTGTAATCCAGCTTTTGCTTGACGTGCCCAAGCCATCTGAGTCTTTCCTTACTAACCAATGTTCCCATGAATGACATATTAGCACAATTTAACACTTCGACATTTGTCACCCAGTCTTCCTATCTTATTTGAAGAATTTTATGTAAGCGTCTGATATGAAAACTGCTTAGTCCTTTGGTATGTTTGGCGTAAGTCATCCATGTTTCTGAACTGTATAGAAGAGTGGATAACATACGTCTCATAAATATGGATTTTCATTATATATCTATATATATTCAGCAAAATATTTTATAGTGTAAAGGCATAAATTAATTTGGCAAATTATTATTTTATTAATATGGATTCTGAACAATAGTAGTTTTCAAAGGCTTTCTGTTAATCTACATTACCATTTCCAGCATGTTATTTTCCTACACTGTATTCTGTTGCCAGCTATCCCATTGGGAATTTTGCCTGAATGAAGACTTGAGAATTCTTATATTATATTGCAATAAGATTGGATCATTCATGCACTTCCAAATTACTCCTTGATGTCTCTCATTTTTCCTAGAACATTATAATGTATGGATAATTTTATTTAAAGTGAAATCTCTCAACATATTCCTTATTTCCTTTAGAGATTATCCTTGTAGAAAACAGTGTATTTCTTCTGATCTCCTGGTACTATCAAAGCTAAGAAATGCCTGAGGGTATTTCTGAATCTGATGATATGATCATTAGATTTTTCATAGTTGTTTATGAACTTGTAACATATTTGCCTTACTGTTTTATTTTCAGTGACTAACTTTAGAATAGCCTCTGATCATATTAGTTGTTTAGCCAAGTGAAAGAAAAAGAACATGCACATTTCCTGAGTCATTTGGAAATTTTTATGGCAATCAGTATTACTAAATTTCCCCATGACATGACTAATGGTCAAGCTTTCATAGTGGCTTCATTTATCTGCATAAGTAGTACTAAATCTATTAATATTCTCTCAGTTTGCATGGTCTACACTAGCTTATTGTTAATGCTTTCCCCATGCCTACTTTTCATCTCAATGCATAGTATCAATTTTGGTAGTAGATCTTCATATCATACTCTCTTCTCTGGACATATTGGCTGAGTTTTCAGTGGGAGGCCTGGTGACAACCATGTCAATGTTATTTATGAGATTCATGTGGCTAAATCCTACCTTATTTACCTCAATCTGTTCACTTAATATCACCACAGCTTCCTTCCATCCTGCTCACTGTCCTGTGTTTTTTAAATACTTTGCTTTTGTATGCAAGTCATTTTGTTGGTTGTAGGAACTTTTGGTAATCTGTTTCATCACGTTTCTTTTAATGCCATATGCTTGCACTGCTGGATTTTGGATTTCCTTGGGTATTTGTAGAAGAAGTGAAATGACATTATTTCCCCTGATTTGTCTAGTTGCTTGCATTCTCCAGATTTATTCTTTTTTTGTTCTAACATTTAACAGTTCCCCTTTGGGTTATCCCAAGTATTCTGTGCTTTTGTAAGGCTCCTTTAAATTATAGTTGCTAACATTTGAAAGGAATAATGTTATTTAGCTCTGTGAACCAGCCTTTCAGATCCATTGGTAGTAAAGGATGGAATAACAGTTAGTGCCAAGGAATTTGAAGTGTCTGTGCTGCAACAATTAACTATTAAATTAACTGGAGAGCAGCTTGTCCATGTACAACAACCAGCTAATGATAGATGGTTCTATTAGGATAAGCAACCAAAAGTGTATTGTTAATTCAGGAGGTAGCACTATTCCCCCTGAGTCATTACTGAACTAATAACTCAGCATAGTGTAAGATGGTACTCTTTTTTCCTCAAGTGCCATCTTTTGGATGAGACATAATGGTGAAATCCTGAACCTTGGGGCTATTAAAAGATCCCATCAGGCTATTTGTGAGAATAAGGGTGCAATCCTTGGGGTCCTGGCCAGATTCCAGTGTGAGCAATTACTGGACCTGTGTGATCACAACAAACATTTCCCATGATTATTCACTTGAATTTAAAAAGCATTTGCCTTGGTCAAGCCTGCACCCTTTTTGTGTTCAGATTCTGTGAGTACTGACATGATTAAGTGTTATTGGGATGCATGCTTATGAAAAGTGAGCTTTCAGGTCACATGCTGGGTATTTGTGAACAGCAATGTTAAATTTGCCCTGGAAGTATTTACACTTTGGGATGTGAAAGTGTATGCAGAGGAGTTAGGTTGAAAACTAAGAGAATAATCAAACCAGTTAAAAACAAAACAACAAACAAATGAGAAGCAGTGAGGAGGTGAGATCATCTAGGCTAGGAATAGCAACCATAGCATTCCTACCAAGCACGATTTCTGGGTTTTGGCATGGCTGGATTGGGAGGAATGTGGATACTTTGGGTATGTCTACACTGCAATTGAACATCCGCGGCTGACTTAGACTTGCAGGGCTTGGCCTCAGGGGCTCTTTAATTGCAGTGTAGATGTTCAGGCTTGGGCTGGATCCTGGACTCTGGAGGGTCCCAGTGTAGACATACTCTATAAAGTCTAGATAGCCAGAATGACTTGCTGCAGCAGTTTCACACCAGGTTAGCGTGGGGATGCTGACCCATCCTCCTGCAGGAAGAAGGGAGACTTTAGGTCCACACCAGTGCAGGAAAAGCTCTCTTTATTTGGACCAGGCAGAGCAGCACCCATCCTCCCAACCATGGAAATAGTTAAATACCAGGTTTTGTCATGATCAGCTGTGAGCAATATGCTAGTTGTTCCTTTCTCAGAGGGCTGGGAAGGAATTTTTTCCTTCACTGCCAGATCGGGCAAGGTGAGGTAGAGTTTTTTGCCTTCCCCACAGTAGGTTGGTGACTTAGTTGGGACAAACATAAAATGGGGGTTAGGCTATGATATCACAATTCATTATGTAAGTGTGGGGCAGCTGTTGAGTGCAGATACTCTGTAGGGAAGGGATACGGTAATCAGATAAAATGGATTAGTAAAGAATTTAAAGGAGGCATTCTTTAAAGGAGTCGAAACAGGGAGTGTTTACAGTCTCCTTTAACCTTCTCCTTTATAGTCCTCCTTATCCCTCATTCAAGATGTGGGGTGGTGAGGTCCCAGCAGTGAGTTTGCTGGGGACCAGAATGGGTAAAGGGGGAGGGCTGATAGCAGCCCCCTCTAGGTATGTGTAAAATATTATGGAATTTCCTGCACTGTACACTTTTATCTGCTGGGTACTCCACGACATTTAGGAATAAAGTTGCAGCCTAATTAAACCACATCATGTGTCTCATGGTCCTTCTTCTGGTATAGCCAGACAAAGAGATACCTTATACTTCTGGTGGGCCAGCTGGGATCAATTGTCCAACTCCTTCTCCTGCTGCTAGGAGCTGTTATATCTGTGGTGTCCCCCAACGTAGCACTTCCTGGAGATGAGGAAGTGGATGTGCTTTGTTTAAGCTTCAAATGACTCACCCAATTGGACTTTCATTGCTTCCTTTGGACAACTACTCCGTAGTCTGATATTCTTCAGAGTTAAGGAATATTTCTTGTTGTTCAGCCTACATTCTCTTTGATTAATTTCATCCCTTTACTCCTAGTTATGTGAAATGAATCAGTCTCTGTAGACAGATTTCCATGTGACAAAACACTCCACCAGAACTAGCACGCTTGTTCACTGTCTCAGCAGAAAGGCCCCAAATTGAATTCAGTTAACTGTAATGTGAGTCATCTGTGTAACGAAATGCATATCTGGGCCCAGTTTATTGGATTTAACTAGGATGCTACAATTCTGCATGAAGGAGACACTGTGGAACATATCTATGCTGGCTTGTATTTCTTCATTTCTTTATCAATCACAAACGTAGCTGGAGTAACCATTTGTTAGTTCTAATTGTCCTTTCTGAGAACATCCCTAAATACTATCTTTCATTATTGCCTCTCAAAGTGTAATTGCAGTTTTAGATGCACAGTGCCAACTGAAAATAACTGTGATGAACAAAATCAATCAGATAAATATTAGTAAAATCAATGCCATCTTTATCTTATATAAATGATAAAGTTGTAGCAATTATATAACATCCTAAAATCGAGCAACAGTAGCATGACAATCATATTAATGTACTCAAAATGTTTAAGACCACTGGGAAGTCATGCATCTAATTATGTTTACTTACAGGAGTTTTAAATACAGAGGAAGATAAGACTGTCTAGTAGTAATAATAGGGGTCAATATTACTTGATTTTATTACCAACTCTGCTATGAATTCACATTGCTTCAGTTTATTCATCTGCAATATGTGTACTGTAATACCTCATTATTTTTTTCCAGTAATATTCATGATGTGCTAAGTGATTTCCAAACAAAGGAGTGGTCACAATCTTGTACTGAGGACTGTTGTGCAGCTTAATTTGTGTTTGTGTTTGTAAATTACTTTGAGACGATGCTATGTTGAAAGGAGCGGTTTATATTAGTGGAAAGTAATGCTGATGTTTATGAAAAAAGTAGCTAATGATACTTATAATGTAACTAAAAGGCCTTCTGTTTAGACTTTCTTTTTTGATAGGTTTAACAAAGTAAGCCCTCTAATAATGAACACTCGTTTTGTGCAATAAATTACATTCTATCTTCCTGTAACATAATACAATTAGCATAGCCTGAATACTTTCTTTAAAGAATAACTAGCTTTTTATTCAACTGGATATTCCCCATTAAAATTGCTGCATTTTTGTCATGGCTGTCATTAAGGTAATGGATTCCATGATTTTCATGCTTTTAAACAACCTATGATTTAAGCTATTCTGTGATTTTGTTTTCGTGGGTCAGTGGATGTGTGAGCCATGGATGTGATAGGAATAGCTGAATCAGTTTCATTAAGGACCTTGAAAGTTGCTATGACAAACCACAAGGCTCCATGGGACAATAATAGAAAACAGGCGCTCCAATAAATAAATAAATAAATAAATAAAATAAAGAGTGATTCAGAGGATCAGATCAAAGAACTCTGTAAGAGATGCAATTCCTCTAGGAGTGAGGTTTCTTCTTCCATAAGGTGAGGAAAAAAGACTTTTAAAAGTGTGGAATTAAGCCCAGATCCCACAAAAACTTATGCACACGCTTAAGTTCTGGGACTACTCACATGCATAAGTATTTTCGGGATCATCACGTTAGTCTGGCCTTAGAATGGTCACCTGAGGTATGGCAATTACTGTGTTCATATATAGTGTATGTCAACTGTTTTCACAGCACAAGCACATTCTAGTTAACTCAGTTCCAGTTATTCCCAGCAAAACTGGAAAACAAAGGTTATTTTGGGTTATATCTGGGATATGTATAATATTTTCAACAAAATAACTAGAACTTTTGCCCTTTTCATCACAGCCACCCCATGGTTTTTCCTAATAAAAGGCTACAAAAAGACATGTTTCTATTAACATACATAATGGACATCTCATCTGAAGCATGGATAGATAATTCATAAAAGTTGAGTTGATGCTTTGATGCTACAGAATCTAAAATTAATTTTCTTAAACCACAGTTAAAGACATTTCATTTGCTCACCTTTGAGATGTGGTGTGAGCACAGCTATTCCTTCTGAAGAACAGGCTGTGACCATATGTAGGTTCTTTCCTACCTTTCACTGAGAAAACAAACAAGGCAGTTTCCCTTTTTTTTCCCCCCGTGAAGCTTAAACAGATATTCATCTCTGGTGAGGGGCAATATGGAAATAAATCACTGTTCTAAAGGAACAGTCAGTGAGGAGTCCACCTTCGTTTAGCAAATAGTCCTTATTGGCAGGATCTCAGCAACAAACAAAGTATTGGAATCTTAAATAATTGTACATTTTGTAAATTGCACAATACACTTGGTGGAGTGAATAGATTCATAGATTCATAGATTCTAGGACTGGAAGGGACCTCGAGAGGTCATCGAGTCCAGTCCCCTGCCCTCATGGCAGGACCAAATACTGTCTAGACCATCCCTGATAGACATTTATCTAACCTACTCTTAAATATCTCCAGAGATGGAGATTCCACAACCTCCCTAGGCAATTTTATTCCAGTGTTTAACCACCCTGACAGTTAGGAACTTTTTCCTAATGTCCAACCTAAACCTCCCTTGCTGCAGTTTAAGCCCATTGATTCTTGTTCTATCCTTAGAGGCTAAGGTGAACAAGTTTTCTCCCTCCTCCTTATGACACCCTTTTAGATACCTGAAAACTGCTATCACATCCCCTCTCAGTCTTCTCTTTTCCAAACTAAACAAACCCAATTCTTTCAGCCTTCCTTCATAGGTCATGTTCTCAAGACCTTTAATCATTCTTGTTGCTCTTCTCTGGACCCTCTCCAATTTCTCCACATCTTCCTTGAAATGCGGTGCCCAGAACTGGACACAATACTCCAATTGAGGCCTAACCAGCGCAGAGTAGAGCGGAAGAATGATTTCTCGTGTCTTGCTCACAACACACCTGTTAATACATCCCAGAATCATGTTTGCTTTTTTTGCAACAGCATCACACTGTTGACTCATATTTAGCTTGTGGTCCACTATAACCCCTAGATCCCTTTCTGCCGTACTCCTTCCTAGACAGTCTCTTCCCATTCTGTATGTGTGAAACTGATTTTTCCTTCCTAAGTGGAGCACTTTGCATTTGTCTTTGTTAAACTTCATCTTGTTTACCTCAGACCATTTCTCTAATTTGTCCAGATCATTTTGAATTATGACCCTGTCCTCCAAAGCAGTTGCAATCCCTCCCAGTTTGGTATCATCTGCAAACTTAATAAGCGTACTTTCTATGCCAATATCTAAGTCGTAATGAAGATATTGAACAGAGCCGGTCCCAAAACAGACCCCTGTGGAACCCCACTTGTTATGCCTTTCCAGCAGGATTGGGAACCATTAATAACAACTCTCTGAGTACGGTTATCCAGCCAGTTATGTACCCACCTTATAGTAGCCCCATCTAAATTGTATTTGCCTAGTTTATCGATAAGAATATCATGCGAGACCGTATCAGATGCCTTACTGAAGTCTAGGTATACCACATCCACAGCTTCTCCATTATCCACAAATCTCGTTATCCTATCAAAGAAAGCTATCAGATTGGCTTGACATGATTTGTTCTTTACAAATCCATGCTGGCTATTCCCTATCACCTTACCATCTTCCAAGTGTTTGCAGTTGATTTCCTTAATTACTTGCTCCATTATCTTCCCTGACACAGAAGTTAAACTAACTGGTCTGTAGTTTCCTGGGTTATTTTTATTTCCCTTTTTATGGATGGGCACTATATTTGCCCTTTTCCAGTCTTCTGGAATCTCTCCCATCTCCCATGATTTTCCAAAGATAATAGCTAGAGGCTCAGATACCTCCTCTATTAGCTCCTTGAGTATTCTAGGATGCATTTCGTCAGGCCCGGGTGACTTGCAGGCATCTAACTTTTCTAAGTGATTTTTAACTTCTTTTTTATTTTATCTGCTAAACCTACCCCCTTCCCATTAGCATTCACTATGTGCAGCTACATAACTGGTTAAGCAGTAGTACTTAGTACTTAGTGAAGCATGGATATTGTGTAAGCACTGGAACCAGTGGAGACTGGCCTCTGGCAAAGCTCTAACCTTTTGTAATGTTGACCCATGTCTTGCAACCGGCACCAAGAAACAAATATCAGTCTTTATCAAAGGAAGAATGGTCTTGTGGTTAAGACATTGGATTGGGACTCAGAGGATCTGGGTATAGTTCCCAGCTTTGCCACAGACTTCCTCTGTAACCTCGGCAAATCATTTGATCCCTCTATGCCTCAATTCTAACCCTTCTATAAAATAGGGATGATACTTTCCCACTACACAGGGGTATTGTGAGGCTAAATCCATTAATAGTATGAGGCACTGAGGTACTATGGTGATGGGAGAGAGGTAGTATATATGTGTGTGTGTATATGTATGTGTGTATATATATATATAGAGAGAGAGACACACACACACAGAGGCATCCATCAGTGTATTAATTTTAATGGCATCCATATATATTAAAATTGATACATTGATGTTAATTAAGACAGTTCTTTTCTATTTCAAGTATTGGTAATGGCTTTATTGGAATCAAAGGACTGACAGTTATTAATGAGAGTATAGCAGATAAGAGTAAGGTGGCTTTGGTGAGTTAAAGGGATTGATTCTAATCTCATTTAGTGCACAAGACAGCTCAGTGGGAATCTTCTTTTCCTTGGCTTTAACTAGTAGCTCAATCAGACCCTCCCACCATTATAAATCCAAAGTAACTCAGATGAGAACTCCATTATAGAATCTGGTACCAAGACTACATTAAATGGTCTCTGTCCAATGAAATCACACTTGTGCCTGGAATTTTACCTACTGTTGTTACAAATAATGACCAGGCTGACTACAATTGAAAGAGATTAGAGAAAACAAATAGTTTTCTATATGCTTACTCTTTGTGCATTTAATAGCACTCTCTTTATGGTCAGGTAATTAGCTAGTTTCTCCTTTTGTCTGTGTAGGTCTTTTCATGCAACAATGGAGGTGAATATTTTAAAAAAATCAGGAAAATATTATTATAAAATTGGCAGGAGGGACTATGGGGGTTGTGTAGGACCTGAAATTTTTTTAGTAGATTAGATTAAAAGATGACGTTATCCTTTTAATCATCTAGAGTTGGTATTGAGCCCAACAGATGGTATGATCACCCCAGTTATCTGAAGAGATAGCCAAACATAGCTAATGTACATAGCTAAATGGCAGTTCAGTTCTAAAGTGGCAGCTTCTTACCCATTGTATATACACAGAATCAGAGCTGCTCACTGTTGTGATAACTATGTTTATATTTTTTAAAAAATTATTATTCCTATTAGCATTTCAGAATCTTTTAGTAGAAGAAAAATACATTTACACTGGCTTTAGGCCCCTTTACATTGCCAGAGTTGTGTCAAGGGGCCTTAATGTGAATGAGAACCAGCCCAGTGGAGTCTCGGGTAACGATGTAAGTATTAAATCAGCAATAGGTAGCTGTTTCTTAGGCTAGGTCTACACTAATCGATCTCTCAGGGATCGAATTATCGCGTCTTGTCGGGACGCGACAATCGATCCCCGAATCGACGCTCTTACTCCACCAGCGGAGGTGGGAGTAAGCGCCGTCGATGGGGAGCCGTGGAGGTCGATTTTGCCGCCGTCCTCACAGCGGGGTAAGTCGGCTCCGATACGTCGAATTCAGCTACGCTATTCGCGTAGCTGAATTTGCGTATCTTAAATCGACCCCCCCCCGTAGTGAAGACCTGCCCTTAGGCGGAGCTACCTGAATCAGCAGTAACTTCTGTAATAGGGACACTTATAAAGCTTGCATAGGACAACAGTTGCGGAGGTGATTTGATCTGGAAGGAATCATACGATGCAATCATGCAGTATTGCCATCTTCAACCATTTAAAAATCATAACTCAGGCCCAAAAAAATCATGAGATTGGCTTAAGCATCACATCACAAGATTTAAAAAATAATATATTTTTTCCTTTACCTTCTGGTCGCTGAGTATTTGGGGTTATATTAACTTCACATTTCAAACTTTTCTCTGCAACCAGAAGGGCTAGAAACATTCTGTTTTTTTAAAATGAAAGCTGAGCTTCTCACGCAGTCTCTTCATTCCAGCAGCTGGAGCTTTAAGAAAAACACTCAATATCACAAGACTCACAAGAAAACCACAAGAGTTGGCAAAACTGAGATGTGACCAAAACATTTATTTTCACTTGGTATATAAAACCTATCATTTTGAGTATGTGACTGATTCCATTTTAATTTCATTTGTCAGTTCCATAATCATGGTAATGAATTTTACCATTTTAAAATGAAGTTTACTTTATAACATATAGAAACATAGCTATTTAGTGGATGGTAAAAGCTTTAATGTTTTTTTCTCATCTATATTTGTTAGATTGAAATGTAATATTGTTTTATTATATTACAACTTGCTTGGAGTGCTTTGAAAAATGCATATCTGTTGCAACACTAAAAATCTGGTAACATGAACTGAAATCTATATATTTCACTGGTAATAATACAGCACCACATTAATTATTATTATTTATTTATAGTGTCTAGGAGACTCTATCAGAGATCTGGGCTCCATTGTGAAAGCCGTGTACAAATAAAAACACAGTTCCTGCACTGAAATGCTATAATCTCAGTATAAAAGTATCTAATTGAAGCTGAACTGTGAACTATATGACTTGCTTTTCATCTAATAAAAATTACCTAAATTTCAAACACAATGATTGCAGATTGCTCTCAATATTTAATAAATGAAAGATCCTGGCAATAAAAATGCTGTTTATTTTCTGCCCAGAACAATATTGATTAATCCTGCATTTCTCAAAATAACTGAATTCTGGCACCCAATAATATACCACTATTCCTGTCATCCCAAAATGATCCCAGATGGACATACCAAATCAGCTATGAACCTTCCTTGCTTCATTTATATTCTTTAATAAGCTAATATTGGACTTCAGTCAATGATTTCTGTCAGATTCATGTGTATGCTGTTTTTAAAGCACGTTCAAATTTCACAATAAATCTCTGTTTGAACTGTCAGCATGTGCACTGTGCAAAAACAGCGTACACCACATTTCAAAGGTAGGGCAATTAAAACATCACATTTACTTTAACCCTTTTTCTCATTACTGCCGTATATAGGGGCTATGAAAGTAATGGAAAACGGAACAGATCTGCTCAACACAATCTTGACCTTCTTTAGAAAAGCCTTTTTGTTATGCTGAATGCTTCCTCAGCCTTCTAAAACCATGTGCAACTTATTTGTCCTTGCAGTCAAATAGAAAGGTTCTGCTCTAATGAAGACTTAGTAGCATTTTAGATATGGTAGAGGCAAAGGATGCTTCATTTGCAGTTTTAAGTTGCCACTGAAGACTGGGTTTTATTCATTATCAGTATGGCTTGTGGGAAATTTGTTTCAGAACATACACTTGAGTCATCCAGGGTTAATTTTAGCTATTGGCGAAACCCTGAAATCTTTACACATTTTTTCTCTTTAGAGATGTCCAAGGTTCTCTTGTTTTACAGTTGCAGTTCTTCCTCTGTGAAATTGGGACACGTGCATATGACAGTCAGTTTCCATGAAGACAGATCACTCTCTGTACAAGGTCAAGCCTCCATAAGTCCATGATTTTTGGCAGACACATAAGTCAAAAGTGACAGAAGACAATCACCTTAGAGTCCCTTGGCTGTCTAGCTTGCCTAAGCCTTTCAGAGGCATATCATCCCTTTTAGAGAATTTTTGCAACATGTATGTAGAAATAATTTGGGAAGTGACAAAAAACCGAAATCTAAACAAATAAAAAAACAAACAAATAAAAAACACCAATAAAGGGGAACCTAAGGAACAAAAATGGTTTTAAGGTATTTTGTAGAAGTTACTGTAAAATAATGTGATATAGAAATGTGAGGGCATTTAAGGAGGTACCTTATTTCTCTCTTTTTCACTAATAGCTACTCAGACTATTTAAGATCCTGATATTCAGGGATGCTGAGGACCCACACAGCTCATGTGAACTTTAGTATGAGCTGCAGGTGCTTAGCCCCCCTGAAAATCAGCCTAAAATGTGATACTTCTCCAGTGCTCAGCATTCATTACTGTGGCCAGATTTTTAAAAGAGCTCAGCTCCCATTTAGACACCTAAAGAAGGGCCAGATTTTCTAATGCACTCATCAGCCAGCAGCTCCCACTGTGACACCTATGATCAGAATTTGCAAAAGATCTCAGCATGCTCAGCTCAGCTCTTTTGAAAATCTTGCCCTAACTGTGTTATTGTAACTGAACTTCTTTGAAGTATAGTATTTAGATCCAGGAGTGAGGGAAATTTCATATGGTTCCACTTGTGACATCCTCCCCCCCCCCAGATTATTCTCATATGAAATGAGTAGAGGGTTTCCCCCAGAATCTAGAGATGCCCCAAGATATATATGGATCCATTGGAAGACCTCTGTGCCCCTTGAAGCTCCTTGACTGTGCAGCTCCAGTGAAACCAGCTAGCCAGGGATTTCTCCATGCACCACTTCCTCTTGAACCCTTCCTAAAATGGGTTTCACAGCATGGAAGGCCTGAGTTTCAAAGTTAACACACAGCCTGAAGCTTTGTTAATTTCTCAGTGGATTCCCCATGGGGCTGATGCACTTTTCTCCTTCTCCCCCTTTCCTCACATGGGACCCCAACACCAGAGAGAGCTCTCCATGGGCACTGGGAACCAGAGGATAGTACTGCAGACCAAGCTGGAGCCACCTCATATGTGTGATGCTCTCCACTGCACATCTATTCAGGGAGTTGAAGGCATAGTCATCAATCCAAAGAGTTGATGGGCCTCATTCTGTAGTCCTTACCCAAACAAAACTCCCATTGGGCCAGATATGGTTCCATTAATGGCAAAGTAAAAGTCCAATTGAAGTTAATAAGACCAAATTTTCACCAATGGAAGTTTTGTCTGAAAAAAAAAAAAGCAGGATTGGGCTTTATTTATGGCAAACCAAAAATTAATTACTAGAGCTGCTGGTGGAAAAGTGTAAATTGTTTATAATGAAAAATTTTCATTTAAAAATTCCTACAATTTTTTAAAGTTATTTGATGAACCCCTCCTCCAAAATCCATGCTGGGGGGGGGGGAGGGAACCATTGTTCATTGAAAACCTATACATTTTTCAATGAAATGGTCAAGAAGGCCATTTTCAAGGGATAGTTACCAGCAAAATTTTCAACGTTTTTACAAGTGTAAAAAATGCCTTGAACCTCCTCCCCCAAAAAACAAACAACACTCTCCCCAAACCAAACAACAACAGCAACAAAAACCCAAAACACAAAAACCTAACCAAAATTTTTGTGGAACAACCAGGTAAATCACCTTTAAATAGGGAAGAAACATTGCATGAAAAGCAGTTTAATTCTCAGTAGTAGAATTATTGGCGAAAGTAAGTGAATTTAACATTTAAATTCCATTTTAAAAATCCACTATGACTGTGGTCTTTTCCTTTTTAATATTTAGCAGAATACAGTTGCATGACTCAGTATATTTAATCATTTAAGAAAATGCTTCAGTCCTTGAATGTTAACTAGAACTCACAGAAAAGAATGCCCTAAATGTGTAAATATAATTAGGCTAGCTATTATAAACCAAATCCTTCATAATACTAGTACATACAGCAACTGAAAGATCTGATTTGTTTGTCTTTGCGACTCCTGAAGTAAAGCGAATTTGCAACAGTTACACTAACTTGACTTATCTGCAAAAAGAGCTCATATTACAAGTGTTGGTTTATAATTTTAATATGTTGCAATTAATTTATAGTTACAGCTAATTTAAAAACTGAAGAACTAATTGATTATTATATGAAAAAATGGCATTGGCTTTGAAAAGGCACTTATATAACTTAACATGTATTCTAAAGATTGCACGGGTGTAACAAAGGGTAGAATCTGGCAACAAATGCACTGTCAGAAACTAAAGCTTCACTGACTATATATTTTTTACTTCATTAGCTCAAAGCACCACATAAATGTTAGTCTAGATAGTGCTAAGGGTTTAGTTCTCAGGAGAGTTGTCTCCATTGTATATGTTCACTGTATGGTATCTCTGTGGTTTATTTTTTTCCAGTGTCACATGGTCATTGCTTGCTGATCTGAGTTAGCCTTACTAGGAAAAAAGTCATCCATAATAAAATAAAAAATAAAATCTATTGTGTTAATGTTATATGGCAAATGGTGCTGGTTGAACATAATAAAGCCTGAAATAGAAGTGGAAATGTTAAAACCTGGTGTGGAGAATAAAGGGAGTTATGTGTATTATTTTTTATAAATATTATATGCCCCTCATCTTATCTTTGTGATATTCTTCTGCCTGATTGCATAGAGTGAAATCAAAGGAAATGAAAGAAAGAAGCAAACAGAAAGAGAACCAATGGCAAAGATAAGCTGCTATCATAAGGAATACCAAGGGGGAGCAATGGGAAAGCTATTAAGTGGGAAATATCCCTGGTCTGATGCTCACTAGGATCTTCCCAGCCCCAGCCTAGGATCAAAGTGTATCCTAAACCCCCTAAAGGTAGCCTAGGCAGGAAAAAGAGGGTGAACAGGCTATCAGCAGGGACTGGAGGTAAGTCTTTAACAGAGAGACCGGTGGACTGAGCAAGACACAGCCTAACCTAAAGGTAGATGTAACTAGGCTGAATGGAGATGACTAAAGCTTGCAGGGAAAGATTAAGGTGTAAGTAAGGGGAGATGTGTATAGGCCTTTTTAGTTTTATATCTTTGCTCTGTGTGCTTTATACCTTTGGGTGAAAGAATAAATAATTATTTGTTTTGGAACAGCTGTTTCTGAGTCACTTTAGTCACAGGCTCCTTCGTGAAAAGGGTTTACAGGTGCCAAACCCACTGTAACATGGGTTAACATGGATGGTAAACAGCAGGCTTCAGCCCAGAGATACAGTCTCAGGCCTGGTCTACACTACGACTTTAATTCGGATTTATCAGCGTTAATTCGAATTTACCCTGCAACCGTCCACACAACGACGCCATTTAATTCGAAATAAAGGGCTCTTTAAATCGATTTCTGTACTCCACCCCGACGAGCGGAGTAGCGCCAAAATCGATTTTAACATTTCGAATTAGGGATAGTGTGGCCGCAATTCGATGGTATTGGCCTCCGGGAGCTATCCCACCGTGCATCATTGTGACCACTCTGGACAGCAATCTAAACTCGGATGCACTGGCCAGGGAGACAGGAAAAGCCCCGCGAACATTTGAATTTCATTTCCTGTTTGCCCAGCGTGGAGAGCACAGGTGACCACAGATAGCTCATCAGCAGAGGTAACCATGCAGGCCGATAATCGAAAAAGAGCACCAGCATGGACCGTACGGGAGGTACTGGATCTGATCGCTATATGGGGAGAGGATTCAGTGCTAGCAGAACTTCATTCTAAAAGACGAAATGCCAAAACTTTTGAAAAAATCTCCAAGGACATGATGGAGAGAGGCCACAATAGGGACTCAGATCAGTGCCGCGTGAAAGTCAAGGAGCTCAGACAAGCCTATCAAAAAACAAAGGAGACAAACGGTCGCTTTGGGTCAGAGCCGCGGACATGCCGCTTCTACGCCGAGCTGCATGCAATTCTAGGGGGGGCCGCCACCACTACCCCACCTGTGACCGTGGATTCCGGGTCAGGGATAGTCTCATCAGCTACACCTGAGGATTCTGCCGATGGGGAAGAGGAGGAGGAGGAGGAGGAGGATTAGATTGCAGAGAGCACACAGCACTCCGTTCTCCCCAACAGCCAGGATCTTTTTCTCAGCCTGACTGAAGTACCCTCCCAACCCTCCCAAGCCAGTATCCAAGACCGTGACCCCATGGAAGGGACCTCAGGTGAGTTTACCTTTTAAAATATAAAACTTGTTTTAAAAGCAAATGGTTTTTAATGATTACTTTGCCCTGAGGACTTGGGATGCATTCGCGGTCAGTTCAGCTACTGGAAAAGTCTGTTAACGTGTCTGGGGATGGAGCGGAAATCCTCCAGGGACATCTCCATGAAGCTCTCCTGGAGGTACCCCAAAAGCCTTGCCACAAGGTTTCTGGGCAGTGCATCCATCCCTCCTCCATCCCGAAGGCTATCACAGATAAGGCGTCGTAAAAAGAAGACGCGAGACGAGATGTTTGCAGAAATTATGGAATCCACCCGCAGTGACAGAGCTCATCTGAATGAGTGGAAGGAAACAGTTTCAAAGTATAGGAAAGAAGCCAGTGAACGTGAGGACAGGAGGGACCAACGTGAGGACAGGAGGGACCAACGTGAGGACAGGAGGGACCAACGTGAGGAGAGGAGAGACGCTCGAGATGAGAGGTGGCGGCAGGAAGATCAGAGGAGGCAGGATGCAACGCTGGGGCTGCTGCGTGAGCAAACAGACATGCTCCGGCGTCTGGTGGAGCTTCAGGAACGGCTGCAGGAAAACAGAGTGCCGCTACAGCCCCTGTACCCCCCTCCCCCCTCCCCATGTTCCATATCCTCCTCACCCAAACGTGTAAGAACGCGGGGGGGAGGGGCTCCGTACACCTTCCCATTCCACCCCAGTGGACAGCCCAAGCAAAAGGCTGTCATTTTTTTAACCTTTTCTTAGTGGCCTTTTCCTTCCCACCGATCCTCCTCCCAAATCCAACCCGGGTTCCCTCCCTCTTTTTATAATCTATTAATAAAGAATAAATGATTTTTAAATGATAGTGACTTTATTTGGTTTGAAAGCAAGCTGGGGGAAGGGGGAGGGTGGGTTCCTTACAGAAAATGAGTCAATAAAGGGGGCGGGTTTTCATGAAGGAGAAACAAACAGATATTTCACACTGTAGCCTGGCCAGTCATGAAACTGGTTTTCAAAGCTTCTCTGATGCACAGCGCTTCCTGGTGTGCTCTTCTAATTGCCCTGGTGTCTGGCTGCGCGTAATCAGCAGCCAGGCGATTTGCCTCAGCCTCCCACCCCGCCATAAAGGTTTCCCCCTTACTTTCACAGAGATTGTGGAGCACGCAGCAAGCAGAAATAACAATGGGGAGATTTCTTTGGCTGAGGTCAGAGCGAGTCAATAATGAATGCCAGCGACCTTTTAAACGGCCAAATGCACATTCTACCACCATTCTGCACTTGCTCAGCCTGTAGTTGAACAGCTCCTGACTCCTGTCCAGGCTGCCTGTGTATGGCTTCATGAGCCATGGCATTAAGGGGTAGGCTGGGTCCCCAAGAATAACTATTGGCATTTCAACATCCCCAACGGTTATTTTCTGGTCCAGAAAGTAAGTCCCTTGCTGCAGCCCTTTAAACAGAGTAGTGTTCCTGAAGACGCGAGCGTCATGAACCCTTCCCGGCCAGCCCGCGTTGATGTTGGTGAAACGTCCCTTGTGATCCACAAGTGCTTGCAGTACCATTGAAAAGTACCCCTTGCAGTTTATGTACTGGGTACCCTGGTGCTCCAGTGCCAAGATAGGGATATGGGTTCCATCTGTCGCCCCACCACAGTTAGGGAATCCCATTGCAGCAAAGCCATCCACTATGGCCTGCACATTTCCCAGAGTCACTACCTTTCATAGCAGCACCTGAGTGATTGCTTTGGCTACTTGCATCACAGCAGCCCCCACAGTAGATTTGCCCACTCCAAATTGATTCCCGACTGACCGGTAGCTGTCTGGCGTTGCAAGCTTCCACAGGGCTATCGCCACGCGCTTCTCAACTGTGAGGGTCATCTTGGTATTCTGGCGTTTCAGGGCAGGGGACAGCAAGTCACAAAGTTCCATGAAAGTGCCCTTACGCATGCGAAAGTTCCGCAGCCACTGGGAATCGTCCCACACCAGCAACACTATGCGGTCCCACCAGTCTGTGCTTGTTTCCCTTGCCCAGAATCAGCGTTCCATGGATAGAACCTGCCCCATTAACAACATGATCTCCAAAGCACTGGGGCCCGTGGTTTCACAGAATTCTGTGTCCGTGTCCATGTCCATGTCCTCATCATGCTTGTCACTGCGCTGCCGCCGCCGCTGCCTCCTCGCCTCGTTTTTCTGGTCCTGGCTCAGCATAAACTCCACGAGAACGCGCGAGGTGTTTACAATGTTCATGACTGCTGTCTTGAGCTGAGCGGGCTCCATGCTTGCCGTGGTATGGAGTCTGCAGTGTTCACCCAGGAAAAAAGGCGCGAAATGGTTGTCTGCCGTCCGTTGCTTTCATGGAGGGAGGGAGGGAGGAGGTGAGGCTGTACCCAGAACCACCTGCGACGATGTTTTTTGTCCCATCAGGCACTGGGATCTCAACCCAGAATTCCAATGGGCGCGGGAGACTGCGGGAACTATGGGATAGCTATGGGATAGCTACCCACAGTGCAACGCTCCAGAAATCAACGCTAGCCCCGGTACTTGGACGCACACCGCCGAATTAATGTGCTTAGTGTGGCCGCATACATTCGACTTTATACAATCTGTTTCCCAAATTCGAATTATATAAATTCGGATTAATCCCGTAGTGTAGACATACCCTCAGAGTGACAGACCATGTGGTTCCACCCAGAGTAAGGTGCAAGAAATCAGGGGTGCACTCAAGAAGGACTGAAAGGGGTTTAAAGTGCAGTTTGCCCTGTTACTATGACATCTGGATAGAAATTTCAATGGCAATTAGTAACTAGAGTGCTGCAAATACCTGATTTTTCAGTTTGGTGAATCTTTTTTTTTTTTTTTAAATACCATTTTGGTTGAATAAAAAGTTTCATTTTGTTTAGTTTTTGGTGTTTTATAAAATATTTTTAAACAAAATTGAAACAAACTTTGAAACAAAAATTTGCATTAAATCACAAAATCAAAATGTTTTATTTAGAAAACGTTGAAATAAAATGTTTAGAGTTTTTTGGATTTTGTTTTAATCAAAACAATTCAATTAATTTAATATGAATTTGCCAAATGTTTCAATCAATCTGAATCCTCATTTTTTGCTGAAAAAATTGTCTGAAAAATTTTACCCATCTTTTTTAGTAATGCTACAACTTTAGAGAGCTGTGGGAGTCACATTTTTTATATCTAAATGCAAGTAACTGTATGTGCTTAACCTATGTGCACAAGTACCCAAAGTGCACATGGAAAATGGTTGTGTACATGCACAAAAGCCCACTTATAGTTGGTACCCAACTATCCATGTGCACACACTAATACCTGTTTGTGTATATGTGCATTTTTATTATTATCTTCATTGAAGATAAGTAAACATATGTTAGTTACAAAATGGTGAACTCAAAATTCCTTAATTACAATATCCTTTAGTGGGAGATCACAGAAAAGTTTGGGTGTGAGAAGGGACATGAAATAGAAACTCTAATATATTAGTGACATGGAAGGAGAGAGCTTCCTCGCTTATAGACAACCCCCCAACCTGAAGCAAATATTCACCAGCACCACACATCACTGAACAAAAACACTAACCCAGGAACCTATCCTTGCAACAAAGCCTGATGCCAACTCTGTCCACATATCTATTCAAGTGACATCATCATAGGACCTAATCACATCAGCATACCATCAGGGGATCGTTCACCTGCACAGCTACCAATGTGATATATGCCATTATGTACCAGCAATGCCCCTCTGCCATGTACATTGACCAAACCGGACAGTCACTACACAGAAGAATTAATGGACACAAATCTGACATCAGGAATCATAACACTCAAAAACCAGTAGGAGAACACTTTAACCTGTCTGGTCATTCAATGACAGACCTGCGGGTGGCAATTTTGCAACAGAAAAGCTTCAAAAACAGACTCCAACGAGAAACTGCTGAGCTGGAATTGATATGCAAACTAGATACAATCAACTTAGGCTGGAATAGGGACTGGGAATGGCTGAGCCATTATAAACATTGAATCTATCTCCCCATGTAAGTATTCTCACACTTCTTATCAAACTGTCTGTACTGGGCTAGCTTGATTATCACTTCAAAAGTTTTTTTTCTCTTACTTAATTGGCCTCTCAAAGTTGGTAAGACAACTCCCACCTTTTCATGCTCTCTGTATGTGTATATATATCTCCTCAATATATGTTCCATCCGAAGAAGTAGGTTGTAGCCCACGAAAGCTTATGCTCAAATAAATTAGTCTCTAAGGTGCCACAAGTACTCCTGTTCTTTTTGCGGATACAGACTAACACGGCTGCTACGCTGAAATCAGGCATTTTTGCAATCATTAATTTTCCCTGCACATCTTGCCTGCTTTATTTGGCATGAGAGAAACAGGGGTGCAATGAATTCTACTCCATGCTGGGCTGCCAAACGGAGGACAGGATTCTGAAACAGAGTTGTAAAGTTGGGATTGTTGCTGCCACACAACTCCTGTAAGGGAAATATAGGGATCTTCCGCATGGATTTTTTTCAGATTCAAAAGATGTGTGATAGTTCCTGGTGGGCTCTGGAACCAAACAAAATAATCGGCTATTCTAGTTATAGAAAGACATCTGCTTGACTCAGTACCCATGACTGCAGAGCAGCAGGAAGGGGGGAACTTTTCAAATAGACGCTTAGTAAACCATGGTCAGAGCCATCCCTTGGGTAGAGCAAATCTGGGCAACCGCTCTGGACCCAGCGCTTTGGGGGGGGTTCCGGAAGACATAGGCGCAGGAACTAGGGGTGCAGTGGGTTTTGCAGCACCTCCGGGCTCCCAGCTGCCAGCCCCGTGCCCGGGGCTCTGCTGCCATCCCGCGCTCCCAGGGTCTTGGCTGCTGCTCCGCATGCCCGGGGCTCTGCTGCTGCCCTGCGCCCGGGGATCCATCCCACCGGCCCAGCCACCAATGCAGAGCAGGGACCCCAAGCCGGCAGGCGCTGATTTGTCCCGGGCCCCGAACCCCCTAGGGACGGCCCTGACCATGGTAGCCTTTAGGGACCAACCTTCTCTGTGCATCCAATAGCCAATGCAGTAAGGAAAATAGAGATACTGCCTGCCTAGCACATCCACCACATGCAAGACACTTGGACGACCACTCTCCTTTATCTCCTTCCACGCTCACTTCTGTGCCCTATTTCATGTTGCTTACTATTGGCTATAGCTCACATGTACTGAAGTTAATGAGAAGGTTCCCACTGTCTTCAATTGTGGAGAATCAGGATCTAAACCTGCAGCTCCCTTTTTGATCCCACCCATCATGTCACCACCTTCTCAAAACACACTGTTGAAGGAGGCTTATAAACCACAATCTTACCCTATTATAACAATGATGATAAACCACAAGAGCACTCTATGCTACGGCACCCTGCATCCTTCATTTATGCAACCACGTAGTCTATGTGGCCTTTCTCCCCTGTTTTCAGCCTTGCCCCACATTCTTAACACCATCCTGTTGTTCTTGTCTTTATTAAAGGTTAATAAATAATCTTGGGCTTCCAGCCCAATTGTTTATTAATTATTGTTTCTTGTTTTACAGCACTTTTACATTTTGTTCAGTAAATTAAAAAACTATCAAAACAACCATTTAAAATAGATACATACCCCTTAATCTAGAATAGCAGACAACATAAATACTTTTTAAAATGCCTGAATGATTCAGGATAGATAATATAAGTTCTTCATTATTTTACAGATGAGAAAATATGTCACTATTTTATTTGATAGCATTATTTGTTTTGTTTTATTGCATATAATTCATTATCTGTGCCTTTGCATTTGTTTTTACAGCCAACATAGGTCACTACTAAAATACTGTGTCACTGACAGGTTTATAATTCTGCTGACACAGGTTGGCAGATAGACGAGCCTCTCCTATGGAATATAAACATAAATTTAGTTGAATAAATAGAACAAGGTCTGTTAGTGCAATCATCAAAAGAGAAAAGCACCATAAGAAAATAACAGTAGGCTTTTGACCCTTTAAATTACAGCTCACCAGGTCACTGAAGCAATGAGCAGAACTCCTTAGCATTGATGCTACTCTGACTGCCCTCAGCATCTGCTCATGTGGCATTTGCATCAAATTCCAAATGAAAGAGCAAATTGCTCCCAAAATTAACTATATGATTGATTGCCCGATTAACCTAGGTTCTAGATCATAGGCTGTTTTCCGATGCTGCTCCTGCCAGACTCTACAGTGCAACTGTAACCACTTATGGGGAAAAGGAAGGAGTAACTGCATATAACTGACCACATCTTCTCTGAATGACCTGTGTTTCATTTTCTGTTTGTAAGTAAAAGCCTGAAGGGGTAGTTAGAGTGAGTACCTTGGAAAAAATATAAGCAGACAGGTCCAACACTGCTACTATTTAGAACTTAGTGCTTTTCATCTTGGAACCTGCTCCTATTGACTTTAATGGGAGCTGAATTGGACCCACTGGGTCAAATTCTCCGATGGTTGGGCTCGCTGGAACTGTGCCAGCAAAGGAACTGGCCCTCTAACTAATCTTCCCCACACTTCTGTGAGGCAGATAAGCATTATTATCCCCATTTTATAGATGGGGAAACTGAGACAGGCAGTGCCAAATATATACCTAGTGTAAGAAGGGGACAAGTCCAGTGAAGTCAGTGGGATCAATCCTGCTTATATCATCTCTGAATTTGGTCCATAAAGACTAACATAACTTACCTAATGATCAAAAAGAAATCAAGACTATATTCAGGAGTTCCTCAAACCATACTTCTTATATAAACATGTATTAAGCCATAAGTATTACAGCCATACTTTTTTGTTTACATTGATACACATTTGCTTTAAATTAATGAATTTCTAGAGAATGTGGAGCCCAAATGCAGATCTGGTGTGAGTGGGTGCAGCTCCACTGACTACAAAGCAAGGTCCATTTCAAAGTCGAAGGGTGAAATCCTGGCCTCATTGAAGGAAATGGCAAAATTCCCATTGACTTCAATAGAGTCAAGATTTTGCCCCTGGTGCTTATCTAAGGCTTAGTCCATTTAGGGCTTTGAAGATATCTGAGGCCATCATCTCCCTGTAGCAGCTGCGTTCACTGGTGACATTATGGCTTATGTAGCCCAGGCTAGGGCACACTCAGTGACATACCCTTGGCTGTGGTATTCCCTACCACTGGAGGTGCGACTGAGCCCAAGCTATGCAACCTTCATACAAGACTCCTCTATCTTGGCAGGTATTTGCATAACAGCAAAGTTGTTGAATGGCCCTGGCAAGTGGCTATGGTGTCAATCTCCTAGATACGGCTTTTCATGAATAAGTGGCTTAAAACTGAGAGTAGAGGGAGAAATAATTTCTTCTCTTGAACTAATTTGATATAATTCTAAATGTAATGGTGCTTGGGGGATGGGAGCCTTCAAAACAAATACAGTAATGACTCTATTATTAAAATTGCATGGAGTACAACAGGTTTAAAATGGAGCATAAATTCTTGTTTTTCTCTAAAAGTAGCTGGCTTATCTGTGTGAAATTTTGCATAGTGCTAGTTCTTATGTCCTTTGAATTTTCTATGCTCTTCAGCTGTCACTTGTCTAGTGCAGAGCACTCTATCTCTCTCCCTCATGACGGGGTTTTTTAAAGCTGCAGTTTCTTGCCTACACTGTGATATTCCCAGCAAGCCAGACTACCTAAACAGGCAAGTGTCTACACTTTGCTTTCTTTCCAAAAGCTATGAACAGCTGTTATATTACCACACAACCCTTTATAAGCAAAAATATATGTTGTTAAGGTAAAAGCATTGCAGAGAAAACATATAAAAACAATAATTCCTGTATGCATGCTAAAAGCACCTATCAATCTTTTGGGGCCTCGGTAGGCCAAAGTCATTCCAACTTTTCCCAGGAAGGATTGGGTCCTCCTTGGACAAAAGATCCTGTCCATTTGCTGGATCAGAAAGAAGGCCCTGAGTCAGTTTAAACTCAGGCTGTTTATCCAGAAGTTCTTGCCATGTCTGTTGGTCTCTGGAGAATCCAATTTGAACTAGTTTATGTGAGTTCTTCCTGTGGTTCTTCTCTGGAGATGTTACAACCAGCGTGGATTTGCCTAATCACCTCCCACTTTTCTTAGTGTCTGAAGGAACTGTGGTCACCCTTCGCCATGGAATTACATATAATCCCTGGCCCACAATGCTACATAACCTTTGCATTTAATACAATAGACTGCAAAGATACTTAAACTTAATTTAATATTTTTTTTCAAGGCTATTGAAGGAAATTGTCATATCACTCACAGGAGTATCCTGACTAGCTTAGGTGCAACATGTAGGATTTTTAATGAAGGGAAAAAAATGGATTTGGAATAATTTTGAGCTGCTATCAGTCATAGTTGAAAGTTTATGTTCCAGCAGTTTCCAACAGATAAAATATTTGTTGAACAAAGTCTTCTCCATCAGCAGCAACACATTTCTGTCAGATTTTATACTACAATTCAGCAGTTGGGCACTTACGGGTTTACAGGTGGTAGCTACACTTATACACTCTCACAGATCCAGCCCTCTTACTTAACCTTCTACTCTCCACATAAGCATTAAAAATAAAACTCTAGTAAATTAACATACAGAAAGCTTAGTTGTGAAGCAGTTAGGGTTTTTGCACCTCTAGCAAACCCACAAAGGCAAGGAAATTAAAATGAAACACCTACCAGTACATACCCTCTTCTTTTCCACCCACAGGCCCATTCTTTAACATCACAACTGCCATATACCATGCACTGCAAAACTACCCCTTCCCAACACAACACATCACTACTCCAAAAAACCACAACTAATAATATTAGGAGAAGGTGTTTTGGTAAAGGATTTTGCCTGCAGAAGGGCAGGTTGCAGTGCGTGGTCTATGATGTACAGAAGTTGTGATATTGTTAAGGTGTGTGCTTCTGGCTGCAGGAATAGAAGGCTTGTACTGCTAGATAGTTTCCCTTTTCATTTCCTTGCTTTTGTGGGTTTGCTTCAGGTATCTTATATGTATAGCAACCCTGACTTCTTCACAACAAACTTTTCATGTATTAATAACAACACTGGGCCAGGTTCATTTACAAACTAATTTATAAACTCGTTCAAAATTTATGAATGCCACATTTTCAGATAGACAGAGTTTACTCATTATGGGTCTGGGCCAAACACACTGAAATGAATGGCTACCTTTCCACTGAATTCAGTGGGTTTTAGACCAGGTCTTTTGAGCCAAACTCTGCAATCCTCAATCAAACAAAATTCTTATTGACTTCAGTGAGTTAATCGAAGTAAGCTCTTTTGGGTGATTTTACTGAATTGAGGGTGGATGACTTTATTTTGTTAAAAAATTACAAATATATCACAATCTCTCCTTCCCTTTCCTCTGCTTTCCCCTTCTCCAAAATGGCAACATAAATTCTTATATTTAAATGAAATCATTCCCAAAGACTTTCTAAAAGTAGCATTTTCCTTGCAATGCAAACATGAAGATTTCAAACTAGGTGCACTTTAGGAGTAAATATGAAGACATGGTATATGTGCAATTTAAAATCAAATCCAATTTACCCAGAGGTCAAAGGTAATAGTAAAATGATCAGATAGAGGAGAAAAGAGATGAATCTATCATGCCTCCTGGCTGGAGTTCTTCATACAGTATGTAAGCTCTAGGGGTAAACAAAAAGAAAGACTTTCAGAGAACAACATGAGGCATCCACCAGGCTACAGAATCAGTGAAATAATTCCATACTCTGTAGTTGCTGTTAAAGATGGGATGTATTTTTGAACTCTCTGGTTTCATTTTTTTTAAAGTTAACATAATACAATGATCTCCTTTGTCTTTTCATGAACTATCACTGTCTGCTCTGCTTCAAAGTTTCAAAAGCTGTTCTCAGTTTTCACTGACCAGGTATAATCAGGGCACCGTACACTCAATACAGCACTTTAATTACACTTTCCAGAGATAGAGGTATTGCATGGATAACATGCATTTGAAGGAAGAAATTCTCTTTTCATGCCTGGCAACCATTACTAATCTGTAAAACCTTGTTTTAAATTCTGAACTCAGGAGCTGAGGTTTCCTGATGCATAAATGTAAAATGCATTAGCGTTTACAGTGGTAGCTTCCAGACCTGCTGTGGTCAAGGAGTGAATTAAATGTGAAAAAGCCCCACTAGTGATACTAAGTTTTAGCAATGAGACACAGTAGGGTGTGGGCTTATTGTATGGTAATTATTTCCACAGACTTATAGTAAAGTGAATAAGACATGAGGTGAAAGCCAAACGCTGAATGAGATCAGATCTGTACTGTAACATGTAAGTAAACATAACTTGCGGATAAAGAACCAAACAACCCAATGACCCCCCCAAACAAAACAAAACACAACGCCCACCCCCAAAATAAGAAACTCCTCCTACCTCATGAGATCTGAGAAATGCAAGAATCTCCATATGTACAAAGAACTGACTCCTGTTTGTTCCCACCACAACTCTCCAAGCTAGAGGGTAACTTGTTAGGTACAAGTCCACATTACTGCTTTGTAAATCAAATTCCATTCTGCCTTTCAATATCCAAAATTCCCATTTCCCTTTAATCTAGATTAGGTAAATATTAACTGTTGATTATGAATAACTATGGGCCTGTCATGGAAGCCAATGACTTCACTGTTTAGATGATGCCCTATATGAATAGTAATAGTACACTAGCTAAGATAAAATTACTAAGTATATAAATCCTTAATCTTAAAGGCATGAGGTGATTTCCAACTGTGGCTAATAAAATATTTCCAGATATTGCAAAGTTATATCTGTTATGGGGACTTTTACTGTCCCCTGAAGCACTCAGCATTGGCCACAGTCACAAACAAGCTATGGATCTAGGTGGAATACACCTCTACCCCGATATAACGCGACCCGATATAACACGAATTAGGATATAACGTGGTAAAGCAGTGCTCCGCGGGGGGAAGGGGGAGGTGCTGCACGCTCCAGCAGATCAAAGCAAGTTTGATATAACGTGGTTTCACCTATAACACGGTAAGATTTTTCGGCTCCCGAGGACAGCATTATATCGGGGTAGAGGTGTATTTGGGTCAAATCATGATTCCACTAAAGTCACTCCTAAAACTTCAACTGATTTCAAGGCCACCAGGAATTGGTCCTTGGTCTGTTCTGGTAGGACAGATTCTATATTCCTAGACTCCTAGTCATTCTACTAAAATAACACAGGTAGTGTGTACAAAAGCATACTGGCATTACTGTTACATCATCTTCCCTTCCACTACCTGTTGCATTTTGTCATCAACCAAGATTTTAATCTCTCTGGGGCAGGGAGCATGTCTTCCTATTTGTTTGTACAGTGCCTACCACAATGGGGCCTCAGTCCCAAACTGAAACCTATATGTGCTACCATAATAGAAATACAAAGCAATAGTAATAACAACATCACCAGGAATAATCACAGATATGTTTCCCTTCATGAAATAAATTCTATAGAATTAGACACCAGGGTTCAAGCTCCTATAAAATATATTATTCTCTTTCAAATGAGACATGATGGTTAAAAATAACCAATAGAAATTGTGTATGGATAGGGCAGGTTGGAGAAACTTGTTGAAACCAAATTCCATCAGAATATGAGGTTCCATCAAAATTTAAACATTTCCCAAAATTTGGTTGATTTTACTGGAATTTTGTTTCAGAACAAAATGGGGAAGGGGAGGGAGGAAGGCCTTTTTTGACATTATTGTAACAAAATATTTGCATTATTCATTTTGGAATGACTTCTCATTTCAAATTCTTTTTCATTTTGTATTATAATATAGAAATGGTTATAATGTAATACAAAATGTAAATAAGTCAAAATTGAAACAAAATATTTCAATCAACCCCAAATCATTATTATTCTTAATTTCACTTCATGGAGAATCTAAAAAATAAAATCATTCTCATTCAGAACAAAACCAAATTTTGAAATCTTGAAATCCTTTCCCAACCGTTATTTCCCTCCTCCACAGAGCTCCAGTGCCTATTGAGCTTCAGCCCATTGAGTGTAAAGAAAATGTTTGTGGAGATATATCATGTAGCTGAAAACTAAATGATAAATCCATTAGAGGATACGTTGTGCTTTACAGTTCCCTTTTTATCATAAAGTGAGTTGCTGAAAAGGCCTGGCGGACAATGGACCAAAATATTTAGATTGTTTCAAAAGTGCTGATGAGTCCTGTTTAAGACTCTGAACAAAGATTGAGCCCAATGAGATACAATGAGAAATAAACAATTTAATTCTCCTTTACATTGGTATGAATCCAGAGTAACTCCCTTGAAATCTCTGGAGTTACACTCATGAAAATCTGGTATAAGAGAGACCCATGGCTAGGGTATGTCCTAAAATAGCAGGCTGAGGGCAATAAACACATCCAAAAAGCAAAATACAGAAATAAATAAAACGAATTAAAATGTAATGGGAAACATACAGTCAATATGACATCAGATTGCTCTTGTGATGACTGGAATTGCTAATTCATAACATTTGTGCCTGAACAGAATGGAAATCCTCTGATTTACAAAATCATTCTTTAAAATGCATCCCTGATTATTTTAAAATCCATTTTATTCTGATTCCACTTTATTTATTACTGAGTAGCAAGCAGATGGAGCAATTTTTCCTTGAAGCAGTTTGAAAGAGACACATTGCTATTCCACATACTGCTACTCCACTGATTTATAGCTGCCATGACATAGGAAGCATCCCCAGATCCGCTTGTGTTGTTCCATTCAATAAAATGTGAAAATGGTTTCAATAAGATCTCACTTTTATGACATAGCTTCTAAATTAACACATTACAAAGTGAAATATTATCTTGGCAAAATCATTAACATATACTCAAATTTAAATGCAGTGATATTGCAGTTTTACAGAGGCTATGCATTTGAGACTTTCTCACAGTATCTTTAAATATGATCTAACCCAAGAGAGGATGAGAGATTAAATGTCCATTTAAACAAAGGCGATTTCATAGTGCCAAAGGAAAAAAAATCATATCTTTAATCATATGAGTATTTGGAGAGAGTCTCAGCAGTGCTATTTAGAGATTATTATGTGGGCCCATTTTTACCTAAGATGACACTTACTATTGAATTTTCAGGCTGCCACCTCAAAATTTAAAGGATTCTGACACAATAATAATGCATAACTTTTATATAGCAGTTTAGACATTCAAAGCACTGTACAGGCATTAACTCGTTAATCCTGACAAGCCGCCTATGGGGAAGGTTGATAGGATGAGGAAACTGAGGAAGAAAGGTGAAGTCTTAGTTCATACAATGATGCAGTGGCAGAGTGAAGATTCAAATTCAGGAAATTCTGACTCCCATTTCTGGTGAAACTGGGCATGATAGGTTCCTTTGAGATTCCAGATTGGAAATGTTGTATGTTTGAAATACAAATTTCAATTTTTTTATGATGCAAATGTTGCTACTCCTGGAAAAATACCTGTGAAGGCAAAAACATCTGAAACAAAATGGGAATCATTTGAAGTGAAATCTTAAGAAAAAATGTTCACCAGGTTTGCACAGCTCTCACAATTCTACAACCTAAAATTCCTCTGGCCATTTCAAATGGATAAGGTATTTTTTTATACCCTGTCCTAAATCTATTTGTAGCATTATAGTCTATTGTTACACAGCTGCTAGCTGGTATTTCAATGTTGAATAAAATAACTCTTTTAACTAGAGGAGTAAATTGCTTTGAGATCCTTGAACCTAAGATCCCAGTCTGGCTTATATGGTTATAAGGCCGTCTACCATCTTGACAAATGAAAGGAGACGCCACAAATTCAGTCAGTGAGTGCTGCTTAGCAATGGTACGGGGAAAAGAGCCAGATGCATGAGCAGCAAATCTTCCCACAATGGCTACAGGTCCACTCGCCAGATGGAAGTTGAAGCATACTCTGCTTCCTGGCTCGCTTGCAGGCCTCAGCGTGGGCTCTCCGTGGTGACTGCACCAGTCTTAACCCTGCTTCTCCAAACTGAGTGATTGTGGGCAGGATTTTCCCAGTTGTCAGTGGGAATCCTGAATTTCTTGAGGCCTTGCTTAACCTTGTCGCTGTATCAGAGCTCTGGCATTTCTCTGCCTCACTTGAGTGGTTCTTAAGTTGGCCATAGAACACAGCCTTCAGCAGATGATCTTGAGGCATGTGCTACATGTGTCCCAACCAGCGAAGCCTGTGAACGTCCAATGTAGTGTGCATAGACTGTAGGCCGGTTCTCTCAAGGATCTTATTATTGGTGATCCATTGGTCCCAAGTGACTCCAAGGATTTTTGTAAAACAGCAGCGGTGGGAATTGTTCAATCTCTGCTCCTGCTTGGTGTATGTAACTCAGCTTTCACCACCGTAAAGGAGGGTACTAAAGACACAAGCCTGATAAACAGACACTTTTGTGTTGAGGGTTAGCAGCTTGTTGTTCCAAACTCGTGAGATAAGTTTGCCAAAAATAACAGAAGCTTTGCAGATTCTAGCATCAGGTTCCCTATCAAGATTAAGTGAGCTGGTAAGAATTGAGCTGAGATAGCAGAAGTGGTCCACATTGTCCAGAGCTTCATTATTGACATAGATTATTTAGGTAGAATCTTGGTATCTTGTGACATGACAACTGTTTTCTTGATACTGACATGGCAGAGGTAGGCTCCCAGTCTGGCACCATTGAAGTAAATTGGAGTTTTAGTATTGATTTTAATGGTATTGAGTCAGGCATTATAATGATGATGGAAATTGCAAAGAATAGGAAAAAATCATATGGAAAATATTTGGGATATCATCACTGCACACAAAAGGGGCCATCTAGTTGAGCAAATATTCTCCTTTATAATTGCATAAATATCATACATGGTAGTAACAGTGAGTTGCTCAACAGATCTTGAAGATCACAGGCAAATCTATTTAGACCATCTGAAAAGTATTGATGATGAGTCCTAGATGAGAAGCTGAACAAAGACAGAGAAAAAGGAGATTAAGTGGATGTTAGATAAAATGAGAAATAGCACTGGGGAGTGGATGGGAGAAAATAGACAGGGTGAAGATGAGGGAATGGGTCCTGAAAGGGAAATGTTTTTGTCCAGATCTGTGAAAATGGAAGCACAGACTGTACCAAAATGTGTTACTGCCTATAATCAGTACATGCTCTCCTGCCAATCCCATCTAATTTGCAATGAGAGGGGTTAAGAGAAGATGACAGCTGTGCACAGTATATCAGCACGTGCGAGAGAGACTTTGCAGTATATTTTGTCAGACTGCAGTGTGGCACTGGCATTGATCCAGATGTATAAAAAGTACTGGCTAAAGTTGATAAGAAAGGGTAAATTAAATAACACAAGGTAGAGGAAGGAACAGGACAGTAACTGGCCCTATAATCTGATAGATTGATATATATAGAGAGATAGGGTTTATATTATTATTATATGTATTGAGGTAGAGCATCCAATGCCTAGAGCTTCCAGTGATTGAGGCCTTATTATGGTAGACACTGTACAGACACATACAACAAAAATATGGTCTCTACCCCAAAAGAGTTATAAAAACGAGATGCGCACATACAAGGTGTAAGAAAAATGTGCACTAAAGTAAGGATTATTATTTCTTCTATGTAGAGGTTTGTGGAAAATGAACAACTATAATACCAAAAAAGGTACTGGTTGGAAATTACGATGGGAGTGTGTCTGGGCGGAGGACAGGGTGAAGCAGAAAGAAAATATAAGCTCAAAAGAACCAATAATGATTGGATAAAAATGTAGCATTTATAAAGTATTAGTTGGGAGGAAAATAGAAATTCAAGGTACACTTGCAGGTCCAGATCCTGCATTACTGGCATCAGCACCATTGAATTCAGTAGGGGCAGGTATGAACCCTGAATGGGTTAAGTAAAAAAAGAGACTAAAACAAAAGAATCTGCAGGAGATATTGGTATGATATATTCAGTTTCCTCATTCACTTTCAATTTTTGGACCCACTGGAAACTGCATCAATAGATGTCTCCTAAGCAAGTTGAGATTTTAGCGCAGGGGTGGGCAAACTTTTTGGCCTGAGGGCCACATCGGGGTATGGAAATTATATGGCGGGCCATGAATGCTCATGAAATTGGGGGTTGGGGTGCAGGAGGGGGTGAGGGTTCCAGCTGGGGGTGTGGGCTCTGGGGTGGGGCTGGGGATGAGGGGTTGGGGGTGCAGGAGGATGCTCCAGGCTGGGGTCCTGAGGGCGGGAGTGGGATCAGGGCTGGGGCAAGGGGTTGGGGCACGTGAAGCAGTCAGGGGTGCAGGCTTCAGGCGGCGCTTACCTCAAGCAGCTCCCAGAAGCAGTGGCATGTCCCCCCTCCAGCTTCTAAGCGGAGTGCGGCTAGGCAGCTCTGTGCACTGCCCAATCTGCAGGCATCATCCCTGTAGCTCCCAGTGGCCGCGGTTCCCAGCCAATGGGAGCTGCGGGGTGGTGCAGGAGAAGCATGTGGAGCCCCCTGGCTGCCCCTATGTGTAGGAGCTGGAGGGGGGGCATGCTGCTGCTTCCAGGAGCCACTCGGAGTGGGGCAAACCCCCGACCCTGCTCCCCGGCGGGAGCTCAAGGACCGGATTAAAGCATCTGGAGGGCTGGATGTGGCCCCCGGGCCGTAGTTTTCCCACCCCTGGTTTAGTGTCATCTGGCATAAACTGACAAAACTCACTGACTTGCAAGCCCACTAAAAAGTCCATAACCTGGAGTTTCAAACTAGTTCTTAAATTATTCTTGCAGCTGCTTAGCCTCATCTCTGCTGGTCCACACTCTGCTGAATGAGCAGTGCCTCTCATCAATCTAGCACACAGGAAAGACTATATCTAGAAGCGCAGACTTGCTCAGTAGGTGCGTGACCAGGAGGATGGTGGCAGTCAATTTCAAATAGGATTCAAAAATGGTTCTATAACTTGCTTCTGCAGGCTGTTCAGTGAGACAGATGGAGAATGGAGGGGAGATGCAAGGACAAAAAGAGTGAGGATTCAAGGATAGTAGGGTAAAGAAGAGTATAGCAGAAAGTAAGAAATAGGGGAATGGGAAATGAGGAAGAAGAGATATAGGGAAGAAGAAAGCTCATGAAAGATTCTCAGAATAGCTGAAAATACCCGATAGTTTACTTTTCATTTCTGATAATCCTCAGAAGGGAACTATATCATCTCCAATACATCTACTAGGAGCTGTATTATTTAAGTACAATGCCTGTACTCTTCAAAACACAGAGGAAGACATAGTTCCTGCCGAGAGGAGATTACAATAGAAACTGGACAGACAAAACAGTTAATACATCAAACACATCAGGCAAGGGCAACTGGTCTTTAGGAACTGATAGAATGAAGTCTTGTCAATAATGTTTTAGCTGTCAGACAGTGTAGACACTCCGTGATATGCAGAGTGCAGCTGCTGTAGTGCTGGATACAGCACTTGCTGCTGTTGGTTTCAGTGGATGTGGTACACCCAGCCACCATCGGATGACTCCAGGCCCCCACTGAAGTTCCTGAAGAACACTGGCATTGAGCAGCAGGGTGAGCAGGCACAGAGCAGGAAATACAGGCCTCTGAAGTTTATACAAATTACTGTGTGGTTTCAGCATAGAATTGGGAGACAGGAGATGTGTGTTTCATTCCTGACATGGTCACAGACTCACTGGGTGAAGTTGAGCAAGTCATTTAGTGTAAAATTTTCAACAGTTTTCCCTCGAAGTCCCTCTCACCCAATTGCTCTTTAAAGACAAATCCCCCATAATTATATATTTAAGCATTCATATTAATAGTATAATATAATCTGAACAACAATGTGAACTTGGAAGGATACAATTTCATTCTTTTCCAATGCATTATTTTGCTCACTTACACCACTGTAAATCTAGCAGAACTCCACTGAAGTGAAACAAATTATTCCGGATTGACAAAAATGTGAGAATACCCTGTGGTCCCTTTTTCTATCAAATATTCCTTTAACAAGATTGTTTCCTGCTGCAATTTTTTCTTGTAATCATATGATTTGCGCAGTACATTGCTGTAAACTGGTGGTTGGCAGATTTATGAAATTTAACCAGGTCTGATCATCATTCATAAGTTATTTACATTAATAATCAGTCATTTAATTAGATGTCTGTGTTGCTACATTTTCTTTATTATTTAATTATTTTAGTATGAATTTATTGAAAACGTTTCTGTGCTAGTGTCATTCTGTATGGACTGATTACAGTTAGTTTACCTTCATGTCAGTTTGTTGTTTGTGTGCTTTATTGAATGGATTTATATTACATTGGGAACGTCAGAGTCTGATGCACAGGCCACTGAAGTCAATGGGAATCTTTCCACTGATTTCAAAGGGCTTTGGATCAGGCCCATTAACTGTGTATTGTAACATCTTTATATAGCACATACTAATAATGGGATGTTAGTCAATAAAAAAGCTGCATTTAGTATCATGTACTGGACAAATCCATAGCAGCAATGTGTTTCTAGCTGGTGAACTGCAATGTTGTCTGAATATTCTAGTTAGAGTTTGATAAACTTTGCTCTTCTGTTGTTTCAAGGTCAGGGAAGGATGATGTTAAAACCCCCACATCATCAAGGAAAAATACTAATCAAATTGTGCCTAAGATGATCAAAATTAACCTTGATTTGAATATGTAAACAAATGTAACATTTGGTAATTTAAAACTGCCCTTGTCTCAGGTCACAGGAGGCAGGGATGAAACCGCTTATGTGCCAAGTCTTTTTATTGCTTAAAAATTTATTCTTAAGGTTTTTACACATGAATAAGTGCTAAATAATAATAATAAGCAGAGACTGAAACAAACTACTGCTATCTGAAGGGTGTCAACACAGTCAAGATAAAGAACTGGGAGTTCTTCAAGTGAGTCGAGGTGTGACAAAATCTGCACTGATGAATGCTGACATCCTGAATAAAATCACTACATGACTTCACGTAGGTCAAGAAACTACATTGTTTCCCTGAGCCACAATGACAGCAGGGTGACAGAGATTAATAGCTTTGTATTGACTGAGCAACTTCCAGTTCCTTATCTTTGTCAAGTCAAGGCTCTGTCCAAGAGCTGAAAGTGTTATTAGACTTATAATTGCAAAGGCATTTAAAGGGTTTCCCCTTAAGGGACTATGAAATCCAATAAACCTTTCATAAAACCTCAAGCATTCAAGTGCAAAACCCTTGTCTCAGACAGGCACGCTTGCAGCCATAGCTGGGGAAACCTTGAAGCCTCATACATTGAATAATGTTTGATTTATGAAGTTGGTTTTGAATTTGGATCAGTTGTTTTATTAAAAATATATGAAAGAATGTTTTAAATATGAGTGAGCTGTGTTCACTTCTGTCTTGATCAAGTGCTCTGTGTGTCTGAGCTGGAGGTCTTTCTTTACCTGTCACTTAGATTCATGATGGCTCACGAATACTGAATCTGTATTGCTAATTTAAGGAGTTTAATTCAATTTGGACAAGATTAAATCTCAATTCTTCACTGAAGTTTCAAAATAAAAGTTTTAAGATCAGGCTGGGGTTTTTATAATGTCTGATTTGTAAGGAAACAGCTGCACTGTAAATGGAAGAATTCAACATTTAAAAACAACTGATTTTATATTTATCTCAACTGCCTGTTTAGGGCCTAACACAATGGGGCCTCATTCTTGGTTCATCCTTAAGCACCATGTAATAAACTTGATTAATAATAGTAATATTAAGTTGATGGAAAGACTCCCATTGACTTCAGTGTTCATTGGATCAGTCCCTTCATGTATGAGGCTTTGACGTTGTTAGGAAATTCTTTGCAAAATACCTTTGGTAGCCTGTCAGCTATTGGGCCAGATTCTCTGTTGCCCTGCACTGTGTGTACTCATGTACACCAGTGAAAAGTGAGGGTAAGATGGTGACAAATCAGAACGGTAATACACATTGCATTCACTTTGTAGCAGTGTGAATTTTGTCGTGTGGTGAAGAGCAATGGAGAACCTGTCTCATTATGTTTAAAAAGGGGAAAGTGTAATAACCTGGTTTCAAGTGTTCTCAATGTATTAAGATTAGGGCTGAAAACAAGAATTCCATGTTGGGGGGAAATTTTGATGTTTCAAAATTTGTTTTCATCCTGCATCAGAAACAAAACGAGAGCTTTAGATTATAAATTTGGGGGGGGGGGGAGAAACAACAAAACAAAAACAGAAGAAACCAAGACTTGCACCCCAGAAAAGACAATAGGTTAAAGCACTCAGCTAGGGGGCCCAGATGTCAGACCAGGGACTTGAACCTAGATTTTCTAGCTCCTCACAGGCATGCACTAACCATTGGGCTATAGAGTTACTCTATGTCACCTTGGCCCAATTAATATTTTATTTATTCAAAGTGAAACAGCTTCAACAGAAAAGATTGGGAGAGAGCCAAAGAGAGACTGACTCTATAGCCCAGTGATTCAGCTACTCCCCAAGGCTGTAAGAGACCCAGGTTTAACTGCGTGTTCCCTACTAGGCACAGGGACTTGAACATAGATTTCCCAGATCCCAGGTGAGTGCTGTAACATTATACGTAAAAAACAAAACAAAACAAAACAAAACATTTCACTGAAAAATCACCAACCAGCTCTAGTTAAAAGTCATTTTGTAAATTCCTAACTTTTTCAATTTTTTTAGCTAAGCCACCATTAACAAATAAACAACCAGGAATAATTCAAAATTGTGAGCATCATATTAATGAAGAAGTTAAGTAGCCATAAAACATTCAGGACACATGCAGGAGTACTGTAGCCTACTGGGTCATCAGCAGTATGGTTTCCTCTCCAGGTACTGACCTGACCCAATGTCTTATGTATTATTTGTATTACTGTAGCATCCTTGAGGAGGGCTCTTATGCTAGATGTTGTAAAAATACGTAACCGGGCATTGCTTGAGAGATGGCACATAATCACAGCAGACAGTGGTGTACCTGCACCTTTCTAAAAGAGCTCCCAGAAATAAAAGTCAATACTTCCCTTTAAAGAGTATATGAAAATTTTGCAAGTGTATGCACTGTATGGCTCCGGGGCCTCTAATGTGGCTCAGGCAATGTTTGGCTGATGACTAAGTTACACTTTTTCCCTCTTTAAAAAGCTATTAAGTATCAGATACAGGGCTACCCCAACACAAACTGCCCAGAACAAGCTTCTCTCCTCCATGCGACAGATCGGGAATGCTGCACTTCCCTACCTTTAGATGATTCTATCTTCAGACTGACAAACTATAGCCATTGTATTTCCTTACATGACCAAAGAAGAGGATTCAGAGGGACACCTCTTTCACTGTCAGAAAAAGCTCAGCAGCACTTATTAGCATACGTGCACAAAACCATACATCAAGTTGTCCTGCAGACCACAGCAAAAGAGGATTACATAGAAATTCCAAAGCCCCACAGAACTTACTTCCATCTCCTTGCTCCAGTTATTACATGCAGCAAGAGATACATACCATGCTATACCATCTCCCACAGATATAAACCATTTATGACAGATATGGCAATTTCCTGAAATATCCTTGAAAGAGTTTATTGTATTACGTTTATGAATTATTGTGGGCTGGGATTGTATGTAACCTCTCTAGAGGGCAGATATGAGAGATGTGGGCTGGGAATTCAAAAGACTATATTGAAAATTTGCCAGACAAGTAGGGACTTTGGGGACAATAAATGTTAAGTGGCTTTCCTGGGAATCCCTAGGGAGAAGTTAATGCAATTTCCCCAACACTGGTTATGCAAAAACCCAGCCTTTCAAAGCTATGCCCTGGGGAAAGGGTCATTGTCTGCTGATTACCTGTTACAGAAGGCTAGGATCAAAGGCCCAACCTGTACAAAGAAATGGCTGACCTGCCCATCTGTTGTTCTGGTTCTGGATCTAAGATGGATGAACTTGTGACCATGGGGACAAAAACTGTTGTGGGTTTTGAAGGACTAAAACCTACCAGAGCCCTAGGTTGGAGTTGGGGATGACCTCTGATTTTTACGATGTGTGTAGTTTCTTTTATTGTTGTAATATGTTTCCTTTGTAATGTTTTTACCTTAAGAATAAACGTTCTTACTTAGAAGGAGCTGTGTGTAACTCATAACTGCCAGCAATATGTTGGTCATAGACATTGGAGAGAAAGCAAAACACAGGTGCTGGCCTGTAGGCAGTCTGGCTTACTAGGGATATCACAGTGTAAGGTTGGGAGCTGTGCACCTTAAAATCTCAATCAGGATTGAGTGAGACACAGGTTGCCACCCAAGAGAGATGACGGGTAGGAACCAGAAGCCTTAAGTGAATGCCTTTGGTGGACCACAGAGAGGAAATACAGGTGCAATTGCCTTGAAACTGTGACACTGTCCTCTAGAACATGGACCAGAGGGCATACCTGGTCTATTATTCTACCCAAGAGGAAAGGAAATTAATGTCCTGTGTTCAAGTTAAATAGAAAATGCATTGTGTAATGTTCTGAGAATAGAGTCCTTGGTATCTGTTACCTTGGTGATCAAGGTACCATATGCTACATCCATACTTCTTGGAACTTTAAGAAGCTTATCTGCATGCCCAAGTCTTACAGTACTTTCACATCAACACTTTCTTCACTTAGAGATAATAAACGAATACCATCAATTTCAATCCCTGACTTTTGTCCTATTTACAGTATTAAGAACCTCCATCAAAATCAGGGTAGTATTGTCAGCTGTTGTGAAGTGAAGAGTTTTGTCTATATCTGTAGACTGGCTAGACGGAGACAACTCACACTGTCAGCTGGAGCTGCAATCCTAGTTCTCTGCTGTCTCATCCTTCCTTGAACTAGATTGCTTGGTAGAGTAAACAGAGAGAAGCAGCAGCTTCAGCCTCCATAAATGACAGTCCGACGTAGGAGCAAAATGCAATATCAGATGGAACTGTGGTCTTCCTTACATAGGGAAGCTTCCAAAAGTTTCAGAGTCAGAAAGATTCTCTACATTATCTTAACTAAATCAGTTTGGAAGTGTTTGCAGGTATGGTACATGGCTCTAGGACAGCTTGTTTCAGAGCGGCACCCGGCTAACTTCCATAGGAGACTGCTGCAATTGTTCCAAATTGCCCAATAGAAAACAGACTCAGGGGTTACCACAGAAAGTTTTCAGGGTATTTGCCTTTAAATACTTTTGGTTTCTTTATTTTTTATTTTTTAAAGCACATTAAGCATTTCTCTTTATCCTTCTCCAATGTCCAAGGACTGCTGAAATTCAGTCATTTTCACTGTTGAGCCATTGGATGACTCAGAGAAGAAAATAAGAATATAAAGAGATGGGACGGTATTTGATATACCTTAATTTGTCAATGAGCTAGTGTGTTCATTAGTTACAGCCCTACTAGACTTGAACTTTAGACAAACAAAATAGTGAACTTCCAAATGTCTAACGTATTTTTAGATTTTCGAATTTTCTAGATTTTGTTTTTTTTTCCTGGGAGCCTTCCAGCAATTACTATCTAATTCAGATGAGCAAATCATATTAGTTCCTTTGTTTTATGGGAGATGAACTCTGGTTTATGCAGTCAATAGGCTCAGGTCTATTTAGAAGTATCTCTTTTGAGAATTGTTTTCTGTGTTTTAATTTTTACATAATTTGATATAACTTTAAAGAGGGAAATCTTTTTTCATTTCATTATATTTATTGGCTGTTGTTTGTTGAGAAATTATAACTATTTAAAGATTGTTTCACCCAGCTCACAGATACTTTGGGTATTTTGTCTTTCGAGCCTACTTCTAAAGTTGGGAGCACCAGAATTGTCAGAATTGCTTAAAATGCTATCAATAAATGACATCATAGCATCAGACAGCATTGACTAGACAATGCTTTCAGTCATTGTAAATGCAGTGGACTCTAATGCAGCATACCATGGTGTAGATAGTGTTACAGATCAGCAGGTAACACTCCAGAAACCAGGAGATATATGGATATTGTGAAACTCTAGACTGAGTTTTAAAGTTAGTTAGGGAAAACTGCTGGGATGGACAATTGGGGATTTTACTTTGGCTATAGAAACGTGATGAGTTTGCCTGCAGCAGTGAGTGAACTGGGTATTCAGCCCCTGAAGTAACTGACAGACACTCTGGAGCCAGGACTGCATTTACTTTAGCCTTTTTAGAGCATCATTTCTGTCCCTAATCTCTGCCCAGACAACTCACCTGCTTTTGGAGAGTGGAAGATTCTTATATACATTTGATAAGGGCAGCCATGGAGGCTAAAAGCTATATTAAATCTCTGGAGAAAAGTAAAGTATTTTCCACCTCATCTTCTTTAGTATTAATCAGTGACATCAGTGCTGCTTCTTCCACTGCCAAGCACATTGTAGAAGTATGCATAAACTAAAATATACATTATTTACAATGATAGTAATATGATCGTTTGCAATACACAAATAGCTTCTCTACTAGATGCATCTTCTTTTGTGTCTTCCTAATGCTCACTAATGTAGGAATTCCCTCTTAGAGTAACATTTTTCCCAGCATGCCTTTCTGTAGCTGGCCCTTTAAATTTGGCAGAGTCAGGCAGCTTTAGCACTAAAGTAGCCATTTTATAACTGGCTGTTGCTTGCTGCCTCTCCCTCTCTTCTAGCTGGTAAGTATTAACTTCTGTTATGTTCCCCCCCTTTTTTCCCTGAGGAAATTGGATATTCTCACACCACCACTTCAGTCAGTCATAGTCCAGAATGATTTACAAAGCTATGTTATATGAATGGTTTGTGAGCTAGATATACCCTGCAGCCTATCACTTTCATGCAGTAGTGGGGGGTCTGTGTCCTGTGAATTCCTTTTAAACAGAGTTTTAGGTGCACAGCATAGCCTCTCCGAGACCGCAGTCATAGGCAGAATGTAAGAAGAGGGATGGAACAGACCCTGAAGTATAAGTGCCCTAAACACTGGAAGCAGCACCATACTCACCATGTATCCCACAGGGAAAAACAAGTGGCAAAATAAAGAGCATAGATGGTAACAGAGCAGGAAGTTGGGATTAATATACAGTAACTCCTCACTTAAAGTCATCCCAGTTAATGTTGTTTTGTTGTTACATTGCTGATCAATTAGAGAACATGCTCGTTTAAAGTTGCGCAATGCTCCCTTATAATGTTGTTTGGCAGCCGCCTGCTTTGTCCACCGCTTACAGAAAGAGTAGCCTGTTGGAGCTAGCTGGTGGGGGCTTGGAACCAGGGTGGACCAGCAGCCCCGCTATCAGCTCCCCACTCCCCTAAGTTCCCTGTGCGGCAGCTGCCCAGCAGGCTATCAATTGCTGGCAGTTCAGCTGTCCTTTCCCCCACTGCCATGTGCTGCTCTTGCCCTCTGCCTTGGAGCTGCTGCTCCTGCTTGCTGTGCAGGGAAGGGGTGCTAATGTCAGGGTGTCCCCCTGCTCCTGCCCCCTGCTTACTCCATCTCTGTAGAGCGGGGGGAGGAGGGGAACACAACAGGGCTCAGGACAGAGGGCGCTTGCTAGCAGCAGCTGCTGTCTCAACTTGCTGATCTACTTAAAAAGGCAATGTATTTAGAGTGGCGTCAGCATACTTAAAGGGGCAATGCGCATCTCTCTCTCTCTCTCACACACACACAAAGGGTGTGTGTCTCTGTCTCTGTCTGCCATGCTGTCTCCCCTTCCTCCATTTGTGTTGCCTTGTAGAGTGTGAGGCTACATTAACAACAACGTGTTAACACTTGAAGGCTCAGCCAAGTGCTAGTTTATCATTCAGTACTAAGGCATTCCCTGGGAAATATCCCACCCTCTGACTCCACCATCTCAACCAAGCTTCACAATCATCATTGCTGTGTACAGTATTAAATTGTTTGTTTAAAACTTATACTCTGTGTGTCTGTGTGTCTCTGTGTGTGTCTCTCTCTGTCTGTGTATATATATATATATATAGTCTTTCGTCTTGTGAAAAAAATTTCCCTGGAATCTAACCCCCTCCCCCATTTACATTAATTCTTATGGGGAAATTGGATTTGCTTAACATTGTTTCACTTAAAGTCGCATTTTTCAGGAACATAACTACAACGTTAAGCCAGGAATTACTGTAAACCGGATGAGCTGGTAGCATGTTAGACTAGATGCGGTTTCCTTGGTCTGAAAAAAAAAAAGCTAAACATATAGCGCTAAATTTTCAAAAGTGACTAGTGATTTTTGGTGTCTCAGTTTAAAAAGCAATAAGGCATCATTCAATTATACTAAAAAAAACCTGAATGATACAGTAAATTGGTTATGGGATACAAGGATTTTTAACTCTAGGGCACTAGCTCAAAACTGGCCACGACTGGTGGTGACCAAAAATTGCTACCGTCTCATGGCTGTTCAGTAGCCACTGTGACATGAAGTTGTAGTTCAAATTTAGTTCTGGTGTCCAAGTAACAAAAGCCACCATCAAAAGTGTCACCCTTATTGATAGGATTGAATGGGCATGCTACCTTTTTACTGCCATAAAGAGTTTCTCAAGGTGAGGGTTGACACATGTTAAGGGGTTGGTCTGGGGAACCCACACTGCTACTATATGTACTGCACCCTTTTCAGTAGATAGATGCTGATATTTTCAAAGCTGACTGGGGGATTTAGCTACACAACTTCTATTGAAATTAATGGAGTTTGCACATAGAGAGAGGTCACCCTGAGCTACCCCAGTGGATTCAGTGGAGTTACATTGGGAATAAATTTTGTCCAATGAATACGATTCATGTAAAGGCAAAAGGAATGTCAGGAGATGCAGTATATAGGTGGTGCAGAGCAATTGATTTCCTTTGGTACTGAGTCTGATGGTTGCATCATTGACTTTTGAATGGGAAAGGGAAGACCTTTAAAACCTGAGATTAGTTTTTTTTAAACTATTGAATGAAGTACAGAGTGAGATTTGTTATACAATTGATATATATTTTCAATTGTGAGAGCAATCTCTGTATTAAACATTTGTTTGGTTTTGTTATTTAGGGAACAATTGGCTAAAATGTAGAGTAGTGTCAAGTTAATAGAAGAAAAGTTATTTGAGGTTCTATAGGGAATAATGATTTCGTATATTCCCACACTGGGGGAAAGCCTGTGTGTAGTACTTTAACTTCTTTCTTCCTCTCCCCTTGGGCATTGGACAATCATTCATTTCTAGTTTATTAGGTAGTTATTTACATGCTGTGCTATTCCAAAGAGTACCAGTCATTTTATTCAGATGATAGCAGTTGAAAGGGGATTTGTTTCATTGTTTGGTTAGGGTTTTCATGGGAATACGTTGTTTAACTTTAGGTAAACTAAGCCCAATGAAGGCATGGAGGTAAAAAGTCAGAAAAGCTTTCCATTATTCTAGTAAACAAAGCATAGTGAGGCTGTTGGAGCGAAGCCCACAATTTAAATCAATGGGATTACACCAGGGATGAATTTGCCCCATTCAATTTGTTCACAAAGCTCAGAAACCCAAATTGTACTTAATTTGGCAGGGTTATGTATAGGCAAATGGGAGTTTTGGTGTGTTCATTTGCATATTACTTATTACCACAGTATTACAGTACTCTAGCTCACAGCTCTTACATAACAGTGCTGGTGTTTGAGCCCTGGGAACAAGCTGAAAGGTGAGAACATGTGGATGTGCACAGATCCTTCCTGTTTATTTTTAGATGCGTTAGCATGGCAAGTTAAAAAATGAATTTATCGTGTTGCACATGGAAGTGAAGAAATGTTGCACTGATGTTGTTCACTCTGGCTTTAGTTTCCCCCCCCGCCACAAACTAAGGTTAATTGTTCCAGAACTTTTATACATAGGATATAAAGAGAGAGTAAGAGGTGACTTGGTGTAAACTGTTGAAAGGTTCTTGAGACAATGTACTTTGAATTTCCTTTGGGATATTTTATTCTGGGATGTAAGAACTAGGCGGTGTCTTGGATTTCATACAAGCTGAGCATATTTTTTTAAATTGTCCCTGAATGCACACCATTGCTTTTCAATGCTTTTTAACGCAAAGAAGTCAAATAAAAGCTGTGGTGCCCAGAGAGACTCCTTGCAAAAGAAATAGGTCCTGCAATGTTGTGCAGTTTGCTCATCCTAGTTATGTATGTGCAACAGGCCAAAAAAAAAAAAAAAGCTGAGAGCATGTGACCTACTGATGAGATTACAAAGGAAAATGTGGCAAAGACACCTGTCCAATACATGTGTCAACTAGGGAATCAAGTTCATGAATTACATCTGGTTTCTTAATGTAATTTGATTCTATCAGTGAAAAATTATTTTACTGTGTGGTGAGACCAAGGGATCTCTTGGTGTCAACTGGCAGAGGGCACAGGGTGCATAAAGGTTACAGGGGTCCCCTGGTATCTACATACTAGTTTCCCAAAGAGTGCAATGTAAGGTCTATACTGAAAGCCTGTATCTCAGTGGTCCTCCTAATCACTGCGCGATGTAGGGATGGAAAATATGTAAGGAGTTATATATATATATACACCTCTACCCCGATATAACGCGACCCGATATAACACGAATTCGGATATAATGCGGTAAAGCAGTGCTCCGGGGGGTGGGGGGAGGAGGCTGTGCACTCCAGCAGATCAAAGCAAGTTCGATATAACGCGGTTTCACCTATAACGCGGTAAGATTTTTTGGCTCCCGAGGACAGCATTATATTGGGGTAGAGGTGTACTGAAAATTATGTTCTTAAGCTCTGTGACTTGGGACTGGTTACCAAAAGATGAGGAAACAGGTTTCTTTCAGGCAAGAGATGTTTATCTATCTGTCTGGCTACATCTAAATTGAATATTGTATGGGTGCCCATTTACAGTCTGAGCAAAAATGATAATCAAGTGACTGTAACTTCTCCAGGGAAGATTCTAGACAGAAGAAAACAAGCAGTAGGGGTTATCCTGTTTGCAAGTGAAGACAATGGATTTTTGGACTATAACTGCAGGGACAGAGGCACATTCTGCATCTGTCATCTGATGAGGCAAGAGGACCGTTGTACACTGGAAGGATTCTGGGTGAGTTTTTGTTGTATATGACATGACCATGTCTTCATAGTTAAGTTTAGGCTCTAGAAAGCATGTTACGATTTTATTTCATATGTAGCCATTTGTTTCCAGTTTTTCTACTTGCTTTTTCTCAAGTCTCTGTTCTTTGTTAAATAAACTTCTTGTGTTTTACTATGAACATATCAAATCTCTGTTTGTTGAATGGAGTGATGATCTGAGGTGTAACTGGTAAGATGGTGTGTACTGTTCCTTGGGGATCTGTGTGTTCTGTGAGTGTCCAATGGAACAGAGGCTGGAAACTCCAGGGGATGCTTGGAGTGCTCAGGGGTTGGAGTGTGCCTGTTGCAAAGCCAACTGGCAATTGGTCCACTGGTCAATACATTTTCCATAGACATATTTTGTCACATGGGTACAGTGTCCAATAGCAATCATTCATTTATTTCTGGGATGAACAGTGGAATGTGTTTGGGTAGTAGACATTTTTTAAAAACCTGTTAAGGAGACAGAGAGGAAGGATAATTTGTTAAATGCTGGGAATCAGGAGGCCTGGGCTGTGGTCTCAATTCATCACGGATGTAATGTGTGACTTTGGGAAAGTCATAGAATTTCTCAGTTTCAGTTTTGCTTGTGAAGTAGTGAAGAGTAATTCATAAATATTTGTAAAGTACTTTGTGATGCATGTATGGCAGGTTCTGTAGGGATGCAAAGTTTTGCATTTTTATTATTTTACTTTAAAAACATTTTCCCTGCTTCATTGTGACTAACAAATGAGGTTTGCATGACGTATAGATAATTGGGTGCCCCTTTTGCAAATAGTTCTCAGAGATGCACATCAGAAGTTATAGATGTAGGCTGTACTGTGGGGAAAGGTTTTTAAAGCACTAAATATTTTATTGCTAAGCAGTAGAATGTCAGGGGTCCCTACAATAACAATACATTTTGTCAGTGATGCTGGTACTAAGAATTGTTTATAATGGTCATTTGGCTGCTAGTTGATCAATTATTCAAACGGATGATTTATTTTGTGAATCATTTTGCCGCATCTGGGTGAGATATTTATGCTGTTGGCTGCAGCCCTGCATAGTGTGCCTGTTCCTGCCCTGTTGAAGTCCAGAAGAGCTTTACCATTGACTTCAATGAGCGCAGGATCAAACCTGGTATGAGCAAGTCTTTTTGAGCTGTCTCACGCAGCTCTGATATTCAACATCCCTTCCATTTCTGCTCTGGACCGGTCTTGCTTCCTATATCAAATGTGTTTCAAGAATATACTAAGGAAATCTAAATATTAACACATGCCTGTGACATGAGACTACTAAAGTGATTTGTAGTTATTATCGGGCAGATTCTGCCACCTTTATTCATGGGATTCGTGGTACTGTAAGGTACTACTCAATGCATATCCTACATAAGCAATAAAAGGGTTGCTTTTAAAAAGCCATCCTTTGCCAATAGTTACCATGTAGTGGTAGCACAGAGTACCATAGTTTCCCCCATTCACTTTAGAAGTACGGGCAATAACTGTGCAGTAAGTAACTACGTGGTAAATCTTGGCAAATGTTTAATTATCTGTGGCTTCAACTGTATTTCCGTGAGGATTTGAACCCAGAGGTGAATTAACTAAGTGCACTGAACAAAATGATCAACTTGACTGACTTCTTTTGAAGACTATTGAACTACTAGAAGGGATAGATTCCTGCAGACTCTGCCCAGTGTTGTTCAAGACAGTCCAGTCTCCTAATAGTTTTGGTTTTCTCAAGTTATTTTCCTATTTATCCTGAGACAGCTTTTAGTAAAGTTGCTGAGTGCAAATGAGCTTCGCAGACTCATCTAATTTTCACTTTTCAAGTTCCTGAGGGAGCTACAAAACTGTTTTACTCAATTCATAACACTACTAATCTAACCATAAATCTAGAGGAGACATGAAAGGATAGAATGGAATTCATCACATTTTAGCTGGAAAACGGGTATTTCTTCAAAAAGTTTGGATGCTAGAACACTATTAGCAGGTACAAATAGAGCATCTTTTCCTTTCCACATTTCCCCCCCCTTTCTTCTGGGTTAAATTATTCCAGACTTATTTTTAAACTAAGAAGTCTTAAAGTAAAACAAAGGTGGCTATTCAGCTAAGCAGAGTTCCCTAATCTATTCTATTTATAAAGGAAAATGCTTTCCTTTCTTTTTAATGATGGCAATAAAACACTTGACGGGTTGCAGGAAGTAGCTGTATCTCTATGAAAATAGAGGTACTGGCTTACTGCATATACACACAAGGCTAGAGATTATTATTATTGATTATTTCAGAATCAGTAAGGCCCCAGTTAGGATTGGGGACCCATTGTGTAAGGTGCAATGCATAGGTAAATATGGTTCCTGCCTTGAAGACCTTGCAATCTTTCCGATTCAGGGGTAGCACATAAATATATGCTTAAGTATAAGTAAGTGCTAATATCACACTGAAGACAATGGGATTTAAGCACCTACTTAAAGCTCAGCATGTGCTTAATTATCAGTGGCTTCTACTGTATTTCCATGAGGATTTGAACCCAGAGGTGAATTAACTCAGTGCACCGAATCAATGACCAATAAATGATCAACTTTACTGATCTCTTTTGAAGTATATTGAACTACTAGAAGGGACAGATTCCTCCAGGCTTTGCCCAGTGCTGTTCAAGACAGTCTAGTCTCCTAATAGTTTTGGTTTTCTCAAGTTATCTTCCTATTTATTCTGAATAGGGATGCTTTTATTGATCAGGGCCTAATCTACGACAGTAGGCAATAAGTGTATATGACAAACAATAGGAGGGAAGGAGGAAGGTTAAACAGAGTGTGTCAGTAATGGTATCAAGCAATTACATATGTCAGCTATGCACATAACTCAATGGTTTTAGTTCAAGTGAACTATAAGGATATATGAAAGCTTGAACACAACACATTTCAGATACTAGCTTTCCTTAAGAAGAACCAAGACAACTGCTTTAAGAGACCTGGGTAGGAGGAACTATTAACCCTCACTATTGATTTTTCATTTTTCCTTTTTTATTTATTTTTTTCATGTAGAAAGTTGAAGGAAAGAGTTCATTTCAGAAACCATTGATTTTAAGGATCTTAGATTAGGGAAAGAAAGCTTTATTAGTTTATACAGTCAACTGTGAAAATCTTGAAAAGGATGCAATTTCTTTTGCTCTATAGATTGATTTCTAAGTCTTCCTTAAAAGTAGTAGTAGTAGCAAAAGAATAAAAAACAACTGAGAAAGCTCATGATGAAAAAATCTGAGTTTGCCAAAGTGGATCATTTGAGACTGAAGTGTATGGACACAGGAGTATTGATAAGGTAGACTGCTGCTAGCAATGATGACTACTGACAGAGTTGTGTAGCTTCAGGAAAAACATTAGTGTTTTTATGACTAGAGCTGTGTGTGGGGAAAATTGCCTTTGAACCATCTAGCTATGCACATATATGGCCCACATAAATGCTTGGCAGATTTGTAAAATTGTTCATCACTGATTTCCTATGTAAATAGAAGATTTTGAGTATTCCAGAGTCAGTCACAACATTTTCACCTGCTAGATCCACAGGACTGGAAGGTTATTATCATACATAAAGAGCTTCAAGCATGTTACTTTCCTCCTCATCACTAGGACCCTACCAAGTTCACCCATTTTGGTCAATTTCATGGTCATTGGATTTAAAAAAAAGTAAATTTCATGATTTCAGCTATTTAAATCTGAAATTTCATGGTGTTGAAATTTTAGGGTCCAGACTCAAAAACGAGTTGTGTGTGGAGGGGTGTCACAAGGTTATTCTAGGGGGGTTGCGGAGCTGGGTAGCTGGAGAGTGGTGGCTGCTGGCCGGGAGCCTAGCTCTGAGGCAGAGCCGTCGCCAGCAGCATTGCAGAAGTAAGGATGGCCTGGTATGGTACTGCCACCCTTACTTCTGTGCTGCTGCCTGCAGAGCTGAGCCCTAATCAGCAGCTGCTGCTCTCCGGCCACCCAGCTCTGAAGGCTAGGGTTACCATATTTCAGCAAGCAAAAAAGAGGACGGGAGGAGCCCCGCCCTAGCCCCGCCCCTGCCCCTCCCACTTCCCGCCCCCCCAGAACCCCCAACCCTCCCCCCGTTCCTTGTCCCCTGACTGCCCCCTCCTGGGACCCCTGCCCCTAACTGCCCCCCGGGACTCCACTCCCTATCTAAGCCTCCTTGCCTCTTGTCCCCTGACTGCCCCAACCCTTATCCACACCCCCACCCCCAGACAGACCCCTGGGACTCCCACGCCCCATCCAACCACTCCCCACCCCCTGACAGCCCCCCCCAGAACTCCCAACACATCTAAACCCCTCTGCTCCCTGTCCCCTGACTGCTCCGATCCCTCTCCACACTCCTGCCCCCTGACAGCCCCCCCAGAACTCCCAACCCATCTAAACCCCTCTGCTCCCTGTCCCCTGACTGCTCCGATCCCTCTCCCCACTCCTGCCCCCTGACAGCTCCCCCCCAGAACTCCCAGCCCCCTACCCCCCGCTCCTTGTCCCCTGACTGCCCCCTCCTGGGACCCCTGCTCCTAACTGCCCTCCAGAACCCCACCCCCTATTTATGTACAGGCGTGACTACCTGCCCTTTCCTGGTTACTATACGCGGCCAGTCCGCATCCACATCCAGTAGTTAAAATAAATAAATAAACTAATGATTTAAATTGGAATTTCATCCATTAATAAGTATTTATTATATAGTTAAAACCATTCTATTGAAGGGCAGATATTAAATAACACTAAATATGTTAATGTTCAAAACAATATTAAAAATTTGAAAATTTAGAGCATGGAAACCAAAATAGCTAAAATTTAGTTTTGGCAAGATACACGGAATGGAAACTCCGGGATCTTTACCTGTCACTGAATATAGCCATCATACCAATAGTGGAATATAAAACAAGTCTACATATACTCTCCTTAAAATTTTTACTTCTGTCCATTCCCAATAATTGTAACAAATCATTATTACCTTCACTCCACTTGCCACGTGCCCCAAGCACAAAACCAAAGAAGTGGATATTTTTACCTCCCGTTAAGTTTTTAATTTCTTCCTCTAACTCAAGATAATAAGCCACCTTCTCACTGTGGGCTTGTTCCAAACTTCCGGCATTATCCTCCCATCGCACTGTAACATCAACCACCACTGCTGTATCTCCTTTTATAAATATAATATCCGGCTTTCTTAACTCACCCTTACTATTTCTCAAATGGGGCTCTATCATTGCCTTCCACCCTAATTTACCAACCTTATCCACAACTGCAGACACTACTCTATTATGCCTTTTTATCCTAGCATTCTTAGTCTTATAACATTGTCCTGAGATATGGGGAACAGTCTCCCGCACTTTACCGCACCATCTACAAAGAGCATTCACACCTCCTCTTCCTCTTGCTAATGTCTCCCTAGTAGGATAAATATTTGCCCTAAGCTGCAATGCTGCGATATACGCTGACGATTTAACTTTACTAGAGTTTCTAAAAATCGAATTACTAATTAAATCATTTTTAAAATATTTTATCCCTATTCCCTGACATCTCAGTTCCGACCATCTTAAAAATTCCTCTTCCCTCCATTTCTTGGGATGAGATGTTACTGCACTAAATGACAATATTTTATCCACAAGATTTTCTCCTGCATATAGATAAGATAGGTCCATCCAATCATCTCTCGAGACAATATGTCTCCTCCATTTACGAATTAACATATTTGGGATTTGCACACTAAACTTAGTGAGAGCTAAACCACCATCCCTACCTCTAGAATAAAATATCCCATCTGTGGTACACTGAGGTAAATGTAAAATCTCTTTAACTATTTTTCTAACTAACACATCAAGATCGTCTAAAAGATTAAAAGGGGGTTCTATTAAAAGAAGATTATAAAATAGCTTCGGTAAGATGTATGTCTGTAAAATTAATATTTTTTGGGCCGGTTTTAATGGGGCCTTAATTAAATTCTCACTCCAATCTTTCAATTTTTCTTTAAGTACCGGTCCCCCTACACCTATCCAGGGATCTATTCTAGCCCCTAAATATTTTTCAAAATCCCCTGGTTGAACATATTCAATCTTCTCTGACCCTATCTGCCAATTATCCTTAGGATTAACTACATAGGTTTTATGTTTAGTTAAAATATGAAAGCCTTTCGTTTTCTTCACATTAACAGAGAGATTAGTATTTTTACAAAACTCCTCTAAGATACCCAAATTTTTGATCATTCCTTTATATGAGCTACTTAAAATTGCCACATCATCGGCAAAAGCCAATGACGTGACACTATTACCCTTAACATAAAAACCACTTCCTTCTACTTCTAATCTAGTTAAAAGGGGATCCATAGCAATATTAAACAAAATTGGGGACAACGGGTCACCCTGCTTGACCCCCCTCCTAATTAAAATAGACTCAGTAGCTTCATCACCCACCCATACCCTAGTTGTGCAATTATCATAAAGGTCCCTAATAATATCTATAAAATGTTCATCTATACCAAATCTTCTCAACCCGGCTATTATATGTCCGTGTCCCACAGAATCAAATGCTTTAGCCAAATCTACGAACACTATTGCAATTTCATTCCCATTTCGTTTAGCCCCTTTAATCAAATTATCTAATATAGCAATATTTTCCTCACACCCAGGGGCGGATATAAACCCTTTTTGTCTACTACATATCTTAACTGTTTCCACCAGTCTTTTTGCTAATATTTTGGTATAGATTCTAATCCAAACTGACCCAATTGTCAATGGTCTCCAAGATGTTAACTTCTTCATTTCCTCCTCATCTTGTGTCTTTGGTATTAAAATCGTTCTATTTTTCTTAAATTCATCTGGTACCTGTCTATTTAGAAACCATATATTAAAAATTTTTGTAAGTATTAAGGAGTCTAAATTAAAAATATCCCACAAATTGCTCACTTTTACTTTATCTGGGCCAGGAGCACTATCTTTTCTTATTTCTGTTAAAGCTATTCTAATCTCATCCACAGAGATCGGACTCATTAATATATCACTATCCGCATTCTCTGTGGATGATGGCCACCCTATCATATTACCATGTCCAATTGTTCCCAAAATATTTACATAGTATTCCTCAATTTCTTTCATAGGGATAGCACACTTAGCCTTATCTGGCTCTCCCATTATAATGCGAGTCAATCTTCTTCTATCCTTATCAAATAATTGTTGATAGAATTTATACTTAGCTTTCTTTGTAGCATATCTCCTAATTGCATTAAATTGCTTCCTTCTCCCCTCCTTTCTAATCTTCCCTTTTCCTTTATTCTTCAACTCTATTTGACTTTCATTTCTAGGGTCCTGTCCCTCTACTAATGAATAACATAATTTTTCCAACATTGCCCATCCGAGAGCTTTTGTTAAATCCTCCTTTAATAATCCTTCAATTTCCCCTAAACTATTTATTATTTCTCTTCCCTCCCTACTTTGTTTTCCCCGTTTACATATTTTCTCCACTAAATCCACTTCTGGATGTCCTTTTAGTGGGAAAATCCTCTCTCTTGGGGGCGGAATTTCTAATATATTTACTCTAATGTCCTCTACCTCAGTCACTTCCTCCCTATCTCCTGTTACCACTAACTTCTTCTTTGCTAATTCTCGTCTTTTATCTGATATTTGTTTATTCGTTTTGGTCCTCATCTCGCTCTCAATACATTTATTTATATTCCTTTTCCCATTATATTTCCTTTCCAACTGTATAAGCTGCGCAACCTCATCTTTAGTCCATATACGAGATCTAGTCGATCCCTCTTTGATCTTACTTTTAGCAGCCATATCTTCTTTTCTTTGCTCATTCCTCACAGCAGGGTGTCTATGTCTACAGTGTTGGCTCAATCCAGATCTAGTATGAAAACCAAGCCCACAGACCGAGCACGTATGGCTCTTCATTGGGGTATCCGCCTTCTTGGGTATGCACTTGGGGTAGTGGCAAGCTATATTATGATATTGAGAAGATTTTCCACATTTACTACATACAACTCGTATGGCTTTACTTTTATGAACCACATTAATGTGTTTGGCCCATTTACCAAATGTTGGTAATATCTGGGGACATATTGGACAATTAAAACTATCAACGGGATACTCTAAATAAAAAACCCCATCCTTCCACGAACTACTTTCTAATATATTTATATTACTACCAATACTGTTAAGATCCTTATTACGATCCCTATTAAAATCAGTACTTGATTCCCTAACATATGGATCATCAAATGTACTTAAATACTTAAAATCTGGATTAAAACTGTCCATAGTTAAATCATTAAAAGTGTCCCTTGTAAAAACCATCGGTAAGATAGATAAAATCTCCTCACCATGATCATCACAAACATTCTCCTCTACCTCCTCTCCATGCTCCACTGGGAGGACTTGATTCTCACTCTCATTCTCATGAGACTTCATTATAGTCCACACCATTTTATCCATTGGTCCAGCGACCCTGATCACACCCCTAATATATTTAACACTGTCAGCCGGGGCATCAAAGCCAACAGCGGGGGCGTTATTAACCCGGTCCAGCGCCAATCCGGTATAAAAATATAAATTACTTTTTTCCATAGCTAAAAGATTTACCCTTCTCAGGGGGAAACTAACCCTTTCCAGGGGGAAACTAACCCGTACCTGGGGGAAACTTACCCTTTCCAGGGGGAAACTAACCCGTGCCTGGGGGAAACTAACCCGTGCCTGGGGGAAACTAACCCTTACCAGGGGGAGTCAACCCGTACCTGGGGGAGGCTACCCTTACCAGGGGGGCATCCATGTGGCACCATATGGGGCTGCCCAACCCCATCCCACACCCCACTAAATGTGGGATGTGGGTTCGTCCTCCGCAATCCGCCTGGCTATCCAAGCCAGTTACCGACTCTCACCTGTTCCTTGTCCCCTAACTGCCCCTTCCTAAGACCCCCCCCCAACTGTAAGACTCCCTGTTCCTTGTCCCCTAACTGCCCCTTCCTAAGACCCCCCCCCCAACTGCCCCCCAGGACCCTACCCCCTACCTGACTGCCCAAAACTTTCTCCACTCCCCTCCAAAAGCCCCCCCAGAACCTCCCTGTCCCTTCTCCTGCCCCCCCTTACCCTGCTGCTCAGAACAGGGTGTTGGGCTCTGTGCCAGCCGGACACATGGCTGAGCTCCCCTGCAAAACACAAAACCCGGTCCCTGGTCCTGCACAGGGTTGCCGGAGCGGGCTGCAGGAGGAGGAGCTGCCGGCCGGCTCAGAATGCAGGGAGGGGGGGGTGGGAGGAGGAAGCTGCTCTGGAGTCCAGCCCGGGACTTTCCTGCAGCCCTCCCAGCCGGGGGAGGGGGAAATCCCGGACATTGTGAGTGCTTCACAAATTCCCCCCCGGACGCTATTTTTAGCACACAAAAGGAGGACATGTCCGGGTAAATCCGGACGAATGGTAACCCTACTGAAGGCAGCAATGCAGAAGTAATGGTGGCCTGGTATATTATTGCCACCCTTACTTCTGTGCTGCTGCTGGGGGGGGAGGGAGCGCTGCCTTCAGAGCTGGGGCCCGGCCAACAGCTGCCGCTCTCCAGCAACCCAGCTCTGAAGGCAGCTCTGAAGTGAAGGTGGCAATACAGTGACCCTCCCCCCCCAAGATAACCTTGTGACCCCCCTGCAACTCCCTTTTGGGTGAGGACCCCCATTTTGAGAAACTGGGGACTGGTCTCCCCCATGAAATCTGTATAGTACAGGGTAAAAGCACACAAAAGACCAGATTTCACAGGGGGAGACCACATTTCACGGTCCATGACGCATTTTTCCTGGCCTTGAATTTGGTCGGACCCTACTCCTCACCATCCTTCCTCCATGCACAAAGATCTTTTTACTTGTAGTGTTGCATTTTATATATATACACACACTCTTAAAGTGACTCTCTATAAATGGTATTGTGGGATTTTATGTGTACTATTTCTTACTGACTTCCAAAGCAAATTTGGCTCAAGATGCTTTTTCTAACTGACAACCTTGCAAACTTAGCCTGGGGTCTGCAAGTCAAAGTGGATCCTTACATCCCACACATCATCACCATGAATAAAGATTCTTCAGGCCAAAGAAAAACTCTGTGGCAACCCATTGTCTTCAAATAATGCCCTTAGTGACACCTGCAGTGCAAAGGTGAGTTAGCGCCTAATCCAAGGCCCACTGAAGTAAATAGAAAGAGTCCCATTGACTGAAATGATCACAGCAGGCTGAAGATGCTGTCAAGCATCTCAGTCACATCCCCTTTCTTGTTGATGTCAGTGGCTTGACTCTGGATTTGCACGGATGTAACTGAGAGCAATCATTTATTTATTTCTGGGATGAACAGTGGAATGTGTTTGGGTAGTAGACATTTTATTAAAACCTGTTAAGGAGACAGAGAGGAAGGATAATTTGTTAAATGCTGGGAACCAGGAGTAAAAAACCCACTTCTTTACGGTGCCACCGGACTCCTCATTGTTTTTGTGGATACAGATAGGAAGTGGGTTTTTTACCCACGAAAGCTTATGACCAAATAATCTGTTAGTCTTTAAGGTGCCACCGGACTCCTGATTGTTTTCATGGTTATTTAGTAATAATAGTCATCAAAGTATACTGGTATTGAATCAAGTTCACATGTAGGCAAAGATTGGCATAGGCCAGGGATCTTTGGTACTCTGCCTGCCAGGGTAAGCACCCTGCGAGCCGGGCTGGTTTGTTTACCTGCTGCGTCTGCAGGTTCGGCCGATCGTGGCACCCACTGGCCGCAGTTTGCCGCTCCAGGCCAATGGGGGCGGTGGGCAGCGGTGGCCAGCACATCCCTTGGCCTGCGCCACTTCCCGGAGCACCCACGGAGTTGGCGCCTATGCTTAGCGGGCCGCGGGCCAAAGGTTGCCGATCCCTGGCATAGGCTAAACTCATTATTCTGTCACAGAATTGGCATAGTGATCTATGTGAAGTTATCTGTGATCACTTGATACTGGCCAGAACTAAACTGGCAAGGAATAATGTACTGATACCTTGATAGAGTGTCTCCCTGTGCTATTTGATCCACTTCCTTAATGCACCCTTTGAAATACAGAACAGTGCAATTTTGTTCTGTGGTATCACATTTTACAGAATAAAATACAATTACAAAATTAAAAAAAAAAAGCAAGCAAAAGGGACAGAGACAGGTGTGTCTCTTAATGGAGGCACAGGTAACCTAAGGAAGAAGAGATATAATAGTAGATGTGATAGATTCAGTGATTCAGAAAGGCTGTTGTGAATGGCAGGCAGGATCCACAGAGGAGAAGGCTCCTGCCTTGAGAGTGGTGAGATTGTATGCGAGTACAGACAGGGGACTGGTGCTGGAGGGGTGGATGGAATTGAGTCTCATGGGGGGACTTGAAAGAGGCTGCTTTTCATGCAGGAAAAGGAAGTAAGCTCATTAAGGGCTCAATAATGAAGGCAAATGGCTTTGAACTGGGTCCTGAACTGAACATGGAGCCAACAGAGTTGTGTTCAGATGGTGATGATGTGGTTAAGCTTTGTAAGGAGGCAGGAAGTAGCACTCTATCTATATTGGAGTGTGGAGAGCTAGCATCCTCCCTGTAGACACCTTGCCCATCACAGGGAGTTAGAACATTAACTTATTGAAAGATTCCCTTTAAACAAGTCCAAACGTAGTCTCTGGTTTGGGTGGGGGTGAGGTTGGGGGACTCACTAAAGAAAATAGCCATCTCCTGGCTACCCTGCTACAGCCCCACAGTCCATTTGTCTGCTGCTTCTCCCCTACTGGTGGAAGTGAGGGCAATCTCTGTTTCTGTCAGAAGATCAGAGAACCTTCAGTTCATCAGCTGACATGGTGTGGTGAAAAGAACCAGAGGAAGGAGAATGCAGCTAAATCATTATGCAGCAAGTGAAAGGCAGAGAAGCAGACTACACAAAGTCTTTCTCTCTTGAATCTGATTCACATACAGGTTTAATAGACTATTTTGATATTTTAATTGTTTCTGTTAAAAACAAAGATAGATACTTCAGGTTACAAGGTGACACAGCTAATAGTGCCATAACTGGAGATTAAGCAATAGCATCAATAGTATCTTACGATTAATTTTCATGGGTGCTAACAATGCCAGTAATGAGGAAGGACTCTTGGGGGTTTCATGTTAATTATGATCAGTTCCTCTAGTTGCCTGCAAATATCCTCAGAAGGCTTGCAAATGTCCTGTGTATTTCTGCTGTCAGATGCAGCCAATAACTCCTATCAGAACATCTAGGTGGAAATTGCATAAAATGTCTTGAATAGGTACAAAATTAACACAGATCACACATCACTCCATATGGCAACGCACCGTGCCAAGACAACTCAAGGTGCTTTAAAATAGGTGGAAAGTTGCTAACAAATACCATTCTGAAAAGCATTTTTTCAGTTGTCTAAAGAACGTTTGCCAACCATGTCTTGAGCCAAAGTATGCCAGTGGTTTTTTCATGATTTTATTACATTAGTTTAATTTGACCTAAAAGAAATTGTAGGTACCTGCTTCCAGGCAGTGCTAGGCTGAGCATGAGTCACTAGCTCTGTCATTGTATGCCAAAGTCAAATATCTTAAGAAGGAAAAATCAAACAGGTGTCAGAGAATATTAATAACAATCAATTCAAATTTGCTGTGTCTATTTTATGTTTGTTGTCTATGGTGCTCGTGCTTATCTCGCTCTAAATTCTGGATATGCTGTTAGGGTGACCAGATGTCCCGATTTTATCGGGACAGTCCCGATTTTTGGGTCTTTTTCTTATATAGGCTCCTATTCCCCCCGCCCCCTGTCCTGATCTTTCATATTTGCTGTCTGGTCACACTATATGCTGTTTAACAGCTTGGATTCCAATTGAAAAGAGAGCAGCACTCTTTGTTGTCTGGATCAGATGGGGGCGAAGCTCCCTTACTGTACAACAGCTACAACTGCCTGGGGAGAAAAGGAATCCTGATTTTTATTTTGGCTGAGGTTGAGTGCAGTGTCACACACACATACATCAGCTAAACCAATTCAATGTCTTACCACCAACTGGCAGAGAAAATTCACAGTAGAACTTCTCTGGCATACAGGGACAAACTTTTAGCCAGCTGCAACTAGGCCTTTAAATTGTGCATGAAAGCTTTATATGTACAATCACTGCATTTGCACTTGCACACACATTAATTGTACCCATTTATTTGCACAATATTGTGTGTTCAAGTTTAGTAGCCATATTTTGAAAATGTGCCCCGTATAAATAAAATATAACTACCATATGAGTACTACAGGTTCCCTATTGATATCCAGTTATATACCAAATGCAGCATGAGATACAGTTTTCAACTTCCTGAGGACAAATCTCATAGCTGTCAAACTTGTTGTTTTTTCCTGAGTGCTCTTATTAATAAATTGCTGCTCTGTGTCTGTCTGACAGCACCTTCTGCATTTATGATTGTATTGTGCGTCACGGCATGCCTGCCCTGGAGGGGGGAGTATGGTTTTATTGTAAGTAACTTGCAGCCTAGTGTGTATACAAATTTCAAAGGGACACCAGTAGCCATATTCCAGGCGTAAACGAAGGGTTCAGGTGTGTCCTTAAGGCATGGCCCTGCATTGTGGGCAGGTAGGCCACGTACATCCCAGAGCATTAGAGGTAATGGCTGCTGCAGCACCCTTAATTGAAGGTACAGAACACGCTATCTCTAGCTACTTCCATTGGCTAGTATAGAGGAGGGCAGGCCCTGCCTCCTCTCAGCCCTTTCCTGTAGGATAACATTTTTTGAAGTGCCTAACTAGAATTTAAAAAGGAGATTCAGGGATGGGACTTAGGCTCCCAAGTCATTTTGGTACTTTTGAAAAAATTTCCCACAGAGTTTGAAGAAAACCTAACTTTTCTGTAGGTTTTTTTTGTTTTGTTTGGGTTTTGTGGGGCCCATTCTATAAAATGCAGTAGAAAATTATGACCCTGCTACTGAGTTCTATATACCGGTTAAAAAAAACCAACAGGAGTCTTTCCATTGACTTTAATGTAGCTGGATCAGGTCTTTAGTGAACATCTACTTGGCAACCAATGGATATCAGTGGTACTTGGTCTTAAAAAATGTATCTTAACATTGCCAGCAGTTTTGAAGTGCAGTTTATTAAAAAAGAAATCATGTATATTTATTTTGATTAACAAATTGAGGAATAGTATGGAATATTTCAATATATAATTAAAAAACTCATACTCTCAGCATTTTATCTGAAAGTTTCTAGCATTCAGACATTGGCCAAAATGGCCACAGGCTATTGTGTTGGAATTTTTGGAACTTTTCAGCATTATGCCTTAAATGTAAACAGAGAAATTCTAAATTTTGTAAGAATTTGCAGATAATTACACTGAGACAGCAGCAGCATAGAAACTCATTAGCAGTTGAAGACAAATATTAAAAGTGGATTTGTGGAACTATCAAAACAATGGAGATGAACACTTGAAGCAGCAGACAAATATATTGACCTTCAAAGCCTTTCCCCCCATGTGTGTGAACAACCCAGTATGATAGCCACTCAATAGGGAATCAACATTTGATCTCTCTCCAATCATTTCATCGTGTGGTTACACATGTGCATGCAGTGTAGGGCCCTAAAAGCAAGGGTCATTCAGGGTTAGCAACTCTTTAGAAAATCTGTAATCCCTGATACAGGAAGCCTTTTCATTATTGTGTGTGCAAAGTGTGCATTTGTGTGTGTAACATCTGTATGTAGAAGCAAAATCAGAACGAGTAAGAAACTAAAAACAAACAAAGCAAGCCCTGATAGGTGGAATTATAGGGATTACTCAGGGATAATTGATATCTGGAATTTATTCTATGTATGAAAATATTTATTTTGTTAAAAATGTAATGTGTGTACTCTATCACTAATGAATATATGTGAAGAACTTTTAAATCCCCAGACTGAAAACACTATACAAGTGTTGTTGTTGTATTAATGTATAGAGGGATCATCCTCCCTTGTGGAACACCTGCAGAGTGGGGCTCAGGAGGGAGGCTTCTCCCCTTCAGGAGTTTTCCCCATATTATTCTGTCAGGAGAGTGGTTCTCCCCTTCAGGGAACAAGCAGAAGGTTTGACTCCCAGATCCCAATGATCCTGGGGATCTGCTGGAAGTATGTACAGGAAGTATGTTGGGGTTTCCATGTTAAATTTAATTCACACACGGGATGAATTAACTTTTGGCTGGAGTTACTGATGATGTGCTAGGGAAGAAGATATTTAGATCTTCCAGGCCCTGCTCTCATTCTCCTCATTTTTGGATCCCCAACCTGGAGAGGGTCCTCCAAGGAGTTTGGAGCCAGAGGAAGGAATGATGCCTTTTGGTGCATGCAACTAGGGCCTGGTCTACACTAGGCGTTTATGTCGAAGTTAGCGCCGTTACATCGAATTAACCCTGCACCCGTCCACACTGCGATGCTATTTAGTTCGACATAGAGGTCTCTTTAATTCGACTTCTGTACTCCTCCCCGACGAGGGGAGTAGCGCCAAATTCGACATGGCCATGTCGAATTAGGCTAGGTGTGGATGGAAATCGACGCTAATAGCTCCGGGAGCTATCCCACAGTGCACCACTCTGTTGACGCTCTGGACAGCAGTGCGAGCTCGGATGCTCTGACCAGCCACACAGGAAAAGGCCCGGGAAAATTTGAATTGGAATTCCTTTTCCTGTCTGGCCAGTTTGAATCTCATTTCCTGTCTGGACATCGTGGCTAGCACAGCAGCACTGGCAATGATGCAGAGCTCTCCAGCAGTGATGGCCGTGCAGTCTGTGAATAGAAAGAGGGCCCCAGCATGGACTGATCGGGAAGTCTTGGATCTCATCGCTGTGTGGGGCGATGAGTCCGTGCTTTCCGAGCTGCGATCCAAAAGACGGAATGCAAAGATCTACGAGAAGATCTCTAAAGACATGTCAGACAGAGGATACAGCCGGGATGCAACGCAGTGCCGCGTGAAAATCAAGGAGCTGAGACAAGGCTACCAGAAGACCAAAGAGGCAAACGGACGCTCCGGATCCCATCCCCAGACATCCCGTTTCTACGAGGCACTGCATTCCATCCTCGGTGCGGCCGCCACCACTACCCCACCAGTGACCGTGGACTCTGAGGATGGGATATTGTCCACGGCCGGTTCCTCGGACATGTTAGGGGACGGGGAAGATGAGGAAGGAGATGAGGAGGGCGAGGCAGTCGGCAGCGCTGACAACGCTGATTTCTCCGACAGCCAGGATCTCTTCATCACCCTTACAGAGATCCCCTACGAAGCGTCCCAAGCCGTTACCCCGGACACAGAATCTGGGGAAGGATCAGCCAGTAAGTGTTGTAAACATCTAAACATTTATTTTTAACAAAACAGGAATATTAACAATTAAAAGAATGGGTTGTTCATGATTAGTGTGCCCTATGCGCTTAACGGTTTAGTCATGGGCAGTGCAAGTTTTGAAAAAAAATCTAGCAATGTCCGGTTTTCAGTGATTGTCCTGCACAAGCCGCTCTACTGTTTATTCCCTGCTACTGCAGCTACAGTAAAATGCGGTCTATATGTCCGGGGATAGAGCAGTAATCCTCCTGGGATATCTCGATGAAGCTCTCCTGGAGGTAATTTGAAAGCCGTTGCATGAGGTTCCTGGGGAGAGCGGCCTTATTGGGTCCTCCGAAGTACGACATGTTGCCGCGCCACGAGACTATCACGTACTCGGGAATCATTGCTCTGCATAGCAGGGCGGCATACGGCCCTGGTCTTTGGAGGCTTTCCCGGAGCATTCTCTGTCTGTCGCTCTCAGAGATCCTCATCAGGGTGATGTCACCCATGGTGACCTGCTTTTAATTAGGTAGGGGAATGTTAGTGTTGGGACTGCTTTCCCGTTCCTTGACAGAACTGTAACCGCTGGTTTGTAGCCACGCGGTGGAGGCGGGAGAGGGGCAGCCGAAAGGGATCGTTCCCGGGGACAGCCGCGAGGGGGTGGGACAGGGGCAGAGTTCCCGCTTGCCGGATTGCTGGCAGCAGGAACTGACATAGCTTTAAATGTGAAATGAGGCCAGTGGTAATCTAAAAGTTTTAAACTGCCACAAGTGTACGGCTTACCATGTCTGCCTGCAACAGAAATTCCGTTGTGCTGCCTCGCTTCTCAAATGTGCTGTGCAAGACCCCAGGCACTGAATGCGAAGGCCGAAAATTCGACCTTGTGCTGAGTGCGCATGTGATAGGTGCTGTGCATGGTCTTGTTCACAGAGAAAGACTATGTTCTTTGTTCACAACTACATTTTTCTTTCTGAGGAATTCACTCCCTTTTTCCCATTTCCACAGCCCCATCTGCGACTGTCTCACAACCTAGCCTGGAATCACACTCCCAGAGGCTAGCGCGGATTAGGCGTAGGAAGAGGAGGACACGGGAGGACATGTTCTCTGAGCTTATGGCCTGTTCCCAAGCCCAGGCAGCACAGCAGACCCAGTGGCGGGAGAACTTGACCCGAATGCACCAAGCCAACATGGATCGGGAGGAGAGGTGGCGGCAGGAAGACCAGCAGGCGACTCAAACGCTGCTTGGACTACTGAGGGAGCAAACGGACACGCTCCGGCGTCTTGTGGATGTTCTGCAGGAACGGAGGCAGGAGGACAGAGCCCCGCTGCAGTCCATCTCTAACCGCCCTCCCCTGCCACCAAGTCCCATACCCACCTCACCCAAAGTGCAAAGAAGGAGAGGCGGCAGAGTCCCTGCTAAGTCTCACTCCACCCCTGCAGAGAGCTCTAGTAGCAGAAGGCTCTCATTTCCCAAAATTTGAAAAGTTCTTTCCTTCCCGCCTGACACAAGCCCCCGTCCAAGTTTCACCTCCCAATGCCATGTGTAGTTGATAATAAAAAATAAGTTTCTGTAAACTACTGTTTCAATCATGTTCTTTTGGAGGAGGATGGGAAAGGGGGTTGGTAATTGGACAGGACAGTCACCTTTGGCAGGGTACATAGTCGGGGGCAGGCACAGCAGCAGGGCACATACACAGTGCAGTGATGCAGTGACTAGTTACCCTGGTTAGTCTGGGAGGTTGTTTTCATGTTATGTGGTGGGGGGTGGGTTGCTCTGTGACTTTGTGGCAGGGGAGGGCAGTTACAGATCTTAAGCGGCGGTCCTTAGGCAGGATCACAGAGCCACACAGCAGGGGATCTGTAACCGTCCTCCCCCTGCCACAAAGTCACATAGACCCCCCCATACACACAGTCCCGATCAGGAGGGGTGACAGGCTCGGTTGAAACAACCATCCCACCGCAGCGGAGCCTGTCAATCCTTGAGTTTAGAAGCTGCATTCGCGTCACTACACTACACCCGCTCCGCACCACAGTCTGCGTCCCAGTTTTAAAAAATTCCCGCGAAAACAGTATTAAAGAAAACGGTGTGCTTTAACAAAGTTGAACTATTTTTATTTCGAAACGTGTGTTGGAAGGGGGGTGAAGGGGGTATGTAACTGGATAGGATAGTCAACATTAACTGGGTAAAGAAACGGGGGCAGGTTTAGCTTCTCAGTACACAAACTTTAAAGTCACAGGTTACCCTGCTCACTCAGGAACTTTGCTTTCAAAGCCTCCCGGATGCACAGCGCTTCCCGCTGGTCTCTTCTAATCGCCTGGCTGTCTGGCTGTGAGTAATCAGCAGCCAGGCTATTTTCCTCAACCTCCCACCCCGCCATAAAGGTCTCCCCCTTGCTCTCACAGAGATTGTGGAGCACACAGCAAGCTGCTATAACAATGGGGATATTGGTTTCGCTGAGATCACAGCGAGTCAGTAAGCTTCTCCATCTCCCCTTGAGACGGCCAAAAGCACACTCCACCACCATTCTGCACTTGCTCAGCCGGTAGTTGAAGAGTTCTTTTTCAGTGTCCAGGGCGCCAGTATAGGGCTTCATGAGCCAGGGCATTAGCGGGTAGGCTGGGTCCCCGAGGATGACTATAGGCATCTCCACATCCCCAACAGTTATTTTGTGGTCCGGGAAGTAAATACCTTCCTGCAGCCGTCTAAACAGACCAGAGTTCCTGAAAACACGAGCGTCATGAACCTTGCCCGGCCATCCCACGTAGATGTTGGTAAAACGTCCCCTGTGGTCCACCAGTGCTTGCAGCACCATGGAAAAGTAGCCCTTTCGGTTAATATACTGGGTGGCCTGGTGGTCCGGTGCCAGGATAGGGATGTGAGTTCCATCTATGGCCCCACCGCAGTTTGGGAATCCCATCGCTGCGAAGCCATCTATGATCGCCTCCACGTTTCCCAGGGTCACTACCTTTGGCAGCAGTACATCAACGATTGCCTTGGCTACTTGCATCACAACAACCCCCACGGTAGATTTGCCCACCCCAAACTGGTTCGCGACTGACCGGTAGCTGTCTGGCGTTGCAAGCTTCCAGAGGGCTATGGCCACTCGCTTCTGTACACTCAGTGCAGCTCGCAACCGGGTGTCACTGCGCTTCAGGGCAGGGGACAGCAACTCACAAAGTTCCAGGAAAGTTCCCTTCCGCATGCGGAAGTTTCGCAGCCACTGGGATTCATCCCAGACCTGCAGCACTATGCGGTCCCACCACTCAGTGCTTGTTTCCCGTGCCCAGAATCGCCGTTCCACGGCATCAACATGACCCATTGCCACCGCGATGTCCTCGGCGCTGGGTCCCCTGCTTTCTGACAGGTCCGTGCTACTCTCAGACTTCAGGCCATCACCGCGGTGCCGTAGCCTCCTCGCCTGACTTTTCTGCATCTGCCTCAGGGAAACCTGTATGATAAGCTGCGAGGCGTTGAGAGCGGCCACAACTGCAGCGATGGTCGCAGCGTGCTCCATGCTCGCAGTGCTGTGGCGTCCGCGCTGTCAATGACTGGAAAAGTGCGCGAAATGATTTCCCGCCGGCGCTTTCAGGGAGGGAGGGCGGGAGTGATGGACGGATGACGACAGTTACCCAAAAGCACCCTCGACACATTTTGTTACCCAGAAGGCATTGCCGGCTACACCCAGAATTCCAATGGGCAGAGGGGACTGCGGGAACTGTGGGATAGCTGACCACAGTGCACCGCTTCGAATGTCGACGCTTTCACCGTTAGTGTGGACGCACAAAGTCGAATTACTGTCCTTAGTGTGGACACACACGTTCGACTTTGCAATATCGATTACAAAAATTCGATGCAAGTAAAATCGAACTACTCTCGTAGTGTAGACAAGGCCTAGAGACTGCACATACAGGATTCCGCCGATGCATGGCCCTGGAGGTAAATCCTCCCACCCTATTGTTACAATATGCATGCTTAGTATATGCTTTTTGGGGCAAGGATGTCTTTATGTTGTGTTTGTACAGTGGCTAGAACAGTGGTATCCTGGCCCATTACTGGGTCACCTAGATGCTATCACAATACAAATAAATAATAGCAGTCTGAGTATTTTATATATTATTGATTTCAATGGAGTTATGCTGAGTTATACCAGCTGAGAATTTGGCTGTCTGATATTTTCTCAGGAGGAGGGGTGTAAATGCTGGTGTTATGACATCAGAAATCATGGTGACATTTTAAATGAAATTTGGATTTGTAATCACTGATCGATATTTCTGATCTTACTATGCATAGCCCTCTTCAACTTTTAATACCGTGTAGGCTGGTTAAGGTGAACTCAACAATCTAAACCCCATTTCTCTGGCTGATGTGGTGTCTACTCAAGATAAAAAATGGCTGTTCCTAATGGAACTAGATTGGAGAAAGAAGGAAAAGAGCAGAGGTTGGAGCTGGTGAACAGTTAGGGAGTGTGTGGAAAGCTCCCCTGGATAGTAAGCTTTCTGTTCAAGTGATAGCACAAGACAGACATTCCCAATGGTTTGGGCATAGAAGTGTTTTGCTCAGGTTGCCCCATTATTTGACAATTTCCCATCTACCTTCACAGGATTGAATATTACAGGGCACATAAAATGTACGTTCACTTCTTAGGCTTAGCTCCTATTCAGTGTGGGGCCATCTTTGTATATAACTTATTCTTGTGGAGTGGTTACTTTCCTAAGGCTTTAATTACGGTTAGGCACTGGGTGATTGGTAAGGCTTGTGTAATTCCAAAATCTTGGAGGAGCTCAGAAAGAGAATATCCACTACCCTTCTCTAATGTATCCAGGCTTTCTACTTCCGTGATGAAGGTGCATTCACGAATAGTTGAATAGAGAGCGAGGGATCACCTGTGAACTTACACTGGTGGGCTGCAGGGTGAACTCTCTAAAATGCTATGTATTTGTATTTCTCAGAATACAATCTTCAAAAGTAAGTACTGTAAAGGTTTTAACACATTTATGGCTAAAACTTGCTCTCTCTGTACATCTCTCAGATACAGTTTATTGTATATTACTTTTCATGGTATTTTTTGCTCCTGTAATATACGACCTTGGAAATGCAAGAGATTATCAAAGTGGCAGCCTCAGGCAGGAAAAAGATTGGTGTGCGTGCATGCATACACACTCCCTTCTACTGTTAACTTCGGGATTCCGGATTTGGAGGGTGATTTCTTTTCTAATGTTGTCTTCTCTTTGTTGTAGCAAATGTGAGCAGACTAAATATGGAAAACTGTTAACTGTACAGTGTGTGGTACTAAGAAAACATATAGTGTGTTCTCAAGCACCCTCTATCAGTGGTTCCACGTATACTTCTCTTTAATTGTATTAATCTGTGTATTGTATGGAAAATATGAAATAATGATGTAGACTTGCCTAGTGATTAGGCTTTAATTAGGCTTAGTAGGCACAGCCCTGCTATTGGGGGAGGAGGGGGGGTGAAGGAGCCACAGTTCCTCAAGGGAACTCTACAGTGTACTCTATCTAACTAAGGGTTTGTCTACATTACCCACTGGATCAATGGGCAGCGATCAATCCAGCAGGGGTCAATTTATCGAGTCTAGTCTAGACGTGATAAATCGACTGCCGAGTGCCTTCCCATTGACTCCGGCACTCCACCAGGGCGAGAGGCGCAGGCGGAGTCAACGGGAGAGCGTCAGCCATCGACTTACTGCAGTGAAGACACCACAGTAAGTAGATCTAAGTACATCGACTTCAGCTACATTATTCACGTAGCTGAAGTTGCGTAACTTAGATCAACACCTCCCCTCCCTCCCCCCCGAGTGTAGACCAGGCCTTAGGGACATGTAATGCCTTGTGTAGGTCCTAGGTTGTGCAGAGCTTGTGTGCCTGGTACTATTCCCCTGCTGTATGAGGTGCAGTTTAAACTCTCTCTATGTGACCGGTCAACAGAGATGGCTGGTGTGTGTCAGCGGGGGAGGGGGGAGGCTATACAGAAAGCATTATTATTGGGGCCCCCTTTCTGGGTAATAAATGGTCCCCTTTGTGTATTGACTTATGGTGCATGATCTGGTCCCATGCTTTTAATTGTGTGTGTTCTTGTTTATCTCCATGATGCACTGAGTGTAAAAAACTGCAATGATCTTATTTCTGTGGACCAACGGCAAGTGCTCTGCAGACCACCATGGTTCCTGACAAATCTGAGAATTGGTGCTCTACAAAACCAGAAATCATATTGTTATCTCACAGCTTATGAAATTCACCTTTCTCTGCATGAAGCCCCAACTAATCAGACTTTGTGCATGGAACTCCATGAGAAGAGCTTTTAGTTCTCCTCCACGCCTACCTACAAGCTCAAGCTGAAATCGTGGCCTCTACCCTCCCTGCATTCCTTGTTCTTGGGGAAGCTAGCCCAGAGTTAGTAGTTCTAGGAGCTATGCCAGCTGATGATCTGGCCCATTACATTTTCTAGTCAACATTCTCAATTTTCCATCCTCCATTTTATCACTCATTCTCTGATAATAGTAGATTACAATTATATTTCTTCTGTCACACAAGAGTACCATACCATCATGCTATTTTAATATTTCACACAATCCTCCTTTGTGTTATATATAGGTTTTCCCATCTTCAGAGCAGTTTTTTCTCTGATAGATGTTTTTCTTTATTTGACATAGAGCACCAAGAAAATGTAATACTGTTGCACTTTTATATAAATTCTTTACTTAACTAATGGGACCAATCAAAGGCCAGCAAATGCAGATTGAAGCTATTGCATTGTCTAGGCAATGTGAAAGATAGGGAACTGCATACTTTCAAATGTGCTGAAGTAGTTCTGTGGAGTTACTCACAGGTGGCTGGAATTAAATTGACTAAGTGGTTTCTCCAAGCACAGCACCTGTCATATCTTGTCTTCTTTTCATAACTTCAAAGATATGAAAGTCATAAAACCAAACCCAGAAAGGGTCAGAAGTCAGCAGCTTCTTTGATTGATGCTTTGTCATATTTTGGCTCATTACCTCACCAAGTATTTTCTCTACTAAATCTCAACATTTATGAACCCGTGCAAAATAAATATTATTAAAAAGTAGGCAAGAGGGTCAGAGAGGATCTAAACAAGATGCATGAATCAAGCCCTTGTGCCTTCAGGATGCACTCAGAATAAAAGGTACAATAGAGATTACATTCACAATAATTGTTATATATTTCTTTGACCTTACAGTGGCTGGAAACATTGTTCAAGGAAATATTTTTTGCTGCTGTGTACAGAAGACTCTTTTTAATGAACACCATAGGGTTTACAGATCGCTCTTAATGAATAAGGAGCTAGTGTCCTGCAGGTAAATTGCCACCTATCTTTAGAAATAAACCAATCAATGAAGGTGATGTATAGAATGATAGAGTTATATGTACTTTTCCAAATAAGAAAACAAATATATCAATGTCCTTAATGTTGTATATAAAGAACATTTCAGGAGCTGGCAAAAAGTCAGTTGGACTCCTGTTTTAGATTCTAAGGATCAATAATAGCAGTTAAACTGAGATTTAGTGACTGCTATAAACAGTTGCCGCCGCAATATTCAAAGACACTAAACATTGTCTCAACAAAAAAACAAAACAAAACAAAAAAACCTCTGATTGTTACAATCTTTCGCCACTTATTTTCAAAAGACATCTTATGGCTTTCAAAAAAACAACAACATCATCTCTTTTGGAGGCTATTGTAACATCCTGTGTTAATTACTGTAAAAGATCAATTGGTTTTAATAAGAACTTTAAACACCTAATAACATGCAATAGAAACCTTCTAAGTTAATATATTTGTGCAAACAAATTAAAATTCCTTAAACAGATCTATTCCCTTCTGAGGTAATTGAGGTGGTCTCTGCTGTTTTGTGGGATTTAGTGTTCTGTATCACGGATGTGGTGTCCATGAAACATATTCCTTTAAAAATATATAGCACCTGTCATCCTTAAAGGAACCAAAGTGCTGCATAAGTGTATGTATAGGGATTACTTCATCCACCATTCAAATGCAGGAGAACAGGCACACAGGAAGTGCATAGAGCCCAGCAGTGGGAGGAGTGGGAAATTTTGTCAAAGCACACAAGGGCAAACCCTTCTGTTATGAAAAGTGCCCTGGGCTCTTATATGTGTGTGTGTGTGTGTCATATTGAGCCATGCATGTCTAAGAAGAACTCCCCACTGATTTTAGTGGGGAGTTCTGCTTAGAAACTGACAGCATGATATGAGGTGTTGTAGTAGCCTTGTCTCTCTCGCCAACAGAAGTTGGTCCAATAAAAGATATTATCTCTCTAGCATGATATGAATCCTTTGTTCATTAGATCTCACCTGAAAGCTCTGTCTCACTCCATGCAGTAATTTGCATGGAACTTCAATGTATCTATTTGAGAGGGATGAATGACTGAATTAATCCTACTGGGACTTGAACCTGTGTTCCCACTAGGGCTGTCAAGCGATTAAAAAAATTAATTGTGATTAATTGTGCTCTTAAACAATCATAGAATACCATTTATTTAAATATTTGTGGATGTTTTCTACATTTTCAAATATATTGATTTCAATTACCACACAGAATACAAAGTGTACAGTGCTCAGTTTATATTTATTTTATATTACAAATATTTACCCAGCAAAAAACAAAAGAAATTGTATTTTTCAATTCATCTAATAAAAGTACTGTAGTGCAATCTCTTTATCATGAAAGTTGAACTTACAAATGTAGAATTATGTACAAAAAAAACTACATTCAAAAATAAAACTATGTAAAACTTTAGAGCCTACAAGTCCACACAGTCCTACTTCAGCCAATCGTGCAGACAAACAAGTTTGATTACAATTTGCAGGAGATAATGTTGCCAGCTTCTTGTTTACAAGAAAGTGAAAACAGGAGTTTGCATGGCACTGTTGTAGCCAGTGTCACAAGATATTTATCTGCCTGATGAGCTAAAGATTGTCCCTTCATGCTTCAACCACCATTCCAGAGGACATCCGTCCATGCTAATGATGAGTTTTGTTCAATAATGATCCAAAGCAGAGCAGACTGACGTATGCTCATTTTCATCATCTGAGTCAGATGCCACCAGCAGAAGGTTGATTTTCTCTTTTTTGGTGGTTCGGGTTGTATAGTTTCCTCGTCAGATAGTTGCTCTTTTAAGACTTCTGAAAGCATGCTCCACATCCTGTCCCGATCAAATTTTGGAAGGCACTGCAGATTCTTAAACCTTGGGTCGAGTGCTGTAGCTATCTTTGGAAATCTCATATTGGTATCTTCTTTGTGTTTTGTCAAATCTGCTGTGAAAGTGTTCTTAAAACGAACATGTGCTGGGTCATCATCCGAGACTGCTATAACATGAAATATATGGCAGAATGCGGGTAAAACAGAACAGTAGACATACAATTCTCCCCCAAGGAGTTCAGTCACAAATTTAATTAACGCACTATTTTTTAACGAGCAACATCAGCATGGAAGCATGTCTTCTGGCATGGTGGCCGAAGCATGAAGGGGCATATGAATGTTTAGCAGATCTGGCACGTAAATACCTTGCAATGCCGGCTACAAAAGTGCCATGCGAATGCCTGTTCTCACTTTCAGGTGACATTGTAAATAAGAAGCAGGCAGCATTATCTCCCATAAATGTAAACAAACTTGTTTGTCTTAGCAATTGGCTGAAGAAGAATTAGGACTGAGTGGACTTGTAGGTTCAAAATTTTTACATTGTTTTGTTTTTGAGTGCAGTTATGTAACAAAAAAAAATCTACATTTGTAAGTTGCACTTTCACAATAAGGAGATTGCACTACAGTACTTGTATGAGGTGAATTGAAAAATACTATTTCTTTCGTTTATCATTTTTACAGTGCAAATATTTGTAATAAAAATAATATGAAGTGAGCATTATACATTTTGTATTCTGTGTTGTAATAGAAATCAATACATTTGAAAATGTAGAAAAACATCCAAAAATATGTAATAAATTTCAATTGGTATTCTATTGTTTAACAGTGCAATTAATTGCAATTAATTTTTTTAATCACAATTAATTTTTTGAGTTAATCGCATGAGTTAACAGCGACTAATCGACAGCCCTAGTTCCCACATATTTCAGACTTGACATTAGACCACTGTCTCCTCCCCTACAGTCTAGCCTTTCTATTATAAAATAAAATATTGTTTTCTTATGATTCTTAGACGTTTTCTTTTTTATAACATTGCAAAGCAGATTGCATTTCACGCATATGGGTAGCATATCTAAGGGAAGAAACCGGTTTGAGGAAGGAAATTAAGGACTACTTTCTATGTGAGAAATATAACAGATTACAAATCCTCAAGTATTCTGACTCAAAAGAGTCAGGAGTAGAGTTAAAATATGATTTCATGTGTTTTAAATGTACATGTATTGTTCCTGTTGCTTCTAGCAAATTGCATTGGGCAATTTACAGTAGCTAACATAAAACCAAATTGTACAATAAATACTGAATTGCATATTTTATAGTGCTTTTCCCTTGAGTATATGTCTCCGGTTTCTGAGTGTTGGGATTCTTTTAGCCTATTTAAAGAAGCCCTTTCTCAAAACACAGCTCTAGCAGTGTGTACTAATGTAATATTGGTATTAGTGCTCTGTATCTAAAGTGTAAAGAAATAGTTTCTAACTCTCGTTTAAAAAAAAGTAATCACAGAGCTTAGGGTGGGAGCTTGCTTTATTATCATTGTACTTTTCTGACCTCTTTGCATTGAAACAGTAGGCAACAAATATACATGGACATCATATGAAAGGGTTGTACTTTTCCAGTTGGTTAGATGGAAGATAATTACATCAGAAACCTAGAGTATTAGAATTCATTTAGAGGAAACCTACTGTTAGATGCTGTTATCTGAAAACCAAACACAGTACTAGAGTTGGTAAAAAAAATTCTGACAAAAATGTGGTTTTATCAAATAAAATGTTTTAGAGAAAATGTTGGTTTTGACAGAACTCTTCAATTTTGAATGTTTGTTTCATTTCAATTTTCAAGAACAATTTTTTTAATATCTAGAATTGTTTTTTTTCCTTCTTCCCCCCTTGTCTGCCTCTGAATGCACCAGAGTGAATGACATCTAGGGGTTTGTTTTTATTCTTTTTCAGTTTTCTTTTTTTCAGTCTGTAACTTTTCAAAATGTCTCCTACTTTGGAAAAGTTAGAGTGGAAGAAGGAAAAAAAAGAAACTCTGTAATCCTGCCACTCTGTAATTTTGCAAATGTTAGAGAAGTTATGAAAAGTCAGAGTTGAAATAAAAATAAATAAATAAAAAGAGGGGGGATGGAGCCCTAGATGTCATTCATTTCTTTGAACTCAAAAGGAAAAAAATGGGTGGGGGAAGAAACTTTAAAAAGATATTGCAAAAAAATTTCAAATAAATGACACAGTAACTCCTCGCTTAATGTTATGTTCCTGAAAAATGTGACTTTAAGCAAAACAATGTTAAGCAAATCCAATTTCCCCCTAAGAATTAATGTAAATGGGGGGGTTAGGTTCCAGGGAAACTTTTTTCACCAGACAAAAAAACTATATATTATATAGATATACACACAGTATACGTTTTAAACAGTTTAATACTGTTCACAGCTATGATGATTGTGAAGCTTGGTTGAGGTGGTGAATTTAGAGGGTGGAAGAGGGAGGGATATTTCTCAGGAAATGCCTTGCTACTAAATGATGAACTAGCACTCGGCTGAGCCCTCAAAGGTTAACACATTGTTGTTAATGTAGCCTCTCACACAAGGCAGCACGAACATGAGGGAGGGGAGACAGCATAGCAGACAGAGACAGACATACACCTTGTGTGTGGGAGAGAGAGATGCACACTGCCCCTTAAAGTAAGCTGACCCATTCTTACGTGCACTGTCTTTTTAAGTGGATCAGGAAGCTGCAGCTGCTGCCCCAGGCTCTTTCTGTCTCTCTCCTTCCGTGTCCCCTCCCTGCTCTATATGGAGAAGGGGTAAACGGGGGGCAGGAGCAGAGAGGAGGGGGACACCCTGACATTAGCCCCCTCCCTTCCCCCCCTGCACAGCAAGCAGGAGTTTCTGGGAGCAGCTCCAAGGCAGAGGGCAGGAGCAGCACATGGCAGTGGGGGGAGGGACAGCTGACCTCCCAGCAATTGATAGCCTGCTGGGTGACTGCAGCACAGGGAACTTAGGGGAGCGGAGAGCTGATAGGGGGCTGCTGGTCCACCTGGTTCCAAGCCCCCACCAGCTAGCTGTAACGGGCTGCTCTTCCTGCAAGCAGTGGACAAAGCAGGCGGCTGCCAAACGACATTAGAAAGGAGCCTTGCACAACTTTAAATGAGCATGTTCCCTAATTGATCAGCAACGTAACAATGAAACAACGTTAACCAGGATGACTTTAAGTGAAGAGTTACTGTACTGTTCCATTTTGAGCTCTTCTAAAGGGAAACAACTTCAAGATGGCAAATTGTTTTGTGAAATGTTTTTTGCATTTTTGTACCAGCTCTCGATAGTATTGGCTCTCTGCCATTACCGCTACGGATTCTCCAAGGCCCTGCTCCTGCTCCCACTGAAATCAATAGCAAAACTCCCATTGACTCCAGTGGTGCAAGATCAAACTCTAAGGGCCAGGTTTTCAGCTGGGGTAAACTGGCAAAGCTCCATTGTCTCCAAGCTAAGGATTGGCCTTAAATATTTATATAACCTGAAGTACCCCAAGCAGCTGCACTGTACAACACATGGTACTTCTGGGTCATAATCAACTGGTCAGATTTTCTCACATAACAGTGTCATTTCTGGACCTGCTGTTTTTTAGATTATGATTTCTGGGAATGGTTTCCATATGATAACTATACCATTTTGTAGCGTAAGTGAAGAGCAAGATGCTTGTCCTATTTCACTAACTTTAACACATCCTCTAGGTTTGTAGGTACCTGCATTTTTCTCATCCCTGTTTGGTCCATATCTAGAATTAAATTGTCATGGGTGTGATTTCAGTCTCTGGACATTTAAGTATTTTCAATAGATATTCATAACTGTTATGAAGTTCACTCAGTAATACTTCTGTGATTATCAAATATCTGTCTGAATAAATTATATTCAGTTGGCCATATGATCTGATAAGATACCTGTCTAACAACATAAGCTATTTTGTAACCTGGGGGAGGCAATATTGAAGATATTATTTGAAAAAGAAGAATGTTCAACCAAAAAACTGCGTGAAAAAGCTTTTCCGGGTCTGTAACAGCAGGACCTAGAGAGGCAGAAAGTCTTTAATAACAGATTGGTTATGTTTTTACAGAAAATAATTTTGGATTTTTTCCCATAGTAACTCAATTTTCTGAACACTGTTTTCATGGGGAGAAATTGCATTTTTGCTATGTTCCCAGAGTGAGCACCTGTTATTGTTCCATTGTATTTATCATCTCTTTAATCTCTGTGCATTTTTCCTTGTGCCTATATACTAAAGATGATCCCTCACAGTTTGGTAACATTCCACTATTCGAATGCAGGTCCATATATAAAAGGCTGTGGTAGTGAAAAGAATCATACAGAGATAACTGTGGGTACATACTTGCATGTTTCCTTTCATTCCAGGTGAACACGTTTTGCTTTACAATAACATGGCAATGTAATCTCATTTATATGCTACCTGTTCATTTTTCTTAAGTAGGCATAACGTATATTTCTATTTCTTTGGTCAAATTCTGCTCTCAGTTACATCCATGTACTCAGTGGAGTAGCATGGGTGAAAATGAGAGGAAAATTTGGTCCATGTCAGTGATTTAAATTTATCTTCGCATTGTTCATTCTAAGGTCCACAGCATGTTTTAAAGCCTGATCCTGGAGACTGTAGTCACATGAGTGGCATTACTTGCATGAGTAGACTAATCAGTTTGATAGCATCATTTGTGAGAGTTAGATTTGGCCAATGAGGCCCAAAGTCCAACCCTGATATGATGAGACTAAGCAAGCAATTTTAGAACAATCATATTAGCCAATTGATTAATCAGTAAGTACAATAAAGCATAGGACATATAAATGTCCAACTTTCCAAACATATCTAAGGATTATAGGATCAGAATTAGTGATGAACAATCCTTGAAAGCTTTGGATATTCTATATGGGAAAATATTCAAAAATTTAGCTGTTTATTTCATGTTTATCAAAATCTATTTAGGTTGGCTCTTCAGTTAGTATGGTAGTGAGTATGGCATGGATACTCTAACAATTTGTTAACTAGGATAGATTTGAAAACCATGGGGAGTGGAGTTTGGAGATGAAACTCTTATGAGATTTCAGTATTTGTAGTTTTGACAAGGCTGGAAATACAATGAAAAATACAATAAAAGTACACTTCTGAACTTAAAACCATCAGGAAGTGCTTAGGCCCATGGGGATTAAAGTGACTCTTGAATCTTTTAGTTTGGGTTTTGAATGACATTATAAAAATTAGATTCTGTTTTATCCAAACTTGTTTTCCTATCCCTAATGAGACTATATGATAGCTAGCACTTCTAATTGTAGCTGGTGTATAATTTGATATGTTGATCACTTTAGATACGCAGTTATATATCAATGGGAAACTCTTTTAGATCTGCTGTGGATGGAATTGCCAAACTATTTTCTTAGGATTATGTAGATTATTGCTGGCATTTCTGAGAAAACTGTTGTAGACCATGCTTTTATTAACATTTCTAAACGTGTGCATGTTATACTGTATGCGTCTACACATAAAATCAATATTATTTGTTTAAGCTTGTTAACATGATTGACAGACTGGTTATTCTTTCTACCCTGAAGTACCTTCAAGTGTATAATATTAGCCACTGACTCGCACTGGCTAGTTTTGATTTAAACACATACCTTCTTGATTCTCGTCCCTCAAGGCAGCAGCATATAGATTATATTTTCTATCAAATCAATACTTTTTTTATAATCGAGGCACTGGTGGAATGTATAGTAGGTTTCTAAACATGAATATGTACATTATAAAAAAAGCCAAGGAACATTTAACTATTCTGATGAATACAACTATAAAGTACACACACTTTAAATCTCTTAGCAAAATTATGTTTTCCTAAACCACAATGTGGAATTGCATACAGAGTGATGATGAAAAATGCAACAGAAAACTGGAAGTTCTTTTGAGCTGAAAAGCTCCTTAAATTCTCAAATGTAATAGATTAAAAAGTAAATATTCTGATTTATTTTAATTCTGGTACTCCATAGATATGGTGATGATGGAGAAATACCTTGCTGCTGTGAAAATCAGATCAAAATGTTGTGATGTTTTTAAAAATTGACAAATTGAGAAAAACTTTATTTAATTTTTTTGAAGGGATGGATCTGACAGTTATATACACCAGAAAAATCAATGAAATAACTTTTGCCTTCTTTTTGGTCCCTTGCCATAAACACGTGTAATAAGTCAACTTGACTGGCTGAGCAAACAGTGATCCTACCAGCCCCCTGTCTGTCTTTCAATTCCCTAACCCCTTATGGGCAAGAGCCAAAGAACAGCCAGTTTATTTATATTTGCTCTCTGCAATCTCCTTTACTTTTAGACTGGCTCTTTTTCTTTTCCATAAAAATATAAATGATAGCTTTTATAGAATGCCCTTTTTTGCACAGCAGTTCCTGAATTCCTCCTGGCTAGGCAGAGTGGATAGTAAAACAGTGCCTTTGGCATCTCACCTTCTGATCACTGCTAACACCTATCCAATAGGGTTGACAAGCAGAGTATACTCAAACTGCCACAGGCTATGACTGAGTCCTTTATACTCATTTAAAACTGTGCTTAGAAGTAGAGAAAGGAAACGGTGCCTTTTATTTTGGTGTCACAAATCTGTCCATCAGGTAAGCAGGTGGGAGGTCAGATCTCTGCTAGCAAGTGTTGCATTTGGTAAGGCAGTGCCATTTGTAGGATATCTGGTTTCTTTATTGCAAAAGGCTATCATTTAAATCTTAACCTGAAGCCGGAATGGAATTTGTGAATAAAAGCTGTTCTTCCAATCCTTATTGCCATCCATATATTATAATCATCACTAATTCCAAGAAGGTCCCTTGTAAATGACCACATTACACCTTGGTCAGCTTGTGTTTCTTGCCTTACAATATATTTTTGTTTAGTTTTGCTGTCTTCTGTGAATAACTCCATAGTTTATTTTACTAATTGACAGCTTTCAAGCATCACTGGATAGCGTGACAACTCACCAGGGGAGTGAGAAATGAACTTTTTAAACATTAAAATAAAAAAATTTGGAAATTTATTTGTGGTGAAACACAGCAAGTTAGAATACTGTAGATAATCTCTTATTTTGAAATGGTAAAGAAAACATTCAGTATTTTGGGCTAGATTGTACGTTTAGGCACAGCCTTGAGCAAGGGCTTGTGCATAAATTGCAGCAGCTCTGGAGTAGCTCTACATAAGAATGGCCATACTGGGTCAGAGCAATGATTCATCTAGCCCAGTATCCTTCCGACGGTGCCCAGTGCTTCAGAGGGAATGAACAAAACAGGGCAATCTTTGAGTGATCCTTCCCCTGACATCCAGTCCCAGCTTCTGTCAGCAGGGATGGCTCCAGGCACCAGCCGACCAAGCACATGCTTGACGCGGCACCTTATAAGGGGCGGCCAATGTTGGGGTGGCAGGGGGTGCTTGCGGTTGGCCAGCCTGGCGTGGCGCTCCAAGGGTTTGGGCGGCCCGGCGAGGCACTCGGGTGGTGGTGGGGGGGGGTTGGGCGGCCCGGCAAGGCGCTTGGGGGATTTCGGTGGCGCGGCGCTCAGGGGTTTGAGCGACCCGGCGCTCGGGGGGGTGGGGGTGGAGGTTTGGGCGGCCCAGCGCAGCAATCGGGGGACGGGGGGAAGATTTCGGCAGCCCAGCGCGGCGCTGGGGGGGGGGGTCAGCGGCGCGGCACTGGGGGGCGGTGTTACGGCGGGGTGGCGTTCTTTTTTGCCTGGGGCGGCAAAAAAGTTAGAGCTGGCCCTGTCTGTTAGTTGGAAGTTTAGGGACACTCAGAACATGAGGTTGTGTCCCTGACCAACTTGGCTAAAATAGTCATCGGTGGACCTATCCTTCATGAACTTATCTAATTCTTATTTGAACCCAGTTATGCTTTTGGCTTTCACAGCATCCCCTGATAATGATTTCCTCGGGTTGACTGTGTTTTCTGAAGCAGTACTTCCTTTTGTTTGTTTTAAACCTGCTGCCTATTAATTTCATCAGATGACCCCTGGTTCTTGTGTTATGTGAAAGAGTAAATAACACTTATTCACTTTCTCCCCACCATGCATGATTTTACAGACCTCTATCATATCCCCTGTTAGTCATCTCTTTTCCAAACTGAACAGCCCCAGTCTTTTTAATCTCTCTTCTTTTCCATCCCCCTAATCAATTTTCTTCCCTTTTCTGCACTTTTTTCCAATTCTAATGTATCTTTTTTGAGATGGGAGAACCCAGAACTGCATGCATTATTCAAGTGTGGGCCATACATACATGGATTTATGTAGTGGCATTATGATATTTTTTGTTTTATTATCTGTCCCTTTCCAAATGGTTCCTAACATTCCGTTCGCTTTTTTGACTGCCGCTGCACACTGAGCAGATGTTTTCAGAGAACTCTCCACAGTGACCCCACAATTTTTTTCTTGAGTGGTAACATCTGATTTAGACCCCATCATTTTGTATGTATAATTGGGATTATGTTTTCCAATGTGTATTACTTTGCATTCATCAACACTGAATTTCATCTGCCATTTTGTTGCCCAGTCATGCAGTTTGAGATCCCCTTGTAACTCTTCGCAGTCAACTTTGGATTTCACTATCTTGAGTAATTTTGTTTCTTCTGCAAATTTTGCACCTCACTGTTCACCCCCTTTTCCAGATCATTTGTGAATATGTTGAACAGCGCTGCTCCCAGTACAGATCCTTGAAGGAACTTTCTATTTATCTCTCTCCATTGTGAGAACTGACCATGTAATCCTACCCTTTGTTTCTTACTTTTTATACAGTTACTGATCTATGAGAGGACCTTCCCTCTTATCCGATGACTGCTTAGTTTGCTTATAAGCATTTGGTGAGTGATCTTGTCAAAGGCTTTTTGAACATCCAAATACATTAGATCTACTGGACCACCCTTCTCCTCATGCTTGTTGACTCCCTCAAAAAACTCTAATAGAGTAGTTAGTCATGATTTCTCTTTACAAAAGCCATGTTGACTCTTCCCCAACATATCATGTTCATCTATGAGTCTATGTGATGGAGTGTACTCCAGGCCCTTTGAGGCCCCCTGCTGGAGGCCTCACGGTCCTACCATACCCTGCCCTAGAAAAGGAGCAGTGAAGGTGGGTCCTCCAGGCTTGCCTAGAGAGGCTGTAGGGAAGCAGCCAATCAGAGTGCAGCAGGTTTGGTTAAATGGACCTGCAGAGCCTGAGCAGATCAGTTTATGGCAGAGACCAGAGGAGCAAGGAAAAAGTGCTCCCTGCTGAATTCTGAACTCAAGGGAGAACCAGAAGGCGGGTTCTGATGATGTCATGCCATGAGGGAGAACTTCAGCCCTGAGCTAAGGGTGAAGAGGAAGTGGCTATGTGGGAAGTGGCCCAGGGAATAGCAGCAGCAACAGAGTGAAAGAAAGCAGCACATGGCTGCTATTTGTAGAGTCCCTGAATCAGGACCTGGAGTAATGGGGCAGGCTCTGGTCCCTCCAAAGACCACTGGGGAAATGGCCTAAGCTGCAAGAAGGGGGTAAGTCAAGTTTCAGTACTAAATGTCTGAGAAAGGGGCTAGAATTTAAGCAGGTCAGTGAGAACCGCTGAGGACAAAGTCTCCAGGGATGAAGTCCTGGGGGCACTGCTCTATAGCAGGGCAGACATGGACTTAAAGCTAGCCCAGAAGGGGCTATGAACTGAGCCCAGAGACAGGGCTGCAGACATTATCAAGGGCACAGGGACAGGCCCTGTTGGAGCTTTTACCTTTAAAGGGGTTTGTTCATTCATGCTTTTGACTGTGTGACTTAACCAGAGGGCTGAGCCACTGAAGAGCTACCTGTTGAGGTCAACAGCCAACAGGGGGCACTGGGAGCAGAGATTGTCAGAGAGAGTGCAGGTTCACACCCATCCACGAGAGGTGAGTGTGATAATTCTCTCCATTACTATAGTCTCAAACACTTTCTGGGTACTGAAGTTAGACTTACCAGCCTGTAATTGCTAGGAGTGCCTCTGGAGCCTTTTGTAAAAATTGGTGGTACATTAACCAACCTCCAGTCAGCTGGTATGGAGAAGTATTTCAGTGATATGTTACATATCACAGTTAGTAGTTCTGAAATTTCATATTTGAGTTCCTTCAGAACTCTTGGGTGAACACCAGCTAGTCCTGGTGACTCATCACAGTTTAATTTATCAATTTGTTCCAAAATCTCCTCTCAGTCTGGGACAGTTCCTCAGATTTGTCACCTAAAAAGAATGGATCACATGTGGGGATCTCCCCCACATCCTCTGCAGTGAAGACTGATGTTATGCTTTTGGCTTTCACAGCATCCCCTGATAATGATTTCCTCGGGTTGACTGTGTTTTCTGAAGCAGTACTTCCTTTTGTTTGTTTTAAACCTGCTGCCTATTAATTTCATCAGATGACCCCTGGTTCTTGTGTTATGTGAAAGAGTAAATAACACTTATTCACTTTCTCCCCACCATGCATGATTTTACAGACCTCTATCATATCCCCTGTTAGTCATCTCTTTTCCAAACTGAACAGCCCCAGTCTTTTTAATCTCTCTTCTTTTCCATCCCCCTAATCAATTTTCTTCCCTTTTCTGCACTTTTTTCCAATTCTAATGTATCTTTTTTGAGATGGGAGAACCCAGAACTGCATGCATTATTCAAGTGTGGGCCATACATACATGGATTTATGTAGTGGCATTATGATATTTTTTGTTTTATTATCTGTCCCTTTCCAAATGGTTCCTAACATTCCGTTCGCTTTTTTGACTGCCGCTGCACACTGAGCAGATGTTTTCAGAGAACTCTCCACAGTGACCCCACAATTTTTTTCTTGAGTGGTAACATCTGATTTAGACCCCATCATTTTGTATGTATAATTGGGATTATGTTTTCCAATGTGTATTACTTTGCATTCATCAACACTGAATTTCATCTGCCATTTTGTTGCCCAGTCATGCAGTTTGAGATCCCCTTGTAACTCTTCGCAGTCAACTTTGGATTTCACTATCTTGAGTAATTTTGTTTCTTCTGCAAATTTTGCACCTCACTGTTCACCCCCTTTTCCAGATCATTTGTGAATATGTTGAACAGCGCTGCTCCCAGTACAGATCCTTGAAGGAACTTTCTATTTATCTCTCTCCATTGTGAGAACTGACCATGTAATCCTACCCTTTGTTTCTTACTTTTTATACAGTTACTGATCTATGAGAGGACCTTCCCTCTTATCCGATGACTGCTTAGTTTGCTTATAAGCATTTGGTGAGTGATCTTGTCAAAGGCTTTTTGAACATCCAAATACATTAGATCTACTGGACCACCCTTCTCCTCATGCTTGTTGACTCCCTCAAAAAACTCTAATAGAGTAGTTAGTCATGATTTCTCTTTACAAAAGCCATGTTGACTCTTCCCCAACATATCATGTTCATCTATGAGTCTATGTGATGGAGTGTACTCCAGGCCCTTTGAGGCCCCCTGCTGGAGGCCTCACGGTCCTACCATACCCTGCCCTAGAAAAGGAGCAGTGAAGGTGGGTCCTCCAGGCTTGCCTAGAGAGGCTGTAGGGAAGCAGCCAATCAGAGTGCAGCAGGTTTGGTTAAATGGACCTGCAGAGCCTGAGCAGATCAGTTTATGGCAGAGACCAGAGGAGCAAGGAAAAAGTGCTCCCTGCTGAATTCTGAACTCAAGGGAGAACCAGAAGGCGGGTTCTGATGATGTCATGCCATGAGGGAGAACTTCAGCCCTGAGCTAAGGGTGAAGAGGAAGTGGCTATGTGGGAAGTGGCCCAGGGAATAGCAGCAGCAACAGAGTGAAAGAAAGCAGCACATGGCTGCTATTTGTAGAGTCCCTGAATCAGGACCTGGAGTAATGGGGCAGGCTCTGGTCCCTCCAAAGACCACTGGGGAAATGGCCTAAGCTGCAAGAAGGGGGTAAGTCAAGTTTCAGTACTAAATGTCTGAGAAAGGGGCTAGAATTTAAGCAGGTCAGTGAGAACCGCTGAGGACAAAGTCTCCAGGGATGAAGTCCTGGGGGCACTGCTCTATAGCAGGGCAGACATGGACTTAAAGCTAGCCCAGAAGGGGCTATGAACTGAGCCCAGAGACAGGGCTGCAGACATTATCAAGGGCACAGGGACAGGCCCTGTTGGAGCTTTTACCTTTAAAGGGGTTTGTTCATTCATGCTTTTGACTGTGTGACTTAACCAGAGGGCTGAGCCACTGAAGAGCTACCTGTTGAGGTCAACAGCCAACAGGGGGCACTGGGAGCAGAGATTGTCAGAGAGAGTGCAGGTTCACACCCATCCACGAGAGGTGAGTGTGATAATTCTCTCCATTACTATAGTCTCAAACACTTTCTGGGTACTGAAGTTAGACTTACCAGCCTGTAATTGCTAGGAGTGCCTCTGGAGCCTTTTGTAAAAATTGGTGGTACATTAACCAACCTCCAGTCAGCTGGTATGGAGAAGTATTTCAGTGATATGTTACATATCACAGTTAGTAGTTCTGAAATTTCATATTTGAGTTCCTTCAGAACTCTTGGGTGAACACCAGCTAGTCCTGGTGACTCATCACAGTTTAATTTATCAATTTGTTCCAAAATCTCCTCTCAGTCTGGGACAGTTCCTCAGATTTGTCACCTAAAAAGAATGGATCACATGTGGGGATCTCCCCCACATCCTCTGCAGTGAAGACTGATGTAAAGAATTGATTTAGCTTCTCCGCAATGGGCTTGTCTTCCTTAAACACTCCTGTAGCACCTTGATTGTCTAGTGGCCCATGGACTGTTTGGCAGACTTCTTGCTCTCATGTACTTAAAAAAAATTGCTGTTAGTTTTTGTGTCCTTGGCTCTGCAAAGTCTTTCTTGGCCTGCCTGCTTTATACTTTCTCACTTGACTTGCCAGAGTTTATGCTTCCTTGTATTTTTCTCACTGGTATTTGACTTCCAATTCTTAATGGACGCCTTTTTGCCTCAGACTGCCTCTTTTACTCTGCTGGTTAGCCATGGTGGCTTTTCTTTGGGTCTTCTTACTGTTTTTTTTTTAAATATATATTTAGTTCGTTCCTCTATTATGGTGTTTTTAAATAGTTTTCATGAATTTTCAGGCATTTCACTCTAGTAACAGTTCCTTCCTTTTTGCGTAGTTTTCCTTTTTGAAGTGAAATGCTACTGTGGTGGGTTTCTTTAAATTTAACATCCTTGTATGGGAAATAAATGCTAATTACATTATGGTCACCATTACTGAGTGGTTCAGCTATATTAACCTCTTGGACAATCTCCTGTGCTCCACTTAGGACTAAATTAAGAATTGCCTCTCCCCTTCTGGGTTCCAGAGTGAGCTGCTCCAAGAAGCAACTATTTATGATGTCTCAAAATGTTATCGTTGCATCCCTTCCTAAGGTGACATATACCCAGTCAATATGAGAATAGCTGAAATCCCCCATTATTATTGTGATTTCTGACTTTGTAGCCTCGCTAATCTCCCTGAGCATTTCACAACCACTGTTGGGATCCTGGTCAGGGTGGTCGGTAGTATATTCCTACTGCTATACTCTTATTGTTCAAGCATGGAAATTCTAGCCATAGAGATTCTATGATACTGTTTGAGTCATTTAAGATTTTTACTTTATTTGACTCTATGCTTTCTTTTACATATTGTGCCACTCCCCAGAGCAGCATGATTTACTCTGTTATTCCTATGTATTATGTACCCTGGTATTACTGTGTCCCATTGATTATCCTCATTCCACCAAGTTTGTGTGATGCCTATTATACGAATATCCTCATTTAATGCCAGGCACTCTAGTTCACCCATCTTATTATTTAGACTTTCAGCATTTGTATATAAGCACTTGTACATTTTGTCAATATTCAGTTGCTTGCTTTCATGTCTTATATTTAAATGTGACTCTTTTAATCTAAATCTCTGGCTCCTCAAATGAAGGATTAGTGAGAGAGAAGACTGGTGACTTTAAAATAATGCAGTGCCTTTGTAAATTGATTATATAAATAAATTCAAGCAGTATTTTCCAACACACTAAAGATTTATCATAAAAATAATGAAGGGGTGGCATCACTGTTCATACCATTGCCCTGTGATGCCTTACTTTAAAAGATTTCATGCAGCAGAGATGTGCAATCTATGTGAGTGAAATATCCAATATTTCTGAATTATCTATCAACATTAAAAAATATATAGTCTGCCTCCATTTGTGGATAGCAGGGAAGGATCTACTTCATCTGGGTAGCTGCAAAGATAAAATAAAGTGGCATATTTGGAAAGTGATGACAAAAATGTGCTATCATTTATGTCCAATTACATTGTTACAATGACACAAGATAATTTCACAAAACAAAATGCTGTGTAGCAAGTTGCAAGTGTCACACAAAAGGGTGTATATTTGGGGGTGCAATTATGGCAGGCCATTACATTTTTGCCTTAAATATTTCCCTTTTCCCAAAGGTGCAATGAATTGAATACCCAGAGCCAATGCAGGTCCTATCTATCATTTAAGTCTATTTTGAGGACTCAGTTGGTGCTTAGACTCAGTGCTTGAGCCTCTGCATAGGGGATGAATTTTCACCCAGTGTAAATTCATTTCTAGAAATCTGAGGTTGTTTCGTACCCTTTACCATTATTGTGCCTGGCAAACAGTAGTTTGGGTCTAGCTGGTCAGACAAATGAACAGGTTGGTAACTACTCTTGTACTGGTTTATCCATGTGTCACATGACTGAATCTTCTATTAATGTTATCTGGGTCAGATTATCTGGTTCCATCGGTATGACGGGGTAGAGAAAGAAAGATAGATGAAGAGTATCCATTTTTATGTTAAGACTTGACTGGTCTAGGTCATGAAGGGGAAAAGGAGGGTGACAAAGTTGTTGTTTTTCTTCATAGTGACTTTTTCCAGTGATCAATATCTGAACTTTGCTGAAGTCCTTTATGGCTTCAATTTATTCTTTTGCCATGTGAATCAAATGAAGCTGCCAATATTCATTCTTCTCTGTCGGACATTTTACTTATTCTGCAGTCTATTGAAATTTCCAAAACTGTTTTCTGTCATTATTTATGAATCAGTATCTTTTTCATTTACAAATTGGCTAGGAGGTTTATCAGAAGGACACACATGCTGCACAGTTTACTATCCTGCTAGTTCTGCCCAATAACAAAATCTGTAACCCTGGAAAAACTGGGATTATAATTTGTAATCCCTGTACCTGCTCTTCTGTTTGTTACCAGATATAATGTGTTCAGCTTTTGTGTAGTTTCTAAGGATTGATAATGGATACACACAGTGACTGGCAAAGAAATAGAAATGCCTAGTGTAGGATGTTATATGTTGAAGAGATGGAGCATCTAGGACCTGTTCAAGGTCCAGAGAAGTCAGTGGAGAATCTCCCATTGACTTCAATGGGTTTTGGAACAGGCCTTTTGTCGGGGCCAGTAAGGAGGTCAAAATTTTCAAAAGCAATTCTGATTTTGGGTGTCCAACCTGAAACATACTGGGCTCACCATCTGCAGCCCCTGTTGACTTCAGTTAGTGTTGTTAGGTGCTAAGAATATATGTAAATCAGGCCCGAGGTGGCTCATACTAGGCTAGAGCCACCTAGTAATAACATGGCTCCTGGAGGTGCTGTGCTGTCTGGGAACTGTGGTGCCAGAGGCGCAGCATGTAGGGATTGTGAGGTGCTCTGATACTACAGTTAATGAGAGCCTGAGATACCATTAGTCTCGGTTAATATTTTCTTAATAATCTTCAATTGTTTGATATGATAACTGTCATAATGAATTGTGTGGATTTTAAAAGGGATTTATTGCATGTGAAATATACATACCATTTGATAATTTATACTCTAGCAAGGATTAACTATGCGCTACGTGCTCTGCCTGTTTAGGTGTAACGGTGTTGATAATTAGAAAGCACCTTTTAAAACCTTAATTAAATGGGTATCAAAGATGCAATTCAAAATGTTACCAAGTCTCTTGGGCTATAACTAAATTGTATACTAGAGACATAATATTCAATACACAGTTATGTAACATTAGAAAGTTTTTTTTTTCCTTTTTCACATTGAATACTATTGCTCTTATTTTGCCACTGATCTATTTCAGCCTGGGTTCCAGGAAGAGTCACTATTCAGAGTCACTAGTGTTCCATAGACAATGACTTTTCTTCTGGGGATAGGACACCCAAGTAAAATACAAATCCTTCATTAATGGTAACTGGCAAAAAAAAAGAAATTGGGCTTGTCCTTTCTTGCTTCTGTGTGATGTACGAAGAAGGCTAGAAAGGTGTCCCTGGGTATCTCTGCCCCATCTGTCCATCCTACTGTTTTATTGCAGAATCAACCCATGCCATCACTCTGCCAGTGATGTCAGTCTTGATCCCCCATTTCTCTGTGTTTCCCACAAGAACTGCTTTCCCCAAGCCATTCTTTAAGCCTAGGGAAAAGCTCCCAGTCAAAATTTGTGAAACCCCCACCTTGTCCTCTCAAATCCCTCTTAAAATGCACCTCTGCTGTAATGCATACAGAAAACTATCATCTAATAATGGCTGGGCAATGTGTGAGTTGCAATCACTGATGTTGATTAGCTACTAATTGTGCACACAGCTTGGCTACGAGAAAGCATCCTAACACGTTTTGTCACTCTCTCCCCTCCCCATCCCCGTCTGCCGGTTTGTCTTGTACACCTGTTATGTCTTATTTTTTAGACTGTAAGTTCTTTGAGCCAAAGACTGTGATTTACTGTACGCTTAGTCCAATGAACTTCTAGCTTGGCTGAGGTTTTTAGGTACCAGTATGAGGTCAATGTTTAATCATAATTAGTAATAGGACTTTTCCTGAGTGTTTTTTACATTAGCAATTCAGGTCTTGTCTATCCTGGAAGACAGTGTAGTGGCTGGAGAACTAATGATTCAATGACAACACAGGAGACAAAAGACTGAAGGCTGAGTAACAGCTCAGAGGGGAAAAGGAAACAAAACACACGTAAGCAATTAAATAAAAACCCACGTTGCAGGTTACTTTTAATATCCACGAACATTAAATACTACTGCAGCAAAGGAATACAGGGAGAAATTAGGCATTAATTAATTAAGCATGTCCTTGGAAGATGATTCCATCTCCACCCTAAAAAAGCAACAGTTGATCCAAGACACAGCAGCCTGTCTGCTTAGGAACACAGACCGCCCAGAGTCCATCATCCCCATGCTCTGCTTTCTGTACTGGTTCCTCATTAAATGTGTGTGTGTATATATGTAAAAATTTGGAAATATAGAAAATACTTACTACATTGGACCAGTGCAGGAGACAATCCTGCAGCCCTCTCTCATGTGAGAAGTCCTGTTGGCTTCAATGGAATTACTCCCGTGAATAAGGGCTGCATGACTGGGCCCTTGCTATATAATTATTGAAATAAGTAGTACAAAACGTAGAGCAGCACATTTGACTGAATGGAGTTTCAAGCATAAAGATAAGTAACCCTTTTTAAAAAACATGGAGATTGCTCGTCGCTGTATACTATATACCGTTCTTAATATCTCAGATGGAAACATTGTTTAAAAAAATTCTTAACTAAACCTCTCATTATTGTTTTCAAAAACATCTTCTGTGTTCCTCTCCAGCTAAACTATTGACATGACGTCTCAGATCTTCCCTAGGGCTTCTCATTGTCTTCACAAATGCATGCTGGTGAAGGTAGAAACGACCCAACTGAGTGCTTACCTGCTACCAGATGTACCAAAAGAGCTCATTGGTCTAGCAAATATGTTTCTTGTTTTTAGAATATAGTGGGCTTACAGCCATACCTCTGCCTTTCCACACAGAAAAGGTACAGCTAATTTGTGTGGAAGTGACAGCTTCCTTTCCATACGAGGCACTTTAATTTTATTTCTTATTAGACTCTTACATTTCTTTTTCAAAGGATTCCCCTGTACATTCTGTTAAACTACTGACAAAGAAGTCTTTGTATTCTGTACTGGCATTTTCACTTGAGTGTCTTCTTTTCCTGTCACATGCTGTGGCTTCGTCAGTATGGTTCCATAGTTTCCACTCGTTAGAAATTTGGAGTTCAGGGGAGTCATAGCTGCTTACACCAGATCTGGAAATGCAGTATATCTGTTTCTTTTAAATCATATCTCCTTTGACTCCGTGACCTGCACATAAGAAATTTCCATCTCGAATATTCAGGTTATAATCACAGACAGCACTGAGAAACTTGCACACAGCTCACTTTATTTTGGGTGACGTGTTAGGAAATGATCCAGCACTCAGAAAAATGTATCCATGGGGCCAAATTCGGAGAGGCACAACTCATTGACTTGCGTCCAGTTGAATCAGCCTGACCTACCCTACAGAGTTTATCCATTACTGAGTTTATCCATGTGAGTCGTTTACATTTGGATTGTTTTAGAAAGGTGCCAAATTTTGGACCATAGAGGCTGGAGTCCTGTAATACTGCACAGCACTGGCAGCAGCAGTGTAAGCTTCCACAACATTGGTTCGCCAATGTGCCTTAAGTTTTTCTGGAGAGGCGTTAGCCGAGACCAACTTTGGCCTGGTCCCCACTAAGCCCCCACTTCGGACTAAGGTACGCAAATTCAGCTACGTTAATAACGTAGCTGAATTCGAAGTACCTTAGTCCGAACTTACCGCGGGTCCAGACGCGGCAGGAAGGCTCCCCCGTCGATGCCGAGTACTCCTCTCGGCGAGCTGGAGTACCGGCATCGACGGCGAGCACTTCCGGGATCGATCCGGGATCGATTTATCGCGTCTTAACCAGACGCGATAAATCGATCCCAGAACATCGATTGCCTGCCGCCGGACCCTCCGGTAAGTGAAGACGTACCCTTTGATGGCGAAAGGGATAGATCTTGTCGAAATTTTAGCTGTATTTCAAATGTGCTGCCAATAAAAATAAATGCTGCATTTATAAAAAGGTTCTATTGTCTCTTAAAGCTAAGTAACCTTGGGAAACTTCAGGTAGCTGACAAGCTTTATATATAATTTTCTATGAAGCCTCAATGACCTCTACATCTGCAAACATTTGAATTTCTACCAGGCTCAATGGTTTGTTTATTTTTTGAGTCTCACTCTCACTCATTGAAAAGCAGTAATCTTGCAAGCTCTGAGGAATGAACATGCACACATGCAGGTTATTTTTGCTCTGATTGTTTAAACGCAGAAAGCACCAGCACAATCCTGCAATGTCAGGTCAGATTTTAAAAACACACTATATTCAAGTGAAGTTTCATGCTAATTATATAGCATGGGAATTTAACAATCACTTGCGTAGACATCAGTGTGTTACACTGACAAAAAGCAACATTTCTGTGGGTTCTTTATACTGTGATTTACGTACTGTGTGATGTCCACAGCAGCAGGTCAGTAAAATGAAGACACGTGTCCAGAGATTAATTCATTGCAACATAGCTGTTGTGTTCACTCAGTAAAATCTATCATAACTTTCCCTGTACCACTACCTCATATTGTAGACATAGCTGAAGAGTTCTAGTCTGCACTGAAACTGATTCCTTCTGTGATAGTTCTCATTTGCAAAATGGAGATATGTACCGGTTTCAATTAGGTGCTAACAAGGACAATTAATTTGTAAAGCACTTTATAAATGCTTTAGAAGTCACTTTCTCTTATACCGAACCATGTGTGCAATTAGTATTTATCTCCCTAAACTATAACAGCTATAAAAAGTGTGCCACTAAAAGCCATGCCTTTGTAGTATAAAGTGTACTCTACTCCAGAATTACTCACTGAAGTCCATAGGAATTTTGTCATAGAATTTAATGGGAGCAGGGTCAGGATATACAGTATAAAATTTGTTCTGAAATTGTGGAAGGCAGGAACACTCCATATTCCATCCCAGCTCATGTGATTTATTTGAAACCAAATCATTCCTTTTGCTGAGCCACTGGATGGGCAACAAGTATCAACACGTTCAGAGCTTAGACTCACACTGGAAAATGTGAAATGTGATTTTCCAGACACAAAGAGCACCTCAAATGTAGTCATAATGACTTTTATTTGAGATTAAAAGAACAAACAAGGAACCAAACGAGGAACAAAAAAAGTGTAATCTCAATGAGAGCACTTACCGTGTGTGCCTCATTTGTAACAACCTGCACTGAATAGAATACAAAATGGCTCTGCCTTAGAGATTTAAAGGTGCAGCATGCAGAAAACACACACATAATATTTACATAGCTAAACACACTACATGAGTGAAAACGAGGGCTTACTGCTACTGTTTTTATTGTTGCTGCTTCAGCACCTGGGGAAGGTAAAAGACAAGGACTTTCAACCCAGTTAGGAGATTAAGGAATATTGAATGCATGGTTTTCATCCCTGAGTTACCATAGTATCTGGTTTCCTTGGTTACCAGTGACCAAGGAAGGGACATTGGGGAAGCTGGGGTTTTGATGTATATTTTTTAAAGAGAGAGAAACACATACGGGAGGGGGGGGGGGAGGGGGAGGGAGCCATTGGTCAGAGAAGATCTTGTTTTTGTGAGGATACAGAATGTGAGAATACTGCTGGAGGACAACAGTTGGGAACAGATTTTCTTTGAAGATGGAATTTATAGATTTTACTTCAGTGCTGAGAACTAAAACAGTTAAAGGAAAAAGGATTGTGTGAGAGAAACAACAAATCTAATCAGAACTAGGAAACTAAGAACTGTGAAGTTGTCTTTGTAAATGGCTGGAGATAAAACATTAGGGTGATGTCAATACTAATGATAAAAGGATGGTGTGGGGAAACATTTCTTTTGCAGGTGTATTGGCGTTGGGCTGAAGTGTGCCTTTAAACCATTGCCCCATGGATTGGGTTGGGTGGAGCTGCATTGCTCTGCCTTGGTGGGTGATACAAGGGAGGGTACAATGCCTCCTTCTGGAGTTGCCAGGCAGTGGGTGGAGTGCACCCTCTGTTATTCTTCAGGAGATGCAGTGTGCCTCCTCCAGCTTGGCTGGCAATCTATGGTGGTGGTGTGGAGGTGCAGCTGGACCATTATTATTATTTATTCATATTTATTATTTGTATAGTGGTAGAAACTAGGACCACCAGTCCCATTTTACAGGCACTGTACAAACACTAATATTTAATATTTTCCTGAGTGACCTTGGCACAAAAAGTGGGAGTGTGCTAAAAAATATTGTGGGTGACACGAAGTTGGGGGAGGGGTATTGCCAATATGGAGGAGGACCGGAATATCACACAAGAAGATCTGGATGACTTGAAAACTGAATTAATAGAAATTTGATAAAGTTTAATGGTTCAGTGCGCAAGGTCATGCATTTAGGGACTAACAACAAGAATGTTTCCTATGACTTTGAGCTGCCAATGTGATGTGACAATGAAAGAAGGTTAATATAATCTTAGGATGCATCAGGCAATGTATTTCCAGAAGAGATAGGGAAGTGTTATTACCATTATACAAGGCACTGGTGAGACCTCATCTGGAACACTGTGTGCAAGTCTGGTATCCCACGTTTAAGAAAGATTAGTTCGAACAGGTGCAGAGATGGGCTACTAGGATGATTGGAGGAATGGAGAAACCTGCCTTACAAGAGGAGACTTAAGGAGCTTAGCTTTTTTGCTTGACAAAATGAAAACTGAAAGGGGAGATACGATTGTTCTTTATAAATACATCAAAGGAACAAACACCAGGAAGGGAGAGGAGTTATTTAAGATATGGGCCAATGTTGCCACAAGAACAAATAATATAAACAGGCCACTAACAAGTTTAGGCTTGACATGAGATGAAGGTTCTGGAACAGCCCTGCAAGGGGACCAGTGGGAGGCAAAAAACTTAACTTGTTTCAAGACTGAGCATGATAAGTTTCTGGAGGGGTTGGTATGATACGGTTACCTACAATGGCCATTTTCCCATCCATGACTGCTGTTAGCAGATGTCTCCACTGGCCGGAGTTGGGACACTAGACAGGGAGGGCTCTGAGTTACTCAGTGAATTCTTTCCCAGATGTTTGGCTAGTGGATCTTGCCCATGTGCTCAGGGTCTAACTGATCACCATAGTTGAGGTTGGGAGGGAATTTTCCTCCAGGTCAGATTGGCAGAGACTAGTGGGTTTTTTTTTTTGGTCCTTCCTTTGCAACATGGGGCATGGGTCAGTTGCTGGTTTGAACTAGAGTAAATGGTTGATTCTATGTAACTTAAGTCTTTAAATCAAGATTTGAGGACTTCAGGAACTCAACCAGAGGTTATGATCTATTGCAGGAGTGAGTGGGTGAGGTTTTGTGGCCTGTGATCTGCAGGAGGTCAGACTAGATGATTGCGATGGTCTCTTCCGGCCTTAAAGTCCATGAGTTTTATTTAAAAAAATAAAAAGTCTCTGCTCTGGAGAGCTTACAATTCTGTTTCTTGCTGGCTAGCACCACTAGCCAGGAGCAGTCCTTACACTGCCTTGAGCACAAGGGCTGTGATTGTGACTGGTTCCCATGGTGGATCCTCAAGGGGAGGAGGCTTCTTTTGTCCCTCCACACACTCTCACAAAGGCTAGCTTGTACTGTAAGTGGAGAATTGGTTTGGGGAGTGTGACTCTGGCAAACCAAGTGCCAGCTCATGCCAGAGCCCCAGGCCAATTCACTTGTGTATTTGTATAGATCACAGTCATTGTTAAATTTATTTGTATTTGGTGTTTGTTTGGTGGGATGTTACTTGCATTGTTTTCACTTACCTGTATCCAGTTATAATGTAGTAGCAAACATTTACATTGTGTATACCCCTGTAACTAAATAACCCCTCAAAGGAGAAGGAAGCCTTGTGAAATGCAAGTGAAGAACTTCAACAGAAGAATGCTAATTTCAAAGCAAGTGGTCATTGTGTGTGATGACTGGAGGTCCAAGACTCAGAATGCATTCCTCACTCTCCATCATCAAAGGAAAAGCCCATGTGGGTAGTGACCCTGTCAGCTTGTTTTCTGTGAGAAGAAGCTATAAGTATGGATTCAGGGAAAGATCCTATATCTCTGGACTATTTGGACTGTTTGGACTGTAGCCACTCAGTTGTGAGCCACTGTGGCTCAGCCACATCAGGAAACATGACAGGGAGTTTATACTGGGGATGGTCTCAGTGGGTTTTACTTTTTGTTTCAAAATATTTTGGGATTTTCTGTCTTCCTATCAGTTTCCTCTATTACATGTGAAATCTAGGCAGCAAGTTATTTTCCAAAAATTCTCAGTGAAAGCAAACATTCCAACATAGCTTCATTTTGTAATTAGTTTGTGGAAAACAAGAGGGTAGAAATGGCAGTGTGAAAATACCAGGTTAGACTGAATCCATTTCATTCTGTATAGTATTTGGCATGTAATTGGTGCTCACACCGGGTCAGGGCAGCCCACTGACACCTCCACTTCACATTAATGGGCCATCTTTGTGGATGCCCAATGCCTCTGCTCTGCATGACCAGAGCTTATCTGCATCAGGGAATTTTAGTGATGAATTCCCATAGATGTACAGGTGCTAGCACTCATTTTACATTGGTGCATGCACACATTTAATTCCTTCACTTCTATGACAAGTTACAGACTCCTGATTGGGGCAGCTATTTTCTATCCCTAAATTAAGACTCAGTAAAGGCTTAATTATTACCATACTAAACTTTATCCCATATAAATTAATCTCTAGCATGCAGCTGACTTTGTAAATCATAGAACTTTAGTATGCTCTTGTAGTTCTTTTCATGGAGGCCAGATGGTGAGAAGCAGATGATTTCGCTTCTTCTAGATGGAGAATTTTAAGCATGTGACTGTGAGGATATTAGTAAATGTGTCATTTTGCCACATCTCATTGCTAGATTTGTTATTGGCCCATTCATTCACGTCTCAGTAAATCAATTTTCCTTTATTTATTTTGAAGGCTGTTCAAGATGGCGCAAACAAATGATGTTCATGTGTTTTTTTTAAAGTAGAGCTTCTCACAAAGGAGAAAATAACAAAAGAAAGAAAAAGTGTACATCATTTCCACTCAGACCCTTAAATCCTAGTCCTATTGAAGTCAATGGCAAAACTTCCTTTGACTTCAGTGGGGCTAGGATCTCACCTTTAATTCCAAGGTTTCAGATATCAATTGCAATGATAAAGTTCTTTTAATAGCAATGGCTTTTTACTAGATATTCTCAGCTGCAGGATAGTTTAATTCTTAAGTGGAGATGCTGGGCCCAATGTTGCTCTAAGTTATTCCAGTTTAACAGTAGCATAAATCCAGTGACCTCTCTTGAATTACACCAGTGTATGTGAAAGCAGAATGAGACCAGCTGTGTAGATGCAGTGTGCCATTTTGTTTATATTTTCTTCATTATGAAATGTGGGGTAATTGCCACAGTGTATTTTTGGATCATTTTGTTTTTTTCTTCTTCAAAATCCAAGCTTAAATTCCCAAATCTTCTCTCAACTTGTTTGTTTATTTACAAGATATGGCCCCAAATTTTCAAAAGAATGCACACACTTTTTGTGTGCCTGACTTGTATGAGCACCACTTCAAATACATGAATGTGAATTGGGTATTTGCACATGCATGTGCCCATGCACGGAATCACAGTTTACATGTACAAGTAAGGCATGGCCAAAAGCACGTGCACTCTTGAGCGTACTCTTTTGAAAATGTAGGAGCAGATCTTCAATTGATATAAACTGGCATTGCTTCATTGAAGGGAATGGAGTTCTGTTGATTTACACCAGCTGAGGATCTGGCCCAGGGGGTACTTTCACTTATTCACAGTTTTTATTACGAGAATTAGCCATGTTTCTAAAGGCTGCGACAGTCTTCCAAAATGCATAAGAAGCTAGTCTCAAAATCTTAATTTTTTTTAGATATAGGACAATTTCATTTTGTTTAATTTTTTTCGTATATGATAGGCTCATTTTTTAAAATGGAAATGTGAGCCTGGGAGTTGAATGGGAACCAGTCTCAGTGGGGTGTTTTAGTTCATGTACAAAATATTTTAATTTTGTTTTTTGCTACCTGCAGCAGGGCCTCTAGTTAAACAGACCCCAGAGCTGTTCTACCCTGCATGGGGGCTAAACCAGCACCCGGCAGTACCTCAGTAAGGGAGGTGCAAGCCACTTCCCCTGTATCCCTTTAATGGCATCAAATCTGTGCCTCTGTGTACTGAACTGAGTGGGAGCTTCAAGTGGATATCCTAGGTATCCTTTAAGGTTTTATCTTCCATATCCATATGCTGTTTAGTTTGATCATTTGATCAGAGCTGAAGAGATCTTCAGAGATAAGAGAGGATCTTGCCTTTAAGTCAAGATTTCTCCTTTCCCAATGCAAAACTCCCATGTGTGTGAGTTTGTGGATCCTTGGAGAGAGACCAAATTTAAATTAATTGTAACTTGTTAACTTTATAATTTAAGTGGCTAACCCTTTCCTTTTAAAAATATGCACATTTTAATATAAACTCTTTTTTCTTCTATTTAATCCTTTTCTAATGTGTTTATTTTTCTAACTATCATGTCTTTTATATGACTGAAAATTTCTTTTCTTTTGCCTTATTTAACGTACAATTTTTTTTATTATATTTTCTTCATTTGTGAAATATGGGTGTTAATTACTTTGTTATAATTCATCTATGACTGTCCAAATTTAAAGAAAAACAAAAACAAGCAAACAAAAACAACACACCTGACTTAGCTCTGACAAAATCAATGGGACAATTTTAAAAGAATTTTGAACAAACTCTTTCCCCATGTATTTGGAAGGACAGTCTTTTACAATTCAATCAAAAGGTTGGCAATGAACATATTTTGCTACACTTGCATAAACAGTAATTTAATTTCCTTTTCTGTTTTGCTGATACATACCAAAATGTCAATTAGAATAGTTTGCTATATTGACCTCCTCCTTATTCACTAAAGTTTTGGAAGCATGTCATTATTCAACTCTCTTGGAAGTGGTACTATTGTCTGTTTTAAAAAAACATAATCTGACCCGAAATGTTCTGTACATGGCAATAACATTTAACTTTCTTGAAGTGGGAGAGGACAGTGGGAATTCATCACTTGTCTCTCAGAAGGCCCAATACAGGTGTGTTCAGTAATTCAGCAAAGACAGAGAACATGTTCTATCAAACCAAATAATGAACCAAACTAAAAATTGCCTTTAGCTGGATGCACGAGGAATGCATTGAAAGCACCAGAGTTACCCACTATCACTGTAGGAGAAACATACAGTATTTGCATTTACACCTGAGACTTTCAACTAGAGCCAATCAGAAAGTTGTAAGTTGAATCCAGGCATAGCCGAAAAACAAGCTATTTGGAAGAAGTTTGGAAAGGAAACATGGCAATGACCTTTCATTAGCCTTGCACCTTTCATCCAGAAACATCCGTAACTACTCTACAGGCTTTCTCTAGAGATTTACAAAAGACTGTGTATAGGAAATAATGTATCTTGTGCTATACAATCCCTCCTGGGGTGGAACAGAGCTACCATCTAGCAGAGGAAGTTAAGATTAATTTATCCAGTTAAAAGTATGGGAGGAATTTTAGGTAGGCAGAATATGGTAACATATATGTACAATTCTCTGGAAAACTGTGTTTCTATGACAATATTTTCTGTGCAAAGAAAAAAAGCCCACCCCCTATTAGAACTTCAGGCCGGGCACAGTCCCCTTGGGAAATATAGTCACAGCTGATGTAAGCAGAGTCTGAAAGAGCTTTCCCCTGACATCTAGTGGTGAGCTGTGGGAAAGGACTTCAGGAGCTGATCTCATTTGTATGGACACACCCGCCCTGCCTAGGTGCTCAGCATGATGGGACTGCTTTCCCAAATGATCACTTGTGGCTGGTGTCCTTGTTATTGGGGCAGGAGTAATAAAGCATTGTTATCCTTGTTGTAACCCAGGTCAGCAGAACTGTATCTGGCATACTCCAATGGCGGGGACTCACCCTCAACTGAACGGCACTTGCTTGGCAGGGGACATGGGTTCCAAAGTACAATGAGTTGAGAGAGGGTGGGGACAGGTACTTGTACCTGGTGATGTGGGCCCTGTTTAAGGGTCCTACACACCATTTGACCCTTCCTCTCTCCACCATATAGTAAAAGAGCTAATTTAGACTCAGTTGAGGGTCTTGTTACATGCAGAAATCATGAATACTTAGGTCTAAGTATTAGACCTACTTTGGGACAGTGTCTCTATTGCAAGAGACTGTCTAGTGTGTACCAGCAGTGAGGCTCCCCCACTAACAGCTGACATCACTAAGAGCTGTGTTAAGTGGGGGGCCTTGAAGACATCTTGGCGAGCGGCCAGCGGATAGGCGCGGCGAGCGGCCAGCGGATAGGCGCGGCGAGCGGCCAGCAGGGCGGCTGGCGGAGAAGGCCAGAGCAAAGCCCCGCAGAGAGGTGCAGCAATCGCTGTTGGGTGGTGAACGAGTGCCTCCTTACCCCCCCCCCCCTTCCACCCAGGGTGAGAGGTGAACTCTGCAGATGAACTTCTGAACTCTGGGGCTGCAGTGGCCAAGGACAGCAACTGTGAGAGGGGTGCAGAGAGGGGACGAGCATGTTAAATTGACTTTTGGGTTGCTGGACTTAAGAACCTGAGTGGAAAAGGACACTGCCCAACTTACTTAGGGGTGGGTCTTTTGCTCATGGTTTGTGTTTATGAACCCTAGTTGTGGTGTTTTCTCAAATTAATGCTGAGTTACTTCCCTCCTTTTATTAAAAGTTTTTGCTACACTCAGACTCTGTGCTTGTGAGAGGGGAAGTATTGCCTCTTAGAGGCACCCATTGAGGGCATGTGTAATTGTCCCAGGTCACTGAGTGGGGGCTTGAGCTGGTTTTGTGTTGTATTGTTGAAAAGGAACCCCTGAATACTGAACCCGGCCCTTGTTGCTGCTGGCTCCACTTGGCAGAAGGGTTATACTGGCATTCCAACAGGCCCTCCATTCCTGAAAGGGGAGGCCTGGCATCACCCCTCTCACATTAGCTACCAGAGGTGCAGATGACAGCACATACCACACCTAATGAAATGGTGGCCATGATTCCTTTCTGATGTGTGCTTCCCAAGGGCTTTCTCTTGCTCACGAACATCTAAGCTTTGTGACTCATAAGGTCACAAGCAATTTGCTTGGATTGAAGGTGGCACCTATTTTGGATGTACGTTAAACTAATTTTTACTCCCCTTAAATGCTGCCCAAACCAACCCTCCCCCCCCCACACACAAATGCAGGTACAAGCCAGCATTAAGACTGTGCATTTGTGAGGGGGGGTTGGGAGGAGAAAATTGTGGTGACTTAATGGTGGAGAGGTAGTTGTGAAGTTCAAGATGATTGGAAATTGGGTGTAAGGACCAAAATGATGAAACCTGTGCTGGTGGGAGATTCTGTGAATCTGCAAAATGAGTGTAACTCATCTTGGGAGGTTAAAGCAGAACAAAGGAACGAGCAGGAGAGAGGCCATGCCTAGGGGAAAACCCAGCTCATCCATTTATCTGCATTTCTGAAGTACCTAAATACCTTAATGTGTAATCGAACCTATTCTACTGTTGAGCAAGTGGCCCAAAAAGAAGTAACTGAAGTAGAGATGGGCCCAATCCAAACACCAGAGAGAACATGCTGAACTAGGGTTCAGCTTTTAGGTCCAGATCCAAACTTTGTGGCAGTGGCCCATCTCCTGTATAAATTGTCCCACTGCAGCTTTAAACACTAGCTGCATCACAAGAAGCAATCTCCATCACTGGTAGGGGCAACCAGGCTCCCTGGCGTTGCTCGGACACCAGCTGTGTTATCCAGCCAATGCATGGTGACAAGGACAAGAACAGTCATTGGTCTGCCAAACTCTGCTGCTCCTGCTAGAGTTATTTTAGTATACATTTGTGGAGTCCTCCTCACTCTTGTGACTATCTGTGTGCAGTGTACAGGACCTAGTAATGTTTTGGACACAATGTGGGACCTTAGTGGGGATCAGGCTGACTTAGGTGGTGTTGAAGACAGTGTTCTTCTGTATGTGCACATATTTACTTTGCCTATTCTTTCAATCCTTTTGATGGATGCTGCCTGTATCCCGCCTTCCATCACATATACTCCATTGGTCTCTTGAAACGCAAGCAAAATTCTGGTATGAATTTCTCATTTGGTAACTTGGAAGTTTGTGTGGTTAAGACAATTCACTTTATGACAAATGTGTTGGATGGTGCTAGAATGTAGAATATAGAAATGCTAGAATGAAGTAATTGGCCACGGGGCTGGCCTCAGCAGCAACCATACCAGAGGGAGCGGCTTTATCTTCAGCACCAGAAAGGGCATTACACTTTGCGAACACTCCCCAAACTCTAATGGTGACAAATCTTGAGTCATAACTAAAAAAACAACAACCCCAGACTCTTTGGCAGCTGAAGCCCCTACTGAACCGAATGGGAATGGCTTCACTCAGATGTTGAAAAGACACCTTCTCCTCGGTGTCCCAAACACGCATATATGTGAATCATCTTTAGGAAACGTTGCACAAACCTTACTCTTCACAAAGGCCTTTCCTCTGTAAGAACGATATGCACAACAATGACACTGCCTTCTTCCCGGAAGCCCCTACCAAAACAAACAAGTAAATTAATAAAATCTAAAGAAAAAAACAAAACCAACCACAGAACAAAATCCTACCCAAGCAAAGTCTTTACCCTGAAGAGGCAGGTGTGCCAGAGATTCCATGAAGTCCATTAGGGATTTTGCTATTGATTTCATGTTGAAGGAGCTCAGAATCTATGGTGACAGACAGTAGTATAAAACCCTAAGATGGAGATATATAGATTTCTTGTAAAAATGAGATTGACTTGCATCTAAATTGTGAGAGCTGAATACTACTATTCAGTCAATAACATTGCATGATAAATCATGCGTGCTTAGATATTTGTGAATGAAGATGATACCATTTCCCACTAGTTCTATTTAGATATTTATAATCAAAAATTAAAGCCAGGCCTAAACACTGTAAATCAGCACTTGTTTTAAATCCTCTCAAATGCCAATATGCATCTTACTATATGAATTCATTGTCAAACTGAAGCGATATATCCAGCTTTGCTGATACACACTGAAAACAAACACTTTCATTTACACCCAAATATGCTTTCTGTTTGTGAATTGAGTTTCACCCTTTTTATCAGCACTGATTGCTGCCCAGGGAAATGGCTCCAATATATCAAAGCGGAGAGAAAAGAATGCCAAGAATGGCTGGCTCTTTCAAAGCAGAATGCAAACTGAACATTAGGATTCATTACTAATAAAAGCAATTTGTAGCAGAGAGGTAGGCATTGTATGTGGAAGCATTTAATATTAAATAACTGCTAAAATATTACATGAAAATTAAATAGGTATTTCAGTTTAAAGAAGAATGAACAAAGCATCAAGATTTAACAAGGTTTTTGTAGGTGTTATGACTTGGACCTGAAAATAAGATTATATATAATTCAATCAGGGAATTTTAAAATTAAAATAATTTGTTCTGGGCCAGAGTCTGTCTCACTCACACCGAGCAGCACCGTACTCTTCGGGTAGACTTATTTTCTTCAATGACTCTTTTCGCTGAGTAGGGTATTACTCAGTGTGAAAAATAGTAGGAGAATGTAGTTCTTTGTTTCTAGCAGCAACACATTGAGAGACAAAAAAGATATTTCTCTTCTCAGCTAGGGCTAGAGTAGAATATTAGTAAAAGTTGCAAACATTTCAGATACCCAAAATTAAAACATTTACTTTTTTAATGAACTTAAAAATTTCAAAGACATTTGGTCTGGATCTTGCTTGAAATATTCACGTACTTTAATGTGAATATTTCAAGCAAGATCCAATCCCGTTTTCCAGTACAGATGGGCCAGTTTTTGAGCAAAAGCATTTCTAAACAAAACCAGGCTAATTTTTGAATGAAAATAACTCATTTCAAAATTATGCATTTTTTTCATTTGTGAAGGGGTTGGATGAAATAACAGCTATTTTGTTGCAATTGCCAATGAAACAGCATGCAGAAAATTAATCTTTTACAAAATGATATTATAGAAACAAACTGTTCACTTATCACAGTCCTAGGATGTGACTGGACTGCACTGGCAATGCTGAACCAGTTTAGATGATTGTTGGATCTACAGAAGAATGCAAGTTAATCTGACTGTTTTAGCAATTTATTGTTTTATAGGCGTGTACTTACAGGAACTACACTTTTCCATAAAATATCTAGAACATTTGATCTGTAAAGGATTGACTAAGGAATTTGATAACTGCAAAGAATGGAACATATCCCACCTTGATAGTCAAGTATGTTGTTATACATTCTTCCACTGTATTGGATTCCAGCAAAGACCTTCTCCTATTTGTCTGAGAGTGCCCTTGGGTGTATTTAATGAAATATATATGTCTGTGTAATTGTTTGAGAAGGGAGAAGGGCTGCCATTTCAAGAAACACACACGACAGGAGTGTAAACTGTTGGCATTCAGTGCATGTTACCAGGGTTCAGACCTCTGTGTGCGATTGGCCTACACTTTAGAACTTGACATTTATAGAAAGCAATATTGAGATTTCCAATGTCTTGCTTTAGGAAACTCTTCAGCTCACTCAGAAAAAACAGTTGAGAAAGCTAGACATGTCTGTAGTATATTTGCCCTGCTATTTCTTCATCACAGGTCTTTCTTAAACAAGAGACACATGATCACAACTGATAATAATCTAATATCAGTCAATTATGCTTCTCCCACAGCATCCACCAATCCCAACTGCTACTTCACTAGCATGGCTCAGTGGCAGGCAGGCCATCGTCCCCTCCTGCTGTCCCCTCACAATTTCTGTTATAGCTTCCCAGAGATCAGAATCTTGCTCAGTGAAAGGCACCAGTGATTCCCAGAAAGGTCACTGTAAATGCTAGTACAGACCAGTTTGGCAGTAGCACAGAGCAAGGAGTTAGTTTGTGACTCTTTACTTGGTCTGCCCATGCTGTGCTGTTAGGTGCGTGGGAGCACTTTGGGGATACCAGGCTCAATCCATTGGGGAAGGGGGAAGTATATAATATTCCTCAGTAGTGAATCTTTTTCGCGGGTTGAAAACAGCACTGATGCTCTTTAAGGGAAGCTGGATCTAGCTTTCCCAGGCTGGAAAGGGAATTGCCATACTGGGAGGATCTTCAGAGTTTGGGAATGAAAAATTACTGAGGTGATTGACACTTTGGCTCAAAGTAAATGGAGGGTTTCGAGAGAGCAAAGAACAATGTGGTTATTTACTCACGATACATTTTTTGGATATTGCAGAGAGTTTGAACTAAACTCTGACACCATCTTTTCCTTGCGGATGCCTGGGTGTAAGATAGTGCAATCAGTGTAGAACTGATTTCTGGGTCAATCTGAACCAATCCTATCTGCTAGCTTTGGGTCTGGCCTGCTTGATATTTATACCAGCTGATGTTTGCTTTTAAGTTTTGACTTCCTTTTGCAGCATTATGAGTCACATATGTTTAATGGTGACCATTAATTATATTTTCAGTGAGTTTTCATTCCATGACCTTCACTAATTTGGCAAAATCCTATAGCCAAAACATTTCTCATGAGAACTAAATATGGCTGAAATAGGGCTTGATCCTGCTCCTAGTGTAGTTAATGGCAACAATCTTCTTGGGGCATAATCAAGATCATGAATATCTACTAGTAAAATTAAGAAACTAATTTTTTTCAGTCTTTTTTCATAGTTTCCATACCTTAAATCACTGACTCTAACTCATCATTGGAATATACCTCTATGTAGCTGGGTAAGAGTATGCTCTCAGTGGCTATAAAATGTTTCTTAAATGTTTCTTAGGGACATGTAATGGGGCTTGGCCACGGTTTGTCCCTCAGCGGGGCTGTGGGGTATCCCACCGCCTCGCTCTAGTTCACTGTCAGTCCTGGTCCTGCGGTAGTGGGGGACAGCAAACCCACAGTTAGGGGCTCAGGCCCTTTAGGCCGGGGCTGAGCCAATAGTTCTATACAGACGCCCAGGCCCTAGGTTAGGGCAGGGCAGCAACCAAACAGTCAGGAACTCAGGCCCTTAAGCAGGGGCTGAGTCAATAAGCAAGAGGTCCCAGCCTATCCAGGCCAGGGAAAGGGGGAGTCTGCCACCCAAGGAGTGGGTGGCAAGGGGGATGCAGGCCCTCCCACTCCACTGTGTCCCAGCCCGGGGCCCTAGCAGCGGCGGAAACTCGCTGTTGTCAGTGGGGATCCTGGCCGCAACACACTGACATAGGCTCTGGCAGTGCTGCAGCCAGACTGGGGTCGGCTGCCCCCGGGCTATTTCCACACTCCCCCTCGTAGGATACCTGGGTCGCACCAGTGTCCTCGGCGGTATCCAACAGCATCGGTTCCTCCGGGTAGGTGGTGAAGGGTAGGCTCGGCTGCTCCTCGGGGTAGCTAGCAAGGGGCAGGCTCGGCTCCTCCTCTGGGTAGCAGGCACGGGGCAGGCTCAGCCCCATGCCTGCTGCCGTCTCCCAAGTGGGAGCATGGCCACAGACGTCTGGTCTCTCTGGCGGCTGGTTCTCAACTGAGCTCTGCAGGCGGGCTTTTATACTTCCGGGTCTGTGACGTGACCTCTGAGCGGCAGGCGCAGGACCCAGGAGCTCCGCTCACATTGGTGTTAGGGGAGGTTCGTCCCTCAGTGGGGCTGTGGGGTATCCCACGACCTCGATACAGGATCCCACTATGTCTATTTTGTATTTGTACATAATGCTTGAGCTGTGAATCGTACAACATGTGGTATCTTATTTTGATAATCATCTGAAAATCAATCTTTCTAGTGAACACTGTGAAGATACATTAGTTGGATGCCTATCTATTACAGGGACTTTACGTTTATAATTTTGGTTTTTCTCAGTTGTGCAAACATGTTACACGTGGTATTTATCTGTGAATACTGGATCAGAGAATAATCTGAGATAAATCTCTGTACAGTTGCACAGTGAGCTGACAACATGCCCAGGATAAAAGTTGTTATACTTTAAAGGACACGCAAACTGCTATGCTTTTCAAAAACACAAATAGATAAGATATAATCAGATTTTTTACTACATTGTGTTATGTTGGTCAAGTGTCATTATAGCTTGACAGGCATGATGTGCTACATTGGAGTGTGAATGACACAACCCAATCTGACATGACTGATATGTCAGCCTAGAAATTGAATAAACATTTCCCCATAAATGTGTTCTCCCTCACTGTATTAAAATTTGGGTCAGGTGTTTCATATCTTAAACAAATCACAGAATTTGGCAGATTGCTTATTCAGGAGAAATGTGATAGTCCTTTCTCCCTACTCTTGCTGGGTATTCTAAACAGGGATAGTGTTGGGACTCTATTTTTATTTTTACACATTATTAGTTTGTTCACAGCTATTCGGGAGCATCTAAATTAACTTGTTTGTAAATTGCCTGGCAGCCTGCCAGTACAGCAGAGGAGCTATTGAATGTATGGATTCGCTTTGCCTAGTTATGTTATGTATTAATGGTTTTACTTCTTAAATAATTCAAGATTTGTTTTCATGAACTTTTATGGGGATTTAATTAATGAAAAATCATGCTTATGGTCAAATCTTCAGAATTGCTTTAATATTTTCTACAGTTTTCAAATGTAGGTGCTTAAAATTAGGTAAAAAGGTTGAGGTTTTCAAAGCAGTCTAAGAAATGGTTGTCAACCTTTTCCGCATTGGGATCCCCTCCATTCCTCATCCCAACCAGCTGGGATGTAGCCAAGATCCTCTCCTGTTTAGCCAGTTGGGAAGAGCAGTGTGCGTCCAACCTCTGACTCTTATTTGTGGACCTCAGGGAATTGTGAGCCCCAAGTTCAGAAGCTATGATCTAGGTGATTCAGCCATATTTCTTCCATTAAGCATAATGGTAAATGTGTCTCTAAATTCTATAGACATCTTAGAAAATTGCAACCCTAAATTCATATAAAATTGGCCTGATTTTTAGAATGTGTACATGTGCTGAGTACTTGGAGTCCTTCTGAAGTCAGTAATAGTTATAGGTGCTCAGCACCTCTGAAAACCAGGCAGACGTTATTTAGGTATCTAACTACGGATTTCAGTGCCTCACTCTAGGTATCTACATTTGAAAATGTTGGCCTATATTCATAAGTGTCATGGAAAATAATTTAACAGAACCAAATAATGGTCAGAAAATGCAGAAGCTGGGATTTCCATAGGGGCGTAAGGGAGTTAGATGCCCAGGTTGCATTTGAATTTCAGTTAGAGCTGGCTAGAAAGTGTCTGGGAGGCAGGGTGGTGGTGTGCCCATTGACATTTTCAAATTTTATCTTCTTTTTTTTTTTTTTTTGCTTTGTTTTTGTTTTTTAAATCAAAATTTTTAATGGAAAGCAAATGATTTTCATAAAATATTTTGTTTAGTCTGACAAATTCTGTAATTTTCCATTGAAAAACAATTTAAATGAAAAATTTTGACCAGACCTACCCTAACTCCATTAGTCCCCTTTGAAAATCCCAGCCACAAATAATATATTTCAAATTAAAAAACAAGAACAAAATATACAAAAAAGAAAAATGTTCTTGGGATGAGTTTACCAAAGCTTCAAAATGAATTAAGGTCTTAAAAAATGATATTGTAGCAGTGAATATCATGATGGGCTGGAGTTAATCAGAGGGCCTGATTCTCCGAGCATTTATGCTGATGCATATTATGAATAACTCCGCCAAAGTCAATAGAGGCACACAAGCGTTGACCTAAGTAAGATCCAAACAAAGGCCAGAAGGTCTGCTCCAGCTGAAGTCAATGTAAAAAACCTGCCTTGATTTCAATGGGAGCAGAACGAGGCCCAAGGTGATCAGAGAGAGCTTGACAATATATCCATAAATTGCAATCTACTTTTTTTAAAAAATTCACTACAGTCTTTGTCTTGCTAATACAATAAGTGCTGAGCCAGGTGTTAAACTCCAACATACCATGTTAAGAATGGTCTAATTCTGTAAATTTAGCAACTGATTGGCTTCTCTCTAAAATTCTTAGCTTAAAAAAATAGTCACCGTCCCAACTCTGCCCCCCAGGACTTCTTAACATGACTGTGCCAGTTTTAAGGAGTTATAAAGAGAGTCTCTCCACACTTGCCTCTATTGATTTCCATTCCTGATAGCATTAAGGCCTTCTGCTAGTTTAATAAAGCAGCTCAACACCTTCACTGGACTCTCACAAACCTTCAGTCATGTTCTTTAATCATTTAATATTAACACAATATAAAATTCTGCTAAAAAGTAAAACTCAAAGTCATCCTTTCAGCATGGCCTGGCATTCTCTTATTTATCTTACTGCACACTGAACTTTACAGAAAGTTGAGGACTTGTTACAAACACGATAGTGATTAGCATTTCTGAGTATGACTAAAATACTAGTTTGTTATATGAAAATGCCCATTAATACTGTACTCCAAAAAAGAATCTATAGTTATTTCCAGGACATTTATAAAAAACACCCCCCCAAACCAAAAACAAAAAGCTTGTAAATAATTTGTACTCTCTTGAACAGCATCCAAAATATTTGGTAGTGGTGATAAAGCAAACAGTTGCTTACACAGTCTCAATTAATGTTGCTCCTCGGTTGATTACAAAGCTAACCCACTACTGTAACAAGAGTGTGCTAAACAAAAGTGCTGGTAAGAGACTGCTTTTTAGTTCCTGGCTTGAGTCACATGACATTGGTGAGGCTTATAACAGGTCATATGGCAGGAGTCAGTATTCAGTGTCTGTTACTTTAATTTTTTTCTGTTCCTGACTTGTATGTTTAAATTTAATCTCTCTATTTGAGGTGGATATATGGGATATCTCAGTGCCTCACACTCTTTTAGATATTGCTTCTAACAGCACCCTCTTACGGGTAGTAGGGAAATACGTTTTACAGATGGCGAACTGAGGCACAAAAAGACAGTGACTTGCCCAGAGCTACACAAGAAGTCTGGGGCAGAGAACTGAACCCATGGTTTTCAAGTCTCGGGCTAGCATCCTAACTATTGGAAAATCCTGCCTCTAAATTTATGACCATAGTTCACAACCTGCCAGGCTCAAATGTGATATGCAATGTGGAGAAAGACCCTAACAGAAAAACACCAAACATTGTTCATAAAGAAGCTTAAAATGCTGTGAAATTCATCCCTTTACTGTAAATAACTGTTACTATAACCTTTGTTTTATGTTTCTGCATTTCTGATGTAAATAACTTTCAACAATAAATTGAATGGATACTAAATTCGTGTAGAAATTTTTAGGGAAATAAGAGACTGAAACGAAGGAGATTTGAGAATGGTTTTTTAATGTTTAATGTGGCAGATATTGAGCTGTTATGTAATAATCTAAGAATGCTGCTGGGTAAGATTTTTATAAACCCTATAGATGACCTGGACAGTGACATAAGAACGTTCCATCGCACACTTGAAAGACAAGGGGGCGGGGGGAAGCTATTGATTTTGAAGATCCTATTCCATGTCTCCAGCAAAGTTGTAAACCTTGTTTTTCCAGGCTGGGAACTTGGAAATCAAAGAACAACAAACAATTAAAAAGCCTTTCTCAGGAGAAGGAGATGGGGTGTGGGGGGCGTAATTGTCAAGGGGATCAAAAGGGCTAAACAGCTTTTAATGGAGAATCTCCCTGAAGCGGTGTGTTTGAGTTAAGAGAACAGACTATGCCAGCCAGATCCTACAGGGCTTGGGGTGGGCGGGTGAGATGTCTGTAGGAAGCTTAGACCTACCAGGATACTCAGTGGAAGATTAATAGGTATCTGATAATAAGATAGATATGCATATAACTTATTTGTTGTTTTAAGATCTGTTTTCTCTTAATTGCATATGCTCTAAATAAATAATACTTTGCTTTAAGGAGGCTGTTTGGTTTCTGTTAACACTGTCATTGCTCCTGGGGGGGAACAACATTGAAGGTACTTGACATTAGTCAGACATGCTGAGATATAGTCCAGTGGAGAATTGAGCTAGGGCCTAGTTTAAAAGTGGGAGAATCATGTGATTCCATCTCAAGAAAGATGGTGATATGTGGCCTGAGACCTGAGTGGGGGTGCACTCAGAGACCAGGAGGGGTCAGAGGTGCCATTAGCTCAATAACTGTGACACTTAATGTCGCATTAATGTAGTTTTAAAAAAAATACATACATACAGATAAGAGAATCAATATAATCTAATTTCTCTCTCTCTCTCTCTTGTATAAACCCATGCCAGAACTCTCCCAGGAAAGTTTTGAGACTAAGGAGGACGTTAGTTGATTTTGATTAACTCACTTCTTGCAGCACAAAGGTGGAAAACATTTCTCTGAAATTCTAGATGAGAAAGGGAAGAAAGTGATGAAAATAATAGCTACCAGGTATTTTTGTTCTGAAGCTTCAAAGTCCACCTATTGAATTTTTATTACTGTAGTGCATGTTAGAGTTTTGACTTTGTCAGGCTTATTAAGAAGTAAAGAACTTCCCTATTTCAGAGTCCGAGCCTACAGATGCTTAGGCACACATTTAGCTTAACTCACAAGTGCAATCCAGTTGGGACTTGTATGGGAGCAAATTTACTCATGTGTAAGTGTTCGCAAGATCAGTTCCTTAATTTACTGTGTGCTGAGATTTGGCACAGTGGCGCTTAACCCCAGGGGAATTATTTTTCTAACAATATGATTCAGATATGTTTTTGGTTCAAGCGGTGCAAAACAACAACCTTTTTCAGCAGGGCCGCCCAGAGGGGGAGGCAAGTGGGGCAATTTGCCCCAGGCCCCACAGGGGCCCCCACGAGAACAGAGTATTCTATAGTATTGCAACTTTTCTTATGGAAGGGGCCCCCGAAATTGCTTTGCCCCAGGCCTCCTGAATCCTCTGGGCAGCCCTGTTTTTCAGTTTCATATAGAGGGATTTTTGTTATGTTTAGACTTAAGAAACCCTCAATCTTGTATCTACAAGATTTAATTATTTAAAGATGAGTTTTCATTAAATGAGCAACTAAGGTGCTGTCTTTAGCAACCTGCATGGAACTTGGAGGGAGTAGAACATCTTGCAGGAGGGGAAGAATTTGGCACCAGGAAGCCTGTCTGTGTGCACGTGGCTTGAATGTTAGCTGCTGTTGCTTAATCTCTGTAGTATTTCTCTTAATAAAGAGCAAGTTTAGCTTTACACACATGGAAATTTTCTAATGTTATTATCCTACACACAGTACATGAACACGGCACTGCCTAAGTTCATATTTAAGGTGATTAAGGAGAGGAGATGGGGTGGAGCAGAGTCACTCTTCGTCTATTTCTCACAGAGGGGAGGGGAGAGCTGAGCTGCACTAGTCTGCTGGGTTCTTCACTGCCCGCTCCCCTCCTGAAAGAACAGTGAGCAGAGAGGACGAGGGACTGGAATTGTGCTCAGCGGCTGGGCTCTTTGTGAGGGGGCTGAAGCTTCTTGCGTCATCCATCGCAAGATGATCTCCCGCAACCTCTGAAATCCTGTCGCTTGTAGAAGAAACAGCAAGAGTTGGCAGTACTGGGTTTAGCAAGTGCCCCTATTCAATGTGCTTACCCTAGTCCACAGGAGGTATTCTGCCTTCTAGAGGCAAACGGTCTCCTTCCAGATTGCCCCAACACCGAAGGAGCTGTCCACTATGTGTACCTGTAACTCTCAGATCTAAAATTTGAGGTTTTTCTTAGCACTTAACTCCTCTCTGTGCCCTGGGCCTGTAATCCCTTTCTTACGTTTGACATCACTCCCTTGTTGATATGGACCTAGTACATGCTTCATTAGCATTGTGACCATTTTTTTAAAATTAAGATTTTAAGCTTTGGCTCTTCTGGTGCTAAATGTTTTCTAGTGTTGACAGACTGTATGGTCCTGATCTTTCTGTCTCAAAGTCTGGGTTAATTTGCCTATTGCCTGGATAGAGTACAGATACTAGCCACTCAATTGTTGAGGCTGGCAATTTGTCTCTATTGTCAGGCCACTGCACTCTTTCCTGCAAGGGTCAGGTGGCAGCAGAGGTGATGACTGGGTAACATTTTGTGAGTAGCCAGACGGTCTTGCTAGCTTCATTTACCTGAATAGTTATGAGGTAGCCAGGAAATAACTGCTTGTTGTTAGCTGTGATGTCATTCTTTCCAAATGTGGAGCAAATCACCACTAAACCCTTTCTCTTTGACTAAGTCTCTCTTTGAAATAATTTTCTTAGGTGTATAGGTTATACCGACATAAGCCAACAAACCGTACTTGGTGCCAGATCATTACAACAATACTCTGTTCTTGAGATATTAGGAAATAAGCCCCAAATGTAAATGTGTTGGTCTAATGGTATGTTAGGAGTCGGCATTTATCATCATAATATATTTGAGTTATCTTCCTGAAAAGCAGGCTATAAAAGGGATTTTACATTCATTCAACATAGATATATTCCTGGAGAAGAAACTGTGCAAGATAATATTTACAATGGTTTATAATGCAGATTATACTGGACATCAAAAGAGGGTTGGGGCTGATATGTTGCTAACGAACACAGATCCTGGTAGGTTACTTGGAACTGTTACATTCCATAAGCCCCAAATGTTTGCTTTCTCTGAAACACTTTAAATACATTACTCTGTATCAAAAGCCTCTGATTGCGATTTTTACCCTCTTTCTACATCTCTCCTCTTTTGTATTTGCTTCTTAGTGGCTATGCCCACAAGGATATCCAGAGGTAAGAGCAAAGCAAATGCCATGGCAGGCTTCCCTAAAGCCTGCACCAGCTCAGTGTTGCACGGTTGTTTTAATTTCCTTGCTGTAGTTTTCCTTTGTCCCCCTCAAGGTCATATGCTTCACCAAGCAATCCTGAGACTCCCTGTTAATTATTGTACAGTCATTGCACTTGTTGGCTGTGTCAAAAACAGAGGGTGGTTTTCACTGAAGATATAAAGGAGTGAGTCTCACTGTTGCAAGAATCGTCTTATATCAGTGCTGGGCACCTATGCTCTGGCTTTCATTATTGTAATTCCATTGCTGTAGTTCCACCAGTGCAAAAAACCCCAGTATAGTCAGGGTCTAAGTTTCCACTAACTATGTGGATCCAGTTTTGAGCACATGTGTGAAAGTTGGTAGTTTTTGCATTGAAATCCATGAAACATTCTTAGTTTCATATAGCTCTGAGGCAAAACAAGGTGAAACTTTTCTTTTGCAACAGTTTCAGGTTGTGCGTGCGTGTGTGTGTATTGGGAAGGAAATTTAAGCAGACTGAAAACATGCAATTTTTGTGCACACCTCATTAAAGTGAAACCACCAAGTCCCACACAGCTCTACTGATGCTTCCACTGGACTCTTTAGGTGTGTTGTCCCAATTCACAAAATCCACAGGGGGTGACATTAACATCTGTGATTAATCAGATTTCATCAATTGCTCTGTTTCCCAACTGACACAGCTGCCTGGCAACTAAAGAGGTGCCGTCTGGCAAATAGGTGAAATTGTCACTTCTTGCCATAGAGTTCTACCTTTGCTCTGGCAACCCTAGCTGTACAAGTGTGCCAAGGGGGCTGCACTGCAGGGGCAGTTTTGTTAATACTTCCAAGCAGGCACCTATGGCGTCCTCAGATGCATGCCCATAATGACGACTCATTCTCCCTTCACCTTGAAAAATTAACTTGGGGATCACCTCCTTGGCTTCCTATTGAGAAGTATAAAAGTCTCCCTTTCAGATGATGAACTTTCTTCCCTGTGGTATCATAGATTTTAAGGCCAGGAAGGATCATTGTGATAACCTAGTCTGACCTCCTACATAACACAGGCCATAGGACTTCCCAGAATTTGTTCATGCTTCAAATCTAATCACTCTGCTAGACCTATATAGAGCATATATAGAGAGCATATATTTTAGGAAAACATCTAATCTTGATTTAAAACTTCGCGGTCATGCAGAATCTACTGTCTTTGGCAAGTTGTTCTCATGGTTAATTACCCTCATTGTTTTGAGCCTTATTTCTAGTCCGACTTTGTTTAGCTGCAGTCTCCAGCCACTGGATCTTCTTATATCTTTGCTTGACAGATTGAAGATCCCTCTGTGATACTATGCCCCATAGATATATGGGGGACAGCTACATTCTTTGTTCCTTACATTTGGTCACATTAAAATGCATATTGTTTGTTTGTGTCTCGTTTACCAAGTGATGCAGATCTTTGTATCAGTGACATGTCCTCTTTTGTTATTTACGACTCCCCCAATCTTAGTCATCTGCAAACTGTATCAGTAATGTTTTTATATTTTCTTCCAGGTCATTGATAAAAATATTAAATAGCACAGGGCCAAGAGCTGATTCCTGCAGGACCCCATTAAAAACACACCCACTCTGATGATTTCCCATTTACAATTACACTTTGAGACATATCGGTTAACCAGATCTTAGTTACTGTTGAAATGGAAGTATTCCATCATCATCATCATCTGATATGAATACAATAACTGGATTTTTTCCAAATACAGAACAGAAATATTTATTGAACATTTCTCTATTTTTTGCATTATTAATTACAATGCTATCATTTTTATCTAGTAATATACCAATATTATAGTTACAATTCCTTTTGTTTCTGAATCACTTAAAAACTCCTTATTATCTTTAATTGTGGTGGTCAAACATTTCCCCTGTATTCTTTTGCTTCCCTTATCAATTTTGCACAGTTTCTAGATTTTCATTTATATTTATCTCACTGTCCCCTTTTTTCCATGTTACATTTTTTTTTAAATTGCAGCTTTCACTTTTCCCCTAAGCAAGACTTTTTTTTTTTAAACCAATGTAGCCTTCTTTTTCCATTACATTGAGCATCCTGACCTTCTCCTTCTCTCTAACATACTATGTGGAAATCAGCCCAAAGTCATCACACATCCTACTTTTGCACAGGGCTCTGGAAATCCTAAGGCAGTCCTGTAAGCAGCCGAAGAGCAGCATCTCTTCTGATTTGTAGGGGTGAAGGGAAAAAGGATAAAATAATAACAAAATAATCAGCCGATAATTCCATCATGGATTTCTAGTCCTTATACAACCCAGGCAAGCTTCACCCTCACAGTTATGGCATCATCACATTACCCTTTAAAGGAATTATAATCTTGTAAATTAGAGTTGCCTCTTGGTTGTTCTATATTGAATAGGTGTTGGCCTTAAATAAATGATTCTTTTAGTGCTTTGGAGAAGACAAACTGTCTTTGCTTGAGCTTTTTTCTCTTGCAGTGGTATTTTGAAGATCTATGTGAAATTCAAGGAACCTTTCTTTACTTTGGCTTCAGCTATTTGTTTGTATCCTTTGAGCTTTTTTCTTTTGAGTTTCAAGTTCAAACAAATCCATAGTTAAAAGCAAAACTCATTTTGAAACCACTGTTTCTGTTGACTTCACATCAGAACTATGGGAAACTGCAAGTTTCTCCTGATTTCAACATAAAATCATAAATTGGTCAACGATCATTTGAAAAGTCTGTGAATTGTAAGGAATGCTTTGAATTTCGGCCTAGGTTCCAGTTTGTAATGAAACTATGTTGTTGTTTGGGGATTAATTATGCAATTTCATACAGTGCTAGTGTTTTGCCAAAGGGGAGGATACAGCAAATTGCAGTCCAGCCTTGATCATTGAAGTAAGCTTTCTGTTATGTTGTGATGAGGTACCTTGCTGTAAACTCCAGTCTAATGTGATTCAAGAAGAGAATCCTGCAAGTTATGTGGGCACAGATTTCCAACAGTGCAGTTTTTCATGCGACTAACCTGCCTGCATGCCGCATTCCTGTCCACCCCTGGTGGGATGTGCTCGCACACTGGCTTTTGTGCACATGAAAGTCAGGTATGTGCAAACTGCACCCTTGGAAATCTGGGCCTTAAACATATTTCACCACTATGGCTGGAAAAACAAAGACTGGCTGGAAAACTATTGACCAGAATAAAAGAATTAAGAGAAATGGAACAACTTATTGCCTATATTAAATTAACAACTGAATTGTTTGCAGAAAGGTGGGTCACATGGGATAAACTGATTTTAAAAAGTCATAGATATAACTTTACAAGAATGTGTATAGCTACTGTAACATATAACCTGCGCTCTGAGCTCAGCTTTATTCCTTTACCTTTTGTGTTTTTTACCCTCTTTTAATGCTTATGTTAGAAAAAAATGGAACTGTCAATAGTTATTTGTCTTTAATAAAATGTTAATGATAAACAAAACAAGAACAAAAACTGGGCCATCATTATTTTCCAGTACTGCTTCTACATGCCCCTTCCCAGCTGCTAAGCATGAAAACGCAAGAAACAGGAACTCACTGGAGAGGCGATGCTCAGCAGCGCCAAGGGAACCAATACTTTAGCATTTTAGGCCCAATCTGGTAAGCACTGTGCATGTGGATTCCCATTGAAGTGGATGGGAGCACAGGGTGTGCTAGACTGGGTCCCTTGATTTTTTTTAATTTTTTTATAAACACTTCTTAATAAACATAAAGAGAAGAGATTGGCAAAACTTTCTCCAATGTTGCCAAACAATGGGTGGAAAATTTCAAAGGGATTCATTTAAAGTTGTTTGGCCCAAGGTCTTTGTTAATGGGAAGGGGACGGGAGAGAGTGCAAGTTAATGTTAAGTGAACCACTCATCTATCTGTACAATGTGAAAATTCAGATGAGGAAAGAGATAGAGCATCTCTTCTCCCTTTCACTATCCTACCATAACTTGACATCTCCCCCTGTTTTTCACACTGGACTGTGCCAGATTATTTGTATTTCCACACCCCAAAGCTTTTTGTCCACTGCCTCTTGCCAGTGAGGTGATATTCAGTTGAGAATTTAGGGTTGGGATTAAGTTACCTTTTCTTTCTTTCCTATTTGTATGAGAACGCAATAGAATTGGACTTCAGAGAACATTGATAAAGGCACTAGAGAAACATCCTAGGGCAGTGTATTATTGTTGCAAAATCAGGTTACCAGTGTTCTGAACTTCTGCCCTCCCCACCCCTCCTCAGAGACACCAAAGAATGAATGGATGTGCTGTAGAATTTATTTTTATATGTTAAAGATTTTAAATAAAAAGGGAAGGAACAAAGTTAGCACAGGGTCTCAGGCAGCATGTGAAAGACAAAATGAGAAGGGATTGATTAGTTACTTTGTTCATGGTGTGTAGTCATCAAAATGACAAATGATCAAAGGAGGTAAAAGGCAGTACATATGGCGCTTTAAGACTCATCTGCACACACATACACTGCTGTTTCCAGTATCAGCTACAGTGTCAGAAACTCCACATAATTGCCGGGTGAGCCTGTCATTCTGCCATGAATATGAAGGGCTGTTCTTGTGTCTATGTAGCAAGGAGGTGGTAGACAGGATGCTTCCGCAGACAAAAAGGCAGAGGAGAAGGCAGTAAAATTTACCCCAGGGAGAAGCTAGAGTCATGTATATCTAGTTTTTTCCACTGAAGCAACAACATATCCTGTTGTGGGCTGCTGAGAGAACAGAAGATTAAACAATTCTTCCATATCTGCCAAGCATGTGGTAGGGGGTTGAGACTTCAGCAGTACTGGTGCAGGCTCTTTGCATGCTAGCCTCTCCCTCTTTGCTCCCTCGTAAAAGGAACTGACAGAGTCTGGCCCATTCTATATAATATACTGTAGATAGTTCATGGTTATTAAGATGTATTAGTCAAAAGAGTTTAGGGAGTATTTTGGGCAAATAAAGCAAAAGCTGGAAAAATTGTTTTGTGCAATTCTTTTGATGGGGAATCGGAAGATACCATTTTTTCACTGTTCATGCCCTGCTACTTAAGCAACATAGAGGAGTGATACGATACACTGATGTTTAGAGTAGCACAGCTGAAAACTAAGTGCTTCCTTGCTTTTGTTAGCTTTAAGTCAGACTCATGGTATCATGAGGTAAATCATGGTACTGAGGTAAATAATTGCAGCTTCAGTGGAATTACACTGAATTACACCCGCTGAAGATGTGGCTCTTAAAGCCCTTGCTCTGAAACACAGTGCTGAGACCCTGAACCTTATTTTAGCATAGACTTTTTAAAAAAAATGTAATCTTGTTCTTATGTCAGAGTTGCCTCTCCCGCTAGACCATACCTTCTCCATATCCCTCTGTGTTAAACCAGGAATACATTGTATGCAAACCAAGTAATTTCCCCTATTATACTTTATGTACAATAGAATTCTTCAAATCCAAAGGTCACCAAACAGACATGTCAAATGACTTCACGAATGACTTCAGCTCATTAATCACGACTCAGCGTACCAGTGGCTCTCTTCTGTTCATTAGAATAACATTTCCTTGCACTTTATGGCAAGCCATCATTATAATACAGAAGGACAACAAAGTGTGAAAGACTTTTTTAATGAGACTTCATAGCTGCTCATAGTGGGACTCCTCATCCTCCTTGCTCTTGAAAGAGCTGTCTGACAATGCATTAGAAAGATTTTACCTGATGAAGAGACCCAGGGAGAGAGTTTCACAGGGAAAACTGTCAATGAGCTTGCAGAGAGCTGCATAAACCCGGCTGCCCTGTTGGCTGAGCTGTCAGTCTTCAAAAGAATACAGGGAGAAAATCTTTAATTGTGCTCACCACACAGATGACATTTTATGCTGGATCACTGTCATTTGCAGTTCTGAACTCACTTATAGGGAGAAGGCAGCAACCACAGGATCTCAAGTGGACTCTGCACTTAAACCATCTTTACAGCTTAATACTAATAAATTATTGGGAAAATAAACTCTTCATTAGTCTCTAATGCTAACTCGCATGCATAGTGTTCCTGCTGTTAGACTAATATTATTTCAATCCTTGAACCTTGAAGACACCCAACAGAAAGGAACAGTTCAAATACTGCCGGTCTGAGACAACTAATTTAAATATATTTTTAAGGGACATTAATATATTTTAGTATCTTTCTTATTTGAGGGAAATAATGAAACTGCAAAAATGGCTTATAAGCTTTTGTGAATATTCATTTTAATTAATTTTTTCTCTTTTCCCCTCAGGAGAGTGGTGACTCTTAGTGGCTCATCACCAATTTTCTTGTTAGCGCTGGAAACTTCATTGAATTATTAGTAGGGCTGTGCAAAAGTGAGCCAAAAATGTTCATGGCAGTTTAGTCAAAAGTGTCTCAGTGGGTTTTTTTCTGATGATTGCATACCCCTGAAATTTTACTTTTCCACACTAATGTGGGCAAAGGTTACATTTCACTTCCATACACATGAACATGCCAGAAAAAAGCCTCCAACCCCTAAGAACTGAAATTTTGAGTGGAAGCTATTTATGCTTTATGCATGAAAAAGGCACCTCTCTGTTACTCTGGACGCCCTTTATAATAGTAAAAGTAACAACACAGCTAAAACAAAACTAGCAACAAAGCCCCTCGAAAACCCAGTCTACCCACAACACACCTTGAATAGGCTGGAATTTCCCCACCAAACCTCCTCTCCCCTATAAATAATTTCCTTAAGGCCCCACACTCTGAGATGGCTCTTGTGTGTTTAAGTTAAGCAAGAGAGAGAGCAAGAGAGAAAGTGAGAGACACAGAGATATTTGTTTGCTGCTGCTGTTTCCCTCCCTCTTTTCCCTATCCAGACTACTTCCTGGGAAGCTGGTCTAGAAGGTGCTTATGCACTTGTAGTGGTCTGCTGTAAGGTGAACTGTCTTATTCATGCAGTTCTCCCCAGTGAATGGCAGCAGATCAATGCCAGCATTCTTTTGCCAGCTTTGTATTAAGCAACAGAGCCACTGGGGTATATAATGGAATTTAGGCCAGGCAGGAGATCAGCATCACTCAGCAGCAAACACCAGCAGCAGCAGGTGTGACGTTGCATTCCATATGATTTTATAAAAATATGCTAATGTAACTGGAATATGCTTCATGCAAAAGGTCTCTTGTAAGGTATCATGACAAAGCTTATAATCTATTGATTATGATCATCCAATTTGTATAAATGTATCATTCTTGTATCTGAAGCTAGAAATATGAAATATAACTCTGAGGTCCTATTGTAATTATGCAAAGTGTAGGCCTTAATGGTGGTTTGGAATCTTGATGGCTCCCATCAACTAGGACAATTGGTTGTAAATAGCTCTGTTTACTTGCAAGCCTTCCTGTGAGTCAGGCCAGGAAGAATGACCATGTCACCTGGTACTGGAATCCATCTTAAACCTGGTGCTTTTCCATTTAGAAGGAGGGGTGGGGACCCAGAGAGACAAAAGATTCCTGCCTTGTGCCAAAGCTATATAAGGGAGTGGAACAAAATAAAGGGGCTGCAGTCATGAGAAATCCCCTAGCTACCACATGAGCTGGAACAAGGACTGTACCAGGGGAAAGGATTGGGCCCAGAATAGAAAGGAGTCTAGTCTGTGAAAGAAGCTTATTGGACCATCTCTGAGGGTGAGATTTATCTGTATTTAGTTTCCTACTGTATTAGGCTTAGACTTGCATGTTTTTGTTTTATTTTGCTTGGTAACTTACTTTGTTCTGTCTGTTATTACTTGGAACCACTTAAATACTACTTTTTTGTATTTAATAAAACCACTTTTGCTTATAAATTAACCCAGAGTAAGTGATTAATACCTGGGGGAGCAAACAGCTGTGCATATCTCTCTCAGTGTTATAGAGGGCGGACAATTTATGAGTTTACCCTGTGGTAAAATGGATTTGTTTGGATCCCATTGGGAACTGGTTATCTGGGTGCTGGAGACAGGAGCACTTTCTAAGCCATTTTCAGTTAAGTCTGCAGCTTTGGGGGACGTGGTTCAGACCTGGGTCTGTGTTTGCAGCAGACTGGCATGTCTGGCTCAACAAGGCCGGGTTCTGAAATCTTACGCTGGCAGGGAAAATGGGCTCAGAGGTAGTCTCAGCACATCAGGTGGCAGTCCCAAGGGGGTTTCTGTGACCCAACCTGTCACATCAGGATCAAAAGCAAAGGCAGGATTTTAGTGAGAAAGTATGTTCATAACTGAACACACAAAACAGCATCTGTAGCAGCATCAGCAGGTAAACAGGCCCGATCCCTCACCAGGAACCCACATTGTACTCTCAGCATTATTGATTTGTATCTCCTCTATGTTACACACAGGCACAAGGATTCAGATGATCCATAAAATGGACTCTGGCAAAGGCATCTGCAGAATTAGAAATGTCTTCTAGCTTTGTTCCCAGCCAGGATTCTATTCCAGTGTTGTACCGTGTGTAGCTAATGCCTAATTGAAAGTGTACTATCCATGGGGATCATGTCAAAGAGTATGTGAGTACACAGACGTAGACAGGCAGTTTATATATACCCTCCCTTCTTCCTGCCCCTAGTGTTCATGCTTGTTTTCCCATTTAAATAATAATAAACATCTAATGAAAGTTCAGTTTCAGCATCCAGAATTTTGAATGTTTATCTTAACTTGAGGATGGGCCCAAACCAAAACCAGGGATTTTCAAATCCATGAACGTTTTAGGCACGGGTTGGAAATCTGAACTTGAAACCGAATTTTAGAAGTAGTTCTTATCTTTATGGTGGGTTCGAATGAAACCTCTTTCTAGATCCAAAACCTTTGTCCTCTACTCGGTTAGCTCTAAATGCTACCAGGAACCAAATCTTAATAGAGAGGAGCATTTATTTTCAAATATATTCCATTGTAGTGCATTAATAATTGCTCCTGGCAGAATCTATGTTTAGCACCATGACAGCAGCAACTTGAATGAGAGCAAAAGGACTGGCTGTGAGATAAAGATGAGTGCCTCTTGTCTTGCCCAAACTTGAGACAGTATGCAGGGGCAGATTAAGGCATGAGCCATGAAATTCTGTCCTATCAGCCTGAGGGCCCTGATGCAGCAGTGACAGCAGAGTCTATCCAAGGACTGGGAGGCAAACATCAGAGAGGGAGAATAGGAGAGAGTCTGCCTCGGAGCTCAGGGTGGAAAATCAAAGAAGATGTGCTTGATGTTGAGAACAGAAGGAAATCTTTCCATGGGAAGGACTGATATTATTTTGAGGGATCCTGAAGTTTTGGTGCATCCAGACTTATTTAACCGTTTCCTCATAAGATGAAAGGAGACAATGTCCTTGGGAGAAGTTTTCAGTAGATTATAAAACATTCCAAAGGTTAAAAGTATAATGCTCCTTACCAAAAAGCGGGACTGTGAAATGGAGTGCTGTATCTTATCTTTTGGTAAACAATATTCGGGTCTGAACTGAAGCCACTGGGAAACTTTCCATGGGCTTTGGATCAGGTCCGTAGACTAGAAAGTTAATCAGTTGATCTAATTCTTTGTGCTTTAAAATTAGAAAAAATCTGGCTTAATTGCTTTTTTGAGTTTCCTCTTTTCTCTTTAACTCAACACATGCAGTAAAAATATTTCTGAAAACTAAAACCACTAGAAATTATTTAATTTTGTACCAAAATATGATACTATTTGGAAGAGGGGCTGATCCTACAAGGTGATACCCGCAAGAGGATCCTTGCAGTCCTGCAGAGCACCATTGACTTTAATGGCCCATGTGAATGGTTTACAGGTCTGGGATTTAAGGGAGTATATATTTTAGTATGTGAATTTAAGAGAACCACTAAGATATAGTATACATATTTTAACTTTTTTTTCTTATATGCCAAAGCTTTGTCAGAGGCAGAGCAAGGACCATCCCCTTTTGGTTATCAGGAAAGCCCCTAGCACATAGAAGATGCCACCATAAGTATATTATTAATAATATTTTAAAGATACAACCCCAAGTTACAAAAAACAAAACAAAAAATGCTATAAACCCCTAAAACCAGATCTCTCTATTTGAAATTTCATAATTTCAATCCATCATTTGGTTTCATTCTAATCCTAAAATCTAGTCAGAAGCAGCCTTTTATGAGATTTCAACAATCCGTTCATTTAAAGAGATTTAGAAGTTTAAATTCTTAAATATACAATTTTTATTTAAACTATTTAAATCTCTCATGTGCTTTGCACAATTTATTTTTAGTTGTTAAAATATGAAAGTAGCAATGCTCGGTAAATATGGTATATTTAAAAAAAACGTAATCTTGTAAATATTCCGATTTTCACATACATTTTTAATTAATTGGCTGTAGTGAAGTATACATCCCTTGTCTGTTTTCCACCAGCACTGATGCATCTGAGTTTTACTGGTGTGACTTTTTGAAGAAAGTGAATTTCAAAGTTGCATATCTGAGTCTTCACAGAAAATAAATTTTAAATTGGTTCATTTATAACATGTTCAGCTATTCATGTTAAAATGTTTGCAAATGTGTCTAACCAGGACACAGAAACTGTAACAACGTATTGCATCACTGCTAACCAACACAGCTCTAGAAAATGCTTAGAAATGTGTGGTTGTGGAGCTGTGGAAACTGATTCATCTCATTCAGTGTAATTCTTTGTCAAGCTTTTTAAATTTTTGTAAATCCAAAACCCTCACCAGTAGAAAACTTGCATCTATCACTCAAACAAAGTCACCTGGCAACTACTACAGATGACATAGAGAGGGAATTCCATTTTGCGTCTAAATATTCTCAGTTCACTTTATCATTGGTTATCAGCAAGAGCAGCAGCTGGACCATGAATAACTCTTCTCCAATGCTGAGACAAAAATGGAGAGAGCATGGAGTAAGAGCACCCTTTGTTTCTATATTCTGTCTCCTCCTGCTATGGATTCTATCAAAGGATCATATTTTCCCAAGTTGGGCTGTGATAGAAGTGGCCTTGTAATCTTAACAGCTGTAGCACAGGAAATATCTTTCACTTTCCCCCATGCAGCCATATTAATCAAATTGTATTTTTCTGAGGCAGACTTTGTCCAAGGAACAAATATTTTGAGTATAATGCATTTGAATTTTCTGAACCATGCTCAGAGATATGGACAAGTGTCAGCCTTAGCAAAAAGAAAGCAAATGTGAGTAAATATAACAGTATTGTAATTAGATATGTAAAGGATTTCTGTATTTCTTACGCACTCGATAAGTTGTGTTAAGGGAAGGCATCATTTCTTGAAGTTACCAAGACATCTATATACTATAGTATTGATGCATACGAGACACCATTAGATAGATTAGATGGATATTAGGCCTTGGCTACACTTACCCGCAAGTCCGACGGCTGGAAATCGAACTTCTGGGTTCGACTTATCGCGTCTAGTCTGGACGCGATAAGTCGAACCCGGAAGTGCTCGCCGTCGACTGCGGTACTCCAGCTCGCCGAGAGGAGTACCGCGGAGTCGACGGGGGAGCCTGCCTGCCGAGTGTGGACCAAGGTAAGTTTGAACTAATTCGAACTAAGGTACTTCGAACTTCAGCTACGTTATTCACGTAGCTGAAGTTGCGTACCTTAGTTCGAATTAGGGGGGGTAGTGTAGACCAAGCCTATTGGATATTAGAGTAGAGATATTAGATATCTGAAAGACAGTTTAACTTGCCTGAGAGCATTAAAAATCAAAGCACTTAAGAAAATATAAGTTAACCAAAGACCGTGGTAGACTCCATAACTGATGTTTTCCACGTCACAAATTCTAGTGAGTCTGTATAGAAGCTTACTGAAAATTTACTGTATATAAAAACTGCCAGTGATTTTATAATATGACTACTGTTAATAGAGGTAATTACACCGACAAGTCTTTTCTGTTACTGGCTGCTCTTGTCCTGTTTTGATTTATTACATCCACGCTCACCTGAGTTAAAAAGCATAGAGATTAGCCAGAATTAAAATACACATTAGCGTTGAGTACTTGGGATGAGATTTCAAGTGTTGGCTAAATTCTGCTCACATCTACGCTGGTACAAATCCATAGGAACACCACCGAAGGCACTGGTGTAAGTAAGAGCAGACTTTGGCCCAGGCGTGTCAGACTGACTCACTCTTCAAATGTTATAATGAAAGAGCAAACTGTTTACATGTCCTACCTGGAAATTCAATGACAGGGAAAACTTCCTACTAGCATAGAGTGATGGTGATGTTCTATACAATTGGTACTGGCTTCAGATAATGGGAAAAAAAGGCAATTAAGTTTCATTTTACCATGAAGATATTTAAAGTTGATAGAGTAAAGAAGTTGCCAGAAATTGTAACAACTGTAGTTGTTCTTTGTGATCTTGAGGTCAGAATTCCAAACACTGCAGTAAAATAAGAGAAACAGGGGTTTCACAGAGAGGAAGATTCATATTTAAATACTAGTAATGTGATAACTATGGAGGACGCAAGTCAGGTGATTTTGGATTCAGAGATGTACAAGAATACATTGTCCCCACTTCCATAATTCCAGGGAAGCTTCAGAATGCATGACACTGCAGAAGACTGTACATTTTCTTAAAGCTGCTGAAACTCAAAGTCAATTTAATTCAAGATAGGAAGCATGATGAGGGTCAGAGAAAGGGGGAGAGGATAATATCTGAATTTTTTTTGAACTCCAAAATGGTTTTCCCATTTTAGTGTCAATACAGTGCTCTCTCTAGGGTTAATATAATACTTTTATACTGAGAGTAACTTCCATCTACAAATCAGCCTGAAGCAAAATGCTGGGTCCAAATACCTCTGAACTTTAGTGTACTCAAGTATCAGATCCAAGTATTGCAGATCAGGCTTTCTATCCAACATGTTTTACAAATGTTGATGAATTAAGCTTCACAACACCTTTGTAAGGAAGGGTGCATTTAAGTTATCATTAGGATTCAGAGGCAACACTTGCTTGAGAGGTTTGGGATAAATTCACACTTCTCGCAGAACTATCGTTAGAGGCTCTGTCCGGACCCAGGCTGAAGGCAGTGTATTGATTACACAGAGTTGACATTTTGAAGGTTTTCCTTTTAGATGAAAGCTTAAATTTTGTAGCACAATTATTCAGTAGTTTAAAAAGTAGAGAATTGTGCAGCTATTTGTCTGACTGCCTAACTGCATTATAAATAAGGCCCTTCTTATATGGGTGTATATTAGTACTATACATAGTATGTTATTACTAGTCAGTTTTCTATGGAAAAGTCACCTAAACTCTCAATGCCTCAGGTTCCCTATCTGTAAAATAAATTCCTAAATATTCACACTTAATTAATACAATTACCCCTATTTTACACTTATGGAAGAAGAGGATGTTCTCTCTCCCATCACCACAAGAGAGAGGGCTACTTGAGGAGGGTCTTTTTTCCTTCTTTCCAGGAGAGGTAGTGAGCTGGAAACTGAGTTTTGCGAAGTGAGTTCACTGACTGGGACTTAGCTTACTCTGCTTGGTCTAGTCTCAGTCCAGGTGGAGTAGCTGAGGCCCAATCAGGTGCTCAATAGAGATTTTGCTGGACGAGGGGAGGGGAGGGAGAAGAGGAGAGGGAGTTGCCACTGATGGGGTAGGAAGAGAATGGTCAGTGGCTGCTTAAGGGCACTGGTGGAAAGAGACAGCTGGAGGGGAACTAGGGAAACAGGGGGAGACACACAGAGGGAGCTAAGGTGGGAAGATGGTTATTTTGGTAGTGGTTAATTTTCTTGCTGTTTTATTTGCTATTCTGCTGTGCCCTTGTTCCTGCCACCCTTGGCCGTCATGGGATCTGAATATAAGGCAGGCTCACCTATGTCAAAATCCACATATAACTTGCATATATGCTCACAGCTTGCCAGAAAAGGCAGCATTTTACATTTTGTACATATGGAGGACACAGAGGACAGGCCGTGTCATCTTCAAGGGAAACGCCCAATGTTTCTCTGGGGGGAGATACTTTCTGAGGCATCTCACTTTCTTGTACAGTCCTCAGTATCTTCTCCCTGCTGCAGCAAAGTGTCTCTCGCCTCATCTGTAGTTTATGTAATACTAGTTTGCGCTTCTAGGCCTTCTGTACTTTTTACTCTGACTTTTGGTCTTTTACACAGGAAATAGCTGAGTGAAATTCAATAAACTGTAGTACAGCAGTTCTGATGTGGTCTCCATTATTGATCTCTCCCCAACCTCTGCAGCTAGGCATTTTTAGCCCCATACATCACACCATCCCTGTCTCTTCCCTATTCCCAGCTGAGCTCTCTCTTCCTACCTCTAAAACCTCTCTGAGCTTGGATCTCTTTCTTCAGCTTTCTCTCCTTCCAGCTTGGGGTCTCCTCTTCCCAGCCTGGATCCTCACCCCAACTCTGCATCTGCCTCTGACCTAGGGTTACTACCTTTGAAGTGCAAAAAACCCAGTGCCCCCTCCCTCACAAAGCAAGCCTGCCGCAACCCCAACCACAAGGCAATTCTGCAATCCTCTCCCCCTTCAACAGCCATTTATATTATCTGGAGAGAGAACACATATAGATAAAATTGATAACATGCATGTCTCCTCACTCTCGCGTGACTCAAACCCTCTCTCTCACACATGCAATGCGCTTGTATGTTGGTGGGCCGACAGCTGCTGTATTTTCAACAGTTTTGATCTGTTGTCGCTTAAACTGTGGAAGTGGGAACACTGCAGCATCTTTGGCTGGACACAGAAACTTTTAACATTGGATATCCCAGTGCATTGTGATAATGCAAATATTTAGACCCATGTAAAAAATCCCCAGCAGATTAAATAATTTTTCTGGCAACTGGCAAATCCATACAAAAACCAGCCAGGCCGGTCAAATACTGGCCAGGTGGTAATTTTACTCCGACTCTGGGGTCTCCCATAATATCTCTCTTTCACTCCCAGCCACTCAGCGTTTCCTTCCCATGAATCCCCTGTTGGAGCAGGGGGAGAGAAGTTAAGGGTGAGGAGGATGCTGATTTGCTAGGAGGAAAAGGAAAGGAAAGTCTGTCACTGGCTTTCCCCAGAGATGCTGGGAGGCCAGTAAACTGGAGGTTAGGCAGGCCTGGGGCTGGCCCAGTCAGGCTGGCTGTAAGGGGAGAGGGCATACAGTGGGATTTATGCTACACAATTCCAGGGTGCCTGTCATACTGTTAAGGTGTTCTGTGCTGCACTGGATGTGGGGCCTGCAGTCTAGAGAAGTTTGTAATTTAAGTCAGTAAGTTTAGCTTCCTATAAACGAATTAACACTTTAAATATTGATCTGTTTTCAGATAAAGCAGCCAGAAGCTTCCATTCCCATATGATTGAAAACAGGTTGAGCTCTAACTTCAATCTTTATTTCAATTAAAAATAAAACTGCAGGTAATATCTGTAGTTCCTGAAAATGACTTCCCTTATTAAACCAACAAAAAGTAAATTCCCATTGGAATATTGATCGAGTACTAGGCTGTATTTCCACAATATGAAAATATGAATGTTTATTGTAGTGGTCTGCCTGCTAAACCAACTACGCTGTTTATTGCAGGTGATGTATAAGGTCTGTAGGATTTCTGTGAGCTCAGAGGATCTGCTCCTGGGGTGCTGGGACCATGTTAAATGACATTATTTGAGGAGGAGCTGTTTGCCAAAGTGGCAATGTTAGTACTGATGAGCAGACAAGGTAAAGTCCTAACTCCTGTTAGTTATTTTTATCCCACTTCCACCTATTTCTCTTTCTCAAATGTCCCTAGATCATGATAGGCCTATGCTGTAATTATTAACTTGTTCCTAATTCTGGAATGTATAAATCAAGCTGATTATAATTTACTGCCAGTGGCACCATAATGTGCTTTGCTAACATAAAAGCAAGGCACAGTCTCTGCCCCAAAGAGCTTACAATCTACAAGGCAAAAACAGACAAAGACCAGAGAAAAGGGGTTCAAGGTGGTGATTAGCTATGTCCGGATGATACACATTAAGAGCCAGATTATTTTCCCCTGCTATGGCCAATTTGCACTGCTCCAGTGCCACACAGGTGCTATAAACCATTCACACAACTATCTATAATATTATGCCATACATTTTGTGTTTTTACTATTGACTAACATTTATTTTGTTAATACAGGAAATTGTTTCTGATGAGAAAAGCGTGAGCATTTTTATTTTCTCGTTAATTGTTTCAGATAGGTACAATGTCAACATAAAAGGAAAAGCTAGAGAGAAGATCAAAGACTGGAAAGGATCAAACATTGGAACATGTTTCATTTGTGCTAATTTTACAGAAATTACCAGGATTTGTTTCATTAAAAGGTGTATAGAATGGGGAAGAACAAACGGTTTTGAAGAATGCAAATCAAAAGAGTTTTTAGTTAGAAACAAGAACATCTATCTCAGATGCAAAAGAGAGGTTACAAAGCAGATGCAAAACATATAAGTCAATGAGACTACTCGTGAGAGTGCAGTTACTCAGGTGCCAGTGGCCTCAGCCATGCAATGAGTTCCAAATAATGTCAGCCCCATTGATTTAAAAAGTGTATTGCAGGATTGGAGCCTAAGTTTATGCAGCATCAGGCCATATGCTATTTTAATCCACAGTCCTGCAGCCTGCTTGTCTAATCTTGGGAAGATGCATCACCTCTCTATGGTTCTGTTTCCCTTTCCTCCATTTGTCTTGTCTATTTAGCTTTTAAATTGTTCAGGGCAGGGAATCTCTCTCTGTCTCATGATATGTTTGTGCAGCGCCTAGCACGAGGGGGCCCTAATCTTTTTTGGGACCTCTAAGCATAACTGTAGTACAAATAAGAAATAATAATAATAATTGTCAAATGCTCACTTAAAATAATAGATCCTACATTGACAATTTCTCTTTTCATTTGTCATATTCAATTGTCATATAATATCAAGATTCTATTTCTTATAATGCTGAAAAGCTATCTTGATTGCTAGGCTACAAATCCCCCTACCAAAAGTCCTAACCATATTCATTTGCAGTTTAGGGCTTAAAATGACAATAAGAGGAAGCATCTTTTTTTTGGTTGGTTTTTTTGTTCCTGCTAATTGAATTTCTTATAGCCTGCAGCACTGTAAAGTTTAAAAATACCAGACCTTGAACAGCTTTGCTCTGCTGAAGATGTTCTAAGCATGCACTTCCTTTGCCATCTGGTGTTAGCTAGATTAAAGAAAACTTAAAGTTCATATAAAACTTGGCAAATAATTTATAATCCTGATGCTGCATGGATGATATTTGATTGGGCAGCATTAGGAAGACTAAGTTACATAAATCAGGACTTTTAAAATCAATAAAAATATATTATTCTGAATGTTGATGAACTTGCCACATACGTAAGGACTTGGGCCCTGATTCTGCAAGCTTTTCCACACAGGTCCCTGAGTCTGCATGGAAGGCAATAGGGCTCTGCCTGGGCACAGAGGTCCACCTGCATTGAACAGGATTTGGGAGTTGGACACACCTGAACCACATTTTTTAAAAGCATCTATGATAGGGCGTACTGGCCATTCAAGGGAAGACATCATGTAGGAGTGGGAGACCTGCATGAAATTGGTCACTGATGTATTATGATGTATTCAGGATCAGCCAGGATTAGGAGGGTGGGTTGGCTTATTATCCTGCCAATTTAATCCAACAAGAGATATGTAAGCTGATGATCTTCCCTGGCAGAGGGCCATGAAGTCACAGACAAACTGGAGAAGTTACAGTAAGGACTCTTGCCCAAATAGCTGGGGAAAAGGATTGATTATACTATGGATGGATTTCCTCTTCCTTTCCGCAGTCATGAGGATTGTAAAAAAGCACATGGCCTAAGAATCTAGATGGAGAGGTCTGTGCTATGCCAAAGGCCTAATAAACTCAGTTTTCCAGGAGGATGGAAACTGGCGTTAATTAGAACAACTAGAGCCTGATTGTCCACTGCCTTACTCCTTGTGTGTTCATTTATACCTGTGGGGTGTGTGTGTGTGTGTAATCATTTACCTTTTTGCTTTGCACACTGTAAATGACATCCCAAGGAGCGAGGCAATAGAGATTCAGGCCCAGAGCATCTGTTTTTCCATGTAGAAACCTGGCCTCTGTTACAGCCTCCTTGCCCACATCCAGAATCCAGTATTTGCAGATGTATTGGGCTGGACAAACAAAAGTCTATGCTGTACACAAAAGCTCTAGGAGGTGGTGGTGCGTGTAAACATGTACTATGGGTAGATATTCGAGTGTGGGTAATTGCACCTACAGATGAATATGCTGAATTCACAAATATGGCAGGCACTCATTAGGGAGACATCTGAAAATTTGGCCTATGCATGCAAAATGGAAAGAGAGATTTTGCTGAACTGGAGGTGGACTATAAAAGCTGCCATTATTATAAGAAGATTTTTGCATTACAAACCCAGCTTATTTAATATATTAACCATTTTAAATATCATAGGGCTGAAATGTGGCACCCAATATCCTCACTGGTGAGGCAATTTATTTTATTAAAACACAATCATTAGACTATTTTCAGCCATTTTACAGCTAGAGAATTGCAGAATATTTTGCCTCAATTGTTAATATTAAAAATAACATTTTGCATGTGCTTAGTTCTTATAGCAGGCTATGCCCTTTCGGTATTTTGAAAACATAAAAAACAATAACAGCTTCAAAGCAATGAAGATATTTTAGTTTGAATGTTCATCGTTATCTCAATGTTATAATAATTGCTTCATGAAAATGCACAGCCTGATTTTAAAAATGAGAGAGAGGGGAGGGGCTGCAGATCACATCTGTTTTGTATGCACACTTGCATATATCTGAGTATGTGAGTGCCCATACAAATCAGGTTTGTTCATATACAGGCCTATGTGTTCATCCCACTTGGCCACACATCAGATTTGCATGTTTTTTGGTGGTAGGTGTCTGCATAAATGGTGCACAGACCTCTGGCCTCTATCTTGTAAAATCAGGGGCACAGTTACTCCTGAGAACATTCTGCATAAAAAAAAAAAAATTCGGCACCAAACAAATTAAAATTCTGCACACAATATTTTAAAATTCTGCATATTTTATTTGTCAAATAAATGTGGAGACTCCAGCATGGCATTGGGGAGCATAGGCTACTGGGGCTTCACAGAGGTGGGAGATCACTGTGCAGCTCCCCCCACCCCAGACACGGACTCAGCGGTGAGGCTGCACCCAACCCTGACACAGTGCAAGGATGGGGCCTGCCCCAGAAACACCCCAGGGCCCTGCCCATCCATGTCAGGTACACCAGGTAGGCTCAGTGAGGCAGGATCCAAGTGTGGCGGGATCCACATGTGGGTTGAGAGAGTTCTGGGTGGGGCAATCTGGGTGCGGGCAGCTCAGTGGAAGATCCGGGTGCGGGGGGGGGGGGATCTGGATGCACAGGGGCTTGTTGAGGGGTTCTGGGTGCAATAGTAATGAGACTCTGCAGGGAGGTCCAGGTGAAGGTGGTTGGGGCTTAGCATGGGGGGGATAGAGCTAGGCAGAGGAGTCTGAGTGGGGAGGAAGCTCAGTGGGGGGGGGTCCAAATGCTGGGGAAGTGGGGCTCAGTGGGCTGGGGATCCAGGTGCACCTGGTTGGGGCTTGGTGGGGTGGGTATCTGGGTGTGGATGGCTTGTCGGGGTGGTCCAGGTGCAGGGGCTTGTCAGCTTATCGGGGTTCTGAATGTGTGTGGCGGGGTGAGGTTTGGTAGGAGGGTCTTGGTATGAGGGGATCTGGATGCATGGGGGTTGGGCAGATGAGGGAGCAGCTCCCTGTACAGGGATCCTTCCACCTGCAGCTGAGGAGCGATGGTTGAAGGAAGCGTGGTCAGGGGGAGTTTGCAGAGTTTTTGCAGCCCGGGGGAGAAATCTGGGGGTGGGTCTGACCTGGCCCCGAATGCCGTGCAGGGGAAGAGGAAGTCCCCTCCTGACTAGCCCAGCCCAGACTAGCAGCTGAGCTCAGCACAGGGTAGGAGCCACCAGCCAGGTCTTCCCCAGTTCTGCCTCCTGCCCCACAGTGATTTCTCTCTCTGCTGGCTGCCCTGGGCACCTGAAACATACTGCTGGGGAGGGTTGCATGACCACTCTTGTGGCTTCCCTTTGCTTCCCCATCAGAAAGTCACTTCTATGCGGGGAAGCAAAGAAATCTGAGGGGGACATAAATTCTGTGCATGCGCAGTAGCACAGAATTCCCCCAGGAGTACACAGTGTTACTCGTTATGGTAGAGTTATGATGGCAATTTGCAATGGCAAAGTGGTGTAAATGCAGGTCTTGGGAGATCCTGAGAAAGATTCACCCCTGTAATAAGATCTGCCCTGTGCAGGGGTAAGAGGATTCATCAGGGAATGGGTTATGACTCCCTGATTCTGAAGCCATGGCTGTTCTAGTCCCAGCCATAAGTTTGAGCAGCCCAGGAGTTGCTGTAGTTTACTTCATCTAAGAATTGATAAAGCAGAGTGGATCTCTGTCCTTCCCCCAATATATCCCCACTCCTACATGCCCCTCTACTGGGCTAGGCAGTTGCAGGAACTGGCTTTTCCAGTAATATGTCCACTGAAAGCTCCCCCTGACTCCAGAGGATTAGGAAAATTGCCAGGTGGCCAGTTATGGCCAAATCTGGGTTTCTTTGCACTGTCTCAGAAGTACAAAGTAGCTGCCAGATCCAGAAGAGAACCTGGCCCACTTTCATTAGAGCTGGTCGAAATTATATGAATGTTCCTGTTTTCATCACAATGTTTGTTTAAATTTTGATCAAAACAACCAAATAAAAAAAAACAGGAAAAAATATCATAACATAATTCTTGTACTTCCCTCCTCCTGTTTTCCAACCAGCTGTGTTACAGTGCCAAAATTGCACACCATTACAGTCACTCCAGTCTGGTTTGTGGAATGGCAGTTAAGGCAAAATGAAATATTGGTACAATCAGAGATAATGTTTCAGTCCAATAGACTATCGTCCAGCTCAGCTCTCTCATGAGGGCTCCTGCATCCTGCAAGTGGAATGTGCAGTCAGTGAATTTGAAAGAATAATCTGTAGTCTGAAAATGTGTACAATTTTAAATGTTGAAAGTGCACACATTATAAATGGTAGCCTGACAGCGCTACAGACCGGTGCCTTCTGCTTTGTTGCAGAATAGGAACAGGGGAGGTTTTCGCCCCACTCTGCTCCATCGGGGTGCTTCATTCCCAATCTGGAGAGAGCACTCTGGGAGACAGGGTAGTGCAATCTCCATGACCATTGGTCTCTCAGAGGCCCCAGTTAATGACAATTGTGACTGTAATTTTGGGGATCTGGACATTTTCCCACCAGAAACTGTACTGAAACTACTACCTTTTTTCATATAGGTCACCTAATAGCTGGTGATTTTCAACAGCTTCCCAGCTGCTCCTGGTCTGGGTCAGGATTGAATCGGTGACCTAGAGGTGAAAAGCTTGAATCAGATTTCCAGTCCCTGGGGTCATCCAGGCTGCCGCCAAATGTGTAATTTATCTGTTGGATGCAAACCTGCTTTTGTTTGGAGGAGAGAGAAGGTGATATTTACAGTGTTTAGGAACTCTGATAACAAAATTTAATATCAAATTCTTTTAAGGGAAATATCCATATTTGAATATGAAAATCTTAGCTTTGGATGTGCATTGGAATATAGTTCATTGCAACTATATTTTTAGATACACGGAGGATGAAATAAAGGAAACTTATTGTGCTATGGATTTTGAGCTCAATCATGATCCTGCTGAAGTCATTGCCAACAGTGCTTTAGGAGAAAAAGACCTATTGAATCATCTTAGTCCATTTCCTTTTCAAGTTAGGACTGTTCCCTATTGTACACTTACAAATGTTATACCAAGTTTAGTCTTAAATTTGCCAATGATGAAATTTGCCCAATTTCTCAAGACTATTGGACAGTCTAATAGATCTCAGTTTTCCTAATTTTTTTCTGGTAGACATCTTAACTATTCCTCCTTTGGCTCCTAATTATACCACTTTGAACTACACTATGTAATTCCATATCCCTCTCGCTGTTTACACCTTTTTGTAGATTTTTATCATAGGCCAGCAGCAAATTATGGCTCCCTCAACCCCTGATCATCTTCCTCCCACCTGGAGCAAGGGGGAAGCAGGAAGGGCATTATGTCTTGTCTCTGAGCACAGTGCCTCCCAGGGCTACCCCTGAGATGATGTCATTGCCCTTCACCTTTTGCACAGGGATATGCCTAGGGTGCAATGTAGCCCATTGATGTGAGAATTGAAAGCAGCAGATGCCATGAATTAGAGTATCTTCCTTTATCTCACAAATCAATTGCTCAAGTTACATAGTTTGGCTGAGAATTTGTCAGGATTTTGCATAACAGAGAGAAATCTCCTTCTCCTACTCTATTAGAGTTGTAGGGTTTTTTCCTTTTAATTTTGTCTCATGATTTCAATTACTTTTGATAATATGCATGAAGTGTTTTTTTATCTACAAGAACAAAAGGTGAAATAGAAATATGATTCTGTTTTCTGCCTTTTATCCCATATACTGTGCAAAATTATGAGCAGGCATGTAGTGAAGTCCTTTATTTTTTTAACAAAAAGTGTATTAAGCAACTATAACGATCAAAGATCAGTAAATAAGCAAGATGTAAGAAATTTAAAAGTATTAAAGAAACATTTCCAAATAGAATTGGGATGTTTAAACATATAGCTATACGTTTTTTTCAGTAGTGTCCTCTGGTTAAAACGTACAATATTAAACAGTTTGCCATAAGAAATTACCTGTGTTAAAATAATTGATGTAACAAAATCACTTCCACTATTTATCTCTTACTCATACTTCTGAATCTTAAGAGAAACCTTTGGTTTTAAGTGCATCTCATGTTAACTTCAGAATTTTGTATTTCAAGTTGAAAGGTTGAAGTTACATCTGAATGCTTTATATTTCGGTTGGAGCTAGACTGTGCTACTTTTAGTCCTGTGGAATTATATCTTAATCCTAAATAATTCCACTGAAGTTAGTGAAGCCACTTGTGAAGTAAGGTACCACTCACTGGGTGAAATTCTACCCCATTGATATCAATGGGAGTATTCCATTGACTTCAGTGGGACCAGAATTTCACCCAATGTGAGTAAGTATCACAGTGGAATCAACAAAGTTACTGTGTGTTAAGTTTAGTTGTCTTATTTTAAAACTGACATCCCACAGAAGGTTACAGCTAGCAGGGCCGTCTCCAGGGTTTTTGCCGCCCCAAGCAGGGGAAAAAAAAAAAAGCCGCGATCGCGATCTGTGGCCGCTCTACCGCCGCCGCTTTATTCTTCAGCGGCAATTCGGCAGCAGGTCCTTCGCTCCGAGAGGGAGTGAGGGACCTGCCGCCGAAGAGCCGGACGTGCCACCCCCCTCCGTTGGCCACCCCAAGCACCTGCTTGCTACGCTGGTGCCTGGAGCCGGCCCTGACAGCTAGCATGAGGGAGACATGAATGCAGTCAATATATTGTAGTAATCAGAACACTCCCACCAAGGTCAGTATATTAAAGTTCAATGTTGGAGAAGTGAAACTGTAATTCTCGGTCTAGTGTAACATTGGCCAATTTTCTCCCAAGAAGCTCATCGCATGCATTTTAATTTTCATGTCCACAGTAAGGAAGCTTGAAATAATAACCAGGGAAGAACCTGAAAGAATAAACTAAAAAGAAAAGATAATTAATCCATGAAACAGAAGAAAAGAGAACCCAAATATTTGTATTATGTTTAGTATTATGTATATTTATTATATTTGCTTAATCAGTGGAAGATGAAGGAAAAGAATAGATGTACTCATGTAGGGCTGAATTGTGAACCTGTTACTCCCTTTAAGTGAGTAGCTATTCACAAAAGCAAACCCAGTGACTTCAGTAGGTCTACTTGAGTAAATAACTGCTCACAATGGGATAAAATGTTCACAACCCATGTGATTTCAATGTTTCATACCCTTACCCAGTAAGGGCTCAGTGATGTGGAGCACCTATGAGGTGCTGAGCATACTTAGTTCCCGCTAAGGTTAGTAGGAGCTGAGAGAACTCAGCAGCTTGCTGAATCAGACTCTAATGTGGAGTGTATCTGAGATCATTTTATGAAACGTTACATTACTCAAATATAAATTATATTAATTCTGCTGGAAGCCCACCAGTAACAAAGTGTTGACTGAAATGCTTAAAGAATGAGGATCATATCCTAATAGAGGGCTGCTATTTGTCCTATGATGACAATATGAATTTGTCCATGACAAATATGAACCCTAATTTCCTGATCCATTCCATTTCTATAGGGGCTATATTTCTCTTCCAAGATCTGGCCAATACATCACTTGCTGCAAGAATGAATTGTGATAGTTCACTACCAGAAGCAGAGGAAATATGCCCATCCCGGGAGACTTTTAAAGACAATGGTAAGTGATAATTTTTTTAGTTTTCATGTTGATCATGGACGAGAAATTCCAAATAAAGGATCACAATCCTCTTGTCCTGTTTTTATTCTTTTAAATCGATGTTCCTTTGTTTTTTTGAAAGGCTCTGTTCTTTTTCTGATCCTTGTGGATGTTTTACGTTTTAGTAGTCAGAGCAAGTTTGCCTAGGTTCAACATTTATCCCTGCTCCTGTTTTAAACCCCTGTGCATTACCAGTGCTTGGGACCACATGGCTGTGTGAAATTCTATTGATTTTTTTTTTCATGGAATACAGAGATGTAGGAATATGGGGCCAGCAAATGTCAACTTTTTGATCAAGCTTCAAACATCCATAAGGCAGAAAAGGGGTTAAGGGATTGCAGTTCTCTACTGGAAGTTCTTCATTTAAAGGAGTTGGGGAGACTTATTTCCTCCAAATCTCAGTCACAACAACAAGAAAATGAAACTTATAATTTTCTTTACTTGTCTCCCACTATGGGACCTTTAGATTAGCTTTCTTTTTTCTAAATTATACCACATTTCGTTATCTATGACATTTGTGATGGAAGGTTCTGGACGGAAAGCACTTTCAGTGGGAAAATGTTGGGTCCCATGGAGTTAATTAGCTCAATTTAAAACATTTCCCTTAATACTTAGATGATGTTGCTTCAGGACAATTTTCACATCATACCATTCGTTGCTGAGAAAGGTAAAGTGAAGCAAATACAGGTGCCTCAGCAACCGCTTAATTTTCTGCAAGTCACTCTCACTGATCAGTCCAGATAATCCCTGAAGTGAAATCTAAAAGGGAATCCCCCCAAAGCTAGCCTTCTGCTCTCCCTGGCACTAAAGACTTCCCTTCCCTTGTAAGACCTGGGAATCTTTCATGACAGTTCAAGGAACAATGTTATAGACCGGGGGGCCAAACTGTGGCTTGCGAGCCGCATGCAGTTCTTTTACAGTTAGTGTGGTTCGGGGAGCCCACCACACCCCCGCTCTTCTCTGCCTATCAGACTTGGGGGGAGGGGGAGAACTCAGGACCTTTGCCTTGCATAGGCATGGTGGGGAGTTGGGTCTCAGGACTTCAGCCCCGGGGGCACACCTACCAGGGCTCTGGCCCCACTTCAGCAAGAGTGGGGCTGAAGCCCCAAGCCCCGGCAGGTGCCTCCTGCGGGGCAGAAGCCCCAAGCCCTGATGGGTGCGCCCCAGCTCTCGAACTTTTGAAGATTGTCATATGTAGCTTGGAGGGTCAGTAAGTTTGGCCACCCCTGCTATAGACACTGTTCACATTCAGATCCTGTTCCTAGCTGAACGAGTTTGACCCTGAGCTGCTGCACTGATATTGCATATTATGTTGCAAAGCATTATACATTACTTTGCCTTGAAAAGTACAATATTTTAGATCATTGACTGAACAGGAGAGAAATAGTGATGGTATGAAAAAGAGAGCTGATTAAAAAATTGTCCCTGCCATCCATCTTTTCTTTTTCTCTACTATATTTCTCTCCTTTTCCTTTCTTTTCTACAGGCAATGGCAAAAAGTTTGGGTGCAGCATATTCATGTATATTTGCCCAGTTCAAACCCAACTTCTATTGAAAGGCTTTTGTATCTTTCCCTAAACTGTAAGGTTTATAGAAAAAATTCCTTCATTTCCACTATTTGGATACTATTTTTAAATGAAATTACCTTTTAAATGGATGTGCAACTGAAATTTTAGAGCCATTTCTCTTAACAGCAAAACTAAATATGACCTGAATAGCAGCTCATATTTAAGTACTTTTCCCAAAGAAATCACCACTGAGGAATTTTAAATAAAGAGTAGCTGAGGATGTGTCAAATAAAGGGGCATAATTATATGTCTGTTGTGGTCCAGCATATTGTCATATTCTACATTTCAGTGTCCAGAGCTGCACTTTTCACATAATCAATATTGATCCAAGAGATGTTATTCTTGGCTTACTGTATTTGTAAAACTAATCAAATTCCATCAATAATGGGGGAGAAAAGTCTAGTTCTATCAATAACAGAAGAAAGAACTGCAAAAAGGCAATCAAGAGAAAACACTACAGCCCAAAGCACCCTGCACCCTTTAGGGGAGGGGTTTAAAATCAAACTTTCTTTCCTAAATTTTTCCACTGTTGCTACAATCAGTGCACTAGAGTTGCTAGTGACTATGTCTTCTGGCTATGTGCTGAGCAGGGCTAGATAACAGAGGTTAAAACACTAGTAGCTGACCTACGCTGCACTCTTACTACTATTAGTGCTGGTGGAGCTAACTTGTAGCAAATGTTGGGGGAAGAAACCATAGTGTAGACAAGTGCCATGGCTTTGTAAAAGCATTGAATGCAGAGGCAGGTTGTGGTCTCCTAGTAAGAAGTGTACATAAACTATCAGTAGTGTCAATTGGCCAAGAGTTGGAAAATAACCTGGCTTTTAAATTAATGGAGATATCCTTTCTCCTAGAACTGGAAGGGACCCTGAAAGGTCATCAAGTCTAACCTCCTGCCTTCACTAGCAGGACCAAGTACAGATTTTGCTCCAGATCCCTAAGTGGCCCCCTCAAGGATTGAACTCCCAACTCTAGGTTTAGCAAGCCAATGCTCAAACCACTGAACTATCCTTCTCTCCCTCTTGATACCTCAAGAGTATGAACTTTTGACTGGTGCATGGTAGGCACATCCAGATGGGCTCAGAAGAATTTTTTTCTTCAGTGAACAAACACATGAATGAAGATTTATTTCAAGGACATACAATAAATTGAACTGAAGGCTTTCCTGTCATTTGACCCGAAAGATGACAGCAAAATAGGAAACTGAATGGCAAGAATAGCATGTTAGTCAAGCTAATCTTGTTGCTGCTTCTGTACGTGGCTAATGTAGCTAAGTAGAAATATATCCTTTTATGCTCAAAGAAACCACTTACGCTTATGAAATGAGAAATGTTAAAATACAGATAACAAAGTGTCATAATCATTATTCTGTCTGCTTAGGAAGAACAGTAAGTATTGTGAGCGAACTACTTTATGTCGTTGACAAGACTACAACTGAAACAGTGAAAGAGTAGATGAGATTTCTTTGTCTCCTGACAATGACGGCTGCATTAATGAGGGACGGTGGAATTATCTGTGCTAAGGAGAAACTCCTGTCTGGACACTGGGCTTTCTCTGGCCATGGCTGTGGATCTCGATTCCACTAGACATTAGAATGACCATGGATGTTTCTGTAAGTCCATCTCTTTATGCTACATTCTCCCACAAATAACTAATTTTAATGGAAAAGGCAGGCAATTTAAATCACTGGACATGCAAGATGTCATGTCAATGAACACAAACCACAATAAAGAGAACCATCCAAGCAAAATATGAAATTATGTAATAAAGACAAGTGCAAAGTACTTTCACTTAGGAAGGAAAAATCAGATGCACAACTACAAAATGGGGAATAACTGGTAAAGTGTAAAGTGGTATGGGCGTACCATGGATTTATATAGCGGCAATATGATATTTAAGACAGAAAATATCATATTGGTTCTATATAAATCCATGGTACGCCCACACCTTGAATACTGCGTGAGATGATGTCGCCCCATCTCAAAAAAGATATATTGGAATTGGAAAAGGTTCAGAAAAGGGCAACAAAAATGATTAAGAGTATAGAACATCTTCTGTATTAGGAGAGACTAATATGACTGGGACTTTTCAGCTTGGAAAAGAGGCGACTAAGGGGGTCTATAAATCATGAGTGGTAAAGAGAAAGTAAATAAGGAAGTGTTATTTACTCCTTCTCATAATACAAGAACAAGGGGCCACCAAATGAAATTAATAGGTAGGTTTTCACGCGATGCACTGTCAGACTCTGGAACTCCTTGCCAGAGGATGTTGTGAAGGCCAATACTATAATGGGGTTCAAAAGGGAGCTAGATAGATTCATGGAAGATAGGTCCATCAATGGCTATTAGCCAGGATGGGCAGGAATGGTGTCTCTAGCCTCTGTTTGCCAGAAGCTGGGATTGGATGACAAGGCATGGATCACTTGATGATAACCTGTCTGTTCATTCCCTTTGGGGCACTTGCCATTGGCCACTGTCAGAGGACAGGATACTGGGCTGACCCAGGATGGCCGTTCTTATGTTCTTAAGTATCAGAGGGGTAGCAGTGTTAGTCTGTATCCACAAAAACAACGAGGAGTCCAGTGGCACCTTAAAGATTAACAGATTTATTTGGGCATGAGCTTTTGTGGGTAAAAAACCCACTTCTTCAGATGCATGGTGCATCTGAAGAAGTGAAGAACTAATAAATCTGTTAGTCTTTAAGCTGCCACCGGACTCCTCGTTGTTTGTGGTAAGGTGTAGGAACTGCAGAAAAAGGTTGGGGGTCTATAGTGGATTACAAATCGAATATGAGTCAACAATGTAATGCAGTGGCAATAATATTATTCTGGGATGTAATAGCAGGAGTGTCATATGTGAGACACAGGAGGTAATTGTTCCACTCTACTCAGCATTGGTGAGGAGTCAGATGGGGAATTGTGTTCAGTTTTGGGTACCACCCTTTAGGAAAGATGTGAACAAACTGGAAAGAATCCAGAGGAAAGATAAAAGGTTTAGAAAACGTGACCTATGAGGAAAAGTTTAAAAAACTGGGCAAGTTTAGTCAGGAGAAAAGAAGACTGAGGGGAAACTTGGTAGTAGGCTCCAAATACATTAAGGCCTGTTATAAACTGTTCTCAATGTCCACTGAAGGAAGGACAAGAAGTAATGGACTTAATCTGCAGCAAGAGAGATTTAAGTTAGATTTTAGGAAAAACTTTCTAACTATAAGGATAGTTAGGCTCTGGGATAGGCTTCCAAGGGAGGTTGTGGAATCTCCATAGAATCATAGAAGATTAGGGTTGGAAGAGACCTCAGGAGGTCATCTTAAAAACCTTCAGTGATGGGTTGGACTAGAACAGGTTGCACAAACACCTGTCAGGGATGGTTTAAGTGTACTTGGTCCTGCCTCAGTGCAGGGGTCTGGATTTGATGACTTCTCAATATTCCTTCCAACCCTACATTTCTGTGATTCTGTGAAAACACTATGGTCCATTCCTCTACTGAATGGCAAGGAATGTGAAGCACAGCAGTGTGCTGGAGGTAGAAAGCAGAAGTATTAACAAGTAATTTTTGCAACATAAAGAGTAACCACAATCTCTGAAAAAAGTGATCAACAAATTGTCTTGTGATTTCCTGTTTGTATGCAAAGTTTTCAAGCCTCTGTTAATAGGCCTTATAAAAGGGTTGGCTGATGGGGAAAATACTGGGAGCAGATGGGGACATAGCTGGATTTGAGCATTGGCCTGCTAAACCCAGGGTTGTGAGTTCAATCCTTAAGGGGGCCACTTAGGGATCTGGGGCAAAATCAGTACTTGGTCCTGCTAGTGAAGGCTGGGGACTGGACTTAATGACTTTCCAGGACTATGAGATAGGTATATCTCCATTTATTTATCTGTGGAACCATTACAGGCAATATAAATTAGAGCACTCCTGGGTCCAGTCTGACTTATGTTGGGGACTACTTCAGTACCCAGCCAGTGCCAGAATCCAGAGCACAAATATGGTGCACAGCCAAATTTGCTCTCCCTGTAGTGCCTCCCCACTCTTGGACTCACCTTCTTAGAGGCCGAGCTTACAACTGGAGGTCCCCTTCCCCATATTGGGTCAAAAACAAAAAAACCCATCTTTTTTGATCCCGGGTCCAACCTACCAATGTGAGTTCAGAGTTCAGTATGACTTTTTTTGTGTGTGGATTTTAGAGGTGTGTTCAGGGAGGTGAGTCAGGAGGTGTGTCATTTGTAATCTTAACTTTTGGCAGCTACTGTTGCTCCATAATATCACATTCATTTATTTAATCTGCTAGCTTCCTATAAGAATTTTATTTAACATTTCAGATTTGCTGTCTTGAGATCTTTGAGGGGCGGGGGTAAGTGTAAAGTGTGTATGATACCAATAATAATTTTCATACAAACTTTAAAATAATTTTAATACTAATTTGTTATACTGCCAAAATACTCAGACAATATTGCAGTGCTTAATCCTAGCTTAATTAAAATAGTATAATAATTATATGAAATAAGATTCAGATTCTCTGTTACCTTTCACCTGTGCTTCACACATTCCAGGATATTTCTCATCTACAACCTCTGTATGCAAAGATTTTTTTTTTTTTGCATCTTCCTTAAATGAGAACACAAGGTACCATTCTGGGGTTTTGTTTCAGCTATGGGACCAGTTCTTGGTTAAAGTATTATGTTAACTGTGTTATGAACTGCCTTTTCTCCACTCTAAATTTTTTTCCCCACATACATGTCAGTGGGTGAAACCAAGTATAAAAATACATATAACACAACATGGCAGTGCTTTCTCAGAAGAGGGATTTATAGTAGCAGAGATGGCATTTGTATGGTGTGTAGCTGGCTGCACATCCAAACTCATGATCACTTGCCAACTAACCCAAATGAAACAGTCTGACTAACTTATGAATGGGCATGATGCCACCTGAACACATGGACATGAGTTCAAGCTGCCAAGACACCACGTCTGAGCATCAAATGTGTTCGCTGAGCGTTGGATATCCAGCCTGGAATTCCAAACAGCTGTCCACACTGAGGTTATGCATCAGTGGTTAGGGGAATGTGAAAATGCTAATCTAGCACTTGGTTGGATTTACTTAGAAAAACATTAAAATTGTCTCTACCACTACACAGAGATTTTGGCCCTGTTATATGAAACAGGATGTTGTGTAGGGAGTGGATAGAGACTCCCAACAGCACCCTTTATTATCTATCTGACGGCAACGAGCCAAAATAACAGCAATCTTTCTGCTGAGATGCCAAAAAAAAACAAAAAAACAAAAAAAAACATATTGGCTGTTTTCTAAGTGTTAGTGGCTACAGCCATGTCAGATGTGCCTCATTTCACTCCTGTAAAGCTATCACCAATACCAAGCCCTAGAAGACAGACACAAGGGGAAGCTTTGTATTATATATTCAGTAACAAGCACTGCAGTTATGGCATCAAGACAAGTACAAAACTTCCTTTTCAGTAGTCCTGGGAATGTTCAGGTGGGAAAATACCCTACGTTCAATAGAAGAAATAAATCATTTTCAGACTTTTTTTTATCTCCATCAACCTTACATGAAACGTCTTTATTTTTAAAAAGTCTGAAGTTTATCTGAGAGCTGCAGCAAAGACACTGTTTCTTACCAGAGCTATGACATGAACCATTGTGAACAAATCCTCAGGGCATGATCTCAAGGTCACTTCCATATTTCCAGTGTCTTGCAATTTATCCTTAATCTGAATGTGCCCAGTGGGATCCCAGTAAAAACCAAAGTTTGGTTCTTAACTTCATATTTAGGCATTAAAATTAAAGGGACTAATTTTTAGAGGTATGGAGCACCTGCATCTCCTTTCAGCCCATGCTACAAGTGCTCATCTACGAAAATCATGCCTCTTTTGTATAAAACCCTAATTTTAGGCTCCCAGATTTGAAAATGTTGGCCTAAGATATAGTATAAATGATACAGGAAAATCTGCAAAGTTTCTTCTTTCTCCTTTTTTGTATGAAAACTCTCCATGTAATATTCAAAATAGTGATGAAGTAAAAATGGCACCGTCTGTCTCAGTTGAACTACTCGCTGTATGCCGTCCGAATCCGACTTGATTCAATGACAAAAATATGTTTTTATTCCTTTGCACTCATGTTCGCTAAGCAGAGCCAATATCACCATTGAAGAATAAGCTGGATGTTATTCTGGCCCATGCTAACTACATTCAAACAGCAGAATCTTTATTGATAATGCACAACCCAGAAACAGCACAGCTTGGCCTTCAGCTCCCAAACGTAACCTGCGGGGCTGTCCATTGAAAATAAAACCTGCTCTTTATGGATAGCCTCAGCAAAATTAATATAGGTGTTATTGAGTGACAATAAAAGTGGGATCCTTTGATGCCATTTCTGCAGCCACTTTTTAGATGCTGCACCTACAAATCCTACCACTCATACCCACACATTGAATGTTCAGGTACAGTAATTACATGAGCGGTTTGGCACATAATTGTGTACGCAGCTTTCCTTGCATGTGTCCATATCAAAAAATATAAGCAATAATCTTTTAAGCTCTAATAAAATCACCATGATCTACTCTGCATATTTGTAATGGGCAGGGTATTTCTCTGTTTTGTCATTGTGATGCATAACCCAAACACAAGTTTACTCAGTCATACTGTCTGTTTCAATAAGTAATGAATTATTAATTAAAATACAGGTTGCTTTGATGGTAAGTTTCATTATGCTGAAAGATCCATTTGTGCAATTTGTCTAATTTACTTGAACAATGTACTATAAATGTGACCTTATATAGTTGCATTAAGAAAACTAATGCTTTTAAGTAAAAGTTAATTTATTGAAATCAGACAGACTGTAACAGCTGTGAGCTGACTAAAGTGAAACACTCACTTGATGGATGAAATAAAAGTTAAACTGGAAATGAATAGGATAATTACCCAGAATTGGTTTCTACTACAGCACCTTCCTTCCAAGGATTTCAGTGTTTTTACAAACATTAATGACTGAGGCTTCATGATACCCCTGTGAGGTAGCAAAGAATTAGTTATCCACATTTCAGCTGCAAGATAGAGAGATTTAAGTGACTTTCCCAAATTCACATAGGAAGTCTATTGCAGAACTGGGTACAGAATCCAGATCTACTGGTACTCAGTCCTGTAACATAACCTACACCTGACTTTTTCTTGAATTGTTTGAGCAAACATTTGTTCCATATGGAGTTTGCTTTGTGAACAGTGCAGATAGTTACATGCACTTGTGGAATACATTTGAACACTTCATAATTCATGCATGGCCAGATTCTGATACTCTTACCCATGCTGAATATTATCTTACTCCATCATTAAAGTCTAGTGGAATATTGATGCTTTAGTTTTTTACCCAGTTAGAAATGCTATTTGCTGCTCAGATTATGTGATTGTCTTTTGTGCAGACTCTTTTAGCATATTGTAGAAGACACTTTCATGCCTGGCTGAGCAACCAAGTAAGAAAGCTACCCAGGCTCCCAAACCACTCTGTCCTGTTTATAAAGATGCCTCTCACTGGGTAGGATCAGAGACTTCTGGGAAATTAGTCTCTTTTACGTCCATTCTCCCTTTATTTGTATCAGGAGGGAAAGTGAACCTGCTTGTCTTCTATTAATAGAGCTGGTCAAATATTTAAAAAGCAGATTTGTAAATAAACTTATGAATAAATGACTTGGATTCAATTTGCTGCTATTTGTGTAGCCATATTTGTGAATGTTTGGATATATTCCCAGTATTCATCAAACTGTTTGTGAATTCCTTAAACTTAATGAACTTGTATTGGAAGTGTACTAGTCATTATTCTCCTGTTGAAAAAGCTTAGATTCAAGTTATGTTTGCTTTCACAAATAGTATTTGACCAACTTCATTAATAAACATTAAATAGATTCCTGCAATTCTCCAATCAAAGACACTATTTCAGATGACTTTTTTTAATGTCCCCTTTACCATTTTTCCCCTCAATAAAATCCTACCCACCTTGTGCCATATTTGACTATTCTCTTGTTGACTGCCAGTGCAAAGTTCCTTTGTCATGTCATTTTTTTACCTTCAAGCTTGTATGTACTGTTTGTTATTCGTACCATGTGAAAAGTGCAAAAACAAGTAAACTGAGATTTTCATGTACATTTTCTTTAGTGAGATGTGGGTCCCTTCAGCAGCATCATACAGTGTTCTGGAGTCCCTTGCAGAGGCTGGAAGGAGACAGGAGTTAATCTGATAATGATAGGCATCTTGGCATCTTCTTCCCATTGGAACTTCAGCAGCCTGCTTTCAGTCTGTTCAGCCAGACTGTATATTTTTTCTTTTTCTTCTGGATAGAGTAGAAAGTGACTTGCGGACTTTATCAAGACAAACTGTAATATCTATTAGAATCTTTTCTTTATGATTTTCTTTTTGTAACCTTTGTTATTACCAGCAATAGGGTATTAGTGATGACTGAAATATGAAAATTATAAATACATTATTTTAAAAGTTATAAATACACATTCTGTGCTAGCAGTCAACAGTTGTTAGAGAGTTCAGTGGAGTGGAATAGTAACTTTTTATCAAGAGTGAATTGAATGCACATATGAGGTACACATGTATTTTGCTCTTGTTCACAAAGGGTAATAATGTATAGATAGACATGGGTCTCTAGATTTTTGGATCATTTAAAAATATTTAAAATACCAGACAAGACCGTTAACTGTAAAATGTATAAGATTAACATTTATTCAGTAGTTTTCAGGAAGTAGTTTATCATAATGTTGATCCATGTGATTTATTTTGGTATTTAATATATCATATTGCGTATTGTGGTGTGTGGGGGTCTTGAGCAGAAATGGATTTTATTGTTTCAAATGGGCTGTTCAGTGCCAGTAACTCAACCTACCCTCTCACCAATCAATCTTTAAAATATTAAATGATAATAAAACATCCTAAATTGCTACTGTGAAAGCAAATGTGATATCACAGACACTAGCCTGGTATTACTGAAGGAATCAGATAAATAGAGGCTGATTCTAAGAGGGGAAGGTCTTCTGTTTACAACACTAGTCTCACATGTCTTCATAATAATCAAGGATTTAAAAGAAAATGAAGAAATCCCATCACTGTAGTTGTGTTTCAAAAAACATTCTTTTGTAAAATTTGACTGCATGTTAGTGGCTATTCTGAATTTATTCTGAACAAAGAGAGATAACAGAGCAGGACCAGGACAGTCCTTTCAAATTTGCAGATGCACATGTTTAAAGAACTCGGCATTTTTATTATACTTTTAAAAAATTTACTTAAGATCATCAGAACTAATCTGCTTAGAATTCAAATCTGAATATGTTTAAATAGCTATTTAGTCCTAAAGGAAACGGAATAATTTGTTAAACTGAACCGTGCAGATTTGTGTCCTTTGATGGTCATTTATTATTACAGATAAAATTTGCTGTACTGACTGAGCAAAACTAAATCCAGCTATATACCCATTTCATTCTTGACTATGATTTTGCCTGTAAGGAACAAACCATGTATATATATAAATTACAAATTGAAACTAAGTGCACATCTCTCTCTATCTTTCAATATAAGCTTCTTGAACCAAGGGCACAGACTGCTTGACCAGTGAGCCGTGTGATAAAGCACAAACAGCGCAGGAAATGAAAACCCTAGGAGCAGCAGATGATGTGGGCAGGAGGCACAGGTATTTCACTCAACTCTATCTGGTTCACTCCCCAGGCACACAAAGAAAACTTAAACATTATTTACTCAACCATGTGCCAGTTAAAACCAATATCTCTAGACCATCTGTTCAGGAAGATGACCTCATGGAACTTTCTGCCCTAACATTACGTCAGCATAATTCTAGCTAATCAATCTCTGCTTGTTCACATTGTTTTAAAGTATTCCTTAGTGATAGGGAGGATTAAAGTAAGTACTGGAAAGTTCATATTAGTTGGATTTTCAGCATATGTTTTAGGAAACAGAGTCCTGTCCGTAGCTAATCTGACTTACACCAGATGAGCATCCATCCCATATATGTAAAATACATCAGTACCATAATCATACCACAATATCACTTTAATATGTCCATTCCCAGGACACTCCAAGAGACTTTACAAGGGGATGGATTTTGATGATCTACCCAGTCTTTTTCCATCTGTAGCTACTATGATCCTGTTATGTGGTCATTTTAAAATACAGTGGTGGTAATTCCAGTTGCTATAATTGGAAAATAGTGTGCTGTCCACTTAACATGGAAATTTTTTTCAATACTAAGTCTGCTTATGTGTCAAATATCTAATACCTCAAGCTGGCTGTGGGTCATAACCAGAGCTGTCCTTAGGGTACAGAGAATTGGGGTGACTGTCCTTGGGGCACTTTGGTGGGCCCTGCAAGAGGTGGGCAGGGAGGTGAGGCAGGAGGCCGGCAGGTGAGCGGGTTGAGGAGGTGAACGGGGAGGCGGCATTTGGGCGAGGGTACGGGGTGAGGAGAAGCCCCCTTACAGAACCTCTCCCTCCCCCTAGCACCTCCTGTCCACTGGTGGGCCCCTCCGATCAACGTCTCCTCCTCCCTCTCAGTGCCTACCGTGGATCAGATGTTTCAGCTGTGGCATTAGAAGTTGCTGGAGATGGAGGGGAGAGGAGCGAGGGCCACAGTTGCTAACTTTCACGTGGTAAATAAGCACCCCAACTTTCACAACAAGCCAAAAATCAAGCTAATCCCATTTCAAAACCAGGCCAAAACAAGCCAATCCCTAAGAACCCCAACACTCTGTGACTAGATCCCCCCGGCATGGAGTACGGGACTGTGGTGGGCCCTCTGTGCTCCCCTGACTCTCTCTCTCCCCCTTGCCCCTGCTTGCTGGGAGCCGATCAAAAAAAAAAAAAAAAAAAGCAACAAGCTACAAGCCAAAAATTAGCCAACAAGCAATTCACAAGCCAATTAAGCCAAAAACAAGCCCAATTTCTGCGTTTTTTTCACGGGTTTGGCATGTCTGGTGAGGGCGCAGCATGCTCGGGGGAGGGGGCGGAACTGGGAGAAGAAGAGGCAGGATGGGGGCAGGAAGTGCTGGGGCGGGAAGGAGCAGGGTGGGAGTTGGGCCTTGGGGGAAGGGGTGGAGTGGGGGCAGGGCCTGGGCAGAGCTGGGGGGGAGCACCCCCTGGCAGATTAGAAACTTGGCACTTATGTCCTGGGCCCTGCACCCTCCTAGGGATGGCCTTGGTCATAACAAGAGTCTTGCAAGTAAAAAAAGGTAAAGAAATTACTTAAATTCTTTTTCAGTGTAAAACAAAGAGGAAAAACCCTCAGTGTCTCCGATAGGGCCTTTCTGAATGGGATTACGTGGAAAGATTGAGCAATGGCCATTCAAATTCGATGTGCGTGAATGCTTGGTTTCCAACTACTTAACAATGATCTGTAAGCCTGGAATACTCTGGGAGATCACTAACAGTTGAGTCATAGTTCCACCTATGTCTACGGAGCTGTTCTTTGGGAAGAGCAGCAGCACAGTATAGCATTGCATTTTAATCCATCTTTACACCAAAACAGCTTGCTTGCCCACTCTACCTTGTATTTCATTTGAGTTTGGCATGTAATCACTTGGCTCAAAGCCAGTTCTCAGTTAGATCCCCTGCAGACCAGCTTACCTGTGGGCTGACTTTGGCTCAGTGTTTAATTTCCCGTTTGGTGAAATCATCTGGCCAGACATTCTAGCACTGAATTTGGTCTCTCTCACCTGACACTTTCACTTATCCCTGTCACTTCCAGTTATTCATTTGCACCTTTGTTGCTTTTTGATCTGGTTCCTGTTGGTTGCCAGGCAACGATAACTGTATTGCGCTGGGTTCTGCGGTACACCCATCACTGAACTGCTGTGCACAGTTAGGTAGTAACTGATGTTAGACTGTATTTTTTATTTTTACCAATGTCCACAAATTGGATGTTTCTAATGAAACAGTGTTTGAATTTTGAAGGATGCAAACTTTACAGATACATAATCAATATCAAGGGAGGGTGGATCAGGAATAAAGCAGGGTGGAAAACAGTGACATAAAGATGTTTTACTGTGTGTCCTGCACCCCTGAAAACACCTCTGGGACGTGACATGGCTTTTCTGAGGCATCACTCTAATGATGTGGTACATGTTCCACAGTTTAGACATGTCTGATCAGGCGGTTAGCAAGCATCAGTGGTAACTAGAAACAGGCAGAAATACTGGTTGGCTGATTAACTTCATTTTATTTAACCTTACCTCTTGACACAATGAGGGTATTTTTTTTGCTTGTGTTGTTTATAGCTCAGTGATATGTGGAGCTGGGGGCTACTGCTGGTGTATCCATTAGAGTTATATACTTCTTTAGTTGAATCTAGACAGATGGCAGAGAAAACATGTATGAGAGTCTGGAAAAATCAAACTAAAAGGCTAGAGAAGGAAAGAAAATTTACAATTGTAGTGAATGGATATATGTCTAATGCCTAGCAGAATAAATCTCACATGAGGGAATTCATTTACATACTATTAAAGTTGACACGTTAATATCAAAGCATTAAAATATGTAAATAGCACAAGCCTGCACCAAATCCTAATTACTGCTTTACATTATCAACTAATTTACACTTTATGATATTTTATGACTGTTCAGCTGTGTCAGCAAACAATTATGAGAACCTCCTACAACTTGATAACATCTTTCTTTCTTTCTTTCTTTCTTTCTTTCTTTCTTTCTTTCTTTCTTTCTTTCTTTCTTTCCTTCCATTCCTCTAGATTGGAAATGATGAGAAGATGCACATTGTTGAATGCCCTTTTTGCATGAACAACATATGCTCTGGGTTCCTGATGTTTCACTTGTCTTTCTTTTATCCTGCTTATCACAAAGGCAGATTTATATGCAGGCTAATGAGAACTGACATTTCTTATACTATCTGCTACAGCTACACCACAGATTTAATGTTTCACAGGTGTTATATCATTACAAAATAAGCTAGAGGCATATAAGCATTGAGGAAAAACTTAACAATTATTATGATAGAAAAAGATGCTTCATTTTATGAAGTATTGTACCTTTTGAGTCATAAAGTCTTTATGGCAGGGAAGAAATTTATCATAAAATCTGTACTGCCAACCTGGAATAAGACTCCCCCTTCCCTCCCCCCCCAATAACTCAAAGCATTTATTGAAATCAAAAACTGGTGATGTGACATTTCTTGATATCAGTAAAAATGTCTGAAATTTGATCATGTTTTATTCATTTCAAATAGTTGCTTTAAATTAAATGGAAATAGCTTTGGGATGTGACACTGCTTTTTGTGGTGAGTCTCATGGTTTATGACAAGAAACGTAATGTTGCTTATAGCAGCTCAAGACATATCCGATCACGTCATGTCAGTAAGTGTTGACAAACAGGCAGAAAGAGCAGTTCTGTTGGAAAATCCAAAATGTAGGGCCAGATCCTTATGCCGTCAAAACCACCGTTAAAGTCAAAGTTTTATGTGCATTAGGATATGGTACTTAGTCCTTAGTCTGACTAATGTGCCCAGTTGTACCTGTCAAATGTTTACCTTTTTAAAAAACCTATTCCACAGGGATCATAATTACGAAGTGTTCAGAAGGGGCCAGATCCTGTTAAATGCTAAGCACCCTCAACACCCCTGGAGAGGGAGCTCAGCTCTTTCAGGATCAGGACCATAGTGCAAGAACCTACAGTCTGACTAAAGAACTGATATCGATAAAGAATAAAGGGAACTGAAAAATAAATAGAAACAATTTCCAGTAAAGTGAAAGTTTGGAGCCAAAAGACACATACAGAACCATTTTAAGCCAAGGGCAGATGACACATGATTCAAAATTTAATGAGCCTTAAATGCCATAGAATGTGCCAGATGTAAGTTACAGCATAAAGGCTCTGCACAGTTGCATACCTTTCCATAACTTATTTAAAAGGCCTGTTTATAACGCACAAGATCATAAATTCAATCCAAAGATGCCGGGGTGGAGTCCAGAACCATTTCAGATGGTCACAGTAATCCATTCCAACTCAGATTTTATTTGAACTGTGGGAGTTCCTAAGCCTCATTGTCTGATGCCACAGATCCTTCTTGTAGAAGCTTCACTTCACATCTTCTGACTGCTCACCTATATGACACAGCCCGAAGCTCTAAAAGATGCCTTGCAGTAGGTTGCATCCACTGTTGGTTAGAGTCTCCCTGGCATGTCTTGGAATGTGAAATGTTTCATTATGTTCCAGAATCTTTGTTGCGCTTCCCTGTTTGTTCCTCCTAAATTTATGCCTTGATTATTTTCAGTGGTGCTAAGCACTTATTTTGGTGTTTAAGTATGGTTTTAGGCCCTATCTCTTGACGAGTTAGGTTTAATAATGTTGGCCTTAATGCACGCTACTCTTTCTGGCAACCTGCCACTAATAATGCCCTGAAATGATCCATCCTTTAAATATCTAATTCTGCCAAAGGGAATTATAATGTATATCTGTGATGCTATATAAAATAACAACAATGGGCTGGGTGCTGCCTTTTAAAGGCACAGGTGGGCTAAGAGGTTCCTAACTACACCAGAGTCCTCTAGAACAATTCTGGTTTATGAGGTAGGAAAACTCACGGGGCTGGAGGGCAGCAAATTCAGTAGCATTCCTACTCGTGTTCCAAAAAGGAGCAGTGCGTGCTTCCTCCAGTACCAGGTGGCAATATGTGCATGGGGGAGTTAGGGGCCTGCTCATGTCCTCATGCCAGCTGGCATGCCCCTTTAGAGTCATGTCAGCTGGGTTCCAGGCCTAGTGCTAGGTCTATCCCTTGCCTTCTCCCTATGTGCGAGCATTATGGAGAAAATATTTGTGATGCCATCTTCCCCTTCCCCAAATGAATGCTCATGTGAGGTGCAGAGCAGGATTTTGCCCTTCATAAATAACCCATTTAAAATACAAATAGTTTTCCCAGTGTTTAATTATTGATATTTTCCAAATGGTAATTCAGAGGTAAAGGATAAGTGCTTAAGTTTTAGGTTCTTTATTTGCAATGTAATAGCACCCAAAAGTAGGGGAAATGCTTTAAAAATATGTAATGAGACAGGGTGGTGGCCCTAAGGACTTCTGGATGCCAACTGCCAGAGAGCACAGGGATCCCTTGGGTTCAACAAAAGAATGTCATTTAAGATCTCTACTGAAAGCCTGTGTCTTACTGGTCAGCATAATAATTGCAAGATGTATGCATGGAAAATATGTGAAGAGTTATGTATACATACTGAAAACTTTGTTTTCTGGGTCTGTGAGTTAAGACAGGTCACCAAAGGGTAATCCACATACTCCTGGAAGGCAGCAGGGGAAGAGACATTTATCTCACTCTGGCTGGTCATATGCACATTGAGTCTTCTATCATTCACAATGAACACACATTTTCAGTCTGAGAAAAATGCTGATTAATAGATTATGGGAGCTGGCATTAAAAACAAAAACAGCAGGAGCTATCCTGTTTTAGGGGTAAGACAATGAATTTTTGAAATTATATATGGGGTACAAACGAACCCCTATATTTTTCTCTAATCTGTAGAACAAGCTGCCAGCAGGCTTGATCTTATAAGACAGGGTCCCAGCCAAACTAGTTGAAAATGCTGGGGCAAGAACTTGGGGTCAGCTATCTTGTAGGAGATAGGGGAATGCCTTATTAGTTCATTTTAATCTCTAGAAAGTGTGTTATCGTTTTGTTTTATATGTAACCACTTTTTTCCAATATTCTTACTCACTCTCACTTGAATCTCTGTTCTTTGATAAAGAAAAATTCTTGTTTTCACTATATCTATATCTTGCTCTATGTTAAGTGAAGTGGGGATGCTGAATTGAATATCACAAGCTGCTGTGTACTATTCCTTTGGGAGTAGCAGATCTACACACAGGCATAAAACTGCATGTGCGTGCGCATGTTTTGAGGGGAAAGATGGAAGGACAGTGTGGTGGAGAGAGGCAGGAAGATGGACTACCTCGTGCTCCAAGCAGGGCCGGCTCCAGCATTTCTGCTGCCCCAAGCAAAAAAAAAAAAAAAGCCACGACAGGCGGCGACAATTGGCGGGGGGGGGAAGCCGCGATTGGCGGCGGCAGTTCAGCGGCAGGTCCTTCGCTCCTAGAGAGAGTGACAGACCTGCCACCCCCGAATTGCCACAGGTGCCGCCCCTCTCCCTTGGCCGCCCCAAGCACCTGCTTGTTAAGCTGGTGCTTGGAGCCGGCCCTGGCTCCAAGATTATAACCTCCCACAACAGCTATGTATGACTGGGACAATGGAACCATCACTCTCAGGAGTGAGACCTGTCAATGCAGGACCAAATGGCCCAACCCAGAATATATTAGAACTGTCTCAAATATTTATGCCTTGAGAGTCAAAAGCAAAACTCAAAACAGCCTACTGAATGGAGGGTAGGAGGGAAAGACACAGCTCCTTTATTGTGCCTACTTTTAAGATGGGGGGAGGGCACTCAGATATTCCAGAGATGAGCATGATTTAAATGCCTAGAGGAATAAATTTCCCCTCCACTGGCATTTTCACTTTTTCTTCCAATCCGTTTTGATCAGTATTAGTTTTTGTTTCTAATACACAAACCTTTCTTATGTTTTTTCCCCTTAAATCATATTCTTAATATAAAATTATTTTTTCCAGGTCTGTACCTTCCCATAAGCTGGGAATGAGCAACAGGAAATGGATCACTTGATGATTACCTGTTCTGTTCATTCCCTTTGAGGCATCTGGCATTGGCCACTGTCAGAAGACAGGATACTGGGCTAGATGGACCTTTGGTCTGACCTAGTATGGCTGGTCTTATGTTCATATTTTATATTTTTAGCAGTAGCAATAGCCAACAGGAAGACATAAGACTTCTGCATTAAATAAATACAAATAAAACATGGATACAAAATGAAGAAAGCTGGGAAATTGAAAGAAATGTCTTGCATTCCACCCTTAAGTCATGCCTGTTTTTAAAACCGTGAGGGACTAGAAGAAGTGCCAAGAGCCAGATGTACAAGCTTCCTATATACAAATAATCCTCCATTTTTCTATGCCTGTAAGCTTCCCTGAGTCAGTCTGCCAGTTGTTCTACACTAGACAGTGTATTTGTGAGATGGACATTTCTCAGGACTAGGCCGGGACTACCACACTCCTGTGTATTGTGTTTGTAACTCAGCTGGATATGAACTCAGTTCTGTGCACAGGAAAGGCTAATGCCCTAACTTTACATTTTATAGCACTTAATGTGTTCAAAGCACTGTGCAGACATTAATTTATTAATCCTCAGAATGCCCCTGGGAGATAAGCAAGTAAATACTATTATCTCCAACTGACACGTGGGAAACTGAGACAGAAAGGTGAAGTGAGTTGCTCAAAGCCACACAGTGAGTCTGCAGCAGGGCAAGGATTAGAATTTAAGGACCTCCTGATTCTCAGTCCTCATCCCAGTTCTGCAAAGCATTTAAGGATGTGCTGAAGTCCATCGCTATTCAACAGAACATTTAAGCATGTGCTTAGATGCCTGAGTGCCACTGACTTCATTTCTTCTTATAAGCAATTGATTTAAAAAATAAAGCCATGATGATAATCCTCAGAATTTTTGGGGTACCAGATAAATTTGAAACAAGTAATCTGGTATGCGGTTTTGTTTTTGACTCCTTGCTAGGTTATTTGCTGTGATCCACAAGCGGACCAGTTATGGACTCCATCTCCATGTTACTGTCTCAGAGAATCCCATGGTGGGACCTTCTGAATTCACCTTACAATAGTGACATTTTGCATGGATTGCAACACACATTATGAAAGCAATTCAACAGAAGGAGATGCTCATCTTTAGCAACAAGTTTACAGTCTTGTCTTTGTTTTAGTGCCTCCAGCGTTGGCACATAAGCAGATGGCCCTCTGGGGGAGAGAGGGGATGGGGAAAGGAAACAAAAATAATTAATAGAATATCTGGGTTGGAAGGGACCTCAGGAGGTCATCTAGTCCAAGCCCCTACTCAAAGCAGGACCAATCTGACAGATTTTTACCCCAGTTCCCTAAATGGCCCCCTTAAGGATTAAACTCACAATCCTAGGTTTAGTAGGCCAATGTTAAGCCACTGAGCTATCCCTCTCCCCCACAATATAGTTGTTATATAGTTGTCTTATCACTATATAAACAAATCCCAAATAAATATTTCTGTGCTTGGCCAGATTGCCAATCGCTCATGGGGGCGGTTGACTGATCTATTGATTAGGTATTATTTAGTTTTCCCAATTTAACATTTTGTGGCTTGGCAGAATTCATTTGTCTCTAGATTGGCCACAGTATTACAGTTAATTTGAGAGTGAGGACCCAGGTGTATGTAGGAGAGATGCTCAGCATTAAGGAAGGCCTTTTTGATTTTCTAATAGTTTTATTAGACAATCAGCAATATCACTACAATGTAGCAAAGTAGGCAGAGATAGTACAAGCATCCAGAATTTGCATACTCACACCATTCTTTGTGGGGAGCCCCATAGTAGCTCAGATGATGCACAAGTGGTCCTTGGTCTGACACGTTCCAGGAAATCTGTTTGGAGTGCCTGGGCTGAGTGTTACTATTTATCAGAAGTTAGCTGATTACTACTATGCTTACTACCTATTCAGCAGGGTTTCAGCCCCTTTTCCTTACCTGTATTTTCTCACCCAACTAATGTTGGGGTGCCCTTCTCCCATAGGTTTTTAGGCCTTTTACTTCAAGCTTATTAACATATACGTCAGTTAGTTACCCTAGCGTTCTTCTTGGTTGGTCATCTGCTGATGTTGCTAACTTAAAATATCTAAAACTGGTATAAACTGGCATCTTGAGTTTAACTATCAGCAGTTTAGCCACACCTGCTAATAACAACACTCTATCTTGTGACATTTTCTGATACAGGGTCCCTTCCTGGTTAGTTTCTTATGGCAAGTCTTTAGGCCTTAGGCCTTAATTAGTTTGGCTAACCTATTGTTTTTCAGGTGTTTGAGTTACTGCCTTAATCCATACCTATTTCTTATTTAGAATATGCCCATATATCTATAGCAAAATAGCTGGCGACAATGTCAGTAGCAAGCATTCAGGAAACCGGATGAGGTAATTGACTTTCTCAAAAGCAAGCAAATTAAGCTGATTGATACTTGTATTTCTGGCCTCTTAGAGATTACGTGATCTTTGAGTCTGAAACTATTCATTATTAGTGGGCAGCTTTTCTATAGCTGTGTGATTTCAACAAGTGGACTGTAATTAGATTGCTTAATTATATTGAGGTATATCTGGAGATTTTCCATGCAATTCCCCATTGGTTTTCTGATATTTGTTTTGTGATACTACCACATGCTTGAGAGCACTGACAGTGACAAACATATGAGAGATTTTAATGTTTGTATGTCTTAGATCTACTGTGTGGTGTTTATCTTTTGATTTAGAAGTCCTGGATGCAGAAGAACTCACTGTCTCTTGTTATATTTATCACTGTGCTTTGGAAATCTGCCATAACTCCAGACATTTGCAGTGTGACATAGTTTTGGCTGCTTCCAAAATGGCTACTGATTTTGGTCCATGACCAAATGTCCACAAAACCTTCCTCACCAATAAAACAGATCAGAGAGCATGAATGGTGATGCAAGTGACAGACATGTGAGAAAAAGGGTAATTAAAGCATTAGGTAGGCTGAGTCTGTGTCTGTGGAATCTTTTTCCCACACGGTTTTGGGGACATATGTATTTTTTTTTAATTCTCTGTCTATTCAAGGGATGCTACAGTATTTTGTTGCTACAATAGACATTGGAGGACTCAACCAAAATGTATATATATGTACTAGTGCCTAGCCAGTGTAGACTAATGAGTAGTTTTAAAATGTATGTTTAGTTACGTATAGTGTGCCAGATTCTCAGCTGATGTAAATTGGCAGCCAGTACGTCCCCCGGCCCACGCCACTTCCAGCAGTTCCCATTGGCCTGGAGCAGTGAATTGCGGCCACTGGGAGCCACGATCGGCCGAACCTGCGGACGCGGCAGGTAAACAAACCGGCTTGGCCCACCAAGGGCTTTCCCTGCACAAGCGGCGGAACAAGTTTGGGAACCACTGGTATAGGTAATGGCCTATTAAATATTTTAGCTTAGTCTCAGTTTGTTCCAATTTCAATATGTGATAAATTGTATATCATAGTCTTAAATATGAATCCACTATTTTTATTTTATTTTCCTTCCTTCCTTCCTAACTTGAGATTCCATTTAAAAAATGCTTCTATATACTGCAGACATTATTAAAAATGTAGTATTTTCCAACCATTACCACACAGTGGCATCTGAATTTACTGCGGCTTGAACAGAAGATGTCGGAGATAATTATTGTAATGGTTGGAAAATACTAGTCCAGATCCTCAAATGGTGTAAGGTGAGATAATTCTGATTTCTATGGAGCTATGCCAAGTCACATCAGCTGAAGGTCTGGCTCATTGACTTTTGGCTCCTATGATAGCTATTGTAATTCATTTATGATGTATCCTTTAATGTCTTTTCCCTTATTATGATTCTTTAAGAGAGGGTTATGCAGATTCCGTCATTCTTACAATATAGTGACAGGAGACTGTAGAAAATTTTGCATCATTTTTTTGAACCAAATTGTTTCATGTGCTTTTTTGGATGTCAAATCTTACTTTTATGAAATTAGTTGCTATTATTATTACTGTTATTATTTATTATTATTTTGTGGGTAGACTTATGAAATTATCTTCTAGTTGAAAGTTTCATGATTTTTTAATTTTGCAAATTCAAAATTCAATGTGGTTATACCATGACAGTCCTATTTGGCAATTTTACTCACGGAGAGAACGCTGGAGGGATGCAACATACAGTATTTCACACAACAAAACAGAGATATCTAAGCTTTTATGAGAAATTGCAGGCATGTATTTTTTAAATCAGATCCTGTTCATTTTTCAGCACAGAAAAAGACAATGACCTATCAATGACCAAAATCCAGAATGTAAAACAGATGCGCTAATACTCCTTAATTATAATCAAGCAAATAGTACAGCTAACTGTAGGATTCACATATGCAACAAATTAATCAGACTCTGTAATATAACATTGAAAGTATTTTAGGTAAATTTCCTCTCTAAAGATTTTTGTATTTATTTGATCAAATATTTTACAATACGAATAATTTTTGTTTAAATTCTTGAAGGGTAACTTCAGGATGTAATATTTAATTTGCTTACCTTTTTATATAGTAAATCACTTAACTGTAACGTAAGGGATTCATATCCTACTCTGCAGCCTCGTGGTTAATGTATATATTTAATTAACATTTCCACTGAAAAACAGAATGCATAAATATTTAACATTATGAGAAATGTTTATCAAAAGTGCAAGTTACATAAAATGCATAAATTAGGCAATTAATTTTATTGCAACATAATGCTAAAGATGGAAATTGTTTAGAGATGGATATTTTGTAATTAAAAGGTAAATGTAAATACTAATGGAAATTAATATTTGGTATATTTTGGAAGTGTCCTTATTCAGTACTAATACTATAAAAGTAGACTTATGGGCTTCCATTTTGATTGTTTCCCAGTTACTTCCATATTAAGTTTGCCCATATTCCAAGTGAAAGAAAGATGCCTTTTTTTCTAGCTTTGTGCATTCCAGCTGGAATTCAAGCTGGTTTCCTCTGGCTCGTGCGTCTTCACCAGTAACAGAGATTTAGCTGTCAGAACTTATTTAACCATTCTGTGGATGATGCATGATCCAGAAATGATTCCATCTCCCTCTTCCATAGCTGCATTGTTCTGCAATGATAAGAGTAAAAAAGTAGGATTCTTAGAATGTCTGAAGAATAAGAGAGAAAGTAATAATGAAAATATTGTGTTCCTTTCCTGAGGATATTCTAGCCAATGAATTTACTGGCAGCACATGAAAACAATAAATGTCAAGTGAACATTGTAGCATATTCATGGAAAGTGAATTTGAAATGCTAAAACAAATATCGATGCTGGAAACCTGATTCTGAGAGTTACATCCACCCAGTCAGGGAATAGAAATATACTATATGACCCATGTGTCCAATCAAATCTAATCAACAGAGCTTGAATATCAAATATTCAAACAAACTCTCAAACAATCTACAGACCAAGAACTATTTGCAAAAAATATTCAAAAATATTTCAAATAAGTAATAAATTAGAGGGGAAAATTGCAATCTACTCACAAAAATTTGTGAAAAGAAAAAGAGCCAAGTAAATTATTGATGAATAGTTTTTTACCTGCTCCTGATCCTACAAACTCTTACACAAATGCCTTTAACATCAAGAATATAAGTGGTCCCATTGATTTCAGTGGGACTACTCATAGCAGACAAGTTATGAATGTGATGAAGTGTTTATAGAACTGGAGTCTTAAATCTGTGGCTCCTGAGTCTCCATATTATAGCCTAACTTTTATTAAAATAAGATTCCACTTGTCTTATTAAAACATTCTTTTTCATCTCCTCAAAGAAAATGTGTGAGTTTGTTTTCTTGGAATTGTATTCCTCCTGGCAGAATATCAGATCAGCTTTTTCCTCCTAATTGGGCAGGAATACAAGGCTGCAGGTATGGTACCTTTTCAAGCAGACCTATGGGTCTGTCAATGAGACAGACTTGAACAGGATCTGTTTTCTTCTGTTCTTCAAGCTAACTGAAATAGTTCAAAACAGGGGCATAAACACAGCCTTTTATGATTTCTGTAAAAATGTAGTAAGAAACTTTTAACTTGTTTCCTTAATTTCTTCCCATAAGAAAGAGTATCAAGTTTTAGGAAGATTTCTACCCCCAAAAATCATAATCAGCATGTGTGAAAATTCACGCAGAGCTATTATCTGATGAACTTATCAAAGTTTAAATGTCTTTATCCTACAAATCATCCTTTGTTTCATTTCAAAGGAAATTGAATTACAAAGAACATCCTCAGTCTACCCTAAGGGGCAAGATTTTTATGGCTTTAACACAGAACCTTTTATCATTTGCTAATTTGCCCCTAAGCAGCGGAACCCCAGATTCCATCAGTGCTCGAGTGTAGGACTTTCAGATGTACAGATGCCACATCAATAATGTTATCATCCCATTGATTGTGGATACAAAATTAAGATTCTATTAAACTTGGTTTTATGGTCAACCTATTCTATAGCCTATGTTTTGTCATGGCCAATCTGACAAGTCGTACTGTACCAAGGATAGATACTACCATGTCTTCATTTGTTTATTGCTGCAAAAATTGCAAATATAAATCTTTTAAAAGCTTGGGGTGGGGGAGATGACTTTTCCAATCTCTTTCATTTACGAAGGACTAACTAGATCTGTGCGTGCTGAGCAATTCTGAAAATTAAGCCCAAGATTTTCATTTATAGGACTGGTTTAACTGGGATTATTGGCTACAGTATCCTTGGAAAGGCAACATCATTTTCCAGTTATGTCCTATATTGTTGATATTTACCAGCAGCAGTGCTTGCGCTAGACGTAGCAGCATCAGCGTTTAAATAAATGTAATCAGACATTAACACTGCCATTGTTAAGGGTGTTTAAAAGTCTGTTTTGTCATCAGCCTAGAACAGCACTTTGCATGAAAACTCAATGTGCATTTTTTACTAGTGGATAAAAATGTCTATGATGAAAGGTCTATAGCTGTCCAGGAAAACCCTTCATTTTGTTGGGAGGTAAGTTGTGACCAACTCTGGCAAAATTTGCTGTTTCCTCTGAGTTTTGTATTGTCCAGCAAATATTTAGGTAATATATTTTGTGTTGCTGGTCACACCATAATGGAGCAAAAAACCCTGTTTAGTGCAGGTGTAAGCGGGGGAATGGTCCCGCTAATGTGGGGAAATTTCCTGACTTCTGCACTACCCCGGTGAGGTGGGCAAGCGAAAGGATCTGAGTCCCCGCTCCCACTTTCTTTACCCAGAGGCCTCCCTGCCCTTGAGGGCTCCCCTTCCACTCTCCTGTCTGGCTGAGTCCTCGTAACCCCAACAAGGCTGGGCCCAGGGTTCCTGGGGGGCTCGACCCCCAACCCTGCTGTGGTCACCTAGGACAGGGGCTAGGGTGTCCCCACTCCGGGGTACTCTTTTTACACTGGGCACCTTCCTGACCCACTGATTATTCCATACAATTTAAAGCAAATACAAGTTGTTTAATTAACAATTAATCTAAAGAAAAGAACAAGGAAAAATGGGAAAGGTTAAAGGAAAACACATCACCCTGCTCTGTGGCAGGGAACATCACAACCAGTGTCTCTGGAATGTCAGGGCAGGTCACAGTCTGCTTCTTGTAGGTCCCAGGCCTCCTTCTCAGGCCCAGGCCGTGCTGCAGAGACGCTGCAGGTTGCACACTTGCAATGGTGGTGGCCACACACCTCCGGGCTTTGAGTGGTGGGACCCTTCTTCCCAGCGTCAGCCCCCCGTAGGGTTAAGGTCCCCCTCCCGGTCTGGCCTGCAAGGGCCCTTGTCTGGGGGTGTCTTTCTGTGCTGGGCCCTTTGCCCAGGTTCCCCCTTGGCTGGTCCCACTTGCTCACCACACCTGGCTCTGTGGCTGCAGCTTTGCTCCCAGCACAGGATCTGCTCTCCCCGGGCTGCGTCTCTGGCTCTGCGGCTGCACCTCTGCTCCCAGCACAGGATCTGCTCTCCCTGGGCTGCGTCTCTGGCTCTGCGGCTGCAGCTTTGCTCCCAGCACAGGATCTGCTCTCCCCGGGCTGCGTCTCTGGGTCTGGATCTGGCACGGTTCTGCTCTCCAGCTCAGCTTGGGCCCCTGCTCTCTCCCTAGCTCGGCCCCACTCTGTCTGACTCAGGCCATTCCAGTTCACACGGAGGACGGGACCCCCCCGGCCTCCTGACTCTTTGATTAGCCTGCCCGCCCTGTCAATCAGGCTGATCTGGAGCATTGGCCTCTCCCCATTGTTCCTGGGGACAGTCAGTCTCAGGCTCCTGATTTGCCATCGACCCTTCCCCTTTTAGTGCTGGGAGCTAGCCAACCAAAACACCCCCACTGAGTGTTAGTAAGGGGGCAACAGTCCCCTTACATTCCCCCTTGCTAAAATACTGCCACATTCACAATATTCACATCGGTACATCCAGGCCCCATGGTAACAACATATACCCATATCATTGTATATTAACAACCCATTAGCAATTATCAAAAGAACATTTAGCATATTTAACATTCCACATCTACTTCTTAATACCATACATAACAATATTCATTAAAACACTACATAGAACCAATAACATAATTATCTTTAAGTCTAACAGGAAGTACGCCCTTATTAGCCCTCTGGGACCTTCCTAAGACTGGCGGTTCGTTACCCATATTTTCTATTTTCCTATCCTCGGGTAATACTGGGTCAGTTTGAAGGATCTGGCCATTCTTGTTAGGGTTTGGGTTTGCCCCACTCTGTCCCCCTCTGTATTCGGTTTGTGGGACTAGAACCATTTCCCAATTGGTTTCAGCCTCCTCAGGGCGTACTGATCTATGCCTCCTATGGTCCCTGTCTGGACTAAGAGTACAATGTTTCAACTGGTCCCTATGTACTACTATCCCAGGACCTCCTCGTTCAGGCTGGTTAGCGTACACTGGCAGTTCGGGATTGTTGTGGGTGACCACAATGGGGGGATTTGGCTTCCATTTGTCCTGTATTTTATTACATCTCCGGCGTCTACGGCTACGAAGTGGTACACAGTCACCAGATCTGATGAGAGCCCCACTGGACTTGCTATCATAAGTCCCTTTCCTACTTTGGGCTCTGTCTTTAGTTGTTCTGAGAGCAACTTTCCAGGCTGTCTTCAGCCTGTCATGGTGACCTTTGACCTGGTCATCATAATTGGTCATCTCATTCTTAGAAAAGACTTCTTGATGCTTCTCTGGCAACGCCCTTATGTTAGCCACATGTGCAGGAATCCGCCCTTGACGTGCCGCTTGAACTGGAACTTGCAGTCTCCCATCACATCTTTCTTGAAGAAAGGTAACTCGTCCTCCCTTCTCCTTCGTCACCTGCAGCTCATTTCCTGGTACACAGCTGTGTTCGTCAAGGATCTTCCCTCTCCAAGGAGGAATAATGGTCTTCCGTTCTCTGCCCACTTTACCATTTCCCATATGCCTTGTGGGGCCCAGGGAAAGACTCTGCCTCTCCTCTCGGGCCAGTACTTTACTCAGCACAGCATTCTTCATAGAGTGCTCGTGACAGTTCATCTTCCTGGTTCCTTCTCCTGGCAGCAGTAGCTCCTTCAGCTCACTAATGATGTTCATCCCTAGAATCCCTGGGACTCCTTCTCCTATATGGCTCCCTTTTGAGGCTTTGTCTTTCAGGATGAAGATGCATTTTCCTGGCAGTGTCTGGCCCATATACTCTATGTCTGCTTCGAGGCACCCCACCACTGGGATTGCCAGTCCATTAACAGCTGTTAGACGTACAAACCGTGTGCTGTGCATGGTCAGGTCCTTGTCCTTCAGATATTTTTGAAAATGCGACTCAGTAATGGTGGTGACTTCTGAGCCAGTATCTAACAAACATCTGGTCTTCACCCCTGCTATACATACTTCAGCAGTTAGACAATCTCCAAATGCTCGCTTACAGAAATCGCTAGATATGCTGGCACTGCCCATGTTCCTCTCAACACTGTATGCAGAGGGATTTTCCACAAAGGACAGGCCTAGGAATCCTTCTGCCACTGCTTGGCCTTCTACTGTAGAGGGACCACCTGCTCCTGGTGCCCCATTGGTTTCGAGTGCCTGGGACTCTGTTCTCCTTCTCAGTGGACATTCTCGGCTAGTATGTCCTGGCCTTTCACAAGTGTAACAAATGTATCTTCCCAGCTCATCCTTCAGTGGGGCTCTTCGGGATCCCGGTGCCCTTGGATACTTTGGCATACTAATGGGATTCTTTTTTTTCATTAACTCAGTCATCACTTTCAGCATCTCCCCCTGTTGGACCGCCAGTTTTTGGACAGCTTCACTTAAGCTTTCCAATGTTAGCTCTGTTTGGGGCAGGACCTTTTCCCCAGCAGCTGCATTCACTAGGCCCCCACTTCGTGTATGGGGATTAGGCTTGGCCGCCTCTGCCACAGGAACTTCCTCTTCTTCTGACCACATAATGGCAGCCTGCATGAGTTCATGGAACTTCTTACTGGGCTCTTCTTTAAACCTCCTTTTCATTTCACGTCGGAGGGAGTCATCACGGAGCCCCAGCACCAACTGCTCTTTCAGAACCGTATCTGGGTCTGGAACTCGCTGAGGGTCTCGCCGTTCCACTTTGCTCATTCTCTCCTGGAGGTCATATGCGTATGCCCGGACAGTTTCACCAGGCTCCTGCTTTCTCTCAAAAAACTCCTTTAGTCGGGTTCCAATAGGTACCTTGTCTCCATACACTTTTAGGAGGAGTTCAAATACCTTTTCCACATCTTTCTTGTCTGCCACTGCCATGAACTTTACTGTGGCCTTGGCCTGGCCCTTGAGGTGCTCCTCTATGAAGTCCACATGATCTTCTTCAGGTACTCTTAGCACACGCAGAGCCGCCTTCACAGACTTGACCCACTCCTCTACTGTAATGTCTCCTGGTCTAGTCGGGAAGCCACCAAACTCCGTGACCTTCCGCTCCCGTGGGACATAAATAGTAGGGGGTTTCTTAGCTTCTGCTGTCTGTTGCTCTATTACTGCCTTGGCCAGCGATAAGGCTTCTCTCTGTTCAGTTCTAGCTTGCTGTAATGCCTCCGCTTGGTCTGATAATCTGCGCTGAAGTTCAGCAAACTGGGTTCGTAGTTCTTCAATTCCAGCCATGGTAGGGTGCTCAACTAGGCCCGGACCATGCTACTAGAACTTAACCAGAAAACCAATGGGATGGACCCTGTGGATAGGATCCTGTTCGTGACGCCAATTATGTAAGCGGGGGAATGGTCCCGCTAATGTGGGGAAATTTCCTGACTTCTGCACTACCCCGGTGAGGTGGGCAAGCGAAAGGATCTGAGTCCCCGCTCCCACTTCCTTTACCCAGAGGCCTCCCTGCCCTTGAGGGCTCCCCTTCCACTCTCCTGTCTGGCTGAGTCCTCGTAACCCCAACAAGGCTGGGCCCAGGGTTCCTGGGGGGCTCGACCCCCAACCCTGCTGTGGTCACCTAGGACAGGGGCTAGGGTGTCCCCACTCCGGGGTACTCTTTTTACACTGGGCACCTTCCTGACCCACTGATTATTCCATACAATTTAAAGCAAATACAAGTTGTTTAATTAACAATTAATCTAAAGAAAAGAACAAGGAAAAATGGGAAAGGTTAAAGGAAAACACATCACCCTGCTCTGTGGCAGGGAACATCACAACCAGTGTCTCTGGAATGTCAGGGCAGGTCACAGTCTGCTTCTTGTAGGTCCCAGGCCTCCTTCTCAGGCCCAGGCCGTGCTGCAGAGACGCTGCAGGTTGCACACTTGCAATGGTGGTGGCCGCACACCTCCGGGCTTTGAGTGGTGGGACCCTTCTTCCCAGCGTCAGCCCCCCGTAGGGTTAAGGTCCCCCTCCCGGTCTGGCCTGCAAGGGCCCTTGTCTGGGGGTGTCTTTCTGTGCTGGGCCCTTTGCCCAGGTTCCCCCTTGGCTGGTCCCACTTGCTCACCACACCTGGCTCTGTGGCTGCAGCTTTGCTCCCAGCACAGGATCTGCTCTCCCCGGGCTGCGTCTCTGGCTCTGCGGCTGCACCTCTGCTCCCAGCACAGGATCTGCTCTCCCTGGGCTGCGTCTCTGGCTCTGCGGCTGCAGCTTTGCTCCCAGCACAGGATCTGCTCTCCCCGGGCTGCGTCTCTGGGTCTGGATCTGGCACGGTTCTGCTCTCCAGCTCAGCTTGGGCCCCTGCTCTCTCCCTAGCTCGGCCCCACTCTGTCTGACTCAGGCCATTCCAGTTCACACGGAGGACGGGACCCCCCCGGCCTCCTGACTCTTTGATTAGCCTGCCCGCCCTGTCAATCAGGCTGATCTGGAGCATTGGCCTCTCCCCATTGTTCCTGGGGACAGTCAGTCTCAGGCTCCTGATTTGCCATCGACCCTTCCCCTTTTAGTGCTGGGAGCTAGCCAACCAAAACACCCCCACTGAGTGTTAGTAAGGGGGCAACAGTCCCCTTACACAGGCTGTGCTAAGTACTTTGCTTTCTTAAAAATGAATCTGGAAAACTTCCCAGACTGTACATCTATTAGGCCTCTCTGACTTCAAAGAATGAAGCTTCACTCTTTAACAACACCAACTTCTTCTTTGCTCCTCCGCTTCTTTAAAAAAAAATCAGCCTGCTGTTACTAATATTCAAAACCAAATACTTAAGTGCTAGTAATGCGTGTGTGCTTACACTGAATAGCCTATCTACATGTATAATCAATCCTTTTGTGATCGGACGTGACAATTAAGATATATACTAATAAAAGAAAAAGAAAGGGAAATTAGATGTAAGGTTACCTTACTCCCTTTTACACCTACTTACACACCTTGCCTGGGTCCTTTTTAACTCTTTTTTCCTACCACCTTCTGTCCCCTTATTTCTAGTCAAACCATCACTGGGCAACTTGCAGGTGAGTCACTATTTACTTCACATTCACAAATGTAGGCCATCCCGAATGAAGCTATGGAATCTATCAGGTTATCTTTCTACGAGCTTGTGCTGAAGTCAAGTTTCATTCTGCCTTTGCATTCTCCCCTCCTGAGCTTGGTATTAGCAACAGGGATGGAGCTGAGGATCCTAGCCCTTTAGTAATTTTATGTAAGTCCCTTTTTCACACAGCCCATCTCAAATTATCAAGCAAAGCCGTATGCAAAGAAAGATTGGCAGGAATGGGATAAAACAACCTACTGAAAAATAATGTAACATAAACCAAGTCAGAAAACACTAAAATTGTTGATAGAAAAATGGTTTACTTTGATTTACTACAGAAGCCTGAACAGATGTGGTAGCCCTAATGGCCTTCTGTGGAGCATAAAAACTAAAATGTCTTTTGGTCTGACAGTTTTTCTGAGTTGTGATTAGAGATATCCAGAAATAGATGAAAGAAGAACTCTACCCAGAGCCTATTTAGAGAACAGTTCAAAAAAGACATATGTATAGGCGACATCATTTAAAGGTCTTCCAGATTTGGTTCTTTATTCTTATTTGTATTGCAGTAGTGCTTAGATTCCCCAGTCAATGAATAGGTGCTAGGTGCTTTACAAATGTAAAGTAAACAGATGGTCCTCATCAGAGGGACCTAGGTCATAGTATGCACAATAAGTGGATAGTAGAGACAAACCATGATGTGGTGGAGTTAAGGAAGGGAAAGGACAAGATAATTGGAATCTTAAAACAAATGTGCAGAGGCTCATTGTAATGTGTAAAGTTGGACTGATGTTCTACATGGCTCTAGTGGTAGGGTTTGGCACAGGATTAAATTGGTGTAGTAGAAAGGCCCAATGGACAGCACTCTAAAGAATATCTGACGACCTCATTAATGCCTAAAGTATAATAGAATGGGACCCTGATCCTGTTTACTGAAGTATTGGGGCCTTTGACACCCCATTACTACTACTTTTTTTTTAAACCAGTGCCTTTGAAGAATTACCTTTTTAAACTAGAACAGTCTTAAAATAGAGCAGGTATCGGTCATCTATCTCCATGGGCTCTTGGTGTTTCTCACTACTCCCTAGCCACTAGCATTTGTAAACCCTGACCTGTGTAAATTTGAGACTATTAAAAAAACTAGTTGGCATGCACCTCACACTCTTTGAGTTGCCTGTTAGCACTGATCTGCCAGAGCCCTAATTCACTAAAGGATTTAGGCACGTGCTTAACTGTAAACTTGTCCTGAAGGCCCATTGACTTCAGTGGGATTTAAGCATGAGCTTAACATTAAGTATGTTCTGACTCAGGGTCCTATTCTTTTCTTTTTAAATTAAGATTTGATATTACAAGGTGACTCAGTGTAGAATAGTAAAGAACAGGTGGGCACATAAGCTTCAAGGTGAAACTCTTAAACCTGTAAAAGGTGTAGTGCAGGCAATAAAGTATATCATGTAATAGAAGGTGCCCTGTCCCCCAAAAGTGGCGCTGTAGAAGCTACAGTATCAAATGTCAATCATTTCCTAAAACTAGCTGATTGTTATTTTCCTTTTATTAGCTTTAAGTAGTACACTGAATAACTCTGTCCCCATCCTATGCAATCAACATAAGCAACCAGGTTTTCTCAGAGGATTTTGATAATGTTCTTACTTTACATTACTTTAAAGGTAGAAATCCTATTTCCTATGTGCTGTTTGTAAGTAAGTATGTACAGAACTGAACAAAAATATATAGATGTTCGATTAACCTGATCTCAGGTTATAATTATATCTTCAATTAAATCTTGAAGAGAATATTTGAATTTGCCATGCTGGACTTGTACTTCTGTATCTCTCTAGATTTAAGGAAGAATTTGTCATACGAACTGGCCTACATGCATACCCCTGTCCATATAAATAAAAAATATATCAGGAAAAAGTATTTGACAGATGTTCAGATATGTATACCAAATAGGATAAAATTTGCTTCAGTCATAATACAAAATAATGGCAATTCTGTTTAAGTGTTCACTAGGATTTGTTAATGGGTAGAGCTGGGCAGAATTTTGTCAACATGTTTTTTAATGGAAAATTTCAATCTTGCTGAAACAGTGTGATTTTCCATGGGGGGAACTTTAAATATTTCATTTCAGGTCAGGTCAATCAGATTGAAACATTTCAGTTTATTGAACTGAATTGAAACATTTCTTGGGGGGTCAATTTGACATTAATTTAATTAATCTGAGCTGCCATGATGCTTCATGATTCAGGTCCCTGGCTGGACTACATCTCCCATGATGCCCTATGAACTCCCCTCTGGTTGAACTGATACAGTGACTAATATAAGTTACATGATCGCAGTGCATCATGAGAAATGTGGACTGGCCAGGAAGCCAAGCTCACTGATGAGAATGGGAGTATGAGGTACTCAAACTACAACTCCCATGAGGCATTGCGGCAGTTCAGGGTGACACAAATTAATATCAAACCAAACCAAACCAAAATGTTTTGATTCAGTTCAGAAAATCAATTTGTCACATTTCAATTTGAGAATGTTGAAATGTTTTGATTGGGAAATGTCAAGATTAAATGTTTTTATTTTTACCCCCAAATTTTACTTTCCAGTTCACAAAAAAGTCAATATTTTGATTTGTCATCTTAATTTGGGATGAAAACAAATGTTGAAATATTGGAATTTCCTGTGGGATAGATTTTCAATCGGTCTATTAATGAGGTTGCTTTTTCAAGTAAACAAAAACTGTGGAAAATTGACAATACTTCCTATACTGGGAATTTCTTAGAGCTAGTGTGATACAGCATCTCAAGAAGAACAAGAGGTTGAGTTACCTGCTGTCCTCTGTATTCTAGCTCATAGTTTTGGAATGAACAGCTCATCTCAGAAGCTCAACAGTCAGCCTGTAGAATGTTCCAGTGAGAAAATGACTAATTGTTAAGACATGCATTTTTGCAGGCAGCATTTGTTAACTTTGATTTGGTAGGTAAAGTTCAGTACTGTTTAGCTCAGACAGAAAATAATAAGAGAGAGAAGTCATAGAAAAGAAAAAAAGAGAGAGTGAGAAGAAAGGCATGGCTGGAGTCCTGACATTCACACCGTGACTGAATCTCAGAGCAACAGTGCCAATGTCACTTCTGGCAGCTGAGGCTTGGTGCTTTGGTGAATAGAGAATATCTTTGCTGTACCACACAAAGAGCTCTGTTAATTTATTTCTTTATCCTCCAAACCAAAAACTTTCTTTACAAATGGTGTCCCAAGAATGTATTTGTTTGTTCATAAAATACACTCCAGACATCTATAGCTAGTTTGCTGAAGGGCTAAAACAGAATAATACAAAAATAAAATAGAGCCTTTTTCTATTTGATTTTTATTTCACAGTCTGTGGGATCACTGAAGTTGTTCTCTTCCCGTCCCCACCCCCCATCATAATAAAAATGTAGACAATGCTCTACAGGAAACTTTTATATGAAGCTAAAGGGCTTATTGTTAGAAGACTACACAATCCTACAATTGGTATTCTACCTGTTACAGGTTTAATTCACTATGAATTAAGCTAACCAAATTAAAGCCATTTTGATGCTGAACAAGAAAGTTCACACAAGGTATTAATGTAGTTTAACTAATTCACTTTAAATTCACACTTTTAGTTAATTTGGATTTACTTTTCTGAGTGTCCCCATGTAGAAAACCCATCCTGTAACCTCCTATATTGGGAAAGCTAATATATATTATTTTCTGATACCGTATATTGCAAACTGTTATTGCACAGTGATTATAATCAATACATTATCTAATGGTATTTTCTGATGTATTTCAATGGTAAATTGGATATTAATACGTCACTTCCATATTACAGTTAAATGGTGATAGTACAGCTGGTGGGTTAGTGCAGTAAGATGGGGTAGAGGAAAGACAGCTAATTTGGAGGAGTCAGAGTGGCTTGAAATTTCAAACAAAATAGGAGACATTAAGACATTATGTCTAGGAAAAGTAGCTTTGTCCAGACAGTGGTTTCATACTGTAAACCTTCCATCACAGATCTTTGATTAATTTCAGTGATAGTTCTGCAGGTTGAGGACTTGGAGGATTGGGCCCTGGATCTCAAAACTGTGTTTAAACTAAACTAACTTTAAACACAGTTCAAGTCAAACCTGATATTAACGTGGCTTAGCTGGCCAATGGAGATGTGTCCATACTATGTTTAAACAGGCTAAAATGGAATTCTGAAACGTAGCTCTAATAGAGTTTGGCCTGATCCACAATCACAAGGCAACCGGTGTTATAAAAATGTTTTTCAGGAATTAGGTAGTTTCCAAATATGGTTTCAAGTCTACTGTAGGTGGCGCGCATGCGAGAGAGATTGAAAGAGGGGAAAAAACACTTATGCGGAGTACAGATTGTTTTCCTCTGGGTGATCAGCAAACTCTACTGCTTGGTCTATGTGCCTGCTTCTTCCCTTCCCCTTTCAGGAGCTGTGTGACCCCCCAAGGAAAGTAGATATACCTTCTCCATTGTGTACTCTAATAAGGCTAACACAGAATCTGGCCTGTAGTGAAGAAAGCCAGCTTTATTGCATTCTGACTACACAAAACAATGTAAATATTTAGAATGGATATGCAAAACTCAGTAGGACCCTATTCCCTCTTCCTTTCAATGGGGTTTATTCGTATCTTGCAGAGAGACAACAGAATCTAGAGTCTTGAGTTTATAATCATTTATAGTGATTGTTCATACCATTTATGTGTAACTACACAAAGGCAAGCTTATAGAAGACAGCTTATATATTTAACAATTTTAATATGTCCACAATTTATTTTATTACTGGAGTTTATAAATGTTATTTATTCTAATTTTGTGGAGTTACACCACAGGATAATTTGATCAAGAGTGTTTTGTTTTGTTTTATCTCCCTCTGAGTTATACATGCATATACAGTATGTATTATTACATAGAAAGTATTTACATATATGTGTGTACACATACACACAATTAATAACAATTTATGTGGTATTCATTCATACAGAGATAAATCCTTCAAAGGATCTGAAATAAGTAGGCCAAATTCTTACTCGGGCAAAACTTCCATTGACTTAGGATTTGACCCATATATATTGGTATTTTATTGAATTAGTGGAAAAGTAGATATTTTGAAATTCTTACTTTGATAATCTCAAATTCACCAATTATGGTGATAACAGTAACATTTCCTGAATGTTCCTATAAAGTTTTAGTTATGCGCAAATGCAGTCCAGATCCATAATTAAGTACCTAATTTCCAGATTTTGCTGTTAATAGAGTTCTGAGGAAGTGTTCTCTTTATTACAGATTCATAGAGCCCTTTTTGATCAGGGCCGGCTCTAGGTTTTTTTGCCTCCACAAGCAAAAAACAAAACAAAAAAACCCTCCGAGAGCGCAACTGCCGAAGCAAAAAAAAACCCAAAAGACCTCCTGGAGTGCCACCCCTGCAATTGTTCCGCCCCAAGCACGTGCTTGGTTTGCTGGTGCCTAGAACGGGTCCTGGTCACTATATGGATCTGAGAGATGTGTATCTCTAGAAAGGGATGATACCCTTTGATATGGGGGACTGCTTCAGTGCTTTAAATAAACTGTCAATAGAAGATGCTTTTCACTGTGTAAAAGGAGGTTGTGGAATTTATATTTCAGGGGTAGGTCACCTATGGCACGCGTGCCAAAGGCGGCACACAAGCTGATTTTCACTGGCACTCACACTGCTCGGGTCCTGGCCACCGGTCCAGGGGGCTCTAATTTTAATTTAATTTTAAATGAAGCTTCTTAAACATTTTAAAAACCTTATTTACTTTACATACAACAATAGTTTGGTTATATATTATAGACTTAGAGAAAGAAACTTTCTAAAAACATTAAATGTATTACTGGCACACGAAACCTTAAATCAGAGTGAATAAATGAAGACTCGGCACACCACTTCTGAAAGGTTGCTGACCCCTGGTATATTACTACAGCACAGCCATAAGTGCAGTAACTTATGCTTAGTCAAGATAAAATGTGTTCATGAGTATTTTTACTGTTGTTTTTATATTGCCTATATGCTTTCTATTGCTCTATCATATTGTACTGTACAGTGCTTTAGCTATTTCTGTGACACTTTCAAAAAGAAAGCATCCAATCTTGCATTCCCTTTTGATGTAAATAAGATTTTGGGGTGTGAAAGGGAATGTAGTGTTGTTCTCTAGAAAATAAAACATTTATTTTCACTTATGACTTAGGACAAGAGGCAGACCTAAGTCTACAGAGGGAAAAAGCTGGTGGTTTGGAATCAGAGAGAGACTGGTCTGGATGTTTGGGGCAAAATCTGAGCTTGGTGGAACTTTAGATCTAGTGCCAACCATTGTATTTGAACTCATCTCTGATGGCCTTATTAGCTTGGGATGAAGGAAAAATGGCACCATATCAACAGTTGTCAAGCATAGTAATGAGAGCAAATTTTCTATGGGTTTGCTGCTGTTTTATGGCATCATAAACCTTTGCTTTGTCAAAATGTCTAAAATTCAAGATGCAGCACTTAAAGGTTAAATAGAGGTACAGCAAAACAACTGTATTTTACTTCTTTTTGCTCTTGAATTTTACTAAACCAAGTGTATAGGTATTTCACATGCCTTCGTCCTTCCTCACCGCTCATTACCAGCTTCAGGGTGAAAACTCAAGGGCCTCTGGCTAATGCTCAAGGAGACCTGCAACTACAGCGCTGAGCAATAATACAGTTACTCACAATGATACTTTCTCTGTAGTGGGATGGTGGGTTTTTTTGCCTTTGGAAGTTTTGAACAACCAACATTTCAGCACAAGAATCCTTCAGTGCAGTGTAGAGCATATGATGTGACAATCTCTCTAAATTCACTCTTGAACTCAACAAAATATTCATTACATTCAAGACATGTGGCACTAGCCTCCCAGCTGATCATAACATCAAATAGTCTTCTCTGTCATGATTCCATTTGTTGTCTCCACCTGTTCTCATCTTAATTTCAGACTGTAAGCTCATCAGGACAGGGAATCCATAGTTATCTGGACCATAAAAAAATAGTGCAAATCTATGACAATATCAGCCTGGTCCAAACTCTATTGAAGTCAGTGGGAGCCAGGCCTTTATAACAGTAATTACAGATAACTACATAAAAAGAATGTTAAAGATGCAAAGTAAAACACTCAAAATTTAAGTAATTTCAGATTTGTAGTTGCCCGTACAACCTTAATGAAGCCTCTTAGTATGAACACATTATCATAAAGTCTTTAATTACAGTGCATACTATTTTCTCCATAGAAACCCACTGATCCTGCATTGTGATCTGCTGTACCTGCAGGGGCCCCATCAGCTTCACTGAGGCTCTGTGCACGGCCAGCAGTACGCCCACCCAAATCACAGTGCATGACTGGGTCTTAAGATGATAACACCGATTCTGACCAGCAGAGGAAGGAACAGGGAAGTATATTGACCTATCAGCATTCACAGGGATTTTAAATATGGAAAGTTGCTGATACAGCTATGGTTATTAGGTTGTTATAACTTGGAAATTTCTATCCTTGGAAAAGAATACACTATTTAGATAAATGGGGAGCGCCCAGCTGACAATTAGGCTCACGCTACAGCATGCAAAGCTGTATACCAGTCCTTAAATGACAGTGTTTGAGGGAGGACTTACAACAGCTGTGACCTTCTTCTAGTCAGCTCCAAATGGGTCATTGATTTACATTCATTGTTGTGTTATTTGTTTTGTGTGTTAAATAATTTATAGGTTATTTATAATGTGGTGCACTATAATGAAGCTGTAGCTTTTTGATCTCTAAGGTGGCGTTGCTGCCTTTTGTGGAAGCAGAAGGCTTTCAGGGTAATAAATCACTATTATTCCCACCAATTCTTTACTGCGCAGATGTTTTACAACTAACCAAGGAGACAGGGCATTCAGTAAACTAAATGGCATAGCACTTAAAACATAAAATAATTATAAGGTGTAAGTTGGAATAAAAATTATACCTTTACAGGTTAGGTAAAGAATCACTAATAAAACTAAAACAGACATACATTATACAGCATGGGGTTCATAATGAATAATTGCTGGGTTATTAGTGCTTAGCAAATTAAGGGCACTTCCATTTATTACTGTGCTCCACTAAGGATGAGCATTAATTTTTTTTCAAAGCAAATTCACTGGAAACAGACAGTTTAAAATTTATGCTTGTAATGATTGCTACATGGTCCATTAAGACCACCTCTAAGTGAGCTTAATTTGTAGCAGATAAATGTACATGTCTACATATTTTTCAACATAGTTTATGGTTCATCCTGCACAGCTGTGCCCAACTGATTAAATCCTCAAAAATTTAAATAGGAAACCCATTACATAGACAGTATTATATCCATTTATCATACACACATTTTCAGTTTAACTCTCTAAGCCTTGTGTTGGGATATTTTCAGGGATTCATTAAATATGTATAGTGATGCAATTTGCTCTTGTTGTTTTAGTTTGCCCTTTGTTTTCTGATTATTTTGTTTGTACGTTCCTTCTTTTCTGTTCTGTTATCTACTATTTAAGAAGTGCAACAAAAAGAACCTCTTCTGTAACAAGCATTTTGGTAATAGCCTCTGAGATGGAGGTAGCTTGCAAGTCATTCGTGAAGTTCTTGTTTCTAGGTCAGATCATTAAAATATCCTCATGAAATTAGCTTTCCAGGACACTATTGTCAATAAAGATACAACTAAGGAGACAAATTAATATTATTTTTATCTCATCTTCTTTTCTCCCTCTATGGAATATTTTAACATATAGCTGGACTAACTTAGTTAGGAAAGTTTAAGCATTTCTTGGAGAAGGAACACTTTGACAGTATTTTACGATTTGCTGCCAATACAATATGTTGAGTCATTCAGATCGACAGGGTGAGGAAGTGCCTACTTCTGAAGTCAACCATTGTCTCTCCCTTGAGAATAATCTTGTCCAAAAAGTGTTTGATTTAATTTGTTCAATTTAATCTCTTCAGCCCTGTTTTCAGGCCAAAATTATTACTTGTACCGTAATTCTTATGTTTGGTGGTAGAAACATGGAAGAAACTTAAATAAGTAGCAGAATCCTCCATTGGGTGCTGGGGAAATTACTTTATGCATATGTCCAGCAAAGACTCAAACCAAGACCCTCATCATCTGTCTATAGGCACTAAGTCTACCATAGCCTCCTTGGGTGTGTCTACACTGCAGCTGGGAGTAAGGGTACGTCTACACTACCCGCCGGATCGGCGGGTAGCGATCTATCTATTGGGGATTGATTTATCGCGTGTAGTGTAGATGAGATAAATCAATCCCCGCTCGCTCTCCCATCGACTGCTGAACTCCAGCTCGGCGAGAGGCGGAAGCAAAGTCGACGGGAGAGCGGCGGCTGTCGATCCCGCGCCGCGAGGATGCGAAGTAAGTGATTCTAAGTCAATCTAAGATATGTCGACTTCAGCTACGCTATTCTCGTAGCTGAAGTTGGGTACCTTAGATCGATTCCCTCCCTCCCCCAGTCTCCCAGTCCAGGAGTGTGCACATTGTAGTTCAGGCAGCAGCTCAGGATCTCAAACCCACCCAACCCCCTGGGTCTGAGCTTAGGTGGCTAGCCTGAGTCTCCACTGCAGCTGCAGCATTCAGCCTGATATTTTTAGCGTGCTACCTTGAGCTCAAATGGCCTGACCGGGCTGGGAGCCTCACTCCCAGCTGCAGTGTAGACATAGCCCTTTTGGATAATTATGGCCTAGCATGGACCTGATTGCAGAGCTGATTGCAAGATAGAGGCCTGCTAGAGGACACTCTGCCTATGTTCATTTAACAGGGACATAACTTTAAAAGCAAATAATTCAGTAACACTCATGTATACTTTACTTTAATGCTATAGACTGTTTTACAGGATGGACACATTTATACATAAAATGTGGACCAAAAAATCCTTGAAGTTTGTGCAGCTCACATGGAAAAAGCTGGAGTTTAAACTAATAGTTCTTTGATAGCTGGTTCTGTTTTCTAAAGGTGCCAGTATGATTTAATCATATGGGAATTTTTTAAAACCAACATTGGTATTTCATGAAGAAATGAAAGATGCTCAACTTTTCTCATTTGATGTAAATAATGAGATTCTATTAATGTAAAGTTCCCACTAGTATGCCTTTGGAAGCCAGGGCATTTTATAAACTATCTTTAAGTCAGAGTTTTATTTTTGAAAGTCAGTAATACCACACCAGTCTCTGAAGAAACACAGAAGTTGATGCATGGGCAATTTATTTTTAAAACTCTGCAAAGTATTACTAGAAGCTTGCAAATAGGTATATCTGTAAGCTATGTCGCAATATATTTAGAACTTTGAGTGGTGATTTATTAACGTTAGGGTCTTGTTTAAACGAATGCTACAATGTGGCTGTGGCAAAGATATAATTATATTCAATATCACATTTTAATTGCACTATATTCTGACAATTTGAATAGGAGCATGTCACAGAGATTAGTCTTTCAGTTTTACAATACTGTATAGGGCCATTGAGAGATATTTGGGACCTCGGTACATCACGTTTGCTGAGATGCCCCTCTCCCATTTCATTTTATTTACGTATGTTACACTTTAGTTTACAGATTTTTTGGAGGTCCCCTGAGCTCAGAGCCCTGGTACAATTGTCTTCCCTTTCCTCCCTGTTATCAGCCCTGACTTGATACAAAAATACTGGATGGGTCACTTAGCAATATTACATACTTAAATTAAGCCCAATTATTCCTTATTTTGTATCATTATCTTATTACATAATAGCAACGGGCACTAAATAAAAATACAATGTCCCTGCCCCACAAGGTCTACAATCTGTTACCTTGCAGCTAGTGGTGTGCAACCTCACAGTCTTCTTATTGATGAATTAGCACAAGCAGGCAGAGTCTCTTGAATGGCACTGGCATGAGCTCAGTAAACAACACAACATGTGTTTATTACTGGAAGAGGGGATAGAGGATACTCCCGCATCCCACTGCTGGTGCTGCTAACTCAACACTTTTAGTTTCTTCCCCAGCTAGAAAGCATCCTCGTATCTGGAACTTCCTCTCGGGGTTACTTCTTGAGCCAGGGGTCTGGGAGCAGCCACAGGCTTTAGGGCCTGTCTGTAGGTGTGCCACACACCGAGCCAGCCAGCACAATAACCTAGTGATGCTCTTCCCCCTTTCAAAAGAGACACGTCCTAACATCTATACCACAAACAAAATCATCAACAGAACTGACTATGCAAACACAATCTTTGTGCCAAATGGATAGCCCAGTATATTGACTGCTACCCTTGAGAGGAATTGTCACTTTTCATCACCATAGGTGCTCTGGGAATGGGAATGATCAACTTCCTGGCAGCATAGTTAGTGCAGGTTGGACTCCATTGCTCCATAGCTGCACTCCATCCTGGCCAGTAGAGCCTGGTTGATGCATGGCTGTGAAGTTCTCTATGCTGAGATATTTCCCATGTGATCATAAGAAGCATTTGCTTTAATACAAGGGCAATGATGGACTTTTCTGTTCTTACCTTTAAATCCTGACTATTTGGCCAGATAGCTAACATTTACTATGAGACAGCATCTCTGACTTGCTCAGATTTTTCACCATCTCCTGACACACTAGCCCATTCTTAGGAATCACATTGGTGAAGTGACATAATGAAGTGGCCTCTACTGCTGCATCTATCTTGATTCGATCTGAAGTTTCCATAAAACTTCTTGTCAAAATCTGATTGGCAATGTATGGGAACCCTGTCTCAGACCCATTTAATAGGTTGGCAATTACTTGGTTTCTCACTTTTCTCACTGACTAGTCCTTCCTCTCCAAAACAAAGGAGAAACTCTCATAATTTAGTGCCATGCTTTAAAATCTGAGGATCTACTGCTAAATTACCTACACAGACCTGTCTAGCTCCTTTTTTGTGTTTCCAAGAGAGCATGCAAGCAGCAGATCATACCTTCTCGGTGTCCCACCAGATAGCTCCATAATCTCTAATCATTATTTCCTATATTTGTTAACTGAGTTGGAATTTCCCCTTCCTCTCTGGAGGGAATTATTACATCCTCTATCACAGTTACCCAACATACACCAGTGGTATCATTTCAGCAAATTACAGGAATGCATTTTCCAAATATAGTGCATGTTTTATCCCCCATATTAAGGTTAACTCCATACCTCATGAGCAGAGGTGAAAGTAAGTCAGTACGGTCCAGTATGCGTACCAGCAAGAGCCGCTATGCCGTGCCGGACCACTTCTCTGGCGGTGATTTAAAGGTCCCAGGGTTCCAGCCACTGTGGGGAGCCCCGGGCCCTTTAAATGACCGCCAGAGCTCCGGCAGCCAGGCTTGGGCGGGGATTTAAAGTGCCTCCCAAGCCCTGCTGCTGGAGCTCTGGCAACACTTTAAAGGGCCGTGGGCTCCCCGCAGCGTCCGGAGCCCCGGGCCCTTTAAATCACTGCCAGAGCCCTGGGGCTCCTGCAGCCAGGCTCAGGCGGGGATTTAAAGGGCCCAGTGCTCCTGCCACTGCGGGGAGCCCCGGGCTCTTTAAATCACCACCGAAGCCCTACCGTCGGTACCCCAGTGGCAGCAGGGCTCCAACGGCTGGAACCCCAGACCCTTTAATTTGCCCCTGAGCCCCAGGGCTCCCAGCCGCCTCTGCAGTTGGTAGCTCCTGGGTGATTTAAAGGCCCTGGGGCTCCCAGCCACAGCCGGAGCCCCAGGGCCTTTGAATCTTGAAAGGCCCTGCCTCTTCCAGTTAAGGCCCCGCCTCTTCTGGTTGAGGACATGCCCCCTCAGGACTCCGGCGTACTGGTAAATCCTTTAAGTTACTTTCACCCCTGCTCTTGAGAAAATCAGTTCCAACCAATGCCCCTTGATCAGAGTCCCCTGACACAATAAAATTCCATACCAATTTAAGTCTGTCAGTTTCTCAATTAACAATTACCTTCAGTCATTGGCCTTTTGCCACTGTGATCACCCCAGAGCAGGGAGTTAGTTTCTGAGGACTTTCCTGGGAGACCTTTTATCCATAACCTTTCAGATACATAGAAACTTGTGCACCAGAATCCATTAGGATCTTGGGCAGACAGACACCACTCTCCACAGTTGCAATCAGATACCTCTGTGGCCTAGAATTTGCTGATGGACAACTTGTGTGCTAGTCCCTGCACTAGGTGTATTGTAAGACACAGGCTCAAGTCCTGCATTGAGCTATCAGTGGCCTATTAATATGAGAGGGAAGCAGAATTTAGCCCTTCAAAGTCTGTAAGGTGTCTCAAGAGCCAGGAATGACAGACAAAGTTAGTGCAAAGTCTTACTAACTATTATTGTTAATTATGTAAGTGAAAGGGACTTTCATGGGACACCATCATAGATTAATTTTTGTGTAAAAGGCTCATGGAGAAACAAAATATTTATTATGAAACAATAAAAATAGATATAGGAACAAAGCCTTCAAATGCTACACTGTACATGAGCCAAGTGGTTTAACAGATTTAATGGAACACTTGCAAGTGGTCAAATAGTGTAGAAAGAGCATTCAGGAACATTCACTCAAATTTCAAATGCCACAAATAAAAAATAGTTGAACTGAACAGTTCATGAACAACCTATAAGCTGGGTCAGGGTTTAAAGGTCTTTAAAAACTCTGACCCAGTTTATAGGTTGTTCATGAATTTATACTTCAAGTTCTGTGTTCCAGTTCATCTGGAGACATTTGTTTAATTGTTTGTTTTTTCAGTGATTAGTGCTGGTAGGATCAGCTGTGACTAATAAAATGCTGGTAATAAAATGACAGTTGGTAGCTTCTTCAAAGTGTGAAAACAAGTTTCTGGCATCACAAGTATGAAAATAATACTTGGAGTGCTTTGGATATTATTTTTACAAATTTTAAAAAAATATTTCACTGGTTCGATATGGGCAATGAATTTGTTCCATATAGACATTACTTTATAATGATACACATTGTTTTGCTGGAACAATGGGATAACTGCACAGTTACCTCACTGGGAACAATGACAAATGCATCGTTCCTGATGATATTGTTATTACAGTATCTCGTGACCGCAAAGGGCCTTAGCTTCCCATCAACAAATCTATTTCAGTGCAAGTGCTCAAATACCTGCTTGTGATATCAGAATGCTATTGTCCTTACATGAGCCAGCCACTTCATCTGTATTTAAGTAATGCTTGTCCTTGTTGTGAAACTGTTTCTTTGTATGTTAAGTGGATAAACATTTTAAAGGAAGTGTGTACTGAAAAAGGAAGAACAATGTAAATATATGAACATGAGGAGGGATATGTTGGAATCTGTTATTAGCAGGACAAAGTTACTTCATAAGTCTTTTATTTCACTATTTTACTATTGGCAGCAAAATTATTAGTTACAGAACAAACTTACAGTGCCATTGATGGACATTTTTAATAAGCCTATTTAAAAATAATGTTGCCAGTACATGTCGTATTTTCGGGGGAGCTTTCGTCCCACACATTTATTGTTAAGGATGTAATTATATGTAAACAAGTTCTATGTTGTTTAGGAATTTGTCAGCTCCTCAGCTTGACATAATTTTCTTGCCACAAATGGGAGTGTGAAGAAGAGTTGTTTACCTACCTACCTACTAGAACACAGAGGAGTGTACAACGATTTCTGGATCTAGTCCAAACACGCTACAGAATTAAGGGGAAACACTGGAAGGAAACAAGACTCCTGACTTGTCATGGAGTTTGGAAGATTAATATGTTTGGTCCAAGTCTTGCTTATTTTGGTCCTGATTCAGCAAAGTACTTAAAAACATGCCTAAGTTTAAGCACATGAGTAGGTCAATGGTTTTACTCATGTGTATAAGTATCTTGCAGAATTCTGGCCTTTATTCCTATTGATGTGAGTCTCACTTGCATGAATAAGGTGATCAAGATTTGTGTCAATTAACACCTTAATTCACGTGCAAATCATAGCCCAAGCAGATATTTAGGATTCTTACACACAAAGTAGTAGATCTTATTAATTATTGCTATTATTGCACCATGAGGCCCCAAATGAGGTTAGGCTCCAGTGTGCTAGGTGCTGTACAAATACATAATAGCAGACAAGTTTTCCCTGAAAAGTGTGTTACGAAAAAATGCCACTGCAGTGTCCTGCCACTCCACCTCATCTAACAGAAGCTGAGTAAGCCAAACAAACACAGTGAACAAAGCCAAGTATAGAGATAAAGTATAAAACCACCTTCTCTATGAGAATGAAGACGGGACAGGGACAAAAGCAGAGAACAATAGTTCTCAACAAATTATTTTAAGTGAATTATTTTAATCAGACCTGTTCTTGTTTTGTCTCACTTGAGTTGTCTTGTAATCAAATCTGAAAACATCTTCACAATGTAACAAGGAAAAGAAGCTTCAAACAATAGAAACGTATAAGTGATACAGCACCGTATTTCCTTGAAACTAACTGCTGTAGGAAGCAGCCTGTGATGTTCTGAATAAGACTCACCAAGATTTTAGTCCCCTATCCCACACCTCAGAGTGTTTGAGAATATTTGAGCTTTTATCTTATTGCATTAAGATAGATCTATCAGAGTTATGTACTGGATGTTTTTTCTATGTTACTCCTTCTGTGTTCCAGTTTCTACAGTACTTCCATTCCTTTCTCATAATATTTTGAAATATATGAATTGCAATTATTACATTACATGCCAAAATATTGTAAGAGCTGTTTGAATATGGAGAAAACCAGGAAATGTGAAATATATGCAAATAGCTCTATGATGACTTATTAAATTGATTTAATGCTAATCCTAAAGAATCATTAAATATTCTACAGTAAAAAGAAGCTCCTCAAAAGTGTAATACTCTCCAGAACACTTATTATTCTCTTTTGTACTTGGAACAATCACCATTGTTCCAGGCACCAATCTCCCCTATCTTTTTTTTTCCCCTTACAAATTTCTCCTTAAAACCGATGTTTTTCTGATGCTTCTCAGTAGTAATTAACTCTCCATTGACACATGACACTAGAACTAGTCAGGAATTTTTCAATTAAATGTTTTTTTGTCAGAAAATGTTGATTCATTGAAACCAAACTTTTTTCAGGCAAGGGTCAGTTTCAACAACAACAACAACAACAAAACAAAGGAAAGGTTTCTCAGGTACAGGATGATATCACTGGTCTACAATTTTTGAGAAGTCGTCTGCTTCAGAGATAAAATGTGCTATTATGTATTTTGATGTGCTGAATTCAAATATGACAATTAAAACAACTGATTGGCTACTGTTTCTAAGATATTTAAGTTTTTACATTTTATGTCTATGTATATTGTGTAGATAGTAGAGTTTTAATCATAAATTGTAAACCTAGGTCTTTTCATGTGTTTATGGTTGCTTTACATGATAATATTTCACATGTCCTGTTTATGTAACACTATAAAAATCAGCAAAAGGGTTATATAAATAAAATTTATTATGAAACAAAAGGCAAAAAACTATTAAGTACATAGTTTAGTCCTATTCAGTGTCTACTCGGCGCTTCTTGGCTTGTCTCTTGTATTCATTAAATGGAGCATCTCTTGTCACTGTCCAGCAATAGTCTGCAAGCATTGATGGGCTCCATTTGCCCTGATAGCGTTTCTCCACAACAATAACAAAGTCAGTGGCAGAAAATAGACTTTTCCTTCCAAATCAAAGCTGATGTATAATACTTGTGTCTGTGCTGAGAAGTAGTGTGTGCAAATACAAGAGAGTGCCCTGGTTCTAAAATGAGAGAGAGAGAGAGAGAGAGAGAGAGAGAGAGGCTGAAACTGAAAGTACTCTACATCTCCTCCATATTGTGATGTTAATTCCTGATAACAGAGTAGCCTGTCCCAAAACTTCAGATTCAATGGCCATTGGCTCAATTGCCCTTCTGCTGACTGGTAGCATATGTCAGGGCATTGCAGGTCAGCTTCCTATTGGAAGAGAAATCAGTAATGCAGAATCTGGGTATATTCTTATTGCAATTTGTTTATTTTACACCCTATATACTTAGTTCTTGAAATGGCACTCAGGCAACCCCCGCTCAGAAATCTCAGCTAAACACTCAATGCCCCAAGCTCTCAAACTCAAATTCTGCCTCAAGAATTGGTTCTAGTTAGAGAGATGAAGGCAGAGAGCAAACTGTCGTGTTGTTTACAACAGCTTCCTCAGAAAGAACCTGCATCACAAAACAAGCAATACATATTTCTTAAAGGACAGAACAGTGGTTGCAAGTTACAAAAAAGAACTAGTAAACTCTGTATAATAGTGCCATCTGGTGATGCTTACCATAACAATACTCTCAACAGCCCTCCCAATACCTTTCCCCACCTCCCTTCCTTTCATTTAGGCTATGTTTTTACCCTACTGCAGTAAGTTGACCTACACTACGCAACTCCAGCTACGTGAATAACATAGCTGGTGTTGACGTACCTTAGGTCGAGTTACCATGGGGTCTACACTGCGGGGGGGTAGATGGGAGAAACTCTCCCATCGATTTACCGTACTCTTCTTGTTGGGGATAGAGTACAGGGGTCGACTGGAGAGTGATCTGCAGTCGATTTGGTGGGTCTTCACTACAGCGTCGATCCCGGTGTAGTGTAGACCTGCCCTTAGACTTATGTGTGAGCAAATGACTGCATGATCAGGAACCTGAACTTCCCCAAACTTCAGACCTTGATACAGTTGTGAGCTTTCTTAAAGGTTGTATTGATGCATGACTGTAGGAACCCAATGCCAGGACCCATGCTGATTCCCACTAGAGAGTGGGGTTCAGCTGGTGCAAGCAAAGTACAAGCTTTTGCAAATGACATTTTATTTTGGGGCTAAATTCCACAGCTGATTAAATGAGGATGAGCCTAAACCAGAAACACACATTTGACTCCTTGCCACACCCCTGAATTTCAGATTAGAACTGGACCCTAAAGTTTTTAATCTGGGTTTGATAGGAAACAAAAGAGGAACTGGAACTGCATCCAGTTCAGATGAAACCCAAGATGGTAGAAAATTTGTGAGAATAGCTACTGTCATAAGCAGTCCACCATTTGTGCCACAAACCTTGTGAATAGTTCATGTGAATTCTGTGCTGGCAAATATGAAACTGAATCTTAGTGTGTGCTGCTTTGAAAACTGTTGGTTGGTACTTAGCTGGAATTATTGAAGGACATGACCTTGTTCTGAGTATTAGTAAAATTACTGAGGTCTTTCAATGGTATTTGTTATCTCTGCCCTTGTAAGTCACTCGTTCAAAATGCTGTTGCTTTGTTATTAGTTTATATGCTGTAATTATAATTGGTGCAGGAATATTTCCATACCTTTTTAACTTGTCACCATGCATCATTTCACTGTTGCCTATTAGAGGTTATTTAAGCTCCTGGCTCATACTGGGTAATCAAACACACTGATGATACATGCTGGCAAGAGCTTGTCTGTGGGTTTTGTTGCACTGGTGACAGAGTATGTATTTTTGTTTTGTCATTTTGTTTAGCTAAATATAATAGATATTTGCATAAATGTATAACAGCTGCAGTCCTCTGTTGGAGAGAACCATACTTCCTATTATTTCATGGATGTGCCAGAAAGTATGCACAACCTCTGTGTGATCTGCCTAGACCTCTGTATGGTGCCACATCCTTTGGGTTTGTGTTTCTTGCCATTGACATAGATCTAATAGACCATAACACAGCTGCATGAAGATGAATGGCATTAGTTGTTTTAGAAAAACCTATAGATTCTTTAAGAAAGCTGTTGGAAGAAGGAGATAGAGTAAAATACTTTGTGTACCTCTGAACCCTGAGCTGAAAGATCATTCTCTGCAGAATATATAAGCTTATAGGAGTTGCCGTACCATCTCAGAACAATGGTCCACCTAGACCAATATCCAATCAGCACTGACAGTTTCAAGTGTAAATGTATGTATCTCCATTGTGGGCAGTTCTGGGTCACTTGTCCATATGGGAAGCTTCTTCCTAACCTCAAGTATCAGAGGGGTAGCTGTGTTAGTCTGAATCTGTAAGAAGCAACAGAGGGTCCTGTGGCACCTTTAAGACTAACAGAAGTATTGGGAGCATAAGCTTTCGTGGGTAAGAACCTCACTTCTTCAGATGCAAGTGAGTTTCTTACCCACGAAAGCTTATGCTCCCAATACTTCTGTTAGTCTTAAAGGTGCCACAGGACCCTCTGTTGCTTTTTCCTAACCTCAGTGTCACAGTTCAAGGCATCTGCACCTGTATTCCCTCTTAATGGTCCACTAAGGGCACCCACTCTTAGGCTTCTGGTTGCCCAGGCATTGCCCCTCTTGGGCAGAGACATGTGTCTCTCTCCCTCCTGAACAAGATATTTCCAGGCTGTACAGTTTCGTGCCTATTGTGAATTCCCCAGCAAAGTTAGGCTGCCTCAGCTGGCCTGCTTTAGTTTTCAACTCAGAGACAGTTAACAATGTAATTACTACCAAACAGCTCTTTCTAAGCAAGCACGTTTATTCTAAAGGTTAAAGCATTACAGAGAAAACACATTAAAACAATAAAAAACCCTACAAGCAGGGTAATAAGCTATCCAGAGATCACCCCCTGACTCCAACAAGGTCTCTGGATGGTGAACAATCCTTCAACTCCACTCAAAGGTTTAGATTCATTTCATCAGTCATTCAGTTAATCAGTCCTTTCGCGCAGAACAAGAGCACTCATGAGAATCTGAGTTACTTCTTCATATAGTTTTGGGGTCTTTGCTGTGACCATGAATAGGCAATCAGCCAGACAAAAGGTCCACTCCCCAGGACAAAGCTTTAAAAGGCAGAATTTTTGCACAACTTGAGGAGTCATATTTGCATACCCCATCTCCTAGAAATTTTCTGGGAAACCCGTTTAATTTTAAGTGTTTCATATTGTTTCAAATAGTTCTTTGAAGCTCGTAACATTTCCCATGGTTTACATTAGTCATGTCTCCCCCTAGAGACATTACATACAATTCCTGAATAATACATAAATATTGTATTAAAAATGAAAAGAACTCCCAGGATCCTTAACTTAATTCAGTAAGGTTTCTCCAGGGAATTGCAGGAAATTGCCATACTTGTCACACTCAGAAAATGGGTGTCTTATGTCCTGCAACATGAGTATTTATTTCCCTTGTATGTTGTGTATGATCCTTTCCAATGAACTCATGGATGTCCTCTATATACAACTCTAATCCTTTTCTGAATCTGGTCTCACTCTTAGCCTCAATGATATCTTGTTGCAATGAGTTACACAGGATAACTGTGTTTAAAAAAAAACACCTCCTTTTATCAGTTTTAAATGTTTTGCCTTTCAGTTTCATTGATGGTCATTTAGTCTTGTACTGTGAGAAAGGATAGATAAAGATACCTGAATTATCTCCTTTATGCCATTCATTATTTTGTATACATCTGTCCATGGTACTTATATGGCCTCTATTACCCGTTGTATCTGACCCCCTCACAATTGTTAGTGTATTTAATTATCCTCACAATGTCCCTTTGTGGTAGGGAAGCACAATTAACCCCAATGTACAGATGAGGAATTGAGGCATAGAGACACTGAGCGACTTGCCTAAGGTCAAACAAGAAGTTTGTAGCACAGTAGGGATTTGAACCCAGGTCTCCTGTGCTATAAAACACACACATATATACATCTAGCATGGTTTCCCCCCCAGCTAGGAATTTGTAAGAAAAAGTGAGACCTCCCTACTCAGGGCCTTTCCCTCCCAAGAGAAAGTTTTCATATCCATGTCTATCGTTTTTTTACAAGGACCACATTCTGGGGATTTTCACTTCTCCTCTCAGGACTAGGGTGCTGTCTTCCCTCACTTTCCTGCCCCCCAAGATGGCACTCATCTCAAGTTCCACCCCTAAAGTGATCTGATCGTTTGAGTGGAAAGTTACCCATCAAATGTCAGCCTCTGGCTGGTCCCAAAGCTTCAAACTTTAAACTCCTGCTGTTGAGACAATAATGTCCATTTCAAGGTCCAATAGCCAGAATACTATGACTGACACAGAGAGCAGTCTACTTGGTATTGGGTATATGTCAATCCTAAATGACTCCATAACTCCCAGACAGGTCCCCCTTTTATGCCAGAGAACTGTTGCTGATTGGTCTGTAAGGCCCTGAGGGATTTGTATATAGGCTTCTACTGTGCTTATCGTGATTAAGATCACAGAGCCTTCACTGTTCCAGTTCCTCCTTTCTCTATCCTTCAGCAAACCTCTGATAAGGATATGGAATGGACTGAATTGTCTGATTGCAGGGACATGACTTATTGTGAAGTGAAAGCTACAGAATGAACTGAGGGTTAGTTCACTGTAAACTCCCAGAGGTGTTATTAAAGAACTGATTAAGTCATTGAGGCTGTGCTGTGATTCCTGCCTGTGTTGTTGGTAGCTGAGAACCCCAATAGGACAATTAAGATTAATTGAAATAAGCTTGATTGATTGTATATTGAGGATATACAAACTGGCTTAGGAGAAGTGCTAATGAGTGAGCTAGTGTACATATAGAGTTCAGTGGCTCCAGAGGGTGAATTATTTCTGTTGCTCTGAGAGAAATGCCTAGGGATTAAAAATGTGTAGCCCACTGTTGAAATAGAGAACGTAAAATATGGACCCTCATGAAACAGTCTTAGAGAATATAATAGAAAATGATGAACTTTATGTAGGTTTTTTGAACTATCCTATCCTATTTAATAGAATATTATTTCTATAGCAGAGATATCATTTTCTATTAAATTTCTCAGAGCAGGTTAAAAGCTCCTAGAAAAGTTATCATGTTCGATTATGTTTTAGGATAATTTCTGTGGAATCCTATAGGTCCCACCACTACTAAATTCTATCTGACTTTCTCATAAAAAAAGAGATTCTGGGTCAAATTACACCTTCCCTTTTGCAGTGTCAGTGACGTCAATACAATAGTCTGGGTGTAGCTGAGGACAAAATTTTGCCCCTAACTACCCAGACTGTGGTAGTAATAGCCAAGTCCATGAAGAAAGGAGTGTGTAGTGGATTTGCCTTTAAACTGGATTTATAGACAGTTGTCATTAGTATTGTATCTTTTTTTTTTCCACTGGAACTTTGGGAGTGGGTGTTTACAAATGCTCTATTAGTAGTTCCACTCTTGTAATATCCGTTTTGAGTAAAGTGGAACTGCCTGTGCTAATTGCTGTACTGAAGTGTTCTGCGAGATAATATACAGTGGTATTCAAGCCTTGTTCATAAAGATCCAAGTTTTCGAGTATGCAGCACATTACAATGAGTTTTGGTTTGGTCTAAATTGCACTATTGATTTTTTTGTAATTAGGTTTTAATGAATTATATTCACTCAATTGTTGGTTTGTCAAGGGACCTCAAAGATTAGACTGTGATCATTTTTTTTCACTTTCGTTTTATGTGTGTGTTTTTTAAATTTGTCCAGTTGTAGACACTGAAATCTTCCTCAGATATTTGCCTGAGTGATTCTGGTTTTCGTGTTCAGATTGATTGCCTTTTTAAAGGCAAACTCCTGTGTTTTTGTATCACCCTGGCTAATAAAGCAGTTATCAGATACTTAGTTAGAATTATAGGAGGAATTTAACTTGCTTAAGGACTGTTGAAATAATTGAGCTCTTTTATGTTTTTGTTTTGTTGTTGTTGCCCATGTAACCCGCTTGTGTTAAATAGTTTCATTGCAATTGGATAATAAAGATTTCCAATGAACTAAGGCTGGTTTATGGTTGTTTACCTTTCGTTTTAATCTTTGTCACTGTGCACAGGCTGCAGGTGCTTTGCCTTACTGGTGCTTAATCAAAGATCATGACAGCACACAATGTCCTGTGCTAAGTTATTAAATGGCTACTAGCTCTTCTTTCTAGAATCTTTTTCTTAGTGTTTGTCTACATATAAAAGTTGTGCAGGTTTAACAATACTGGTATAGTTAAAAGGGTACAACACACAACCCCATCTGGATGCAGTTATACCCATAAAAGGGCATTTCCTATAAGAGATGGGGCATAAGCTATATCACTATAGGCACCTTTATAACAATATAACTGTGTCCACACTAGGAGTTGTACCACTTTAAATATTTTAGTAGACAAGCACACCAACTTTCCCTTTCTAATCAGCCTGGATAATATACAAGACTTTTCACAGTGCTGGACAACTGTCATGCATAAGTTTTACAGAACAGACCCCAAGTCAGGGGCAGCTCCAGGCACCAGCGCACCAAGCGCGTGCCTGGGGTGGCAAGCCGTGGGCGGTGGCCTGCCAATCACCATGACGGCAGGAGTCAGGCTGCCTTCGGTGGCATGCCTGTGGGAGGTCTGCCGGTCCCGCGGCTTAGGCGGCAATTCGGCAGCCGGTACGCCGAAGGCGCGGGACCGGCGGATCTCCCGCAGGCATGCTGCCGAAGGCGGCCTGACTGCTGTGCTTGGGGCGGCAAAATATATAGAGCCGCCCCTGGCCCAAGTCAGCATGGCTTTTCCTTTGAGCCATTTTGTGACAATCTGGCTCTTTGTCAGCAATCCCTTCAAGGCATGGCAATAACCAGCCATTTCAAAGAAGCCTTCCCCAGAACCACATATGGTTTCAGGGGTGCTGGAACAATTTTTATAGTGGGGGTGCTTAGAGCCACTGAACCAAACTTGTAGACTTCAAGCCAGTGGTTGCTGCTGCAGCACCTATGTGTGGTCTCATATTTGAAAGGATATGTACTTTACTGGACATCAGTTGGGCTTTATGTTTTTATATATGATTTACAACCACTTCCAATGGCAAATGTGCCCCAACCATCTGGTTTTCTGCTATGACAGTCCATCCGATTTCTTGCTCCCCTTTTCCTCCAGTGAGTGCACCTTGCCTGGTTGGAAACAAATAATTTGTGTTTGTTTACCTCTGAGAAGTAGCACTGAAATCCAGCATAGGTGCCGGAACTAGGAGTGCAGGGGGTGCTGCAGCACCCGCGGGCTCCTGGCTGCCAGCCCTGCACGCCCGGGGTCCCAGCCTCAGCTCTGGGGGAGGGTGTAGATGGGGTGAGGGGGCTGGCTTTCAGCACCCCGCTATTAAAAATGTTTCAGCGCCATTGGTGGACAGGCCTCTAGACAAGGACTCAGGAGAACTGGGTTCTTTTCCCAGTTCTGCACTGACATACTGTATGACTTAAAGCAAATCATTTCAGTGCTCTGTGTCTTTGTTCCCCTCCGACCTTTTGTCTGTCTTCTCAATTTACATTGTAATAGCTCCAGTTTTCATACTAGAAGGGTGGGTTTTGTACAATTACAATACAGAAGGCCAGGATTTGAATTACTGTATGTAATAATGAATCATTTCTTCTTGCTGATCTACCACTCAGTCACTTTAGATATGAATAAATGAACCATAACTCATGTCTTGTCATGTTTCACTGCTTAATTTTGGTAAACTTGTTCATCCAGTCTATTGGAATCGTGTAAATCTGCCCATCTCACATGCATACTAAATTTGCCTATAAATCCTTGATGAGTTTAATCAGTGCTGTCCTTTAACTGTGAATTTATTGACTTTGCCAGAGTTGGCCCTGTACAAAAGTGTGCACTCAATTGCATAGTGAATCTATGTGTAGCATTACTGTGATTGTGCATGCACATTTTATATTTGTGTACACAAATGGCCAGTTATTTTCAAGCACAAATACCCAACCTACAATTACTGTAACTGCTGTCACAAATTAGGTTCACAATTATGTACACATCTTTGCATATGGCCGAAAACTTTTCTGGAGTTAAAAATCCATCCTGTAGGACCAAATTTTCAGTTAGCCTCATTTCTTTTTATTTGCACAAAGTCAGCCCATGCACACATTTGCATACTTTAGACTTGTCCTTGTGCATGCAAATCAGGTCAATGCAAACCTAACTTCCACAGTGATAAATGACTGCTTATGTCCACAAATAGTTGTCCTGAGTGTGCAAACAATTGTATGTGTCCAGAGTGAAAAATCTGATAATCTGATTCATAATGTTATTTAAAAGAATTTGTTTTAAAAATTGAAGAAATAGAAGGCCAGATCCTTGGCAGGTTCACCTCAATGGATCTGTGTTGATTTACATCAGCTGAGGATTTGACCCATAATTCATAAGTGATGATAAATGTGTGACTTTGGCTCAGCAGGTGAAAAACGTTTCTTCCCCAGTCGGTATGATCCATCTTTTAAAGCTGTATATAAACTCTCTGCCAAAGCATGGAGTTTGGACTTTTTTACAATCCTGTTAATACAATTTTGAAATCATGTACTGTGCATACATTGTGGCTAATTTTCACATTTCAGTATTTCAGGGGCTTGATGCTGGGTTATCTTTTACTGTGCATGATCTACAGAAGGTTGTGATGATGATTCCTAGTCTGTTAACGCTAGGAATTACAATTTTCCTCCCCTAAATGGTTGCTGCATAGCTAGTGATGGGTAAATCTCAAAAGGTCAGGAGGTTCTGTTCTCAGAAAGTTTGGGAGCTTGTCTAACGTTGATCCACACATATTGAGTCTGCAGATTTGGGCTGGAAAACTTGTGGGAAAATGGGAGGGTTTTTTGTGAGATTTTTGGCACATCCTAGTTTGGTCAGGCTGGGACTTGTAAATGAAGAACAGTAACCGCTAACTGATGAAGCATGTTCACCAAAACATTTCACATCAGAATAGGTTTAGTCTGTATTTTAGATAAATGTTCATATTTATCCAAACCAGTTCATCATCCTTACATACCACATCATGCAACACAATAGGAGACGGAAAGTCTGAATTGAAAGTCTATGAATTGGCCTGCAAAACTTCAAGAATCAATTGCCATTCACAACATTGATTCTGACCTTCATTAAAGCCAGCATTAAAATTAATTTATATTAGCAATTGTTACTCATCCCTATCTTGATCCTTTAAGCTTTTGGGGTCTCTTACAAGAATGCTGATCACCCTTAATTCCCAGTGAAGTCAGTGGGAGTTGAGGGTATTACAAGAGTGCTTGCCTATATATAGGGCCCTACCAAATTTGCGACCGTGAAAAACGTGTCATGGACTGTGAAATCTGGTCTTTTGTGTACTTTTACCCTATATGAAACAGATTTCTCAGGGGAGTCCAACATTTCTCAAACTGGGGGTCCTGATCCAAAAGTGGGTGCCAGGGGGGCAGGTGGGGGGTGTCACAAAGTTATTGTATGGGGGTCGTGATTTTGCCACCCTTACTTCTGCATTGCCTTTAGAACTGGGTAGCTAGAGAGCAGCAGCTGCTGGCCAGTAGCCCATACCAGGCCATCCTTACTTCTGTGCTGCTTCTGGCATAGGTGCTGCCTTCAGAGCTGGGCTCCCGGCCAGCAACCACCATTCTCCGGCGGCCTAGCTCTGAAGGCAGTGCCGCCGCCAGCAGTAAGGGTGACAATACTGCAACCCCCCTACAATAACCGTATGACCCCCCTCTCACAATCTCTTTTTGGGTCAGAACCCCGACAGTTACAACACTGACATTTCAGATTTAAATATCTGAAATAATGAAATTTACAATTTTTAAAAACCTATGACCGTGAAATTGACCAAAATGGACTGTGAATTTGGTAGGCCCCTATCTATATATATGTAGCATAGCTCCTGAGTGATGTAGGACCATTAAAACTTGCTATGGTGTGCACTGCAGGTGGCTTCCTTTGTGCAGCTCTCTATGTTAGCTCTTAGCAGAGGGCACACATCACCTCAGAAGATCACTCAGCACCTTTCAGGATCACGCCCTAGGTAATTTATTAAAAAAAAAAAAAAAGCCTGGTCAGCAAATTTATTGTAGATAGATTTTTGGCAGCTCTGAGGTCACTGACTATTGCCTTGAATTTGGCAAAATTCCTATGCTTGTGAAAGTTCTTCATAAAAACAAACAGAACTTGTTCACCAAACCAGAGTTTCTCCAAGTTTTATTACATGAGCATTTTTCTAACTTGTTTTCTTTAGTTTCATTATCCATATAAATATATGAAATATTAATATTAATTTTCTGTCCCACAAATGATGTTATTTACTAATTGTATTGGTTGTAATCACATTATAAGAGAAGTAATTTATCTTACTACAGTCATTTGTGTGAAGTAGCAATAGAGTTCATATTAGTCAGAATATTATTAGCTGTCATGTCAGCAGTGTTGTCTTTATTAGAAGCAATAACATTTTCTCCACAACATTTTTTTTTGCATAATATTAACGATGATGCATATAGAGATTCCACAGCAGCCACACAGCTATTCACTTTAACATGAAGTATGGCTGCATAGATATCTATATGTATACATGGAGGAAATAGTTATGTGATAAATGTATTATGCATCCTTGATTGCATTGCTTTCTCATCCATTAATCCATCTCCCTTGGGATGCAATCTAACAGCTCAAACTCCTGAGGAGCTTCAAACTGCAGGGCCTTTATTTAAAAATCAACCTTCCATCTAAATGGTTCTTCCTCTTTCTCCCAAAATTACATTTGCTGTAGGTGCAGGACAGGTGAGATCCAGTCCTGGACCAGTGACAGCTTTTCTATATGTACTAAAATGAAGACTTTAAAGTCAAAGTCTGATATCTGCAGTTCAGCAGAGATTCCACCTTTACAAATGGATGCAAGACACACTTCTAGCCCTGAAGTATTCAAGAGTCTTACCTTTAAAATCCTGATGTTCTGAGGAATTCAAAGGTATTTTAGGTCATTTTAGAGGCTTTTCTGGCTTCTCCCCGCACAGAGTTTGGATTCATAGTAGCTAAGGCTCCTGGCTTTTCAAGTGGAGGAATAGGGGGAAATAGACGACCAATTTAAAAAAATTAAAATTCTTTGACAACAAAAATAGTTTTCCAATAGCATACAGGTCATATAGACTGTACATCATGGAGTGGTGTGGTCAGCACTTCTTTGGGATGACCTGCATAATGCAGTCATCTCAAATTCATACCACACCAGACTAGCACATATCATTATTAATATAGAACCAGATTTTGGTACACTCTCTTACTCATATTGGGCAGGATGCAATATGAGTAAATGAATACATGTTGATGTGGTGTGGTATAAAAGTTTTGTCAACATGAAACATGTTTTAGGTAGGTTCTAACTGCCACCTAGCATCTGTGTCTGGCCTTCATAATGGTAACTGTCACATTTACAGGGCAAGGTGTGCTTTAGACCCCTTTTAGTCCTTCATGAATGCACACTTTTGGGAACAGGTTTGCTCCTTTCGCTGCCTCTGGGTGCAATCATACAATTCAACCACTGTTAGACTGGATCTCTGGGCTACAGACCACCTGTTTCCCAATCGCATTAACCTGACAGGCCCATCTGGGTTAGACACCTGTAAACTTTTTTCCTCCAGGAATCTTTAACTCAAAAACAGCATCTTCAAAACAAGCATGATTTATTCATCCAACATAAATAGCATGTAGAGCAAAGGATTAAAACCAAAAAGGCCTATACACGTGGGCCTTACCTACACCATAATCTTTCCGTGCAAACTTCTGTAAATTCCCTTCAGCACAGTTACCCCTCTCAGGATAGGGATTAGCAGCCTGCTTGCTTCAGTTTCTGTGTCTCCTTCTCACTGTATCTCTGTCAGCCTCTCACCCCTGGGCAGCTGCTGACAGTGCACTCAACTCCCCTAAGCCAGCATCTTTAAAAACGTAGTATACCCTCCAATCCTAGGATCAGCTCTTGGAAGAGTAAATGTTGCCAGCCTGGCTGGAATCAGGGAGGGGATATTCCCCAGTTTCCTCAAGGAACTTTGGCATTCTCTGTAGACCTTAACTTTGCCATAGTTTTGTTTCCTGTTTTGTTTTCCCCATGGCAGTCTCCTTTGATTTAACTCTTTGCAGTCAGGCAGGATAATAACCGGAGGTGCATGTAACATTCATTAAAGAAAATACACACAACTCCCTCATTCTCCACAGTAACGATGAGTGAACTTACAAAGTGGCCAAGTTTTGGTTTGGATAAACATACATTTTAACTGTTCCCTCCAGAAGCTATTCTATTCCACTACGGTATGTTTCACTGAAGCGGAAACACTTTTAAACGTAGTTAAAGAGAAAACAGAAGAAGTAGGAAGACAAGAAAGACCACAACAAAGAGTAATTATACAAGAATCCATTGTTCCCCAATGAAAACCTCTCTAGGTCACAGAATCATAGAAAGTACGGAGAAACAAGATTTATTTATGGCATCATCTAGTCCATTGCCTTGCCACTGCAGAATAGTTCTCTTACCATAGTTTTCCTAGTGCTTTGTCCATTTTAGTTGAAGTATCTTAAGTGATAGAGCTTCCACCAATTCCCTTAGAAGATTATTCCACAATCTAATACATCTCTTTAATAGCCTTTCTTCTCTAATGTTCAGCCTTTGCTTTGTTTCATCCTGTTATTCCAACCCCATGGGCCACCTTAAACATTTCTTCCTCCTTCTTGGTCTTTGTCTTTCAGACACTTACAGATGCTTATTATTGATCCTTCAGCTTACAGCTGATTAGAGGGAGAGAAAACCAGAGATCACCTCCAAGTTATGATGATTGGGAGATACAGGTGTTTTTAATGGTTAGCTATTTCTTTGTTAATAAATTGTATTAAAATTTACTTGTATTAAGATTTTTCAAAATATTAGGGGGGATTCATGTATTTACACATTTTTCCTTGATTTGGCGATGTGTGTGGAATTTTTTATTGATCTGTTCATGTTTGGGTCACAGTGGTTGGAAAAGGATAAGTGGGACTTCCACAGTAATATTTTCAGTCAGCATAACCAAGGATGTAAAGTCTATCGTGCTCAGGGGACCATACACTGTTGTTAATTGCTTATTCACTCCTGCTTGAGCCAATGCTATCAGGAGACTGATCACAATTCTGTTAACAAATGGCAGGCAAAGATAGAAGCTTGCTTAAATCGTTCTCCATTAGAAGTGCTGCAGTAATTTGCAGCACACATACATTCCTTTAATGAAGGTATAATTGTCACCTAGCAGCAATGGTTATTGTTTCCTGTTCTCCCACCCAGTTATCAGTGTTGCTGCTTATGCCTTGAAGTTACAAATTTTCCATAGAACAAAGCTTTCAGCTGGCAAGTTCCAGTAAACATATCACTGCAAATGTTCTTGTGTTAGAAAGGTTACTTTAATCTTTGACACTTTGTGATGCTTTTGTCCGCATGAGCCTATAACAAACAGCTACACCTTAGAAATTATTCAAAGAGAAGCCAACGTATAAACAACATTATATCAGTGCAAGTACAGTTTCTAAAAGGAATTGCATCACAACTAACGACAGACGTTTCTCCAAGATCTAGCTGACTGAACAGTTACTGTTTAGCTTTTTGAAATAGGACCATCAGGTGTCTCCTAAAATATTACAGCTAGCACAAAGCTGAAAAGTTATCCTACTAGAAAATAGGTAATTTAATATAAAACCCTTTAAAACTCTATTTTCTTGGACATCTCCTTAAGGAGTCATTAAGGATCTTTCATTTTTCTTCTCCTTGTCTGTCCCAGCTTTCTTCAATTCTGCCTCTAAATCTCCAGCTTTTCCACTCCTATTCAAACTCTGTCATTCTGAATGCTCTGGGGCAATGAAATTGAACCCTATATTATATGTCCAAATACAGGTTAATAAAAATAGAGAGAAAATAGTTAACGGGGTTTAAATAAAGCTCAGCAAATACTTGATTAATTTAACCCTTTTTTGCTTTTGAATATCCATGAATAGATTATGATTTCCTCAAATGTATGTCATCCAGATTCACTTGACAATTTTTCTGAGGGTTTTTTTTTTATTCAATGGATTGATTATGACCTAGTCTATTATGAACATTTGATATCCGTTGAAACCGAAACAGTGTTGGTTAGTTGTGAGGGGTCACGTCAGGTGATATCCTGGCCCAATTGCAGTCAATGGGAGTTTTGCCACTTCGGTGGGGTCAGGATTTTGCCTAGGCTGCTGTTTCTGTTCTCTGACTAGATGATTGTAATTCTTGAAATCAGAAATGGTTTTGAAGAAGGCACTGAGGCTTTGCATTTTTTTAGGAGGCGGTTGCAGCTTAGAAAATGTTTTAACTCTTTTCCTTTCTGAGTCACACAAACCTTACCTGAGGCATCATTCCTAGAATGTTTAGACTGTTGTAAGAATTATTGCCTAGGTGTAGCTGACAGTTAATTTTTGTCTCGTTGCATTTATATACATTAATTGTGGGTGTGATCCTTGCTGTGAAGAATATAGTCAGATCTTTGTCTGGCTTACAGCTGCCTATGGGATCTAAGGAAGAGGTTTTGGAATACCTGTTCCTCTGCTGTGTGATAAATGTCTCATCCCATATGCCAGTTTGCATATGCCTAATGTATAATAACTTTAACATTACATATTTTGACATAAGGCACAATAATACAAATGCCTCATAAATGTTATGGCTGGCAACACCTTAACAGAAGTAGCTGATCTTGTGGAGCACTATGGAAGTGTGCTCCAGGCTGTCTGATAGCTTCCGTCTTTGGATTGTAGCATAGCAACAATGTTACCCTTCAGCCCCCCATAAAACAGCAACAGGTGAAATCCAGGCAGTCAAGCAAATCAAACAATTGTCTGGTACTTAGGGGGAAAATGCATCAGGTGTGGAGGAATTTTTCTGTATCAAAAGGCATAGAATCATAGAAATGAAGGGCTAGAATGACCTCAGAGGTCATTGTATCACTTCCTATGGATACCCAGGACTGTGAGGTATCTTGCTAGCCCCTGCACTTAGTTTGAGGGAGTCTGTTGTGGATCAGCTCCCTGACTCCACCAGCCTTTGACAACACAAGCACTATCTTGCATGCCTCCATAGACCTCACTCTCTCTGGCTCATTGATTGTGGATATTGTCCACATGTTTATGTGCATGCAAACTTCGATTTAGCAAAGGTCCCTGTACACAAGTCCCCCATAGAGATTATTCCTATTCTTCATAGGAATAGATTGCCTATATGGATAGTGCATGGGGCTGCATTTGTCCCCAGAGTAGACAGACATCAATGTTGCACTGCTTTCAGAGGTGGGAGGCTGGTAAGTGGTGGCTGTTGGCCGGGAGCCCAGCTCTGAAGGCAGCGCTGCTGCCAGCGGCAGCACAGAAGTAAGGGTGGCAATACCATGCCCACTGCAGGGCTCTACCCCCTACTGTTTTTCCCCTCATTTTTGCCCCATTTCCTCTCCTCCTGCTCCCTCCTGCTTTGCAACCTGGGCAGCTGCCCTGCTCAACCACCCTGGTTACAGCCCTGCCCTAAACTCAGGGGCGGCTCCAGGCACCAGTGCACCAAGCACGTGCCTGGGGCGGCAAGCTGTGTGGGGCAGCAGTCAGGGAGCCTTTGGTGGCATGCCTGCGGGAGGTCCGCAGGACCGGCGGACCTCCCGCAGGCATGCCATCGAATCCGCGTTACCAGCGGACTTCCCGCAGGCGCACCGCCGAATGCCACCTGACTGCGGTGCTTGGGGCGGCAAAATACATAGAGCCGCCCCTGCCTAAACTCTCCAAGATAATTTAATGTACTAATGGGGGAAAACATGTGTGTTGCAAACCTCAAAATGTATGCAAAGTTTCTGCAGTGTGCAAAGTAAGCTAATTTAAAACAAAATTGCGTGGAAGCCTAATATTGTGGAAGCTTCAATTTCCGCAATATCACGAATGAAGTAGGACCTCATCTATGAACCTATAACAACACACATGTCACGCTCTTAGCAACATGAAGTGTCTTTTCTGTAAGCCAGCATAACAAGGACAAGGCTTCATCATTCAATCTCTTTAGAAGGCTGCATAATATTCAGATATTATTTCTAAATTTGTCCCATCTCTTCATATAGTTTCTTTTTATTTGCTTACACTTTCAGCTGGCATGCATGCCTTGACATCATCTCTGCCTCACATTCTCTGATGGAGCAGTGTCGCCACCATTTGAACTATTGTAACTGTTCACTAACTTGGTATGAGAAAAGATCATGGCCATCTACATATTTGATAGCTCAAGGTCTATAGCAGGTTAACATGAAAATGTACCTTGGAGTTGCTTGTAGAATGCAATTGTGACAAACCATAAAACCTTTAATATCAATCATCCCAGCAAAATAAAGAAAAGAGGGGGTTTGCTGACAGCTCTTTGTAAATATATATAAAAACTACAGATGAAAGAAGAGAGCACGTACATTTACCTTGCTGGGAACGGACATTTGTCTGAATGTGATTGCTTTAACCAATCATTTATTACGGTGTTTTTCAACTGCAATATGAAACATTTTCTCTATATTTCTGCTAGCATTTATCAGCATAGATGGACAACTTCCTTCATCTATTATTCACCCACTTCTGCTCTTGGACTTTTAAACATGCTGTGATCAAGTTATACAGACCCTTCACATCTAGCACATACTCTGTAGCCTAGAAAAGGGCTTATGGCGGCATTAGAATATGCCTGGAAATGAGACCTTCCTGGGTCAGCTCATTTACCTCCTTTCAGCTACTCTGGGATCAGCTTAGCTGCTGCTTCATAGACAAGAAAATCCAGTTAGGTTCCGAAGGAGACCGTGCCAAAATCACTGCCTCCTGCCCTATTGAGAAAATAACATGGAACAGTCAATTCTAAACACATCAATTTCCAGTGTTATGACAAAACAGGAGATTGGATAGTAGGTGGTCCCTCTGGTAAATTAGTTTAATGTTATCTAAGGTTTTACCTAAGAAGCAAAACTTCAGTGCATAGCTACTGGACAATCAGCAGCCAGTAATTTCCACAGTCCATGTCTAGTCACTGATTTTACCTCGTTGCTGGTGAAGAAACTAGGTGATACTGAAGAAGAAAGCGCGGTGCCTAAAAGTCAAAAGAAAGAAAATACCCCCTAAAGAGTTCCTCCTTTTCATATTACTTTGTATTTTTGAAAAGCTCCAAAGAAAAACTGGTGGGAATTTCCCGAATTTCAAGTTTTCAATATTTTTTTGTCAAAAACTGAGCTTTCTATCGAACCTCCCACTACACTTCTAATGAAAAGTTTTGTTGAAATCTCAAACAAATTTCAAATGTAATCACCTCTACTCTCATGAGTACCCAGAGATTCAGACTTTCATGAAGATGGAGACACTTCTTTTGTGTTCTGGGACTTATATAGAGCTCTACATGAAATGCTCCATCTTCTTGGATTCTATCTGAACCCAGATCATGAGATATTTGTCATTTGTGTTTGTTTCAGAAGAGGCAATTAAATGATATTAACTGCCCTTGTTTCTGAAGATGACATTACAGTACTTTTCAACAAACCTTGCAAAATTAAAGACACTAACGTTATGGCACAGTGAAAGTAAAACCATAGTGCTCATATACAGATTGATAAAGATGAATGTAATGTTTTTAGGGGCACATAATGAAGTGGGAGATTTCCCTAGTCAAGAAGTGTCAGTCAGAGAAGTGGCTTATATTTAATATCACAAGTTTCCTATCTACCTGCTTTTGATTTCATTCTGAGACATCACTTTGAAAAGCACTATTTTAAAGCTTTAGAATTCCCTTTTAAAAAAAAATCTACATTTTCTAAAGGCTAAATAAAGCCTCACTAAAACTATAGCACATCTCTTTGGTCCTGACCCAAAGCTCAATGTAGTCAGTGGGAGTCTTTCCAATTACTTCAAAGGGCTTGGATCAGGCCCCTTATCCTCAATTAATGCAGGACTAAAAGGAAGAGTTTGATAGTTTGCTGTTTCTGTTTTTATAAATTAAACAAATGTTCATGATGCATCCAGCGATGGTTTGTTTGTGTTCAATTAGTCATTCTTTAGAATAGGATAATATTAGGGTTTGGAAATCCAGCATGATGATATTAGATTTATTTATTTCTGTAAGAAAAATAGCCCATTTGCTTAACTGTCAAATGTTGACTGTTTCAATATGTTCAAGCCTAGAAGGCTGAAAACAACGGCACAGATGCGATTCACATAGGGCTCACCAGCATGGTGCATCAGTGTTCTGGCTTGTTGGAAATCTTCCAAGGGATTCAGAAAAAGAACATACTGAAGAAATGCAAACCATTATTTAACCAATTAGTTAGGAATATGTGGGTTTTTTCAGAATGATCAGATGTAGCTTTGTTAATTTTTATTTGTTCTCATCAAAATTTTCCCACACAGAACAAGTATATAATCATGGTAGCTCTTATCTGTAGTTAAAATGGATATGTATCAATTATAAGAACTTTAAAAATAAATACTGTATTCATTAAAAAGTTTACACAAATCCTCAGATGATTGCAGGAACTAAGTGAAAGTATACAACATAACAAACGAGGCAAATCGTTACTGGTAGCTAAATGTAGCAAAGAATACCCAGAGCCTAGATCATGATTATAGATGGAATGTATTTATTTACATCATAGAAATTCAAAGTACAAGACTTCCCACATTCTCACTTAGATTCTTAACTCTCTGGGGCAAGGACTGACTTTATTGTACAATGCCTCATTTAATTGGATTCTGATCCCTGAGTGGTGTCTTTAAGTAATAAATAATGCAATAGTAATAATAATAATATAATGATGATAATAATACATTATAATTTTAAGTAGTAAATCAAATTCTCTGATTTACACAAAATTCATACATACTAAGAGCATTAAATACATAGATTTCTTTAGGATGATGATGATTTCACTTTATTTTTTATTTATTTATTTTGTTTTTATTTTTTCCTTAAATAAATCTATTGTAGATGTAAAGATTTGCAGATCAGAAGCAACAGCAGTTTTACAGGGAGGACCTTCCAGGTCTTCAGCACAGTAATGAAATATGATACAAAGCAGCACAGTGTCAATAAATCTATGGGATAAAGGTCAGGTTTACATCGATGGACGGACCTGGCAAATACATTTGTTCCTGCAATGTCTGTGTTTTAAATGCCACCCTCTGATGAACCTGCTGCAGAAACACTCTTTTGGTTTTGATGAGATGTCAGTTTTGCTCAGTGCTGATCAAATAAGATGAATGAAAGTGAAACAAGAACAAAAATATTACTTCTGTCATTTATTCTTTATGCATTACAGGAAGTGGGTCAGCCAGGGAGATTTCTCTTAAACAAATAGCAATCACTGCACAATATCACCCATTGATCTATTTCACAGCAGGCAATAGCCTTTTTGTCAGAAAGGACATACAATTCAAATACCACAGAATACATACAAACCCAATGACAGATTTAAAAAGTATCTTTTCCTCTTGGCCCCAAATCAATCTAGGCTACCAATTCAGGGCATAGCAAACTTATTTTCATACTTGTAGTGGAGATGTAGATCCTTAAAAACTGTTTTACATTAAATATTCTAATGTAAAAAACCCAAAACCTGTCACTTAGAGTGCTTTACATATGAAAATGCAGAGGCACACTGTTAATTGTATACAAATTAGATTTAATCAGCAAAATAAATAAAGAAAAAACTAAAAATGTATCATATTCTAAAGAGATGGAATAGACCAGTTTTACTAGCTAATGAACCAAATTCTCTAGCTATATTATCATTTTGCATATAGTTATTTGAAAGTATTATGCTCAGCTTGAATGATATATCCTAATCATAACTCATTCATCTTCTTGAGAAACTGACAGCAAATAATAGTCCATAGATCAGTGGGAATCGAATCTGTTTTTAATGTTACATTTCTAACAAAAACAGTCTTTTCCTATAAGCAGTGATGAAACGGTGACACTCCAGAGCCATTTACAGTGGTGCAGTACTTGTCCCTTACAGTTGAATGCATAAAATAACTGCACAGAAAAACCGAGTGTCGTATCCTGCTCCCACTGATGTGAACAAGAAAATTCCCAATGATTCAGAGCTACTCTCTGGATAAGCACCAAGGCCAAAATCTTCAAAATTAGAGACCTATGTGCGGACCTAAATAATTGGCTTGATTTTTCAGAGATGCTGAGCACCTGCAGTTCTCACTATTGTCAGCTGGATATCAGAAAGGGAGTTGTTCAGCACATCTGAAAATCAGGCCACTAACTTAAGTACCTAAATATTGGTTTAGGTGTTTAACTTTAGGCATAGAACAAAATGAGTGGCGTCATATTTCCAAACAGTTTATTATCTACACAGTAGCACAATTCTGAAAGCAATAAAGATATTCTTTCCTAAGAGTATTTATAGTCAAGAACACAGAATGCCTGCTTCATCACAATTTCAAATCAACAACTAAATTACTCTACCTTCCATGTCAAGTTGTCTCAGCTGATATAATGTATAGAAGATATTTCTTCTGAGGACACAAAATAATCAACCCATATGTATTTTAATACAAAAGCACCTGCTGCATTATCATTTTACTCACAAACAATGCTGTTGTGTTTTATGTAATTGACAAAGGCAAAAAGTGCTCTTGCACTTCATTTGTGAAGGTCTAGCAAGTAATTGTAAAATACTGGGAATGCCTTAAGTAAAGCTAATCCTTTTGCTATTAATTAGGAGATTGATTCTGCAAGATGTTGAAATCAGGGTTTGCAGGGGTGAACATTAAACCTCCCATTACTACTTCACCTTTCTAGGTGTGCACAAGCCAAAAAGGCGATAAAGGCACCCAACGAAGGAAGATCTAGGCTGGAGTGAAAAAATGAATTGAGAATGGAGAAGACTTACATTAAAGTGGCTGCTTCTGCTCTAACCACTTATGTTGGATTATAAACCAATATTCAAGTATTTACCATACAGTATAAAAAAACTGCAGAATTTACCATGGTAACCATTGCACCACTTGCTACTTACTGTACCTGTGCTATCCTTGAAGTTCAGAGAGCCTTCTTTAAGAAAAGTCTGTATTCAAAGCTTACAAACTGTTGATTATATTTTATAATGTTTTCAGGAGAAAAAGATCCAGTTTTTTGTATGCAGAGCAATTCTTCAGGTTTTCATTATCTTTTTAGAAAATGAACAGATTGGAGTGACAGGAAAAAAAGAGATTTGAGAATTATACTTTTGGCGAGGCACATCTGGAGCCTGTGCCTGATGTGCGTTATCGTCTAGACCACCATTTTGGCTCTGTAATATTGTAATACTGTAACATCCTTAATGTTTCTATTTAATCTGATCGGTTATAAAAAATGGGTAGTACTGGGATGGGGGCTATTTATGCTTTTCTTTGTGAGCAATCTAATCTGATGCTATATACTATATTTTCTTTAAGTAATGTGGTCCGGCACTATGGCACTTTGTGTTTTAAAGAAAATCAATACATAATGTCACAGCAGAGGAATATTATAAAATGTGTATCATGTGTATTTAAGAGGGACAGTACAAAAATAGACAAATGCGCCAATCCTTTTTCAGGTAAAGCTGAGTAAGTCCTGATGAGAGTTCGCCTTAGTCATGATACAGTGTGAAATTCATCCTCGTACGAAGGATAAATGCAAACCTATTTGCATCCCTTAAGTCCTGTGGTCAGGGCATGCCAATGGACCAGCAGCCAAAGGGCCTACACATACCCTCTGCACTTTGGAGAATGTCACCTTGGAGGGCAATAGTGGGGGTTAGGCTAAACAGAGATCATGGAAGTCATGTGTACAAAGATCCTGTGGCCATAACAGCTTATATATATGCTGTAGAAGGACTGTAGCCTCAATTCCAGACCTAAGGTTGGGGAAGAAAATTGGCAATGTACAGCAGCCAACCAGCTCCATGGGCCTCTCTGTACTCTTCTCACTTCAGCATTTTAAAGTGCAATTTAAACTCCATTTCTGTACAAGTGATGTCAGTGTCATCTTGAAGAAAGCCAGGCAGCATTTGGTTCATATTCTGTGATGTGAGACTCCCAGGAGGAATGGGGAGATGCAAAATATTTCGTTCTATAGCAAACACAGAGAGCTCACAAGTTTAGTCTTTACCTTATTTCATATAAACTTTTCTGATGAGATCAGCAACTGCCAGCTCCATGGAAATATTCCAAATATCTATCACAGAATAGGAAAGACGTGGTTCCTGTATGAGAGGAGAATCAGCTGCATTTCCCCCCCTCCTCCCTTTTAATACTATTCATTTGTTCCTTCCATGTTACCTCTCAATCCTGTTTAAATCATAACTATATTTGAAGCTTCTCCCTTCTCATCATTAACTTGCCTCTGTCCTCCTCAGCCCTACCGAGGATATGGCTCTAACACTTTCAATGACAAAGAATTTAGCAGTTGTCTTCAGTGACCATTAATATTTTGGAATATTTGACAATGATGAGCATTTAATAAACACATACTGTGCTATCCCACAGAATTACTCCGGTAATGACAAATAGCAGGGCCCACCTTTGCTGACTAAGCAGTCTCTTTTATATATGGGTGCCAGTTGTACTTTATAAATGACTTTAATTTACAGTGCATTACATGGCTATGTATTTCTTGCCTCTAAATCCCCATGCAATAATTTGTATCTTTTCCCTTGATAGTTTAACTATCTTTAACCTTTTGTTAAGATAGCTTCTTAATAATCCAGTCTGACAATTTTTCTTCGAATAAATGTATTGTTACTATAGTTGTACATCATCTACAGTGTTTATTTTTGTAACCTTTTCTAACCTTGTTAACAGCAATAGAATTATTCTTAACAGACATTCTTCTTTGAAGAAAATGCCCTGCACAAACTTATTTCCTTACATAACTATAACTAGAACATTTAATTAGATTTGCCAATGTCACTGACAAATGGATTGCATGTACTGTAAGTAATGTATATCCCATATGCTTACACAGATTAGAATTTTACAGTATCTTATTGACTTCTGTGTAGAAAGGGATTTCAATAACAGAAAATAAATCATAATCTTAATCAAATACTGTATGAGTTTTCAGTTTTCAAAAATCCACTTTATGATGTCTCAGATCATGAATGCAGGAGAAGATATTTCTATTGTGAAAAATATTTAGCAGCTGGCAATAATGAACAATCAAATCACAAAGTCCTTCCATGGCTTCATCATGAGGTATCATTTTATCTTGTGAAACAAAATATCTGGGCTCTCATTGCCTCCCAAGGGATAAGGTGGAGTACTTCTAGAAAATAATCTTCAGGGTTAAGGACACGGGTAAGTTTATATTTTGATTTTGGCAAACTTTGATATTTATCACCTGGTAGTGTTTGTTTTTGAGCAGATGATACAGTCAAGATTTCAAGGTCTGTTGAATGATGGTGGTTTTGGGGTTTGTTTGGGGGTTTTTTGGAAGGAAATGTATTGTCCAGTTTGACAAAGTTAGCATCATCATCATGTTCCCATTACGCCTCTGGAGTTTAGGGCAGCGACGAAACTCCTGTCTGTTTCTGGCAAGTCTTTCAGTGGTTCCCCAGCTGTGCCCCAGGTTTTTCAGCTCAGCTTTCACAGCTCTTTGTCATGTTATTTTCAGGCGGCCTCGTTTTCGCTTGCCTTCAGGTGTCCATCTTATTGCTACTCTGGTGATGGAATCAGTTTCCATCCAACGCACATGGCCAATCCATCTCCAACGCCTCCTGGCAATGATGGTGCTCATATCTTTTTGGTAGCACTGTGTGAATAGATCTTGATTTCAGATTGTTCTGGGCCAAAAGATACGGCAGATTTTTCTGAGGCAGGTTGCATGGGATGAAGACCGTTTAGGCATGTCATATTTTCTCATTCCCCAGCATTCTGCACTATAAAGTAGTGTTGAAAGTACGCAGCGCTGATAAATCTTGAGTTTGCTTTGGTGTTGTATTTCGATGATTTCCAGACTATATTTAAACTCCTGAAGGTGTTCCTGGCTTTATTGATTCTGTTCCGTATGTCCTGGTGTAGCGGAGTGGTAACCCCACTCCGGTCCAGAGGGGGCTGTGGCTGGAGAAAGCAGCTTGTAGGCTGAGCTGATTGGGGGAAGTGGCTGCAGCTGGGGCCACGCCCCAGACAGACTCAGCTGGCCCTATAAAGGCCAGGGCAGCCAGAAGCTCAGCACTCTCTCTCTGAGTGCAGAGAGAGAAGGGCCTGGCTGCAGCAAGCTAGAGATAGCGTACATAAGTGGAGCAGGGCTGGGGCGCTCCAGCCTGGATAGCCCCAGGCTGCGGCCTAGCGGATGGCTAAGGGGTACTGGGGGTTGCAGAGGGCAGCCCATGGTTAGGCCAAGGCAGCAGGTCCAAACCCAACCTTGCCAATGATGAGTGGCCTATACTGCAGTCTGCCCCAGAGAGTGGGGGCTAGTTGGTGACTGGCAGTGGCCTTATCCTGAGGTAAGGTGGGGATAGTGGGTGGGGGTTCCCCTGGGAGGGGAGACCTAGCGTGTGGGTACTGCCAGGGGGCAGCACCCAGAGCAAGGGGCACCGGGGTCCTGGGAGGGGCACGGGAGCCGAGAAGGAGGACAGGTGGATCACTGCCCCGCAGAGGGCGCTCCAGAGGCTGGATAACTGATTCCCTGGACGACCAGTAGGGGGCGCCGCAGGGGTGAGTCTGGACCTTCTTACACCTGGCTTGTTGCACCATCCTGGCTGATGGTGCTGCCCAAGTAGTTGAATGTTCCTACATTGGTGAGAACATGATCCTCTATCCATACTGGTGATGGTGAGACAATATTAAAGATCATGATATCCGTTTTATTGTGGTTGATTTTCAGTCCAATTTGCTGGCAGAATGTGAGTCAAGTTGTTTTTTCTTGTATATGGTGTTGTGTATGTGATAGGAGAGCGAGATCATCTGCGAAGTCCAGGTCTTCAAGGGATGAGAAGAGTGTCCATTTAATGCCTTTGGGCACATCTTCTGTTGTATGCCACATTACCCAGTCAATGGCAATGTTGAAGCGGATTTCAGGCATGACACACCTCTGACATTTTGACTTCAAAACTGAGCTCACTGTAATCAACACTGCATGTAAAATTGGAATAGACGCTTTTGATGATGTTGATTATATGGAGAGGGATTCCATATGCCCACAGAATGCACCATAGGCTGGTGCTGTGAATGCTATAAAAAGCCTTCTCAAAGTCTATGGAATTTATGTAGAGTTGCCATTGCCATTCTAAGCATTGCTCTATTATTTTTCGTAGAATGAAAATCTGGTCTGTGCATCCACACCCTTTCTGAAAACTGGCTTGCTCTTTTCTGAGAATGCTATCAACTGCCTCTGATATACGCTGGACTATGATCTTGCACAGTACCTTGCTTGGCACAGATAAAAGGGTGATATTATACCAGTTATTACAATCCCTGAGAGTTCCTTTCTTTGGTATCTTCACTATAACCCAGTGGTGGGCAACCTGTGGCGGGCTGTGAGACAGTTTGTTTGCATTGACCATCTGCAGTTTTTTATGGTTCAGAGACCAACATAGAACTGGCCTCACACAAAACTGTGATTAGATAAACAGAATACAAGCAATGTTTTATATTAACAAACAGGGTAGATGTATCTGTCTGGGCTTATCCTAGACTGACCAAACCACTTTCAAATTGACCACCAAGCTGGTATTTGGTCTGTTTATTGGGAAGTGATAAATTAGAACTCTAACAATGGGGAAGCTTAGGGAAGGAGCAGGAGATCAATGAATTGCCATGAATTTGGACATAAACTTCAAGTCTTCTGCATAAGACAACAGTATAGTGCTGGTGGATACATTTCCCTTTCACTGGGGGAGTGGATTACATGGATTCTTGCCTTCTAGTACTTGAACTAAATTCAATAAAGAGCCTCTTCCATCAAACATAATATATAACATATATGGTCCACTAACCATGTCATGATTGTCACTATGCTGGACACCACAGCCACTCAGAGCTTCATAGAAACAATAGAAAAAGAACTCCGATCTCCTACTCAGTAAGCAGAGGAGCCTACTATTTGAGCTGAAAAGAACATATCTTTTAGTTGTTATCTGCGCGTCAGCCTGTCTACTGCTAAGAGAGCTGATTGCATTCAATAGGAAGCAGTAGTACACACATACACACTAGTCTAGGGTTTCTCAACCCGTGGCTTGTGACCCAAAATTGGGTTGCTAGAACATGTCCAAAAGTCGCGTGGGAGGCCCAGAAGGAGTGATGGTGGTGTTGGGCCCTGGCGGGGTTGTTGAGAGCCCACCCTGCATTCACCTTACAGTGGTGGCAGCTCTGCAGCTGTGGGTCCCACACAACTGGCTGGGCGTGGCTCTCTGCTCCAGGCATTGTGACCTGGTGCACAGGGTTACAGTGCCTCTCAGGTTTCACCCAGCTGCGCCTCCATCATGATGATGGAGGGCTGGCTGGAGCAAATTTTAGTAGTGGCACTGTGACCCCATGTGCCAGGTTAACAACGCCACTCTCACAGATTTGGCCCAGCCAGCCCCCATCTGGGATGGCTGGGCCAAACCTGAGTGGCATTGCAACCCCAGAGGTTGTAACACTCGGTGCAGGAACCTGTGCCCAGGCAGCCCTGTGGGACAAGAATTGCAGGACCTACCACTATGGTACACATGTTGCAGTTATTTAGTACTTATTATCTTAACACTTAATGTATCTTCTATATTGTTGTTAAGAAATATTTAGTAAGTCAGATGTTTCTGGCACTTAATCTATTTACTGGGTTGCAACAGGCCATCAAGGTGTACAAATGGATCCTGAGTCCCAAAAGGTTGAGAATGACTGCATTAGCCAGTTCATTACAATATTTTTCATTTATATATGGTACTTTTCTGTTTGAAGTACCCCAAAGCACTTTACATAGGGCCAGATTCTCTGGTCCACTAAGTTCAGTTTGTATCATGTACACCACTCCAGCTGCCCCCCCAACCCTCACCATAAGGAGAGGGGGCGGGTATGGCGGGGTAGGAGTATGGCAAAGAGGAGCTCTGCTATGCCCAGTTCTCCACTGGTGTAACGTCCCGGGAGAACCTTATGCTAGTGGTGTTAGAGCTGCTCCCTTGCAGCATTGACTATATTGGGGTGGGCAGTTCAGGATCAGATAGCTGCAAATGACTCCCTAACATGTTCCTTCCCTCACTGGGTCTGATCAGAACTCTGCTGCGGTCAAGAATCTGGCCCATAGTGTATACATATAGCACTTCTGAAAGGCAGCTTTGACATAACTGGCACACTGTACAACAAGGGTAGAGGGGACATTCTGGGCAAAGATACTCTTGCAAATCTTTCCTCTTCTAAGAAGTGCCATGGAATCTCCAGTGTTCATCCAGAGCAAACAAACTCTTTGTTTAGAGCAACAGAGGGTCCTGAGGTTCTTACCCATGAAAGCTTATGCTCCCAATACTTCTGTTAGTCTTAAAGGTGCCACAGGACCCTCTGTTGCTTTTTACAGATTCAGACTAACACGGTTACTCCTCTGATCTTTGTTTAGAAAGACCCCATACAACAAATTATACAGAACTCAAATTATTTATTGTTTCTTGGAAGAATAAATTGACCCTTCCTGATATTCTAATCTGTGGTTCATGTGGTCTAAGTATTTCACACCTGCGTTTTAAGTGTTTTGCCATCCCCTCAGAGACGAGATGGTTTATTCATCTAAATGTCTCAGAGCTCTCTAGCTCCTTAAAAGGAATCTGCTGCAACAGCATAGAACAATACAAAGTAGAGGTTTTCAGTCTATTTTTGGTGCTTAGCTACTAAGGTGAAAGGAGCTTTTACAAATACTGAAGAGAGATCTATTGTGTATTAAAAGAAATAGATCCCTTCAAGCATCCCAGCAAATTCTGGATTTCTTGTTGTGCTTATTCTGGACCTCTGGCCATTTCTCTTCTAGTCCAGGTAAGTCACCGCTTGTTAAAGTTTTATGAACTGAAACTGTTTTTGCTTAACATACAATGTATATTACGTTCATGTTACATCTAAAATCCGCTACTGAAATCCCCACAGAGCTGTAGAATGAAATTAATGAAACAGAACTTAATGAGCATAATATCCATTAAGGTCTACGCTTTTAACACAAGTAAATACAAATCAACCTATTTCATTACCTTAGCTCACAAATGGTTGTCATGCTCCTTTCTTCAACAGATTTACACTACTTTCCTTTATTGCCTAAGTAGGCTTTTCCCATGTTTCAGCCATCTTTCATGTATGAAAAATCTGTCTGAATTACCTTGTTGTCTTCTAAGCTCCTTAAATCCAGTGCAGAACTTTTGCTTCTTTATCAGAGCACACATTCATCAAGCAGACATCTATACTCTTCTTGTTATAAGCCAGGTCATCAGTACAGGAAAGTTCAAAGTAGGCAAGCTAACTTCCAATTAACCATGACAAAATTAGACAAAGAATATGTCTTTCCAGACTTCTTCCTGGTCTCTTATTGTGTCAAGCACCCACAGCTTCATTTAAAGCCTACTGGTTCTGCAAATGCACTTCATCACTGAAAATTAGGCCTTTATTGTGCAGGGAATTCTTTCTTCTTTATCCAGGCTCTCTCTTTATGTGAAATTCATAAGCTCTGCCTAACACCTACCAAATAGGGTTGAAGTGATAGAGTGCCATTGTGTGGGCCATCTGCATGGGAGTAAATTTCACTATCAGTGAATATGTTCAGTGTGGACATCCAACATCATAATAAAAAGTACAAAATTAACTAGAGGAAAAATTAGTTTTACGATTAGTGGACCCTATACTCAGACCTTTCATAAATAAATGAGGAGGACCAAATTAGGTAATAAACAAATTAAAAACTCTTCTACCCCAACTACTTTGATTTTTATATATATATATATATATATCTTTAAAGATTTTTTAAAGTTAATACCCAGGCTTAGGATGGAAATGTTGCCAAAGTTTCTGATAGTGCCTTCCCCCCTGGCATTCCCTCCTTCACCTCTTTTACCCCTCATCTTTCAAATCTCCTAAGTGGCTTAGGAGCCAAAGTCCCACTGATTTTCATTGAAACTTAGGCTTCTATATGCCTATCACACTTTTGAGAATGGAACTTTTAGGGTATATCTACACTGTGCTTTAAAACACACAGCAGCTAGGCTCAGAATGCGGGTCTACGGACTTGGGCTCACAGGGCTAGTGCTACGGCACGAAAACTAGCAGTGTAGATATTGCAGCTGGGGCTGGAGCTTGGGCTCTGATGCCCACCCCCATCCCATGCTTCAGAGCCCAAGCTCCAGCCAGAGCCACAGCAGCTACGCTGCTGTTTTTAATGCCATAGCGCAAGCTTGAGTTTGTCAACCTGAACTCTGAGACTTGCTGCAGTGTAGACATACCTTAGGCTCCTAAGTAATTTGGTTTAATTCAGTTATAACAGGGAGAATCAAGAAATCCCTGCAGTGTGTAAAGAGATTAATTTAGCATCCTGCACATTTGAAAATGTGTTCAGAAAGCACAGTCCTGCTAATTTTCCATTTACCAAAACAAAAGTATGTGATAGTAGCACACCCAAACAATATTCTCATGTCTTTATCTGGATTACACTGTTGAGCAGGACAGCAGGCATTATAAACTGGCAAAAAAAAGCCTCACCATATATAAGTAGAAAAATATTTAATCCATTGTCTAAATTGCTCAAGTAAACATCCTACTAATTGATTTAGAATTACTTTAGTGCTACAAGTAGTTCTCACTAAGTCTTTATATCCTTCCCACTTTAGTACAATGAGCAAAGTAATAGTTCCAATGAGCTCTAACTGGTGCTCCCTCAACACATCCTGAATCACTCCTCCTCCATTCTCCTATCCAAAAAACCCCTCTCTCACTCTCCTTCCAATTCTTTAGTCTCTTCCACAAATCCCTCATTCTCTTCCTTTTAACCCAAACAACCCCATTTCTTTTCCCATTCACCCAGTTTCCCCTTCCTCACTGCCTCCCCACCAAGCACTTGTCTTTCTCCCCAGTCTCTTCTCATTGTCTCCTGCTCAGTATATTCCATATCAACATGTGTGCAAAAGTGGGTCAGATCTTACACATCCACTTTGTGCTACCAACTTGCTTTGGCCTGTGTAAGCTGAAAAGTGGGCAGGGAAGGGTGAAAAGGGTGCGTGTCAGGCCTCCATGGTACTGCAGCTTCATCCTTAGAAAGTAGTTACAGGTAGTTACTTCTCAGGAGTTCTTAGAGAGTTAAGAAATCTAGTGACAAGAAAGTCAGTCATGCGTCACTTTTCCCTCCATGGTACTCAGTTCTGGACTATTGCATTCCAATAGTGAACTGCTGCCACAATTAGATTATTATCATCAGGTACAGCTGTAGAATTACAATACTATGCATGTGTATTCTGTAACCTCGAGACTGCCATCTTTGTCATATGCCACATTTCTGTTCATAATGCCGAGTTAACATCTTGCATAGTGTTTTTAAATTAACCTTCCTCCCCTTCTTATCCTGTTATAATCTAATCTCTCTAGGCACTTACGCCACACAGATCATTGTTGTATTAGAGCATTTTCCATATATGTTACCATAAATTACAATTCCTCTCTATTTTAAATATTCTTCCCTCCTTTCCTTTTTTCTCCTGTCTCATTTCATGAGAGGTGTTGGCTGTTTACTCTTTTTGTCCTAAAATTGTGGGAGGCCTTGTGTCCTGAACACAGTTAAGCTTCTGTTTATTTCAATCACTTATGGTAATCCTGCCTTAAAGCCAGCTGTCTCAAGAGAACTCTCCAAGGAAATGGCAGACAACAGAAAAATGTTACTTTTAAACTAGAAATGTTAAGCTGGCTTGAATAAAATAGGAAACACCAGACACACACAAGCACCATGTGAAGCTTCAACCTTCTTTAGAACTGTACTTGAAAAGAAGATTTTTTTTCAAGTTCAGAATTGCTTGTGTAAATGAGGATGTTGTTTTTGTGGTTTCAGAACAGAATTAGAAGTGCCACAGAACCACTTCTCTTGAGAGATTTCCATCTCACATCTGAATAGTTCATCTAGGCTTTTGGTGGCTTGTCCTAACTGAACTTTGAACCTTTGGTGATTCAACCACCCTAATCACCTTTCCCCTTCACCTCCACCAGAAATTACATCAAACTCTTGTTTTTACTGGGGTGAGGGAAAGACAAATACATATGGGTCTGAACCAAAATGATGGAACCCCAATGCCCCCAAATATTGAGGGAAATTCCCATCCAGATCTCTATTAGAACTTTCCAGCTTGACCGTTCTTCCACTTCTCCTAGGTTATAATTGCTTTGTCTGTTAAAAGATTGTTCCAATAAGTTTGTATTGTGTTGCACAATTTTTTTTTAAAAAATGCTGTATTTCAAAACATGAATGTATAATGTCTCCCTGGGACTCTGCACCATCACAGTGAAGGATACAAGTGCAGTCCAAGACCGACATGTTTAATTAGTGAGCAAACTTGACATTTTCAGTGTTTGGACTAGACCGGGAAGGAGCCAAGAGCAAACCAGGGATTTTTTTTTTTTATATATTGCAGACAGAAAATAATTTCTTGAACTCAAAAAAATGAAATGTCTTTGTAAATTCAGAACAGATAAAAGGCCATTTGAGTTAGGGCTCAATACTTGATGACATGATTATTTACTCCAAAGACAGCTCTAAACAGGAGCAAATGTTAGATTACTGTTCAAGAGGTAAAAAGTATTCAGAAATAAGTGAGGGGCTACAGAGATGGCAGATCCTCACTTATTAATAAAATGTTTAACCCCAGAAAACTGCTCATATTTAAAATCAGTTTCTTTTTAATTATCATTTTTATCTTATTATAATTCTTAGTAATTATTTGTAATGCAGCAGCACTTCAGAGCCCCAGGCATGGACAGACCCTAATCTTTCAATTGGTTTTTATTATTAAAAATCTGGTAACGCTTTATATGAAATGTCTCTAATTCTGCCCTCTGTGAAACTCCGGCCAGCCCAGTGAAACAATGGGACAGCCAGCGGGACACCGAGGGCAGACCTGAGCTGCTCATCCCTCGGTCATGCAGCAGAAATTGCACCCATTTAACTGAGGGCAGAAGTGAACCTCATATGCCAAGGTACATAATTGTCTCAGCAAGTGAGAAAGCTAAGTAGTGAACACGTTGTGAATTGGTCCAAAAATAGAGACAGGGCTTGGTTACAGTGCACGGATTCCTGAACAGAATGCAGGGTTTTACCCAAAGCATGTCTGAAATTCATGGAAATACCCCCCACTGAATTCAGTGGGAGCTGGATTGTGCCCATGCTCAGACGTAATCTGGTGCAAATGTATCCTCTTCCCGAGATTGGAATTTATTTGCAGTTGAAACCACCCCATGATAGCAACTTTGCCCTATTCATTCTTTCCAGCCTTGGCTGTCCCTGTGGTTTCTCTGCAGAAGCCTCTCTGTCTCCGACCATAATTCTCTCTGCCCAGACAGTCGCTCTCACCTCCTTTTTGTAACCTACTAGAGTTAGCAAGCTGCACCTGCCGCAAGGAGTCAGCCTGGAGTGCTCAAACACCTGCTTACAGGGTGGGCCAGCAGAAGAACCCTGCTGCACCTCCACATATACTTTTCTGTCAAGAACCCCTCCCTCCTCGAGATTTGTATACAGACTTTCATTTCAACTCTAATTGTACATCATGCCTCCTGAGCCCTGCCCTCTGGTGGGAGGCAAAGCCTGAGGGAATTGCTCAACCACATACAAGAGTCATTAGAGCAACATCAGGGGATGGAGTCAGATCTTACAGGCTGTTAATAAATGAGGGGGGGGGTTTAGTGTGGGCAGAGACCAGGAAGGAAATAGTGGGAGAGGTAACAAGACCCAATCCCAGCTGCAGATTGCTTTTACAGAGCTCTACTGGGGAGACGGGGAGGAATTTAAACTGAAGTCAGATTCCTATCAGCTATATATTCTGTTACATAGGCGCGACTTACAGTCCATGATGTGAATGAGGGCCAGGAACTCTTATCTTTGGGATAGCTTGGGAAAGGCTTTTGGTGAGGTCTAAAGGCAGCACAAAATATTCACTTGACATTTAACAACCCACTGAAATAGCAAAAGTAACATAGAAAATCATCAAATTTACACCAGCGGCATGTTACTTAGTCAATTAACATGGCACATTGATTCCATTCAAGGGAGGTTCCCTCCTTGCTCTGAACAGAATGTGGGGTTTTACCCAAAGCATGTCTGAAATCCATGGAAATACGGCCACCCAATTCAGTGGGAGCTGGATTGTGCCCATGCTCAGTCATGAAGCAGTGGTGGTCCAATTTAACACATCCTTCTAATTCAGGTTTAGTGGATGAAACAGAAGAAACTTCAGAACCTGCAAGTAGGGCCCATAGGATTTAGCTAAGGCCAACTTTCTCATCTGTGATCTTGCTTTTTTCATTATAACTGACATTTTTGAGGGTGAGCTTTGTTACAGACTATTAGCCTATGGCAGTGGGCTGGAGAGATGAGACTTCCCTGAGATACAGAACACATAAAAAAGAGCGAACAATTGAAATTACAGGGTTATTGGTATCTTGTTGTCGAGGTAGCTCGAGGTTGGTTATACATTGACAGGAGTTCAGCTCGCTTTTATGTGCGATATTGTGAAATGAAATCAGTGTCCAGTGTGCCCCAACACTAATTGTAAAACTTTCTGAAAACAAAGAGCAGAAACAAAATAGTTCCATTGTCTCCCCCCACTTAACTGTTGTCGTGATCTTTCAGAACTATCGCAGCAAGTTAAGCTTGATGTGCTATGTGTGCCTTTTTTATTTAGTTTGTTCATGAATAATACATTTATATGTTAATACATTTTATCCTGGACATTGTATAGTCATCATAGAAATACACGAGAGAATTCTTATATCAGAACAACATTATAACTCTGATAAAAGATTACAATAGAAACCAAAATAAAGTTACATGTGTATATATAATATAAAAAGAGGATTTTTCTAAAAATAATAGCATATTTTTCACTATAAGACCAATCCCTGGTTGGTATAAGGGGGTGTTTCTTGTTGAGTTATTAGGAGAACTGAGCAGGCCTTCATTTCCTCCTGAGCCTGCAGAATCAGAAAGATATCAAATAAGGGTTGGATCCTGCATCCGGAAGTTCGTGGGCCAGCCCCTGCACCAGCATAGCAAATTGAAGAATCCGGCTCTAACACAGAAGGCATGGAAACAATTTTTAAACTCTCAGAGCGGATACTTTGACCAAACATAGATCATTTGTCCCAAATCACCTGTGATATTTTATTGGCAAAAATATGGTGGAGGCTGCAGAGCACTGACAGCTTTAATGAAATAAAATATTCTCAGTTCTCCAATCTATGATTAGTTTGTGGTTTCTTAGGCCCTAATCCTGCAAAGATTTACACTCATGCTTAACATTACACAACTGTGAGTAGTCCCATCCAAGTTAAGCTTGTATGTCTTAATTTAGGGTGGAAACAGCTTCACACAGCCTCCCCTCCTCCTATATATAAGATGTCTATACAAAGGCCTGTCTCAGACAGGATAACAGTGCATCTACAAAGTGATAGTGGACTCCTTTGGGAAAGAATGGGGTGTCACTACCTCTGTTTCCCACAAATACAGCCTGAATTTGACTCCAAAAACCTGAATTTGCATTTAAATATGTGTCCACATACATAGCCCATTTCTTTCCAAATTTCTCTGGGGAAGTGCTGTACATGCTGAATAAATACTCCATAGCCAGCCAGTCTACTGAGAATACAGACAAAGCTTTCTAACCACAAATCTGCTGCTACTTGCTTATTTACCTAGCAGAGACAAGAAAGTTTACCATGATCAGAATTCTTAAATAAATTAAAGGAAAGGATGAAAAAGTGAGGGACATTATTTCTCTTCACCATCTCTATTCTTTTCTCCTTCCCATAAAGAGACAGAGTATTTCCTTAAGAACAATAATTCAATCCACCTGAGGATCTCAGGGTACTTTAGAAACATTAAAGTTCTATTCTATGGAAAGGGTGTGGGAATGCCAGCCAGACCTGCATACCACTGACTTATTGTGTGATTGGTCAAGTCACTTAACCTCCCTGCACCTAAATTTCCCCATCTGTGAAACTGGGATAATAATGTTTTTGAGTACTTTGAGATCCTTTGTGAAAACCATATCCATGCTAAGTAAGATTAATCTTTTATAGATAAGAAAACTGAGGCACAAAATGATTACGGGTCTACTCTGAATATCTAAAAGCTGCATTCCATTTTGCAAATGAGATTGTATGGGCATGAATCATGATGTAATTTAGATGTCTACATCATTTGCAGAAATCAGGTAGCTAGGTGTCTAAATTACATTCATAATTATTTGTGCCTGGAAAATAGGAAATTAGGTTGGTGACCCTTTTGAAATCAAGCTCCAAATGACTTGCTGGAGGTCGTAGATTGAATGTGTGGCACAGCCAAGAATAGAATGCACATTTTGACTCCCAATTTTCTGCTTTAGTCGCAAGATCAATCTTACAGATTAGCACAATGCACCTCCTCGCTGCCTTCTCATCCCAACAATCTATGTATTTAAAAGAACAGCACATTTTACTTGGAGCATGTTTACACTGCAGTTGGAAGGTGAGATTGCAATACATGTAGGCATAGCTGCTAGCGTTGATTGAGCTAGGGTGCTAAAAATAGCAGTGACACTCTAGCAGCCTGGGCCAGCCCCCTGCCTATGTACCCAGGGTCCTGGTGGGCTTGCACTTGGGTGGCTAGCATATGCCGCAACCTGTGCGGCTGCAGCTTCACTGTATTTCTACCGAGCTAGATCAAAACTAGCTTGGGTATGTCTACACATGCTGCAGTCACAGCTCCCGAATGCAATGTAGACGTATTACTCTGGATTTATAACAATGTAGCAGAGAGCAAAATTTGGCCCTGTGTTTTTGTGTTTAAATCTGTAGTGTAACTCATCAAACCCAGAGGTGTGATGGAGAAGGTAAAATCAACAATGTACGGACTTTGTTCCAGCATGAACAAAAAGTCGTCTTATCCTTTTTATATTTGAAATATTCAATTGTCAATGTCTTAACTCACTGACTAGTTTAATATGAAAATGCAACCACTATCAGCTTCTGCTGAATTAAAGAGCATTAAAATTACCAAAAAGATTCATCTACTGTACTGAAGAAGACCTCATAGATTTAACCCATTGGAAGAAGTTGAGCTATTCAATTTCACTGCTTTCAAATAAGTTAGTTCTGGAAGTCCAATTAAGCATAACAATGCAGAAAAGGAAAAAAGATGCTTATTTTGTGGCATAATGGGGAAACAACAAAGAATTGGATACACTCACCACAGTATGTGAAAAGCCTTTTTTAAGCAACTAAATTAATTTATCTCTACAAGGAAACAGCAGAGATAAATAACTCCTTGATCTTCAAAGAAGAAAACTTTACAATGACTAATTTTCTTGAAAGACAATTGATTTTTATTATTTGTTTCAGTGATCATACTATAAGTTTGGAGAATATTCCTTTTCTGAGTACTGTATTTTCTGGCGTATAAGACTACTTTTTAACCCAGGAAAATCTTCTCAAAAGTCGGGGGTCGTCTTATATGCCGGGTGTCGTCTTATAGGGCGGGTGCTGAAACTTCCGAGCAGGACTGGAGAATCTGCGGTCGCCGCATATGGTGGGGGGAGCTCAAAAACGGCCGCGGCCGCATCCCCGCCCGATGACGAGGTGAGGGGGCGCCTCACCGGGAAGGTGTAAGTGAAGGGCGGAGCAAGCTGCAGGCGTCCGGGATGCCCGGGGTATGGAAAAAAGAGATAGAGCGGCGCTGTGCCCAGAAAAACACGCCTCTTTCACCCGTCTGGCCCGCCCTTGTATCCTATTACCGTACCTCCTTCTCTGCCTCTCAGATCTCGCTCCTGAGGACTGCAGTGAAGCGGCGCAGGCACGCATGTGCGAGATCTGAGAGGCAGAGAAGGAGGTAATAGGATACAAGGGCGGGCCAGACGGGTGAAAGAGGCGTGTTTGCGCTACCGCTCTGATAGTCTTGGAGACAGGGAGGGCTGGGCAGGCAGGGAGAGCTGACCAATCCAAGCAGGCTTTGTATACAACAACCAGCCAATCGCCGGTAAGGTACATTGCTTGCCGTGATTGGCTGGTTGTTGTATACTGGGTACCACATACAGTACAGCACCAGTATCTGTACCTGTTCATTCAGTATAGCACCAGTACATACAGTACAGTATACAAATGTCCAACAGTCAAAACCCCATCATGGCTCCACCAGCAAGAAGAAAGAAATATGAAGCCAGTTTCAAACTTAAAGTTGTAAACTTTGCCATGGAACATAATAACTGCGCTGCTGCAAGACAATATGGAGTAACAGAAAAGATGGTTCGGGACTGGAAAGCAAATGAAAAAGCATTAAAGAGTATGCCAAGGGGTAAGTGTGCATTAAGAAGAGGCACTCCACATTGGCCAGAACTCGAAAAACATGTAGCAGACATGGTGAATGAGCATCGCCAAAACGGTTATGTAGTGACACGAAATAAAATACATTTGTTTGCACTTCAGTGGGCCAAATCTAACCCAGATCACAGCAACAGATTTAAGGCCACTGTATCCTGGTGTACTAGATTCATGGGAAGGCATAATATGGTACTGAGGCAAAAGATGAAAATTGCCCCAAAATTACCTGCAGATCTTGATAGCAAAGTAAATAGTTTCCATCGATACGTAATACAACAGCGCACTAAACATGGCTATGCGTTAAGTAGTATTGGAAATATGGATGAAACTCCAATGAATTTTGATATGGTTGGAAATAAAACTGTCCATCAAAAAGGTGAAAAAACAATTTTAATTAAAACAACAGGACATGAGAAGTCCAGTTTTACATTGGTACTAGGATGCACAGCTGATGGCGCCAAACTGAGACCAATGATTATTTTTAAAAGAAAAACAATGCCGAAATTCAAGTTCCCTGTTGGTTGTTTTGTACATGTGAATGAAAAAGGCTGGATGGATGAAGAAGGGGTAAAGCTATGGCTTGATAATGTATGGAGCAGGCGTCCAGGTGGACTTATTCAAAAATGTAGTCTACTGGTGTGGGATATGTTCAGGGCTCATTTAACTCCCAGCACCAAGCAAATGCTTGCAAGACTAAACACAGATGCGGCAGTTATTCCTGCAGGATTGACATCGTTGGTACAGCCACTGGATGTGTGCCTAAACAAGCCATTTAAAGATCGCATTCAAGAACAGTGGAATGAATGGATGGTTAGCGGCGAAAAGTCATTCACAAAAGGAGGAAACATGCGTGCTCCACAGTTGGATGTTTTGTGCAAGTTTGTCATAAAAGCCTGGAATGATATTGATGCAGAAACAGTAATCAAGTCTTTCAAGAAGTGTGGCATATCAAATTCATTAGATGGTATGGAGGACGACTACTTGTGGCAAGATGAAGAGGAAGCCGAAGCTGAGACCACACCATCTGATACGGAATTCGATCCATACGATGACTGCCTTACAAATGTATCACAAGATGTCATTGATGTACTTATGATATCAGATGACGAACAGGAGGATTTTGAAGGCTTTTAAAGGGAAACTGTCACGCCAGCAAAACCTGTAAAAATACCATAGCTTGCAGTTATGATGGGCGTTGCTAACTTGCCAGGGACTTGCCCGGCACTTGCTCTCTCTCTCTTGTTTGTTATCTTCCTCCTATCATCATCAGTTCCAGTTTGGTTGACAGCATAGAAAACAAACAGCATGGCAGCTCCCATGGGTTTATTGTCTTATCCTTCCTTTCAGCTTTAGAGTGAATTAGGAAAAGTTTAATCCACTTGCACTGTTTTATGTTTACATGTTTGATGACAAACAGCCTTATGTTTATAAGTGACAGTTTTCCTGCTAAGTACCTGCATGTCATAAGCATTTGAATTAAAATTACCATATTGAAATCAAATCTGATGTTTTTTTAATTTTTTTTTGGTGTGCGTTGGAAGAGGGGTAGTCTTATACGGCGAGTATATCCCAAACTCTATATTTTAACTGGAAAAGTTGGGGGTCGTCTTATACGCCCAGTCGTCTTATACGCCGGAAAATACGGTAGTCTACATGAAATACTATTTTCAAGCAAATTAGAAAGGGAATATTTCTTAAATTCTGATTTAAAGTCTCACCAAGAAAGTGGATGAAGATGCTGTGAGCTGTGCATTTATTCAAATAAACATGAGTAAATCATACACATGCTGTAGAACGGCAGAAATTTTAGTTATAGAGTGGTGTGGCAAGAGTTTTATTGCACTAAACAGTACTAGTGTGAAGTTATGTGCTGTACTCACTCATGCTCAGCGTAGTACACCCTGCATGTCACAATCAAAATATGAAATACAAAACATGAATGGACTCAGGCCTCCAACCTTTTATGTGCATATCTGCCATTGAAATCAGTAGGAGCTTAGCATACATAGAGTACTTATGGCTCAAGCCTTAAAATATGCAGAAAGGAAGCTAACTACTACCCATCAGAACTCAGAGGGTAAGTATGACATAGTATTCTGAGAAGCATCTCATCCTGCCAGAAATACGATCCTGATCAAAAAACTCACTGAAGTCAATGAGAGTTTGCATACACTTTCATGGATGCATAACCTGAAGCTTTTCGAGTGGCTCCCTCAAACATGTTACATTATTTTAAAAATATTTCAGTTCCAAAAGACTGTCTTTGCTTCCTTGTGGATAGGGCACTGAACTTGACCCTTCCTATGTAAAATAGTTGAGGGAAAGTTATTATTTGCTATTTAGCCAGCACTGACAGCATGCTCGATGCTGTACAAAATACTTGCCCTTCTTTATCCTTCAGCAACCATGGAATCGCAACACAACCCACTGTGGCCAAGAGGTTTGATACTATAATTCCCTCCTTAGTAGGGCATTCAGCAGGGCTTTTCCATCACATGAAGCTTGTTCCGAATGCAGGAGAATGTTTGCTCACTGATTTAAGCAACCATGTGATCGTATTACATCTGCCCTGGGTTTTTAATGTGTTGGCTCCTGTTAAAGGGGTGGATTTAAATCAAGCTGGCATTGCTGGTTTTTAAAGCCCTTGATAGTGTAGGCTCCTCTTTTGCCTTGCACGTACCCTGACACTATTCAACTGTTAGAGATCCCACCACTGAGTTTTAAGGCAAGGAACTTGTGCCTTCGTTGTGCTGCCCGTATGGTGTGGAACTTGCTACCCTTGATATACAACTCACCTAACACTTTAAAAAATATCTGGAAGTATGACTTCTTTTTTATAAAGCCCCTCACCCCCACCTTGGATGCAACTATCTGATTTCCTAGTGTGTGAGCTTTTATTTGACAGTTTTTAGGTGTATTTAAATTCTTTATATGGTAGGGTATGTCACCCAGAGTGAAATGATGAAACAATAGAGCAGGACTGGATAAATAAAAACATCTCAAAAGGTAGGTGAATATGTATTGTTGTTATGCCCATTTCAGCATTGAGGGAACTGAGGCAGAGAAGTTAAATAACATGCTCAAGGAGTTAGTGTCAGAGCCAGAATTAGGCAGTGAACCTGCAAACACTTCCACAAGTGTGTAAGTTTAGTATGGTGAGCAGACCCATTGATTTCCATGGAAATACTCATCAGAGTAAAGTTAAAACGTGCACCTAAGTGTTTGCAGGACCAGGGGCTTAAATCACCTATCCATGTACTTAAATTTATCCCTATTCAGCAAAGTACCTAAGCACGTGTCTAATTCCCATTGGTTTCAATGAGACTTAAGTACATGCTTAAATAATTTGCGGAATTGGGGCCTAACTACTGAAGAATGGTTTGCTCCTACTCCTGTGTTCAGACCACTTGATTCTCCTCCTTTCCCTCTTCTTTGACAAAACTATTAGAATGAAACTGAGTCCTCTGTAACAGCGATGGGAAGTAAGCAACAATCTCAGGGTCTATTTACACTGCAATAAAAGACCTGAGGCATGGCTGCGGCTGGCCCAGTCAGCTGAGTCCGGCTGGGGGGGCTATAAAGTTGCAGTGTAGGTGTTTGGGCTTGGGCTGGAGCCCAGGCTCTGAGACCCTGTGAGGGGGGAGGGTCTTAGTTCCCAGGCTCCAGCCTGAGCCTAAATGTCTACACTTGTATTTTTAGCCCCACAAGCCCAAGTCAGCTGACCTCTCGCTGAGACTCAGTGCTGCAGGTTTTTATCGCAGTGTAGACGTACCTTTCCAGTGCTTTGGAAATAGCTGACATGGTTACATGGTTCCTGTTAGATAACCTTTGCTAGAATGCTTGGTAAATTGTCTGTACCCTCCAGTGAATAAGCTGACACTCTACCCCATCCTCGACAGATGATGCAGACACTGAGTTAGTGTCTGAACTCAACCCTTTCCTAGAGTTTGGCTTTATTAGTAACTCTAAAACAATAGCACAAAATTAACCACAGCCTAACCTTCCTCCCTCTTCTTGGATATCTCTAGCACTTCCTTTGAGGACATGCCTGATCTAGATTCTTAGTTCCCTTTCCCTTATTTTCATCCATCTCCCTTATGCCCAGAGTAGAAATAACAAACCACTCCTACTAAAATGAATCAGCAGAACAGCTCTAAGCAGGGTTCTATTAGCTGCTAATAAGGCTCGTCAACAGAAGAGCTCTTTTACTCATCTCAAGATTCACACTTTTTTCTACACTTACATTTTTAAATTTCTTTGTGTATAAGCTTCAAGAGAAGTGAAAAACTACTTGGTTTTCAAATGTTCTGAGTGTTAGATTTGGAACCAAGTAGTTTAATTATATATAAAGTAAACTGATATAAACTAATATCGACCAGCATCAGAGGATAGCAGTTGAGCCATGCTACGGCTCAGTGTAGTAATGTCACTAGCTGATTCCATACTTAGCAGTGGCCTACAAAGTCTTTTATTTCTTCTGTTTGCCCTGAAATGAATTGGTGCAGCAATCAGGCATGATGGATAGAGAATGCCAAAATGACCCTCATTCAGAACCCCTGTTCATCTGACAGGAAGGCTGACGTATGTTGGTTTAGGCTCTTCTCCATTGTGACATTTCTAGGAGTCTGAGATATAACAGATAAGCTCCAACGGGCTGAGACAGCTTGTGCAATCAAACTTTGTAGCCTTGATGGAGGTATGGCATTTTGATCTATTGATCAATGACACAAGAAGTAAAACACAAGGATAAAAATGCATTGTGATATTTTGTTGTCAAAGCAAAATAGAATTTTCTCTTTTCCTTGTGATGCCAACATTTAAGAGGAAAAAATCTACAAAGTAATGGGAAAATAGTATGTAAAGGTTTCGGTTGTTTTTTAAAAAATATTTGTGCTCTTTGGATGCTCTGAGAAAAGGAATTTCAGAAACTTCTAATACGCTGGAAACCTGAAATGTTGTCTGTGCAGACGCAGGTTGAAAAAGTCTGTTGTCTGACAGCCTAAGACACATTACATTTTTTTCCAGAAAATAACAGTCTTTGTGAACATTCATATTCTTCATTGGGACAGTGAAGTTTTGCATATGTGCAAGACAAGCCACACTTTGTAAGTCCCAGACAACACAGTTTCAGGTTTATATTACTAGTAAAACTACAAGATACAACCAAAAGAGAGATTTATTTTCAAGGTTGATTCCTACTGTATAACAAGAAATAATGGCCCACCAAGCTTTACTACCGAGTACAATGCTGGCTACCAAGAGAAGCCCCATTAAGTACAGTGGGGGTTGAAGGCACTCAACACCTTACAGAATCAAACTTTCTGTTTTGCAGGCAGACATGCAGAAATTTGTACAATAGAATCAGGAAGGAAAATTCAAAAATACCCTGAAATATTAACATTATTTTTTAATTCACAAGATTTCTTCATTCTATTTTGAGCAGGAAACTTGTATTAGAAAAAAGTTCTCTCACGCATATTATAGGCTTCATTTTTTTTCTACTTCCTTGCAACTTGTGTTTTCATTTTCACTTGTGCAAAGTGTCTGTGAAATGCTGCCATTCTGATCTGGTAGTTTTGCATCCACTTTTCACAGGTGTACCCAACGACACATAGTGCAAAGCAGTGGGTAATCAGGCCCCATGCTAATAGCTGAGTGGTGAGGAAGGGGTTGGGAACCAAAAAAAGGAAGAGGAAAAGGAAATCAGGCAATTAAAAATAGCCAAAAATCATTTTAAACAATTTTGGATGGAAAATGTACATCTTCAAGATTTTCTCTGAGCTTAACATACAGTCAGCAGAGAAGCACTGATGGCAAAGCATAATGCAGCAGGCAAATAGGATATGTTACTTTATACATTAATTAGAATTTTGCTGCAGTGATTCCATAAAATGAGCACCTCTATAGATATCCTTATCACACAGCTTATAAGTAAGGCTAGTTTATGTCATGGAGGTCATGGAAGTAACGGAATCCGTGACTTCCAGATATCTCCTTGACATTCTCTGCTTCAGCCCCAGGGGCTGTGGGACTCTGGAGCTGGCAGCCAGTGGGACCCTGGCAGGATTCCAGTGACAGAGAGCCCCCTGCAAGGTTCCGGTGACAGACTCCTGAGGGGGCCCTCCAGCGACGGGCAACACATGGGAGCGACACATGAGGGACGCCTCGGGTGAGCGGCTGGGGGTGTCCCCTTTTCTCTTTGGAAAATAAGATCACCCTGCAGCTCCCTGCCACCGTGGGTGGAGGGGGACCTCCCCTGCAGTTTCCAGCTGCCAGGGCCAGAGAGGGAACCTCACAGCTCCCAGCCACCACAGTGGTGGGGGAAACCATGGAGCCACAGCAGCAAAAGTCACAATCAGGTCACGGCTTCTGTGAATTTTTATTTATTGCCTGTGACATGTCCGTGACTTTTATTAAAAATAACCATGAGAAAATCTTAGCCTTAATTATAAGAAATAGAAAATGCGTTCAGTTCATCTTGAAAGTCTTTACAGTGCTGCTGCCTTAAAGAAAATATAAGAAAGAAGAGAGCGATTGTCTTGTCTTAAAACCATTTATTTGTATTTCAGAAGATAATTTACAGGGACTGCACATATGGTATACAATCTACAAAGAGGGACACGGGTGTATATGCAAGTTGGTATACATTAAATGATGCCAGTGTTTGAAATTTCTGTATTTAGTCATGAGCTCAGAAATAGTGTCTCCTAAATATTCCAATAATTATGTAGGCTCTAAATATCAGTTAGTATACAACACAGCTTTACATTTGGAACAGTGGCTTGAAACTATATAGCTCTTGAGTATCAATTGGCACACAAACGATGGGAGTTATGGGTGTAAAAATGTTACGTGTTAAGCACATAGAATATAATTTAAGTGTATAGACAGATCCTTGGAAGAGATCTCACTCAAGATTGAAGCTGCATTACTATTGTTCTCACATGTAGTAAATAATTGGTCTGCTATGGCCCATCTACCCTCAAAGCTTCTGGCATTGAATAATTCTAGCTTTGATTGTCCAAACCCTGAATTTCTAGTAATTTATCAATCAACAGGATCTTACGTATGTTGCTGTTAATATTTTGAAATACTGGCTTGCTTGGCTGTTCTGAAAGGTGGGGAAAGAGAGAGAGATGATTTTATTTAGTGTACCCATACATGTGTGAGGCTCTTCACAGACAATCTCTCTAGAACTTAGATCCCTGCACTAAGGATCTTACGGTCTAGGCCCCAGTTCAGCAAAGCACTTAACAACTGACAAACAACAGATGATAGAAACATCAGGAAATGGGGGAGAGAAGTGAGATGAAGGACACATGACAGAAATCTGATTCTGCCATTTTTTTAATTGGATTTATATACATTTAGGTGGTGGAATGATGAGGCTAGGCTATAGAAGGAAGAAATGAGGAAAGAGATGAGGGAGATGATAATGATAAACTTTCACCATGTTCCTTACTCACCCCATTTCCTCCCCATCTTCCACACTCTTTTCCCCCATCTCTTCTTTATCCTGTTTCATACTTTTGCAAATAAAAGATTTGAGAGGAATCAAAATGGTTGAGACTGGGCCCCAGAAAACAAGATCAACAGCTTCTCCTCAGCCTACCCAAAGCCGGAAAATATTTCCTGTCCTGACTATGTATGCACAGTACACAACTGTCAAGAAGTTCTTAATCCACAAGTTACTATAGTAACACACAGTTAGGACAGCAGGTTGTGTCTGCTGTGGTCCAAGTTGCATAACAGGTTCCATTATAAACTCTGTCTTCATACGCTTATAACTCCTGGAAATGTTCACCGTTTGGAATGCTTGTGTTTTGTCTGCAGATGATATTTTTGCTAGAAGCATAAGTAAAATCCTTCATATAATCCAAGTTCAGGGGGATAAAAAAATCACATTTTATAATAATCTAACTACACTTAGGCCTGCAGCAAAAAATGGCAAAGTAATGAAACTTGATGTGGAAATAGTCCTCTGAGAGGATGAGTGCTTTTGTTTAGTTTGGGGGAGGGAAAACAGTTTTGTTCTAAGAAAGTTTGGAGTCTTGAAAACTGATCATGTGCAGGAAAACATTTGTTAAGCTGATCAGTGTGCACAATATAAGACATACCACTGGGATCTTGGGATATGAGCACTATCTATTGCAGTGGTTTTCAAACCGTGCGTCGTGACCCAGAACTGGGTCATGGAATGGAAGGGACTGGATCATGGTGGTTCTAGTCAGCACCACCAACCAAGCCTGCCTTAACCGGTGCTGCCTGGTTAAGGCAGGCTTGTCCCTACCTGTTCCGATACCAGCAGCAGGTCCAGCTCCTAGGCGCGGGGCCACAAGACTCCATGCGCTGCCCCCGCCCCGAGCACTGGCTTTGCACTCCCATTGGCTGGGAACTGGCCAATGGGAGCTGGGGGGGAGTGCTTGTGGGCAAGAGCCGTCCAGAGCCACTTGTGTGCCTCTGCCTAGGAGTCAGATCTGCTGTTGGCCACTTCCAGGGGGCAACACAGTCCGCGGTGCCAAGACAGGCAGGAAGCCTGCCTCTGCACCCTGGCTGCACCACTGACTGGGAGCCGCACAAGGTAAGCCCGCGCCCCAACCCCGCCCCAGCCATGAGCCCCCCCAACCCAGAACTCCTTCCTGCACCCCAAACCCCTCATCCCCAGCCCCATCCCTGGCCTGTACCCCCAGCCCAGAGCCCTGACCCCCTCCCACACTCCAACCTCCTGCCCCAGCCCAGAGGCCCCTCCCACGCCCTGAACTCCTCATTCCCAGCCCCACCCCACAGCCCTCACCCCTCATCCCAACCCTCTGCCCCAGCCCTGAGCCCCTCCAAAACACCAAACCCCTCATCACCAGCTCCGTTGGGTCATGGGCATCAACAATTTTCTTCAACTGGGTTGCCAGAAAAAAGGTTTGAAAACCACTGATATTGATCTATATCAGATTCTATAGCTAGAATCACTTCTCTGCTTTTTTCTATCTTTAGAAAAAACATGAAACAAGAAAAATGAACTTCCATACAACACAGGGTGTCTGTAAGTGAAAGGGAGTTTTGGCAATTTTTCTTCCAGTCCCTATCAAAGTGTATCACACACTCTGTACAGTAGTCACGGCTCAGTAGAAAAAGTGAAGCACATTGTGATAGGTTAAACCCCCCTTTTGGGATGCAACTTGATGTACTGGGGTTTCACTGAGCCCCTCCTGCTCCACCAGCCTGGATTCCCTCTCCCTGTTTTGCTGAATTAGGCTCTCTGGCCTCTTGCAGCACACACACACACAGTTAGGGCCACACCCAGCTGCAGACACAGACTGAAGTCAGCTCTGTGTGAGAGGATTCACCCAGTACTCATATGCACACCCCTTTTGGGGAATAAACCCAAAATAATACGGTCTTGCGCTATATAGAAAGATCTGCACAGCGCAAGCTCATAAAAATTCGCCCTCTCCCTCAATGTGAAGAGAGATATGCACAGCTTCTTGGCCCCCCCCCGCAGATATTAATTGCACAAACTGGGTTATGTTGTAAACAAGAAATAAGTTTATTAACTAAAAAAGACAGATTTTAAATGAGTATAAGGGATAGCAAACAGAACAAAGCAGATTACTAAGCCAATAAAACAAAACACGCAAACTAAGCTTGATTCACTAAAGAAACAGGTTACAAAATGCAATTTCTCACCTTAAATGTTGAATTAGGTAGGATGCAGAGTTTCTGTAGCTCAGAGTTCCAGTTATTTCTTTTCACAGTCTGGACTCAACCCTGCCTTTCCCTTCAGGTTAGTTCCTTTGTACCTTCAGGTTCTTTCAGGATAGGCAATGGCGGAGAGTCCAGATCAACCCCCTTCCCAGCCCTTAAAAAGGATTTACCTAAGGCGGGAATCCTTTGTTTGATCCCCATACCCCTAGAGTGGAAAAGTACCAGGAGTGTCCAAGGGGGTATTTTGCATCAGGTGACATTATCACCTGACCTTGTAGTGTCACAACTACGTCCCGGGACGCCTCTCAGGAAAAAGAGAGATTAGTATCTTCAGAGTTCTATTGTCCTTCTTAAATGGGTCATTCAGGAGGATTGCCTACTGTGTGGTGGGCGTTCCCCCCCAAGTACACACACAGTTGTAATTGTCACATAGTCAATATTCCTAACTTTAGATACAGAAACAATACATGCATACAAATTGGATAATCACATTCAGTAAATCATAACCTTTCCAATGACATCTTACATGTCAAGCGCTTCTGATTATAGGACAGAGCCTTTTCTTCTCTGTTGACCTTAAGTTTTGTTACTGTTACCAAACCAAAGTATGCTACTCATAAATCAGGGTTACCCACCCACTTATCCACAATTCCTATTCTGTTTGATTAGTACAGTAATAGTCTTAATCTATTGTCATTTACACAATCAAAACAAATTCCAACCAAAGCAACAACTCAGTAGGTGGAATTATGGGTAAGCAACACTAATTCATGTAAATGAAGCTGGCCAGAGCTGGCTTTTCCCCTTCTTCCTTAAAGAGGGAGCAGAGTTCCATCCCTCTAACTCTTCTGACGCTAGGGCTTATATTTCATCATGAAATCAGAAACAGTATTTCCTAAACATTAGTTAACCTTGATAGTTTCCTATTTATAAGACTTGAAAGAAATAGATGTCGACACTTTGCACTACTAATAGCAGCTCATTGTTTGATGGATGGTATATAAGAAATTAATGACATATGGAGTGTAATTACCGTACACCTAAAAGGTTATACACTTATTGGATTTAGAGTAAAGTCTCCTCAATTGGTTGATTTGCTATCACAAAGAATGTCAGCTAAATAGCAATGTTCTTTGCTTTCTTGTTCCAGAACAGATAATAGAAAAATCTTTAAATATAACTGGCTGCTGCAGGTCTGAAATACTGTACTTACATAATACTAAAAACAAACAAATGAAACCATGGCAACAATGAAGACACACATTGCATTACCTTGAATCCCAGAAAAGGAAAATATGCTTATTGAATTAAATGATTCCAGTGTCAATACGAGCAACACATTCAGTACATGAACAATTTATGTACCATTTTCCAACTAAGAAAACAAGGAGTACACTACTGATTATGAAACCTACTGAGTATTTTCTATTTGTTTGACATCTGACTGTGTCAACTAAAGAAAGAACCCTAGGTTTATTGTAATTAAGCCCCTTTGTGCTTGCAAATGAAAATGTAAAGGTTTGCGTCATTCCACGTATGCCAGATCATCTATAACATGCTAGATCTTTCCTTTCAGCTATGCACAGTATAGATCCATGCTTTGCTATATGGTGAAAATTATAGACTGATACGTGAAATTAAGTGTATATCAAAGATAAAATTAGGTTGTGAGACAGTCCCAGCACGTAGCTACTAAGATGTTCACAGCAAGTTAGGTTTAAATTGATTCAAGTCCTAACATTTTCATGTAACCATGTACACCTCTACCCCTATATAACATGACCCAATATAACACGAATTCGGATATAACGCGGTAAAGCAGCGCTCCAGGTGGGGTGGGGCTGCACACTCCAATATAACGCGGTTTCACCTATAATGCAGTAAGATTTTTTGGCTCCCGAGGACAGTGTTATATCGGGGTAGAGGTGTAATATGGATATTAAGTATTTCAGTTCAGAACTAGTGTCTGAAGATTATCTGCTGAATATGTGTACTCAGTTTATCCAACTTGACCCTAACTTTCAGTTACTACATGTTAGCTGGTCAAGTATATATTTTAATAAATTAATAAGCACCAGATTTTGCAATTTCTTACTTACCTTGAGTAGTGCCTGACAACACATGCAGATCCATTGAAATAAATGGGATTACATGCGGAGTAAGGACAGTAATACTATGCATCGTAAGAGTGGTTAAATCTGTCCCCTACTAACCACTTCTGATGGGAATTGGGGACACTGAAATACGTTACATGATTGTAAAAATAGGATTTTTTTAAATTTGTTTTTAGCTGTAGTCAAGGAATCAGTTTCTTTATTGTGAACTGTAAAATATAGGATGAACACTAGTGTTATGTCTGTACATGTGACATTATTAATATTTGTATTACAATAGCGCCTAGAGGCCAGGGCCCCATAGTGCTAGGTGGTGTACAAACGTACAACAAAGAGACAGTCCCTACCCAAAAGAGCTTACAATCTAAGACAATCTATAGATAATTGGTAGATACAACAAACAACTGGGGAGGAGCACAAGAAGACAAAGAAATGATGCAGATCAGCATGAGACACATACCAGCTGCCTAACCATTGTGGAGTGTTTTATAGAATCATGCCAGAGGAGTTTTAAGGAAGGATTTGGAGGACAATGAAATAGCTTTGAGGATATTTCTGGGGAACTTCTTGTTTAAACACATTTAGGGGTAGATTGTCCCTTGTCCTTGGGCAGGTGCACAGGAGAGTGGAGGGTACAGTAGCCTTCTCTCTGGGTCTTCTCCCAGGGACAATAACATTCCCTTATGCTTGGAGAACAGGGACTGCTTCCTTCTAGTGCCCTGGAGGCACAAACTACTCTAATGAGGATGGGAAGGAAGCGGGATCATGTTCCCATGCATTGTCAGATAGAGTTGGCTGGACACCAAAGGGAAAGCATGCTGTGCCATTCTTAGATGTGGTATAGGATATGCAATCCCCCTTCATACTAGGGAGTTCTGGAGGGGATTTCACTTCCTGGGGTGCAGTCCTTCCAGGTGTAGGTGTACTTCCATGCCACCCCAAACAAGATCTGGTGTGTAAATGGCGTGCACAAAGCAAGAAGATAAATTATTTAGTGTAGTAGTGTTCAGGACAAAGTGCCGTAGAAAGAAGTGTTGATTTGAACATCAATAGCTTTTGTTTTGCCTTAGCATTGACTGTCTAAAGTCAAAAGAGAGAAGGAAGAAGTCACACAAAAACAAAAATATTTGGCCCTCCCAGATACTTTCACCTTTCATGCTGGCAGAGGGATTTGGGAAGTTCTGCAATGTCAAGAAATCCATATTTTGACTGGATTCTCTAGTAGTGATGTGGTGTGCATTCCTGGAGCTTGGGACTACAAGACTGATGACCACCATGGCTAAGTGCCTAACATGGTGGTCTATGATTTTTTGAAAATGCAACCAAGGAGTGTATAATTTGTCATGCTGTGGGTCTCTCCTGGGTTAGAGATGCCCCATAATTCTTCTTCTGATGTGCAAGCCTTGATTAGATCCGCCCACTGAGCCCTACAGGGTAAGTCTACACTGTAGCCGAGAGCGCGCTTCCCAGCACGGGTAGACAGGGGCTAGTTTTGTTTGAGCTGGGACACTAAAAATAGCAGTATAACCAGGAGTAGCCCAGGCAGTGGCTGCCATATGTAGCTTTTGTTTTTCACAATGTGGACCCTCGGAATCCAAAAGACAATGTAAGGCAGGTTTGTACACCAAAGTAAGAACTCTCTCACTTGCTCAGATCAGGCAAACCCGCAGCTCCAGTCTGAACTGTAAGTTTAGGGAACTGGTAGAAAAGACTCAAGTGAGAAATGGGTCGATGCTGCTGACAAACCTTATAGGTTAGCCAGACACTCTGGGAATTCTTTTATTTCCTATTTCAGTAGAAGAGGCAAAAATACAAATAGAAATTAAGTTCTTTTCTACTTAAATATACTTTGCATACTTTTTCTTTCATTTTGAAAGTACTTTTTCTTTCATATTCAACTGAAAGTGCTACATCACTTTCTGATATCAAAAGCTTGCACAAGTTTACCCATGCCTTTGGGGATTTATGCATTATTTACATTAATAGGAGGTTTGTGTGTGTGTGTCTATGCTCAGAGAAACTATTTTGAAATACAGTAATGCAGTATTTCAGATCTAAACATTTAATTGACTCTTCATACTCCCCTTGAACTCCTGGGCTCCTGGAACAGTAATGAGTATACGTCTATAATGCATACAAGAAAGAAAAAACTATAAAGAGATGCAGATGCTGCAAAATTTCCACCTTACAATGCAAACTGTGCCCCATTTCTCCACTGCCTGACCCTGCCTGAATAATTAAAAGAAGACTACCAAGGACGTATCTTAGGAAACAAATCTAGCAACAACTAGCTGAGTGGCTTTTTCATGGTTATGAATTCAATGCCAAAACTGATAACTCTTACAGTTTTTTAATCAAAAATCATGGCATTGGTCAAATTGGCCAGCCTTATAGCTCTGGGTTTCCATAGCCCCATGCCGGCCAGACTGGCTGGTATGTGGGAAAGATTGCATTCATATCTTCCCATCCTCAGAGGGTCGCGAAGATGATGGTTGGCTTTGTGGACCAGTTGACTTGTATCTGTATCCTCATGCCTAAAGAACAATGCAGACATATAAAAGGAGATAGGGAGTCCCCCAGTCTTTGAAAATGAAGATGGGGGGGGGGTGTTGTGAGAGGGGAAGCAGTGTAAAGTAGAAATTAAATCCTGTTCCATAGAAGTCAATGGCAAAACTCGCATTGATTTCCATTGGGCCTGGATTAAACCCTAAAATAATAGAGGCTGGGGTGGAGGAAGGTGGGGAAGAAATAAGGGGAAAAATCAGATGCCACAAATTTGTATGAAGTATAGATGTAGTAAATTTTAATCAAATTTGTGATTTTTATCAACATTTGCAATTGGCTGATGCATGAGTTTTCCTAAAACTTAACATGGGCAAAAATATGGCCTTTGTGGCCATAGAAATCTTGGTTACAATAAATCTTCAAAAGTGTAGCTGCCTGTCTGTAGCTAATCAGGACCAGTTCTGGAGTCTCTGTAAAACTGAGCTGGAATCTTTGTAGAACAGGCTTTCTTGTAGAACAGGGATTTTTATATGGAAGCAAGAAAGTTGGAGGGAAAAATGTTATTTTCTATAATAGTATCATTACTATCCCTATAGTCTAAAGCATAAGTAACAAAAAAACAAACAAACAAAAGGAAGGAAAATTAGTTGAACATTAGAATCTCAAAAAATGTTTTGTTCAAGTTCAATTCTAAAAAATAGCAATGGCTCTGCAGTTATTGTATCCTTAACAGTTAAGTGTATTTTTAACCTTATAATCAGGTTATTTTCTGACTTTTAGCAATTTTTATTTAGGAGTGGAAAAGAAAAAGCTTAAATGGCCACTGCCAAGTGACTATGTGTATGATTGAGATAAGGCAGGTGAAGTAATATCTTTTACTGAATGAACTTCAGCTGGTGTACCTGATCCAATGCATCAAATGCCCCAACAACAACTATGTGGGTGTAACCAGACAATCACTATGCTCTCAAATGAACTCACACAGAAAAATGATAAAAGACAAAAACACCATAGCACTCCTGGATTAATGGAAACCTGCACCAGACCTTCAAAAGATGAGTCTGGGAGCTTAAATTCACAACTCTCCTGGACACTAAAAACCATGGACTTAGTATAGACTCTGGTTTTATGGGTCATTACAACAATTTGTAACACACCCCACTACTTGCCAACTCTTAACTGCCCACTTCATTTTAAGTGGTCATTTACAGCATGTCTAAACCCCTTATGCTTAACAATCTGTCCCACCTTGTATTTAGCTTGGTTACCTTCTCCAGACTGCAGGAAGAGTTCTGTGAAGCTCAAAAGCATGTCCCTTCCACCAATAGAAGTTGGTCCAATAAAAGATCTTACCTTACCTACCTTGTCTCTCTCATATCCTAGAGCCAACACTGCAATAAATATATGTATGATTGACAGCTGAGGAGACTGAAGATGTACAGAAAAGGCAGCAGCTGGATAAACTATACAGCACATCTCTCACTCGTTTTTGTTTTGTTTTGTTTTTGTTTCACTAAATGAACCCATGTAATAATGTCTGTCTTAATGGCAGCTCACCAAGATGACATACTTGGTAGGTTATGGCCAACATAACAGTGATTGTCCTCTTTCCAATCAAACAGAAAGAATAGAAAATAAAAGAGTGTCTGTATTGCTGTGATTGCAGTATCCCTCAGTGTCTTAGCTGAATAAAGTGCTATAATAATTTTTTTAAATGTTAACATTTTAGCTTAACTATGAACTATCAAAGCTATAAAACTGAAGCCTGATTCTAATCAGGAATAGAGTGAAAGACCTCTGAGATTAGGCACGCTTATGAACTCCTAGTTTCTGACAAGTAAGTTATACGATCAGTCAGGGTCTTTGAATTCTTGGTGAGCTAATGTAGAAACATCTTCATAGATACTGACTCCATTGGGATTTGTTGTTTCACTTTGTACTAGATCTACAACAAACTCTAATGTACCTTACAAGCTCTTCAAAGAACGAGCTATCTGCTTGTGTGCTCATTGCCATTTGCCTGGTATGAACACTTTGACGGGGGGCATTCAGGTTTATGATCAGGCATACACTTATAAGTGAGTCTAAAAATGTTCGAAGAGCATGTTGGTGATACGCCTATAGGAAAGTCAAAGTTAAATTGTTCCCAAGGTAGAATCCAGCAGGGATGCTAGAATGGAAACATTCAGAATGAGATAATCACAGTTTCATTTTCATAAGTGTAACAAAGATCTGTTTGACCCTCATAAAAGTATTTCATTAGAGTACTTAATACTGTAAAACACTTTGAGGGCAACCCCGCTGATGTACAGAGCACACTGATCAGCGCTCTCCCAGGTGTTCCTGGTCTTAGATAGAACTAACAGAAAACTGATCTTACTTACTGAACACTTGTTTTTCTGTCAGAACGTTCTGCAGTATCTGAGTCACCAAGCTCTTTTCTCCTCATCATGCAAACACAGAGGGAGAAAAACCCTTTGTCCCACCTCAACTATGGATAAAAGATGAAAAGAAGTAGCTCATAACTCCGCTGCAGAGGGAGGTGAAAATAAAAATCCACTGTTTCGCTGAACTATCAGTTCCTTCTTTCACTGCCCCTTTTGGTGGTCGGGATAGGGGCTGTGCACTTTATAGATAGCCCAATAATCCAGAATGGTTCAGAAGTTCTCAATAATGGCAACAGGGCCATGACATGTCTTTTCGCTGCTGGATCTGAGGGATCCAATTGGGTTAAGTAGTATGGCCATTACTGGTTGCTTGCATTGTTGTAGTAGCTGTGTTGGTTCCAGGATATAAGAGAGACAAGGGCGGTGAGGTAATATCTTTTATTGCACCAGCTTCTGTTGGTGAAAGAGACAAGCTTTCGATCTCCACAGACAGTGGCGGATTAGCCACTGGGCCAACGGGCCTGTGCCCAGGGGCTCCGGCCAATTGGGAGGGCCCTGAAAAAAGGGCCCAACCCACTTCGCCCACCCAGAGCTCCTGCTGGGGAGCAGGGTCAGGATGCAGGGGTTAAGTTGCCCCACTCTGCCTGACCGCCCGGCTTTCCTGCCAGGGAGCAGGGTTGGGACATGGGGGATTCACCTGCTCCCCGGCAGGAGCACTGGGCATGGGGATGGGGCAGGGCAAGCCCCCCAAACTCCAACCCCATTTCCCCAGCAGGGGGGGACTGCAGGTGGAAGGGGTGAGAGGGGTCCCCACTTGCTCTGGCCCAGGGCCCCACAAAATTGGGCCGGATTAAGGTTATAAGGGGCCTAAGGCTAGTGGGAGGAAAGGGCCTAAGTATGAATTATTGCAAAAAAATTATGAAGTCATCAAACATTTATCTACATACATATTTACATATTATTTATTTATGTAAAATTAACAAGTTTATTCTACTCTCACTATACTCAATTCTTCAAACAAACACATTTTTTCCGCTGGCTTTAGCTGTGGCAAAATCATGAATGATGTCATCGTAATTGAAAGACCTGACAATTTCATTCTCAATGCTCAAGAGAGACAATGCACTGAGATGCTTTTGAGTCATGGTGGATCTAACCCTTGTTAGAAGAGAGAAGAAATGTTCTCCACTACAGTTAGTGATCATTAGTGACAAATACAGCCGTAAGGCAGTTTCAACATTTGGGAAACATTCTATCACATTGGATTCAGTGATAACTTGGTATATCCAAATAGATTTGCTTTCATCATCTTTTCTCTCTATATCTGAGAGTGATGTGAATTCAACAAATTGAAGAAATTCTTTAGTAAAATCTACTGGGAGAGTGTCTGGGTATTTCTGACACAGACATTTGATACCGTCACTGACTTCGGAACTTGAAATGTTAGGCGAAGACTTTGTCAGTACACTAAAGATTTTGTCAATATTTTTGTAAGCCTCGATCCGATAGTCTAATGAACTCTTCAGTTTGTTGATGATTGTGATGAAGGTATTAACTCTGAAGGCGTCCTTGTCGCTGAATGATTGGTCAGTTGCATCGTCTCATGTCTTCTGTCTTTTGCGGCGTTTGGCTGTCTTATACTCATGGTTAGCAGTCCTTGCAGCCCCCTGAATTTCATACTCATCAAAACTATCCCACACCTGCTGAATGCCTGCAGTATACCATTCCAGACCTCACACAAAATACCAATTTCCAAAATGCGCATTGCATCACTCAGGATCTTCACATCTTTTCTTGTTGCTGATTTTTGAGATTCATCATCCTTGATGCTCTCTAGCGCTTCAAGGATGTTGGGGTATCCCAGAACAACTTCATTCACAGCTTCAGCATTGGCACTCCACCATGTCCTTGAGAGTGATTTGGGCACTGGGCATCCCTTTGGTAGTGAATCTCTAAGAATCATCCAACGACTGGTTGATGCAGAGAAGAAATTGTACAATTCTTGGACAAATCCAAAAAAAAACCTGCGTGAACACAACAATCCACGGCAGACTGGCCAACAAGGTTGAGTGCGTGTGCAGCACATGGTATATAATCAACCAAAGCATTGTGCTCTGTTATCTTTGCCTGCATCCCTGAATATTTGCCACTCATATTACTTGCATTGTCATAGCTTTGGCCACAACAAAGGTTGATGCCAATCCCATTTTTGGTGAGGAAATCGAGTAGGTACCAGGCAGTTTCTCCCCTGTGTGGCTGGTGATGTTTATGATGGATTAATTTGTACAAAGCAATATCTAATGAGACAAAAAAATTCAGATGGCCCTGCTACCGTCACACAGGTGTTACTTCAATACGGAATGGAGAGCCTACAGTAGGGCCTAAAAATAGAGGGCCTAAAAATAGGAGGGCCTAAGGCTATAGCCTTATTAGCCTATGGGTTAATCTGGCCTTGCCCCATCTGCCTCTGTCCACAGAGCTCTTCTTTAGGTCTGGGCTCTGTGGAACTCAAAAGTGTGTCTCTTTCACCAAGAGAAGTTGGTCCAATAAAATATATTGAGTTACCCATCTTGTCTCTCTCATTATTCTCTCTCTCAGTGCAAAGGAGAGAGTGTAAAGCAAATGAGTTACACATACCCCCAACGCAGGCAGCCAACCAGTGTACTCCAAATTAGAATTTGTTGAAAGGGACATTTTCTGAATTCTGAGACCTCTGGGAGCACGCACCCTTCGACAGGCGCATTCAAGGTCATAGAGGAATTTAGAGAAGATATTGTTGTTTCAGTGAAATACTTTTAATTGCTTTCCTTCCTAAATAAGAGAGGGCAGAGTGACATGTAAAACATGCCTACAGCCACATAACTTTACAGTACTTTGAACTGAAAGCCCCAAAGAAGCAGTTTGAAGCCAAATTTTCAAAAGTGGCCTCCAGTTTTGGATACCCAGCTTTGAGACACTTAGGGTCAGATTTTTGGAGGTGCTCTAGAGCTGTAACTGATTTTGTCAGATGTCAAAACCTGGGCATCCAAAATTAGAGTCCACTTTTGAACATTTGGGCCTTAATCTCTTTGCAGCAGACTAGTAAGCGTTACGGAAAACCATATTGAGACTATATTCTCAAAAGCATCTCAGTCTGGTCTCTCTGCACTAACACTCACTTGTGCTCCCAGGATGAAATTCAGCACTGTGCAGAGAATGAGTGCAAGGCTTATGCACCATTTATATCTCACATAAGTTCTGAGAGCTTAATATGTACATTGGTCTGTGCTGGTGCTCTGCACAAGGGTGAATTTTACTCACTTTCCTGTGACAGAATTTACAGATGCACACCCACTTCCTCTGCACTCAGTTTAGATGTACGTATGCAGATATACACAGAAAATGTTTCATGCAAATGATATGCATGTACAAAATTGCAGATATATTTTAAACATTTGTCTTCAAGGTTATATATATTTCACTTAACAGGAAACATATTTATGTAGTATGAAATATTTATTCAACAAGACATGTTACTAAGAATTATCCCAATACGTGACTTTTTTCAGACTTGCCCATCTCTTCCTTTGGCCTTTGTTTATCATGAAGCAGAGAAAAGCCTCCAAATTCATCTGTCATCTTGCTACAGAAAAAACCCTCTCTTTCATGACTGAAAGCACAGCACTTCTCTAGAATTCTTTTGTTCTCTTTTTAAAGACTATCCACAGAAAATATATGCAAGAATTTGTAGGAAAAGCTATGACTTTATTAACAGCAAGATTGCAGAGAAAGCTAGGATAATTATGATGATAATTTGATAGGAGAATGGAAAACAGTATTGAGAACATTAAAAAGAAAGAGAGCACTATTTCAGTTCATAGAAGTTCTGATAGCTCTTTTGAGGAATGATAGTCATAGTACACGAGAGAGGTGCTGAAACTTTTACAATGATCTCTAGGAAATTGCAGGTTGGTAGTTGTTTTTCACATGTCTGCTTCTCAAAATCGTTCAAACAAACCCAATTCACAGAACATTCATGGTCATGTAACAAATCATTATTATTTTTTTATTTACGAAACTACAAAAGATGCAAGAACTCAAGCACTGCATCACCAAGAAAAAGAGTGAGGACAAGCTGTGTTCCTCAGAGCTTTCTATGAGTCACACAAGATATGGCTACATTGCAATAAAACACCTATGACTGGCTTGTGTCAACTGACTTGGGCTTGCAGGGCCCAGGCTGCTGGGCTATAAAATTGCTGTGTAGATGTTTGCTCGTGGGCTGGAGCCCAGGCTCTGGGACCCCATGAGGTGGTAGAGTCCCAGAGCCGGGGCTTCAGCTTCAATCCAAGCTCAAACATCTACGCTGCAATTTTATAGCCTCACAGCCCGAGCTCCGTGAACCTGAGTCAGCTGACATGGGCCGGCCACGGGTGTTTTATTGGAGTGTAGACACCCCCATAATCTCTACTGGCCTAGTTGAAAAGCTCATCTCTTGCAACCATTTACCCATTCTGTCTAATCTAGTCTAGGTTCTTATGAGATGTTCATTGTTGTAGTAGCTAAGAATGATCCAAAAATTAAAAGTAAAAAAGTATACCAGTCTCTCTTTTCTTGCTCTCTCCTTCCCAACAGGAATATGTTACTTAACTACATCACTGGAGTGTCTTTGTATGTCACAAGAACTTATTGAGGGAAAGCCAAGCTGGAGAGATGAGTTTTGTATCTAGTTCTGAATGTGTCTCGTGTCCATTCTCATGGATCGTGAAGCTGAGCATGTAGGGTGTGAGCCCAGGCATGGTCTCCCCTAGTTCTGCCTTCCCAAGCAGTGGGACTTCATTGGTTTCACGCAAAAACTGCATCATTTGCCCTTTCATGCATTGCTTCAATCTTTAGCACAGTCTCTCCTGTGTGACTGACTGTCTCTTTGCATTCCTAGATTCTGCTTGCTGTGCTTGTTTTAGTATTTATCTGTACTAGTTTACAGCTTTCAAGCTATAATGGTTATGAATGACTGCAGACAATGAGGACTCTCTCTGGGAGATGATGTAATCTCAGCTACATGCATAAACCAGTATATAAGGGCTTTAATAAATACCAATGCCAAAAGTATTTCCTCATTAGACTCCAAAGCTTCACTAGCTTTTCACATGTAAAATCATTACAAATATCACTTGATGATGGGGTGGAGGGACTTCAACTTTTATGTGAAATCCGGTAGTCCATTTCTGTAGGTTTGCTTTGATGATAAAGAGGAAGTGGCACAGGTTGGAGAGTTCCTACAGGAGCAAGACAAGGTTTAATTAAGAAATATGCCATCTAGGGAATGCAAATTTAACGGAATCATTTTCTATAAAAGGTATTGGGATCTTCACCCTGAGAAGTGGAGCCCAGTTGTTTGTGCTGAGACCCAGTCTGATAACATTGATAAAAAGGTTTAGAAGGGGAAATGGTCTGAATAAACCATTGGTTGAGGACTCAGGCAGAGGATGAGTCCGTGTACATTCTCTTGAACTTTAGCTCTTGTATAGTACTTTACAAAGAAATCAGCTAATTAATGCTCATGGCAACCCTGGACGGTAGGAATTACTATCCCCATTTTATAGATGGGAAAGCTAATGTAGAAAAGCTGTGCCTTGACAGAAGCCACAGATGGAGTGTGACCTGCGATTAGAATGCAGGCATAGGTGCTGGAACACCCCATGGCTTGAAGTGGTTTCCATCATATACAGGGTTTACAGTGTGGTTCAACGTCTCTAAGCCCCCCCACTGTACAAATTGTTCCAGCACCCCTGGCTGCAGGAGATCCTGGTTCTCAGTTTTGTGCTTAGTCCCCTGGACTCTGCTGCCTGTCACAATGCTGAGCTGCTCCTCAGTGGTTGGAGATCACTGTGGCTGCTCAGCAGAGAGGCTGGCTCAACCACAGGGAGTCAGCTGAGATGGCGTTTGTTGCTGCCCTAGGCAGTGTTCCCTTCAGACATGATCGTCTAAGGGCTCCTCCCAGAAAGCATATTTTTAAAACACCCCAGATGCCATCCTGTGATGACTATAAAGATGGTGATGGGGGAGGAGACTTAAACCCATTATCAGTAAGAATGATTGTAGATAAACTTTTTTTGCGGATACAGACTAACACGGCTGCTACTCTGAAACCTGTAGATAAACTATCAACCCTAGTGATCGGACCATAAAATAAAATAAACGTACTAATCGTTCATGTAGTTCATTTCTCTATATCAAAGCACTGGCATTTGAGTAGCATTAAATAAGTGAATATATTTATCAAGGGATTGCTTTCAGTGAGGAACAACAGAAATTAAATAGTGGGCCAAATAAGGGTATGTAATTAACAGCGACTTGTGAGATATGGTCACAGGGGAAGAAATTAACACAAGCGTCCGCTGGCAGGAATACTTCCTCACTTCTGCCAATGCAGACCATGGCATCCTGTATGGGGTTAGCAAGATCTACGTGACAAGCAAATTCATGTGCCATGTTGCAGCATTTGAGAAGGAAATATACGTCAAAGTGTGCCTTCCTGCCAGAAGGCATGGCCTCTATGGAGGAAGTTTTAATTCCATGATCATCTGTACTTACAAAAGCATCATAAGACTGTAATCAGTGAAGACTAAATTTCTGTTTTATCACTTTCCTTTCATGATCAATTGATTTTATATAGTAATTAAGGTGACATGCAGATATCATAAACATTAGCATATTACTAATTTAAAAATCAGTTATTTAATAAAGCCCTCATACAGAACACATGCTTCTTTGTAGACTGTGTTTATTTTGTTCTTTCTGCTTGTATTTTTATTTCAGTTGATTAATACAAGAGTTCCAGAAACAATAACAAATTACCTTCTGATTAAATACATTATCAGGGATATTTAGGCCCACTTACCCAAAATCAGAGGCCTCAGGTGAATTCACTGGGAAAATACCTGCATACAGAGCTAGAGACCTAACTAGCCACTTGCACTCAGAATTACCCAATGGCCATGCACATCTATTGGGGTATTTTTGTGCATGTATTTTTAGTGCATGAAATTGGTACTTGTGAAAATGTGACCCTGTCAGACATAATGCCAGTTCATTAAGGCTGAGATTTTTAAAGTTATCTAGGGGATTTGGACCCAATAACCATTAAAATCCCATTGCTGCCTTGAGAAATCTCAGCTTGACTGTCTATCGATTCAAATAGGTGTACTAAATAATCAGAGCAAAGTACCACTAATTAACTGTCATGAAACTTTATGCTTAGCACCTTCAGAGGACTGCCCGGGGGGGGGGGGAGGGGGGAATTTGCCCCAGGCCCCCACGAGAATGTCGGAGGCTCTCTTCCGCCCCCACCTCCGCCTTCGCCTTCCCCCATCCCCCGGCGCCTCAGCGTGCCGCATCCAGGAGCGGCCTTGGAAAGCGCTGCAGTGGTGTGGCCTGAGCTCCTGCCGCTCAGAGCCGCATGGTAAGGGGGCAGGGCTCCGAGCGGCGGGAGCTCAGATCCCGTGGAGCCACGCTGCTGCAGCGCTGTCCAGGGCCGCTCCTGGATACAGCGCGCTGAGGATCCGGGAGAGGGGAGAGGCGGGAGTAAGCAGCATGGTAAGCCCCTCTGAGCCAGACCCCCTCCCGACCCCCCCACAGCCCTGACCCCCAGCTCCGAGCCCAGCCCCTCTGAGCCAGACACCCCCTGACCCCCCCACAGCCCTGACCCCCAGCTCCAAGCCCAGGCCCTCTGAGCCGACACCCCCCTGACCCCACTCCCCCCACAGTCCTGACCCCCAGCTCTGAGCCCAGCCCCTCTGAGCCAGACACCCCCCTGATCCCCCCCCCACAGCCCTGACCCTCAGCTCCAAGCCCAGCTCCGAGCCCAGCCCCTCTAAGCCAGACACCCCCCGACTCCATCCCCCCACAGCCCTGAACCCCAGCTTCAAGCCCAGCCCCTCTGAGCCAGACACCCCTCGACCCTACTCCCCCACAGTCCTGACCCCCAGCTCTGAGCCCAGCCCCTCTGAGCCAGACACCCCTCTGATCCCCCCCCACAGCCCTGACCCTCAGCTCCAAGCCCAGCCCCTCTGAGGCGGACACCCCCCGACCCCACTCCCCCCACAGCCCTGACCCCCAGCTCCAAGCCCAGCCCCTCTGAGCTGGACACCCCCCCCGCCCCCATCCCCCCACAGCCCTGACCTCCAGCTCCGAGCCCAGCCCCTCTGAGCCGATCACCACCGACCCCATCCCCCGCAGCCCTGACCCCCAGCTCCGAGTCCAGCCCCTCTGAGCCGGGCACCCCCAACCCCATCCCCCCACAGCCCTGACCCCCAGCTCTGAGCACAGCCCCTCTGAGCCGGGCACCACCGACCCCATCCCCCCACAGCCCTGACCCCCAGCTCTGAGCACAGCCCCTGTGAGCTGGCACCCCCCGACCCAGAGCCCAGCTCCCCACCCAGCCCTGGGCAACAGCAGCGCCACCCCCAGGCAACGACAGCCCATTGGCACCAACCATCACCCAGCGACAGCCCATTATGTAATTGCAAATGTATACATACCATTAAAGCATTTAATGTTTTTAAATAATGTATTTTGTGTATTTTCAAATTATTAAAAATGTATTTCACTGGTTATTTTTTACATTTCCAAATACATGTTACTATAGTATTGCAACTTTTTTTTTATGGAAGGGGCCCCCGAAATTGCTTTGCCCCAGGCCCCCTGAATCCTCTGGGCGGCCCTGAGCACCTTAAGTTCGCTATGGAACTAGGTCACCTGATAATATTTCTTTGGGACATCACTGGTATTTGGCTTGTCTAGCTACTCATAATCTAATCACTCAGAACTATCGAGCAGACCTATATTGTACTATGCTTCCTAGTGTTGTAGAAGAAAACCACCCTACTTTATCATTTTGTTCAGATGCATAACTTCATGACTTCCTAAAAGCAGCCAAGAAATGTGAGTGGGGTGCCATTACTGCAATGACGCTTTTCTGGGTGATCACTTTATGTGAACTTTGAACGCTCTGTGGCAAAGGAAGTGTACTGTGTAGTCTCCATTTCAATATTGTATTTTATTTAAAGGGTAAAATCTTAAGTTAAACATAACAAAATTATGAGTAACTTGGCCTCCTTCCTTCATAAATCTAGCAACGGGAGCTCTCAATTGAGGGGAGGGAACCAAAACAGATCTAGAAGTCCATGGGAATTGATCAGTGGAACACAGGCCTGTGGATGGAGTATGAGTTTGCATACACTTATGCATGCGCTTTGCTTGGGTCCCAAGCGACTTGTTTAACTTGCTTTAGTATTTGCCATGTGAGAGTGCACATTCCCCATCACATGTGGTCCTTTGTCTAACTTAGCTCTGCTTTACCATCCATGACTCAATTTTTAAGAGAGGTTGCATATTGCTAATACAGACCATTCCCTAGACCTTTATGCTCATTGAAAGTATCCCCCTTTTCAGTTATTTCTTGATCTCTAAGAATTTGCTACATGAAAAATGTTGCAAGGAGCATGGAATCCATAGCATGTGGCATGTCCTGCTGTGGCGTTACTCTGTTAAGGGAATGCAGGAAAATTGTGTTGATAATAGCCTTTGTCTTCATTATAAGAACCTCTGTTGTAACATTGTTTCTGATGTAAGGCCATTTACCTTGGCTCCCAACCACATTTAATCTCATTACATTCACTGTCATTAGAGTAACATCTTTATTCCACTTGAAGGACTTTAAAGCTCTGGAGGATGCTATTACAGTGAGGGCAGAATATGCTCTATTGAATAGGGTCCTGTGTAAAGTCCAGATATGATCAGATCATCCATTTTTATGAGCCTGCTCACATGATCCTGGGTTAATGCAGAAACTGTGACTCACATATCTAAACTGAGGGGAAAATCATAAAACTGAATACACATCTTATTGTGTGTTTTATAAGCAATGGGCTTAAATTGAGTAAGCTGAATAAAAAGCTTGGCACAAAAATTAACTCTTGCATTAAACTGTAAATGCCTCTGCAAAATTAAAACATGCGTAAATATAAATGTGAACATTGTAATTTAAAGTAAATCAAGGAAATTTTCAGGTAAGGAATTAAGGGCGGTCCACAAATTATATAATGCATTAGGCTGCAGGAGGGGAAGAGGTGAGTGCTTAATTTTGTGTCTTTGTTTCAGTGTTATGAAGTGTTACAATCGCCAACAAATGTGTTACATACATTTTGGACAGCCCCTTGTATCTTTCTAACTTATTATCAAGATAGACCTTAATATTTCAGAGAGTATAATGGTTCTTTAGTCAGCCCAGTAGTAAAATGTTTCTGAAAAATGTATCTATGATATGATTTCCTGCAAGGAATACAATTTCAAGTCAAAAGGAAAATATTTTTATAAGTTAAGAAGGAATGAAAACAACATATTCGTTTATATTATACAGTTTCACTTTATAGCTAAAATACTGCAAGCTGTAATTATAATTACTATGTCTGATATCCTTGACATTTTAAAACGCATCTGCTTTGCCTCAGTTTCCATTCTTGTATTTCACTAGTATTCATTAGCTACTTATGTATATATATATTGCTTTTAAACTCAGTGTCTTCAACTTTATATCTGTCAATATTCATTTCATTTACCAAATATCAACTCATTTGAAAGGCACTTTTTGGTACTGCAGACTGTTTTTGTCGAATCTTGTTGGAGAGAAAGTGGGAGAGTTCTTTTGTTAAAAAAAATTGGGGCTGTAATTCTATATACCTGTTTGGCAAATTATTTTGGATCTCTAAACTGGCATTTTAGTCTAAGAATTATTTTCCCCAAATTAAAAATATTTAATTGTAATCGCAAATGCTAAAATCTTTTACATTTCTAAACAAAAGATCATGGTTTATGGATGCTCCTGTGACTAGCATGTGTTTCTAAAGAACTTCAGCATGATGGTGTAGTTCTTCCAATTCCAATATTCTGATAAATAACTAACAGAGTTGTATGAGGTGGGCGCAAAATTTCCTTGGGAGAGGATGGACTGATTTCCTCAAGGCTTGTACTGGACAATGAAATTAAAAGATACATAGAATTATTAGATCACAAAATCTGTTTTATGAAAACTAGCAAAAATTGCTCTGTGCATGTTTGGATAAGACACACTTCAAGTCCTCAGTACAACCATGCTGATAAATGACATACCGTAACTGAAGGGCGAGTTATTGGTTCTTGCCTTTGGTCAGTGAACAGTATCGCACTACCCTGCCATTTATTGTAGTAGATTTCATTAGATGTGTTCTTATATGCTACCTATACAATTTTATATACTGGCAGAAAATAATATTATGCTTTATCAGATGATGTCTCTCTGCCTCTAAGTATCCCAGATGGGTGGACTGAGATTTGCAAGACACGGGACTTCTTAATGAAGAAAGAACCACAAGCTGATAATATTAGAGATAATTCTGTCTGATGCTCAGTCTTCTAAGCTGCAGCCACCATTGCTGGATCCAGAAGCTGACCCAGGGGAAATGCAGTTAAAAAAAAATTAAAATTACCTTAAAAATGCTACACTTGTAGAGATGGCAACTACAGATCTGACTTTGTCTTTCTAGTTCTGTACACACTCTGGTTACAGATCAAAAGGACTAGGGATCGCTTTGGCATAGCCTAGTTTCTGTAGGATGTTTTTTTAGCTCAAGATAGTTGCCTAGGGGCAATCTTCCTGGTATATTAGCCTAAATAAACATTTATGTTGCTAATTGGCTCAGATAGGTGTAGCTAAATACTGTTTTTATAAAATCAGGGGGAAAGGTTTAGGGAGCAGGATTAGCCATATTAACAGAAATAATTGCCTAGCCATCCATCACAGTAACCTTTGCTATCCTTTTTTTTCATCTGTCTTTCCAAAACAATTCAACAGGCCCTAATAAGCACTATTCACGCAGTCAGTGGGCCTTGTTATGTCAATGCTTGATGTGATATGTGCCTATAAATGACTACAGGACAGATGGGGGAGGAGAACTGCGAGGTTTTCTTGTAGACTTTTCTCCTGCATTGTTCCATTGGGAGATGCCATTAGCCACCCTCTACCCCGCAGATCTGAGAGGATCAACAGGAGGTCAGGGCTATTCATATGAAGTCCCTGTGCCTTTCTGCTGGCTCTGTGCTCCTGTCTGCTCTCTCTCAGCTTCATGGCAGTACAACTCAGGAGCCTTTTAAAGGATCTTATGCAAATCTCACATAAGGTAATGGGAATCTTTTGATTGACTGCAGTAGACTTTGGATCAGGCCTGATATGGGGCTCCCCAACACAGAAGCTGGCTGTTTCCCCATAGTGCCGAGCAGAGTTCTTGCTGCTGGAGCCAGACATCTGGTTTCCACTCATGGAACAAACTTGGCTCACAGCTTATCAAATGTGTAAAGCACTGTGAGATTGTAAAACATTAATATTCCCATGATCCACAATTGATACATGTCTTTTTGGGGTCACTGCAATTGAGGTTAGTGTCAATCAGCGTGATGCAGGGAGCATTCCCTCTCTGACAGCCGTTTTTTGAGCCAGCACTCTGCCCTATATTAGTACACTGGGATTCCCCATGGGATCTGAGGAAGAAGAAATCCTGCAATAACAAAGCCACTGTTGCAGTTCTAGGGCTACAGTCACCCTGCTCCATTGAAGATAGTGGGCAATTTACAAGTAGTGATGGCTCCAGCAGCATAGCCCTTGCTCTTCCTAGCCCTGCAGGACAGCATACTCTGAACCCTAAGGAAGGTATAACATACACTTATTGCACATCTGCCTTATATCCTGCTTTTCACCACACCAGTTCTACTTCACGTGAGGTTTCCTGTACCCATAAGGGAGGATCAGGATTTGCCCCAGAATGGACAGTTAAGTGCTTGTAAAAGAATAGCTAGAAAAAGTCTAATAAGGTTTATTTGGGTTCCACTGTAAGATTCTTTAGAATGAGAGGCCTCTCTCCTCCGCTGAAGAGAATTTTTAAGCTTTATCCATGGTGAAGTCTTCTTCTATTAAACAATTCTGTGGTTTTTGCTGATCAAAAAAGACCCCTTAGATCGCCTTGGCCCTGGAAAGCATTATTTGAATCAATATTACACTAGAGTTCATATGCATTTTTTAATATCTTCTAAATGTTTAATTTAGTTTTGCCAGTGATGGTTCATTAAATTGTCTTGCCCCGTAGTTAAGCTAATGACTTTATTGCTTTCCTTCTTTCTGATCAAATAGGCAAACAATTTCCTTTTCTTGTATCCCTGTTCAACTATGTTCTGTTCTGATGTGATTATTAACTTTTGAGCTTGTCTCCCTCTACCCCCATATTCTTATTATAGTCAAGTCTAGCTTAATTTAGACAAGTAAGAACTGTACCTGCTGAGATCTAGCTGTCAAGCAATCCTCATTTTTGTTTTCTGTTACAGCAAATATGCTGTTTTTCTCCTTTTACTAGGGTATGAGACTGTTACAGGCTGAAAGGGTTTGTCAGAAACTCTCCCACCTGTTAGCAAGTGTTGATTCTGCTGGGAAAGGGTTAAGTGAATTCTGCTAATTCATGGAACCAAGGTAATTTTTAACCTCACCTTGGTTAGCCAAGCCTGGGGGGAAAGCTTGAACTAAACATCGTTATTTTATTGTTAATCCCTTTGTTAATGAAGCCAAAATTCAAGAAAGAGGGTAGTTTTTTTTATTCTAAACAGTTTGTGGACTTGCTTTTAGAACAGGTTGAGAAGGTGCTTGCTTCCAGATGTATTTTGACCCTTAAAAGAGCCTCAAAGTTGGTATTGCTAATGAGGAGCATTTTCCTTCAAGAAAAATTACAATTCTTCAGTGAGAATGTTTTTAAAATTACTTGCTAACACACCATTTTCCTCATTCTGCTTCCCAATTGGATTTTAATTCAGCAATCTGAGAGATTTTACAAAACTAATCATTTGCTTTGATCCTGTGAATACATTCTCCTTGAATAAAGAAGAAATCAATAGGTGAGAATGACTGATGAGAGGGAGAAAAAGCTGTTTCCTCTGCTCTCAGAACCTTGTCCTCCATTGACAAATGGTGGAGTAGTCTACAATTAGTCTGTAGTATATTTCAAGGAGAAAAGTGCAGAAAAGCGTGATCTGGTATCTCAGTAGAACACTTCAATATATGATCTAAGGGCTGATTCGAGTTCACCCCCACCAACCCTCGTCATCAGTTACTCTTATCTAGAGCAAGCTCTTGAAAAGCAGTTTCAGCATTTGCCTTTGGAGTTTGGAAATGAAGCAACATCAGTGGTCTGTATTCCAGGTATCTAGAAAGTGCATTCTCCACAACCTAGCATCTTTTTTATACATGCATTTGGGATATGGTGGCTAAGAGCATGTGTGATCATATCCTCACTACTGGCTGGTCCTTGTGACTATATCAGACTATGCCCTGGTCTACACTATGAGTTTAGGTCAAATTTAGCAGACTTGATCACAGCTAACAGAAGTCTCCTTTGCCCTGTGTAACAGAGTTGTGTGTCTTTTATACAGACGACTCAGGGTTTGATCCAGTTTGATAAGGAGTTTGAGCCTTGTCTACACTAGAGAAATTTACTTCTCCAAGAGTCCTAAAATGTGTGTAAAACTATTGAAATAAAAGTGCTCCAAACAATTTGCAAACATTCTAAAAACCATTTGGAGTAGACTAGGCTTTCTGAAGGCTTTTAAGACCCAATTCATTCTAAAGCAGCTTAATGCCAGCGTGGATTCAGAGAACTTGAAACATCTTGCTGCTACTTCACAGTGCACTGGTAGCCTTTTGATACCTCCCAGAGTCCATTGCTTCTGGGAGGAGATGGAATTACAACTGAAATAATTTAGAACAGCACTAGTGTGGATGCAGTGCAAATCTGCAACAGTTCTTAATTTGTTTCCACATAGATAGCATTGACATACAGAATTGTTTAATGTGTTCAATATAAGAGGTTTAGTTCATTAGTATAGACACATGGTGTCTGTATTGTTGTCTCTTCTTCCAACACCAGTGTCCCATTCTGACACCAGCATGGCCTTTCTGCCAGGTAGTCACAAGTGTTTGGGATCTTGAAAGTCGGCTTCCCAGTGGAAGAAAAATCAGTGATGTGGAGATGTGGGGTATATTCTAAATGTGATTTCTTTTATTTACACATGTGCACTTGGGCAGAGGTGGTCACAAACAGCGTGTACTCTCTCCTTGCTTGCAAGAATCTCAACCCCAAACAAATGCCCAATGCTCAGAGAGTAGCTGTCCCTCAAGAATTGTCTCTATTCAGAGACCAAGGCAGAGAGCAAATTCTCCTGCTGCTGACACAGCTTCCTCCCCAAAGACCACCTCTTCTACATCAAAAACCCTGCATAACTAAAACTAACAACGTCCCACAACATGTCTTTACAAGACTGAACATTTGCTTGAACACCAAGAAAAAGAACTCGGAAATCTATGTGTAACAGTACCGCCTCATGATGCCTGCCATAATAGTATATTTGCAGCCAAGATTTGTTACATGTTAAATTTAGATACATGTAGTCTTGTGTTAAAGTGATCCTCCTAGTACAGTTTTGTAAATAAATAAATATATATATATATATATAAAATCAATTTTAGAAAAGTGTGTCTTGACACAGGTTTATAGCCCTGATTCCACATGCTAAATTAGGGTTACTATTTTGTTTATTTTCCTTATTTTTTTTATATTCAGACTGTCCATGACCATAACTATGGGCCCGATCCAAATTTCTTTGAAGTCAATAAAAAGCCTTTTGGGCCCTGGAACATATTGGCAGTTATGAACTTAAGTAGGCTTTCAAGAATCTGATGGTGTAAGCGGTCATTCTATGACACATTTTATGTGGCACATACCCAATTTTTTTCCCTCTCATTAGAATTATTCACATTATGGACATTGCCTTATATTCAAATACTATATATTTGGGGTAGGTCTCACTGAAATAACTTTCAATTTGGGACAATGACAGGAGATATGAAGATGATTCCTTATATCCTGGCATTCTCTCCATCATATTGCTGTGAGTGTTGTGTCTATTTTATTCTGAAAAATGTGCAAAAATATCTTTTCTTAGTTTTTTCCACTGGTAATCGCTTCATGAAAGAGAACTTGTAGTGCTAAAAGTGACTAGCATATCCTCCCAGCTCACTGGGGAAACTTGGTTTGTTTCCTTTTCTCAATCTAGACTCACATTGTCAATTTGTCCCTATAGTTCGGTTGAAGAAGGAATATATAACATGCATATTTGTTTTTGTTTTCTTATCTCCTTTATTTTATACTACGACCTGCACTTTGTTGTTCAGGGAAAACTGCGGATGTTTTGAGCTCTGTGTAATGGTCAGCACGAGCCACATTCCGCTGTCCATTACAATCTCATTCACTACAGTGGCATAGTGTTGCTAGGAACAATATTTTCTCCACTGCATTTAGGTTGAAAGAAAATCTTCTTTGTCAGAAATTTCGTGGATTGGTTTTAACCCCCTCCACCCTTGTCCTTTTAAGTTCTTAAGGTCAAATTCACGCATAATGGTGACACCAATCTCTAAAGCAGCACTCATCTCTCTCATTCACTTTGATTAATGAATAAGCCAAAAAAGGAATGCACAAAATGATCCTCCAGACCAAGAGTCATCTCTATTATTGAATAGTCAGGGCCAAATTCTGCTCTGTTATATATAATCTAGAATGGTAGCTCTGTTGTGTTCCCTGGAGTTACTCCACTTATACACAAATGCAATTCAGAACAGAATTTTCTTTAAGTTACAACCAGAAGGAAATGAAAAAGAATACTGGGCCAAATTCTCCCTTCAGTAATCTCTGTGCATAGGGTGACCAGATAGCAAAGGTGAAAAATTGGGACACTTTCTTTTTCGGGGTTTGGGTTAGGAGGGGGAGGCGGTAATTGTCTTATATAGGCATCTAACCCCTAATATTGGGACGGTCCCAATAATATTGGGGTGTCTGGTCACCCTATCTGTGCATCTCCACTGAACTAGCTGGGGTCAAGTTGAGGTAACTGAAGGAAGAATCTAGTCCTGATTGTATAAGAGCAGTATACCCACTGGAGTAATTAATTCACTTGCATTTTACCAAGTGAGAGGCAAACTATTCCCACATGCATTGAGATTGGTCTGCGTTAACAGTGTGGAGAGCTGGCACACAGCTCTTGAATCTGTTGCTTTAATGAGCAATAAATTAGCAAAAGCCAATATAGTGTTAACCTCTTTGAACTGCATTCCATATCACATTGTGTAGCTGCTCTACCTTAAATCTCCAATCCTGCAGCCTCCATGTGTGGAGGTGTCTGCCAGGCGATCATAAATAAATGGCTGTGGAGTCCAGTTTCAGGGATCATTGAATGATTTTCAACATCCTTTAATAATGGGTAAATAGCAAAAGAATGTAACTGTTTAACTATCTTGAGGCACACATTGAAAAAGGACTCAACAATACCTGTAAACTTGCACCCACAATTTTAAGATCCCAATTTTTATACCTGCTCCTTTTCATGTACAATCAATTGTAGGCAACAGTAACAGAATATGATTTAGAATCTGATTTGTAGCTGAAAATATTTAAATGTTTTACCCAATATTATTAATGCTGACACTAAGCAAGGAAGGGTCTCATCAATATACAGATTGGAGACCATTAATGAAAATCCAGGAGGCTGAAAGAAGTTAGGGTACATGGTTCAGTTACAGTAACCAGATAGCAAGATAGCAAAAATTGGAGCGGGGGGGGTGGAAGGAGTAATAGTTTGCCTATGTAAGACAAAGCCCCTAATATTGTGATAGTGCCGATAATATTGGGACATCTGATTATCCCAGGTTCACTATGTGGCACCCTTACACCTGAGTCAAAGGTGAACCAGTGCCCAGCATGAAGTCAAGGATCATTATGCTGCTGAAGGTGTTGACTGTTATGAGACATAAAACTAAGTTCCTGAAAACTACAGTTGGCATGGAATTCCTGGTGTCTTGGCCATGTTCCAATCTAAGGGCTTTAAATATATATAGTCATGAGTTTTAATTTGTTAAGATATACCTCAGAGGTGGTGGCACCTTATTTGTGGGTGAAGTGGTTCAAAACTACATCACAATTGACTTCTGCGGGCATTCCATGCAATGGAACATATCTCAGAATCAGATCCAGTATAGCTCTCCCTATCTCTATAGGATTTGCCAAAAGAGTTCTTATGCTATCTGACTGATCTCTACATAGAAAATTAGCATTAAGTAAATATCAAATCACGCCATCAGCTTCATACAGTATATATCAGTTGCCTATAAGTATAGAAACTTTCCAGTTTCATTTGAATTAGTCCTTACTTATTGTCTTTTTAATTTTAAAATACTGTATGAGCAATGTAAACCATTTCCCAGTTATCTTTGACTCCAACACCTTGTTTTATTCACAGGCCCTTATTGCTAGCCGGTGTGAAAAAAAATCATCATCAATATACCCTTTCCTACTTTTCTCAGAGTCATAGCTTATTCCGGAGGTCTGCCCTACCCAGTATTGTTAATGGGAGTTATGTATGCATGGAACAAAAACAGACACCCTTTACTGTATTTACAATCTGGTTTTGAAACCACAATGTAGCACAAAATTTACTCTCACATGTGCATTACCAAGTATTATTGTCACTGTATGTTAATACTCTTGTAGAATTCATTTAACCCCTTAATGGTTGGAGATGATATCTCCCAGTGCACATCACATTGTTGGCAGTCTGCAACTGCTAGCCCCAGGGGTTAATTAACTTTTATTGAAGCAGTTTATTGCAGCTGGCGCTTGTCTTCATCCTTAAACACTACTGAACCACTGAACACCAAGATCCACTGGGACAATATTTTCAAAGCTGTTTAGTTTTCTAGTAACTTATATTTTATTTTATTTGTTTTTATAGATACTCTGAGGATAAAAAGGATAAGGTCATCATTGCTGAGTCTCTATCTTATGGTGACTACATTACATTCTGTTGCTTAAATGAAGGGCAGATGTTGCACATTTCTTCGTGCAAAGGAATGTGTGGTAATTTACATAAACTTCTGCTTGTGGAACAAAAATGGCAGTGATTCAATACGTACATGGTATACATTTGCTTAGCCTAAAATAGTTAGAGTGAAATGATCTGGAGGAAAAACATTGCTACCATAAATAATACTTTTACTGTATCAAATCCTGTTTCCGTTAACTCTAATAGTTTAATACTATTAGAGATTTACCACAATCACTGTTCAATGTGCCGCAGTTCTATTAAAGATTTATATGAAAGCTTTATGGAATACACCTTTTTAGAATTCAGAAGGATTTTATGGATTATTATTCATAACATCTGCCACTTACAGGGAAGAGCTTTAAAACATTTATTTAATGTGTATTTAATGCCTTATACAATTTAATATCAAAGATGTGTTTTATTACAGCAGTACTATTTGCGTAGTAATAGTAAAGATCTGCTGGAGTTATAAACCCCTAGGTTCAGGGTTTATAACTTGGCCATTAAAATTTACATTGAGATACAACTTGGCAGTTGAGGTCTCTGAGTCTATAGAAAATGTGTTTTTTGCTGATGTTGGGAGGTGCAGGAAAGAAATCAGTTTAGGCATTTTAGTTTAATAATATAATAACCCAATCAAATAAAGAACAGGACTAATTTTAATGCTTTTCTAATTTCTTGCATTATGTTTTGTAAAAGATGCTTCTTAAAAAACAAACTTTGCCAGTGAAAATGGTGTTAGGGTTCATCGTATGCAGGAAGATCATGCAAGATAAGCTCTTTGGATCAGGGACTGTCTTTTTATTCTGTTTTGGTACAGCACCTAGAACCATAGAGTCCTGCTCCCATGCCTGGGACTCCATGGCACTACGGTAACAAAAATAAAAATAATCAAGGCCAGACAAGCGAATTGGAAATATTTTTTAATAGAGGGATGCTCATATAGTTTGCTTGTGGGCTTGACTTTTAACAGAACAGATGTATCCAGAGATATAGGAAGCTTGACCTTATGCTGACCAGGTGTATCTTACCAGGGAGATGTTACATGCTGTGTTGTTAGAGTGGCAGTATTGTGTGAAAATAACTGCAATGGTCTGGCAAGCCTCAAGAATCCATATTAGGGACTTCCTCTTTGATAGCATTTGAGGGAAAGATCTGGAAGTTCCAAATCACTCATTCAGTCAGTGATCTCTCTAGTGATCAGAAATATTGTGTAGATAAGTGTATTTATAATAAAGAAAGTAGAATTTTAAATAGGACCAGGAAGCGTTAATATATAATACAGAATAGGAGTTGTTTTTATTGTTTTTTCCTGTATATATGAAGTGTTGTAGATCTATATAGCCCTTGCTTCTGTTGTATCCTTCCTTCCTTAGCCCACAGTAATAAATACTACAATTGGTCATTGAGAGACAGGGTGGGTGTGGTAATATCTTTTATTGGACTATTGTTGGTGAGAGACAAAAGCTTTCAAAGCTTTCAAGCTTACACAGAGTTCTTCGGGTCTGGGGAACATACTGGGTGTCAAAGCTAAATAGAAGGTGGAACAGATTGTTTAGCTTAAATAGTTAACCTATTTCAAGGGATACTTCAAGATGAAATGGCCTGTTAATACCGTTACTGGATCTCTGAAAATAGGTGTGGTGACGTGTGGGTTTCTTTGTATATATTTGCCTGTAGGGTTCCACTGCTAAAGCTGATTGCGGTATCCAATAAATTGATGTAGTGTTCTAGAGACAGTTTAATAGATGGGTGGTGGTGGTTGAAGTTATGGTGGAAATCTCTGAGGGAGTTTAGGTCATCTGTCTGGAGAATGAAAATATCAACCGTTTATCTCAGGTATATCTTATTGGTCCAATAAAGGATACTACCTCACCCACCTTGCCTTTCTAATATCCTGGGACAAACATGGCTATAACAACACTGCATACAACAATTAGTAATAAATCTTTAATACCCTCTGACTGTGAAGGGATGTGGTAAATGTGGTATAATACGGCACAGCAATAACAATCTGAGGGTAGGAAGTAAAGAATACCACAGAAACCAATGTTGACAAAATGGCCTGGAATGAAATAATCAAAATTATCATACAAAAATGTATGACCTGAAAAAGAGCTCTGTGTAAGTTCAAAAGCTTGTGTTTCTCACCAACAGAAGTTGGTCCAACAAAATATTACTTCACCCACCTTGTGTCTCTAATACAAAAATGTTGCCACTTTTGCACAGCTCTAATTAAGACCTCGGTTTGAGACAAAACATCTCACCGCTCATCACCATTCTCTGGCTTTGGTTCAGAAGTGACACACTGAGAAAAGTAACAGAGGGTCCTGTGGCACCTTTAAGACTAACAGAAGTATTGGGAGCATAAGCTTTCGTGGGTTAAGAACCTCACTTCTTCAGATGCAAGTAATGGAAATTTCCAGAGGCAGGTATAAATCAGTATGGAGATAACGAGGTTAGTTCAATCAGGGAGGGTGAGGTGCTCTGCTAGCAGTTGAGGTGTGAACACCAAGGGAGGAGAAACTGCTTCTGTAGTTGGATAGCCATTCACAGTCTTTGTTTAATCCTGATCTGATGGTGTCAAATTTGCAAATGAACTGGAGCTCAGCAGTTTCTCTTTGAAGTCTGGTCCTGAAGTTTTTTTGTTGTAGGATGGCTACCTTTACATCTGCTATTGTGTGGCCAGGGAGGTTGAAGTGTTCTCCTACAGGTTTTTGTATATTGCCATTCCTGATATCTGACTTGTATCCATTTATCCTCTTGCGTAGTGACTGTCCAGTTTGGCCAATGTACATAGCAGAGGGGCATTGCTGGCACATGATGGCATATATAACATTGGTGGACATGCAGGTGAATGAGCCGGTGATGTTGTAGCTGATCTGGTTAGGTCCTGTGATGGTGTTGCTGGTGTAGATATGTGGGCAGAGTTGGCATTGAGGTTTGTTGCATGGGTTGGTTCCTGAGTTAGAGTTGTTATGGTGCGGTGTGTGGTTGCTGGTGAGAATATGCTTAAGATTGGCGGGTTGTCTGTGGGCGAAGAGCTCTCCAACCTGGAGACTTTCATAAATAACCAAGCCTCCACACAAATGGACTTTACTAAAATAAGACAGGAGATCTACATTACACACTTCACCTCTCTACAAGGAAAAAGGACCGTAAGCTGTCTAAAATCCTACCTGCCACATGGGGCCACAACAGGGGTACCCCTAACTCACCCAGCAATATCGTCAATTTATCCAGCTACACACTCAACCCAGCAGAAGAGTCTGTCCTATCTCGGGGACTCTCTTTTTGCCCCAGCACCCCCACGAACATGATACAGTTCTGCGGTGATCTGGAAGCCTACTTTCGCTGCCTCCGACTCAAAGAATACTTTCAGGATAACACTGAACAGCGCACTGATACACAGATACCCTCCCACCAACAACACAGGAAGAAGAACTCCACATGGACTTCTCCTGAGGGTCAAAATGACAGTCTGGACCTATACATAGAATGCTTCCACCGACGTGCACAAGCAGAAATTGTGGAAAAACAACATCGCTTGCCTCATAACCTAAGTCGTGCAAAACGCAATGCCATCCACAGCCTCAGAAACCACCCTGACATTATCATCAAAGAGGCTGATAAAGGAGGTGCTGTTGTCATCATGAATAGGTCTGACTACCAGAAGGAGGCTGCCAGACAACTCTCCAATACCAAATTCTACAGGCCACTTTCCTCAGATCCCACTGAGGAATACACTAAGAAACTACACCATCTACTCAGGACACTCCCTACACTAACACAGGAACAAATCAACATACCCTTAGAGCCCCGACCGGGGTTATTCTATCTACTACCCAAGATCCACAAACCTGGAAATCCTGGACGCCCCATCATCTCGGGCATTGGCACTCTCACTGAAGGACTGTCTGGATATGTGGACTCCCTACTCAGACCCTACGCCACCAGCACTCCCAGCTATCTCTGTGACACCACTGATTTCCTGAGAAAATTACAATGCATTGGTGACCTTCCAGAAAACACCATCCTAGCCACCATGGATGTAGAGGCTCTCTACACGAACATCCCACACACAGATGGAATACAAGCTATCAGGAACAGTATCCCTGATGATGACACAGCACAACTTGTTGCTGAGCCCTGTGACTTTATCCTCACGCACAATTATTTCAAATTTGGTGATAATATCTACCTCCAGACCAGTGGCACCCGCATGGCCCCACAATATGCCAACATTTTTATGGCTGACCTGGAACAACGCTTCCTCAGCTCTCGTCCACTCACGCCCCTTCTCTACCTACGCTACATTGATGACATCTTCATCATCTGGACCCATGGGAAGGAGACCCTGGAAGAATTCCACCATGATTTCAACAGCTTCCACCCCACCATCAACCTCAGCCTGGACCAATCTACACAGGAGGTCCACTTCCTAGACACCACAGTACAAATAAGCGATGGCCATGTTAACACCACCCTATACCGAAAACCCACCGACCGCTATGCCTACCTTCATGCCTCCAGCTTCCACCCTGGACACACCACACGATCCATCATCTATAGCCAAGTGCTGAGGTACAAACGCATCTGCTCCAACCCCTCAGACAGAGACCAACACCTACAAGATCTTCACCAAGCATTCTCATAACTACGATACCCACACAAGGAAATAAAGAAACAAATCAACAGAGCCAGACGTGTACCCAGAAACCTCCTGCTACAAGACTGGCCCAAAAAAGAAACCAACAGAACTCCACTGGCCATCACCTACAGTCCTCAGCTTAAACCTCTCCAACGCATCATCAGTGATCTACAACCCATCCTGGACAATGATCCCTCACTTTCACAGACCTTGGGAGGCAGGCCAGTCCTCACCCACAGACAACCCGCCAACCTTAAGCATATTCTCACCAGCAACCACACACCGCATCATAACAACTCTAACTCAGGAACCAACCCATGCAACAAACCTCAATGCCAACTCTGCCCACATATCACCATCACAGGACCTAACCAGATCAGCTACAACATCACCGGCTCATTCACCTGCACGTCCACCAATGTTATATATGCCATCATGTGCCAGCAATGCCCCTCTGCTATGTACATTGGCCAAACTGGACAGTCACTAGGCAAGAGGATAAATGGACACAAGTCAGATATCAGGAATGGCAATATACAAAAACCTGTAGGATGTAAAGGTAGCCATCTTAGAGCAAAAAAACTTCAGGACCAGACTCCAAAGAGAAACTGCTGAGCTCCAGTTCATTTGCAAATTTGACACCATCAAATCAGGATTAAATAAAGACTGTGAATGGCTATCCAACTACAGAAGCAGTTTCTCCTCCCTTGGTGTTCACACCTCAACTGCTAGCAGAGCACCTCACCCTCCCTGATTGAACTAACCTCGTTATCTCCATACTGATTTATACCTGCCTCTGGAAATTTCCATTACTTGCATCTGAAGAAGTGAGGTTCTTACCCATGAAAGCTTATGCTCCCAATACTTCTGTTAAAGGTGCCACAGGACCCTCTGTTGCTTTTTACAGATTCAGACTAACACGGCTACCCCTCTGATACTGAGAAAAGTAACATCTGAATTACTGACACCTCTTCCTCTGTTAAGAGCATTATGTAAAGAGCTGTACAAAGGAATCCATTCACAGTGCACACAAAACTCAGGACCAATGCTACATATTAAGTGTCATATGCTGGCACCATACCTATTAAGTAACTACGTGTATACAGATGTAGAATGCTCTTGTAACATCTCCCAGAATAAATGGCCTTCCTTGGAGGTCTGTCATTCAAATACGATCACAAACCTGTTTAGCTTGTGAGCTCTGATGGACTCTAATGATGCAAGCCAGTACGGCTGTAAGTGACAGACTGACCCAAATTCACACTGTTGTGTTATTTTGTTTATATAGAAAAATTTGTGTGACTGCAATGCTTAGATAAAGTGCCAGATTAAGAGCCCTTGAAAATGAAGGCCTGTATTTATTTACCAGTAGAATGAGTAAAGACTAGATAGTAGCACAAGTTTCCCCACTCACTGTACATGAGTCTGACCTGGAGAGGCCATTTCAAGGGACGAGAGTGTAAAATCTGATCTCCATTGGACCTTTCTGCTAAGACTGCCAACATGGGTGTAACTTGTGATTGTGGTTTTGGCCTCCTGTTCAGTGCAAAATACATCTGCCAACTCATTTCATTTAACCTGCTTGACTTCAGTTACTGCTGACCTAGAACAGATTTAAACCATGTGAAAATCTCCATAGTCCATTACCAGTCCCCTCAGCTATCCAGTTTCCCTATCCACTCTTGCATTTAAGGTTTCTCAGAGGATTTCACTTTTTATGCATAATAGAATGAATTAAAGTCAAAACAACAACTTGGAATTCCCTAGGGAGAGAATTTTAGTCAGCCTTCATAACAGTTTATAAGCAGATTCATAAGGGTTTTTAGCTTATGAATTTATAGCACATGCAGAGCATCTGCATTGACCCAACAGACACTAATAGCGTTATCAGAGTCATTAGAGTCCCTTGGGTTAATGATCAGCTAATTAAAAATTCTCAGTAGGCTTTGACATGATGGAATACTATATTCTACCAAGTAAATCATACCAGGGTTTTTTAATTGTAATTCAAATAGGTCTAATAAGAACTGAATTTCTTAGAATATAGGGGAATTTTCTGGAAAGTAAAGTACTTGCAGAATGGCTAGAATTATTTTATTGTTGCCTGACATTCAACTGGCTTAGATTCCCACTGGCAGAGGAATAAACACAAGATTGGTTCAAAATAATCATTATTGCTTCATCATGACACATTTTGCTCAAGTAAGTAGCAATGATTCTCCAAAAACAGTGTATTTATGTTCCCCAATTCTTTCTCTAGTTTCTTCTTGTGGCATGTTTCAAGTGAAAAGGTTTGTATTGAAGTAAAGCTTGTTAAAAATCAATCAGTACAATGAGCAGCGGAATGACCACAAAATAGTAGCTCAAACCATAACCCTTAGTTATTACAATATCACTGACCTGAAAATTAATAGGATAGAAAATTATTTCTATTGCTAATCCACTTATTTGTATTTTATCCAGATATTTACAGCTATGGATAATACCCCTCTCACCAGTCTTTGGATAGTCTAATCCAAGCTGCGATCTCTTCCATGTTTTATTTCTCATATTTTGTTTAGCATTGTTATAACTAGAATTTTCTTTTATAAGCCATAATGTTGTGCTACATTTTATTGGTGCTATTTTTAATTGGTCAGATCAATTCCTTCCTGCACAAAAGCCCACAGAAGGAGTTCCTGGAGAAGATTAGATGTAATGGAAAGAGTGCTAAAAGTCACAAAAATATTTGTGAATCCCTTCGTAAATGTATGGAAGGCCTCTGAAAACTTATGAACAATGAATATGTCAAATAATTATGAACCAAGGCCAAGATTTTAAAAATGACTGTGACTTTGGGTTCACAGTTTGAGACACCTTGGAATGACTGGTTTTCTCAGCGTGGATGCTCAGCATTTTCTAAAAATAAGATCCCTTGAAGGTCTGTCAAGCTAGGCACATACACATTCACTAACCACTTTTGAAAATCTTCTTCCAAATGTATTACTTCTGGTCATGAAAATATTTGGAAAACCCTTTGTATATTCTTTGGCCAAGTGTAATAAGGATTATTTCTGCATCTTTTAAAGAGGGATTAATAGGGTATTAAAATACCTACTGCCCACAGGTAATTCTCAGAAAGACTGGTGATACTACTTACTTCCATGTTTAAAGATACCTGAATTACCCCTGATTATTGGGTTCAATGTTGCTGAAGTCTTGTAGATGATTAACAGCAGGGTCAGGTACCTCAGAATATATTCATAATATATTCCTATATCCCTAATATTTTGGCTATTTTCTGGCTATTTCGAAAGCTATGCACCTTCTTCCCAGACCTTAAAATGTGTTACAAGACCTTTCTAGTTAATGAAAAGTATTGAACCATTTCCAGTTAATGAAAAGTATTGAACCAATAGATCATCAGGGCAATAGGACTATTTAAAAGCTACAGTATGTAAAACTCCAATATTACTTAAGCTTTTACTGTAGTTCAGAAAGCCTTGATATTGATTAATCAGCCTAGCTTCCAAGGCAACTATTAAATAGGTGGGCAATCTAATTAATATTTCATTAATTATAGGCACTTTTTCTGTAGTCAAGAGGGGATGAATGCCATTTAACTTTACAACCCAAGTGTCACTTTTAATATAGAACTCTTCTAATGCATTCATTTTCACGGGACAATGAATGTCACCATTTTGCTATCAAATGTCACCAGTTGAACCTTTATGGAAGTAAGATCGAGCAACTTTACACATTTTGGTTTCAGACCCTCAAAACATTTAAAACAGTTCTTTTTCCCTATACTGGCAGCATTAGAAAGAACTGTATGCCAGATCCATTTTGTACCTGAATTGCTCCCTAGTGCATGACTGTTTCTTTCCATTTTTTGTTTCGTTTTAGGTTTTTTTTCCCCCTTCGCCTTCGTTTTCTGTTGTGATTTTTAAGCATGAAGCATGAACTTTCCCATGAACCACCCTTTCAATATCCGAGCCACAATGAGGTGATTTCACGTCATTCTGTCCCACAATTCATCCACTAATTTCAAACATCTTTCATGGCACATTAGTTCAAGCCATGAGAATGGATGCAGTAATTATTTTTGATGATACCATCAAACTCATTAAAGACACATCTTCATAGAGATCAACCTTCATAATGTCCCTAGTTTCTATAAGGTCATGAATACAGAGTTCCAAAAATTGTTCTCAACCTGAGTTTCCAGTGTGTCATATTCTGCTGACATGAGGCCAAATTCCACCACTTTTACACACGTTGAGTAGTACCTTATTATATGAGGAGTCTCATTGAAGCTATTAGGACTTTTCATGCAGTCAGGTACACCTCTACCGCGATATAACGCGACCCGATATAACACGAATTCGGATATAACGCGGTAAAGCGGTGCTTCGGAGGGGTGGGGCTGCGCACTCCGGCAGATCAAAGTAAGTTCAATATAACGTGGTTTCACCTATAACACGGTAAGATTTTTTGGCTCCTAAGGACAGCGTTATATCAGGGTAGAGATGTACTACTCCCCAAGACTAAAGGTAGCAGAATCTGCCCTCCTGTGATAAGAAGCCATCGTTATACATTATCACAGAGAAAAAGACAACCCAGCTTTTTGTAATGCTACTATGTGCTAAATCAATTGTTTTCATGGTTATACTGCATTTAACAGGTGTTGCCACTCTAATGGTGTCAGACTTCTTTTGCATATTTTGAAACAAGTCCTATTTTTGATGTGTAGGCAAGCAAATTACATATCTTAATAGTAAAAGTTTTCAAAACAGATCATGCCTAAACTGTACAATAGCAACTACAGTGGCAGTGGCCATCTGACCAATGCTTTCATACAATTCCTTGAATGTACAGAATACAATGCCTGAGATTTTTCATAAAAGTCTGAGTTAAGCATCCAACACCCATTCAGTTTCCATGGGAATTTCTAAATTTTTGTCCTCTTTAAAAATCCCATCCAATGTATTTTCATTCCGTCTCAGTCAGACATCTTTCTGTCTCTACTTATTTTTGAAAGAAAAAGGACTCTTCCCAAATTGACTCTCCGAGGCTTGGGGGTAGAGGGTAGAGAAATTATTTTCTTAGTTACTCCAGTGCAACACTTTTCATTCCAGGGGTTGCCACATATAATTAGAGGGGTAGCCGTGTTAGTCTGAATCTGTAAAAAGTAACAGAGGGTCCTGTGGCACCTTTAAGACTAACAGAAGTATAGGGAGCATAAGCTTTCGTGGGTAAGAACCTCACTTCTTCAGATGCAAGTGAGGTTCTTACCCACAAAAGCTTATGCTCCCTATACTTCTGTTAGTCTTAAAGGTGCCACAGGACACTCTGTTACTTTTCACATATAATTAGGGCACTTGATCCTGCATCCTCTTTATCCACTCCCCTGTAGACTGCCTTTGCCCCTTAAAAGTCCCAGTCCCTTCCTTGTAGATATACATGCTCTGCAAATGATTTTACTTACCGCTGGTGCTGTAAGTAATGTCCTGTAAATTGCAGCGCATTCCATAATTACACACTAGAGAAAAAAAGATTTGGGGTCAAAACCTAGTTGCCTTACTTGCAACATAGTCCTGTCGCCTGTGTTATGCAGGAGGTCAGACTAGATGATCACAGTGGTCTCTTTTGGCCTTGAATTATGTTCCAAGAGACTATTCATGTAAATAACATGAGCAGTATTTTCCCCTTTATTTCTCCTGCTTGAGCTTTTGTTTAAATGACAGAATATGTTGCTCTACCTGAAATATTTATCAGCCAGAATATATTTATACTGAACTGGTAAAGATTAAAGGCAGTAAAAATTCCTCAAGATTTGTAAAGATTTCCGCAACTGTAAAGAGAAACATACAGAAGATTAGAGAGACATGATTGTGGATATTAATCTCGTGTTATAAGGAGACCGTAGTATAAATAAAATTACTCAATATTTGACCCATGTACAGTGTCACTAATTTAATTAAAGTACTCTGAGAAATTACACTGCCTTTGTACACATGGAAAGTGCAGGGAATTGTGTTTGAGGGGAGATCAGAGTGATTTTTGAGATTTTTCTACAAAAATGAATAATTGTGAATTTAATATTTTTAAGACAGGATTGCTTTGATGAAAGTTTCCTGTATGTCTCAGATAGTAAAGTAGAGAAAGAAAGAATAAATGTAACTAATGAAAGGACTTGTGATCAAGGAAATAAATGGCTGTGGTATATAAACTAAGGGGAAGAACGTCAGAATAACTGTGTGGTGAGACCCTATTCATAGGGGAAAGCAATAGTTAGCATGAGTAAGTGTTAGTAGAAACAAGCCCTTAGAGTGAAATTCACCTCTGTGTAGAGGACCAACCCAATGCCAGTTAAGTCCCAATTTCAGATCAATCTAGTTTGTCATAGAGTTGCTCTCACATTTGAATCATTACTGGGATCTGTCAATCAAATGTGCAATGAAAGGAGACCAATGAAGGATGAAGAAAAGTTGGTTTTTGAATTACCTTTTTAATTGACCAGGGAAAACCCAGAGAACAGGCTCGAGCGTTCTAACAACAGAAGGTTAAAAAGGCAGCCTGTGATTGCACAAGTCCTTAGCTTGTTTATAACTAAGAGGTACATTGAATCCTTTTCTTCTAGGGTGAAGTGCCTCATGGAATAGCAGTATAACAGGAAGGAGCAATGATCTGAACAAGGGTGTTAATTGCTCAGTTGATCAATGATTGGCCTTTCCAGAATATCATTTTATTTCATTAAATCTAGATGTTTATGCATGTACCATATTGGTGACTTCACATTTAGATGACAGAGAAATGGGCATTGATTAGTGAAGCAAGGAATTTTAAAATGTTATCCATTGTTATTTGATCAATACTAGTTTCAATGCTCCCTGCCACAGGCATTACAACAGAGAACTATGGCACAATGGGAGACTTATTTTTTAGAAGTTAATTTATTTGCTGATCAACAGCAACAAAACAAAAAAATGGGCCTGTAGCGAGATGGTGGGATACCCCACAGCCCCCCGCTGACGGCCGAGCCTCCCCTAATTCCAACGTGGGCGGAGCCACCGGGTCCGGCGCCCGCCCCTCCGAGGTCACAGCCCCGACCCGGAAGTATAAAAGCCCTCCTGCAGAGCTCAGTGGAGCCTAGGCCGGCGGAGAGAGCAGACGTCCATGGCCGAGCTCCTGCTTGGGAAACAGCCACAGGCCGCGACCGGCCTGCTGACTCACCGGGCCGGTCGAGCCTATCTCTTCCCCGGTACCCCGAGGAGGACTGGCCGAGCCGGCCCCGTGCCGTGTACCCCGAGGAGGACTGGCCGAGCCGGCCCCGTGCCAGCTACCCCGAGGAGGACTGGCCGAGCCGGCCCCGTGCCGTGTACCCCGAGGAGGACTGGCCGAGCCGGCCCCGTGCCGTGTACCCCAAGGAGGACTGGCCGAGCCGGCCCCGTGCCAGCTACCCCGAGGAGGAGCCGAGCCTGCCCTTCGCTACCTACCCCGAGGAGCCAATGCTGGTGGAGAGCACCAACGACACTAAGACGGCCCAGGTACCATACGAGGGGAAGTGTGGAAGTAGCCCGGGGGCAGCCAACCCCAGTCTGGCTGCTGCACTGCCACAGCCGATGTCAGTGTGTTGCGGCCAGGATCCCCACTGCCAGCAGCGAGTTTCCATCGCTGCTAACGCCCCGGGCTGGGACGCAGTGGAGTGGGAGGGCCTTTTTCCCTGGCCTAGAGAGGCTGTGGGCTGCTACAAACCCTGACCCAGCCCCTGCTTAAGTAGGGTTACCATATCTATTAAATAAAAAAAGAGGACCCTCCACGGGCCCTGGCCCCGCCCATTCCCCCACCCCAGCCCAGCCCCAACTCCGCCCCTTCCACGCCCTAACTCCGCCCCCTCCTCCCTCCCACTCCCAGCTACGGGGAAGGAGCTGCCCCAGCGCTACTGGCTTCACGGTTTGCCGGGCAGCCCCCAGACCCTGCGCCCCCGGCCGGCGCTTGCCCAGCGCAGCTGGAGCCCGGGAGGGAAGCGCCCAGCCGGGGGCGCAGGGTCTGGAGGCTGCCCGGCAAACCGTGAAGCCGGTAGCGCTTGGGCTTCAGGCAGCCCCCTTGCCTCCGAACCCTGCGCCCCCAGCCGGGCACTTCCCCTCCCGGGCTCCAGCGGCGCAGGGTCCGGAGGCATGGGGGCTGCCCGAAGCCGGTAGCGCTCGGGCAGCCCGACTCTGTTTAAGAGCCGGGCTGCCCGAGCGCTACCGGCTTCGGGCAGCCCCCATGCCCGGCTCTTAAACAGAGCCGAAGAGTCAGGGGAGGAGCAGACCCGCGGAGGCTCTGCTCTTCCGCTGACTCTTCGGCTCTGTTTAAGAGCCGGGCTGCCCGAGCGCTACCGGCTTCGGGCAGCCCCCATGCCCGGCTCTTAAACAGAGCCGAAGAGTCAGGGGAGGAGCAGACCCGCGGAGGCTCTGCTCCTCCGCTGACTCTTCGGCTCTGTTTAAGAGCCGAGCTGCCCCAGCGCTACCGGCTTTGGGCAGCCCCCATGCCTCCGGACCCTGCGCCGCCGGAGCCCGGGAGGGGAAGTGCCCGGCCGGCGGCTGGGGTCCAGAGGCAAGGGGGCTGCCTGAAGCCCATAGCGCTCGGGCAGCTCGGCTCTTACACAGAGCCGAAGAGTCAGGGGAGGAGCAGAGCCGCCATTTTCCCGGACATGTTCGGCTTTTTGGCAATTCCCCCCGGACGGGGGTTTGAGTGCCGAAAAGCCGGACATGTCCGGGAAAAAGAGGACATATGGTAACCCTAGCTTAAGGGCCTGGGCCTCTGACTAACTATTTGCTTGCTGCCCCGCCCTGACCTAGGGCCTGGGCTGCTCCAAACCCCGACCCAGCCCCTGCTTAAGGGCCTGGGCCGCTGATTGACTAATTGATTACTGCTCCATCCTGACTTAGGGCCTGGGCTGCTATAGACTTTGCCTCAGCCCTTGCTTAAGGGCCTGCATTCTGACCTCTTGGCTCAGCCCCTGCTTACGGGCCTGAGCCCCTAATTGTGGGTCTGCGGTCCCAGACTGCCACCTGACCAGAGCAAGGCGGTGGGATACCCCACAGCCCCGCTGAGGGCCGAACCTCGGCCCAAAACTACTACAGGGCCAAAAACCGAAAATGAATTTCCAGCTTTTCAGGTTACTGCATGTGCAGCTGGCAGGGCCAGCTCTAAGATTTTTGCTGCCCCAAGCAAAAAAATGTTTTAGCTGTCCCCCACCCCAGCCCTGGGTTCTCCCCTCCCCCCACCCACACCCCCTGCCGCCCCAGCGCTGGGCTCCCCCCTTTCCCTCCCACCAGTGCCCTTCCCCCACCCCCCCTGTCATCCCAGCCCTGAGCTCTCCCCTGCAACCTGCACCCTCCTGCTGTTCCAGCCCTCGATCACTGGTAACTCGCTCCCAGGGCGGGTCATTCAGCAGGAATTTTGGATGTGCACAGAACACAGACAGGATTGGTTCCCGCATGGTTACAGAACTGCAGTAAAGTGGAACAATTTTCAGCTGGTGTGATTGGAGGATATCTGGATGCATATTATAAGACTGTCCTCCATAAATGACGAAAAGTTGAGATGCCTTTATTATTCTTTTGTTCCACTCTTTCTTTCTATGGGGAATTTGCCAATGCAATATCACTGTCTTCCTTTTAAACAAATAAAAATTAAAAAAAAAAAAAAAAAAGGCAATGGCTGTTGAAAATAGCAATTCCAGTCCTAAAAACCACTGGGAAGCATTTCTTGCTCAATTTTATCCTACTTTTTCTACAGCAAGTTACAGTGGATCAGTATATTTGATTTGGGAGAAATGAAGTAACAGCTGCCCAAATTGAGCTTGAGCACTCCTGAATTTTGAGGGTGCTCAAATCTGGAAGGCAGGTACTAGATTCCCTTTCTGAATATTAGCTAAATCTAGAAAGGAAAAGTCAATTTCTGCTTCCATGGCTCAGAAGTGGAAATCCTCCTAAGTGCCTGGTACTGTATCTAAAGGGCCCAGGTCCAGCGCCTCCCCTCCCTTACTTTTAATTTTTAATTCTAGTGGGATCCACGTACCTCCCTTGCTAGGGTTCAGATAGAGAGGGGCACTGTCCATTTAGTCCACCCAATTCCTTCTTTGGGGGCTGCAAGGTGAGGTCACACCAGTATCCCTAATCCAGTCTGGTGAAGTCTTCTGAAGGGGATATCTGGGGCAAAGCCTTCTACTCTTGGGGAACACTTGTTCCCCATTCACAGTGCCACCCCTTTCGACTCTCAGCAAGCTGCAGCAGGGCTCAGCTACCTCACTCCCTACCCCTCCCTTCCTGTTGATAGCTGCCAAGGGATTGGACGGAAATGTAGTTCTTTCCCTGCTCTAGGGCTGGCTCTCTAGGCAGGGAGCTGGCCAAGGAACTACAGCTCCCAGGGTCCCGTGGGTTCTCAGCTCCCATGCTGGATCCCCAGCTGCTCTGTGGCTCCGCTTCTGCAGGGTTGTGAGGAAGGGAGGAAGTGAGTTTAAAAAAAAAAAAAAGATGGCCCGAATGCTGCCCCATGCCAATGTGCCGCCCTAAGCACCTGCTTGTTTTGCTGGTGCCTAGAGCTGGCCCTGGCAGCTGGAATCATTTGATTTTAAGTAGAAAGATTACGTGTTTTTTGTTTGATTGGTGCAACATAAAGTTCTTTCCTATTTATTCCCATTTGTGATACCGCAAATCAATATTGGTTTGATATATTTCATATCGTTATTCTGCGCAATCACAGCAGCCTATTGGAATACTATTTCCAATTTCTGGTCAATCAGCCTTAAGGAAATAGAATGGGGATTTGTAAAAGCTCAGAAAAAGCCAACTAAGATTGTGAGAGGTACAATGAGATTTACATATGAGGTGAGACTACAAAGACTATGGGCCAGAGCCTCAGCTGCTGCAAACTGGTGTCGTTTCTTTGCCTTACTGAAGCTTACACCATTTCATACCAGCTGAGGATCTGGCAGTAGCGTTGTTTACTTTGGAAAGGCTAATAAGCAAAGACAGCAGGGCTGGCCTTAGGGATGGACCACCCGGTGACCATCCAAGGCGACGTGACCAGGGGGGCACCGTGCAGCAGCGCAGAAGTGCATGCTGCTGGCTGGCAGGGGAGCGCTGCAAACTCGCAAAGGCGACGTGTGGGGTGGGGGAGGTTCGCAGATTTCTTCCTGCTTCCTCCCGGCAGAGAAACATGGGAGCGGGTAAGTGGTGGTGCACAGACACTGCTCATCCCCCCTCAATGTTCCTCCATGCCTCCCTTGGCTCTCCTTGCATCCAGGTCACTTTCCCCACCTGGACTGTGCTGTGAGGCATCAGGAGTTGCTGCTCTCCTGCCCTCCCATTACGCACAACAGGACTCTAGACCAAGGAGACGCACTGGGACGAAGACACTGTAAAGGGGACCACTTTTTTTGCTTAAGTTAGCCAACATTGAGTACGTCAGCATTCACTTCAAGACTCATCCTCAGTGTATCATCTGCCTAGGAAAGTGCCAGGGAGGAGCTGAGGGTTGGGAATAAGTTGTGAACATTGTGAGATTTGTTAATATTTAGTATTTATTAGTTAACCCTAACCCTTTCTTTGTCTTCCCCAGAACCCATTTCCACTAAAGTTCCAACTAATTGAATTGTTATTTTGGTTTTTCGTTCCTTCACTGGGGTTTGTGTTGATGTATTTTATTGTTTCCTGTATACTTGATTTTTATACGTCTTACCAGCAGTGGTAGGATTATTCATTTTCCCAAGGGACAGCACCCCTTGTCGGCCAGGCATAATGAGAAGTCACCTTGAGTGGAGGCACCAGGTGTCACAAAAATAACTCAGGACTCAACCCAATGTGAGGGAGGAGAAGTCACTCCAAGTAGAAGGCAGCATGCTTGAGCCACTCCTTGGGGGAGGGCTACAGATGGAGGCACCAGTGGGATTTTAACTTACAAAGAGTGCCAGTACACGAGTTATTGGTCAGCCTGTGAGCAGTGAGTTCAGTCCCACCTAATGGAGCAGGCTGTAAATTACAAAATGGGGAGCGCTTTGCTTTCTGACTGGTGCAAACCAGGAAAATCCTTTATGGCAACAGGGATCCCCTGTGAAAGAACAGACTAAGTGTTCTCAATGAAGTGTTCTGACGGGAGAGTGAACCATGTATGAATGGCCCAAGTATTGAAGGACACCCTCAATAACGAGCAGCCTTGGCTAAGCAACTGTAATGCTGCCACCCCTGCATGGGCCATCAGCAGTGCAGATTGAACCAGGGACCTCTGGCTGTCAATACATGAGCCTCTATTTTTTGAGCAAAAAACACCAGCTCTCTCAGCCAAGGCTATACTAGGCTCAATCTCTAGTTGTCCTAGCCACCACTAGTGGGGGACAGAGTGCCACACTAAGCAGCCATAGTTTAGCAACAAATTAATAATATGAGGTAGTGGATCATAAGGGAATAGATGAGTAGACAGACCAGTGATCTGTATGGCTAATCCAATATTATAGTGTCTGTGATGACCCACGCTAAAATACACATTGTTACCACACAGCAACAAAAATCTCCATTTTAAAAGTTGGTCTGGACAATTAGATAAGTAAAGATTATAACAGACTAATTAAAATATTGAACATTGTAACATTAAGGCCTGTGTCTTCTCCTACATACCACCAATCTTACACTGCTTTGATTTGACTGACTTCAGTAGTTACTCCTGATTTACACCATTGTGTAAGTGAATGGGGAAATCAGGCCTCAGGGTCCACAGTTAGATCAACTGTTCTGCTAACAGGGTGATTTGAGTTTAGATCTTCTTGGGCCATTGCCATGATATAAAGTTTCAAACGCTAATGCCTCTTGTCATTTTTGTGTTGAGGCTTATTCCCCATAAAAGGCTTTGGGACAAGCTCTGTCACATTAATAGTTTTGTCATTGAGGGCATCATTCACTAGAGCTATAGTCAGTGTCAAACTCTTTAAAAGAATTGCTCTCTGAGTCACAGCCTAATGCTGTTACAAACCCTTTGACAATTCCAACAGTGAATCATTAAGATATTTAGAAATTTTAGGATGCTCTATTTTGATACATCCAGGTACAGTGGCATTGGAACAATTTTTATAGTGGGGGTACTGAAAGCCATTGAACAAAACTGTAAACCCTGTATACAGGGCCGGTGCTACCATTAAGGCGGTTGCCTAGGGCGCCAAGATTTGGGGGTGCCAAAAAGTGGTGCCCCCAATTTTTTTTTTTATACAGCGTTCCTCCCCGAGCATGCGGTCGCCGCTCCACTTCTCCCACCTCTCAGGCTTGCAGCGCCAATCAGCTGTTTGGCGCCGCAAGCCTGGGAGGAGAACTAGAGCGGGGGCGTCGTGCTCGGGGAGGAGGCGGAGCAGAGGTGGGGTGGGGAGCTGCCGCACAGCTCCCCAGAGGGGGGAGCTGCCGCGGGGGGGAGGCGCCTCAGGGCGGGGGGGGGGGGGCAGGGAGCTGCCGCAGGGCTGGTGGGGGGGGGGCACAAGGTGGAAGTTTCACCTAGGGCACGAAACATCCTTACACCGGCCCTGCCTGTATATGATGGAAACCACTTCAAACCAGGGTGCTGCTGCACCCCCAGCACCCCTAGTTCCCCCATCCCTGTCCACATAGTTCTGTGAACAGTGGGCCTGATTCTCCTCTCACTTACTTCAGTGCAACTTCATTGATCCCAAAGGAATTACTCCTGATTTTGCATGTGATCCAATTGACATCAATGCGCTTTGTATCTGGCCCATCCACAAGTGTAAATGAGAGGAGACTAGTGCTCATTGTGTCTACAGATCAGTGATAGGATCACCTGTTTCCAATTTATCATTAATCAATAAATCACTTTGCCTAAAAGAATCTTTAGCAAACAGTAAAATGAGATCTTATAATCCAGCAAGCTCTGCTTCAGAATTCTTTTATGAACCATCAAAAGACGCCTAAAAAAGTGCCAAGCAATGTCAAATTTGGCAGGACAAGATTGCTGATTGCAGCACATCCCTCATATAATCCCGGAGAGATGGCTGAGTAGTCATTTTGCAGTCTGTGTTTCAAAACATGATGAAAAAAAATCAAGTATTTTTCAAACTTTTCCCCCCAAGCTACACACTTCTAGCATCCTCATCTTGGACTTGATCCTGCAAGGTGTTGAGTATTCTGGCCCTGATCAGGCAAAACCCTTAAGCCCATGAGGAGACCTATTGGAACTCCTCATGTACGTAAAGTTAAACAAATTCTTAAGCACTTTCTTGACTGAGCACCAGGCAAAATTGAGCCCCTAGAAACTTTCTCAAAAGTGCCATGAATAATACCATACAGGGCCTGATTCTGCTCCCCAGTAGGTTTTTGTGAGAGAAGGAATGGATCCATAGTTAGTTCATGTGTGTTGTATTAATCCTTCCATGATTATGGTAAATATTTGTTTCAGAACTGAAACTAACACAGATATGAGAAAATATTAATAAAACAGAGTTAACCTAGTACATTCTACACACTTCCCAAAACAAAAAAAAGAAAAAGGATTTTCAATGAGAAGCAGCCTCAAACTTGTCAGAATTTATTATGGGAGGAAAAGAAGGAAACTAACAAACAAACAAAGTCCAAACCAAGAAAAAAAAACCACCACATACCAGCACAAATATCAAATCTCTGCTCAAGAAAACGCATCACCTTTGGGTAGGAAATTACATACTTGTCCCATTATCATTAACTTTTTAGTAATTATGAACAGACAATTCACACTGTTAACATGAGACACTCCAATTACCTGGGGATTGAAGAAATTCAACCATAACTTGTGCCTCTTAATTCTCAATGGGTGTGTTCACCGCATGATAATCACACCACCTGGTGTGTTTTATTACTCAATTAACTCCACTGATTTTTCTCGTCTCACTAAGGATGTATTCAGGTGGGTATGGTGTGCACACAATTCCAAAGGAAATCTTTGTATCTGCATTAAAATCAATTGTGTTTTAACTATAAACATTACAATATATACTGGAACAGTTATCAATGGTTTAGGCTATTACTTAATATTTTACATTCTCTCTCCATTTTAAATGCAAGTATTTCAAAAAGCAGATACAACACCGATCAGATAACTAAATGTCACACAGGAGTTTTGATCCCATTGTAAGCTGTTTGAGGTAGTAACTGTCTTTTACTAGATGTCTGTACAGCAATACCTGGAACAACTGGCCCCTGACATGGTTGAAGCAACCATGCATTACGGTCATAATAAAGTATCAATATAAACAAGTGTGTAACTAAAATGGAAAAGTGTTGTATTTATTTAAACCACTCAATCATTTCTGATTGATTAATCTTTAATTATCTGACATCCTTTACCAATTCCTCTATGTACAGTAAATATTTTATACACTGAAAAAAAAAAAAGATAAAAGCACTGGAAAATAAACCATCTAAAATGGTTGCATTATGCAGATGCAATTAGTCCTCTTTCTGTAGAGGCATCAGAAAACTCAGTGGCTCCCCAAGGTATCTTTAAATATCCTTTGATGAATTTTCTCATGTCATGCTTGGTTGTGTATGTGCCATACACTCCCAGACAATATGTACAATGGGAACAATTATTTCTCCTGTGTAACTGTAATAACCACGGCCACGTGTATAGACCATGCACAGTATTTTGCAAGCTGCACTGTTATCTCTGCAAGAGCAAATATTTCCAATTTAGTACTTTCACAATAAAACATTGTATCTTGTCACTCTTCTTGCTGAGGGGAGATTGCTGAACACAAAGGAAGAAATGAATTTGTATATGAGGCATATATACAGGCCTATGTTTGTAGGTATAGCATGTTTGGTTTACGTAAATCAGGAGAATGAACACCCATTTCTAGTTTCAAGTACCTGAAGTTTACATTTGTGAAATCAAAACTTTGGACTTTGATTGAGATCCAAATTTTGTTGTCTCTTTTCTGAGCAAAACTAGATCCATTTTCATACAAAACTTAACCTATTTTTGAGTGAAAACATTAATTCTTTTTTAATGTGGTTCTTGAAAGATTCAATTTTTACATCAAAATGGGAGTGTTCACATGTTTGTATTTTGGGGTCACCAAATAGCCCTGAGAATAACAATAATAATAGTTATAACAATAATAGATACAGCATTGTGGCAATATCCCTAATGATGACAGTAGTACAATTCTGTATTTATTTTGGCTCTGAGTTACACATTTCAGTTTATGCTGTATGATGGATGTTCTCATCATTCACAGAGCCTTACTATCAGTGTTTTCAGTAGGTATCACAGAAAAAGGACACTAAGGTAGCTTTGTGAGTGTTCAGATCTGGAGGTACTTCTGTGTCTCTTCTAGTTTTGTTTGGCTTACTTTAGAATGAACTGAAACTGTTCTGTAAGCATCTTATCAGAATTACAGTTAGGTCTGAGCGAACACTGGAGATTCACTTGAAGGTTAGAATTTAATATGGAGGAAGTCAGACTAGATTATCATGATGGTCACGTCTGAGATTAAAATCATTAATATATTAGGACTTGCAACTGCTGACCCTTCTGTGCCCCAAAGATGTCCCAACATTCCCTTTCTTACCTTAGAGTCCGTCAGAAAAGGGGAGACCCAATATGGGAAGAGAATTTGCCAGTTTTCTCAACTGTGTGAATAACCAGAGCATGTTTGCTGGAATTTATGTGCCTGGGCTGAAGCTGACAAACACACTGGTTAAGATCATAATACACACCCTGCCCCCCTTTACACTGCTACAGCCCTTTTCTGTGGTGTAAAGGGGCTTCTGGCTTGGGGGGATTTTACTTTGCTAAATCTATAGGCAACTGAAAACAGGGTCTTATAATGGGAAGTGTTGGGTAACCTTAATAGTAGATAGTGCTAGCAGCCCTTTCTAGAATTGTTGTGCCACCAAGTATTTTTTAAATTTATTGTGTCTTAGACACCAATAATGGAAGTTCACACTATATTATTTTACTCAACGGGCCTGCTCCTGTTCTCATTAAAATCAGTGCCAAAATCACTGATTATTACAGCCACCAAGTGGAGGGGGTGACCCTTCACCACCTCCTGCTTTGCCTCAGAAACATGAACAAAAACAACTAATATCAGGACCTATTGAGTATCAATTTCAGGAATTACTGTTTAACTCATTCTTCCTGGTTGTGCCACGACTGGACCCTGGAACTGAGAGCAGGGAGGCTGTGTCTCCTGTGCTCTCAGTGACCACCTTCTGGGCCCGGTATAGTCTTGGAGACAGTGCTCATGTATAAAGTAAGTACTGACTGGAAAGATTCCTTTCTTTACTATTACACATACATATTCTCATCCCAAACAGAAATTCTTTGGTGTTAGTTCTATTTTTAATCAGTTTTTAGGGTCATGAATTAACATTTACTAAAGAATGTGAAGTCTAAAGCTTCATTTTGACATTGTATATTAAGATTTAATGACCCACGCTTATTTACACCTAAATGAGTTTTTTTTACGGCCTAATTAATAAAATGTATCAGTTTGCCTCTTCAAACTAAATCACTCTGAGGTAGTATCTTTTAGTCATTTTAAATGTTTAATAAAAGATGAAAAACTTCATTTATCTTGGATAAGTGAGCGGTTTCTGCTTCTGACGAGCTGTTTTATCTGAACACCTTTTTAGCGCTGCCTCAAAAAATAAAGGAAATTAAATTCACAATGTTCAATGGAATTTTAAGTGTTTTGTTTCACAAAAAACTGTGAAGAAATGTTCAACTCCAAGCTAAACTTGTGCATAGGAAAATCTACATGGCAACACATACTACTTTCCAAAACCCCTCCTGCTTGTCCTGTTGAAGCACGGTGAGGCTTGTTTCTACAAGACGCTGAGCATTCTTACCTCCTGCTTAGCCCCTCTCCGGAAGTGCTCAGCACAGATCAGACCCCTGGTTCCCTTGACTTAACGGATCATGAATACCTGGAAAGGACTTGGAGAAATGGAAGATTCTGTGTGGTTTGGTTTGCAAGGAAATCATTTTGAAGATATGATTCATGATTAATTTTTAAGTCTTCTTTCAAATAATGTTTACATAGGACTTAATTTATTTTAAAGAAAGGTATTACAATAATTTTTTGCACTTCCTCGCTTTTGATCTAAGTGCTTCAAAGCACTTTCCAAAGGTAAATAATATTCCCGTTTTAAAGAGGGGGAAACACGGATGTACAGAATGGTTAAGTGACTTGGCCAAGATCACACAGGAATTGAGTGGCCCAGTGAGGAGTAGCACCCAAACTACACTCTTAGCTAATTCTTAATCTCAGCACTTGGGCCATGACCCTGAAAACATTTACACATGTACTTGGTGTAAGTACATGAGTAGTCCCATTGACTTCAGTGAGACTCCTCACAGGAGTAAAGGTAAGTATGTGCATGAGTGTCTGCAGGATTGTGGCCTAGATACTATGGTGACAAGTGCCTTATAAAAATCTTAGACTCCCAGTCCTCTGTGCTTAGCATTAGGCTGTGCTGCCCCTCACTCGGTGTGAGATAAGACTTATCAGACAGGGCCGGGAGAACAGAATAGGTAGCTCCAGTACAAGGGAGGATAGTCTCCTATCAGTTTTTAAAAAAATCAAAAGATTGACTCCCCAAAAAGCATAAGAGTCAGTTTCAGCAACTCTTATGGCTTTGATATCAATCTTGTGATTCTATTTTTGGTTCATTTTCTGATTTTCAAACTCCTGGGGCCGGCTAAACTCACAGAGACAGAAAGACGAGCACTGCCAAAGTGAAGGAGTCCAAATAGCAGCTGCTGATCTGCTCAGTCAACACGATCTATTTTATCACGCGGCTTGAGATCGAAGGTGTCTCAACTATATTTTTAGCACATTAAAGTGAAAAGCTTATTTGTCTTTTCACTGTGGCGACTGTACTCCCAGTGAGGTGCTTCTGCTTGTTCTGCAAAATACTAAAGACGGTTAATCTGATGATGAACTGAGAGGTGCGAAAATGAGTATCGTTTAAACCTCTCTTATATCACTTTCAAATAGCCAGCCAGAAAACACACCGGACAACTTAGGTAATGACTGTTTCTGTTTTAATCTGCACTGTGTAAATTCTAAAAGATAAATTAAATTATTAAATTAAATTAAATTAAGGGTAAAGTTATCTGAGCCTTCTGTCTGTAGGGGCTGGGGGAATATGTGATGCAATCAACCGATGCCGTGTTCCACTTTAAGATCATTAATATCAGAATAGGAGAGAATTTGATTTGTAATTTCTACTTGAGCAATATTTTCAGAGTGACACTCTGACTCCCTCACCCATCTATCTGCCTTCCTGAGAAAAAAGGTTTGGTAAGAGAGAATTATGCAGGATTGAGGGCAGACAGAATCTTCTGTCCACTCCATAATGTCTAACCCAGAGGGAGGACAGGAATCACGCTCACCATGGTTGCTTCTGCAGCCTACAGGTCATGCTTTTGCATTTTAGTCTGGATTTGTGGATCTGCACAGCTCTTGGGCCCACTGCACACAACCCAGTCCCAGAGAATTCTAGTGAGACAGAAGACGAGCCACCACAGCGCACACGTGGCCTTTATCCAATGGAGACTTGAGGTGAAATCCTGGCACTATTGAAGTCAATGGGAGTTTTGATATTACTTCAGTGGGGCTGGGATTTCATCTATGACTTTTCTGCTGGGCTTGGGGTTTCACACCAACACACAGGGATTTATCCCCCAATTAGTAGCATAATTCTCAGTATGGTGGAATTTGATTTTCTTACAGTTATTTTGTGCCAAGGAACGAACATCCTTAAATCCCCATTGTCTATCTTCTCTAGTTAGACTGAAAGCTCTTTCGGGCAGAGACAGTCTATTACTTTGGAGGGCGGGGGGGGTTTCTAGTAACACAATGGCACCTCAGTCTTGGTTAGAGGCCCTAGGCAATATTGGAATACAAATCATCCTCAGAATAATACCGAATTGTCAGTGAAGAGGTAGAAAGATATATAACAAGAAAGAGACATGAACATCTTGTAAGAGTCTAGACTCTGAAATGAAGTAATAGAAGTTAACCTGCAGAACAGCCACATAATTTGTGGATTACACCTAGATATGCAATAAGTTCTCAGCTAATAAGAGTAATCGTTTACATTTATATAGCACCTTTCATCCTGAAAGAAACCAAATTTACTTTGCAGACTACAGAAATTAATTACATATATATCGTGCACTCACACATCCTAATCCACAGAAATGTAGCTATAAAGGGGATGAAATGCAGCAACCAGTTAAACTGCTTTAAGACAGAAAGTAAAAGTAAAGTAAAATAAAATACTGCACTTCATTGAACATGCCAGAGGGAGGTAAGTGGTTATCAACCATGCTAGACACACAATTTTACACTCCCTCACCTGATCACAAAGGTGTCACGTCCATCAGCATAATGACCCCCATTCTGTCCATCCCGTGCCCCTCCATGGTGGGGACTCGGCACAGAAAGTGCTCGTAGGAAAGAATACTGTGTGCAGAACCTCCAGCATCACTCCCTGTAGCACCTCGGGAGGTCTCCCATCCAGGTATCACCAGGATGTCACTACTTGGCCTGTGAGATGTGACGAATGCACAGCAGGATGTGGCAATGTGTTTCATTTTATTGGTGGCAGTATCTATTTTACACTGGAGTTGTTAAATATTCTGCAACCTTCAAAAACTAGGCTCTGGAACCACGACTTTCTCTAGTATATAGTGCGAGTATGTGATAAAGCAAATGTACGTTATGTTAAATCATTGAAGGTACAGAGTTCAAAGCTTTGTGATTCTGTTACAGTAAATCTCCCTGCATCTTCACAGCTATAATCCTTCCTCTTGACAGAAACACTGGAAATATTATGTAGTTGTGGATGCTGAAAACCCTCCCTACTACCCATAAAAACAATGTTTCACTGCATCTGGGTTAATAGCTGCAGAAGGACTAAGCTCGTCCCCATTGTACTGTGAAATGTAGCTACTTTTGCTTTGAATGTTATACATTCCCCCCTGTGTAGATAGGGAAAAGGCCAACAGCGCTTTAGATTAACATTCTCCAGTATGTATTTAATGAGGATTTAATACAGCTTTTGTTAAGAACAGAATTATAATACTCCAAATACATATCTAATAGAGGCTATTAGCTCATTGAGGTTAACAAAAATAAATAAGCAATCTAGGAAGTCTTATATGGGCCAGAAGCTATAGAGAGAGAGTAAAATGGAAGAGCTTCTGATTGGATCAGGTGTAATCCTTTGTATGATGAATCAGGTGCCAACACTTTGTGAGGATTTGAATACTGGGCATATATATATGGGGAATGGAGTGTGCTGGAGAAAATGGATAGAAAAGAAAAGTTTATGGCTTTTCTTTGTTTAGCTTTTTGGAGAGAGAAATCCATCATTTGGCTCTTCTAAATGAGGCTAAAACTATTCTTGTGCAGCTGCATACAGATGGGAAAGAGCCTCAGATATTAAAATGGAACTGGGGCTTTCAAATATTTCACTCAAGATGCAGAAGATGACATTGGATGTTGACAGCTTTTCTCTGGAAAGGAGGCAGCTGTATTTTTAAGTAGAAATGTTTTTCTTCTAGGGATAAAATGTAGTTGTCCAAAATAAATAGTTAAATATTCAATAAAACAATCAAATGTTGTTTTTATTTTTCTCTCCAGAAAGGAGTTTGTTACATTTCCTGCCGCTAATACAGAAAACAAATCCCTTTCAGGACCATGGGAGGTTTTCACACATGACAAATGATGATTGGGAAAGATGTGCTGAGCTGGTAATGTCTGTGTTCTCTGGAGCCCATGAATCATCTGACAATACCAGTGTGATGTTATAATAGAACAATATTTCCCTTTTACATGTTGGAACTCCCTGCCATCTGCACTAGATACAGTGGGCACTCCTTAAAATAAGGGATAGACTCACAGCAAAGCCCTATATCCCAATTCTCCTAAACGTTAAGTACATCTACACTGGGAGCATGGGGGGCGGGAAGGGGATGCGATTTGCAATTCGTGTAGCAGTCTAGCTCTACTCTAGCTAGTGCACTAACAATAGTAGTGAGGATGCCATGGTTCGGGCTTCTGTGTGGGTTGCACAAGCAACTACATACCCGGGGTGGTGGTGCAGGATTACACAGGCTGCTCGGACACCCTGGCTGCTGTGTCCTCATTACTGTTTTTAACGAGCTAGCTAGATTAAAGCTAGTGCAGGTACATTTACACAAGCTGCAAATCTTGTACAAATCTTGCAACCCCTGGCTGCAGTGTCAATGTAATATTTGATCTCTGAACCTGACAGCTGACATCAGCTGGGGCACTTCAATTAGTTGTCCCTAAATTTGAACTCAGAAGGGCTAGAGGCAGGATGACCGTCATAAACGGACCTTGATTCTGGAGCTCACTTCCCCAGTTTGTCAGAGAAAGTCCTAGTTTGTTTATTTTTCAGAGCATAATCTACGGCCCAACTCTTTGCTTGGGCCTTTTGGGGAAAGGCTAGTGAAGTTTGGGGAAAGTTGATTTTTTGCTGATTGACCCTGGTCAAAACGTTGCATTTATCAATTATGATTTAGTGATGCTTTATTCATTGCAAAATATGGGCAAGATTTTGCTTAGTCCTGGTGACTGTACAAGTGCAGTGGCAACTGAGGGAGAATTCACTAAGGGCTTGTTTTCACTACCCGCCTAGATCGGCAGGTAGAAATCGATCTCTCGGGGATCAAATTATCGCGTCTCGTCGGGACGCGACAATCGATCCCCGAATCGATGCGTGTACTCCATCAGCGCAGGTAGGCATAAGCGCCGTCGACGGGGAGCCGCGGCGGTCGATTTGCTGCCGTCCTCACAGTGGGGTAAGTCGGCTCGGATACGTCATTCAGCTACGCTATTCGCGTAGCTGAATTTGCGTATCTTAAATCGATCTCCCCTCCCCCCCCAGTGTAGACCTAGCCTAAGAAATCTCAGTGGATCTCAGTTCATAGTCTGGGACGCAAGGCAGTTTGTTTGCAATCATACTGATTATTGGTGCACCCATGGACATCAGCACATAGAGCATAAATATGACAGCTAATATATGAAACTCTAAATCACCCAGATACCACAAAGCAGCTTCCAATTCCCCTTTTCCATTGACATCCTCTCATAGATAAAACCTGGTGTTAGCAATAGGAGCTCTTCCCCCACACTGGCTCAGAAAGCTGAGGCGCTTTCACAGCCCTGTGGAAGGATCACCAGGTTGGCAGCCAATCACTAGAGGGTAACTCCTCTAAATTTGCTCTAGGGGCAAACTCATCCTGGCTTTCTTGTCGTTTCTGGGGACAAAACAACCCAGGGTTCCTCCTCTGTTCATCTTTCTACATCTTCCTGCACAGGTGAGTTTAAGTACCAGTTGCCATTTGGAAAGGCCACAAAAATGATCCTACCCCTTTTTACTCCTTTCTTCAGCTCATAATAGGGCAGGTTCCACTCACAGAGATTACTACGATTATTGCATGTGTTCCCAGAAGTATCCAGATGAACACATTTTTATACATTTAAAAATAGTTACAATTGTAAAGGTAAAACTGAACTAATTTTTTAAAACTCTAGACTAGCCCAGAAACATACTGCATAATGTACTATGTATTCATGGCTATAAGTTGTACATAATTACCCCGGCTGGCATTTTCCAAGGAGCCTAAGGGAGTTAAGCACATCATTTTGATTGAAATTCCCTAACTTCCTTTGATGAAGCCCATTCTTTTTCTTATACAATCAAAATGTTTTCTTTATTCCTTAACTCTGTAGGAGAAGAGGGGAAAGAAAAGCTACTGTTAAAGCAGTCTTTTTGGCTTGTTGTTCATCCGCTCTGAGCTCCTCCGTGGGTTCACCCTGTACATCTGCATCAAACACAAGCTTCTCGGCTTTACCTTTAATTCATAACTTAACCCCATCCTATTTAGCTGACTTGGTAACCCATTGTGGCATTGACCTTGGCCTTTGCTCCACCTGCATGCCCAGCTTTTACCATTCACCAGTCAGCTTCCCCCTTAAACACTTCCATGCTTCTCCCACACAGCCTCTCGTGCATAGGGATAACTCCCTGATGTAATCTGAATAGCCACTACCTGATCTTCCTTCTAATCCAACCTTAAAACTCCTCTGCTGTGATGCCTACAAAACCCAGCCTGCTGATCATGGCTAGCCAGAGGACAAAGATGTGATTATTCATCCTTGCTTCTTTCCTTTTTCTTGCCCCTTCTTCCTTATCTCTATCCCACTTAAAAATACAACCCATGAAACTAATAAAGCTGGGCAATTCTTAATCAGGTTCATTTCCTTGTCCACCGTATCCCCATCCCCTACCGTTCATCTCTTGATGTTTCTAGATTGTAAGCCCTTCAGAGCAAGGAATGACTTTTCTAGGTGTGTAAAACACCCAGAACAATGGGATCTCAATCTCAACGGGGACCTTTGGGTGCTGCCATAATACTCAAAAAGAAGAACAGGAGTACTTGTGGCACCTTAGAGACTAACAAATTTATTAGAGCATAAGCTTTCGTGGACTACAGCCCACTTCTTCGGAAGTGGGCTGTAGTCCACGAAAGCTTATGCTCTAGCTTTCGTGGACTACAGCCCACTTCTTTGGAAGTGGGCTGTAGTCCACGAAAGCTTATGCTCTAATAAATTTGTTAGTTTCTAAGGTGCCACAAGTACTCCTGTTCTTCTTTTTGCGGATACAGACTAACACGGCTGTTACTCTGAAACCTGCCATAATACTGTTATGCTTAAACAAAGCACACAAGTTTTTTTATAGTGGAGCAGGCAACACACTGCATTTATTGAGAATACAGCAGTTAGCATATGCTTTTTAGTTATATATATATATATACACACACATATACATATACATACACACATATACATATACATACACACACACACAGTTTTGCCAGTTGATGTTTATAGTTTCCAGTTCAGAGTTTGGATTAATTTAGTGGCCAGCCAGATTGGTCACAGAGGGCTCTGTTGGTCGCGATCCGATGCTTTTGGAGTAGTGGCAAGATGAACCCAAAGTCCCATGGCAAAGCACCCTGTTTTTGTAGGTTTTTTGTTGTTGAAGTTTATGGATTTTGCTGTGTTAGTTTATGACCGGTTACTTTTTAATTGGTGTTATTTTTTGATGTAAACATTTTAAAACACCTTTGAGAGGGTCGTTCTGTTCCAGATTTTATTTAATTAATTGTTTTTAGGGGTGCAAGCTTTCACCGTAGGGTCGTTAATTTGCCCTTCCTTAATTATGGATGTGCGTTGATGGTTTTTTGGCGTTAACAAGTTTTGATAAGTGTTTTTGCTTCTTTTCTTTTTGACCATCTGGTTAACAATGGCCTTTACACCTTTTTTTTTTTTTTTTTTTTTGGATGCATGCATTCCTTATTTACACAAACAGTCTTTTACAGAGACCTTTGAGAATACAAACAGCAGTATTTTATATTGAGCAAAAAGACACTGTAAATTAAACCTTGCTAAGTTTTATAACCAAAACAATTTACATCGAGGCCCAGGCCTTCAACGGTCCTTTAATTTACTTAACACAGACACAATACAGGATTCTGTCTTTTACTAACTAAACCTTAAAACAAAGAAATAAAAAGGGCGCAATTTGTAATGCATATGGGAAACAGAATTCCATAGTCCCAGAGGGTCATTTCTTTTTGCTATTCAAAAAGGGTGGCTGGCAAAATCAAATCAAAGCATACATTAATTCTTATAGTACAATTATAAAATTCTGCTCCTATAATATAAATATTTCATAACAACAAGAGGAGGTGGGAGAGTGGATATGTGCCAGGCTGCCTACATATATAAAATCCTGGAGCCAGAGAAGTACCGTGAGTTGACATAAACGGATAGTGTATGTTAATATCTCTATTCCCTAATTATATAGTGTATTCAATGGCTTTTGGCTTTGGAGGGTGTGCTCAGTAAAGATGCATTAGAGTAATTATATTGTAATGACAGCAGATCATGAGTTAAAGATGTTGCCGATACTGTTAATGAACAAGTCAGAAATTGTTTGGAGCCAATGTGGGAGGTGTATCCACAAGGAATTTGATTGCACTGATATTGTAATTAAAACTGAGGAGATGGGGTTTGTACTTATTTCCTACTGCTGCTTGCAAATATTAATTAGCTCAAGTAACCACCTGACCCTAGCAGTAATCAGCTCTGTAGTACAGAGCAGGGAAAAAAGGTGAATTACCCACTACATATTTAATAAAGGAGTTGGGGTGAGAAGAACTCAGATGGAGTGGAGAAGATGGATCCCTGGAGCCCCATGGGACATGAGGGGGAAATACATGTCAGGTGGCTGGGGAAGTAGAATCCCTTTAGGGTCTCCAACTCGCCATGGGTCAGGAGAAAAGGAAGAGAGGCGAGAACACCTGGCACTGAAGGGAGGTGAAGGGAAGAATCAGAGGTGTGAAGAGAAGAACATGTCCCACTACCTGCATCCCTAACTCAAGGGCAGTGAGGCAGAGAGAAGGACCCATCCAAACAGGAATTAATTCAGGGAAGTTAAATGACCTGTGTAACATAGGAAGACAGACTGGATGAACTCATTGGTCCCTTCTGGCTTTATAGTCTATGAAATCTGCTGCAGTCAGAACACATAGACCTTGGTCAGATAGCTACTCAAATGCGGAGTACCCCCAAATGTTTATGTATTCTGAATCTTCATTCAGCTGAAGGCTGCAATTACAGAGCATGCAATTCCGCAGCCCTAAGTGAGGGGAGAGACTGATATTTCATACATTTTTGTAGAGGCGAGAGGAAAATAAAGAGTAAGGGGGAAACATCTTCTCCCAAGGGCAAACTTCCTGAAAGCAAAACTAAACAGAACAAAAAAAGTCAAGCTCTTTCCAACCACTTAAACGAGCATAAATAAACCACAATACACTGAATAGTGTCAGCAGCCAAACCTGTTTCTAAGTGTGGTTTGAGGTGCCAGTTGCGCAGCTCCCGCAAAATAAGTGTGTGAGAGAATGTGAATTCAGTGCTTGTAAGAGGTGCCAGGTGGAGAGCCCTCGAGACTAAAGACTTGTCATTATTTGCAGAACAGACGCTTCCTCACAACACCCTGCCAAAATGCCTCCTCCCTCTCGTGAAAGCACCATCTCGAAGGATAAATGGGTAGTTCGGTTTCCCTGCCCATTGAGTCCTTTTCTTGGCTGCTGAGGTGTCTGTTATCATGGGGATTCTGTGATAACTCTACAAATAAGCCTTAGTTTTCGTTTCTTTTCTGAGGGAAAAAAATGCAGCACATCAGATCTCCCAATAAAAACTAATCTTTGGAGTCTTTTGGGTGGGGCAAAAGGCAATGACCAAGTTAAAAAATTGTATGTTCCTAACTGCGTATGGGTAGGCTGGACCATAATGCTGTGTAGCGGAGGTAGAGCATGGTGCTGGTCTGAACTGGAGGCTGGAAGCTGCTCTGTTGGATATCTTGAGTGACAGTGGGCACCGAGAGTCCTCTCTAGTCTTTCCTGACAACACCACAGTGTGTGTCTTAATCAGTCAGTGTCAGACAGTGTCACACACACTGAGTGCTGCAGTAAGCAAAGCACAGAACCCTGCTGCTAGTAACTTAGTCCAGTATTATTTTTACTGCCTGGACTTAGCCTCTCAATTCAATACTTCAGACCAGGTGTTATTTTCTGAGGGACTCAGCACCAACAGACCTCTCAACCCTGGGGCTAGAGACAGCACCCTAATGGTGTTCCTGTGTCTTTCACTGCTGCTAGCAAAGGCACAGCCTGGAGACAAAACCTCCAATAGTGATATCAGAGGTAAGAAAAATGATGCTTATGGTGGCTGACATTGTTTTGGTCATGTATGTGCCAGTAGCTGAAGACTTGGTCCTGTCCGACTTTTATTCTTCCAAGCTTTCACCTCAGCCCACAGAGGGGTACAAGAACTAACCAGCATGGTAATGGGTAGATGCTTTGGCAAGCACAACCTCCACTGCGGTCTAAGGAGACAAGCAGCTATAGTACATCCACATTTTCCATGTCATGGATTTAAGGCCCCAAATCAGCAAAGAACTTAAGCATTCGCTGTCTGTGCCACTGTCTGATTAAGACACACAGTAGTGTTGTCAAGAAAGAATTGTCATCCCCAGGCATCCGGCTGAGAAGTCCTATTGAGGTCTTAATATTTAAAGTTAGGCTTGTGCTTCAGTGCTTTACAGGATTTGGACCATAATTAAATAGCCCGTGCCGCCTGACACTTGCTGATTATCCCAGCGTTCTGAACACTTTTTCTATGTCCTCCTGATATTGCAAACTGTTCTTTGTTTTAGTGGAGGGGAGCAGTAATAGATTCCCTCCCCACACCCCAATTCTCCATCTTACCTTGGATTCACCTTGTGCAGGAAGGCAGGGGACCAAAGCTGGCTTTATATCATATTTGCACTTCCCCCAGCATAAACAAGAATAGTCCCAAGCCTGCAATAGCCCCCCTCAGTGATATAACTCTACAGCTTTAAGGTCCTGAGCCTGCAAACACCTATAACCTTACACAAAATGTGTATTGAACTCAGTGACACCGCTCACATACATACAATTGCTCAATGCATAAGCATTTCAGGATCAGGGCCATTATTAGGATATCATTTTTTAAAAGACTACCCTATCTTCAATTTTCATCACTGAGGTCATATATATGAATACCAAAGCTGAGGTTTATATAAATAAAATAAATTGGAAATGAGAAAAAACTCTTAAAATGTTGCATAAATCAGATGCCTCGGCTTTAGCAAAATATTATGGATTTATGAGGCCACTTTATAATTCATTTCAGCTGTCCCAGAAGTAAAGAGACAATAGTGTTCTGGGGTTGATTGCAAAGGTCATAACCCTCTGCACACAATATATTGAACAATTCCATCATCCCTGCCTTCAAAGTGAATTTAGACTGACATAGCAAAATAGAAAAAAATGCTTAATAAAGTATGGGTTTTATTGCACACACACAGTCTCATAGGTATGCACTCAGCATAGAATGGGAATGACTCTAATAGGTGCACTAGAAGAGATAATCTGTTTGTATTTAATATCCTTATTAACCATGTTGAGTAAAAGACCTTTTTTGTTACTGGGCCAGTTATTCTGATTAGTTTTACGTTTGGATACATTATATATACTCTATCATATTATTTTATTACCTTAGTAAAATAAACTTCATTATACACAGTGATAAATATGAAATTTAAGAAAAGTAAGCTTTTTGGGGCTGATAGTAAAATCCAGTGTCCTGACAAGCAAGGAATTCTGAAGTCATCACTCTGTGCATGGGCAGACAGGGGTTGGGAGTGCTCATCCTCTCCCCAGCAGCAGAGAGGGTGAATGCTTCAAGGAATCATCTCATTCTTGTGCTTAGAGAAGCAAAATCAAGTACCCTGGAGGATGCTCTCCCCAGGGCCAGCTCTAACTTTTTTGCCACTCCAGGCAAAAAAGAAGAGTGCCGCCACGCCGTAACACCCTCCCCCCCCCCTCCCAGCTCCGTGCCGCCCAAACCCCCGCCCCGCCCAGCGCCGCGCCGGGCCGCCCAAATCCCCACCCCCCCCAGCGCCGCGCCGCCCAAACCCCCGCCCCCCCTTCCAGCGCCTCGCCACGCCGGGCCGCCCAACCCCCCCGGAGCGCCGGGCCGGGCAAACCCCTGCCCTCCCGAAGCACCGCACCGGGCCGGCCAACCCCCCCCCCGAGTGCTGCGCCAGGCCGCTGAAGCCCCCGCCCCCCCCAGCGCCGCGCCGCCGAAACACCCCCGCACTGCCTGCCCGAAGCAAAAAAAAAAACCCCTCGAGCGCCCCCCGCCACCCCAACATTGGCCGCCCCTTCTGAGGTACCGTCCCAAGCACGTGCTTGGTCGGCTGGTGCTTAGAGCCAGCCCTGGCTCTCCCCTAAGAGAACTGTAGCCATTCCCTCTTTTTCAGGGCTGGGAGCACCTTATGGAACTTGAGGTCTGCAGAACTTCTCCAGCTTCGTATTGGGTTAACAAATCTGGGTCAAGTTCATGAACCTTTTCTCCTGTAGTTTACAGCCATTGTTTGAAAGACTAATTCCAATTAAAACACAACCATGGGTGAAATCTGCCATGGGCCAATTGCCCATTGACTCCGATGGGATCAGGATTTCACCCCATGACATTTTGTAAGCTACGGGAAGTCATTATGAATAACACCTTCTTCCCTCCCCCCCCCCCAAAAAAAACCCCCATAAAAACAAAAACAAACAACCTAAGAGAATAAGACATATATATATACATATATATATATACACACACACACACACACACCATACAGGGCCAGAGTCTCTGCTGGTCTAACTCCATTGAAGTCAACTGAACTAGCCCAGTTGAGGATTCTGTCTATCTTAGGCATTTTTATGCCCCACCCCCCCATTGCTATAGTCTCTGAGCACCTCACAATCTTTAATGTATTTATCCCCCATTTTACAAATGGGAAACTAAGGTACAGAGCCACTAAGGGCTAGATTCACTGCAGGCATGTCTACACTGCAACTAAACGCTCATGCCTGACTGACTTGGGCTCGTGGGGCTCAGGGCTGTTTAATTGCAGTGTTTCGTTTGGGCTCAGGCTGGAGTCCAGGCTCTGGGACCCTGTGAGCGAAGAGGGTGCCAGACCAAATGTCCATACTGTATTTAAAGAGCCCCGTAGCCTGAGCCCAAGTCATCGGACACGGGTCAGCCACGGGTGTTTAACTGTAGTGTAGAAGCTTAGGTGTAGTGATGAGTGTCACTGGAATTCACAAAGTTCAACACCTGGGTTCCCTATACAATGAATAGGGAGAGCAAGGCGCCTCCAAATGGGATTCACAAAAGCCAGTAAGTTAGACAGCTCCCTGCCCAAAGTAGCCAATGGGAGGTAGTAAAGGTCTGTGCTAAGTCCTGTCCCTCAATCAGAGATCGGCACCTCAATCCAGACTACAGGGAGGTGCCTTCCACTGCTTGTGATTCTCAGCTGCAAACCCTTTCTTGGCATAGGCACCTCCTGTGTTTCGGCAAGAAGCTGGGCAGGGGGACTCCCCTTATAACTTTTAACCCCATGGTTAGGTTACTTATGTGTGTCAGCGGAGACCCCCCCCCCCTTCAGTCATCTATAACATGCTATAACAACTTGGCTGTGGGCTATTCTTATATGGGGGAGGGGTCCCTTTACGATGACCCGATTTTTCACACTTGCTATCTGGACACTTTTTTTTGCTAGGGAGGAGGGTATAGTTGCCTATATAAGACAAAGACCCTAATATCGGGATGGTGCTGATAATATCGGGACGTATGGTCACCCTAGCTCCCTCAGTCTCTCCTGGTGAAGCTGCTCCACTATGAATAAATAGTTCAAGAGAGTCAGTGGAACAGGGAAACTGGACCCTGGGTCTCCCACCTGCCAGTGAGTGCTCTAACCACCAAGCTGCAAAGTCATTCTCATGCTTGTTCTTTCTCTCTCTCGCTCGCTCTCTGACCCAATGATCCTTTCATTATTTAGCCACAGCAGAGCAGTTTCAACAGGAGAGACCGAGGAAGCCCCACATCAGACTATCCCCTAGCTCAGTGGTCTAGCACTCACCTCAGAGGTGGCAAAGCCTAGTTCAAATTCCCCCTCCCACTCAGTAGGGTTGCCAACCCTCTAGGATTATCCTGGAGTCTCCAGGAATTAAAGATTAATCTTTTAATTAAAGATAATGTCATATGATGAAACCTCCAGGTATACATCCAATCAAAATTGGCAACCCACTCAGGTGGAAGGGGACTTGAACTAGGCGGGTCTACTACATCCCAGGCAAGTACCCTAATCACTGGGCTAAAAGTTGAGGGAGATCCTGCCTCTGCCTCAGAGTGTTTTATGCAAGCTCACCTATAGTGGCCAGATCTGGTACGTGAGCTCCAAGACATGTATCAGATCAGGATCAGACTTAGGGAGAGGAATGCCTATCCTTTCTGTGGTTGTGGTTCACTCTGGGCTTAAGCATCCAGAATCGTGGCATAGGGCTGCCGTGGCCATGGGCACAGAAAAAAATACAGGTGCCTGGGGAAATTTTACTGCAGAAATTTAGGCACTAGCTAAGCAGAGGGGCTTGTGAATCCTAATGGGACTGATTCTGGGACCTAATTCCCTTTATGAATCTAGCCTAAGTGGCACAGACTTTGGAAAGCAAGGACTTGAACCCAAGCCCTATGTTTGTGCTCTACCACTGGACCTTCTTTCCTCTTTGGAGGAGTTCGTCACTATTTACTGCATTAGAATTGTCTCTGTCTACCCCGTTTTCAGAATCTATTTGTCACACTGCCCACTCACAGCTGCTTTCATTTTAGTCCTATTTTATCATCGGTGTGGTTTGCTCCACATCCTTTCTCTGCTCCATTTTTCTTGGTCTCTACGTGGTTTGGGTCTGAACTTTTAGCCTTGCTACATTTGAGTAGGTTCAAATCTGAATGAATTTGCCCATCCCTGCTATGGCTATTCATGATTATAACATTAATAATGTAGGGAGATTTATGCAGAAACCATTTGTGAATGATATTGAGGAGTCTAATATTAAACTATGACAATAAGTAATGCTAGGACGTTTGCCTGGAGGACTTCTGTCTAATGAAGTTTGGAGCTTTAAATGGGCATTCTATTTTCAAGTCATATACGTCTGTTTTTCACGGATTTTTATTTGTTTTTTTGTTTTTCTTCTATTTGGTATGCCTTTTTGGGGGGGGATTTTGTTAATAACCAGATTGTGAACATGCCTTTGGGGTATAACAATTATATTTACAGTACCAATTGTCAGTAATACATTTGTGATTTAAACATTTTAAAGACTTAATAACATAACAAAATTGTTATAAAAGCAAAATGTATCTGAGTATACCTAAAGGAAGGTTATGAATTAGTAGCAATTAGAAAGGATTATATAGTCTACATTCTTTCATATAAGACCTTCTGTTCTGACGTCATGCCTTTTTATATCATTATGAGCTGGTTTAAGCCTTGTTATGGGTTGAGTTAAAACTTTGTTGAAACTGAGGTAAGAATGCACCCTTTACATAAGATAGTTGTTAGAGAAAGTTAAGGGGCCATACCTAAAACAAGGCCTAACAGCTGTCCAGAAACTAGCATTATGTGAGCAGAGGATTCTGCGGGGTTCTGTTCTGACCAGGTGTGTGAAAAAGACAAGGGGATGGGTGGCAGACAAGAATCGGATAGACGAGGCAGAGCAAGAAAGTCAAGCAGCAGCCTGTAAATACAGTGTGACCCTGAGAGAAGCCTAAAGGGAGGGTCCGGGTTTGTGATGATGGCTGAACGAAGCTTGGGCCTGTAGGCTACGAAATTGCTCCTTTTGTTCATGGTTCTGTGTTTGGAGAAGCAGGACTTTGATGCAATCTTGTTTATTTACAAGGAATGTACGCAGAAAATACCAGACTCCATCATCAATTTCTACTCACAATTGGAATACCCTACAAGGCCCGGAACTTTGACTAGCTGCTCAGGTCAAGAAGGAGCACCAGTGGTGTTACAGTCCACCATTCAGCCTGTTATTGCAACAGCAAGGACTATATTTTTGAAGGAGGGCACAATGAATGTCTCCAGAAATATGTGCATGCACCAGTTGCACCCTCCAAATCCCCACTTTTGTGCATGCATATCAAATTATGGTGTATCTGTGAGCCTGCATATTCAGTGACCCACATTGTCCATCCAAGTGTGGGCTTTGGCAGCTACATGGATGAGCACTTACTTTTTCCAATAAACTTGTATCCTGCTTTGTAAATGTGTGCTTAGTACTCAAACAATTCAAACTTCTATTATTATAAATATATTTTAATACTCCCAGATTATATTCTGGAGAATCTACATTTCAATGAGGTGTATAATGAACCGCTATGGAAAAATTCCACTATATATTGCCTGCATTGGGAAACAGAACTTAAGAAAGGATGGTCTAGTAGTTACAGTGCTAGCTTGGGACTAGGAATCACTGGTCACTGGGCTCAATTCCCTGTTCTGCCACAGACTTCCTGTGTCAATTTGGGCTACTTAGTCTCTCTGTGCCTCAGTTACCCAGCTATAAAAATGGGAATAATAATATTTTGCTGCAGTGTTTTAAAGATCAATGCAATAAGAATGCTGAGGTGTGTGGATACTACACTAGTGCCATATAAGTGCCTTAAATACTCAACCAGTATGGCATGGAAATCTTATTTGCCTACAGAATGCTTTTTAAGGTACAGCAGAGAGAATGTACATCTAGGGAAGGAAAGAAGAAAGTTGTCATATATGGGGGTTCCTCTTGTTAACAAATGTGCAGTACTGTTCAAATGTAGCTGCCATGTACAGTATGGCAGACCCACAATTATCACAGGGAAATATGGAGGGGGAAGAATATTGTTGGGACTTCTGAAGCTAAATTAACCTGATCCCTGATTTGAATGGCTTTGTTCAGTATGAATCTTCCTCTTCAGAGATGAGATGTTTCATCCCTGCTGATTAGCAACTGATTCTCATTTTGCTGGAACAGAACAGCCTTCCTTAAACTAGAGACAAGTGAAAGAAGAATGTTGCCAGGCTCCTAAATTAATAAAGCTCTGTCCTGCTCCAAAGCGACCCAACCATTTACTTACTGCAGCAAGCAGCAGGTTCCCAACTTACAAAGATTCACAACGGGAAAAACCTCTCTCTTCACTTCAGTGCCACATCTGACAGCCCTTAGGCAGAAGATGGGTTTGAAAAGCATCTAACCATAGCCCCACAGAATGTATGGTTCTTCAGGTAGTGCAAAGAGCCGTAGCACATTAAAAAAAAAAAAAAAGCTCCTTTCCTCTTTGCCTAAGGCAACTTCTGCTCATGTGACAAAGTGAAAGCTCAGTAGTTCTACACTTCAAAAACTATTTTGATGTCTGCCTTATATTCAGAGTGCACAGTAGCTCTCTGCTTCTCACTCACCTAGCTGTGGTTTAATCTCTCAAGGTACAAGCAACTCAATAACATAATAATCAAACAGAGATTGATTTAGGATGTAGCAAAATAACATCCTAGTGACTCTGCTACCACAGAGTGATAGATTCTTCAAGAAGAAAAGAATTCCCCAAGTGGCCCCATTGTTTTTCAGGCATCTTCCAAAATGACCTTTTCCAATAGTAAAATCATTACAAAGGAGAAATATTATCTCTCGAAGGGCTAGCTTGAAAATAGTGTAATATAAGACACTAACTTGAAATAGGCCCCATATACAGCATAGTCCTTTCCATAATCAATATAATATAGGGAAGACATTGGGACAATATTTGATGCCGAGATGAATCCAGATTAAAACCTTATTTCTAGCCACCCTAAATTTGGGGATGTTAGAAAACCCGACCCAACAAATGAACTTTGAAAACCAAGCCAAAACCCCGGACCAAAACATCTCTAATTTTAGGTCTGTGAGAAATTTGTGAACTAGGTATCTAGATCAAGATTCAAAGCACTCTTTACACAAACGCACCAGATTTGAACACGCCTGAATTTGAATGTTTCAAATTAGGACCTGGATTTGAAATTTTGCATGTTGGGCTCATCTCTAATTTTTTTTTTTTTCCAGCTACATCTCAGTTAGAGATTGTTCAGCTACAGGGAACACATATCACAAATATATGCCTTCTTAGATCAGATAAATTCACTGGAAATACCACAGTCCCAAGCAAATGTTGGATCCCCCCAAGAGCTCTGATTTGAATGTCATTGTTACATGGAAAAGATTATTAAAGTGAGAGACTCTAGCCCCTTCTGGGCAAAAAAACAGAGCATTTCACTGGGGCAGAAAAATGAGCATGTAAAACTAACTTCTGCTTAATAACATAAAGCCCCCCTCTCCGGAGGTAACTGGAATCACACAGTCTACATAACCACTTGTAAGCATGTAACTCACTGATTGTCGTGCCCTCTGATGGCTGGGCTGATGTAGCAGGCTCTCCTCCTCTAATATCCCTTTTTGACAGTTATTCCATTCCTGCAGGGGTCTACTTCTTCTCATAACTCAGCTCTCTGGCTGAGTCATCTAGAGTCCCATCCTTTCTAGTCCAACAAAACAGGAAAGCCCAAAGTCTCATGACCTCTGTGCCAGGCTCTCAACCCCCATCAGGAATTCATCATTCCTGGCCCCTTTCATCGTACTTCCCCTCTTAGTTTTGGGAAGTGGTGGTTCCAGCCCAGGAATCTTGTTTAGGCAGCTAAGGACTCTTCTTTCAGTCCCTGAACCCTTCTCTGGCATGTACTTACCTTTCCCTGCTTGTCAGCACCTTCCACTGATCTGGGAATGCCACCATGGATATGTGGTGCCTCTAAGCTTCTTCCCAGCTAACTACTGAGTAGCTTTCTCAAAGCCACTCCCAAGCTCTATAACAGCAGCTGGGCTCTATTTCAAACAGTCTGTCTCATTTCCCACCTTATGACAGGAGCCCCACACCCCCAGCCAGAGCCAGGTTCCATTATTGAAGGATAAGTGGGTATTTTGGACCCACTCTGCTTTTGCTATTTAAAAAAACCAACCAGCCTTCCAGGCATCCAGGGGCTAGTTAAACACCTGAAAATCTTGGCTCTTAAGAGTTTTTTTTTTTTTTAAGTAAAATTTGGCTACTGTGTCAGTATTTTGCTGTAATTTATATAAAGGACAAAGATTCCAGTCTGCTTCTAGTCCACTGCTTAACACTGGATAACTTTGTACATATTTTGGTCTTCTGACAATAATTTGGGACCTCTTAAAAATCATTGTGGGGGATGGCAAATGTCACCTTTGCCACCAGCTTCCTCCTTGGAGGTGGATTTGTAGCTTAGGCCAGCTGCAGGATCATAGCCAGCTCTCCTTCACCCGGTCCCTTTGCCCCCCTTAGTCCCAAGGCTCAGAGCATTCAGCAGGCCAGTCTTCCCCTGCTAAGTGAGGGCCAGCAATCTGCTTTCCTTCCTGGTCAGCCCCCATCCAAGCCACCTTCAGCCCTTTTAATGCCTCCCTCCAGGCTTGACACCTACTGCAAGTGTAGAGGTTAAGGCTGATTAAGCCCACAGGCTCTCATTAACCCCTTCAGGTCCAGTGTGGAGTTGTTACACTGCACTCTAGATTTACAGTGATAGACAAACAGATGGAACAAAACAAAATAAAATGTCTTAGGCCAAAACCACATCACTAGTCCCCACAAATCTCTCCCTAACCAGCCAGTTTAGTTTTCAGAAGGAAAGAAAAGTGAACCATCAGACATACTGTCTAGAAAAAAGGTACTGGGGGCAGGGAGGGAGCCCTTTCTTCCCACTGCATAAGTAACTCATACAATATTGCACCTAAGAAAAGCTCAGAGTTCTGCCATTCACAAGCGAAAGCTCCAACCCATACTTTCCCCAGGTATAGCTAAGAGAACAGAGCACTTAACTGTATATATTTTAATTATTGGAGGCAAACTCTGGAGAATTGTACAGAACTCTCATCAAGAATAACTACATCCATAGGAACAAATTCAGCCCTGGTGCAAAAAGGATGCAACTTCACTGAGTTCAACCAGGGCTGGATCCAAACCACAGTAGTCAATGAATTGATTCATTTCACATCTGCTGATTTACCTTTGTTTGAGTCTAATGCATGCAGCCTTGCTTTTCCATTTTAGGCCCCAATCCTATAACTAAATCTATGCAGGCTGACCCCCCCTCCCCCCCGCCTGAGCCTATTCAGAGCTCAGTGGGGCTCATGGATCTAGTAGCAGGATTGGTGCACGGGGCTCTGGGCATGGTATGGATTATTATATTAACAACTCTTCTTGTGTGAAAACTACAGTTTGACGTCTATTTCCCATCTCTGGAACCAGTGGTAGCCAGCATGCTAAACAAAGAAAATGTAAAAAATGTGTAAAAAGAAAATAATTTGTAAAGGAACCTGCAAATGCTTGAAAATTAGAAACACTTGGGAAAAATTATCTTGTGCCTTTACCTTTCTTATAAAAAGAAGAAAGTGTAATCAATTATGTTGTATTTTTAGTACCAGCTTGTAGCTGTTTGTGAGGTGATTTTGTGTTATTAATGTAGCTTACCATTTAAAATATATGATAAAAGGCATCATTTGTCTAGGATGCAAAATAAAATCTAAGTGCGTTTTTCAAGCTGCTATTATACAGTGAACGTAATATTCATCTTTGTAACAAACCACTGAAATATTTCAAGACAACGATGCAGCTGTGGAATTATTTATCTCTGATTCTAATACAGTGAACATTGAAAATTATTTCTTAATTTACTTTTCGTTGAACCTTTAAATGTACATAAACATTGGCTCTCTTGAAATGATTGTATTTTAATCACATTCAGTTCAATATCCTACAACAGAGATATTCTAATAATACCAGCCGACATCTTAAACCTTAAACTAACATTGAATTATCATACTCAAGGATTATTCCTCATTACTTTACAGTTTCCAGAGCAGCAAGAGTCACTGTAAAAAGTCAAAGGCTTAAGTACTAAAATTGCATTGGATGAATGCAGAGCGTTCGCACAAGGGCCGAGGTACTGCAGACATCTCAGTTAAAAGGTGCGTATGCCCTGTAACAGCCTTCTGCAAAAGTGTAAATTTCACCCATTTTGAACTACTCAAATAGCAGCATAAAATGAGGTAAAGGAAAAGGGATGGTGAAACTATGGGAATGAAGATGATGACGAGATGGTGGAGTTATGAAGGAAGAGGGAAAACTCCACCTTGGCTAACCCATCGTTTTTTCATGGGTTCAAGCTCATAGATCCAAGAATCAGAGAGTCTCTGAGTATAAAAGTAGACTTGGCACAGCAGATCAGTACAGATTGAGTCTGAACTGGTTCCTCTCATGCTGTGATTTCATTTTCTTTCCTGGTTGACATCAGTTACCTGGCCAGATGTGAGTTATGTAAGTTTTAATGGCAGAGTTTAGTACTTCATACTGTGCACTACATATTGAGATTCCATTTCTAAGTAGTTTATAAAGGATTAATAAATGCTATTTTAATTATTAATAAATTGTTATAGACGGTTATAGAGTCTAACAGGTTGCTTATACCTATGTCTTACAGTCCTCTATTCCTCCGTCTACTGATATGCTTATAACTCATGTCTGTAAAATGCTTAGAACATCTATTACTCATTTATTAACCCTTTTATAAAGTATCTGTAAATGGAACCTTACTATAAAGTGTGACCCAAACTATTGACCGAATCTAGACTTGCAGTCAATGTTATCCCATCCAAAACACAAAAACTGATTTTAAAAAGAGGGGGAAGGGTTTGCTGAAAACCCCAAAATATTTAATGAAAATAACTTTGTTTTCCCCCATAAAAATTTCCATTTACTGAAAAAAACCATTTTCCACCCGATTTTCCACTCCAAAAAAGTTTGGATACAAAAAGTTTGACCAACTTGGGTAAATATAAAAAATAAATATTAAGCAAAAAGATGAAAATTAGATAGCACATCAGAAAAAATGACAGCATTTATTATTTCAAAGAGAGAAATTGTGTTACCAACCATTCAACAAACAGCATGCTGGGGAGAAAAGGCCTGATCCACTATGGATTGAAATCAAATGAAAAACTCTAATTCCAGTTCATTGGAAGTTAGTATAGGACTATGGCCAGATCCTCAGCTGCATTGATTTGCACCAGCTGAAGATCTCGCCTATCATCTGCCTAAAAAAGTTCCCCGGCCTCCTATTTTAATCTCTTTCTGTATCCAATAATTTTAATTGGTCCTTAGGTTTAGCCATATTGCTGTCTGACATATAACTAGGAGTGATTCAGCAAGCTGGACTATCTCCCCAGGCATTTTTCATGACACAGGGTCGAAACTTACCATACTTTTACAAAACATGTGAAACATACGCTCACCGAACACAGAGGAAATCTATACCTGGCTTTAGTAACAGGCAGAGCCAACTTTGGCATTATTGCTTAGGCCAGTGAGGCAGGTTTTCAGGTCCGATCACAAGGGTACTCGCCTCTGTGATTGTACCACTAGGCAAAATGCTGGTGTTCAATTTTCAGAAGGGTGTATGAGTTGATTCTGTTTTTGCGGAAAGTATCTATTGGAGTGGAAGGGGGAGGAAGCTTTGCAAGTATGAATGGTAATATAATGGTGAATCCAGGCCCTTTTAGCCTAACTCTGCCCTTAAATACCAATTATACAGTATATCTGGAAATTTCATTAAAAATCATACCCCTGGAGCCATGCTTTACCAGTGGTTGTAAAAGCAGCATCTGTCCCTTGTTTCATTGCTTTCTGGATCCTTTTCAGATTATCACTGATGACACCACTCTGATAAGTCACTCTGTCATGTCCAAAGCTTTATCTCATCTTCTTTATGTTTTGCTTAGAAATTACATATCAAGATGTATAGCACTCCATGGTTTCTTAGAATTTACAGAGCAGAAAACAGCAAATAATGAGAGACGGTTTTGATGTTGCAAAATTTCCATCTGTTCTATTGGATATATAATTATATGCATGTAGCTATCCGTGCACCTTCAGCAATCCATAATTGGAAGGCATTTCCTTCATTAATCATGCAGGTGGTGTGTGATGCTACATGCAAAACTGCTGAAGTTATGGCCAAATTTACATATTCTTACTGTGATTTATACCATTTAAAGCACTTTAGTTTTTAGAACTTAATTTGTGCAGGAGAAGTTTGTTTTATTACCTTTTGAGTCAGTGTTTTTACATGGCTACATACCACAAGATGACACTATATCAGAGCAACACTAGGACATTGGGACATCCATCCTGATTAGATTTTTTGGGTGTTCAGAGTTGGGATTGTACAAGAAGCAGCTTGGTGAGCTTCTTCAAGCTCTTCTAAAACTACCTGAATTATTCCAAAATTGACCCTCCTCGTTTACCAATCAGGCAGTGAAAAGATGCCTCATCTTTCACTGGTCCAAGTTTATTGAGATGTAGACAATTCAGCCTCCGTTGAAAGAGTTGGCCAGGAGTCAGTGGACCATTGAGCTTTTTCAGATGCTGTCTAAGGAGACAGCAATGGCAGGGAGTGAGGGGGTAGGGACTTTGTGAGGTGTGGATACTCACATTGTTCAATCAATAAGATGTTCAAATCAAACCTGTGAAGCTGTGGGTCAGAGTGGTGATAAAATCTGAAGGTCTGGGATGCAGAAGGGCCTGGTTGCACTTTTGCTATGCTGTAATATTTGTTTGTTTTCCTACTAAAGAGACCTAGAGTTGAATGGGAGGGGTGAAGATCAGAGAAGAACTCAGCTCCAAGTGTGCTAAAGCTACCAGTCGTCATCAGTTTCCATTCATGACAAAACTGTGAAGTGTCTTGTAACAGTTGCTACTAACGATTATTTAGTTACTGTGAGTTCAAAGGAGGGAAATTAATATTAAGTGAAGTGATCACGAACAATTGCTTGAGCAGTAGAAGAAAATCCTGGTGCCATGGAGCTTGATTCTTATTTACACTAAGGCCCAGTTATACTAAGAAAACCCAGACTCCAGCAGTGCAAAGGAGCCTTAAGCTAAGAATTAGGCCCCTGCACGCTGCCAATGTAAATGAGAATCGGGTCCTTGGAATCAAACCTGAAGTCATTCCTATGGAGAATCAGTCCTGAAGTCAGGCCCGGCCAGCCATGGCAGGATGGGAGGGTCAAGCTTTCAGAATATTGATTTGCTAAAAACTGAACTGGGTGACAGTTTACCTTCTTCAAAATGCCCAACAATCGACATCCATGTCTCAACTTGCCAACATATATAACCAGTTTCTTATTTGCATGGAGCTTCATGTAATTCCTAACGCCCCATCAACTGTATTTTTGAAACATGAATATACTGATATGTGTGCTGCCTATGAAAATTTTGAAGCATTATTTTGGAGTCATGATCCTATTAGGCAGAGAGCACAAGTCCAACTCCTGGTCTACTCTGCACTTCCAGCCCAATTCTGCAAACACCAGCCTGATTTTACACATGAGTAGTTCCATTTGAGTTGAATGGGACTAAAGGGAGTAGTGTAGATTTTGTTAGAACAACGATTGACATGAAATATCTACCGCTATAGTTTTCCTACTGACTGCGGGTATTCTTGCTGGAGAATGCAAGAATTTTACCTTCTTTTAAAATGTTTTCAGTATAGGATAGAACATTTCTTGGATTCACTTGATAACCATGGTTGGTCCCTTGGAGAAATCATCCAGCCTGCCTAGGAATTAAGTTTAAACAGAAGTTGTTTCTTTCTCTACCTCTCGGTATACTTGACAGAACAAGGAGCAATGGTCTCAAGTTGCAGTAGGGGAGGTTTAGGTTGGATATTAGGAAAAACTTTTTCACTAGGAGGGTGGTGAAGCACTGGAATAGGTTACCTAGGAATCTCCTTCCTTAGAAGTTTTTAAGATCAGGCTTGACAAAGCCCTGGCTGGGATGATTTAGTTGGGATTGGTCCTGCTTTGAGCAGGGGGTTGGATTAGATGACCTCCTGAGGTCCCTTCCAACCCTGATAGTCTATGATTCTATGATTTTGGTCTTGTAGAATGAATTGGGTGGGCACAAAGAGGTAAATACTGAGTCTCCAATGCCCCCCAAAAATGTATTGAGGAAATGTTGCAATAACCATGTAAAAACCTGTAAATATTGGTGTTGGTAAAAATGTCAATCTGTCAAATGAGTTAACTGCCATCTATTGTACATGAAAAAACTTGAATTTTTCCTTTGTGGCAATCAGACTGTCAAATATTCATCTTTCTAAATACTGGCACTTCAAATTTGTATCTGGTTTATATTATTTATCCTTAACCAGCTTCCACCAGAAGCTAGAAAGAATAATTTCATTTTTATAAATTTTCCATTTGTTTGTTTGTTTTGAATTTTACTTTTTAATTATCATCTTTCTCAATAGACCATGTTGCTATACTCCGGCTTTTGCTTCATTACTTTGCTTGCTTCCTTTGCATCTGCTCTTAGATTTCGCCATGTTTAGCCAGGTAACAGACTATTCAGAGCTGTATAGGTTAAAAACCAGTACCTTGAATTCCACGTGAAACATATTGGTAGCCAGTGGAAATTATGGAGAATGCATATGATGTTGTTAAAAATTTCCTTTGTCTGACGGGGGAGGGAGGTAGAAGATTTCAGTGTAGACAAAACTAAGTGACACATTGTTAAACACATAGCCAGGAGCAACTCTTCAAAATGAGCAAAATAATTCTTGCACTGAAAAAAAAACTTCATTACCAGCATAGAAAGACTAAAACACTAAACTTGATAAAAGGACACCTCAAGGTGATATAGTACGTAGATGATATATGAACATTTGACCAGATGTTGGCATGGAACATTTCAACTAATAATATGGATTTTGTAATGAGCAGATGGCTTGAAGGACGAAGTCCAGATTATATAAAAGCAGCAAAGCTCTCTTTCACATTTCAAACATAGAAGGCTAAAAGGGCACCAAGAAGGTCACCAAGGGTTGTTATTCAAGTGACAAATTTGAGACTTGCAGATGGCAAAGTTTCAATGGGAGTCCTAAAAATATCAAGGAAGTGTACAAAGGGAATGAAAAGTTTAAGGGGAGCAGATAAATTAAGGAGTTCCTTATGCCATCTGAGGTTCAAGAATCAACAGTGATTCTGCATCAGGTAGATCAAAAGTGTTTTCTTCAACTTTGGACGTGGACTCGCTTTAATCTTGACAAAGATTTTAAAGCATTTTAAAATGTTTTATTTGTCTCTAAAGAAAATTGATAGCAATGAGCCAACTGGCAAATATCCATTTGTTGGTATTATCCATGTGCTACACACCTCACTTTAAGCAATACAATGTGACCCATAGCTGCTGGAACTAGGAGTGCTAGCAGTGCTGCTTCACCCCCACCCTGGCTTGAAGCCAAATACATGGTTTCCGCCTTCAGCATCCCCACGATAAAAATTGTTCCAACACCACTGATGTGAACCACTTCTTTTCCAGCAGTACCATCTTAGCAATGATTTCAAAACATCTGCAAATCAGCAATTTTGTCACTACATTGTCATGTTGGAAGTGCTTGTTGCCGTAGTTCTTATTTTTAGAGAGAGTTTAGGACCATGGAGATTTTACTGGAAAGTATAAATTTACCCAGGATCTGATGGGGGTGAGGTTTGTACACCCGCCATACTGCATGCTTGGTCTGTCGTACATCTACAATTCTGTCCAACATACCCTTTTCAACCAAAAAAGCATCTGCCATTCCTTACTGAGCTAAGCTACTTGCTATTGGCACATGCCAAAAAAGGGAACTGGGCTTAAAAGGGGTAAAGTGTGATAAAAAATGTTTCTTATGCACAAAGTATGTTTTGTTTGATTATTTTGTGCCATTTCCATGGAAGACCATGTAAATTGAGTCTTTTCTTTCCAAGCTCAGTGCTTGAGAATGTGAGGCATAACATTGATTTGTTCAAATGAAGTAGAACTACTTCCAGCACCTAACTTTAACGGGGAGGGAGTGGGAGAGTGGGGAAGCAAGTTGGAGGCCGGGGAGGGGGGACAACAATTTGCAAGGGTCTCACAAGATCTCATTAATTTCATAACCATAATGCATGACAAAAAATATGTGATCAGCTGAGGCTTTTCCCATAAGGTTAAAGAAACTGTTTTTGAATAATGCCCCATTATTACAAAACAGAGCAAAATATTTAATGAAATGTAAAAAGCAAGCCATGTGCTACAGCATGCCGGGTAATTAAACTGGTTTTATTACACTGAATTTTGGTTTGTCTTTGGGAGATAAATATTGTCTTGGTAATAGAATGAATTATTATCCTAAACTAAATACTTGGGCAGGAAGGAGGGGAGCCCATTATGAATGAAGCATTCTAATTCCCTCCCCCCATCACCCACACAAAAAGAAACAAACAAGTGTTTGTCCATTGTTTGAACCACCCCTTTTTAAGGCTGTTTTCATGCATCAGGCAGCATGATTGATGTGTATTCACCTTGCTGTAGTATGCAACCTACTGATTAATCCCTGCGTATGCACTGATGTGGCTGAGTATTGTGTGAAGTGTTAGGACTGTGTAGAGATCTCCACAGTTCCCTAAAGTATCATTCTTGTATCTTTATTTGCTATCCAGCCTCAGTATACTATGGACCTCTTTGCCTGTGAGCTGCTGTGAAGTCACATATTACAGATGTTTGCTACACAGTATGCAGCTAATGCACCCTTGCTGCATAAAAGATTTGTCAGAAGCAAAAACTGGCAGGCATTAACAAAAATCAGAATGGAATCCATAAGAGGAGGAAACAGCTGATTCTGAAACCTTGTAAAGATCCAGTAGACTTTGATGCCTATGTCCATTCAAAGTCCCTGAACTGTTCAGCGCTCCTGTTTGATGACAGGCAGTATAAATCTCATTCTTCTTCTTCATCAGTTAAAAAAAAAAGTGTGGTCAGTAGTTAATGTTGGATATTTAATATACCATATTCATAATAGCTATTAATGGCACTCATTGTAGTATGATGCACTAGGGGTAAAATCCTCAACCTATTTAACTCAATGGCAAAACTCCCACTAACGTTAGTTGGGCCAGGATTTCACCCATGACATTTAGCCTACAGTTAAGTATGACGTGTGAAATGTTTTACTATATACACCTAATGTCCAGAGTGTAACATGGCTTAGATATTTTACTATGCATATTTCATTTTTTATTCATACACTCCGCCTACAGAAGCCTTTCTGAAGGTTAAACTAGCTCCTTTCTCATTCTTTTTTAGAACAGGTTAATCTCCATTATTATAATTATCAGTACTTGTGTGTATATATATATCTAAACCCTTCCAAACCATTTATGCTATAGTATTTTCAGCCTCCTATATGGTATTGAATTTGCATATTTGACTGGTGCATTATGAGTGATAAAGTGTTTTAAAATCAATTTGCAGTAACATTGTTGATTTCAGCCTTGACCTTGCAAAAAATATACTATTAAAGGTGATCTGAAAAAGAAAAAATAAGTGTTGATGTCTTTGCCTTAGTTGCGATGTATAAAAGGGGTTGAAAGTTGGGGGGATGGGAGAATTGTCTATTGAAGGGATTTTTTTTCCCTGTTTGTTTTTAATCTCAGGCATAGCAACTCCAGTGTTCACTGGAGGCCCTCTGGAGGACAAGAGGCTTTTGTGAATGAGTGCAAAGGGACTATGTTGCAGTCAAAGTGACAAGGAGAAGAGGCCTGAGCCAGTCAGAATTCCACCTGGACTAGTACATTGTCCTCCTTGCAAAGGGTGAAACAAATTACTCTTGCTGAGCCCAGCCTGCTCTGCTATGACTCTGCTGTTACTGACTCCTCTCTACTCCCTTTTAGGTACATTTTGAAGTACTTTGCACCCAGCAACTCCCATTGTTCTCAGTCTCCAGGGTCTCAGTGCCTTGATGTAAGCACTGGACTGTCTGCCTCCCTTTCTTTAAGATAATCCTTTTGTATTCATCCTCCAGAGAGACAATCTAAATTATCAGCTAGTGCTGCTTACAAAACAGGTAGAACAGGAGGGAAATGAGAGTACTAGGCCAGGGGTTCTCAAACTGCGGGTTGAGACCCCTCAGGGGGGCGTGAGGTTATTACATGGGGGGGCATGAGCTGTCAGCCTCCACTCCAAATCCCACTTTGCCTCCAGCATTTATAATGGTGTTAAATATATAAAAATGTGTTTTTAATTTATAATGGGGGTTGCACTCAGAGGCGTGCTATGTGAAAGGGGTCACCAGTATAAAAGTTTGAGAGCCACTGTACTAGGCTAAATGATTTCCACATCCCTAGAGTCTGTTGTCATCTATACTCTGCCAAATTCCCAGTCTGGTATGCCCATAGTAAAGAAACAATGGAGTGATTTGTATATATTGCTAGGAAGCGTGGATCTTCTCCGCTTTCCGTAGCTGGTCCATGTAGGACGCTAGTGAGTACAGCTGGCGGAAATAGTTTCAGCCAACATGTTTCGTAGAAAAATAGTTTCAGTTAAATCAAAACGTTTCACAAAAACAGTTCAATTTTGATAAAATTTTGATTTAAAAAAAACTTCAAATCAAATTAAACAATTTCATTTCAAATGGAAATTTGTGTTTCATTTTTCAAAAAGAAAAAAAAATCTGCTTTCTATTCTTATTTTCTCCCCTTTCTCTCCCTTTATAAATTTTGCCCCACCTCCCATGGAAAAAGAGGGGCAGGGAAACAAGGAGAGGTGAGGGAAGGAAAATATGAAAATTGAAATATTTTCTGGAAACCAAACAAAATGTAAATTCTTCTTTGGAATTAAATGAAAATTTTCATTTAGATTTTTTTTCCATGGAAAAGGGGAAAGTTTCCATGAAAATTTTGAAAAACAATAATTTTGGATTGGGTTTTTTTAAGCAACGGCTGGCAGCTAGAGGACCTAGTCCTTTGGCTCAAGAGATGGAGATCTGTACTTTCTGCATTGAAGGTCTAGGGGTCAAACCCCATTCATGGTCAAGCTGAAGTGGTGAAACGCTGAATATAGAAACTTCTCCTGTGTAATACAAAGTTATTGAAACTGATCCTGATGCACCTTGCGGGCAACACTGTCTCTAGCATGATTAGAAGAACTTTAAACTGCTGACATCTCTGGGTCTGACCAGTGTATATTTTAGATGACCGGTCAGAATTATTGGGAATATATCTGTGTCACGCAGTGAACTCCATCTTGTTTTGGGAATGCCATTTTTTTTCAGAGGTTCATAGATTCATAGATTCATAGATTATAGGACTGGAAGGGACCTCGAGAGGTCATCGAGTCCAGTCCCCTGCCCGCATGGCAGGACCAAATACTGTCTAGACCATCCCTGATAGACATTTATCTAACCTACTCTTAAATATCTCCAGAGATGGAGATTCCACAACCTCCCTAGGCAATTTGTTCCAGTGTTTAACCACCCTGACAGTTAGGAACTTTTTCCTAATGTCCAACCTAGACCTCCCTTGCTGCAGTTTAAACCCATTGTTTCTGGTTCTATCCTTAGAGGATAAGGTGAATAAGTTCTCTCCCTCCTCCTTATGACACCCTTTTAGATACCTGAAAACTGCTATCATGTCCCCTCTCAGTCTTCTCTTTTCCAAACTAAACAAACCCAGTTCTTTCAGCCTTCCTTCATAGGTCATGTTCTCAAGACCTTTAATCATTCTTGTTGCTCTTCTTTGGACCCTTTCCAATTTCTCCACATCTTTTTTAAAATGCGGCGCCCAGAACTGGACACAATACTCCAGCTGAGGCCTAACCAGAGCAGAGTAGAGCGGAAGAATGACTTCTCGTGTCTTGCTCACAACACACCTGTTAATGCATCCCAGAATCATGTTTGCTTTTTTTGCAACAGCATCACACTGTTGACTCATATTTAGCTTGTGGTCCACTATAACCCCTAGATCCCTTTCTGCCGTACTCCTTCCTAGACAGTCTTTTCCCATTCTGTATGTGTGAAATTGATTTTTCCTTCCTAAGTGGAGCACTTTGCATTTGTCTTTGTTAAACTTCATCCTGTTTAACTCAGACCATTTCTCCAATTTGTCCAGATCATTTTGAATTATGACCCTGTCCTCCAAAGTAGTTGCAATCCCTCCCAGTTTGGTATCATCCGCAAACTTAATAAGCGTACTTTCTATGCCAATATCTAAGTCGTTGATGAAGATATTGAACAGAGCCGGTCCCAAAACAGACCCCTGCGGTACTCCACTCGTTACGCCTTTCCAGCAGGATTGGGAACCATTAACAACAACTCTCTGAGTACGGTTATCCAGCCAGTTATGCACCCACCTTATAGTAGCCCCATCTGATTTGTATTTGCCTAGTTTATCGATAAGAATATCATGCGAGACCGTATCAAATGCCTTACTAAAGTCTAGGTATACCACATCCACCGCTTCACCCTTATCCACAAGGCTCGTTATCCTATCAAAGAAAGCTATCAGATTGGTTTGACATGATTTGTTCTTCACAAATCCATGCTGGCTGTTCCCTATCACCTTACCACCTTCCAAGTGTTTGCAGATGATTTCCTTAATTACTTGCTCCATTATCTTCCCTGGCACAGAAGTTAAACTAACTGGTCTGTAGTTTCCTGGGTTGTTTTTATTTCCCTTTTTATAGATGGGCACTATATTTGCCCTTTTCCAGTCTTCTGGAATCTCTCCCGTCTCCCATGACTTTCCAAAGATAATAGCTAGAGGCTCAGATACCTCCTCTATTAGCTCCTTGAGTATTCTAGGATGCATTTCATCAGGCCCGGGTGACTTGCAGGCATCTAACTTTTCTAAGTGATTTTTAACTTGTTCTTTTTTTATTTTATCCGCTAAACCTACCCCCTTCCCATTAGTATTCACTATGTTAGGCATTCCTTCAGACTTCTCGGTGAAGACCGAAACAAAGAAGTCATTAAGCATCTCTGCCATTTCCAAGTTTCCTGTTACTGTTTCTCCCTCTTCACTAAGCAGTGGGCTTACCCTGTCTTTGGTCTTCCTCTTGCTTCTAATGTATTGATAAAAAGTCTTCTTGTTTCCTTTTATTCCCGTAGCTAGTTTGAGCTCATTTTGTGCCTTTGCCTTTCTAATCTTGCCCCTGCATTCCTGTGTTGTTTGCCTATATTCATCCTTTGTAATCTGTCCTACTTTCCATTTTTTATATGACTCCTTTTTATTTTTTAGATCGTGCAAGATCTCGTGGTTAAGCCAAGGTGGTCTTTTGCCACATTTTCTATCTTTCCTAACCAGCGGAATAGTTTGCTTTTGGGCCCTTAATAGTGTCCCTTTGAAAAACTGCCAACTCTCCTCAGTTGTTTTTCCCCTCAGTCTTGATTCCCATGGGACCTTACCTATCAGCTCTCTGAGCTTCCCAAAATCTGCCTTCCTGAAATCCATTGTCTCTATTTTGCTGTTCTCCCTTCTACCCTTCCTTAAAATTGCGAACTCTATGATTTCATGATCACTTTCACCCAGGCTGCCTTCTACTTTCACATTCTCAACGAGTTCCTCCCTATTTGTTAAAATCAAGTCTAGAACAGCTTCTAGGTCTCCACATTGTATTGGAATCTTCATGTTGGAGCGTGTCCCTCATGTTGTATTGTAGCCTCCATGGGGGTTAGAGCTTCCATTTTGTAGTTGTGGGGGTGGGGGGAAGGTGTGACATATAGTCTTATGGGTATGTCTCAGAAACTGGCACTGAGCAATCTAGGGCCATCAATTCTGATTCTCTATCATCTTACCAGCTCATCCTATGCTAAGCCTATGTTCCTGGCTTTCTTGACACAGTGTGTCTGGAAGAATTAATCAAAAAACCAAAATTCCCATGACCAGGTGGATTCTGGAGGAACATATCTAAACACCTGAGATCAGGATGGATCAGGTACTGGTTTCAGGGGATTGATGGCTAGACTGCAAGGTCCCACTGATGAAGAAAGGTGTCAGATATGGGATCTGCACCTGGGAGTGCACTTGAGACCACCTCTACCCCTGAGCCAGGACCAGTGATCAGCCTCTGTCCAGAGCCAGGAGGCTTAAAAGCACATGAGATCTAGTGGTTGGGCCCACTCACAAAAGACTGGTGTCCATCCAGAGAGCGGGGGAGAGGGCCAGGTTGTGACACAGTAAATAAGGCATTCATTTTCACTTAGAAAGATTAGAGGAATTTTCAAGAAAGAAAAATTTAGATACTTGAAATACAAGATTCCTCCCCGCCCCCAAACAAACCGCAAAGTAATTGTACAAGGAAAAGGCTGACAAGAGAATGGGCGGATGTGGCCAGCCACGTTAGATCCTTTATCCTTCTTTTTCTACTTTTTTCTCCTCTTCTATGGCGAGACTATATGGAGCGAGGTGTGGTCTTTCAGAATTAGCAGAATCTGGAAGAGTACAAAAACCAAGCTAGAATCAGTCCATTTCCCATATTCTTTGCCTTCTTCCATTAGCCATTACAACATAAGGCACGGCACAGCAATAGTATGATATGTTCATTAACAAAGCTATATCACAGGGTGTTTGTGTCAGGCACAACGTAAGTCCTTGAGCTGAGGGACAGCGGAGTCACGACAGAATGAGTACTGCTGCTGTCACTAGCCACTCCAATGGAGATGGTATGGGGCAGAGCTATGGCTCATCTGTTCCTATATCAGCCAGGTTGTAAGGTCCAAATTCTTCTTGCAACCCCCGGGGCTCCATGACTTGCTGAGCTTGCTCCGCAGTAAATCTCTACACCACCCCTAATGTGGCTATGACGATAGGCCAGTGTCGAGCCCTGTTGGGTAGCTCATCTAACAATTTAATTGACAGGCATACAGAAACATTCAGTGGTTAAATAGTGTGTGCTCACCCACGCAGTGTCTCATTTTCAAAGGTGTTTCAACCAGTGATATAACTTTGTACCAGTATTTTTTGCATGTAGACTATGTTGCTGGTGCAAACTGTAGAATGTGGCCATGCAAATGGGAGTTGCACACCCAATCAGCTTAACTGGTGGATTTATGCACTTGATTTATGCACCAGGGCTTGTGCATGCAAATTCTACTGGGGGTCATAAAACAGAGATACCCTGTCTGAAAAATTGGCTCTTTATCACTCAGTTATCCACTTAAGTGACCTTCACTGCACACTTCATGACTCCATTTCACCAAAAACAGTCAAGTAAACTATCATTTCACAGTGCACAAATTGCTAATATCCAGAGAAAGATCTAGTAGGGCAAATACCCATTTCTAAAGCACTTATTTCTTCCTGCTATCAGAAAACTAGCATTTGCTCATCCCCTTTTAAAAATCTGATTGTGCATTTGGACCCCCTTAAATGACTCAGGATAGCATTGTTTAAAAATGTTCAAAACCAAAAAATCAGTGGGAAAATTTTACTTATCCAAGTGCTGTTCATTTGACCCTATGCTGCTCCCTCACTTGCTCGCTCAGAACTCCACATCTAAAGTCAAAGAAGGTTTTCTCTCTATTTTTCAACATTTACTAAAGATTTTTACTCCTCAGAAGTTGCGAGTTCAGTCAATGAGGCTAAATCTTTGAGTGCCAAAATCATATTCCAACACAGCTTGTCTGAAATGAGTTTGAGCTTGGTTTAGATCTTATAGGCAGCAGCTCCCTTTTCTGTTGCCAAATGGATAGCTATGGCTCAAGAAATGGCACAATGGTGAAATCTGGATGAAAGCTGAAATTTTCCTCCAGATTTAAATGCAGTGGGCCTGATTCTCCCCTCTCACTGGTTTTACACCAGTGTAACCCCCTTGGCTTCAGTGGAGCTACTCTAGATTAACTTTGGTGTAAATGAGGGCAGAATCTAGCCCATTGAAGTGGAATGTGATTATTGGCAAAAGAGCAGAGAAAAGCTTACACTGTAATTCTCCAGATAGTACTTGGGCCTGAACAATTTAGGAAATTTCATTTTCCACGACTGTAGCCCTTATAGCAATCCCATAGCAATAGTGATCACTTAACAATTCTGGCCCAAATTTTGCTCTATTGTGCCAGCATAACTAAGAGCAGAATTTGGCCTGCTGACTTCAGTGAAATTGTTCCAGGATTAAACAAGTGTAAGGGCCAAACTATCCATCAATTACAATTTTCTCAGGGACTCAGTGATAACACAGTTGTCACGATGATTTTATTTTGTAAGCCCTTAACTACGTGCCAGAAGTATCCTAAAACACTGACTATACCCAAGAGGTTACCGTAGTTAAAACATGACCAGGCCCATCTACAAACCCAGACTGGAAGTTCTTTCTAACTGGGTCACGGATAACAGTGCTGTAACTGGGGCCTTACACACAGATGTAATATACAGGTGCCAAATGAGAGCAAAACTTTGCCTCAAACCTCCAAATCTTTAAAAGACAGATGCGCACGTTATAAACACACCTGACTTATTAAATGGCTAACTTTCCTGGAAATGAATTCCAGAATTAATTCACAAGCCACCGTAAGCAATTCTATCTTTGCACAGTCCTAGTGTCCTCCTTCCAAAAAATCTAAATGACTTCATTAGTCCTAAGACCAACCTAATGTTTCCACACTAGAAGAATGTGCACAACATCATGCATGTTATTGTGATATTCTCTGGGCAAAATCCTGCCCTTACCTTAAGAAAATCACGTGGGTGAGAGCAGAGCAGAATCAGCTGTGTGTTATACACTATAGCAATGATACTCAGACTGAGGCTCGGGAGTCACAAGTGGCTCTGTAATGTGTCTCCTGAAGCTCTTTCATATTAGAACACTGTATGATTTCATTATTAACCAATCTAAGTTGTTAACCAATCAGGATGATTTTACAGTGTTATTAACAGAGGTGAAAGTAAGCCGGTACGCCCCAGGTACCAGGATGGCCCGGCTTCCCCAGGTGGCAATTTAAAGGGCCTGGGGCTCCCAGCAGTGGCTGGAGCCCCAGGCCCTTTAAATTGCCGCCAGAACCCTGCTGTCGGAGCTCTGGAATAGCAGTGGGGTTCCGGGGGTTATTTAAAGGGCCGGGGCTCCTGCTGCCTCTACTGCCCTGGACCCTTTAAATAGCCGCCGGAGCCCCGCCGCTGCTACCTCAGGGCTCCGGGGGCTATTTAAAGGGCCTGGGCGATAGAAGCAGGGGAGTCCTGGGCCCTTTAAATAGCCCCCCGAGCCCTGGAGTAGCAGCAGCGGGGCTCCGGGGCCTATTTAAAGGGCCCGGGACTCCCGCTGCTACCACGACCCCGACCCTTTAAATAGCCCCCGGAGCCCTGCTGCCAGAGCCCTGGGGTTGCAGCGGCAGCCGGGGGCTCTGGCAGCGGTTTAAAGGGCCCGGGGCGGTAGCGGCAGCTGAGCCCTGGGCTCTTTAAACTGCTGCCGGAGACCCCGGCTGCCGCTGCTACCCCGGCAGAGGAGGGGGAGGTCACTTACCAGTACAGGGCGGGCCAGGGCTGGCTCTAACCCCCCCATCCCCACCCCTTCCGCCCGAGGCCCCGCCCCTTCCGGGGGCCAGAGCCTGCCCCAACCCAGCCCCGTACCGGTAAGTCCCTATTTCTACTTTCACCCCTGGTTATTAACCAATTGCAGCTACTTAGTCATTTTGCTGTGAGTATATATATGTATATATTAAAAAATGAAACAATGAATTCACACTATGTAGCTCTTTTAGGTAATGTTGATTGCTAATTTGTCTCCTGAACCACTGAGGTCTGAGTATTATTGCACTATAACTAGAGCCCTACCAACTTCACAGTCCATTTGTCAATTTCACAGTCATAGGATTTCAAAAATCATAAATTTCATGATTTCAGATATTTAAATCTCAAATTTCACAGTGTTGTAACTGTAGGGGTCATGACCCAAAATGGGTTTGTGGGGGTGTTGCAAGGTTATTGTAGGGAGGTCGTAGTATTGCCACCCTTACTTCTGTGCTACTGCTGACAGTGGCGCTGCCTTCAGAGCTGGGTGGCTGGAGAGCAGTGGCTGCTGGCTGGGGGCCCAGCTCTAAAGGCAGAGCAGCCGCCAGCAGCAGTGCAGAAGTAAGGATGGCCTGGTATGGTATTGCCACCCTTACTTCTGTGCTGCTGCCTTCAGTGCTGGGCCCTTGGCCAGCAGTTGCCACTCTCTGGCCGCCCAGCTCTGAAGGCAGCACCGAATTAAGGGTGACATTACCATGACCCCCCCTACAAAAACTGTGCAACCCCCCTGCAGCCCTCTGTTGGGTTGGGACCCCCCAGTTTGAGAAAAGCTGGTTTCCCCCATTAAATCTGTATAGTATAGGGTAAAAGCACACACAAAAACAGATTTCACGGGGGGAGATCAGATTTCACACTCCATGACACGTTTTTCATGGCCATGAATTTGGCAGGGCCCTAACTATAACCATCCTTCAATTGCATCCTGCTTGGTGGGCACCAGGGTAATGAATGACTGGGTGCATTTTCCTTCTCCTTTGAGTATGATCAGTGTGTGCCCCGAACTACTAAATGTTACTGATTGTAGAAAATGCACTAGTCACTTGTGAGACTGGGAATGCTCCCAGCTCACAGACAATGTCCCCAGGGACACAGTGCACAGGCCAGCCTGCTGTCCTTCCCTAATGCTCTCATGAACACTAAGAGGAGATGCACCTCTGCTGCTTATGTAAGGGAAAGAGGTTCCTTGCACCCTCTTTCTGCTTGCTGGAGGAGCAGAGGGCAGAACATAACTCTCAATTAATGTCTTCTGCTTCTTCTTTAGTCTTAGCTAAATGAGCTAAGACTAAAACAGACCATGGTGGAAATAGAAAAATTATTCTTTCTTTAAAATAATATTTGAGAGTTCAAGAAATCCCTCAGACTAAGGAGGACAATCATCATCATCATCATACCTAGCTCTTTATAGGTCCAGTTTCCACTGGAAAATCCAGTGAGCTTCTTCAGTAACTTGTTGGGTTTAATAGTAAGTGCTTGAAAGCCCTTTATAATAGAATTAGTGCCTTGAAACTTGTGTCTGTGAAAGATAAGAGAGGCGTGGTCTTAACTACCATGAGCCACATCATAACTGCTGTGTCACCAATGGATTTACAATAGGAATAAATTTGTCCATATAGTTCCAAACACAACAAAGGGTGCTTAAAATACTAGAGGGCATGGTGTAGTCCTTGGGATGTAGGCGTTTAGCCCAAACCGCTTGAAAATTAAAAAAGCAAACACCCTAAGTTGTGTGTAGGTATTGGCTCAGAAGAAAAAGGTTGTCCTGAGAACTTCTGCTGCAGCTGTGTGTGTAAACAGGCTAGACGTGTGATGTTCTTTATATTAATACCCTTACTTGTTTAAAGCTACCTCAACTGTAGCATACCCACTTCAGAGATGGGTCTGAACCAAAGCCCCAGAACTGAACCCTGGGTCCAACTTCTGAATCAGGATCTGAACTTTATGGGCTTGATTCTTCTCATTCTTAAACCAATGTAAGTAGCAAGTTACTGTGGTGTAAAACCAAGTTAAGAGAGAGGCAGATCAGACCCTTCAGCTCTGTATGGGCCTGACCAAAGCCTCAAATCTGAGGACTCTGAACTCAACCTTTGGATCACCTTTTGGCCACAGCATTGCACTCAGAGCACACGTTCAGCTGCTTATCCACCATGGCCCCCAAATCATTTATGGAGTCACTGCTTCCCAGGGTAGAGTCCTCTCTCCTTTAAGTCTTGCCTTCATTCTTTGTTAGTAGATGTATACATTTACATTTAGCTATATTAAAATGCATATTGTTTGCTTATGCCAAGTGGCCCATATCTCTCTGTAGCACTGACCTGTCTTCTTCGTTGTTTACCACTCCTCCACTTATTGGGTTACCTGCAAACTTTATCAGTGATGATTGTTTTCTTCCACATCATTGTTAAAAATGTTACATAGCATAGGGCAAAGGCCTGGATCCCTGCAGGATGCCACTAGAAACACCCACTCAGTGATGATTCCCCATTTGCAATTATATTTTGAAACTTACCAGTTAACCAGTTTTTAATCCAGTTAACATGTGCCAAGTTAATTTTATATTATTCTAGCTTTATTTAAAGCAAAATGTTGCGAGGTACCAAGTCAAATGCCTTACAAACGTCTAAGTATATGACATCAACACTATTATCTGTAATCAACCAAACTTGTAATCTCATCAAAAAAATCAAGTTAGTTTGATATGATCTATTTTCCATGAACCCACATTGATTGGCATTAATTATATTACCCTCCTTGAATTCTGAATTGAGTCCCGTATCAGCTGCTCCCTTATCTTGTCTGGGATTGATGTCACACTGACAAGTCTATAATTACCAGGCTCATCCTGTTTACCCTTTTAAAATACTGGTACTACAGTATCTTGCTTGCAATCTTCTGGAACTTCCCCAGTGTTCCAAGACTTACTGAAAATCATCAGTAATGATACAGTGAGCAAATCAGCTAGCTCTTTTAAAGCTCTTGGATGCAACCCATCTGGACCTGTTTTTAAAAGGTCTCACTTTATCAGCTGCTGGTTAACAGAATAGATTTGCTAGGACTATATCATTTGTTTTTTCCCCAAATACAGGACAGATATTTATCGAATATTTCTGAGTTTTCTGCATTATTATTGATAATTCTACCATTTCCATCTAGTAATGGACCAATACCATTGTTAGGATACCTTTTGTTTCTAATATATTTCAAAAAAACTTCTTCTTACTGCCCTAAACTCTGCTGGCTGTGGATTTCTCCTTATGTTCCTTTCCTTACCTTATTAATTTCCTACAATTCATAGCTTCTGATTTATATTCATTACTATCAACTTCCCCTTTCTGTCATTTGAAATATATATCTATTTTATAGCTACTTTCACCTCCCCTCTAAACCAGCTTGGTATTTAAAGTGGTATGGCCTTCTTCCTTTACTATGGCTTTTTGGGTATCTAGTAAAGTGTTCTTAAACAATTCCCAATTATAATTCACATTGTTCTAATTAAATTCTTCCTCCCACCTGGTTTGATTCATAATTGTTTTCAGCTTGGTGAAACTGGCTCTTTTAAAGCACCACGTATACATTTCTGATTTGGACTTCATGCTTGATCAGATTTATAATGTGGAACCAGAATAATCACTTTTACCTAAGCTACCATTCATTTTCAGTTCTGTGATCAGCTTCTCTTTACCTGCCAAGATGAGGGCTAATACAGAATTCCTCTTGTTGGATGCAACAATTTTTGAGTTAGGAAACTGTCATCTATAATATTTAGAGATTCCAAGGATGTTTTAGTACTGGCAGCATGAGACCTCCAGCATATGTCACTATAATTGAAATATCCAATGATCACACAGCCTTTTTTCCCTACACATTATAGATAGATGCTTAAGGAGCCTACTGTTCCCTACTGTGATTTGCTGGTCTGTAGCAGACACCAACTAGTACCCCATCTTGAAATACATCTGTTAGGACATTGATCCATAAGCATTTAAGATCATTTTTTCCTCCTTGTCAGTGACTCAGAAAGAGGTAATGCCATTTTTGACAGAGTGCCACTCCCCTTCCTCTTTTGCCCACTCCATCTTTCCTAAATAGGTTATAACCATCAATTTTAATACTCCAGTCATGCAAATCATCCCACTGGGTTTCAGTAATACCAACTAGATTGCACCTATGCTCATAAATGAGCAATTTCAATTCCTCTTGTCTCTTACACAGGCTCCTAGCATTGGTGTATAGGCAATAAAATAATTACTTTTCGTTCCTTGATTAAACTTTGTTTTCAACATCTCAGTTTTGTTGCTAAATGAGTGCTCATGTCTTCCCTCTTTTTACTCTCCCTCTTTGTTATTAGTTTATTACCCTCTGACTACTCTAGCCAGCTTGGCCTTGAGGAGATTGGTTCATCTTCCATGAGGAGAGGGGATGGCCACCCTCTCAGTAGAAGGGGAACCAATGTTCCACAAAACCAAAACCCTCCGCCACTTACCTACCCAGCAGTGCACTTCCAGAATCTTCTGCCTTCTGTCTTCCTTCACTCCCAGGACAGAAAGGATGTCCAAGAACATTGCTTGGACAGTCTTCTTCTTCAGCATACTTCTGAGTTCCCTAAAGTCACCCTATTATCTGTGAGATATCCCCCAATGCAGTGTCATTAGTGCTGATATGAACAATCACCTACAGGTCCTTGCCCCTTGGCTTCAGAAGCCTATCCAGTCTCAAAGTGATGTCCTGTGTCTTAGCTCGGGGAAGACAGTGCACCAATTTATTGCCTGTCACATGCACAATGTTCTTTTGATTCTCCTGAGTACTGAATTTCCAACAAGAATGGTCCATCTTCCTTAGATAGTTTGAGATCTCTTTGTGGGCAAGGTTGATTTTCTTACAAGTTGGGATGAGCTGCCATCCACAGGTGTGTTCCATACATGTCTCCATTCCCTCCTACAAGCTGGAACTTGAGAGGTGTCTTCTGCAGCTTACTCCCTGAGGACCTGGTATTGATTGGAAACTTCTAGTTGTGTGGAATACATCTTGGTCCTCTTCTCTCTGGTGACCACAGCCTGCCCATCCTCATCTGTCATCAGCCATGTAGAATGCAGCTGTGACCTCTTGGATCTGGTGGTTACGAACTGCCAGGCCTCCTCTCTGACTCCTTTCTCTCTCCAACTCCTTGGTGGCCAGCTCCTTTCTTGCTTGAACCTGGGGTACTGATGTTTCCCAAACCTGGCTATCTAGGAACTACTCAACTTCTCCAATTCTCTGTAGCATCAATCCTTGCCCTTCCAATCCAAAAATCTTTTCTTCCAACACAGTCACCAACTTGCACTTCATACACAGAAAGTCCCATCAAGCAGGAAAGAAAATGTGGCACATCTGTTGCAGTTCATCACCACTGTTTCATCACTGACCACCATGAAATCTCATGTAGAGCTGAACCTTGGAGGAAAGCCTTTCAGAGGTTTCCAAGATTCCACTTTGCTAGCACCTGCCCTTAGTATGAGGAACCTTTGTCTGCCATGTATCAGCTCCCCAACTCCACTGGCCACAGGCAACACAAGCACTCCCATCTAGGCCTTGCAGGCCCCGCTGTCATTCTACAGGTAAGCAATAGGCATACTACAGACCTCAAGTCCTCTGAGTGTCTCTCTGGAGTGTCCAACCCCAGGTCCACTGGACACTCAAAATATTCACCAATCTGCTGCTTCAGAAGCAGTGCAGCCCTGCATACCAGTTTCACCTCACATCACCACTCACAATACTTATATTTGATTATAGTGAAATCTAGCATAAGTTTATTTAACAAAGCATACAGATTCAAGTAGTAGCAAGTAGACATATTGGAAACAAATGATTACATATAAAATAAAATCATAACACACATTCTAGTGTCTAAACATAATTAACAAGAGAGGTATATCTCCATATATTTTATTAGACACAAGACTATCTCATAGAACTGGAAGGGACCCTGAAAGGTCATTGAGTCTAGCCCCCTGCCTTCACTAGCAGGACCAGATCCCTAAGTGGCCCCCTCAAGGATTGAACTCACAACCCTGGGTTTATCAGGCCAACACTCAAACCACTGAGCTATCCCTCCCCCCAGTGAAGTATTGCTCATCCAAAATCTCTGCAGCACCTTACAGGCAAGCTGCCAGTGACCCTTCTTTCATGACACATGCACACAGTCAGTTTGCCTCCTAGGTGAAGGGTTCAGTGTGTCTCTTTGCACTCCAGACCAAGCCTTTGTTTTTATTCATAAACAGGACATACCCCAGCTGTTTGTTTCTTCTGTAGACTTCCTCATCTCTCAATTTGCAGCTATCAGTATGCAGATAGGCATACAGTGTGAGGGTTGCAATACACAGTACATAAATGGCCAGACAGGGAGATAAATGTCAGTTACTTCCTGCCTGAAAGGAACATCTTTGAGGTAAGTCACCTCCTGGTGAGCCGCCATAACTCCAAGACCTTCAGACTATTATTTTCAGTATAGATAATTAACTCCTTAAATATTATCCTTACCTACATTTTGCAGTGATTATGATGACCAGCAGGCTGCTAGCTCTCAGTAGACACCTAACATGCCACCCTCTAGTGAATTATTATGCAAATATCTGACCCAGGGGATCCCTGTAAAACCTTATGCACCGCCTATGCCCTTTGGCCCCAACTGGTCCCTGGGTCACAGCCTCTCACACTTCCTGTCTCAACTCCCTCCAAAACTTTCCTATTAGCTGCCTCTGTTCGCAGCTCTGGAGTTTGCCTAGCAAGTGACATTTTAATACCAAGTTTGCCCACTTAGCTCAGCTCTACCCCTCACCACCAGGGACTGTTTAACCAATCAGAGTATGTCTACACAGCATTTTGAAGTGAGTGGGAGCAAACCTCCCAGCCCAGGTCAACAGACTCAAGCCAGTGGAGCTTGCACTAGTGCTCTAAAAATAGCTCTACAGATGACACTTTGAAGTTGCAACTCAGGCTCTGAAGCCTGCTCACCCCCGCCCTCACTAGGCGTCAGGGCCTGCGCACCAGCTCAAGCCAGAGCTTCAAAGTGCTGTCTACACAGCTATTTTCAGAGTGCTAGCATGAGCCCCACTAGTCCAAGTCTGTTCACCCGGGCTCAAAGGCTCACTCCTGCTTGTTCCAAAATGTTGCATAGAGCCTCAGAGACTTCAAACAGCAAGGCTCATCAAAGCTCCAAGGGTGGTACCCAGGCACCCACAAACCTACCTGTCTCAGATTCAGACTGTAAGTAGAATTGTTACTTCCTGGATCTCCAGTCAAATATCAGAGGGAAAATCCACAGTTTCAGTAGCGAGAGGTTTTTATCCCAGTACTCTCTGCACTTGCAGTGCTGAGCTTTCTGCCTTTATCTAAAATTGGCATAAGTGTTTATAGAATTTCCACAGTTTATTTTATGAAACTCTCAGCACTCTCTCTAGTATACAAAAGAAAAGGAAAATGAACAGGTTATGTTTTTTCTTCTAACCACTAGTTGGCCTTCCTTTAAAGGCCTTAGAAGACATTTTTTGTGTATTGTTTCCTTGCATATGTGGGTAGCTTTACTACTCCATCCCCCTCAGGACCACTTAACAACATCAGCAAAGCAATTAAGTACAGTTTTCAGGAAAATGCCAGCGGCATTACACTGTCTGGATGGGAGTCTCAGCCCAATTATTTTCATCTAGTTGCGAACTATGGAAAGTGGACTTTACTTCATTATAACTTCAGTTCCCACTGATTAAAAGTCTAGTGTGTTATAGACAGTAAGGAAAAATGAAACAATTAAACTTTCCAGCAATAAAATTGCTGCATATTCTTCAGCATATGGGTTTACTTCTCTCCAGAGAAGTGATTAAAATGAACTGATTGAACTATAATTTGATTGACTGAAAAGCTTCAATCCATTGCACTAAAGCTTAAATTCCATCTTATTGCTCTATTTAACTCTGAATATAAAAAATTTCTGGCAGCCTGGCAAACCCCTTATGTAGTCAACTAACTGAAATTTCTTACAACTCTCTGACTATGGAGGGGTCTGTTCTCCCTTTGCTATGTGCATGTGACTCACAATGGAATTAAATACATACTATGGGGAGAAGATGCCTAAGAAATTACATGAATCTGACTAATGTCCTTTAAGAAATATTATGGAAGAACTTCTAAATTATTGAGTGTTTTGTGCCCCATTATCCAATCATTTGGGGACTTTATACGCATGATTGTAGAGACGGCTATTCAAAGAGACTTGAGGTTTTAAATTGTAAGCTCATTTAACTGTTGCAAACCTATCTGAGCAGCAACACCGTTTATTATTAAGAGCATTCTCATACTGGCAAAAGTGCAAGGATCATGCCCTCATCGTGCAAGGGTCTAACTACACATGGCTTTAACTTGTGCAGGTATGTGTTGGAGGTTGCCAAATGTATATACTGTACTTGATCATTTAAATGTCTCCCCTTTTTCTAAGCTCTGTCTACCCTATATTGGGTCTGCAAGTGTTGTCTAGTGGATTGAGCACCGGGCTGGGACTCAGGAGACCTGGGTTTTATCCTAGCTCTGCCACTGCTAGGCTGGGTGACCTTGCACCAGTCACTTCACCTTTCTGTGTGTCATTTTCCCCCTCTTTAAAATGAGGATAATGACATTAAAGTGCTTTGATTTCTATGGATAAAAAGTGCTATATAAGAACTAGATATTCTTATTAAAGAATGAAAGTCAGTTGTGAGCCTGAATGTTGCAGACTGAGATGCCAATGTGGAAGCACTAGCAAACAGACACAATGTGGCCTTTGTTTCTGTCCTATGGCTAACATGATATTTTGGTGCATAAAATGCCTAGGTTAGATTTTCCCCCTGAATATTTAAATTGGATTACCACGCATACAATTCCTGTTGAGTATTACGGATGCCACCCTCTAACTTCCCCATCCCCACTTCCTATCTTGAAACTAAAATACAGTATTTGAAAAGGAAAATTGTGCTGCCATAAAGTTGCATCATCATCAAATTCTAGAGCGAAGTCTCAGCAAAAACAAGTGAAGTTGGTAATTTAATCTATCAATTTACTCAGTCTCATGTGAAGACAAGGTATGTGTAGCATCTTGTTTAAATATTTAATCCTCCTCCTCTAATGGCCAGATCCAAATCCTAATGAAGTCAATAGGAGTCTGAACATCGATGAGAACAGGATTGGAGCTAACCATTTAGAAGATATAAAGGAGACAGTATGGCTCATTGGATGGAAGTGGGGCTGGGTATCAGAGCTCTTGAAATTTTGTCATTGATTTGCATTGTGATCTGGGCCACCATTGTAAAACCAGTAGAGAATCAGGCCACACCTCTAACTTAAAGCACCATAGTATTTGGCCCAGGTGTGGTTCCAGTGCCAGGATTTTACAGAGATTTTGTTCACTGTTGATAGTTAAAGCTGAGAATTTGTCAGATTCTGTCACGGATTCTGTGACTTTCCATGACCTCCATGACTTCTGCAGTGGCTGATGGGCCTGGCTCAGGGGCAGCTCGGGCACACCAGCCACTGCTGGGGCAGTCTTGGGCCACTGCCCCTTCTCCTTTCCCTCCCCCCCGCAGCAGCAGAGTTTGAGTGTGGGAGGGAGCAGGTGGGTGGGGCACAGGACGGGGTGAGGCGGGCTCTGGGTGGCGCTTACTGGGGGGGTTGCCCGGAAGCGGCGACATCCCCCTCTCTCAGCTGCTAGGCAGAGGCGTGACCAGGCAGCTCTGCACGCTGCCTCACCCAGAGCGCTGGCTTCACGGCTCCCATTGGCTGGGAACTGCAGCCCATGGGAGCTGCAGGGGCGGTGCCTGCAGATGCCTGGATGTGACTGGCAGTTTCTTTTGTTTTCTGTTTCACTTTCATGACCATCAACAAAAAAAGAAAGCACAGAATGAAGATGTGTAACAATAGAAATGTTTTAAAAGGTAGACAAGGGCAAATGATCAGCAGCAGTCTAGTCTTGCTCATTGCAGACAAACCAAATAAAAGTCTAAGAATGTAAGTGCTTTATCACTTGAACCAGAAAGCCTGAATTTCCTTACAATGAACAACAAAGATTTACAGAACTGAAATTTTCTATACTAAAGATCTTCAGCTTTTCAGAAGGTGGGAGATAACTCAGGTCTTACCATACCACTATAAATATTAAGTCCTGAAATGTACCTAACTTCTCAAGGACAAAAAGTATTAGACAGGCAGAACTTTAGTCTAAATGTGTGGATGAGATGATGGTGTAGGGAAGAGGGGCCTAGTATATAGTATCGCTGGTGTAGTGATCCAGGAGTTCACATTTGTTACTGGCTTGGTGAAATCTAATTATAGAACATATCATCAGTTTTGAGTATCTGCCCTGTTTTCTGACAGTCTGCCCTGAGGTAAGCACTCACAATCGTGAGCCACTCCACACAGCGTGAACTGACATTAAATGAGGATAGTGATATAATAGGCATTGTGGAAACTTGGTGGAATGAGGATAATCAATGGGACACAGTAATACCAGGGTACAAAATATATGGGAATGAAAGAGTAGCTTGCACTAGTGGGGGATTGGCACTAAATGTTTAAAAAAAAAAAAGAGCAAGTCAAGGTGAAAATCTTAAATGAATCACACTGCAGCATAGAATCTCTATGGATAGAAATTCCATGCTTGAACAATAAGAGTATAGTGGTAGGAATATACTACCGGCCACCAGACCAGGATGGTGACAGTGGTTCTGAAATGCTTAGAGAGGTTCGAGGCTTCAAAATCAGAAAACATAATAATAATGGGTGATTTCAACTATCCTCATATTGACTGGGTAAATGTCACCTCACGGTGTGATGCAGAGATAACATTTCTAGACACCATAAAATGACTGCATCTTGGAGCAGCTAGTTGTGGAACTCACAAGGGGAGAGGCAGTTCCTGGTTTAGTCCTAGGTGGAGCACAGGATCTGGTCTAAAAGGTAACTTTACCTGAACCATTCAGTAATAGTGACCATAATGTCATTAAATTTAACATCCTTGTAGAGGGAAAAAATACCAACAATAAATAAATAAATAAATAAAAATCCCCACCACAGTAACATTTAACTTTAAAAGGCTAATATACCAGAAGAAGAATGCTAGTTAGATGGAAATTATAAAGAGCAGTCACAAGGGTAAAATGCCGGCAAGCAGCATGAAGACTACTTAAAAACACTATAATAGCGACTCAGACAAAATGTATACACCAAATCAAAAAAGACAGCAGGAGGACCAAAGAATGCCACCATGACTATGCAGCAGGGTAATGGAGGCCAGTTTTATCATCCTTTAAAATTTGGAAGTCAGTGAGGAAAATAGAAAGCAGCACAAACTCTGGCAAATAATATGGACAAGTATAATATGAGAGGCCAAAAAAACAATTGAGAAGCTACTTGCCAAAGATGCAAAAATTAACAGTAAAAATTTGTAAGTACATCAGAAGCAGAAAGCCCCCAGGCAGCGGGGCCACTAGACAACCAAGATATTCAAGCAGCACTCAAGAAAGGCCGTTGCAGAGAAGCTAAATGGATTCTGTGCATTGGTCTTCACTGCAGAGGATTTGGGGGAGATATCCAAAAAAAAGTACTGTCTCAAATTGAGGTGTCACCAGAAAAGGTTTTAGAACAAATTGGTAAATTAAACAGTAATATGTCACCAGCATCAGATACTTCGGAACTCTTGGGTGAATACTAAAGCAAATACAAAATTACAGAACTACTGACTGTGATATCACTGAAATCAGCCTCTGTACCAAACCATTGGAAGGTAGCTAATATAATGCCAATTTTTAAAAAGGCTCCAGAGGCAATCCTGGCAATTTTAGGCTGGTGAGCCTAATTTCAGAACTGGAAAAATTGGTAGAAACTATATTAAAAAACAGAATTATCAGACACATAGATAAACACAATTTATTGGGGATGAACCTTTTTAAAGGGAAATATTGCCTTCTCCAATCTATTAGAATTCTTTGATGGAGTCAACAAGCATGCAGACAAGGATGATCCAGTTGATATAGTGTACTTGGACTTTCAGGAAGCCTTTGACAAGGTCCCATACGAAAGCCTCTTGAGAAAACTAAATAGCCATGAGGTAAGAGAGACGGTCCTGGATCTGTAATTGGTTGAAAGATAGGAAACAAAGGGTAGGAAAAATGGTGAGTTTTCATACTGAAGAGAAGTGAATAATGAACAGAATCCCCCAAACACCTGTACAAGGACCTGTGCTGTTCAACATATTCATTAATGATCTGGAAAAGGGAGTGAAGAGGTGAAGTTTGCAGACAATACAACATTATTCCAGATAGTTAAGTCCAAAGCACACTGTGAGGAGTTACCGATGGATCTCATAAAATTGGGTGACTGGACAACAAAATGGCAGATGAAATTTAATGTTGACAAGTGCAAAATGATCCACATTGGAAAAAAAATCCCAACTATACGTATACAATGATGGGGGTCTAAATTAGCTGTTACCACCCAAGAGAGATCAAGGAGTCCCCGTGGATAGTTCTCTGTAAACTTCCACTCAGTGTTCCACACAAGTCAAAAAGGCTAACAATATGTTAGGAACTATTAGAAAAGGCATAAAAAATAAGACAGAAAATTTCATAATGCCCTTATATAAATCCATGATGCACCCACACCTGGAATACTATGTCCAGTTCTGGTCACCCGTTCTCAAAAAGAATATAGTAGAACTGGAAAAGGTTCAGAGATGATCAAAGGTATAGATCAGCTTCCATACAAGGAAAATCTAAAAAGATTAGGACTGCTCAGTGTAGAAACATGATAACTAAGGACAGGGCCGGCTCCAGGCACCAGCTGAGCAAGCAGGTGCTTGAGACGGCCAAACGGGAGGGGCGGAACGTCGGGCTTTTCGGGGGCAATTCGGCAGAGGGTCCCTCGGTCCCTCTCGGAGGGAAGGACCTGCCATCGAATTGCTGCCGAAGAAGAAAGCAGCGTGGTGGAGCTGCCGCCGATCGCAATCGCAGCTTTTTTTTTTTTTTCCGCCGCTTGGGGCGGCAAAAACCCTGGAGCCGGCCCTGACTAAGGAGAATATGATAAAAGTCTATACAATCATGAACGGTGTGGGAAAAGAAGTGTTATTTACCCTTTCATACAATACAAAATCCAGGGGTCACTTGGTTCATGATTTTACAATAAAATAAATAAGCAGCAAAATATAAACAAAAGGAAATACTTTTTCAACACAGCTAACCTTTGGAACTTATCACCATGGAAGCTGAATGGCTAAAAGTATAACTTGGTTCAGAAAAGAAGAAGTGAACAAGTTCATGGAGGATAGGTCTATCAATGGCTATTAACTAAGATGATCAGGGACACAACCACATGCTTGAGGTGACCCTACACATCTGACTACCAGAAGCTGGAAGTGGAAGACGAGGTGGATCACTCCATAATTACCCTGTTCTGTACACTTCCCCAGAGGTTTTGATACAGACCATTGTCGGAAACAGGATACTTGGCAAGATGAACCATAATCTTTCCAAGCATGGCAGCTCTTATGTTCTTGCATACTCAAATTGCCTATTTGGAGAGCTATGCATTGTGTGTGTCTTCTGCCACACTGCATAACACAAATGTGGCATGGAACTATAGGCATTATGTGTGTCTTCTGCCACACTGCATAACACCAATGTGGCATGTGATATATTCCCATGGGTCTTGCTTTTTATAGATTGCACCATGTGTACATAGGGCAACAAATAGCTTAAATAAAAATTTAAGGTCTAATCCTATAGTTCTTACACAGACAAACTCCTACAGAGTTAACAGGAGTTGTATCTGCATAAGGACTGCAGGATAGACTGCTTCATTGAAAAATGACACTTGAATCATTTTTTACCAACAGATGAAGAAAGATTCTTGCTTAGGGACAGAATGGCGTACTTTGGCATGAGAGACTTGGGGTCAAAACCAGCCTCAGCTTTCCTCATCTTCCAAAGCTTGTGGAGCAAAGCTGCATCACAGAGTGGGTGAGTTAGGCCCACATCCTGAAAGGTATTTAGCATCCAACACCCATGGAAGTTAGAAGCCTTAATACCTTTGGGGATCTGGGCTTCAGGGTATAATTTTCAAAAGCACCTAAGGGTGGGATTCACAAGGGGGAATTAGGTTCCTGACTGCCACCTTAGGCACTTAAATTCAAAATTTGGGCACCACTTTCACTCACTAACACTGCTGCCACCTAAGTTTCCACTGTTGAAGTCCCTGAGACATGAAGATGACTAGGCATGTGCACAGCCCTAAGTCCTGACTCAGCCCAGCAACTCAGCACTTAACTCATACCTAAGCCCCAAGAAGAATCACAAACTAGGCATTCCCACCGCCTATCTTGCCTTTGGGGGCCAATCACGTAGGCATGCTCTGAGCACACAAAAGATGCCAACTGGAGGAGGTGGCAGCAGTGGCTAACCATTATAATCTTTAGCCCAGTGATTAGAGCACTCACCTGGGATATGGAAGACTCATGTTCTAGCCCCCCTAGCACGAGTGAATATTTAAATTATATGCAATGGAACACCTTCAACAAGACAGACCTTCATCAAAAATACCTCACAGCCCAGTGTTTAGGCACTCTCCTGTGATGGGGGAAAACTATGTTCAAATCCTTTCTCCACATCAGGCAGAGAGAGGAACGGAACCTGGGTCTCCATTGGTGAGAATGCCACATACTTGATCTTGGACACTCAGGTTTATTAATTTCAAAACTTTATTTGAACCAAAAACATACCTTGTGATTAGACATACAGAGAAAGATAGTGATCAATTACCTTCTCCTGAGGCCTAGGTGGGTCACGATGGATTTCTCCTATGGTACTCTGACTACCCCTTACAATCTACCATTTTTTATACACATCCAAATTACATATTAATTAGTTCTCTTCCAGTCACGAAGAATTACGACTATTATGTGTCTTATGCAACTCAGACAATATGAATGTATAAGCTTCTATTGGCATAACTTTTGCTGTCTACACTATTCTACTCTACCCTTTACTCTGCACAGGGGTTTTTGGGGACTCCTCTGGTTTTGTCTCATTGTCTTCTGGCAGCACATTTTGTATATCTGTTGTCCTTCAATTTAAGCACATCCTGTGGTCAAAACCTCACCCCACATAGCAACTTATGAACACATCACTTAATGTTTATATATAAACAATACCCAAGCCAAAGAAAGGCTAGGCCAAAGACAGCCACATCAGCATAAGCATCATCTCAGCCTGTCTAAACTTATGCATCAGACATGATCTTTATAGCAATTCCTAATATCTCCCACTTTGGGCCAGATTTAGAAAGGTATTTGAAATCCCACTGGACACTCAAAAGCACCTAGACAGGTTAGGCTCCTAACATTAAAGTCAATGGGACTTAGGTGCCCAACCTTTTAAAAATCCCAAGAATCCTCTATCTTTAGGTGTCTAAATACCTTCAGAAATCTTGCCCTTAGGTCTCTAAATCCCATGACTTTCAAAGAGAATTAGGCTCTTAAGGGTTGGATCCAAAAAGGGGACTTGGACTCAGCATTGCACTGCCTAACTTTTAGATGCCCTACAAGGTGATATGGGCCATGGAAGAGACCATGCTCATCTCCCACCTTATTCCTGCAACTGTCTATGTTTTGCAAGTCAGCTGGCATGCTTTTAGCATTGTCAGGTATCCCAGCTGATCTGCAAAAGTAACGGCACCTGGGTGTGCATTCTTATGGACTATGACTGTCAATCAAATGTCTTTTGCATCTTTCCCTGTCTACTTATAGAAAAAAAAATCTGAATTTTTGCCTTTTCTTCAGCTCTTTCATCTGCAAAACTATAATTACACAAATATTCAGAAATGTATAGCAAGCAGTTTTATGTTTGCATAATAAAGCATTTTTCATTGCAAACTTTGTAATTCACATTAATTTTGGAAGAATTATGGGATTATTGTTTTTTCATTAGATTAAATATATAATAGTTTCACTATGTAGTGAAACAACATCTAAAAGGCAGACAAGACTGCATTTACTCCACACTGACAATAAAACCCATATAACAGACACTTGACAGCTCTCTTCCTAGCAACCAAGGTCTTTTGTCAACAAAACATCTAATTTGTTTTCTGTATCCAGATTTCTTGCATATGACTCTTCAGCAGTTCAATAACTATAAGGAATTTGCAGCCGGAAAATCAGTGAAAGTTCCACCCAGTGAATAAGCAGTCTCATTTATTTTCTGTAATATTTGTATTATTTTCAAAAATATATCATATGAAGAACAAATTGGAGTGACTTTGGGGTTTAGTATAATCAAAAATACATTTATATATCAGCCATCAAAGGATTTTAGGCCAAAATACTCACCAGGTGCACCTAAAATTCAGTCCCTGAATCTATATTGAGCACCTGTATTATTATTTGTGTTGCCACAGCACTTCAGAGCCCCAAGGCCTGATTTTCAGAGGTGATCCCACAAAAGACAATATTTAGATGCCTAGTTTTAGACACCGGGCTTGAAAACTTTGTCATTACTTCACATGTTTATTTGCCAGCTATGTGACTTGACCTTTTAAAATATTGGCCACATGCTAAGAAGTGCTGAGCAATTGCAACTCCCCATTGAAGTCAGGTACTGAGCACCCCTCAGGCTTTCGCTCTGTCTTTTCTGGGCCAAGGTGGTTGCAATGATTTTGCTCACGAAGCAGCTATTTTGGATCCCTTATGATCTCTGTAGGAGACTGGGGATCCGGAAAAAGCCATAAGAAAAGAGAAATGTAACAATAAGGAATAATGAGTGAGCAATGGTAGTAAAGCAAAAAAGAAAGGGAGGGTTTGCTAATGGACCCTTTCGTGACATAGCTCCCTCTTCCCTCCCTCAAGGAGATATTAGAACCAACCCCACTTTCCATCCCCCCACTCATATATGTGGTGTGTCCTCTCCAGAGGGAGGACCCCAGGAGTCTTCCGGCCCCCATGCAAGAATGAAACCACCTCAGCCTTGCATGGAGAATGGGAGTAGCTGGTAGGGGTGAATGGGTGTGTGGCCATCTCCTGGATATTCCCTACTAGAAAGCTATCTTCCCTCCTGCCCCTGAAAAAGCCCTAAGCTGCATCTTTGGAGGAGCAGATGGTCTGCCTTACCCCTATTCTTCAATAGCAGGACCCAGAACACATTCTGCTGCAGTCCATAGTGGCCCACTCCTTTCAGCTCATTAAAATGCCCCAAAGGTCAGTATGGTATTGTGACAATAATCCCAGTTCTCAGATGAGGTATCTGAGAATAGCACAGAGCACACAGCAGTGAAAGCACAGAGGGAAGGGCATATGAGCTGCAGCATGATTTAAATGTTAAAAGCTGAAAACAGTAGACTTCAAGTGAAGCATTTCTGACTCTCATGGCTAAGTGCTAATGTGCATTAACATATGGGAATCCCAGCAGGTTATGCATCTGTATTTACCAGTGTTTAAAGATCACACATCTTATTTTAGTATTTTTTCCATTTCTTTCAACCTTAATGTTTTATTTATGAATTAAGGATTATTAACGGTTTGAAACTTCATTATAAATTATCCTGGGGGGATGTCACTAACTGTGGCCCATTAAGTTATTATTCCCAAATATCTAATTTAGATTTCATAAAACATCTACTGAACATTGATAAAATAATGAATTTATTAAAAAAATTATTCAAAGCGGTAGCATTATGCTAAATACGTAACTAGGTCTACAATCTGTAGTTCTGTTGTCAACTGTTCGTGCAAATGTTTGATGTAATCATTTAGTATCCAATGTACTGGAACAGACCTTCAAACAAACTTCAGTGAAAGATCTATTTAAGATTGTGTTTTCGACAAACTCTTGTATCAAATGAGATGCAGCCTATGTGTGGGGACCTTGGATCTACCTATTTGTCTGTCTGTCATAAGATTTTATACTGCTACCCATCACTGTAGTATCTAAGACCTTCCATATAAAAATCAATAGGAATAGTGAAGTCCTTAGTGAGCTCCTTAAAAGTGTCTCTGGAATTTTCTCCCTTTCCGGGTCAAACTATTTTATGGGGTATTTCTTTGTTTTGCTTTGGATCAGGCCTTCAGTGACCATACCTGGACCTGCAACTCTAAATGATAACATATCATGTTTCTAGAGAATGGCATTATATTTTCAGTGTTAACTTCCTATCCATGTTTCATTGTTCTACAACAATCTATTTGCACAGACATCTCCACTGAGCTGCCACAGAGGATTCTCAGGGCCAAATCTTTTAAAGCGTCCATACGGATTTGTGCAAACACAACAAAAGCATTTCAAACCCTAAAGCTAGCTCAAGTCAAGGTTTGTGTAAGCCCATAGAGATGTGCCTGTGCAAACCTCAGACTGCATTTCAGTATAATAAATTCAATAGATATTAAGGTGAGAAGAGACCATTAGGTCATAGTCTGGTCTCCTATAAACACAGGCGGAGAATTGGTCACTGGTCATAATAATGACCTTGGGGCAGTCATTAAGCTCTCTCAGCTCTTCACTCCCTTTATTTCCTGGCACTTAAACCAGATTTTAATCTAGAACAAAATTCTGACTCTTACCTCTAGTATTCTATATACTTGGTCAAGTTCTGCTGTCCTTAGTCAATCCTTACTCAATCAATACTCATATAGATTTTTATGGGAGTTTTGATTGACTAAGAAAACACTAAGAACTTCAAGATCCAGGCCCCTTTTATGAAAGACCTTTTGAACATCCAGATGAATTACTGGCATCAAGTCACCTTTAGCTACTGCAAGAGTAACTAAGGTCGTACAGCTGGGAACAAAGATCAATCTCTTACCAGCTCTTCTGTGTGTCACATTCTCATTACAGATACCATATTAACTTTTCCAGAGAAGTCTACATGGCTACAGAAGCACAGTTTTCTCCATAGAAGTCTCATACAGTCCTAAGGCCCCAATTCAGCAAGACACCTAAAAGATGCTTAACTTTAGGCACGGAGTATTCAAAAGAGAAAGCAGCTGGCTTCAGAGCACTCCCACCTCATTCTAGGCGGTGGGATGGCTGCTGAGCCTCCCTCAACGATTGCTGCTGCCAAAGGAGAAGGAGGATTCACACTTCAAAATAAAAGAGGGGGTGGCCAGGTGTGGGGAAAGGAAAGGATTCCCCTCAGAAGGTTCATTAAGCTTTCAATAACCATGCAGGTTTCTGTGAATTTAGCCAAACAAACCTCTGCATCTTGTGAAGTTCACCCACCCCTATTAAATTCCTGACCAGCGATGCCTGTGACACAAATGGCAACACAATCAGCAGTGTCACAAACAAGGATTGCCTAGGAAAGGAAACTGAACTGGAAGCCATCTGCTTAAGCACTGTACTACCAATATCTGTTACTGCATTACAGTAACAAGCAGAGCCATACCATTTTATTTTATATGTACAGCATTTATAGCCACCCTTCAGGGAAAAATGTAACTACATAGACTCCTACAGCCATCCAGGAAGGATAATGAGAGAGGATACGTATACAGCTAGCCCAAAGAGAAAACAACAAGGCAGAATCAGGACTTAGGCTGAGCTGAGCAAAAGATGGTTCATAAAACACTTTAAATAAAGTTAACATAGATCAATCATTTAATAGTGATTAATAAAATTGCTTTCCAAATGAATTATTATACATATTATAATATTCAGTAAACATGTACAAGTGAGTTAGATCTATCTAACAGTTGATTTGTTATAATAACCTATTCAAAGCATGTCTAAACTGAAGGCATACACTTATTTATTCATATCTCTCAAATGTGTTATAACAATATATTCGGGGGGAATGACTGTTAATTGTTATTAAGAAAGCACTGTATTTATGAGTATTACTGTCACAGCCACTCTCTTGAGTTTGTTGTTCATTCCCTGCTTTTGTCTGTACTCAGCACTGTGGCTCATCCATGTTTCCCCAGACACCTCAGAATTTGCTCTTGTAAATACAGATTTCTGCTTTATGAGATTGTTAAAGTGAGTGCTGTACACACAAGCCTGTCCCCCAGCTTTTGGACACAAATAATGATACAGAATACAGAGAATATATCTATCACACACACCATTAGGTCTGTTTGTATGCATATAAATAAAATATTTGGAGGTGCTAGCCATGTGATAAATTGAATAGCCATATGATAGCGTTCTGTGACAGAAGGGTTAATCTGTGCCACATTACTCAGGGAGTGAGTTATGCCAGTCATCCCAAACACACATTGTTAAACCTTCGTACCACGCTCTGTGTACTTTGTATATGTCATGCAGGTTACAGATTGTGTATTTTATGAATGTTTTAGATTTTTTTAAAGAAATTCTGGGACTATTTCTTGTAAAGCCACGTGCCCTCGTCCTCACTAGTCCAATTCGGCAGAGTTCTGCTGGAGAATGTAAAACAGCTTTTCTATACCAAAAACCAGATCTGCTCTTTGCCTGTGCAATTTATCAAGCAGCCACCATTTTTAGAGGTTTCCCAAGTATGTGATTATTTTACACATCTCTACTGCCAAGATCTGTCAAACAGTTTCAGTATCCCAAAAAAGATTACCAGGCATATCCCTAAGCAAGCAGGCAACAATTATTTTTAAACATTATGAAAACTTCCTCTTTCAACGTCACACTTGCTTAGGTCACGTCAAAGATTTAATGGGTCAGATCCTCAGCAGTTCTACAGCAGCAGAGCTTTGCTGGTTTCAGTGGAACTGTTCTGATTGCTGACGATCCTGCCCCATGTGTCGTTTGAGTTCACAAAAGCCTTCTGGAAAACAACACTTAGATTGTTTATCACCGTTCTTGTTGTAGTCCAAATAGGGTGTGTAAACTGTCTAAAAGCACTGTTGATTAAGCTTTGTGAATCCCATGAAGCCACATCTTAATTGAGTGACTATTGGAAAAAATCCTTATTTACCAAAAAAAATCTTCACCTGCCCAATTCAGTTTCTAATTCTAAAGGAACATGCTTTATTGATTCATTAACAAGTCGCTAAAGCTTGCCTGAATCCACTCCAATGAGACCAAACACAGTAATCCTACTGCATTGAACTGCAGGAAACAGCAGTGTCTCCACATCTGTTCTGATGGATACCCAATGAGACTAAACATGCCCAATAAGAGTAAACACAGTATGCTGCTAGTTTAATGGTAAGTGTGCATAAGAGACAAAGACTCACATTTTCTCTTTATTAGCCCTTACATTGTGCCATCAGCTTCTTTGTAATTTATTTACCCAAGACAGCTTGACTGAGATGCAGCATCTGTTTGTCATTGAGGTCCTGCTCTTCCCAGTTTTACAGATGGATTAAGTAAGCCAGAAGAGGTCAGGCTGCTTGCCCAAGGTCACACAGTTAACTATTGCTCAGACCAGATTAGATGCTTGCACCTTGGTATCTGTATCCAGCTATCCAGTATTTGTTTTGACTACCTGACAATACATGGCATGAGACTTAATACGTATGTGTGTGTATTGTCCAGTATGTTTTATAAACATGTTTTTTAGTTATCTCTGGTATTTCTTATACAACTGATAGCACAGAAGAGACATCTTCATTAAGAACAAGTAAACTTGGTTTACTTAATTTTGGATATTCTCAAGCATTATGGTTTCAAAATTGAGACTCAAACATTATCTGGTACATGTCCTGCATGATAGAGTACACTGTACTTATATATAGTGATAAATGTATTTACCGTAAAACTTGGTACAACAATAGCAATGTAAATATACTGCAGTTTTATAGCCAGATTTACTTCTGGATTCTGCCAAATTCCACCAGCAGACACTCAGATGAAGCCTTCCATCCCTTCCCCATTGGCAGAAATCCCATCTAAAAGGGAACCCTGGAAGTCCCCAAAAAGGCATCCACTGGAATAGTTTTAAAAGAACCCACTTTAAAATAGTACAGCTGTCAATATGTCTGCCTCTCCCATCGATTCACTATTCTAATAGGTGCACCCTGATCTAGTCACCAAATATAACAATATTCTTTATTTTGTACTTCACCTGTTTCCCAGGTATCCTGATCCCAGTGCCTCAAATGGGAGGTCCATGCACAGAACAACTGCAGAATCTGGCACAGGACTTTGAGATATCTGTTAATTAGACAAATAAATAAATAAGCAGTTTAGTGGCATCCAAAGAACTTGGGAGAAGAATGTTATGCTCTTTAATTATTTCCTTATTTCTAAAATCAACCAACCTCTGGTGCTAACAATTTTCCTTTCGAATTTTTTCTCAGCAGGGTAGCTCTCTGTCCTAAATTATCACTTTGTGCCTTACTGTATGTTCAAAGCAGGCAATATTCAATATACTAAAGTGATACTGAATCCTGCAATCAGAAAGAAAGACAAAAGTTTCAAAAAGATTTTAGAATTTAGATTGATACAACTAGCTGCACTGAATGCTTTGAAGTTTGCAATGGAAATCTCTAAAACATTTTCTGTCTGTGTAGCGTGTATAAACAGACATAAAAACAAGCTTTGTAAGGGAACAATCAGTTTTCCAGCTTAACACTTTCCACGGTCAATATCTAGCCATAGGAAGTGTTATCAGTGAGGGTAAAATTCACCCTTTTCCTGAAGGCCTATGTCTCATTTCTGTGCTATTACTAGAGCTGCTGAAAACGGTCTCAGTTGTAACCCTTGCAAATTGCTTTTGGCTGGTTGTTTTAACAGGAGCTAATGCCTGGTACACCACTGCACCATTTAACTATCCTTGGGGCAATCAGTTCTTCCACACAGCTAACAATCAGTACCCAAGAAACCCTGAACTTTATTAGTTGTTTAATTAGAGATGGAGGTGGACATTGAGAGCTGTTCTATTGAAAGATGAAGCCAAGGTTACCAAAATTTTCATAAAGATTTAGATTTTTAAAATGTTGAGAAAAAGGATTGGAAAGAGGAAATTAATTGAAGAAATGCAGTCCCTATCTGCTGTTTCTTGTCACTTCACTCACAATGACTGAAATGTTTTTACAGGTTCCTCTGTTCTCTTTAGTATCTGTGTAATTTGTTTCATTTCCAACTCTCCTGATGCACACTCTGACACAAGCTCCAGGGTGCTTCCAGTCTTTAAAAGGTCAGAGAGGGGGGAGAAGGGGACCCAGGAGACAAGTTTCAGATTCTCTTGCTCCAGAGGTGCAGAGCAGACAAATCAATTGCTGCTGGAGGAAAGCAGAGGAGAACTGGGAGCAATGGGCACAACAGGCTTCTCCCTGGAAGATCCTGGAAGGGAGATTACCGAAGCTGAATGCCTTTTGGAGGCCCCCAAATAACTGTCGTCCAGATTGCAATGTCGTGTTCCTGAAGCCAAAGCAATGGGATGGTTTGGTGGTGGCTGTGCTGGAGAGGATCTTACAGGACATCCAAACTTCTTGAATTTTTTGCAAGTATTTCTTGGGCTGAGTAGCCCAAGCCCACAGCCATGTCCATGTCCATGTCCATGTCCATATCAAAAAGCATCCAAAGACCTTACCATTCTGGTTGTCCCTTCCTGATATATTTGTCTATCTTTCCATAGAGACAGCTGGCTGAGGAAAGCTCCTCCTCCCAAACCCACCTCTCTTCGATGCCACCATACCAGTGCCCACCCCTTGACATGCTGTCTTAGCCATCGTACAAACTCCTGTAGGCTGGCTGGCATAGTGACAACTGCTAAACAAACCCCAGCTAACCTCAACCTCAGGGTTTCACTAACCTCCCAGCTCCCTCCACTGTTACTGCTCCCTCACCTAGTCTACATCTGCATCTCCAAAAAGCCACTCCTAAAACCTCTGTGCTTTGATCTTGGGCCTAGTCGTTACTTGTTTGGAGGTAGCTGACATATCAGAAAGTAGAACAATGGTCACATCTCTACTAAAAGAGCCTAGAAATAGATAAATACATCCAAAATTGCCAAAGGTAATACCTTTAGACATCTTACAAAGTCCTTTCTGGGGGCATAAAAAACCCTCTGCTACTCATACTTAATGTGCTTCTTTTTTACCTTATTTACAATCGTCTGTTTAATCAAGTCCATCTGTAATATAAATGTGATCATCATTATGCTAATCTCTGCACTAGACATGCAAATAGATAAACATCTGCATGCCTAATGTAAGCTTTTGTCTATAATGTTGTGTTCCTATTTACTAGTTGTATTTTATGACTTATGGATTTCTAAACCTTTAAATTTATATCAGTACTGTGACATATCTGCAAGCAGAGACAGTTTTATGAGCACTAAAAAAGCTGCAACGCACAACCACTAAATACTAATGACATAAATGGTATCCACTAATGGTCTCTATTTTTATTACAATACAAAACTTCAATATATTGCAATTACCACTGCACTCAGACTGAACCAATACATACTGTACAATGCCAATTTGTATCCCTATTGCATTATTTGCTGTATATAGTTCAGCTCTTGATTGCAAATGTTGACTGAATGCTCAAGTCAGCAGTTATGGCTAAAATTCTATTTACAGACAGTCTCACTGTTAACTAATACCCTAAATTGTCACATATGCCAATGCATAGACATTTCCCAAGCCCCACAGTATTAATAGCATGTGTCGCATGTCTTAATGCACCTGTCAAAAGCCCAGTAATTCTGCAAAAGTAAAACATGTCAAAAAGAAAAAGAAAAAGGAAATTATCTTCTTTTAGTTAAAAACTATTAAATGGGCATTTGATTATAAAATATTGCTATGAGCCAGTGTTAGACAGTATGAGTCTGCAACGAGGTTGACAATATGAGGCCGTTTTTCTCTTGTAAATGAATTGTTTTTAATGTCAAATGCCAGAGTTCTCATTCAAATGCATAACAAGGGCAGTACCATTTATTTTACTTTAATTATCAAAAAATTGTTCTCTTAGGACTTTGAGACATGATGGGATTTCCAGTGCTGCCAGCATGATCAGAAGCAGGAGGTACCTGGGAACTCTCTCTCACGTATAAATCACATATGGCTACAATAGGCTTTAAATCAGTCCCCTAGAGATAAACAGGGGTCCAGTCTGTGACTTTGACCAATCAGAAAATTGCAATGAAAGATGACTTTTCAGTTCATTTATGACTCTCCCAGAACTGTAGAATCCTACATGGAACACCATTTTACTGGTGTTAGCATGGGGAGAACTTCTAATAAAGACTAGAGGCAATGTTCTCTGCTACCCTGCAGCTTGGGCAGTCAGTTTCCCCCAGTGCAAATTGGTGGTCATAAATGACAGATAGATGATTACCATTCTGATTTGATCATATTTAACATTCCCTTTGCATTGGTGCAAATGACTACAAGACAACAGACACTGTGACCCACAAAAATCTTTCCCACTCTAAGGTTCTATCTAGTGATTACAGGGCTAAACTGGCAGATGACATCAGTATAATGATTCCACATTTATACTGATGTAAAAATTGCAGTGTTTGGCTCCAGATCTGGGCATAATGCCTATTGCCAACCTAAAGCCGATCAGGAAACATTGGGGGGAGGGATAGCTCAGTGGTTTGAGCATTGGCCTGCTAACCCAGGACTGTGAGTTCAATCCTTGAGGGGGCCACTTAGGGATCTGGGGCAAAATCAGTACATGGTCCTGCTAGTGAAGGCAGGGGGCTGGACTCAATGACCTTTCAAGGTCCCTTCCAGCTCTATGAGATAAATTAAGATAAATTAAATGTTTCATTTCTCACAAAAACTTTGGTGAAAACAAAAAAGTTTTCATTTTCATCAAAAGATTTGTAGAGTTTTTTGGATTTCTGTTCAATCCCCCCCAAAATTGAGAAAAACCTAAAATTTTCTCTTTGTCAAAAAGCAATTTTCTCAAAAAAATTTCAACCAGCTCCAATACAACTGTGTACTTACCTCGGTTCTATGATACAGGAGTCTGGGCAGATGGGCCTGCTAGGGAGAAAAGGGTCATATGGACTCTTGGAACTTGGCTCTGAGAGGGTTCTAATGAAATGACTTGATGGGGCCCCATATTTGTTTGAAGTCACCTTGGTGTTGAATTGGGATTAGGACTCAGGGCTGCTGCACTGAAACTGCTAGATCATTCATCTTTTAATTAACTTTGTAGTCCTAGGTAGCAAGACTGTACGGAACTGCCAAGTATCGCTTTACAAGCATCATAGCCTAAGAATTTATTATTTGTAAGAATGTGCCCACAATGAAATTTTACCATTTCTGCCAGTAAATACAGCTTTTTCTTTCTTTTTGCAAACATGCCAATATTTCACAAAGAACAAAGCTGAATTTTCCTGACTTCGAACCACTACAAAAGGTTTCAATTTTTTATGACAAAATTTGCATGTATGTGTTAAAAAGGTATGTTTACCTATGGGAAATGGCATTTCACTTCCATGAAAACCAGTTGAGGCAAGCGCACAAAATGTATCACATTATTGCAAAATTATAGGAGGAAAAATTGTTCGGCCTTCAGTTTGAGAGTTATCTTTCTTTCTTTCCAAATCCTGGACCTGGCCCTGTATGGATGCCTTTGGGAATGTCCCTTTCCAGATGTTTGCTAATTGTGATATCTCTTGCTCTGTGTTTCTTTTTCTTTAATGTCCCATATACTCTTTGCCTTTATAATCTCTTTACTGTCAATTCTGTCAGCATACTCTAACTCTATTACCTTTTTAGCATGGAACTTTACTTTGTCTGAAAATGCAGCTTTCAGCTGAACGTGTTTTTATTTGGGCTTATGCACATTTAATTTCATGTCTGTATGGAACTGAACACATTTAAACTGATCATTTAAAACATGCAGAATCCTAAATAATAATGAAAAAGAGCAATTTTCTGAATTTAAAACATAATTTTTAATAACATATTTTGTCCTTTTTCCCATATGTTTTTATAATAGTATTTAGAATATTGCTTTTAATTATAATAATGGCCTTCCAACCCATTATATTTGGGATAAAACCTATTTGGCCTATTTTTATTACACTCCCCGTTAATGGTACTAACCTCTTTGCCGTTTTTTCCAATAAAATATTCAAATCAATGTTCACTCAGGTACAGTTTTAGGAAAACCAGACCTTCCAAAAGAATAAAGTCAAGGGATTAAAATTGTGGAATCATCCAAGAAAAGTGTCTTGACACTATTTTCCCCCAGTTACATCCACCTAGCTAAATTATCAGTTTGCACCAACAAAGTTGCTTAGTGCCACCTATGTACGTTAAAGCTTCCCAACAGGGGCTATGGCGTTCCACACCTCTGAAAACCAGTCCCTGGGTGTCTCACATGTGGTGCCCAAAAATTGAGATGTCTGAAGCTAGTGGAAAATGTTGGGCTTCTTTGAGTTCCCACAGTGAGTCATTGGCAGAATGAGGAATAGAAGCAAGGTCTTGTGTCCTAGCCACTGCCCCATAGAAAAGATACTATCTGAGTACTCTAGCCAAATGTTTTTGTCTTAAAAATATGAATCAATCAATCAATCAATATTTGGAATGGAACTGGCTTTTACAAATACGTAAAGAAATTCCTCTTTTCTCTGCCAGAGGTAAATCCTCTCCACTGCTACAGCCTGAGTGAATGGCCTTTGTGCAAGAGGCTTCTACGACGATCTGAGGAGATGATCTTCCCTACAGGTTACCGAGTGGCAACAAAGCTGCTTCACTGCAGCTTCCAGGCTACAGTTACTTCTGTGGCTGCTGTACTCCTCTATGCAGGGAGGTATGACCAGTGGAACCATATACTCATGGGTATAGGAAAGGAAAATGCCTTTTAAAATGTTTGTTCTGCTTATAACAATATGGGAAAAGATCTATAATGTGTTGCAATATCTTACAAGAACTCTTGTTTTGTAATCCTGCAGATGAATAGCCCCAGTCTTAAAAGAAACTGCCATGTGAATGTATATTTTATTCCAAAGTTGCGTCTGTTCAGACTATTCGTGAAATACTGATAAATGCTACAATGGCTATTCTTTTACTTCCCTTTCTGCTTTTATGTCATTGTCAATACCCATCCTTCCCCTGGTGCTGTCAGCTGATGCCTGTCTCATAATTCTTTGAGTAACAGCATTAGATGAAAAAGAAATTAGGTTCAAATAAAACTGCCAGGTAGAATGTCGCATGATGAGCTTATGATGTGAGTTGTGTTGTGTGGCAGGCACATATTTTCAGACTGGTGTCACTAATTAACCAATGGTGAATTTACATTTTTTTAAATTATTCTAATGTGTTATTTAAGAACAGAGAAAGGATACTGCAGTGATTTCCCCCCTTATAGTAACACTAATGAAAATGGGTAGTAAGGAATGTATGTATTAAGCTATTTTGGGTCAGATTTGTAGAACTGTGCACACTATAAAGTGCTAAAGAATATGTAGCAACCATGAAGAATATGAGCATGTAGGTGCTATCCATAGAAATAAGAATGGGTAATTTTAAAAAATACATATTGATGCTGGTGGTTGTAAAGATATTACTATAGCACAGATCAGAGGCCTATCTGAAATGAGTGGGTGATCCCGTTTAGCTCCTTTTGACAAATTATTTGTATTATTTATATTAAAGCAGCAATTACATCATTGATCCTATCACAAAAACTACCACCATTACTAGCGCCAATTGGCCCCTTTGTTTGGCCCCCTTAAATTCTGTCCCTCTTATAGGTCGTCCCTCCAATCAGCATTGAAGGAAGGCAGGTCATACCAGAGAAGCTCACACTGCTGTTGCCTATGCTGAACTTGCTTCTGGAGAGACTTCACTCAATCCAGCAGCAGAAATCACTGAAGCAATTAAGTTGGGAACATGGCATGGATAAGAGAGACAATGATAATTGCTATGGTCATAAATAACAGAATGGATTCAAATAAACTTAGTAAAGCTTTAGATAAGCATCCAGATATTTGGAAGAATGTCCAGTCTGAACAGCCCAATCCAGTTTTGCTGCATGGTTCTATGCTACGGTCCCCATCTTGCAATGCTGAATCTTATGAGTTCCAGACCCATGAGGATAATAAACATTTTATTTATTTCTGTATACCCATGTACCATGGTGATAGGTGCTGTACAAAAATATCTTAGATGGATCAATGTAACAGATGAACAGTTGAAAGTTTACCCAAAGTCTTAGAGGTTGTTAGTTTTTGTAAATACAAGTGTGAATTTGTTTTCCACCATTCTGGAACATTTTCTTTGACCTTTATTCAAAAACACTTCCCCCAAGTGCTCTGCTTATGAATAATAAAGGATGTGTTTATCTATGAAATATAGCCCTACTTTGATCCACTATAATTGATAATCGAGTCCATTTTTACATCATTCACCTTAAAGATGGTGTATGCTTTAAAGAGCACAACTATTCCAAAAAGGGTCAAACTAATATTAAATTGAGGTGTTTGGGTCTTTTTTGCCAAGCCCTCAGATAGCTGTTAAAGTGCTAACATTTTGGCTGAAGCATCCTTAAAAGGGTCTCAGCATTTTAAATGCTGTAATTGGCCAAAAGACTGTTTCTCTTGCAATCTCACAAAACTCAGAGGACATTGCTTAGTGCACACAGAAGCATATCCAAATCTTTTGACTTGTTCCCAGAGTTTTGGCTCCAATGCTGCTATGAAATAGCAGTTGATTTAGAAGAGCATTCTGGGTATTGGCATGCAAATGAACATATTGAGCCTCCAACTTTGCTTCAGAATTTCTAGTCCCATTAGTTCTAAAACATTAGCTTTTAAACAGTACCAAGCTTTCCTCAGGCCCTGTGTGGTTTTGAAGCATGTAATCATCCTTAGGGTTGTTAGACATCTGGGGCTATGCTAATTTACACCAGTTAAGGATCTGGCCCATTTACCTGGAATTACTTTGTGTTGAAACATAGCTGGTACCCATACAGCTGTTCTACTAAATCAGACTGGCCCTTGTACACTCTGCATCCTTGTAACTGATACTAAGAGCAGTTTAAATGTTTAATAGTTGTTAGATCATAGCTCAACTGCTTTCCCTAATTCTTCAGCTTTGTAGGCTTGATTTATAATAAGAAGCTGATTATCCCACTACATACTCTTGTTAAAACCACAACGCATGTATTGGAAGCAAAAGACTGCTTTAATAATAGAGCCTACCCTAATCGTGAGCACAACTGTAAAAAGGTGAGTGAACGGTCATAAAATGTCACATTAACACAACAAAAAATGTTGATGGAAAATGGTGTAAAACTGAAACAAAGACAAATTAGTAAAAAAAAATCACTCAAATGGTTTAAATCAGGTTTGGTAAACAAAACAAAAAAAAGCATGGAACCAAAAATCCGTAAATCAAAATTGGTGGATCAGAAATTCATAGATTCATAGATTCTAGGACTGGAAGGGACCTCGAGAGGTCATCGAGTCCAGTCCCCTGCCGCATGGCAGGACCAAATACTGTCTAGACCATCCCTGATAGACATTTATCTAACCTACTCTTAAATATCTCCAAAGATGGAGATTCCACAACCTCCCTAGGCAATTTATTCCAGTGTTTAACCACCCTGACAGTTAGGAACTTTTTCCTAGGAAGGAAATTAGGCCTACTGGGGGACAAAATAATGAGAAGCTGGGCTGTTCCACCCATCATTTCCTTTAGAGATTATAAAAATAAAAATAAAATAACACCCCATTACACCTTGGGGGGAAAATATGAATAAATGGACAAAGGCTACTACTAGATGGATGATAGAGAAGGGGAAGGAGTGAGTTTCACCATCTTGGCTGCCATCCACACCAGGTCCTGGGACCCCAGCCCTTCTTTATCCTAATCTTGTGGGATGTAGGGACCAGGCCAGGCCAGAGAGAGGGACTAAGAGAACACCATCACTTCTACTAGCTCCAGCTGAATCCCAACCACCACCTGGGATTTTAAACTTTCTCTCCTCCCCCTGCCCCATGCGTTCTTTTCCTTCTCTACCTTATTTCTTCTCTTTCCTATTACTCTTTTTCTTTCTGTCTAATAAAGTCTGGCTCAGCCAACCAGGACTGTATATTTTGCAACACCGTTGTAAGCCTGACACAAAAAAAGAGGGACCTAAAAGCAATGCCCTAATCAGTCTGCTGCTGGCACAAGTTTGCCAGGTTTCAAAGTAGCTGATAAGACTGTGTGCTGGGTCTGTGTTTTTCCAGCTGCAGGAGTCAACACCAGAGCCAGAAGCTGCATTTTCTACCTTGGCGGTTCTTTTCTCTTGTGTGTTTGTCTTGTTTTGTCTTCCAAGAAAGATACTTGTTTGATACTTTATTTCAAATGTTTTAATTGATTTTCCTTCTTTTCTGAAGCTTTAATAAAAGGCTAAAAGGATTTTTACAAGCTCTGTGTAAGCTCAAAAACTTGTCTCTTTCACCAGCAGAAGTTGATCCAATAAAAGATATTACCTAAAGCTTAGAGAGACAAAGTGGGTGGGGAAGAATTGTGGGTGTAGGCCTGTTGTTTTAACCCTTATCTTTGATTTACTTGTCATTAGGAATATAGCACTGAGACTATGTTTTTGAAGTAGCTGTCAAGTGGGTCTGTACTGGTCAGAAGCTTAGAGAGAGGATTCCATAGCCAGACCCCAACCAAGTTAGGCTGGTTGAGACAAATACAGCCAGTAAAAGGGGGTGTTGTAGCCTGGTGGTCCAGTCTAAAGTGGGGTGAACTACAGGGTTCTGTTTGGGGAGAATTGCAGATAAAGGCCTGGAAGGGGTGCCCACAGAAAGTCTGGAAGAGCAATCTCAGGTGTGGCTCACCCCTGAACAGTGGCAGGCCTATGCAGGCCCGGGATAGGCGAGGGTACTTTGACGCTAGAGTCTCTGGGCTTGTCTAAGGGTACAATACGCAGTATCTCCCCTAGTGAAGATGTGGTATATACAGGCAAAAGAAATTATTTTGTTATAGTTAAACCACCTCCCCAACTATACCAGCAAAAGGACTCTATGCAAAGCTAGCCCAATGATATCCTATGTTACTTTGGGGTGTGATTCGCACCCACCCACCCCTAACCAACATAGCTGTACTAGCAAAACTTTGTAGTGTAGGTCTGATAGTAGGCAGGTAGAGGTTGTAGTGCCTCATTAATTCTCTGCTCCTGGCCTTTTGTTTGGGTATAGATTTCCATATGTACATTTTGGAACAGGACAGAGTCCAAGGATGAAATTCCAGCCCCATTGAAGTCAAGGGGAGTTCTGCCATTGAGTTCAATGGGGCCAGGATTTTTACCTCAAGATTTCTTGAGGGTGGACCCTGATGATGATTTCCTTTTGTCTTGTGACAGATTTCTTATTTCTGCTTGGATGAGGAAGTGTTCTGACCAGGATTTTGGGGTGGGAGGGAGCACTTCTTGTGCTATTTATATCTACTTTCAGGCCACTTGTAGAGTGCAGAGTATGGCTCTGTAGGTATGTGGGCATACAGGGGTGACCTGTGAGAAACCGAAGGTAGAAGGTTTGGACAGAAGGTTTGGGACTATTGCATCAGAGAGGCAGGGCCAGCTCCAGGCACCAGCAAAGGAAGCAGGTGCCTGGGGCAGCCAATAGAAAGGGGCGGCAGTCCATCCATTGTCGGGGCAGCAGGTCCTGGTTGGCGGCGGCAGCGCAATCGGTCCGCTTCAGTCTTTGGTGGCAATTCAGTGGCGGGCCCTTCACTCCGTCTTCCTCGTCAGCGGCACTTCGACGGCAGCCCAATCGGGTTTTTCTTTTCTTTTTTCGCCACTTGGGGTGGAAAAAAGCTGGAGCCGGCCCTGCAGAGAGGTCAGTGGCATAGACAGTGATGTCTCTTGAAATGTTAGATCTTGTGAACCTCCTCACCCCATCAGAAAGCATCTTTATCAGCATCTCTCCAAAGCCTTTGGAGACTGGAGGTTTACAGATTAGCAAGATGGTTAGGTTAGTCCTGTCTGTCAAAGTGGCATTGCAGGGCTCCTCTTACTGATTTTTATGCCAAATATATTCCATACACCCATAAGAGATATAGGTTACGGAGGAGAGAGATTCTGATTGCAAGTCTGCAAATGCAATCTGGGCTCTGTCAAGATGGACTCTTTCCTTCCCATGCACCATCAGCAGTTGCGTCATCTCACCCAAACCAGAGACTGGTCTAGACATGACTAACCAAAGTACATTACATCACACACCACACCACAGTGAGTAGCAGCTAATTTTAACTAGGCAAGAATCATTCTTATTATGTGCTGGTAGTTGCTGATAGGGTGAGGAAAGTGAGAGAGTTATGAATGAAATTTCATGCATGCAGAATAGGCTCAGATGCCACAATAAAAAGTGTGGTACAAATGCCTAATTAGATTACATTGAGTTAAATTAAAATAGATTAGAAGGCATCTGCAAAATAAAGGAATGATAAACAGTAATTTCTTCAAAGAACTATGAGACTATACACTAAATCAGCAAGAGGGCAGCTAGATTAGAGATGGCACTGAATCACAATGAAACTTTGTTATATTTTCTTTCTAATGAAGAGGTCTCTACTTGAACCACAAGTCAAGCCTCCCTAACTATCAACACCAGAGGGCCTAGTTAACTCGTGTAACCATCTTTAGCTAAGCAGCTATGCCATAAATAAAGTCTGAACACACTCTCTCTCTCTCTTCTCATGGCACTGGGTACCGGTGCCCCAATAAGAGGGTTTGAGTTAAATTTAGAATGTTATTAGTCTGTGGCTCTCAATAGAAAAAATAAATCTGACAAAAAAGACATTCGTGTGTCACATGTGGAAAATAGAGATGGAGATAACTTCTTCCAGAAAAAGAAGAGAGACTAACCATCCCAAAGAAAGCATATTGTGGTGGCTGAGTTTTCCTGGTCAGTCACTAAAAGAACTTGGTGCTCCAGATAAAAGGAGATCATTGGGAACAGGTAAAGGTTGGTGATTCTCCTATGCATTAGCTGATTCTTGAATAATAGGAAAGAATCACAGACCCATTGTGTCCCTGTTTATTTTTTAATTGGAAAGAAAGGCTCCTTATTTCAAATATATTGATAAAGCTGCAGAAATGCTAGTCTCAACCTTTGAGGAAATTGATTCATTACACAACATACCAGTGTCTGCACACACACACAGAACGTGACCTAAACAATCAGACCAGACAGTGTCAGATCAAAAAGGAATTTATTCAACATTAACTGCAATGGCCATTTTCAAAGTTAAAACAGTGATGACAGTGCATGCCATTGGTGGTGGCAGGCTACACACCCTCATTGTTCACCTTCACACATACCAGTGGTGTAATATCTGGGACAGGAGGAAAAAAAGGAACATGTCTTCCCCCCATTACCATATCATTGATGCCTCCCTCATCAGGTCTTCTGCAGTCACACTACTGATCCCACACAAAGGCTAGGCATTATCTTGTGAATGTGATCAGTGCTCCATGTTCATGATGGCAGTACCCACTGGTTGTAGAAACATTTCCATTATGGTGATGGAACCAGTCCAGCACTCCACACTGCTGGTAATCACTGGCGCTTGACCTGGGTAGCATTAGTGATTGACTGCTGGCAGAGAGTGCTCCACATTATTTACAGTAGTTATACTTTGCATTAGTCATAGACTCACAGAAACATAGGGCTAAAAAAGACCTTGAGAAGTCATCAAGTCCAACCCCCTGCACTGAGGAAGGGCCAAGTAAACCTGACCACCCTGGCAGATGTTTATCCAACGTGTTTTAAAAGAATACTCCTGCGGGAATGCCGCAACACTGCACATGTGCAGAATTCATGTTCCCCGCAGATTTTGTTGCTTCCCCGCAGAAAAATTACTTCTGATGGGGAAGCAAAGGGAAGCCCACAACACCAGTCATGTGCCCCTCCCTGGCAGTGCAAGCAGGTTGGTTCAGGTGCCCAGAGTAGCCAGTAGAGCTGTAAATCACCAGTGGGCCGGGGGGGAGGGAGAGGAGGGCTGGGCAGTCATGCGTGTGAGAGGGAGAGAGACACTGTCTCTCTTGCTTGCTATTGCGGCACGCTTGGTGTGGAAAGGCAAGGCTCTGGAGTGTTTCTGAGATAGGCATGGGGCAGAGCAGAGCAGAATATGCTTAGTGAACTGTTCCCATTGTCTTTGTGAATTCCCCTTGGAGCATAAAACAGGTATAAAAGTTTTAAGGCTCCTTTATATTGCCAGAGTGGTATAAAGGACAGTATGGCATTATAAATGCATATGGTGCTTTAGTGATTAGAACTGGTTTACATTTTTGGACTGAAAAAAAGTTCTTATCAATATGTGCTCCGTGAACTCTTTGGTACTTACCTTTCTGGAGATGGTCAACAGCCAATATAAATCATGAGTTTGATTCCCCAGCCCTCACTTGCTCTTCAGTTGCCCATGATGCATATGGCTGCATATATTTGTTGACTAATAACTAGAAATAAAGGGTCAAACCTAGCTACATTACTATTAGACAAAGGGGATTTGGGGATTTCCTCCAATACTCCCCACTCCCATTTTCCATCTATTTTAATGTAGTTTAAATAAATTACCAAAATTGAAACTGGCATGATTATATTGCATTATTTTGACAAATAAAATGTGCAGAATTTTAAAATATTGTGCGTAGAATTTTTAATTTTTTGGTACAGAATTCCCCCAGGAGTAAAAAGAACTTTCAGTGAAGGATATTCCACAGCTTCCTTTGGAAGCTCCTTCCAGAGCTTAACTGCCCTTATGGGGGAAAGGTTTTCTTACTATCTAACTTAAATCTCCTTTGTTACAGATTAAGCCCATTACTTCTGGTCCTACCTTCAGGGAGCATGGAGAACAACGGATCACCGTCTTCTTTATAATAAACCTTAACATAGTTCAAGACTTGTCAGGTTTTCCCTCACCTTTTCTCAAGACAAAACATACACAGGTTTTTTTAAAACCATTGCTCAGTAGGTCATCTTTTCTAAACCGATCATCATTTTTGTTGCTCCTTTGAACTCTCTCCAGTTTGTCCACATTTTTCCTCCAGGGTGGTGTCCAGAATTGCACACAGTACTCCAGCTGAGGCATCACCAGTACCAAGTAGAGTGAGACAATTACCTTCCACATCTTATATACAACACTTTCCAGAATGGTCTTAGCCTTTTTTTGCAGCTGCATCTCATTTATTCCTATTCAGTTTGTGATCCACTATAACCTCCAGCTCCTATTCAGCATGACCACCATCTAGCCAGTTATTCCCTAGTTTGTAGCTGTGCATTTGATTTTTCCTTCCTAACTGAAGTACTTTGACTTTGCACTTGTGTTTATTGAATTTCATCTTGCTGAACTCAAACCAATTTGTCAAGGTCATTTTGAATTCTAAGCCTGTCCTCCAAAGTACTTGTAACCCTTCCCAGTTGATGTCATCTGCAGATTTTATAGGCATATTGTCCACTCTGTAATCCAACTCAATGATATTGAATAGTAGTGGACCCAGGACTGACCCCTCTGGGGCCCCACTAGATACACTCTGATTATTATATTTCAACCAATTGTGCACCTACCTTACAGTAATTTAATTTAGGTCACATTTCCCTAGTTTGCTTTGAGAATGCCATGAAGGACTGTCTCAAAAGCCTTACTAGGAGAAGTAGTTCCTGATGTTGATAGTAGAGGGACTCCATGCTGACAGCTGCATTTAGCATTTCCTACTTAGAGTTCTGTATTGGGTGGCAGGTGGGTTTTCCTTTATTATTCTGTCATGCCCAAATCCTCACTCAGGCAAACTCCTATAGACTAGTGAATTTTGTCTGAATAAAGACTGAGTACTTCATGATCTGGGCTTTAGTGCATTTAAAAGCTATGAAGGACAGTCTTTGTTTGCCAATACATTATTTGGCATAAGTATTGATTGGACTATATTTTTATGTTTTGTTGTTTTCTTTAAACATGGATTCTTATTACCCAAGAGGAGGACACTTGTGATTATTTTCTCTTTCCATTTACAAAAAAAAAATTTTTGCGCTTGACCCTTTTTTAAAAACCAATTTTCATTGTGCACCTTTTGCATTCACTTTGAGCTGCTTTTAATAGAGTCCATCATTTTTGAGTGCTTTTGGCTTTTCTTTTGCATCTTTATCAAGTTGCTTTTTCCAGAGCGGACTGTGCTTTTGGGTTTTGGCCCCGGTTCTTCCCTTTTCTTTTGCAATATTTTGAAGTATAAATTTGCGTTTCTTATACAGTCGCACAGCTTTTGATTTTATTGTGTTTTTCATGACTCCTGATGTTGCCTTTTTATTGTGCCTTAAAAGATAATTCATAAAGATATCAAAAGTATGTTATACTGTATAAAAATGAAGTTCTCTGTGATTGGAATTCACTCACTCCCCCCACACACACTTTTTTGCTATGGATTGATACTCCCTAGGAACTTATTTCAACATTTCTTTTTATCATCTTGCTGGACTGATGTTTCTTTTCAACAAAGGAGGACACCATGGTACCAGCAAGAACAAGTGACATAACATGAAGAGGAAGAGAAAAAAAAAAAATACCAAGTCATGCTAAAAAGGAGAAGCAATGGAGCTGAAATAGAATAGGGAGAGAGGCTTATCCTGCACTAAGTTGCAAGAAAAGGGGGATGAAATGGAGCTGTAATTGAAAGGACATCAAGGACTGGGCTGTGGGAGATAAATAAGTAGTCCAAGACTGAATGAGAGAAATAAACAGAATTGAACTAGAAGAATTTAGAATATGTGTCTGGTCACTTTTTAGCTTGGCCCATTATCCATACTACTCTATTTTCACCTCTTTATCTCTGCCTAGTTCTAGCCTCCATATAACCACTTTCCATTTTCAATTCAGCTTAGTTTATCCCTTTTCTTTTCCAGGTCTTCGGTTTAGTACAGCTGTTCTTCTTTTCTTCCCTGTGCATATTTATCTTTGCCCTATTTCAAGCCAAGCCTGTCATGAGAAGACTCAAGGGAAGCAAATGTCCTATCCTGCACAGTCCCAAGTTGGCACATGATTCTAGAACATGAGGTGCATTTTAGAAAAGTGCATGCATGAAGTACATAAAGATAGGCCAACAGTTGAAATTTCAGGCACCTGTGTTGGACATACTGTGCAATACTTGGATATAGTACCTCCACAAGGAAAAACTGCTGGAGCCATGTTAACAGGACTTCACCTAGCAGAAGCTGATTTTCAAGCCCCCCCTCAAAGGGTTGAGGGGCTCTGCTCAGAAGCTAATACCACCTCAGGGGACAGTATTATCTCCCGAGTATTGTTGTACTTAAAGTACTGCACAGGATCTTTTTAGGGGGAATAAGACAAAACGCCACATTTATTAGTAATACATGTATTCATTAACACTGTATTATATGCATATAATATATTACACTTACACTCACACACACACACACACACACACAAACACACTCCGTCTTGTTGTTACCAATTAGTTGCTCCCCTTAACTTCACTGGCCAGGTGAGTTAGATGGGGGAGGGGGTGGAGCCGGGCTTCTGCCGATCCGGATCGATGCTCCCATGTTGACAAGAGGAGACCCGGGGTCCTCTGCAAGACACCTCGCTTTTATAGCAGCTTTTCTCTTATGCAAATCTATACCACATTCAAACTCTGTGTCTGTGTTTATTGGTCCTTTGTGCTGCTTTCTTTTGAGTGTTGTCCCAATGCTGCAAAGAGGATGTTTTCAAAAGAAGGTGCTTGCTTCTAACCCCCGAGGCCCTCGGTATGTCTGCTTGTCTTTAATGAGCCCACTTGACATGTTTTATTGTTCTTGGGTCTGGTTCCCAGCCCCTCTCCAACAGTTGAGGCTGTCTGGAGGTGCTGCCTTCCATGCCTTGTTCATCCACACCTCATTCATTCAACAGGGCAATTGATTAAGGGGGGGGGGAGGGAAGAGCTCTTGTTCTACTGCTAGCAAAAAGAAATTTTTCTTCTATCTTATTCTATCTTTAGGGGCTATAATATTATACCAAGGGCAATGCAAAGTTTCTAAATGAGGCTTTGATACAAAGTTCCATGAAAACAGAGGTCACACGTGGGTAGACCCACCACAAGGTTATATGAAGAGGCACAATGTAAAGTCATATGAAAATTATCAGAGATTGATCTACAGTATACAGTATTGCCTCTGGAGTTGTGGGACGGATAATGAACCTGCACCTCCTGCTGGTCCTTCCCCATTTGTGCATCTCCAGGCCCATGAACAGCTGTCTCCAAGGAACAAAGGTTACAGCATCACAAAGGCAGCTGATTAATGCCCTCTCCCCCTGCTTGCCACACAGACAAGATGTGATCTATGCACAGAAGGCACAATCTGGCCTGTTTTAATGAGTGTTTTTACGTGTGTGTGTGTGTGTGTGTGTGTGTGTGTGTGTGTGTGTGTGTGTGTGTGTGTGTGTGTGTGTGTGTGTGAGAGAGAGAGAGAGAGAGAATTTGATTCATATGAATGTAAAAAATTAACACAACTTAAAGCTAGGCATACTGCCATATTCGAAATACAGCCATCAATGACTGTTTCAGATAATAACCCATATCCTGCCTGTCTCACTCACATGTGCAGTCTCATTGGCTTCAATGGGACCATTTATGTGAGTAAGGCAAGCAAGAGGTTTTCCTCAGTAGCTGACTCTTCAATCTTCTTCATACTGCTGGGAAAACCCAACATCTGCAGAGAGAACCAGCTGAGTCAGGGGAAGTGCACTCTGCATTCACAAGGAGGGGACATTAGAATATCAAACAGAACCTACAATAACGCAGTACACGGCAATCCCAGTTACTGGGAATTGGCATTGTAGTGCTCTTCAATTTGAAACAACAGCATGAGGTGGGGGGGGAGAAGAGAGAGAATAGTGAAACAAAACAGTTTGAACTGAAACAAACCGAAGGTCAGCTGTTTTGTATAATCATTCCCTTGCAAAAATCACTAAGAAGCTGTTAATTAGAGATTCATCTTTAAAAGATATGTCTTGAGAATTCTCACCACATTAGCCTTTTTGGCATCCAAGCGATAAAAAGAATCCATTTCTGAAGGACCACTCCATAATTATAAAAAATAAAGCATTTCTGGTAGATAACTGATAAATATGCTATCAATTGAAAGAAGGTTGACATCCCAAACGATGACAAATTCATGACATGGTTGATATGTCAGTAATTGCCATCCTCACACTCAGGAGACCATAAAAAGGAGATGTGGTGAAATAGAAGAGGAATACATAATTTCAGTGTAAGTATGCCTCCTCCATTTCTTCAGTGAACCATTGCCACAAGATTTGCCAACAAAACAATTTAATCTTTCAGTGTCGAAAGCGAGTTCTCCTGTTCTTCTGTCAAAAAAATAAAAACTTCCATTGGCCAAAGACAGATACTGGCTATAAACTATACATTTTATCTCCAGGATCAGAAAGAGAAGTATTTGGGAAGAAATAGCATAGATTTAGTAGAAAGTAAAAAGACTCCCCATTTGAGGTGCACTGCTTTCTAGGCAAAAATATGATTTTCTAAATCCCCTGAAAGAAATATCTCCTAGCACATGTTTAATATTGCTCAGTGGGAGCCATTTTATTTCCTTGTTTATTTAAAACTATGGGAGCTGAGGGAAGCTTTTTGGGCTGAACATCCATGCAGGGGAGTAAGTGACATAGCAGCCTCCTTCCTCCCTGCATGGGTTGCCCACATGGGCACATGCTGATGGGCTCTCATCATGCCTCCCTGCTGCGGAGGTGAGAGGGGAGTGGGTTGGCAGCAGTAGGGAGTAGGTGGAGCCAAAGCTGCACCCTTTAGCAGCCAGGAGGGAGGATGAAGTAAGTTGTGCCATCAAAAGGGCTGACCCAATTTTCTTCCTCACTGGTACAAAGGGGAAGCGAGTACTAGATTGCGACTTGTTTTTAATTCAGACCAGGTCTTGGATTTTTGTTCCTCTGTCTTAATGAATAACAGATACCATTCTGGTGAGCACCACTGAAAACGTATTAAGTTATCCCCAAATCCAGCAAAGCGCTTTCTTTAAGCATGTAAGTAACCTCATTGATGTCAATGGAATAGTCACATTTTTCACGTCAAGCACATGCTTAAATGTCTTGCTGAATTGGGACCATGTAGCCTGACCCCCAATGGGAGGGCTGCATACCCATAACCTCCTTTGACACCAGTAGAATGAGTACCTCAGTCAAGGGTAACACTCCATTTCCACCAGAGAGCCCAATGCTGGATACAAACTGGGCTCACCTGGAATAGGAACAAAACAAAACAAAAATAGGCTGAATTGGGAAGAGAAAAGTGCTGAATGGATTGAACTCTGAAGTAGTTTGAGCAAATTGGAAAAGGGCCTGGGAGGAAACTGGGGAAGAGTAGGAAGGGAATGTTTAAATTAAAGCAACAGATAATGGGGAGGAGAAAGTGAACCCCAAAGGGGACCTACTTGTGGACAGAAAAGATGCTCTAACCTGGACAGAGGAAAATAAGAACATGGGCTAGCTTAGAAAGTGAATAGTGAACTAGGATAAACTGGAAAATTACACTGTGTAGCTGTCTGGGAAATGTATAGGGCTCATCCTGGCACTAAGAGCCAAAGCTGCAGAGAGGACATATGTGGAGAGACACTTCAGCATCTGAGGGATTCTATCTGCAACGCACATAAGCAACTATACTGGTAACACTTGTGGAAAGTACTGAGAAACAGGGCTTCTTTAGAGCTGCAGCATGCACTCCCCCCCCCCCCCCACTCTCCCCTCCCCCAGTCTTACTGTGTGCTAGCTGCTATGGAATCAAGACCATAGCCTGCTCCCTTTCAAGTGTTAGTACCACTGGTAGCAGGATACTCCCTTTGTCTTTGTGCGCAGGGAGTCAAAGCAGAGATCATGGCTTCCCCTGCACAGATGATGAAGAGAGCCCCTGGCATCTTCCCCTGACATACCACATTCACATGGGGCTAGCCACAGCCTTGTCCATAATGCAACAGAAAGGAAACTAAAACTGCAAAGATAAAGGGTTGAATTAAAATAATCTATGAGTCAGATGGGAGCTCAGCCAGGTGCAAGAAGTACAAAAGCCTTTGTGCACTGGTATTCGTTAGACAGTGCTGTAGGTACAATGTGACAGAAACACAGTGTGGTGTGATGTGCTGTCACCATTAAGATAGAATGTGAAGGATGCATTCAGAAAATATAGTCACACAACTTCAAATTAAGGGAATACATGTGAAGCCAGCCTGAGCAGAGAATCTTCTTCCTCTCTTTGGAATCTGCTGACATTAATTGCACTAATCAGACCAGCTCCTACCTGTTTTAATTTAGAAACACCACCCTTTGCAAGACAGAATTTCATTATGGAATAATAAACTAGTCCACTTCACCATCCAAATCCCACCTTATTCCCAAGGTTATACTTGCAGCATCTTCCAGCTTACTTGGAATCCATTAAATAAAGCAAGCATTAAACATTCTTAAATGGTAAAAAGTCATAAAATTACAATTCTGTGCTTGACCTACAATTCTATAGTACTCATTTATCTTTCCAGCTGCTAGGCTGTAACCAATGGGCTTTAGCCGGCTGCATCACAACTGCTATTAGTATACAGAAGTCATGTGTCAAAAGCCCATGTATTAGGTAGCTGTCCTCGGGCAGTGATTTCCAACCTGTGGTCCACAGACCCCTGCTGGTCCACAGACTATGTGTAAGATTTCCAATGGGGTCCGCACCTCCATTCAAAATTTTTAGGGGTCTGCAAAAGAAAAAAGGGTTGAAAACCACTGGCCCAGGGAATCTGAGCATGTACAACTTACTCACATTTTAAAAATATTCGGAACCAGTATACAGTGAAGAAACCCCAAAGCATTAAGAAAAATGAAGTGCTTTATAAATAAGAGACTGTTTAAACACACCTCTATGTACCAAATATGGACAATTAAGTTAACAGCTAAAAACCACTAGCTGAACCAGGATAAGCCGTCATTTAATTTCAACTTGGTTACTGTGTAAAAACAACTGTATTATTGCTGTACTACTGTATTATTGTTGCACTGTTGTATTATTGCTGTACAACATTTACAATGTGCATAACCTTGCTAAACTGTTTAACCAACACACAGGTAAAAATTAACAAACAAATGGCAGCAAACCACGTGAAGGCAAGGAAAAAAACAAAGTGGTAAACAAACAAAAAGTTACATAGTAACTACAAATTGGGTAAACAAATTGCCTCTAAGTACCAGTCATAATTTGGGTCAGTGACACTGCATCCTAACTGAGGCACATGTTATTCAAAACAATCTTGTTCAGTGTCTGGGTACCAATATTAAATCCTGGCACAGCACTATTTAATAAATTGGCTACTGTCCATTCAGTAGGTTATCTGAAAGACAGCATCCATAAGAAACAACTGGATCTACATCAACTACTGGTGTATCACAGAGCAGTTCAACCAATGGAACAGAGGAGCTAACCACTTCTGTTTCCTGCCCAGTGAAGCTTACCAGAGGGTAACAACCACTAGCAAGGGTAATCTATAACATTGCGTCTGACGAAGTGGGTATTCACCCATGAAAGCTTATGCTCCAATACATCTGTTAGTCTTAAAGGTGCCACAGGACTCTCTAATGAATGGACAGTACTGTGTAGTAACTAATTACAATATATTTATATATAAAGGCCTCAGTGGTAGTGTCACTACTCCAAATTTCTGTTTTACTTCTCATATACATAGCACTGTGGAACACACTATCACAAGCCCTATCCCAGTATTTCAAAACACTCAGCCTACTACTAATGATGAGACAGGTGATAACTGAAATTGGCCCAATAGAAGTGTGTTTCTATCTGTGTCACCAAAGTAAAAGGGCCAGAGTACAACACCAGACTGGAAAAACATGGTTATGCTTGGATATAAGGTGGTGTCATATGTACACATACATACTATACATATATACCCATACACACTACAAATATATATGCCATATCCATATAATTCATATATATTAATTATTTGGGAGTGTCTCTAAGGCTCAATTATAATACTACAATCCTCAGTCATGGTCCCGGGCCTAATATTCCCAGGCCCACCATAAGGAACTAAAAAATAATTGGATAATAAAATCTGCCTACCAGTCGTACGTGGGAATGTGCAGACTAAAAAGACAGATGGGGCATGAGTGTATGGATGGTAAAATAAGATAACCACATAACAGTGTTTAGCCCACTGGGTTATCTTTAGTCCATGCATTATGCTTTTCCGGGACAATGGGTAAACATCCTCCCCATAAAAAGACAAAAAGTGGGGGAATGTAGTAAGACGAGGCCCTGAAACATAAACCCTTATCAGAGGCCCAGTATGAGGCCTAAGGCCTGAACTAAAGTAATGGTCAAGACTTTGCTCACATAAAGCAAAGTTAAGCTGTGAGCCAGAGGCAGGCCCTGCTCACAGAAGCTGGCAAGGAAAGGGCTGATGCTGCAAAGAGACATACCTAAAAGGTACTGGACACTAGATAAAAAAAAAATAAAAAAAAACATTTGCATATTTGTACACTCCACACAAATAACAAGGAACAAGCTGACCCATCCCAATGACAGGGCCAAAAGGGTAATATGATGGATAGAGTTGTTTTGTTTGAACCAACATGTACAAGGTGAGAGATGGCACCTTGCTACGTAGAGGGGTTGTACCTTGTTACGTAGAGGAGTTGCACCTCAATACGTCAGGAATGATGTGTAACTTGTTTGTACCTGTGTATAAGAATACATCCCTGGGGTGGTGTCTTTGTCCAGCCTAGAGGGCAGTGAAGAGTCCCGCCACTGACTGAGCTGATTCCATTGCCAGGGGGCACATATTCGTAGTATGTCCTGTAGAGTACAGTCTAGAGCAGGGGTCGGCAACGTTTGGCACGCGGCTCGCCAGGGTAAGCACCCTGGTGGGCCGGGCCAGTTTATTTACCTGCTGACGCAGCAAGTTCGACCGATCGCGGCCCCCACTGGCCGTGGTTCACCGTCCCAGGCCAATGGGGGCAGCGGGAAGCCGCAGCCAGCACATCCCTCGCCCGCGCTGCTTCCCGCCGCCCCCATTGGCCCGGGACGGCGAACTGTGGCGAGTGGGAGCCACGATCGGCCGAACCTGCCACTTCAGCAGGTAAATAAACTGACCCAGCCTGCCAGGGTGCTTACCCTGGCGAGCCACGTGCCAAACGTTGCCAACCCCTGGTCTAGAGGGAACTATTACAGTGCTTCGTTTGACAATAAACCTGGCCCGGGTGCCTTCGTACCTTACTAGAATCTGTGGTCGTTGGGGGTTCTCTCGGGGTCTGCTGTGCCAGCAATCTGCAGAGCTGGGGCAGCACACAGAGGGAACACACGCACACAGCCGATTGATATCAACATTGAACAGAACAGAGCACCACACCGGTAGCATCTGACGACACTCCCAGTGATACCTTTCCCCCTCCATTCAGACTCACATATCTGACTGATCTCTCTGCCTGAAAGGTGCACCATCACATCAAGCTAAACATGATGCAAAGTGAACTCCTTATCTTTTCTCCGTAGCCTTCCCACACACACACACACACACACTTACTTTGATCACCCCTGGCAATTCAACCATCCTCAGGTTTGCAAACACAGTGTTATTTTCAACTCTGCTCTCTTCACTCCTGAACAATGCTTTTGCTACATCCTACTATTTCTTCATCTCCAAAATCTGCCAATTCCTTTCCACCTTGTGACGTTATTGACATAAGCTGGGACCATATAGATCGTTGTTGCAACCAAGGTCCTGTAGTGGCACCCAAATCTTGTATAAAGGGGGTCAATGGGGTGTCTAAGACAAGGTTATGGTTTACTGGTTATGATTATGCTGTCTATATGTGTGTATCAGTTTTGTAGTCGAAGTTATGAATATTGGCTCTATACTGTCTGTATGGCAAACTTATGCTATGCTTCTGGGTGACATCCCAGACAATCTGAGATTAGCTCTGCCTAGCCCGCTTGATGGCCCATTAAGAACCATCAGCTATACAATGGACTCATTGAGAGAAGGCAAATATGCCTTCAGACTCAGCAAAGTATGCAGGGACTGGCCCATGTGACTCCAGGCTCCATTTTGCTGTAATTTTCCACAGTAAGAACAAAGAGGTGTTCTTACACCTGGAAAAGACTATATAAGGCTGATGCCTCATCTCCATTGGGTCTTCAATCCTGCTTCATACCTCTGGAGGAACTTTGCTACAAGCTGAAGCTTTGAACAAAGGACTGAGGACCCATCCCAGTGGGGGATGTATTCCAGAGACTTGATTTGAACCTGCAGTTTATTCTATCGCTGCTGCAAGCCTGAACCAAGAACTTTGCCATTACTGTATGTAATTGATTCCATTTAACCAATTCTAACTCTCATCTCTATCTTTTTCCTTTTATGAATAAACCTTTAGATTTTAGATTCTAAAGGATTGGCATCAGCGTGATTGTGGGTAAGATCTGATTTGTATATTGACCTGGGTCTGGGGCTTGGTCCTTTGGGATCAGGAGAACCTTTTCTCTTTTACTGGGGTATTGGTTTTCATAACCATTTGTCCCCATAACAAGTGGCACTGGTGGTAATACTGGGAAACTGGAGTGTCTAAGGAGATTGCTTGTGAGACTTGCGGTTAGCCAGTGGGGTGAGACCGAAGTCCTCCTAGTCTGGCTGGTTTGGTTAGCCTTAGAGGTGGAAAACCCCCAGCCTTGGGCTGTAACTGTCCTGTTCGAGCAATTTGTCCTGAGTTGGCACTCTTAGTTGGGTTCCGCCAGAACCACATTGTCACACACCTGTACTGCAGCACTTTCTATGCCAACCCAAAAAATATACACAGAGCTATTCATTGCATTTGGTTCCACAGAAGTATCAAAGAGATAATTATATACAAGCTCCTGATAGATCCTGAAATTCTACAATACCTGAAAGGCAATTTTAAGCAGAGATAAACTGAAGAAATACAAATGAATATGCAGACATTGCCCAAGGAAGTAATTCTGGCAGGGAGGAGGAACACAAGGAAGACCAAATATCTTCTGAATTGTTACCACCTACAGAACTTCTCTCAGCCCTTAATATCTAATATTTATACTACTGGTTACAAAAGATAGTTGCTCTACCAGTGTGCGCTTGTGAGGTAATATTATAAACATATTTTTTTAAACATAAAGACCCACCATAATCTGCTTTTGCAGAAAAAGAGCAACTGGCCTTGACTCCAGATTATCCGATTGTACAAGACAAAATAAGTATGTTGTTGACCTAGTTTGTGGACTCAACAGTTTTCAAACTATATTGGAAATACTTTTTCATATTACATATTCATATACCACCTCACAGATATTCTTTGTCAATATATTACATGGCTATACGAAGTGGTTACAGGGTTTGTATGATCTAAAAAGCTCTGGTCATTCACATAACAGATATGTAGGCCAATGGTCAAACTAGGGGGAAAAAACAGACCAAAAGGTCAATATGAATTTGATCCTACAAATCCTTACATATCTGAGTAATCCCTGACCCATGCAAGCAGACCTACTGAAGTCAATGAAACTGTCTGTGTGTTTAAGGGCAGCAGGACTGGGCTATACATCTGTAACACCATTCTAGGAAATACTTTAAGAAATCTACATCATGACCTCCTGTTCTGTTTTTCTCTATGAAAGACAATTGGCAAAATCTCATATAACTGAGAATCTGGCCTAATACCCTACAAGAGATAAATGGCCATATCTTATCCTGAATCCTCAGCCCTGGCTTCTTTGCCTTTAGTAGCAAAGAACCACCATTCTATATATACAAAGACAGAAGCTATATTTCAATTCATGGGCCTCATCTAAAGTCCACTGAAGTCAACAGAAAGACTCCTATTGACTTCAGTGGGCATTGGAGCAGGCCTTATATATACTTTTGGACAGTAAATGGGCTTTTTACAGGTAACATGCATGTCCGGTGTGCTTCAGAACCTTTCATCACTGGCAGCTTGGCGGTCACCATAGCTAGAACCCAGTTAATATTTTACCACACCTTATTGTTTGTTATATATTCAATGGTAAATGAAATTCACCATCGGTAAGTGCAGCGATATGCACTTTGGAGGAGAAAATTTAAACTTCTCATTCACCTTACTGGGAAATAAATTAACTGTATTAGCCCAAGAGGGACCTGGGCATCACTGCAGGCAGCTCAGTTAATACCTCTGCTCTCTATGTGCAGCTGTGGTCCAAAAAATCTAAGATGTTAGGATGTATAATAAATGAGATGGTAAATATGGACTATATTAAAATGCCTTTATATAATCAATGCAGCCTCATCTGGAATACTGGAGCAGAACAGGTCACTCCATCTCAAAAATGATATTCCAGACGTTGGGGAAGTTCTGAGCATGATCAAGGCCCTGGAAAAACTCCCACGTAGAAAGGCTGAAAAAACTGGGATTGTTCACTTTTGAAAGGAGATGAATGAGAATGGGGGACATGATAAATGTTTATAAAATAATGAATAGGATAGAGATAGAGAAGGTAACTCAGAAGGCTTCAAATATTTCCAAGCCAAAAGGGACCATTGTAATCATCTAGTCTGACCTCCTGTATAACACAGGCCATAAAACTTCCCCAAAATAATTCCTTTTGAATTAGAGCATACCTTTTTAAAAGATGTTGGAGGGGAAGTCAGGCCAAATTTGAACAATGCTATGACCCCACGTGCCATGTTGCAATGTGCAAAACAGGAAGCAGATGCAGCCCCATGTAACTGAAGCCCCGGGTGCTATTGCTAGCAGCAAGGAGAGTTTTTTGTTCTGTATGATCCATTTCATTTTCTTTTGTGTTATTTCATATTTGCAAAAGCTACAGGGCTCTATTAAGAATAAAATATCACTCCCCTAGGCAGGCTGCCCTTGGGATTTGATCTCAGGACTTCTGGCACACCATAAGCAAAAGCCATGTCACTATACCACATGGCCACTTTACCAGTCTATTCTCCATGTCTCATAATACAAGAACAAAAAGAAAAAAATCAACCAAATAAAAGGTAGAAAAATCAAAGTCAATAAGAGGAAATACTTTTTCCACACAATGTGTAATTAGACAGTGGAACTCCTGGCCTCAGTGGTTTTCTGTGGCAAAACAAAAAAATTAACAAAAAGAGAATGGACATTTATAACAGGAATATCCAGAGTTATCAGAATTATTCACATTCTGGAAGGAATATTAAATCTCATATGTCAGGAGATAAGTCAATTTCTAACTAATAGAGACCAGGATGAAAGCTAATATCCGTGGTTGGCCATGTCTAACTATTGCTGGGTCCTTACATCTTCCTTCGAAGGCACTACTGTCAGGCAGAATACTGGACTATAGTGGATGGACCTCAGGTCTGTTCCAATATGGTAATTCCTTTGTTCCTTTCTGTATTATGGTAGCATCTGAAGACCCCAACCAAGATCAAGACCTCATTGTACAATTATAGAATAAGAGACACTCCCTGCCCTGAAGAGTTTCCAAGGTAACTATTGAGTGCTCTCTGTAAATTTCCTTCGCAGCTCTAAATGTCTGTCTGATGCTAGAGCCATTCTTATCCAAAGACATCAACTTCTAGTGAGGGTTTGAGGCAAGACAAACCACTCCCAGAGGAAAATGACACAAACAATGACTCACGGCATCTGTGACCTCAGCCTTTCTGGAGAAGGGAAATGTTTGATGATGGAGGGTTTATATGTTTGACGTTTTGAACTCAGCTAAATTTAACTAATTAAAAAGTATCCACCCCCTCTCTGGGATGCAGTTCTAAAGCAGTGGAAGGATGTGATCAAGGATGCTAGGGGTGCTGCCATACCCCCAGGCTTGAAGTGGTTTCCATCATATCCAGGGTTTACAATTTGGTTCAATTGCTCTCAGCATCCCCATTATACAAGTTGTTCCGGCACCTCTGGATGTGATGACAGCAAAGCAGTGCAATTAACTCATCTACAGAGACTCCAGCAGAAGATACAATAAACCAGGGGTTGCCAACCTGCGGCTCTTCAGAAGTTAATATGCGGCTCCTTATATAGGCACTGACTCTGGGGCTGGAGCTAAAGGCGCCAACTTTCCAATGTGCCGGGGGGTGCTCACTGCTCAACGCCTGGCTCTGCCACAGGCCCTGCCCCCACTCCACCCCCTCCCCTCAGCCAGCAGTGCCCTCGCTTCTCCCCCCCAAAGTCTCTGCATGCCACAAAACAGCTGATCAGGAGGTGCAGATCAGCAGGGCTGCCAGTGGGTGGGAGGCGCTGGGAGCAGGTGGGGGAGCTGATGGGGGTCTGCTGACATATTACTGTGGCTCTTTGGCAATGTACATTGTTAAATTCTGGCTCCTTCTCAGGCTCAGGTTGGCCACCCCTGCAATAAACTCATCTTGGGCAGGACAAGAGACATGTAACACAGATCTGCACAGCTCTCTACAGTGGGATAAACACTGCTACCAACCCCAGCCACAACGAGTCTTGGTGGAAACAGTGGAGGGCGAGTTTAAGGGCTTCAGTCAAGAGCTCAAAGAGAAAACTAGGGAGCTGACATCTGTTTGTGTTTATTTTGGGGCGTGCCTACTCCATTCACAGGAAGGCCTGATAGTCTCATTGCAGGTGAGATGCACCTGAGGCAGATATCACTACTTGGGCATTTAAGGGATTGTAGACTTTATTGGTTATGGTACAGGTTGGAGACCTCTCTAAACACATTCAGTGTTTGTTTGTGTGTGTGGGGGGGGAGGGGAGTGTCTGTTCTTTTTCCTTCTGTGCTGAGTACTAGGTGTTGCTTAGAGATAAAAGTATTTCCCTATAATTGGCCAGCCCATATACCCAGTTCAGGGCAAAGGAACTTTGTTTCATTTTCCTTAAAATAATGGTGCCTTTTTCACTGCAGGTGAGTGATCATACATTAAACCAGTTCTGCAGAGAGGCTTCATGACAAAGACAACATCTCCTTTGCATAAACCTGCTTTTGCACGCTGCCCTGAACCAGGAAAGGCCAGAGAACCTATAGGGGCTGCAACTTTCCTGTGATCATCTGCAGGGTTAAGCATCTACAGTTCTGGCCCTGGCTGCTGGAATACCTGAGGGGGGTGAATGGGAGAAACACCAGCCTAAGTCTGCAAGTGGGGTGGATGGGGGAGAGCACTCATTTGCAGGATGAAAACTGGGTCTCTTATAGAATCATAGAACTGGAAGGGACCTCAAGAGGTCATCTAGTCCAGTCCCCTGCACTCAAGGGAGGACTAAGTATTATCCAGACCATCCCTGACAGGTGTTTGTCCGACCTGCTCTTAAAAATCCCCAATGAGGGAGATTCCACAACCTCCCTAGGCAATTTATTCCAGTGCTTAGCCACCCTGACAGGAAGTTTTTCCTAATGTCCAACCTAAACTGCCCTTGCTTCAATTTAAGCCCATTACTTCTTGTCCTATCCTCAGAGGTTAAGAATAATTATTCTTCTTCCTCCTCCTTGTAACAACCTTTTATGTACTTGAAAACTTATGTCCCCTCTCAGTCTTCTCTTCTCCAGACTAAACAAACCCATTTTTTTTCCAATCTTCCCTCATAGGTCATGTTTTCTAGACCTTTAAATCATTTTTGTTGCTCTTCTCTGGACTTCCTCCAATTTGTCCAAGTCTTCCCTGAAATGTGGTGCCCAGAACTGGACACAATACTCCAGCTGAGGCCTAATCAGTGTGGAAGAATTACTTCTGGTATCTTGTTTACAATGCTCCTGCTAATACATCCCAGAATGATGTTTGCTTTTTTTTGCAACATCATTACACTGTTGACTTATATTTAGCTTGTGATCCACTAGGACCCCCAGATCCCTTTCTGCAGTACTCCTTCCTAGGCAGTCATTCCCCATTTGGTATGTGTGCAACTGATTGTTCCTTCCTAAGTGGTCTACTTTGCATTTGTCCTGACTGAATTTCATCCTATTTACTTCAGAGCATTTCTCCAGTTTGTCCAGATCATTTCGAATTTTAATCCTATCCTCCGAAGCACTTGCAACCCTCCCCAAGCTTGGTATCGTCTGCAAACTTTTTAAGGGTGCTCTCTATGCCATTATCTTTCCTACCCCAGGCCCCCTTCTAGCGGAACTTCGGAAAACTCGCAAACTCTGCCCCGCGGCCTTACTTGCGGTTCCTCCTGGAAACTTTGAGCTGGCGTCACACGACGCTGCGCCCGTAGCAGAGTAACTCAGGCGCCGGCATGTCTTTAAAGTCCACTATTGTAGCAAGGGTCCGAGTGTTTTACACAAACTGAACAGGTGTGCACACGGCCCACACCCCGCCAGCCCTCCCCTCACAGCTGGGCTCCTGCCAAACGCAAGACAGGCTGTGGCATTTGGGGCTGCGTCCACTAAAGCAGGACCTGAGCCGAGAAAACACTCCCCCCCCCGCCCCCCGCCGCTAAAAGCTACCCCCAGAGCGGCCGGAAAGAGCTGCCACTGATCCAGGTGGATCACTACTCCTAGTTCTCCCAGGAGAGGCCCCCAAAGCCTGCTCTCGCCTCGTACGGACGTGGGCCACAGGGGAAGTTTGCGGGACGTTGAGGCGTCGCTAGAACCGGGTTTGATGCACGTAGCTCCGAAGCTGCCCCCGGCCCGTTAGCGGCAGCTCTTCTGTTTGCAAGCAGGAGAAACGCCCTACAGCTACCTAGACTCACTAACACCCCACCCACACACACAGACACACACCCACACACACACACACCCCGCTTCCGGCTCCAGGAGCCTGCAGACCCGCCTCAGCTGTTTACCTGTTGCAAATCCAGCGTCCTCCTCAGTCTCTGCCCGCCGAGCCCTTCACCCGTGAATGCGGAGGCTGGTGCTGGGTCTGCCTCCAAACCAGAGCTCGCTGTGGGTTATCTTGGTGCCTCTCGCGGAGCAAGCGAGCGGGCGAGGTGCAGCCTTGCCGGCTGTATAAATACAGACGCCCAGCGACCCAAAACACTGACGCTGGCCGAGACTCCCCTCTGGCCTCTGCACAGGGGAAGCTGCTCGCCTAGGTGTCCTTCCACACCCAGAGAGCACGGGCTGCTACGGCGCGAGCGTTCACACGGCCCCCCGCCATCCCTTTGATCCCGGAGCAGGCAACCCTGGTTCCCGGCTGCCGTCGGAGTTCTACTGAGAGTGGAGTTGGGAGAACTCGGTTGTAACGGGCTGGCAAACTACATAGACAGCGCACCCGGGCTAGGAAGGAGTTGCCTAGGAAATCGGCCCCCAACCTGTGAAATACTTTGCGTGCATATTCTTCGAGAAACAAGTTTGTGAGGCTTCTGAGCAAACTTATTGGGATCTAGCAAGTGCCTAGGGGGTTAGCAGAGAGGAAGTGATATGGTGCAATAAAGGATATATAGATTAACCGTTCCGGGAGTTAATTGCATTGGACTTTTTCATTTAAACAAAATCTGCTGTCTTACCAAAACTATTCGTTTATATAGCCACATTTATTGTTCATACAACCGGGGTTGGTTTGTTTCTCCCCTTCTTTCCCCCCTCTCCCCCTCCCGCCCCCAAAAAAACCTAATTAACGGTGTGTGGATTTTTTTGAATTCCCTTACATCTGTGTAATTATAATCACATTAGAAATCAATCAGCGCTGGTCATTACCATTAGCTATATGGCTCATAAACCGAACACGTCATGCTAATTAGCTGAATGAAACATAAGTTCTTGTTGTGTAAACTGATGCTCCACTCTAATCAGCGCTCAATTCAATCAAGACATTACTTACAGCAATTGAAAATATATTAAAGGCTCTTAAAAAGTGCGAACTGTTCCATTTGAGCGTTTTAAGTACTAAGTGCCAACCGGGATCCGTAATGAAGTAGGTGTGGGGGCTTCTATAAACAGAAAGGTGTAATCTCTGTGGGGGGAGGGGAAATCAGCAGTTTCGCTTTGTAGGCGCTTCCCAACCAATTCACGGGAGTGTGTGAATTAGGTAAAAAAAAAAGGACATCACAGAGACCCGTGTGAACGGAGAGGATGACCTCTATCAAACGTGATCAATGTCTTCTAGTTCAGGGCCTCTCTTCCGTCTATGATAATGATGTAAAATACAGCACTGGGTTTAAAAAAAAAAAAAAAAAAAAAAAAAAAATCACATCAGCCGCCTCCCCCAGCATGTGACTATCCAGTCACCTATCTTAGGTGTGTCTAGGGTACCCTACCTTGGGAGCTCAGATCTAGACACGGTCTCATGAAAGGGGAGACTGAACATGTCACGTGATTTCATCCGCTAGGATGCTTTGATCTTGTACGGTGGAGTCTTGACCTTAAAATCTCCCCGGGGCAGCCCTTAGTCATGACGAAACTGGGGGCTGCGGGACGAGGCCTGCCGTCAGAAAGCCCAAAACTCCAGTTGCGGGGAGCCAAGGAGCCACCTTGCGCCACTGCCCTGTTGGAAGCGTCTCCCTGTGGGGCTCACAGGTTCAGTTCGCGTTTTACACACCCAGGTCACCTCCAGACGCGCCTGCAGAAACCATTCTCCACCCCCAGCCCGTGCGGAGGTTGGGCAGAATTTGGGGAATTCCGAAGAAAGTCATTTTACATTAACGCAACGCGCCCCCTATTTTGTGGGGGGGTTTGCGCGTTGAGCCTGAACTTCAGGGCCCTTGGCGGCCTCGAACCACGCCCAGGCATGGGAGTGTAACGATCTCCTAGCTCGGACATCGGTTCGATTTTCCACACTATAATTATGGATATTGCCTCTTCATACAAATGTCCGGTCCGCCTTCAGGTGGGCAGAGACCAATGAGCAGAAGGGCAGTTGATGCGGTGGCACTGCTAGTTACTGGCCGTGGCATTGATATAAACGGCAGAGAGGAGACATACAGCCCCACCTGCAACCCGAAGGGGATTTCTGGAACCTCCCGCGCCGAGGGCTAGTCTCCCCCTCTAACAGAGATGGAGGCACAAGGCTAGACCCTTTGCATTCCTTCTCGGGTCCAGCCCAATGCTCTTCGCAGTCCGATGGCAAAACCTACACAAAGGCCCCTCATACTAACCACCTGTTCCGAGAGTTCTGAAATCTTGCTAGGGACAAAGCTCTGTCCTGCGGCAGCTGGAGACCCTCCCTACACACGGCCTGTTAAAACAGGAGCAAGGAGAAAGCTGTAGGTTGAACTCGGGGTGTACCTTATACACTGTTCCCAATTACTCCTGGTGTAGCTCAGGTGTAGCTAGTTACACAATTTCAACGCAAAGTATGCCAGGGCGGTGCTCTGATGTTAAAGGAAAAGGCAGACAACTCAAGTCTAATAAAATCCTAGGAGGTTAAGCTCTGCGGTCAGCCACATATTCTCGGGCCTGTGTAAGAAGCGCAGGTTTAAATGCCGAGGTGGGATTTTAGAGGGTTGTTTTTTGTTTTGTTCTTAATGATCCTAAATTGTCAAAGCCCCGCAGCTAAAGAGCCGCGGCAGGAGCAGTGACCTGCTTTACACTCCCAGCATCGGCTGAACCAAATTCATTCTTGCACTTTCTAGCAGGATTTAGGGGGGGCATCAGCCGCCTACCACTTCTGCACAGTGAACTAGCCAATGATCTCCTTTCTGCACGTCGGGCGGGAGCGCAAGATTCCATCCCATTGTTGACTGTGGCTTGGTTTGTAATGTTGGGGGTTTTAATCTAGTTGCGCGCGTCTTCAGTAAATTAAATCCAGTCTGTAGCTCTCTAATAAAGAGTAGTAATTAGCCCTAATGGCAGAGCTGCCGCGAGATGGAACTGAGTAATTCAGAAGGGAGAAGGGTTCATGAAAGTTGAGCTCCTTGTTCAAACGCTGACTCAGGCTTCTGTTATAGTTCCTCCCGGGGTATTCTTGCATACCACGCTGTCTCCCTTAAAGGGAGCCTTCGGTTTCTGCAAGGGAAGCTACCTACGCCTTCTAGGAAATTAGTGGGTAAAGTGCACAGAACTTTTACACATCAGACCAGCTGAAGATGGCGATTTATCCTGAGGCGAATGTTAACAGGGATCAGAGTTTGTAATGTAACGCTCTTAGCAAAATCCAGTGCGGAAGGATTCGCCTTTGCCTGCTTTATTAACTGGGATGAAGTGAAATCAAACGAGCTGAAGGGGTGTTTAAATAAATTCATTTCAGTGCAACTTGCTGAGCCCTTTGGAAGAAAATGATTGATGTCTGCCAGAGAGTTATAGGGGGTGGTCAGCGGTTTGTGGGACCCAAAGCACAAGGGAGAAATATTTTAGGACTCCATAATTGATAGGAAAAAAGATGCACCAAGACTAATAAAAACAAACAAACAAACAAAACAAATAACAAAGGCTTCCCTTTACTCTGTGTGATCTGCAGACAAATGCAACATTTAAACGCTTGTGCTTGGTATTTATGCCATAATGTTTGCAGATAGAGTCCACATGAATATTTCCTGGGTGGGAGTAAACATTGGTTGAATTCTTACAGGGGGATTTTTCCCCCCGACTTTAACAGAATGTATCATCGGTAGGAGCTTAAGTAGCAGGGAGAGGGAGGTGTATGGGGCGGGGGGTATCTGTGCGGGGAGTACTTTGTGTACTGCAAAGTGAAGGCACCTTTCCTTCTGTATGTCCAGCCCAGATGCAGATTGCATTGAAGACATTCCATTGCTTACATTACCTGCAACAAACACGCAGGGAGTCACGTTTCTGGGTAAACTAAGCTTCCAGGAAACAACTCTCTTGATTTAACACGGGATTTGAAATCAGGGTGACAGTTTAAAGTGGGTTCCTATCCCCTTCATGAAGACAGCAAATGAGCTCAGACGAGCTGTTCCTTAGGGCTGGAGCAGGATCGGGCCCTCGCTCTGCGGTGCGGGGGTGGCCCTGGAGCTGATCGTAGAACGATAGGCTCACGAAGCGGGTGCACTGTGAGCTCTCCACCATCAACACACACACACCCGACCCTTGTACGGGGCGCGGAATTCAATATAGAGAACAATCAAATGAACTCTCATAAAAAAATGTCTTCTGGCTCTGGATATAGCGGACCACTTGCTTCTATTAAAATACTTTTCGTGTATAACTTGTAAATAAAAGCTTAGCTGCGGGGGTTTGTTATTCCTTTGCTGCTGACCCGGGCTGAGACTGGTTCTCAAACCATCTTCATACTTCTGCTGCAAAAAAAACCCCTGTCCGTTAGATCAAATCCAAAATATTATTCCAGTGTGAAATAATTCAGCAGTTATACCCAACATTGGGAGAGCCCCGGTACTGAACCTGGAAAATGTTCTCTTCACATTAGGTTGTATTTAAAACTTATAGTTCTTCGATATAGTTTGTTAAAGAACCGAAGAACCCACCCACCCCCCAAAGGGAAATTATGATGCAAACGTTAAGTGTTCCTCATTGAAACAGCAATGGGAAACCCACAGTACTACTATACGATGCTCACGAAAAAGTAAAGTAATCATGACTAATTCTCCCAACTTTTTAATGACTGGGCCATAAATCTAAAAGATACAAACGCCTTATAATTTAATTGTTGAGGAGAAAAAGTTCTTCGACCCGCACAATTGCTTTTCTAATATGAATGTGATCTTAAATGTGATGACAGATCCATACACCATATGCTGACTAATGCCACTTGAATGCTATAACAACAAGCTAATAGAAAAGAAAATCATCGTGAAGGCTGGCACACATCCTTACCTAGTTGTGCCCAAAGTGTGCAGGGGTCATAGCATGTTGTTTCACGCGTGCACGGCTTGACACAATAAGCGATGGCGAGCTTTCCTTTCCAAAGATACTGGGTCTGTCAGTGCCATGACCTTAATATTGCTTACACACCGTTTCCTCCTGCTCATTAGATATAATTGTGTTTAAACAAAAGCTTCTGTCCCACGTACGCAGTTTTTTCTCCTGGGAAGAGAGCTTTGTCTATTAGATTCGAGCACAGCTCAGGAAATGTATTTAGCTCTGCCCTGTCTCGCGGTGAGACTTTAGCCAAGTCACCTAATCGCTCTGTGTCTACTTTCCTTAGATCTGAAATGAACTTTGAATGTTCTCAATAAATACTACTGATTGGGCAGGGCGAGCAAATGAAACAATTATCACAGGAAACCAGCACATCATAGGACCACAACAAGGGGAACAGCCTGAGACTTCATGCTCACCCAATCAATCCTAACTGCTCAGCTGTCACTGGGTCTAGTTCCTTCACTCAGCTTTAGATCCATCTCTGTCCAGCAGAGAACTGGGGTTCTCTCACTTTGGATGGTTATATATTATTTAGAGGCGAAATACTGAACTAAGAAATAATGTTACGGAAAATAGATTGATCTAATAGAGCCAATCAATATTTGTACTCATTTTATATTTTTCCCTGTCGCCCCTCCCCATATACTAGCTAAGCGCTGAAGAGTGGGAACCGAAATACTTCTTTCCAGACCCCAGTTCTTGCCAGCCTTTCCGCGCCTTGATGAACTGAGCCCTCCTAAGACTAACCTCAGATCTCATCTTCAGAAATATATATATATATAAAGATGTTTCTCAAACCAGACTAATTAATTTGCCACTTACTTGATTCTTTGGTGGCATTCATCTAAAGCGATACTGCATAATGAATGACGGACATGATGGTAATGCATATTATTAGTGTGATTTTGCATGCTAGTATCATTTATCATCTAATGGCTCTCAGAGGACTTGCAGCACTTTAAGATATATAGCGGCCAGACAGTACACTCTTCATCACAAGCTGGCTGATCGACACGACAGCATTACGGCTTAATGGGACAACTGGTGTCAGTAAAATGAGCAGGATTTAGCACGAGATACCATGGCCCAGATCCGCAGAGGCATTTAGGCTCCTAACTTATATTGATGCCAATGGAAGTTAGGAGCCTAAATACCGTTATGGCTCTGGACCAACCTGCCTTTTCTTTATAATTCAAAATGCAATTGCTATAGCTTGAGCAGATGGACAATTATAAGTAAGTATGAGGATGTATGTATGGTGATAGTAGTTTGGAGAGTAGATAGTATGTCCTGAGGACTATGACCTAGAATCTGGTTTCTAGTCCTACTAACCAGTAGGTGGGATTCACAAAGGTATTTAAGCACATAACTCCCATTGACTTAGTGATTAAACAGCAAGACACATTTAGTCAATCCTGCCAATGCGGGAGTGTTCCCATAGTATATGATCTCCTGTTTTAAAGAGCCATTTTCCACTTGACATCTAGTCAATTAAAAAAAAAGAGAGAGAATTCCAAGTAGTTTCAGGTACTACAGTTGATTTTACAATCACATTTATTTAAAATGTTCTGCTCTCCCCTGCTGCAGTGTAATAGGCCCCCACACACAAACAGCAGGGAAAAGTTGCCAGACTGTGTAGGGCAAACTCTGAGCTGTCTATGCAAAAAGTGTTGTCAAATGCACAAGGTAAAAAATCAACATTAGGGACAAACAAATCTCTTTCAGCTCTACTCTTCTTCCGGTGTTACTTTTACACATAGGAACTAAAAATATGTCCAGACAGAACTGTGATTTGTAGGTTTTAGGCTACGGGCCTACTATCCCTAGCCTTTGAGGAACATTCCACAGCCTAATGTCTGTGAAGAAGAACAGGTGGGTTTAGGCCGGTAGCCTGTCTCCATTGAAATGAATCTCAAAATCCGCAGTGACTTCAGTGGACCAGGCTGGAGTTTTTTTAGGGCTGGATCCAACTCCTGTTGCACTCAGTGGGATCATTGGAAGGATTTTTCTTTTACAGCCTAGGTTGTAAGGTAAAGCTTTTGGACAGTATTATCATTGTATTACTCTGAAATGCATTCCCTTAGATTCAGAATATCCAGGTTTAGGAAACCTAGCATGAGAAATTAGTAAAAAGATCCAACATTTTACAAAATCAAAATAGTAAAGATATGGAGCCCATGGTGGCCTTCAAATAGCACCTCAGCCTTGATCTTACTACATGCTTTGGGCAGCTGCACTTTTCTGAGGTTGCAGTGTCGCCTTTTTCTCTTCTCAATTCAATGTCCCTTGAGCTGATCCATTATGTTTCAAAGAGTGCTTCTAAGCTCCTTGTAGTCATCTCCACTACATCAGTTAAAAGCTAATCAGAGAAAATAATATGCCTCTACCCAACCGGCTCTTTAATAAGTTACATCCATATCACACCAGTACACATGGTCGTAATCAAATACCATACATTCGAGCCCCAGAAATGTAATGAGAGTAAAATATGACGCAAAATGGAGACTAGGGAGAGAGACAACATGCTGGAATGATCTCAGATTTTTATATTTTAATCTTTTTCCAGAAACTCTGATATTCCATCCAACTCACAAGCCCTACAAAACGGCGTTCTGGAAAATCCCACATCAACCTTTTGAAAGTCTGCTACTCGCCTTCCATTATTGCCAAGCTAAAATACCTACAAAAATCCATTCGAAAGGAAGGAAAGAAAAAAGCCCAGACTGTTTTACAGATTCCTGATCCAGAAGCCAGGAACGTTGTCCCATGATCATGCCAGGGACCTAGAAAGTCAATATCATTCTGCCAGGATTTTGCGGTCCGAATTCCCATAAACATCAGCATTCCACTTTACAACGTGGGGCTGCCAATCAGCTCCGAGAACTCCTGCTCGGTGGCGGTGGCGCCAGCCTGGGGCTCGGGTGTGTTGCTGAGTCCCACTACAGTGCGTGTTTGTTTGCTCATCTCATTGAACAACGGTCACTCGTTGGCTTATAAAAATTTCCAGAATCCGCTCTAGAACAGACTCCTGCCTCCTCCCACTTCCTTCCAGTGAGTCCATTCTCATCAGCTGCTGCAAGGGAATCCTTCAGCTGCCCTGTCCCATTAAGCATTCCTTGTAGCATAGCACCCCTGGATAAATAAGACTTGCTGAGCTTGTGTATTGCTTAACCTGGACTAATAAAAGTATAATCATTCCGAGGCCGCCTAATGAATGTCAGTGCAATTGCCAGGAGGGGGCTCACGGTGAAGGGGAGCTGAGGGGCTCATAACACGGAAACTGACTGAGCAAGACTTTTCCGTGCAGCAACTGTGGAGTTTTTAATGGCAGAAGCTCGGTGATTTGCTGCATTTGGGGGGAAATAGAATTTCCAACTGTACAATATTAACGCGGCTCTCACAACCAGGGGGAAAACTTTCATAGGAAGATGGCGATTTATTTTCTTAAAGTAAAACAGCAGCATCAGCCTTTGCATGTGTGGCGTTTCATGTGGAACAATTCTATTTTTGTGTGGGCAGGCTCGTTTTATGACGCATACAAGGGAGAGGCACATATGAGCCACAGGACCGGCTCCTTTAGTCTTTACACACCCAAAACCCATAAGGCATAACGGGAGGTTTGCCTGAGTGTAGGCTGCAGGATCAGGCCTCTAATTTTATCCGGAATGTCTATGACTTTTGCCTTGTCTTCCCTTTTGATCATCTAGCCTACATTGCAGAGGTCGCTGCTGGAAGACTCCAAAGAGGAATCCCTTCTCCTCGCACTAGGGGTGAAGGAGCAGCTACTGTTGTCAATGGATTTACGCGCTGATGTAAAACCTGGAGACTCGATCCATTATTTATCTGTAGCCCAAGTCAAGTAAAAGAAAGGCTGATGGGGTGATCAGAAGCGTAGGAAAATCACAAGCAAGATGCATGGATTTAAGGGGGGAGGGGACGCTGCTAGGGTCCTCCTGTATCAAAAACTGATACTAACCCCCAGCCTAAGGCGTGGAATGGAAAGGGGAGAGAAAGTGGGCAGGGAAACAGTTAAAAGCTTCCGGGGAAAGCAATAAAGTGTGTTTCATAAAGACAGGAGTGTGGAGCCCCCCCACCACAGAGAGACAGACCGGTTTGGTGCAAATTATAACTCAAAGTGAAAACAACCCAACTGCCTTCCATCATGAACCCTTCTTCATAAATTTCAATTGTTCCGTTCTGTGGCTCCTCGCCAGCGGCTGCTGATGCCAGGAATCTGGATGGGTTTATAATGAAGTGCTTGTGGCAGCTTTCCCCTATACCACAGGATGAAAACCAGCCAGTTTCTTTGTCTCTCTCAGGCTAGGGATGTTCATCATTTCTATAACACGTGGCGAGGAGGGGGAGGGAGCGGAGAGGAAGGGCCGGGGTGTCCTCGGTGGTCGCTCAGAAGAAGTCTGTAAAGTGGGTAATCTCAGCAGAACGTTGCAACATTCCGGACAATTGAACAGATTTCTGCACCTATTCCAGCCAAATCTTATCCATGCAATTTCTAATGTCCAATCGATCGGTCTAGACCATTGTGTCCCGGGCCTTCCTTTCTGGTATATAATACCTGTACCGAAGTGATAGCCTGTGTACAATTTTTAAACACCGGCACTATAACCCCGTCTTCAGGGGGGAGAAAGACACTTTTAGCTCTTTGCACCTCTAGAGAAAATAAATCCTGGTGCTGTCAGGTCGTTGACGATTTGTTTTATTTGAAAATAAAAGACTTACAGATATCTCACTCAAATTCAGAAAGCAAATTGACTGTCTGCCTAATCTATCTATCCGCCCCTTCAGTTTTACTTGGCAGGATCTCTACTATAAACGAACGTGCTCTCCTTACCAGAAGAAGGTACATTTGTCAGTTGTTTAAAGACCTCCATAAAAACAATCAAACTCAAAATAAGCGAGTCGCCTGGACTTTAGGAAGGTTTTACAGAGTCCCCACCCGCTCTATGAAACTATTATCAAGACAAAAATATGAATAAATTGTTGCTTATTATGCTAGTATTAATTCCCCCCCAGGAGCTAATTAAATTCCTTCTTGGAACCCAGGGTTGAACAACAACAACAAAAGCCTACGATTTTAACTGTGTAGCAGCCAGCCCATATCAGCTCGGCCTTGAGAAATATCTTTTTAACCTAGCCTGCATTAAAATTATTAATTATTATATCCAAGATCTGCACCCTCTCATCACAGAATCAAACTGACTTGGATAGTCCTCCAGTCAAAAAGAGGTCCATTTGTTTATTACACTGGTTTATTTCACATTAGTTTTAGATACAATCAAAATCCTTTACGTACCTTTTTAATAAAAGTAGTATTCTCTTTGAGTACTGCAAAATTATAGCATTTACATCTTTCAAAGACTGTAAACAAAATAATACTAGCAAATAAATAATACTAGCATTGAAGTATACATTGTTAGATTTGTAGACGGCTGTATAAAATGAGATTTGATTTAAGAATATAATACAGACAATGGTATAAACAATACAGATCTAAGATTCTGTGGGCGACTTCTCAGCGACAGCGGAGTCTGGTTTTCATTTTTCTCATCTTTGGGGTACTTAATCATTAGGGCGATCTGAACCATGGAGTTTAAATTGCGTTTGGTTGATGATGATCTGCTGAAATTAACTCTTTTAATACAATTTAAAATAGCGCGTAACACATGGAGGATACAGCGCTAGAGGCGGGAAAAAGGCAGGACTAACCCTTGCAAAAGGGGGGAAATTTAGCAAGACAAGATAGCTTCAAAATTACATTTTGCTTCACTTATTGTCCAGATCATCACCATTACAAGTGTTTGTGCCTGCAGCTTGTTACACTTTTTCTAAGCCTGATAAGGGGCTAATAATTCCATTGAGAGATCGTATTTTCTGTTTAAGAATAATAAATTCCCATTTAAACTTTATTGAATTAAAGCAAAAATTAATTTTCGATATTCACACATATATTACAGAATAATAGTAAAAGTTCAATATACTTCCTGGAGTTTAGTTGGGCCACATTTTACAAGAGCTAAACAAGCATCAAAACATTTAGCAGCCTTAAATTCCACAATCACTCAGAATTACATAGAAATATTGAAATACTCTGGTCAGCCTTGGCTGTGAATAGTTCTTCATGTATAAATTTCTCTCTCTCTTTTTTTTTTAAACTTTTGTCAGCCAGTATTCAGCAAGATTTGCATTTTATCTTTCATCGTGGCATCTATGTACTCAAAAATACTTTGCTTTTTTAATGTTAAACTCAGATAAAGAGTCAAGAATAACATGTTTTAAAAACAAAACTACAAAATATGAAGAACAGTGTAAATAGTGAAGATATAATAGTGTGATACAGGAACCACTGGGGAAATGATGGCAAATTACACCAGTGATACACAGATTTTAACTAATTTGGGGTGTAAAGAGGGGAATATAAATGGAGATATGATCAATTATATTGTCTCCTATCTGTTGGCTGCAACAACAAAAATAATTGTTCAAAGCAGTTGTACACAAACCTAAGCAGGATTTAGCTTCTTTAATATTTGAATGTAAAAAGTTTGCTGTCCAAGGCTTTTCATACCCAGCTACAATTTGGGAATTCATACGAAATTCTCTGACTTGCTGCTTTCTCTCTGTTCAGATGATAAGTTATTTAAAGAGGGAATACTAGAAATCCAGAGAATGTCGAATACTTCCAGCCTCCCATCAAGTTTCCTCTCTCCAGTTTTAGATAAACTCTGTCTCCTTTCTCCATTTGAATCAGGACTCCATTGCTGGCAGCTTCTCGGGTCACATCTTGGTCACCTGCAAAGGCGGAAATCACTGGCCACCCATTTAGCATCAAACTCACCTAAAGAGCAAGATAAAACAAAGCCCTCTGTAAATTAAAATCAGACAGGGATAACAGCCAGGGCTTCCAGGCTCCAGGCTCACCTAGCAGCCAAAATAGTCATTCTATTATTTCTGTCACATGAAACTCTAGATATTTCTAAAAATGAAATATAAATCTAATATCAGCTAGGGTACAAATTCTAAAGAAAGGGGATCTTTTATTTCTGCTTTGGCTTGACTGCCTACATCAAAACACACCATACATATGAAATAGGACATTAATCCTGTTTTGAACATTTTCAATAGGATGCCTTTGCTTTAAGGGTATGAAGAGGTCTGTCCCTACTTATTGAAAGATGGCTTTATGTGAAACCTCAAAAAGGATGAAGAGAGGTGCCACTGCAGCTACAGTCAATGTCTTTGAAGTGTATTCAGGAGGTAGTTTTCCTTTGTTAGGCAGCAAAAACAATGTACCACTACAGAGTCAATAAGCACTGTATACCTCACATTAATAATACCAGCACTGTATGCCTCACATTAATAATGTACTACATGCCTAATCTGGTCGTGCATAAAAAATACACACACAATAATTTGCTCTGTACCTATATAAACTGTAATTTGCTATTTAGATTATATAATCTGCTATTTGGCAGGTAATGTATAACAGTATAAATGTATATGGTATATATACCATATACAATACACACACATTCAGCAACAGATCTGCTGTATCAAGATTAGATGCTTTAGTCCCCAGCCTTCTACATCATCGGTTAAACCTTGTACAATTACCAAATGTTAAAAAATCCCTGTTCCATACACCTTGCCAAACCAGAGACACAGAGAGACTGTTTTTAACCTAATAATTATGATATAATTTTCCATCTTTTTTTTTTAGAGTTTAATAATTTCGGTTAAAGATAAATTGCATTTAGTCGACCAATGTTTAGGTTTTCTTGGAGATTAATGCTGATACGTTGGGATCAGCGTTCGCGGGTAGGCCTTGCGTTACACGGGCAACGGGAATGGGAAAAGCATGAATTGCTTGTACCACTAAACGCTCATTTTGGGTGGTTCATTTGTCACCAGTATATACTCAGCCATCCTAGGACAAGCAATGCGCCAGAGGGGGCCGCGGCAAGGCCCTAGACACATTAGGGCAGATTTCACGATACTCTCCTATTTGAAAATATTGTTAGGGAAAGTTCAGCACTTTCTGTTTAAAACGCCTCCTCCCAAGCTCATGATATAAAACATCACTATATTACCACACAACAGGAGAGTTCCTAAATAGCCACCCCAGATAAAAGAAACACTATCTAGCCTCCTGATTTCCCACTTCCCTCTGAATTTTCTTGGGTTACTGACATGAAATGCTCCACGCCTGACGCTGCCAAGTCCCACAAAATAAATTCACCGGCTCTAGCTCAACCACGCGGAGAGAAGTTTGGGGCCCTTTGGCGCCGGGCACCGGAGTGCCTAACCCCAATCAAACCGCCCCGCGAGCAAAGGCAGAAAGGAGCGGAGTCTGACCTGGATGGTTTGCCTGTTGTACACCTTCACCACGTGAAAATTAAAACTGTAAATCCCTTTCCTGGGCGATATAAAAGTGCTTCTTTCCGAGTCGAAGTTGCTTCCGATATTCACTAGCACCTGCAATGGAAACGGGGACATCAGCATCACAGGGGGGAGCGGAGGGATCCGCAGGGGCGTGTGCTAGGGCACCGGGCTGGGCTTTCCCGGCTCAGCATCCGGAGCTGTCCTGCCCGCCCATCCTCTCCACCCCCCGCAGCTGTACACAGGCTACCCCGGCGCGGGGCTCGCAAGCTCCCTGCCCGCGCCTCGCTGGGTCGCAGCCCCAGTCTCTGCTGCCTGCCCCCCTTTGCGCTGCACTGGAAAGTTTCCGCGTCTGGGTGTTAATGGGCATTTCTGCGGAGCAGCTTCCCCCTGGGGGAACAGCGGGACGCTGCCATTCGCCCGCCCGCTGGTTAACGCGGCCGCCTGTCTCTGGCGCAGGGCTAGGGGACGCGGCTATGGCAGGACCTCAAGCCACCACTCCACCGTCTATCTCCTCCCTCAACCACGCCAACAACTGCCCCACAGACCCCCCCACACACCCGCCTCTCCCTACTGCCCACCCCCAGCCCGCCCCTCTGATCCCCGGGCAGCCTCCGCCCTGGCGCCCCTGCTCCCCACCCGCGCTACCTGGTCGAAGTAAATGAGCATGGTCCGGTTGCTCATCTCCGAGGGCTCGTGGTTGGTGCTGCGGATGGCGGAGAACGCCACCTTGGCGCTGCCCGAGCGCACCGAGATGCCCAGCGCCGTGCCCGTGGGGTCCGAGGTGGGGTTGGAGTCGCACACCACCAGGCACTTGCCCTCCAGCACGATGGGCTCCGTCTCGTTCTGCCCGCACGCCAGCCCGGCCAGCCACGCCACGCCGAGGAAGAGCTCCAGCCGCAGCATCTCGCCGCGCCGCGCGCTAAAAAAAGCCACGGAGGCTCCGCTTCAAGCCCAGGCACCACTCCCGGCTTCCCCCGCCCCCCTTCTACCGGGCCAGCCGCAAATCCAGCGTCCTGGGTGGTTTGCAAACCCGGCTCCCTCCCGCTCGGCTCTCGGCGCCCCCCTGCGCTCGGGCCAGCCCTGCCCCGGGCGGCTCCCCTCGCCCTCTATTCCAGAGCCGGGTGGAAAGCCCCGCGGCGCGTCGGAAGCGGCCCCTGAGCAGGCACAGGAGCACTTGGAGACATAGCGCGGCAGTTCCTGCCAGCCCCGCCGCCCGCGATGATGGATGTGGCCAATATCCCCGCTGCTGCCGGAGAACACAAAGGCGCCGCGCGCCGCTCCCCCCGCCAGCCCCGGCCTGGCGTCAGCGCTCCCCGGCCCGCCCCCCGGCCAACCAGCGACAGGCGCTCGCCCGGCCAGCCAATGGGCGGCCAGTCCGTCTCTTGCCACCTGACGCCCGGGCTTTTGTTATTAGGTGTGAGAGGCAGGTGCGGAGCCGCAGCCGGGACTCGCCAAAGTCTGGAAGGGGAGCTCGGACCTGCCTCTGCCGCTCCTCGGCTGGCCCCGGCGCGCGGGACAGGTAGGGGGGTGGGGCGCCTGAGGAGCCAGAGGCCGAGCTGGGAATAGAGTGGTCGCCGCAGGGGCCCCGGGCTGCCGGGCGGGGGCAGGACCTTGTGCCGCTGTGAGTTGAAGGCAGCGGGCGGCGAGGCAGGTGGGGACGGGCTCCGGGCCAGGGAGCGGCTCCGCAGCCAGGCTCGCTCCCTGCAGTGCCCCGCTGCCCGCGTCCAGATACCGCCCCCCCCCCGCCCCGTGCCTACTGGCACGTGCGCCCCCGCCTGGGGTTGGGGAGCCTGCTGTGGCGGCTCTGCTGGAGGCTGCTTGCAAAGGGGGGAGGGTCGCTGGGCTGCGGCCCGTGAGCCCAGAGAGGCGTGTGTGTGGGGGGGGGGGTAGATAAAGGTGTTGAGTGGGCGGGGGGAGGCGGTGTGTGCAGGTCAGCGGAAGTCCGCCTGCCCAGGAGGGAAGCAAGTGCGGCCTGATGCTACTCTCACTGACAGTGGTGTAAATCCGGATTAAGCCACTAAAATCGGTGATGTTACTCCGGATTGTGCAGAGGTAGTGTGCATGGAGGGGGAAGTGCAGCTCAGCTGCAGGTTGTGGGGCCCATGCTCATCCTTGGTGGAATTCCCGGGTTTTCAGCGGATTGCCCCGGGGATGAACTGGGCTGTGCGCGCGAAGGGGGAGGGTGCGGTGCGTGTGCATGAGGTGAAGGCAAGGTACGGTCCAGGTCGAGCCTGGCGGTGCAGGCATTTACAGACGCCCCTCTTTCGTTTCCTGTAAAGATGGGGGTGGGAGAGAGAGGGAGTGTTTCTAGGGTCCCTTTTGGGGGTGGATGGTTTGGCTTTTTGCTCTCAAGTTCCTCCTTTGCTACTGCACGTTCTGCCCCCGACGGCAGGAGCTAGAAGCACAGAGTCACTAGAAAAGTTGCAGCTACTTCCCCAGTAGAAGTGTCCTAGCTGAGGTTCCATCTATATCCCAGTGCAGATGACTCCTGGCTGAGTGGCTTCTGCACGGGTGCTATGGGGGGCTTAAGCCTATGTGCTTTGGTGACACACCAGTAGGTCCACTGATTTCTATGTTACTACTGCTAAGTAAGGAAAGCAGGATTTGGCCCATGACATTGGGCTGGGAGAGGTAGATGTAACAGGGGAGGCTCAGACACCTCCCATCGGCTATAAGAGGTGGGAGCCTAGTTTTGTTTAAAATAAAATCTGTCCAAAGCCAGCTATAAGGAGTTGGCATTTTAATGCCATTCTAAAGGTTAGCTGTTCAGATGTCAAAAGTTTTAATAGGGCCCAGGTACCTTCACATTCTCTGAAAGGCAGTGCAATGATCAGTGCTGCCCCATGAAACAAGTTAACATGATTTAAAAAGAAAAAACCCAGAACAGAAATAGTATCAACTTCAGTTTCCTCTGAACTGTGGTTGAAATTTGGCCCTTTTTAAAGATCCTCTCTGTAGCAATCAGAGCAAAGGGCTGGGATCCAAGGAGACCCAGGTCCTAGCTCATTTGATAGTGTCAACCCTCATGTAAAAATTGGGGGGGGGGAGGAACAGGATTTTACTAACAACAGATGCAGTTGAGCCTTACTAAACAAGAAATTTTCAAAGCATATATTTAGGCTTTCAGGATTTTAAATTTATTGTACTGCTCAGGAAATGGATCTTAAGGAGACTTGCACTGGCATCTATGTTGTTGCCTTTGGATACTCCAGTTACCTTGGGGTAGCACTAATGTGGAGCATACATTTAGTACTATTCAGTAAGATCAAATGTTGCTCTCTCTAGCTGGGCATGTTACCACTATCCATTTTGGATGGGATAGCATAACATTGCAATCTGAAACTGCAAATGAAAGGCATTCACTGATGAAGTATTGGAAGTGAACTATCAGACCAAGAAAATTCTTTACCTGTCTGACCAGTGCTATCAGATCTGTTTTCAAAACTGATTTGATATTCCCAGGTAAAATCTTGATTGGAATTTCATAACAAGACTCAGCTGTGCTCTTGTAATATTTGATGCCATTGTCCGTCCCCCCCCCCAAAAAAAAAAAACGCAAGCCTCCATGCAGGTCATTATGAGTTTCTGTAACTACTGATTTTAAATCACTTCATTTTTGAGGCTATAATTGTGAAGTCTTACTTTATACATAAAGATCAGATCCTGTAAACACACACACACAATTTTACTCACATGACTAGCTCTGTTGGTGCTAATGTGAGTACTTACATATGTATAACTTTACTTACAGTATTGAGGCCTAAGGTTGGAATAGGGCTTGGTTTAAGGGTAAGGGACATAGATGGCAACCTATAGCATCATACTGCAGGGGTCACCAAAGTACCCCAAACTCTTTTACAGAAAGTGGGAAGAGGAACAGTATGGCAGCCTCCAAAATGTTGGCTCAAGGGTATAACACGGAAAGAGAAAACAGACAGAAAGGAGGAAAAAAAGAATAATCAAATGGAGTGGAGACAAAAAACAAAACCCCAAGCATACCACCTTGAAGACAGAAAATAGAATAAAGGAGCCAGAACAATGTTAAGTTTTACATGCCAGCCTATGCTTTTGGGGAAGCCCTCAAGGAAGTGATTTATAGTTTTTTTTTTTTTAATTTAAATATATTGCCAGTATTGTTGACCTTCTTGAGATTGGAAGTTGGGAAGCCAACTTCTTTTCTCTAAGGTACCAGCATGCTTGAAGCAAGGGGAGTTGTTACTCACCTATTGGCATCAACTGAAACCGAGCCAAGCGCCATGCATTTCATAGGACACTCATGCCTTGTCTCACCTTCCTATATTGCTGGTGAAATGTCAAGGAAAGGTGCAAATTAAGACTTGATGGATAACCTTAACTTCCTAACATTGTAACGTTAATGTTTCTCAACTTTTCTTCTTTTAATGTAACATCTATCTGTAGGTCTCTCTCTTAATTTAGCACTTAGTGGGGGACTGGATGCCTCAGGTCATTACCAGTGAGCTACAGAGCCATTCATTTGTGGCTCACCAATTTGAGTCCAGCCCAGATCAGAAGGGATTACAAGTTGTTTCCATCTAAAGGATGTCTGGTGGCCCTTGTGAGAAGAGTTTGGTGGGTCTCCATTCCTGGTCCCACATCACAAATTCACCGTCAAGCTTTGCACTAATTAGCAGAGGGCCAAGAACTGCACAGGGCATGGAAAGTAAATGACCCCTGTTATTCTTAGCTGAAATCCTTCCCTCCAAATTTGTGGTTGAGGCAAGTGTGTGTGGGAAATTTGCCTTGCTGCTGTATCATGCACAGGTCTGTTGGTCTGATACCTTTCACAAGTACTATAGCCACACAATTTCTTAAGATGAAACTTTGGTTATATGCAAATTAGTTCATTATGTAATTTGCATAAAATGTTATATGGCATTGCCCAAAACTTGGTAGCTATATTGAAAACCTGTGTGTGGACAGAGGACTCTGGCTCTTACTGAGTATGAAAGAAGGATCAGCAGGAAGAATGTAAGCAATGAGATGTAAAGACCTGTATTAATTAGTGTTGAGTAAGATATCCAAACTGGGAATACTTGCAAATGCAGAAGTTTACAGAGATTCAGGAAATAGATTAATTCATCTGCCTGCAAAACACCAATGGCCATTGCCCTCGTATGTCATTTGAAGATCTAACAGCACCAAAAGCTGTATCTGGAGGGAATGGTGTCAAGGTATTGGCAAACCATTACTGACTGAAGCTGATGTATCCTCCAGAGAAGTCATGTCTTTTAAAAATCATGCTTTTGAGAACAAGGTAAAAGCATGTTGTGTGTATGGTATCTACCCAGGAGCAGGTTTTGGAGGAGCTGCTGCTGGTTGCAAGTCTATAGAACATCTACAGTTCCCACCCTTCAATTTTAAAACACTTCGAAAATCATTTGGAAAAATATATTTTGAAACTGAATGATCCTCTTGAGTTTCTGAAGAACCACTTCAGGAGCGATTACTGTACAACTGGCACCGAGTGGCTTGTTTATTTTATTCAATAAGAATACAAAAGGCCAAAAAATACCATGTTTGACTCTCTACTAGAGAGTTTAATGCTCAAAGGTACTAGATATCTCTAGAAACAAAAATTTGGTCTACCTGCAAGGCAGGTTAATTATGTACAGCAGCACTGCAAGCTTCTCTTCATCACAGAGCCTAAATCCTGATCTAGAAGGATCAACTTTAGTGGCTGAGAAGGTCATTCACTCTCCATAGATATTCAACTTTAGCTTCGCTACAGAGATGGCCCACAAGAGGCCAAATTTGTGGGGTTTTGTTTTTGTTTTTTCAAACAAGCACAGATGTCCACGATGAACCCTTATTTTTGCCTTCAAACTGAGTAATTTATCAACAGTTTAGCTATGAATGATGCCGTCTTTTCAAAGAATATTTACTTCCCAATTTGGTCTGTCTTGAGTAAGGACCACAAGATTTTGCCCATAACTGGATAATTTGTGTGAAATTCAGTTTGTTTGCTGCTGTGTTACAAAGGATAAACAACAAAAAGCAATTCTTCTGTAAGGTTCGATAAACCTCAGTCTATGATTTGGGCTCTGTAACTGTCCAAATAAACAGTTTTTCACCCAGAGCATCTGTTGGGGTTTTTGTACAAAATTTTAGAAATATAAGAATTCAATGTAGAGCAAAATGCTCTTGCTGATCCACACTGCGAGCTGTCTATAAGCTTCCCTCATTTTTTGTTATCAGAGATGTTTGCATGAAGCTATGATAATTCTGACGTAATGTTCGCTTCCACGGTGAGCAATTATGATCTCTCAAAGAACAGATTGACTTTGGCAGGAGAGTAGACAGCAGGGGCAGATGAACTGTTAGGGTCCTATCAAGCAGAAATTATCTTCAACATTCCATGCCCTGTAGAATATGTAAGGCCACAGATGCTCACTGTGCAGCAGGTCAGCCTAACCAGGCTGGTGCATACAGACTGGCACAGACGCCAAAAGGAGGTTGCCTTAGGCCAGGCTGATAATTTGGCACAAAGGAGCAATAATTGGGCTTAGCATGTGGCCAGCAATATGCATAGTACATCCTTTCTTAGATATGCACCTAAGGATCATGGTCAAAGTTATCATCTAGGTATGTTCAAAACCGGACTTTCAACATGTGATTTGGTCAAATCACAACCAATTTCCTCCAGAACACAGTCTTGTGCTGCTTCATGTTGAGGGATATTTCCACACTTGTTTTCAAACCTCAGCCAGTTTGGTTGAAAAACACTTCAAATTAAGTTAACACTTTAAAAAAATCATTCTCTTCATGTTCAGAAACGTCTGAACAATTTTTTGGTAAGACTTTGGAAGAAAAATTCACCTTTATGCAAAATTCCTGCATGGAAAATTTCATTCTTAGAGGTGAAAGTTGCTGAAAGTTATGAGCAATTGGAAACAGGAGGTTAGAAGGAAAACTTTTGATGCAGTCATGAGTAAAGTGGTGGCCACTATTCTAATACTACAGAGATATTTCAATATAAAACTATCCAAATCTAAGCAACATTGGGCTCAACTTTGGCTGTTTTTTGTTTGTCAAAGTAATGCTATTCAAAAAGAATTGGAAGTAATGGCTGCTGCTACTTTTTATTCGCTCTTTAAAATATACCATGTTTCACTTCTAATTCTTTACTTACCACATTTCTGGGTGGATGTTAAACACACTTTTGTTTACTTCTGTGGGAACAAAGTAGGTCATCTCTGAAGGCTTGGAAAACCCTTCCCTTAACAAATAAGCCACTAAGCATAGTTAAAAAGCAACAGAGGGTCCTATGGCACCTTTGAGACTAACAGAAGTATTGGGAGCATAAGCTTTCGTGGGTAAGAAGCTCACTTCTTCCGATGCAAGTAATGGAAATCTCCAGAGGCAGGTATAAATCAGTTATACCTGCCTCTGGAGATTTCCATTACTTGCATCTGAAGAAGTGAGGTTCTTACCCACGAAAGCTTATGCTACCAATACTTCTGTTAGTCTCAAAGGTGCCACAGGACCCTCTGTTGCTTTTTACAGATTCAGACTAACACGGCTACCCCTCTGATACTTAAGCATAGCTAGTTATGTGGACTGAATTTGCTACCTGTAACAACTAGGTGTCTAGCTCTTAAAATATTTTTCCAATATTGGGATGAAAGCTCACCTTATCAGCTGGTCTGTCTCATGACTGGGTCTCTGCTGCTGGGTTTACTGATGACTTGAGACTTAATGCATGACTTAGCTGCGATGTTAGCATGTCAGCCTTTAAATGCAAACAAACAACTTCATAAGTCAACGATGCCATTGAACCCAGTTGTTTAAACATGTTTCCACTGTCATAGTGCCTCTGTCAAAACAGGAGTGCATTGTTACAAAAACTAACTCTCTGAACAGAAAATTAGTAATAAAACAAACTTGTAATTAAATATTAATGATATAAAGAAACAAGTTGCCAACAAATTGTGAGCTAAGAGCAGCGTGTTTTGCAAATCTTATGGCTACAGCTATCCAGGACATGGTGTCACTCAAAAAATAAACATTTTAAAAAAAATACTGCACAAATTACATTGAAAGGTCTAGTGACAGAAAGGAGAGAAGGTGTTAGCTGTTATTGGTTGGGTTTTTCCCCACTCACAATATTTAAGGGTTGTGTTTACATGCTAAAATGATGGCTGTATTTTAACAGATTTACTATCCTATATAAGCTGATTTTTTTTTTCCATGTAGCTTAGACAGATTGGGTTCTCCCCCCTTATTTTTGGCTGTTTCAAGATACGTCTCATGTAGTGGATGCAATAATAATATAGTAACTTAGTGTGTTTTGTCTTGAAGGATCCCAAATTGGTTTACAAACGATGGGTTAAACCTTATAGTCACCCTCCGTGCTGAGGAAGCCTGTCACGCTGTGCGAAAGGTGGTGAGTGACTTTTCCCTGTGCATCCTCCCTCCCCCAGAGGCTGCTGTGCTTGCTGAGGAGTGTTGCCACTTTACTTTTCTTCTGCCTCACTCAGTGCAGAGAGGTGGGAGCAGGACTGAGTAAGGCTAGGTGGGAAGGAGACATGTCAGGTACTATGCTTTCTGCACTGAAGCACTCAAATACTACTTTGGTGTGTGGGCCATATAAGTACCTAAATGGATGCACTCACAAGAGCATGATGCAGAAACAAAACAACCAAACCAACAAAAAAGTAAGTGTGATAGTAACTGTGAATATTCAGATGCGGAACTGGCTCCTCTGACCTGAGCTATACTTAATTCTCCAGTCTCAGATACCATCTGCTCTCTTTTCCAGTCCCATATTGCCACTGTCCAGCTGGACCCAGCAACCTCACATACATCCACAGTAGCTTCTCCACAACCCAGCTCAACCTTGCAAATCTCCTCCTAACCCTTCATTTCTGCCCCCCCCATCTCCCCTCAGCAGTGACAGTCCCAAATCCCAATTTTCATGTGTTTATTATTCCCTCAATGAGCCTAGTGACTTAACACAATACTACTCCCAAGGTGATGTGCCAGCCCACCACCACTATTAGCAACACTGGGGATGATTGAGGTACATACACAGCACCACAGAAATGCAGCCACCTGAGGGTGTAAAGCAGTAGGTAGACATACAACCTGAACACAGAACACTATCTGTGAAAGGAGGGAGATTCTATTCTTATGGGAGCTTTTCTCTTTTCCATGTGGAGCAGTGAGGGCGTGCGCGTAGGAAACCGTATGGAATTCAATTTATCTACCTGAGTCAGCCTTTTTTTTTTTTTTTTTTTTTTTTTTTAAACTATAGCTCCAGGGAATCTGAACATTTCACACCCAAGGAGTGAATTTTGGGGTGGGAGGGAAGCAGTGGGGGAAAATGGTGGACCTGTATGCATGTGCCACTCTCAATACCTGCTCACGTGGTGGCTTCCCCCACAATGGGGAAATCATGAGGGGTTGGGTTGGATCTTCTCATTATATGGGTGCTTTAGGCCAACACAGCTATACACAGAACAGACCTGACAATCTGATCTTAATGGAATTATTCCTGTATTACATGGATATGAGAAGAGAATCAGGTGCTTATCAAGGCTAAAATAAAAAAAATGCCATTGTAATTCAGTCTTCAGCTGATATACTGATCCCTACAATTTCTGAAAGTTCAACTTTTGTTTTTTTAAACTGTAGAGCAATTCGTCAGCAATTAAAATATTATCAATAAACATTCACTACAGAGCCATTCGAATAAGCATCCTATTGGTTATTCAACAGTTAAAGGTATCCCCAACCTTTTAAGCAGAATTGAAATGAAATTGTAGTTAAAGTGCAATTCTTCTAGGCACCTCTCTTTTTTGATAGCCCTTTGGGTTCCTGTCTCGCTATATTTATTCCTCTCTATATTTGAGTGGGAAAATTATTGGTAATCTTGTATATTGGGGGGGGGGGAGGGGCGGGAAACAAGTTATAAGTTCCATCAAACACTGACTGCAACAGCTTTTTTAAGGAAACATTCTACAAATTCCCCACCAGTGAGCTCATTAACATAAATGATGGAAATCTCACCTCAGATTCCAAGTCAGCATATTTTTCTAACATACCAAGCAGATTTTATCTCTATATAACAACGATGGAGGTATTCATTCCATAGAGCAGTGAAAATGCTCCCCTCTGCTACTGCGGGTGTATGTGAGGTTGCTGGGTCCAGCTGGGCAGTGGCAATATGGGACTGGAAAAGAGAGCAGATGGTATCTGAGACTGGAACTGCAAATATAGTAGAACCTCAGAGTTACGAACTGACCAGTCAACCACACACCTCATTTAGAACCGGAAGTACACAATGAGGCAGCATAGAGTCAGAGACTTAAAGGTCAGAAGGGACCTAGTCTGACCTCCTGCACACCGCAAGCCACAGAATCTCACCCACCCACTCCCGCAACAAACCCCTAACCTATGTCTGAGCCATTGAAGTCCTCAAATTGTGGTTTAAAGAATTCAAGGTGCAGAGAATCCTCTAGCAAGTGACCCGTGCCCCACGCTGCAGAGGAAGGCGAACCCCCCCCCCACCCCTTCCTGATCCCAAATATAGCGATCAGCTAAACCCTGAGCATGTGGGCAAGACTCATCAGCCAGACACCCAGGAAAGCATTCTCTATAGTAACTCAGATCCCACCCCATCTAACATCCCATCACAGGCCATTGGGCATATTTACTGCTAATAGTCAAAGATCAATTAATTGCCAAAATTAGGCTATCTTATCAAGCTTAGTCTTGAAGCCAGATATGTGTTTTGCCCCCACTGCTCCCTTGGAAGGCTGTTCCAGAACTTCACTCCTCTGATGGTTAGAAACCTTCGTCTAATTTCAAGTCTAAACTTCCAGATGGCCAGTTTATATCCATTTGTTCTTGTGTCCACATTGGTACTGATTTTAAGTAATTCCTCTCCCTCCCTGGTATTTATCCCTCTGATATATTTATAGAGAGCAATCATGTCTCCCCTCAGCCTCTTTTTGGTTAGGCGAAACAAGACGAGCTCTGAGTCTCCTTTCATAAGACAGGTTTTCCATTCCTCAGATCATTCTAGTAGCCCTTTTCTGTACCTGTTCCAGTTTGAATTCATCCTTCTTAAACATGGGAGACCAGAATTGCACACAGTATTCCAGATGAGGTCTCACCAGTGCCTTGTATAACGGTACTAACACCTCCTTATCTCTACTGGAAATACCTCGCCTAATGCATCCCAAGACCGCATTAGCTTTTTTCACGGCCATATCACATTGACGGCTCATAGTCATCCTGTGATCAACCAATACTCCTAGGTCCTTCTCCTCCTCTGTTACTTCTAACTGATGAGTCTCCAGCTTAACACAAAAATTCTTGTTATTAATCCCTAAATGCATGACCTTGCAGTTTTCACTATTAAATTTAATCCTATTACTATTACTCCAGTTTACAAGGTCATCCAGATCTTCCTGTAGGATATCCTGGTCCTTCTCTGTATTGGTAATATCTCCCAGCTTTGTGTCATCCGCAAACTTTATTAGCACACTCCCACTTTTTATGCCAAGGTCAGTAATAAAAAAATTAAATAAGATTGGTCCCAAAACCTATCCCTGAGGAACTCCACTAGTAACCTCCCTCCAGCTTGACAGTTCACCTTTCAGTACGACTTGTAGTTTCCCCTTTAACCAGTTCCTTATCCACCTTTCAATTTTCATATTGATCCCTATCTTTTCCAATTTAACTAATAATTCCCCATGTGGAACCATATCAAAAGGCTTACTGAAATCGAGATAAATTAGATCCACTGTGTTTCCTTTATCTAAAAAAATCTGTTACCTTCTCAAGGAAGGAGATCAGGTTGGTTTGGCATGCTCTACCTTTTGTAAAACCACGTTGTATTTTGTTCCAATTACCATTGACCTCAATGTCCTTAACTACTTTCTCCTTAAATTTTTTTTCCCCAAGACCTTGCATACTACAGATGTCAAACTGGCAGGCCTGTAGTTACCCAGATCACTTAGTTCCTATTTTTAAGAAAGGGAAAAATGTTAGGGGTTATACCGTATGACTGGAGAATTGCTGAGATTACAGATTCATTAAACATTCTTGCTAATGGACTTGTAATTTCATGTGCCAGTTCCTTTAATATTCTTGGATGAAGATTATCTGGGCCCCCCCCTTAAGATGTTTGAGTTTGGCTTCTACCTTGGATGTGGTAATATCTACCTCCCTATCCTCATTCCCATTTGTCATCCTCCCACTATCCCTAAGCTCCTCATTAAAGACTGAGGCAAAGTATTTGTTTAGATATTGGGCCATGCCTAGATTATCCTTAACCTCCACTCCATCCTTAGTGTTTAGCAGTCCCACTTCTTCCTTCTTTGTTTTCTTATTTATATGGCTACAGAACCTTTTACTATTGGTTTTAATTCCCTTTGCAAGGTCCAACTCTACACTGCTTTTGGCCTTTCTCACTTTATCCGTACATATTCTGACCTCAATAAGGTAGCTTTCCTTGCTGATATTTCTGCTTTTTCTTAATCACCTCTCGGAGATCCTTGCTCATCCAGCTTGGGCTACAACTCCTGCCTATGAATTTTTTTTCCCATTTCTTGGGATGCAGGCTTCTGATAGTTTCTGCAACTTTGACTTGAAGTAATTCCAGGCCTCCTCCACCTTTAGATCCACAAGTTCTTCAGTCCAATCCACTTCCCTAACTACTTTCCTTAATTTTTTAAAGTTAGCCCTTTTGGAAAAAAAACAACCTAGTCACAGATCTATTTTTGTTTATCCTTCCATTTAGTTTGAACTGAATTAGCTCATGGTCGCTCGAACCAAGGTTGTCCCCTACATCTATTTTTCTATGAGGTCTTCACTACTCACCAAAACCCAATCTAAAATGGCATCAGAGACAAAAAACAATTAAAATAAAAAAGGCAAATACAGTACTGTGTTTAAACATATACTACTAAAAAAAGGGAAAGTTTAAAAAAAAAGTTTTGACAAGGTAAGGAAACTTTCTGTGCTTGTTTCATTTAAATTAAGACTGTTAAGCAACATTTTTTTTCTTCCTAGTAAAGTTTCAAAGCTGTATTAAGTCAATGTTCAGTTGTAAACTTATGAAAGAACAACCATAAGGTTTTGTTCAGAGTTATGAACAACTTCCATTCCTGAGGTGTTCGTAACTCTGAGATTCTACTGTAGAGAGGAGCACAGGGCAGCAGACCTCGGATTGGGAAGAGAAGGCTCTGACTCTGTGGCATGCTTCTCTTGCCTGCTAACTTTGTGGAAGTCTTCCATGAGGATCAGCATCTGTGAAGGGAGTGGACATGTGGAGTGTGATGCAGAGCGTGTTTGAAGGGGCAGCTGTAATGGATTTGGGCATTGTCTAGAGGGAAAAAAAAAGGTAGCTCTAAATAAAAGGATAGGCAACTACTGACACCCTCTTCTCTTCCCCCCCCCCCCACCCTCTGGTGATATGGCAGCATTATCTATTGTATAGATTTGAAGTGGGTTATTTAATCCATTCAGATAGTGTTAATATTGCTCAGTATGCAACTATGCCTCACCATGTTGGGGCCATGCAAACTGTCAAGTCGCATTACAGTCCCTGCGCTGGCTAGTGAACAGAAGCCTCAGGAAATGTCACCCTCTCCAGTAGCAGCAACAGAGATAACATTAAGGGCCTGATCCTGTACCCACTGAAGACAATGGCAAAACTCCCATTGCGTTTAGTGGTAGAGGAACAAGCCCTAAGGGTACGTGTACACTTTAAACTGGGTACTATTCCCAGCTCAAGGAGGCATGTTCAGGCTAGCTCTGATCAAGTTAGTGCACTAAAATAGAGTGTAACTACTGCTGCAGGCTGCCCCAAGTACATGCCTGGCATCGCTGATACCCACATGCTGCTGTACCGTGTTTAGCATGCTCACTTGATGAAAACTAGCATGTCTCCCCTTGAGATGGGAATTGCACCCCCAAGTCAAAATGTAGACATACCCTGAGATAGTGGGAGCCTAGTGTACTAGTCCTAAAAGCCTGATGAGTTAAGCTGCTAGGGAACGACTAGGCTAAGTCATTATATTTGTAAGCCATCTTGAGATAAATTGTGCACTAAGACATTGCATAAAATAAACTTCTATTTGAATCTGTTCTATTTACTTGTGCTCCATTCTTATATATTGTGATATCCTGCTCTCATCACAGTATATTAAAATAACACTAATTAATAAGAACAAAAACTTAGTTTGGAAGAACCCAGACCATGTGGCATTCACTTTGTGTTTAGCTTTATCCGCATCGCACTAGCTGTTACCAACATGACACAACTTGGATTATTTTTCTTGTCTTTTAACATCATAGGGTATGGTATTTCGCACATTTGAAACCAAGGCTCCTCCTGCTAATGATGTTTGGGCTTGATTTGAACATGACAAACTTCTAAAGGTTAAGCACATTTATAAAATACTAAAATTATATGCAGCCCTAAAATAGAGCCTGGTCCTTCAGTCCTTACTCAGGCAAAACACTCCGATTCTAGAGGGGAAAGAAGGGGCCACTCACATTAACACTCCTCCAGCACTCCTGTTGGCATTATGCAGAGTGCTTCCTCACAACACCTCTAAGAGATGCCACCAGGATGAGGTGATTCTGCACTGATCCCTAATGCTGGCAATGTCTTAAAGCTGCAAGCCAGCTCCCTGTAGTGATAGTGTAATAGTAAAGATTCTTACTATAAACTAAAGAGCCTTTCTAATGGAATTGTATGAGTGCTCAGCATTATAATAGACTGCTAAGGAATGTGAACATTGAGACGCTGTACATCTGAGAAACAAACAATCTTTGTGCCTTACTTTAACATTAAAACACAAAGATACTTTTTGAAGGAAATCTTCTGTTTGTTGTTTATCCTCACTTTCAAGTACAACATGCCTCGGTAGAAAGACTAAATGCAAGTAAAATATCCTAATCTTGTTGATGTGCCAGAAAGAGACCAAAACATTTTAAGCTCCCGAGAGAAATATTGTTTAAATATCACTTTATATTAAAACATGAAACTTAATTGCATTAATAGGTGATTATTGCATCCAACTAAGGGTCAAGCAACACATTTCTTTTTCCTCCACACAAAATTCAAATCTTACAATGAGCCAGATGGGCACAAGGCAAAACTCCCACTCATATATTTTGAGTTTTGGTTGCAAATAGTATCAGAGCCAAAGTTCATCAAGGTCAATGGCATTTTTTTTCTATTAACTTCAGCGGGCTTTGAATCTAACTTGTAGTCTGCTGAATCGGGCCCTTTGTGTCATTTGTCAAACTACTGCAGGCTCATCTCGAGATCTTTTTGAAAAAGAACTGGTGTTGCCTCCGTTGGAACCTGAACTTGTAGTTTTGTGTTTCTTAAGGCTTGCTGTGTGTAGGAAAACACCTATATGTAGCAATAAGAACACTAACCCTCATGTTGGGGGCATGGGGGAGAGAATATTTATAACAATATTATAAACCTCTCAGATATTACAGTTAATACCCCAAAATTGAAAAGAAAAATAGGGGGACAAATCTATGCTACAGGGTAGCTGAGAGAAGCTGGCAGTCTGCAACTGCCCCAAGGACTAAGGCTAATTGTTTTAAAAATTGTGGCTGCATGTGAACTTGAGAAGATACTGTATTTTCTTATGATTGTAGGGCCTGGTTCTCACATGAAGGTATCTTTGCAGTACTCAGTGTCAAAGGGTCTTGAAGTGGGTAGAAGTTACACTCCTACCAGAGCAGTGTAAAGGGGCCTTTGAGTATATGGGAATCGAACCCTACATGTGCAGTACCTATGGTTTTGCAATGCTGTGCTCTAAAGGGGGATTGGGAAATGGCAAGCTGGGGCCTTCACAAACATCAGTTGTTTAAATGTTCCTATAAATATATTCAAAATTGGATTGTGCAGTTATTGCCTCCAGCAAGTTGTGGCAGAATGCTGTTTCAAATACTTACTCAAGGAATGCAATACTTCTATAACACTGTTCATCTGAGGATCTCTAAGATAGAAAGGTGGGTATTGTCATTCCTGTTTCTCAGATAAGGGCTGAGACTGAGTAGGTCAATGACTTGCCCAGTGAGTCAGTTGCAGCACTAGAATCAGATCATACATTTCCTGACTTCCTCTCCATTATAACCACTAGAGAATATTGCTTTCTGTCATTAGTTTCCTTTATCTCCGTAGTCCACAAATTCATAATAAGGAATTAGAATTATATTCAGTTCTGCTTCTACCCATAGGTCAAAGGGCTCACCTTCTGCATATTGTCATTTATACAAAACTTTACTAAATACAGTGTCCGACCCAAAACAACAACAAACTCTGTAATTATCTATACCAGGGATTCTCAAACTTCATTGCACCGCGACCCCCTTCTGACAATAAAAATTACACACAACCCCAGGTGGGAGACCAAAGCTTGAACCTGCCCGAGCTTCACCGCCCCTGGTGGGGGGGCACAAGCCAAAGCCTGTGCCCCACCACCCCAGGCAGGGATAAGCCCAAGGGCTTCAGCCCTGGGTTGGGGGGCCTGTAACCTGAGCCCCATCACCCAGGGCTGAAGCCCTTGGGATTCAGATTCGGCCTTAGGTGGTGGGGCTTGGGCTTCAGCTTCAGCCCCAGAGCCCAGCAAGTCTAACGCCAGCCCTGGCAACCCCATTAAAATAGGATCGTGACCCACTTTGGGGTCCTGACCCACAGTTTGAGAACCGCTGATCTATACACTGTGCATTATACTTCTCAATCTCGGGTTCTGTTGATATGACCTCTCATGATCTAATTATACACGTGTTCAATGTGTCTGGAAATAACAGGGATGCTACGTAAAATGGCAGCAGCCCAAGAAATTCTATACAATAGATGCTGGTTCTGTGGGGTGGGATGGGCTAAGTCTTCGCACTGCTAACAGGTTCTTTTAAAAATTATAACGGATTGTGTGTCACTTGTGAGATTTGGGCTGGGTATTTATAGCTAAGATCATTTGAGGGTCAAAAAGAGGGGGTTAGGGAAATATTGCCCTGTTGTGAGGCACTCAGCAATCTCACCTATGTTTCAAATAACTCACTCTTTGCTAGCAGCATTCAGCACAGGTTTATGGAATACAAACATTTATTTACATTTATTTACATTTTGGGGTTTTAAATAAATAGTTTTTGTACTTGCTTTTGAATGAGTGATTGTTCCTTTGTTATTCAAGTGATCGGGGATTTCTTTGTTGTTCAGATTGCAGGGAATATTTGCCAACAGAGAATTGTAGCAGTGTTCCATGACACTACAGAATCCTACTTCTGTTCCCATAATACAATATTCTTTCTTGCTACGAGATGGCCTTCGCAAACCTGAAATGCTAGACTATGAAAATTGTTCTAGTAGTTCACAAGTGCACTTCTCTTCCATGGAAATCTACATTGCTGCCCAAACTCATCCCCATTACAGAATGCATCATACATACATACATACTAGCTTTTATTTACAATTTGAGAACAAAGTGTTGCAGTCGTTTGTGCAATTAAATGGATACTGTCAGTCTGTTTAGGGCTCAATATGTACCTTTATTAAAGGATGAAATCTTAAGAGGCAAGCCAATTAGTGGTCTTGGATACTGTATATGTTTTTCACATGTTCAAAGATATGACCTAATCATTGTGATGAATTTGTAGACGTCCAGGTTAGGCGGCAATGTAGTCTTGTGTCTCTCTAAGTCTTCCATTTACACGTTAAATGAACTTGGGCAAGTCAGTGAGCTGCTCTGTGCCTTTGTTTCCCAACTTCAAAGTGGGGATACATTTCGCTTATTCACCTATATAAAATCATTTTGCGTTCTATGAATGAATTCCTAAGTTCTATTCACTGTTGTTGTTATTTTACTTTAATAAATTATTCCAAGCAAGCATTGTTTTTATTTGACTGACTCAGGCCAAAGCAAGTCAGTCAAAAATAGTAAAGCCTATCATGAACAAATAACTACCTTTTGATGTTCATTAATATGTTGAAATGTTACTGATGGGGAGACTTCCTTTAGATCAGGTAACCTGCTAAAGCTACGTTCTAAACAAATCCCAGAGTCCGTAGAGGCTCCTCTCTCATTACGCTGGCACATTGCATAAACAGTGGCATGAGTCGTGGCCCCAAATCACAAAGAGAAATTCTTTATATATAAAGTATTTAAATGTCCTAAGAAATAACACACAATCACATAACACATACCACTGTGTTCACATTTAGCTCTTCCCTACTCCAATTCTTTCTTCCCCCTCCCTCCCACCTTACTGTTTTGAATTATACGTGACTCCTGGAAAATGAAAATTATCCACATATTACTGTAATTGAATCAAAGTGCTGTTTCTGAAAAAAAAGGTGGTATTTATTTTCTGGCAGGCTCAGGGCTGCCTGTTTGTGATCACAGTATTCTTAGTCACAACAGGAAAGCCATCTTAGTCATAAACCACATTCATTGTTACAAAATCATGATTGGGCTCTATTTATGGCTTTGCATACCCATAACTGTAATTACATGCAGCTTTTAGTAGTTTTGAGATTCACCCAAGCATTGTAGAAATAAGCCATTTGCAGTAACTTGGAATCCTGCTGATACAATACTTTTACAAACAAACTAAAATAAGACATTTTGGTGGTTACATTTAAATTTGCCATGAGGTTTGGAATCCAGTGCTCATCAAGCTTGTAATATTTAATTACAGGATCATCAAGCATGTAAATCAGTGCAATGCTCTGCATCCTCAAAATGTCCACTCTCTGGACAGTTTGTAATTCATCAGATGCAAAGTTGAGCCGGTCTTGCACTTCCTACTCAGGCAAAATTACCAGTTAAGGGCCCAATCTTTCAGGCCCTAATTCTGTAAGGTACTGAATGGAACTACTGAAGCTTCAAATACCTTGCTGAATCAGAGGTGCGGGCAGCCAAGTGCCTTCAAGTAATGGGAGTTGAGGGCACTAAGTGCAAAATTGTTAAAAGCATTTAGGCACCTCAGGCATATAAGCACCTATATCCACCATGTAAGCACCACTGACATTGTTAAAGCACAGCTCAAGCATTGCCTAACCCTCTCTAGGTGCCTATGTCCTCCATCCTAAGTCTCCACTGTTAGGCTGCGTTGGAGATGCCAAAGTGGTACTGCTAAGGAGCTGCTCAGAGCCTTAGCCAAAGCCCAAGCTCTGACATGGGATTTTTAAGTTAGGCAGGGAACACCTCTCTCTCCCACCACCCCCATTGGCCTGGAGCGACAAACCATGGCCAGTGGGAGCCGCGATCAGCCAAACCTGCGGACGGGGCAGGTAAACAAACTGGCCCAGCCCACCAGGGTTCTTACCCTGGGGAGCCGTGTGCCCAAGGGTGCCAATCCCTGCTGTAGCTTCATCTCCGCCTCTCTGAGCATGCCTAAAACCTGATTACCTGTCAGACTCTGCAGCAGGTAGGCTAGAGGCAGGCCACCAGTAGGAGCAGCACAGCACCCACCCACAAGACAGTCAGCGGCACAGGGAAACATAGGATGAGCTTGAGAGAGGTATTGAGCATGAGCAAGAGACTGACAGTTTTCTCTGCTAGGGTATGTACTAGCTAAGCGACTGACCTGGCTTAAGTGCCTAACTCCAGGGGAGGGTCTGCAGCTGTGGATCACAAGCAGAGGTAGGTACCTGTCTTGGTCCCATCAGCCAGGTGCCCTGGGTTAATGACCTAAGCTCCTCTAGTGTCCCCACCTCTCTTCTTGGCATTCACTCCTCACTAGCTTAGGCAGTTTCTCCACTCTGCTGGACAGCTTCTGAAAATCCCTTTCTTAGATGCTTGACTGTCCCCTGCACTCTACAGCATGGAGCCACTTAACTCAGGGCTGAAAATTCTACTAGGTTGTGGGCTGACCAGCTCTTCTCAACAAAGCAACACCTAAATCCCTTTAAAAATCTGGCCCTATCATGCAGGTTCATCCCCTAAATGAGAGGGCATTTTGCCGAAGTAAGGAGAGCAAAATCTGGCACATTCTGATTTGCATCTAACCAAAGAAATGCAAATTGCTCTTAAATAACTATGTAATTTGCACTCTGAAATGTCTGTTTATTCTGAACTTCTTGTTTCCAGCATGCTTTGGTGTGCAGTTCAAAATGTAGAGATAATAACGCTGCTGCTTTTACATGATGTCCATCAGAGTAAATTGCATGTGTTTCACTTAATTAGTGATAATCGCATGTAAATCAAAGTATAAATTAGGTCTCTTACTGGATCATAATCTACAGCTCTAACACCTTGTAAATGATAGACTAACATGTTATGCTTCAATATCTACTTCTGGATCCTTCTAATTACTCTTTGGAGCTGTTGATATGGCACAACATGCAAAAAAAAATCAAATCTATACTCCACAATGTGATGGAAATACCATGTGTCAAGTTCTTATAAATTGAGAAGATGAACTAAAACTACAGTTTTGTTGTTGTTGTTGTTAGAGCAGATGCTTTTGAAATTTTTGTGACTGTTTTGCCAAGTAGGTACTAAATTTTTAAAACAATTGTCATTTGTTTAAAGATTTTTAATAGCTTTAAAAATGTAGGTTACATAGGTGTGTAAACTAAATATAATGCCATCTGACACTTAGTAGCAAGGCAAACGTTATTGACACATCACTATAATGCACCTCATTTTCATCTATATTATTTTGGGTAAGTTGTATGAGCTGCGTTATGCAGGTGGTCAGACTAGATGATTACCGTATTCCCTTCTGTCCTTAGAATCTATTAATCAAGTAGAGCTGCATAAACTAGTGCTGATGTCAGGTTTGTTTTAAGGTTTATACGAGCGAGTGCATTGAAACTTGAAATTATCTGTATAAGTTATATCAACTGGATACAATTATTTATGATATTGAGGTGCAAATATTAAGGCCCCAATCTTGCAATAAGATCCATATAGGCAGATTCTTGTGCCTGTGTGGAGCTCCATGGACTTCAGAGGGACTCCACAAGGATCCAAGTGTCTGCCTATGTGGATTGGATTGCAGGATCAGGACCTAGAGTATGGGAATTTCATCACTGACATTAATAGCAGCTGAATCAGGCCCTCAGGCATTAGACACAGGTAATCGTTAATCTCTAGTTTATATCCATAAAATGTTGACTTTGTTTTTCGTGTGGTGTTTGTGACTTTGGAGCTATTTTGCTAAAAACATTCAGCCCATTGCTCACCCTCCAGTCTACTAGCAGAGGGCTGTAAAAGCAGGCAAACTAGAGCAGAACAGCCATTCATGCTGCTTCCTCTTTGGCTCCCTATTCCCCTGCACACTTAGAATCCATAGAGCACTTCTACAGCAACTCCAGGTAAATGGGGATCTGCAGATTTGGATGCTGTTGTAGAGGAAGGAACCACTCTCCATGACTCCTCCCTCTCCTCCTTTATCTGATGGATTTTCACTAGAAAATGCCTGCAAACTTCTCCCCATAAGCAACCATGTCTTCCACTCTCTCTCTCTCTCTCTCGTCAGGTATTGTACAGCCATGGAGGATTCGACTATCAGTCTGGTTCTTAAAGGAGTCAGCCTTCTGTGGGAAAAGAGAGGACCCTGCAATAAGGATGGGGGATTCCTGAGTTCATGCATTTGACCCCTGTTTTCCTATGCATCTATGGGGTTTGCAGGCTTGGCTTCTACTGCACCTGGTAGTAAACTACTCCCACTGGAGCAGAGAGATGATGTGGAATAAACTCCATGAGCAGAACCCCCTCAAGAGTTTCCAGCTGTATTATTCACCTCATGTGGATTGTCCCACCCATCTGTCTATTCCCATAAAACCTCCCTTAGCTTCTTTTTAAGTCTTTCTACTCCCATTGAAAACATTTATATTCTCGCTGCCATTTCTTTGTGAACTGTGCTGTAGCTACTTTCCTTATCACCAGTGCTGACTTTAGGACATATTGATACCCAACATATTCAGTTTTGTCTTTGGGAGGCTTCCAGGGAAGTCCTGAATTTGTGAGTGGGAGATAAAGATGGTGATTGCAGCGGCTTCAGGTGATGTTCTGTGTTAACACACCTTCACTTTGCACACTGCTGGTGGCAGTTATCTATGATGCTGCAGTTCACTTTGAATGCAAGGATTTAGTATGGATTTCATATTACAGTTTAATTATATAAAGGAAAGTTATTCCTCTGACACTTTGTGATATAAAATATAACCACATAGAACTAAAACATTTAGTTTAATGTGTTCTCAAGATATGAAACAAAATTCATCATTGATTCCCTTTGTTTATTACTGAAAGGCTTTATTTTGAAATCATACTTCTATTCTTTGTGTGGGTATCATCCTACCCTGTCATCTCCTATATCTGCTGCTACATATTATCACCCCCCCCCAATTTGGTTCCCTTATGAATGCACACAATCCCATGTAGTTCAAATAACTGGGCCTTCTTGGACATTGGTTTATTAAACTCACACAAGTATAAGCAGTTCTCATTGGGCAGGAGCGGAGGTTCACATCTGCCCTTTTGAGCATATTCCTTTCTCTCTCCCCTTGAAGGGTGTCTCAGCCCCTTCTGGGCTCTACAATCAGCCTTTTGCTTGGTTCAAATAGTCTCTTATCCCTTGATGCAAGGTTCTCTAAAGCCCTTCTCCTAGGATTTTCAGTGGAGCCAGCTGCAGGCTCCATAACCAGGCAGAGGGCTGATGGATTAGAATGGAAAGACACACACTAAGACTTCACCAATTCCTAGGCTAGCTACCTGACCTACATAGAGAGCTCTTCCTCCTCCCAGTTCATTCCCTGACTCTGGCTCTCTTCTGTGCCTCAGAGGCAGGAAGCCTAAGTTATAACTGTTTTCCTATAGGTCACATGCTTCTCCCAGACACATGACCTGAGACTACAATTCCTAGTTTTAGAGGGCCCCATAACACACAGTGGGCTGAGCCCACATGCCCAAAGACAATTTCTCTGTTACAGTGGGCTTTATATTGCAAAGGACAGCACATATCAGGCACTTCTTATCCCTGGTTCACGTACTCTGTTCTTTGGCCTATATTAACTTGTTTTGATTTCTGGCTATACTCAACAGCATTTATGTTTGTTTCTGTTGCATCACTCCACCAGCTCACAATTGCAAAGCCAGACAAAGCAGGATGAACATACTACGAAGCTGTCTCAGGGAGTTTCTCCACTCTTATATGTACATTTTATTACCAAATCCTGTGGCAACATTTACAACTTACTCAATGTTGCCTACCCTTGGTCTTTTGTTGTGATATCTGGTGTTTTTCTTAAAGCCCCTCCCTCTTGGAGTCATGTGACTATGAAGTCTCACCTTTCATTGTAAAAAGTAGTAAGTTTCTAGCCCTCATAGTTAGAGGAAAATCTTAAAAATTTCACTAACTGTTCAAAAATCCAAAAGTAAATAAAAAGAATCCATCCCCAACATTTTAAATAAATCTCATGATTTTAATCCTATTCATGATTTTTAGGGGCCTGACTCATGATGTTTGAATGCTTGGGTGTGAAACATTGGCACTTCAGGAGGGAGAAAGTCTAAACATTTACAAGAAAAACAAAAAAAAAATTAGCCATTTCAAACTCTCACCGACCAAGCTGTAAGGTAGGGGGTGGACAGTTTGCTATTAGACAGCTACGTTCTAAAAGATTTTTCTGAGAAATCACCGATAAATTTAAATATTCTGTAGTCTGTTGGAGACTAGCATTCCATCACCAGTGTCCAGACATTGTTCTGTATTTATTCCATAACCCACTGTTAATATTTCCAGGGCAGGTTGGCACAAAGTCAGATGCCTGAAGGGTTACAATGTGATAGCAAATGACAAGAATAGCCCTGAGATAGGTACAACCTATGGTCTGGCTTCTGCTACTGAAGTGATACCTTTTAATACAAATAAACAATGACAGTTTAAAAAAACAACAACTCAATCTTTTCATTGCTCTAGCTTGTTCAATGTTCATGTGTTCAATCAATAAATCTGCAAAGTCTCTCATTGTAATGTCCATTTTGCCAAGCCTAACCAATAGGGAAGTCTACTTAGATTTTCAGCAGCCCAAAATGTAGAATCAATAGGTTGAAAATATTCTTCCTTGTTTTTGCATATGAAATGTTTGTATTTCTCCCTGTGAGTTTTTCAATGTCAGGTTTTTAGTGCCTGGTATGGTAATGCGTACGCTGCATAATCATTGGCACATGTAGAAGAACCTTTCAAGGTCACCAGTGAATTGACCGAAGAGCTTTGTAAAGCTTTTAGTCAAGTCATGCAGATATAGAACAACCACTTAAATGTCTACAAATTGTCCACAAGTGGCTATAGTTTGTAGGTGGGGCTGGCCCAGCAGAATGTATTGTATTTCTATAAGCATCGCTTTCACAAGCTGGCTCTATAAATGTTATACAAAAGTGAAAACCCATCCTGTTTGCCCTCGCTGTTGCCAGCATAACATACTTGGGTAAAGGGATTGTGGCTGGAAGAAAATGGCATGGCCAGAATGCCTGTGCTAATCTGTTTTTTGGTTGCTTTTTTCCATCTCTTTCTAGCGTACACAGCCTGGAAGAATAAATTAAAGCAGCCCAGCTTTGTCTGTTCTAACAGCTCAGAGCAAAGAGCAGCACCAGGATCAGGGAAGTGCAATGATGAGCTGCAAGCCACCTTTGTCGTGTGCACAAAACCCCTGGTTTAGTTGTGTCCCAGGATCTGGTGTACGAGATACAGAAAAAGGATGCCAAACTTGACTCACAATGAGCTGCTTTTTTCTAAACTCCCTTCACATAGTCTCACAAGGTTAGAAGGAGTAGCTTCCCCAGATGCGTTTTCTGGGCTGGATTATGGTTGTTTTTTTCTTAACCTATAAAAGGAGAGAACCTTTTTATTGACAGCCAATCTGCCTCTGTCACAATGAAGTGTGGGCAGTGCCAAGAGTGCCCTGGATCTAAAATAGGTTGGGCAACTGAACAGGCTTCTCCCTTAGAAATATTTCTATTTGTATCTATAGAGTTAAATACTGAAAGAAGCTAAAAAAAGAATGTGCTCTAAGGGCCAGACACTGCTGCCCTTTCAAAGATTAATAAAAAAAAGCATAAATTGAACACTTCTCCAGATCTCAGCATGTTACCAGATTGTGCTCTTTGATTTTCTCAGATGTGTGGAAGGGGTTAGTGCATCCCCTGATTCAGAAGGGCATTTAAGCACATCCTTAAGACTTCACTGGAACTTAGGCAGGTGCCTAAAACAAGTATTTTGCTGAATTGGGGCCCTAGTCCTTTAAGAATATATTGTTCCTACAGAGTGTCTTGTCCTGAGGCTTCAGAACACAAAGCTGAGAAGTAGTACTTGTCATTAGCATGTTTAATTGATTGTCAGAGTCAGGAACATAATCTAGACCTCTTGACATCAGTCCTATGTCTTAACCACAATACCTGATAATTATCTTTCTGTTAGAATCTAGTATCCCAAATCAAAAGGTATGAGCAAAGTCAGGCCAGACAAGGCAGAAGAAATATACTTCAGGAACAATCCTATCCCCCAGGGAGAGGACATAAATCACCAGGGACACCATTTAAAAATGGAATATTTGCCAAGTCTATGTATAGGAAATAAGGACACTATACCTATTAAATCAATGGAATTACTCCTGTGAATCAGGTCCTACTGCAGAATAACAGATGTTACTATGTGATAGTTCTGGGTAAATGTAAACATTTTATTAGTGATCAATTTAATACTGCAGATAGTTTCCTTATTTAGCTTCTGTAATCTTGTCCCTCTGTCATGTCTTCCAAAACTCTGAATGCAGTCTACACAACAAGAAGGTTAGAAAACTAATCTTCCCATCTGGAAGTTATGAATCTCTTATGGAATATTGCTATGATGAAGGTAGTGGAATGGATTCCACCTCCTCCCTTGAGAGTCAATCATCAGCTGGACTTCCACAAATTGATTCAGGTTTTTTTTGTTTTTTAAAACAGTGCCCAAAAGTTCAAGACACTTTGCAAACAAACAAACAAACCCACACAGTCCCTGCCCTAAAGAGATTACAGTCTGGATGACATAAATTATACTAATTTCTGAACCTAACTGTTCATTTCAAATTTTACTTTATAGATTAGAATATTGCTTCCATGCGTTAGAAACATCCTCGCTGTCCCCTACTAGGGCATGATCCTACGCGCATGGAAATCAATGGCAAGCCACATATTGACTTTAATGGTGCAGAATTAGACCCAGGAGGTGCTGTTTGAAGTCACTTTATGCTAACTGGACAGGACCCTTTAAACATTTTTCCTTGTATACTGTTTTTAAGAGGCAGACACTTATTCAGCACACAACAGTGGTCAAAGGCATTGGGCGAGACCCCCACAAAATAAAAATCTGATGGTTGCAGAGTTAAGAACTTCATCCCTCCCCCCCCTCGGAAATCAATAGATTATTAAAGCTACTTCAAGGCTTCCACTGCTATCATATCAAAGTTTTATTATCAAATATGAAAAAATCATTACCGCAATATCACAACATTCATAACAAAAATATTAAAAAACACACACACTCTTCCTAGAGGCATATAATCTAAGAATCCACAAGGAAAAAAATAACTGCTGCAAGAATGGCAGTTAGCCAGTTCAATCACTCACGATCCCCGGTTTTGATAAATGTACAAGAGTCAAGGTATTTCAGAGCCACAGTTTCAGATAGGAGAGCTTCAAAAGAACTGTAAAAAGAAGTGCTTGAGCAAACAAACTAAAGTCAAATCAAACCCAAAAATATATAAAAAGAGATTGAGAAATTCTCAAAAGAGCTATTACCAGCTGATATGCATGTGGCTTCAGGCCTCTTGAAACCTGGTATAATCAGCTATATTCAGGGCCTCTCTTAGAAGAGAACTTGTAAGCCAAAACATTGTACCAAATTAAATCATGTGAAGCCTATTCCTGCCCTCTGCTGCAGGGGTTCAATTCCCATTGACTTCAACTTTCACTATATTTAACTTCCGCCAAAAGCAAGAGCCCCCAGTTAACACTGTTCTTCCCTGGGAGTAATGCAGAAGGAAATCAAAGTACAGTGAATTGTGTTTGCATTTGAGACCAAACTATACATCTTCCATACATCTGTGTGTGTTGTGTTATACCTTGGAATGCAGCCATTTTTAAAACCTCATGATAGATAGTGGTTACAGTTGATAGTGGCCCAGTGTTTTGGGGATCATTCCTCTTCCACTCCAGTAACCTGAAAACGATGTTCAAAAGAATCATTTCCAGTACAATTTGTCTCTGAGACTGACTTGCTCTGTTTCATATTGTTAAATAAATAAAGCATTGCATTTAGAACTGAACCAGACTCTAAGGTTTGGCCATAGGCTTGTTACCTGACTCACTTTGTTGTGTTTCAGTAGTACATTTGAGGATTTTCGTAGGAGCCCCTGAAATGGTCTTGGTTAGTATGCATGATCAATCATAGAAATAAGTCAGTAACAGACTAGCCTCGCTCTTCACTGTGTCAGGATTAGTAAATACCATCCTACCTTATTTGAATTATACCCTCTCTTGAAAGGCTGGAGTAGCAGATGACCCTTATAGAATTCCAAGACGACCCAGATTTTGATGCTTTCAGACCCAGGCAACTAAGACAAGAGAGAGTTCCAAATTCAAGGGTCTTACATTGAAAATATTTGTTTCAAGCACTATGTGATTAAACCAGAGTGCTATCAAGTTGCGCCCCTCAGCTGAACACACTCTTTGTGCTACCACAGGAGGAGAGCGGCGATCTCTCAGGTGGCCAGCTCCCAAATCACTGAGGGCCTTCTAGAGATGAAAACCAACAACTTAAATTTGCAATCAGAAATGAACTGGCAGTCAGTGTAGATTTCAGAGCACAGGTGTAATATCCGATCTGTATGTCCTTCTGCTATATACAGACAGTCTGAAGTCACCCTCTGGCCCCTCAAGTGATAACTTTTTTTTGCTAGTTTTTGTCTGGAAGTAGATTAACATTACACTTGGCTCTGTGGAAATCTCGCAGCAGCCTGTGTGCATGGTGCAGGGTCAGCCTACTGCTAGGCATTTATTTTGGTTGACATTTTCCTTTGTCAAGATTCTGTTCCCTGTTATTCAGTATGTACTGCCCTGCATATATCCGACCTATTTAACAGTCTTCAGATAAAAGCGGGTATTTTCCCATATCAATAAATGTTCTGGTGCGAAGCTGTGTGCTGGCCTCAGAGAACCATCCCCTGCCATCTATCTCACTACTTCACTGAGTGCAAAATAAGAAGGCTTTGTCTAGCAACAAAACAATAATTAATTTTTCATGTGAGCACCAAAGTCTTGAAGAGCACAGAATCTTTTTGAATACACCTGTAAGTGGCCCTGAAGAGAAAGAAACAACAGAACCAAGGAATTGTGTTTTATTTTCTCCCTTGTTAGTTATTTCAAGAAAACCTTTTTATGTAAAACTACAACTCTTTTAGCTTTTCCCTGACACGTTCATTCTGAAGACTACACTTGACCTTCAACTATGTCCTTTATTAGGAGGATTATACCTAAACACTCCTTCATTTTATTGCTAATGAATGCAGATGCAATGTGTTTTCTATCTGATCCCCAGCATTAGGATTATCCCAAGAGTGGCATTTATGTTCTTGTAGTTCTTTGGTATAAATAAATATCAAAGTAGGAAGACCAATCTGTACTCCACTAGGAATAATAAACTAAAATAATGTGGCATCCATTTTGCTTGGGGTGTCAAAATGTGTTTTTATGATTGTAGAGGTGTATGGCTTTTCCATACAGCTGTCATGAATTCCAGGCCATTAAAAAAAAACAACAACATGAATTCCAAAGCATTTAAAAAGGGACTCTGCCTTTCAAATGATGTGTATTAAAAATAGTTTTCATTTTAGTATGACACGGTTCTCCAAAGATATAAATCTCACTTTCTCAAAAACTGAACAAATCTCTCTCCTTTGCAGCAAACAACCACCAAACCCAACAATAAAAACAAACAAAGCAACGCCTGCCCTCAAAACCTCTATAACTTAAGTTATTTCTTTTACAGGCTGGGCAGAGATAAAAGGGCACAAGATTATTTCTGTTTAATATGTGGGAGATGCTCAGATAATATGTGTCAAGTATCAGGGGGTAGCCGTGTTAGTCTGTATCTACAAAAACAACAAGGAGTCTGGTGGCACCTTAAAGACTAACAGATTTATTTGGGCATAAGCTTTCGTGAGTAAAAATCTCACTTCTTCGGATGCATCCGAAGAAGTGAGATTTTTTACTCACGAAAGCTTATGCCCAAATAAATCTGTTACTCAGATAATATGGTGAAGGGGGGCGACAGAAGTACTTGGATGAATGGCTGGATAGACAGGTAATATGCCTTAACATACCACAATAGAATTGAATTATTCTGATCATAAGTATATTGTAAAGATGAGAGGCAAGGGGGAGGGGGAGAATTGTGTTTTTGTCCTTTTTGCTTCATTGTGATGTATAAAGGAGACCTGAACATCTTTGTGTGAGTGCATTCATTTCTGCTTATTTCTTACATTAAGAGTCAGACCTTGTTTACCCTATTTTACCCTGAAAAACTACCAAAACCAGAACTAATAGGATTATGACCTCACAAGTACTGTACCAAGAAAAGTGAAAATATGAGCAGTTGAGAAGTGAAGATAGTTTGTCAGCCTGTTTTAAAATGCTTGGCTTTTTGCCTTTTCTTTTCTTTCTTGTTTTGTTTTGTTTGTTAACCCTTATTAAATGTCAAACTGGTGGGAGGAAAAAAAAAAGTTAAAATAAATCACTTCACTCTCTCAATTATAAAAACGGAGAAAAAGCCAATTCCAGCTCTCTTTACCTACAAGAGAATATGCAGCAAAATCAGGAAAACCCAGATTTATATTCCTAAAGCTTAAAAAAAAAAAAAAACCACAAACGTAATTTAAAAACCCACCTTTCAGATCTTCTTTATACATAAGCAAACAAAAGAAAAAAAAGATGGATACAAATCCATACTTTTCTTCAAGTCATCTTTAAAAGAAATTCAAAAAGGTCAGATTCTGATCCCCTGTGTTATGTCAATGAGTCATCTCACAGTAGTCAATGGAACAACTTGTGGAGTAAGGTGCTGCATACTGTGAGTAAGGGTTTCAGAATCTAGTCCAAAGTCATTCAGGGAATGTTTAATAGAGAATTAGAGTCTAGTTAATGTAATTACAGAAATTAATCAATGATCAGTTTATAATGTATCTGTACCAAACATTGGATGAATTTCAGTTTCTGAGTGGTGTACACATCACATTTTGGTCCCTTTGTTTCACAGAGTACACACCACCCACATCTATAAAATTGAATGTAAACAAAGATATGTATGCAGTAGTTTGATAAGCTAATGTGCTCAGAGATGCAATATACTGCTCAACTTGCTTCACTTTTGGATCTCATATTTGTTCATAGAAAGTAAATACATGCCAAAGGAGGCAGCACTTTTTCCCTTTATTGTATTTTCCTCCTTTGCCCTGGTTTTTGCTAGTAACAATGAACCTCCAAAGGTTCAAAGGACTGCATGTTTAGCTAAATAGTCAAAACTGTGGAAGTGCCCCATACACACCCAAACCAAGCTACTCTACCCATGCTCCTCCAGTACCATACGCTATCGCTTGTAGTGGGAAGGATCCAGTGCTTGCTACCCCTTTCCCAGATAACGCTGATGATGTCAATCTCCCTCCGTGATATTCCAAAGGCAATCAAGTAGTTTGCAGCCCCTGCTGAATGTACAATATAATCTCCCTTTCTAAGGTGGGGTTGGGTTTTCTCCAGAAGATGCCTCAAGGGGATTGGGGAGAGGGAACAAACCTACTGATCATCCCACCTCAGAAAGCAAGAGGGGAGGATCCAACTGAAAATCCAGGAGGGCAGAACAGACCTCCCAAATTTCTGTGAAGGCCTCAAAGGAAGGAACCAGGCTTCTAGGCCTTCCTTCCATCAAGAAAATCTGCCATAGCAGCTAAGAGCAGGTGGAAGGTTAAGGAATGATTAGTTCAATTCATCTCCCTCTGGGATGGGTACAGGGCTCTTAACTGAATGTTTGGGTCTTAGGAATGGGGAAATCTTGGGGAACATGAGCTGGGGTTGAGGGTTCTTAACATTTCTGAACCTGCCTGCCTATCCCCAGGGTAATCTGTTTTGTTGTATTCCCTTCTGTTCTTGGGCTGGTAACATTGTAAGTTAGAATATCAGGGTTGGAAGGGACCTCAGGAGGTCATCTAGTCCAACCCCCTGCTCAAAGTAGGACCAATTCCTAACTAAATCCCCAAATGGCCCCCTCAAGGATTGGGCTCACAACCCTGGGTTTAGCAGGCCAATGCTCAAACCACTGAACTCTCTCCCCCCCCAAGAGTTATCCATATTAACACACACAAAAACCACCTCAGTGGAATCATTGTTTAGACTTGAAATAACTTTACTGGAGGTCAGAATTCCAGCACAGTAATGGTGACCCTTATGGATTTTACATACCATGTCACACTGACACTCAGTAAGTGGAAGACCAGATTCCAATAGGAAAAAACAACAACAACCTAAATCAACTTCTTGCAGTGATGACAAGTGTCCAACTGACCCTTTTCTTTGTTTTGGGTTGAGGTTAAATATGTTGCTTCACCAGATTGACCCATCTAATACAAGGAGTAAGGAAAAATGCCTCTAACCAATTCTTTTTAGAGTACACAATGAATTAATGGTAAGGCAGTGTATGTTGAACATATGAAAACATGCATAAAAATTACAGTTCAAAGAAACTTAACACATGTTTATGAGTAAAAGTTTTAACAAATGAGATTTTATAGAAAATCTGTGTATAATCAGAAGTCACTGAAGATTTTCTCTCCGTTTTGAAAAAAGGAGATTGTCCTTTGTTTATTGTTTATCTGGGCCTTAGCCCATCCAGCCCAGGAGGTAAATACATTACCATAGATAACAGAGGACTAGTCTTCCATTGTATTTACATTTATAACTCCCACTTGTTATTACCTTGAAATTACACATTTAAGCCCATATGTTATTATTAAACATTTATATTGGGGTAGTCCCTAGAGACCAATCTAGTCAGGTTTCCATTGTGATAGGTGGTCTACAACTATATAGTAAATGACAGCCCTTGCCCCAAACAATTTAGAATAGAGTCATAGAGTTTAAGGCGAGAAGGGACCACAAGATCATCTGAAAGGAGTCAATACAAATTTTTAAAGTGGCACAAAAAGCTCTGCATTTTCCCCTTGAAGACTGCTACAGGTGTGAGAGAGAGAGAGAGAGAGAGAGAGCTTGAAAAGCTGTTCCCAAGGTTATTTCTTCAGATTGTGGGGAAAGAGGGAAAGCTGATGAGCTAAGGGGTTGCCAGAGAATAGAATAGAAGCCCCCACCTCCTGCAAATGTTAAGAAACAGGAAGCAAAGGTGACTGAAGGGGGAACAGATTATTAGGATAAGCGTCCCAGTTTTTACATGTTTATCCAGACCAAACCTCTGAACCTTCAAAGGCCCCTCGCTAATTAACATATTAAGCTGGCTATTTAACACCTATGTCTGGATCTCCAGAACAAGAGTCCATAACCAGCACATTGTAGAAGCCAAGGTCCTCCCTTCTTGGTCTCAGAGTTATCCATCTTTCTGATGGAAAGTTACCTTTCTCCCGCAACAAGAAATGTTATGAAATCTGAATCCATGGGCAGACATAATAGATAATTAAAACAGAAAAGAACCATTACTTAGAAATGATAATTGCTTTGTCAATTTTCCTTTATTTCCTCAGTACCTGGTATAAATAGTTCCTTGGAAAATATGGAAGAAATAACATGCATAACACCATTTTTCTACCTGAGTCTAACCTTTGGTTCCTTACTTCTATTGTTGATAAGAAGCAGGTTTTAACTGTCATCTTTTCATGACTTCTCAATATGCAAGTTCATACAGATTAAAGTCCATCATTTCAGGCCAGCAATTACTTCAAAGGTTCTCCTCATCTTGAGATGTGTAACAACAGCAGCAGCACATTTTCATCTAGTTCTTCAAATGTTTTTGATCAAAATCTTGTTTGAAATAATGCCCATAGTAATCTTTTTATTTTTGAAAGCAGAAATATGAGGAATTAAATAATGGGGCTTCATTGTCAGTTAACTTTCTAAATTGAGGCTAGTAATACTGATGCTTATTGTCTATACTATAACATTTGACTGGAAAGAAAATAAACTATTTTGTATTTATCAGGCAGTTGTGTTCCAGTGTATGAACTGGGGTGAACAGACTCTGAGCTGATGAAAATTGGCACTAAAGTGAATGCAGCTATGAAAATTTACCCCAGCTAGGGTTTGCTGGAAGGAATGGCTGGGGCTATCCACGCTCTACCACTGATTCACTGCATGATCTGAAGTAAGTTACTTGTGTCTCAATGTACTGTGACAAAGTTCCTCCTCTATCTTGGTGGGTCCTGCGCTTATTGGCAGATTTTCTTGCCTCAGAGATTCACCATGTGGGTTGGGGAACAGCCCAGAGACCTTCTCCTCTGGAAGAACCCACAGTCCAGGTCAATTGGGAGGTTTGGGGGGAAACCCAGGCCCTCCCTCTACTCCGGGTTCCAGCCCAGGGCCCCGTGGACTGCAGCTGTCTATAGTGCCTCCTGTAACAGCTGCATGGCAGCTACAACTCCCTGGGCTACTTCCCCATGGCCTCCTCCAAACACCTTCCTTATTCTCACCACAGGACCTTCCTCCTGGTGTCTGATAACACTTGTGCTCCTCAGTCCTCCAGCAGCACACCCTCTCCCTCTCAGCTCCTTGCACCTCTTGCTCCCAGCTCCTCACACTCACACCCTAAACTGAAGTGAGCGCCTTTTTTAAAACCCAGGTACGCTGATCAGGGCCGGCTCTGGCTTTTTTGCCGCCCCAGGCAAAAAAGCCTCCAGCCGCCCCCACGCGGCAGGGGAGGGCGCGGGGGAGGGAGGGCGGCCGGAGCCCCGGGGGGAGGGCGGTGAGCCCCGGCCAGGGCTCCGCTCTCCCCGGCAGCCGGGGGGAGGACGGCCGGAGCCCTGGGAGGAGGGCGGAGTGCCCGGCCGGGGCTCCGCTCTCCCCGGCGGCCAGAGCGCCGGGGGGAGGGCGGCGAGCCCCGGCCGGGGCTCCGCTCTCCCCGGCGGCCGCGGGGAGGGCGGCCGGAGCCCTGGGAGGAGGGCGGAGTGCCCGGCCGGGGCTCTGCTCAGCCCGGTTGCAAGAGCGCCGGGGCTCCGCTCTCCCCGGCAGCCAGAGCGCTGGGGGGAGGGCGGCGAGCCCGGCCGTGGCCCCGCTCTCCCCGGAGCCGGAGCGCCGCACCGTGCCGCCCCCCTCCAGGTGCCGCCCCAAGCACAAGCTTGGTGGGCTGGTGCCTGGAGCCGGCCCTGATTAGCCTGCCTTAATTGATTCTAGCAGCTTCTTAATTGGCTCCAGGTGTCCTAATTAGCCTGCCTGCCTTAACTGGTTCTAGCAGGTTCCTGATTACTCTAGTACAGCCCCTGCTCTGGTAACTCAGGGAACAGAAAACTACTCATCCAGTGACCAGTATATTTGCCCTCTACCAGACTCCTGTACCTCACTGGTCTGGGTCTGTCAAATAAAAATCCCTACATATTTACAGAGCCAGCTCCTCAGTTAGTGTTCCTAGTACCTACAAAGGCCCCTTCCTACAAAGAGCTGTGGATTCCAAATGAGCAGACACACCTTTGCACCCACACCATCTCACTGAAAAGGTCTGCCAACTCATTTGGATTTCCTGGCTCAAGCAGGACCTAAGGCTTGTCTGTATATGGGAAATTACAGGCAAATTTTCAGTGTTGAGCCTGATTTTCAGAGCTGCTGAGGAGTAAGTTCATTAGTGGGTGCTCACCAGGTTCTGAAAATCAGACTGATGGTGTCTCCGATTAGCACACAAAAACCAAGAACCCGCAAATCTGTGGCCACTTTTGACAATGTTGGCCTTCACCTTCCTTTTCACATGTGCTTTGCAACAGAAAATAGGGTCAGCTGTACTGCTATAGCTGTTAAATCTAAATTGCTCTACGACATGAGTGTTTTCATGAGAATTTGCCAGATCTCTATAATTAATAACAAGCAAAAAATCTAGCTAGCATTACAATGTACATTACATTTAATCAATTTGCTATTTGTATTCATTATGTATAGCCTCCATTTTTGAGTGAAAAATTATGTATAGCCTCCATGAAAAATTGAAAGGCAGTTACAAGAAGGAAGAGCATTATGGATAACAAATGATATAAGAAGAGCATAAGCTCTATTAATTGGTCAACTGTGCTTGTCAGTATGTTTAAAGTGATTAAGGCAGACGATTAGATAAAACAATTTTGTGTCTTTGAAGTAAAGCAGAATAGTATCTGGGCAATCACTGGCATGGTATCCTGGCTAGGACTAACATAAACCCATCTACACATGAACTGTGTTAATATATGCTTTAAAAAGCTTTTTAGCTACAGCTATTACTTAAAGAAGTCAATGCAACTTGGAGTGAAAAGTGTTATTTGCAGTGCCTGGAAGCATCAGCATCTCTATTATAGCCCCCATTGCCAGAGGCCGCTAACTCATCTCTTTTACATTTGAATAGCCTCAAAGAAGGCAAACAAATTAGTGTCTCAGATGTCTATTTCTGTATAGAAAAAAGGGAGAACAAATTATTTAAACTGTTTTTAATCAAGGGAATATCAAAATGATAAAGTTTTAGCAATTTCATCGCATGTTCTTCTGAAACACAGCTAAATACAAGTATTAATTAAAAGTAATAAAATTGTAAGAGGCTGCAAAAGAAAGGAAGGAAGGAAGAAAGAAAATCTGGTGCCTTTTAGTATCTTGGAAAAAACAGTTTTGGAGCAGCCACAATATCTTCATATAACAAAAATATGTACTGAACATGTCTACCAGCTATTTTTACAAGTGTTTTAAGTAACATCAGCACCTAATATTTTGCATATTTATATATATTTGCTTGGATTTCCAAGTTGCAATGTGTCAAACATTTCAAGCTGCACAAAATTAAGCCTGTGTAGATGTGCATTCTGTCCACATCAATAGCTATCAATTAGTTAATCAAAGTCGGTATAACTTCAGTTAGTTTCTTGGGGAGCAGGTGGCGAGGGGTTGGCCAAATTTTAAGTTAAATGGTATAATTCAAAAATGTAAAGAGTGTATTTTAAGAGGCGATGAACACCTACAGCTCCCATGGACTTTTCATGGTGTATTGGCTGGTCAGCATTTTTGAAAACTCAAGTCCTAAAATGTTACTAGTAAGGGATTGTTGCTTAGACTAGCCTGTGCATGACTTTTGGTCAATCACTTAGGGCATGAATGGCCGACATTTTCAAGAGTGACTAGTGATTTAGATGCCTCCATTTTTTGATGCCCAATTTGAGTTACCCAAAGAACCTGATTTTCATGAGCTGGGTTCTCAGCACTTTCATGAAATCATCTGTAAGGTGTCTCAGGTTGGACACCCTAAATCTGAGGCACCTAAAATCGTTACTTTTGAAAATGTAGGCCACTGTAGGTTTTAGCTCAGATCCTTAGTCTCTTTGTGCTTTAGTTTACCCAATAGTGGAATGTTTATAATAAGTAGACACTTCAGAGGTCTATTGTGAAATTTAGTGTTTGAAAAGGTGCTTTGGGATCCTCCAATTAAACATGATATATAAACACAATTGTTATTTTCCCACATTCTTTTTATAAGCAAGATCACATAAAATTAAACTAATGTACAGACAATTGTACAACAGGCAGGAAACCATGTCATATAAAATCCATTGCTATCTACGATTTCATGGTTGTGAGTCTTCTGCAAAGTAACACTCCACAGCAGCAGTGGGGTTAGAACCCAGGTAAATCATTGGAAGACTGAAAATATTCTCATAAAGGGTAAGTATCTATGCCTGCTGCAGAAATTCTCAAAGCAGGAACCATTCATATCACCAGACCATGGCCACATAGAATGTTGCTGACTAAGGGGTTCCTAGAATGTGTCACTGAGGAGCCTGCAAAACCACAGGGAAGCTTGGTTGAAGAATAGGATGTGCTTGAATAGGTCTCTGCTCAGCAGATTGCTGTGAGCCTGCAATGAGCTGTCCTTCAGCTGATTTGGTACTACAAGCCTCCACACTGAGGAGTAGAGGCAGGAGGCAAAGCCAGAAGAATGGGACACATTCTGAGGACCCTTCACCTCCATGGAGCAACAGGGTCACCATGACAGTCATGAGGGAAGGACACCAGAGCTGGAAGACTTATACACGCACAGAGGCCTGAGGCCAAACTACAACCCACTGCCTGTCCACATATTGGGTGGCATACTGGCCTCTTCCCTCTAAAAATGGGGATTAAAAACAGATCCATTGGCTGGTGGGCTCTGATATTGGCCAGACCTCTGGAAAATGAGACAAGAGGAAGGTTAGAGAAGCTCCCTGAGAGACAAAAATGGAGAAAACAGCGTGCACACATACACACACACACCCTTCCTTTGCTGCTCAAGCTCCATATAACTTTGGAGAAGACATTGTTCACAGCAGCCCCTGTTTAAGGAGACAGGATAAATCCATTGACCATACCTCCTCTTAGGAAATATCAGGAAAATGGCAGCCCAGACTGTGGTGCACAAATCAGTGTTGTGGACATTTTGGAAGGAGGTCAGCATTTCTAAAAACTGCTTGGATTTTTTTTAATGTATAAAATTCTTAATTAGTAAATATTACTTTAGCTATATTGTAACCCCTGTAGTTATCCTTTAGGAAACACAGTGGTTGGGTGTTCTTACTATGCAGTGTCACATATGGAATCTTAGCCTCTGTCTCTGCTGGAGATGGTGGTTGTAGGGTTGAAATTGAGCAAAGAGCTTGGTATAGAAAAATCCATGGCTGACAATCACAAACTTGAAAGAGAGAACCATGGTGATAAGGAAAAACAGACAGAGGTCTGGAAGGAGAGGCTGACCTGTCTGATATGACATCTGGGAAATATGGTTTGACCATAAAGACAGCTGAGCATTAGTAATTATAGGGAGTTTCCTCTGCCACTGCCCTCTTAAGATTAGGAAGAGCTTTGCTGATATCCAGGTCTCAAAGGAAGCTGTTCCTTTTGTGAAGGTCTCTTATAAAGAGTCATGCAGAAATGTGTTTCGGAGATATTCAAAAAGAAGAGTGAAAAAGCTGCAAAAGGCATAATGGATTTACAGTCCCTACATTGCCTGGATATTAATGTAGCTATTAAAATCAAGTACAAATTACACCAGCTGTTTAAAGTCTCCCTCCTCCTGAATGAAAGAAAAATGACTAAAATAGTATATTAGTAAAAAATGCAGTGAATAAAAGCACTAGTAGCAGCAGAGTGACTGTCTGGTAAACACAATCCAGTAAAGCCAATGCACTTTTTCAAGTAGGGTTTGATATATGAATTTGACAACAAAAGCTATCAACAAGGCATCATGAAGTTTTCATTACCTACACTTAGGACATTTATCACATAAGTACCCTGCCGTCTATATATAGAGATCTTATTTTCTATCAACAATGGGGAAAGGATGTGAAGATTCTTGACTTGTTGAACTCATTCTACAAAACAACACTTGTTTATGTTTCAGATTGCCAGGGAGTTTTTTAAAAAGAGAAGTAGCAGAAACACATTCTTTGGGACAAGAATTTGACTTGTTTATTTTTCAACCTCCTCCAGTACAAAGGCTTGGGATTTTATGTGAGGTCAGAGAGCATGAGCTTTTTGAAGAAGAGATTGCCCATGCATTTTGGTACTAGGGCATCTTCTCTCAGGGCCCACTCAAATGGAGAGAACAAGTATGAGCATGCCCATGGAGAGGACAGTGTTTTATTCGTGTAAACAAGACAAACATATTATTCATGATAAGAAACCTAATAAAGGAGGGGATGATGGCATAGAGCAACGTTTGTCCCTCCTGCAAGAACAGGAGAGAAGAATTTTGGCAGTAGTTGGGTATTAAAGCACATATAATCAATCCATTCTCCTAGGCAGTCACAGCATTTTGAAACATCATTAGTCTTCCTGGGTCAAACAAATGTATATTACAAAACAAGGCCCCCAGTCCTGCAACTTGTACATACTGCTGCCCTTAAGTGGCAGTCAAGGCACAGCATTAACAAGTTGTGTGTAACAAGTTGCCGGATTGGTGACTAAGAGGATAACCAAGCATGTTTTATAGGAGGATCTATAATAAAAATGTATCTATCTAGAATTAAATATTGTGTGATGTAGTTATCTTTAAACTTAGGACTGTGCATGTGTACTACTGAATAGGCTAGCACATTGTAGGACTTGTGCTCATTTGGAAGAATATTTATATACAGGATATTCCAAGAACTTGCACATACTCAGCTTCTATTGGCTCATGGTTGATTGGGAGTAATTATGTGGTCTCAGGAAGTATCAGTGGTCAGCCATAAAGTTCAATTATTTTGACATGGGAGATCAATAACAAGAGTCTGAAGCAATAATAAGACCCAGGATTCAAAAGTTGCTTGGCTAAAAATGACCATTTGATTAATCAGTCCTAGATTTCAACTATAATATGACCTCAAAGATCAATAACTGGAGCAATTCTTCACATCAAAGCACTATTTAATCAATTGGTTATGCCACTAACCTAAGCTATGTTACTCTCTTCATCTCTAGAGCACACAATGCAATATGCCACAGTATGAAAGTGCTCAAATTGGTAGATTAAGATCCACTACCTACTGTATGGCATACTTTACTTTCTACCACTATCAGAAGAATATTGTTAAATGTCATTATTAATTTCTGTAATAGACTGCAGATACCACCACACATTGACTTCTGTTTTAATTCAACACAAGACTGAGTCCCTCAAAGTAAATATTAATCAAGATCAATAAATCTTGTCACTGATTTCAACAGAAGCCAATATCTGATATCTGAAACTCGATCCCAGCTCTGGCCCTCCCTATTACCTTCCCCCCCACCCCCAGTGGATTTTTCCTTTCTACTTTCCCATATTAGATGTAGTCATCCACCTCTGACACAAGACAGGCTGATTTTCTTCCTACCCATCCCATCTGGACATAGTGACTCTTTACTCTGTACCCGGGATCCAGCCAGTACCGTCTTCCTCTCACTAGCCAGCATCATACCACTTTTTATAACTCACTCTTTGGTGTAAATGTTGTGATGCACCCCGTGCTTCCTCCCCTCTGCCTCACAGGCTCACACAGCCCACACTCCCCTCTCTCTCCCTGAAGGCCGCATGTTCTGTATGATTCAGTCATGTGACTGAAAAAACATTGATATTACCTGGGGGTGTCAGAAATGGGAAGGTATCCAGCATGCATGGGACTTTTCCTCTTTCTGCCTTCTCCTAATCTTCTTTGCAGCAGCAAGCAGCTAATAGGCAGCAAGTAACCATGAGGTTCTGCTCATGTTATTTTTCTCTTGGGGTACAGTATGATCTGACATAGGTGATATTAGACACAGTTGTGGATGGGGATGGTTTCTGGCCCCATTTCACTGTGGTGGTGTAAAAGCAAACCTACAGCCAGGAACAATCAGCACTGAAGCACACCTTTACTGCACCTCTGCTTTCTAGTTTGATTGACTACCTCTGCTGCATCTGGCCAAATATTGGACCTCCTTTGAATGCACCCAGATCTCAAGGATGTATTGTTCATTATCCACTAGGGACTTCTGCCATTGCATTGCCGTTATTGTATCTCAAGGCTGCGGGGATTTGCTGTAACAGCAAGAAAGTAGAACAACAAATTGGAAGCCAATATTTAAAAAGCCAGATGTTCAGGGCCTCATGTAATTGTTGCACTGAATTTGGGAGTGCAGTTAGTGACCTACTGCATAGAAGGCTGAGTATGTCTAACAATTTGACTAAACAAGTCATATGACTATGCTAATTATATAGATATAGATAAACTTGTTTTCAGATAGTTTTAGTTAAAATAGGTAAAAAATATTCTAGAAACGACTTATTTTAGTTGAGGAAAGAGCTTCAGATGTAGTTTTCCTTAAGGATGAAAATGTATGTCAATATTTTCTCCCCACTTTTTTCAATCAAAATTAAAAACTGATTATTCTTTTCAATCAACATTGTGAAACTTGAAAAAATTTGACCAGCTTTGCTCAGCACAAAAAATGAGAAGCATGAGAGGCCCGTGGTATTTGCAGAATTTTTTCACAGGGCATCCTTTAAATCAGAGAAGTCTTTTGGAGGGTTGACTGCCAACCACTAGAGAACTCTTTAAACACAATCCTACAGAGGGCAAGATCTTTAAGAAAACTTTGAATGAGAAAAATGTGTGCAAAGCACCAATTATAAGGAAAAATATTTTCAATTGAACACCCTCCTCAGTGAAGCTATTTTAGGAGCATAGTATCTAATAACCACTGTTCTGTGCCTTCAGCAAATAGATGTACAGATGTACAAATGGATATACAGATCCTTCATGTAATTGTTCAGGCGCATCACACTGAAGGAATGTGCCTGTTTTGAGTGTCTCAGTGCTGGCTTTAAGACATCTTTGTTTGAAAATAGGGCACCCTGATGTCATTTTCAGACTGCCTCTGAACATATGGCATTACCAGCTATTCATCCTTCTCAGGAACTGCAGGAAGTACCTCTTTTAAGAAGGCCTTTTGACCAGACAGCAAATGTGAAAAATCGGGACGGGGGTGAGGGGTAATAGGAGCTTGTATACAAAAAAGACCCAAAAATCAGGACTGTCCCTATAAAATTGGGACATCTGGTCACTCTACCTTTTGGGGAATGTATTTGGGGGAAAAAAGAAGGGTTGTTACAGGTAACGTAAGCCAGAGGGCCAACTCGCTGGCTGGTGTATCAAATAAAGTTCCAAACAGTGGCAGAATTTCAGTCCCTTTCTTCCGGGATTCCTCGAAACCAAAACAATTCAACATAAATCAAACAGATAAAACGGATCATGCTGCCTGGCTACTTCCCAGGTCTTTTTCCTGAGTCAGACTCCTGCATGTTCCCAACAGGTGTCTCTCCCCAACCCGACTTCCTTGCTGGTTTTTTATCTGAAGCCCAGGTGACCTGCAGGCTATTTGTGGCATCAAATCCCACCCCCCATCTTGCCCTTTTACATCATGATGCAGGTTTAGCATTGGCGGTAGCTGTGCTGATTCTAAGTTATCTGCTACGGTTGTCTGTATTGCAGAATGTTTTGGTTTGGCAGCTGGTCTGTAAGCATCTGCGCTGGGATTAATTTCTCTCAAGTTCAGTTGTAGAGAACATTGTGTATGTTGTCACTGCCTTTATAATGTAATGGCTATGAGAGTATCAAAAAAAAATAAATCCATCGTCATGTAGGAGGTAGCTAATTAGTCATAGGTGGAGTTAAGCCCAACTCCCTGAAAAGCCAATCCCACCTTGTGATAGGTAGGCAATGATGTAGGTCACACCAACTCCCCATCCCTCCCACAAAATCAAACACCACCCACCAGCTCTGGCTATAGGTATTGGAATATTCTGTATGTGGATAAGAAATATTTATTATCACAAAAATGAATTGAAGTGATAAAAGAAAGGATCTTAAAATCCTCTCAGAAGGAAATTGCAACAATATAAAGATATTCAACAATTTAAAAAAATACCAATATATAAGATATTCAGCTGCAAATGGTCTAAAGAACAGGAGCATTTTCAAAGGGAAGATTCTTCCCCAATGCCATAAACATTCTTCAAAAAAGTCAGCTGCTGAGTGATGTGCAGTTATTTAATGAGTTAATCTCGCTAAGATATTTGAACTCTCAGAAGGGCTCCCACCCTGTTAGCTATGTGATATCTTTGAAATGAGCCTTTCAAATGATTATAAGAATATATTAAAAAGCAGCTAATTTAAACTGAACTTTACCAGAATTCCCATCTGGATCCGGTTGTGAGTAATGAGAGGAGGGGCAGGGGGTTTGTTATTGTTGAGCTCTTCTGTAATTACTGCAGTCAAGTCTGAGATAGCCACTGGGCTACATAAATTATTCCTGGTATCAGTGGAGATACATCAGTGATGATTTGGATCTCCATTTCACAAGCTTGATCGTACTGTTCTTTCCACACAGCAATTCAAAGATAGTTACTGGCTGCAGTGATTTACATCTGATCTAGCTGAACATTAGCTCACTCACATATTTCCTAAAGAGATAATGCAGGGCCAATAAACAGTGGCAAAAGTTTTCCCTGAACATCTAGTCACATTCTAAAGCAAATTTTCATTTGATCATATTCTCAACCTTTCTGACAAACATTCAAGTGCACTAGTCTTGTGAAAAGCAAATATTGAGCCCAAATGCTTCACTGTTAATTGAAAGCACATTTTAAAAACGATAATGCTGATTGTAATAGATGCAATTCACAATCTAGGTACCCTGCTTTGTTAGTTAGTTTTGTAAGTCATTCACTCAAGGAACAAAAAACAAAAAAAAACAAAAAAAAAAAATACTAGCATGTGGCATCTCCATTTCTGTCTCCTTGCATGTTCACCCCACCATTCCCTCCTCTGCACCAGTGATGCCATCCATAATGCCCATTAACAGCCATCTCCTGTTTCCACCTACATTTTTCTGTGCATTCCCCAGCTCATGATATGCCCTCCCCAAACAAGTTCTCCTGACCACTTACTTCTCTTTATTAAAATTCTTCCTCTATATTAACTTCTGCCATATCTTCCACAAGTGAGAGAAAATTAAACTAATTTTAACATACCCATGCCTTGCTGAGTAACTACACGATCCAATCATAGAATCATAGAATATCAGGGTTGGAAGGGACCTCAGGAGGTCATCTAGTCTAACCCCCTGCTCAAAGCAGGACCAATCCCCAACTAAATCATCCCAGCCAGGGCTTTGTCAAACCTGACCTTAAAAACCTCTAAGAAAGGAGATTCCACCACCTCCCTAGGTAAGCCATTCCAATCATTGTCATCTTTGTCCTTCCTCTCACCTTTCCACCTTCTTGTTGGCTTACAACCCTCACTTGTGGCCAGGGTGTGATCTTGCAAGGACACAATCTCTTGTCCTCCTCCTTGAGCAGCGTGGCTCCACAACACCTGCCTACTCAGTGCTGTTACTTAAAAGCCACAACCTGCCCTATGTATTTTCTTTTCTTACATATAAACATACAACAATGGCCATATTTACAAGAAGAGCAGACTGGACAAAATCCACACAGAAAAAACTTCACTTGGTATGAACGAACACTGAAGAACACTGTAGGAGAGAAACACTTGACATTTCCACTGTTGTCCCGTCAGAACAGCCTTTATGCTATGGTGACGGACCTGGTATAAAACAGATTATAGAAATTATATAAACCCCTCATTGTAGATAATGTTTTTAATGGATAGTATTCCAGGAGCAAAAAAGCTCTAAATTATTTATCCCCCCTTCTAAAATACATTGCCTTTCATCCATCTTTAGATCTTTTCTAACCTGTTTTTTCCTAATATTCAATTCACATCAAAACTGACAATCTCAGCAGCTGATTTACCAGCAGAGGCTGAGTGAGTTATTTTTAGAAAATATACAGTACATTTACTAGCACATTAGAAAGTAACTACAACTAATCAGCAATTGGTTAAACAAATAGAGTGCATTTTGGTTTCTTATTCATGTTTGTTCAGCCACTCTTTGAGCTGGTCAGTAAACAAGAAATCATCATCTTTGTGAACATTTTCACAAAAATATCATCCACTTTTGTCAATCAAAATTTCAATGAAGATTTTCATCTACATTAGGAAACATTCAGAAATTTTCCATCAGCTCTACCTAGTCTCTAGTTCCCCAAGTTCAGCGTTCACAACCAATTTTCCAGTTATCAGTCAAAATTTAGCACGAAGATTCTTCTGTATTCTGTTAACTAGACACTGGTTGCATAAAAGTAGCCCATTCAGAGTTTGATGGCAAACCCAGCTGGACTGAAACAGTTTGGGGCAGGGGCTGCCTCTTTGCGCCACAATTGTACAGCACCTAGCACAATGGGGTTCTGGTCCGTGACTGCAGCTCCTACCTGCTATTGCAATGCAAGTAATTATAAATTATTTGCCTCCTAATACAAGCTTAGAAAAAGGGGGAATCTGCATTTCCAGAAACAGCCCTACCGGTCACAGGTGTCAGTGGTTCCAGCAAAGCAGTGAGAAGCTGCATTTGAACAGTAAATTGACACCTTTTGGATTTACAGTTGCCATGCATGCTCTGAATCTAAGGAAGTCATTGTTTTCTGACAAACCATTTGCTGGGGTGAGTAATTTTCATGGCACTTTTATCTCCAGGCCACAAAGCTAAAAATGACTGTACCATACTGAAACTTCCTTGGAAAGGCTCCAATACCTCCCCTTAGACAGCTCTTTATTTTCACTATTTAAACTATACACATGACAAATACAGAGTAATTGTTTTAAATTCCAATGCTTTGCCATGATAGTACAGTGGATGAATAATATTTTCCTCTAATAAAATTAGCTGTTTTCTGAACTCAGATCAGAACTGGATGTTTTTGATCATATTATGCTAAATGCTATTTTAAATGTCTGATTTATTAAATTTATTGTAAACTGACTTCAGAGTAGGGTTATTGTTTTATAATTTGAAAAACATCTGAGGGTCACCCTGTCCCAAAACCACTGACCAAGATTTAACAATGGTATCTCACAGTGGTGGTGTAATTTACTTGGTGGGTGAAAGCAGAGGGGAAGGGTGTTACATTGTGATAAAAGGTTGTTTAATAATAGACAAGATAATAGAACTGGTTGTCCAAAAAAAACCCCAAACCCACCCAACAGAACAGGGATGTTATTTAAACTGGAACAAATGGAACTGAATTCCACCTACCTACAATAATATTAAATATATGAAGAATATATATAATAATAAGGAGATTTGAATACACACACACACTGACTATAAGTTACCACTAAGTGTATTTCACTAAATATAACCCTCTAAATAAAAAAAAAATTATCTCTGTATGTATTATCTAACAGGTTATTATTATAATTATTTATTTTTAGTTCAAGGCTCCCCTTTTCCCAAATCTCTCACTGGGTTCTGTCTAGCGACCAAGTCAGTCTTTGAGCTTCAAGCACCTCTCAACTTCCTGTAGAGATGGACTTGATTCCAGTGATGCTTGTTTGCGGGTGTGCACATTAGACCAGACCCATGGGATCTTGGACTCTCCTGTTCTGGGTCTCCAGGACAACACGTATCAATGACAGGAGATGATTGAATCCAATGCTCATGAACATATAGGTGCAAATGCTTAGGAACATCCATCAGACACAGACTGACTTGACCAGTCAGCTTTAAGTTGACAGCCCCTCTCCTGCATGTCAGTCTGTCCTGCCCAATCTCAGCCTCTCCACTCCACCCTGGTTTCCCTCCGTCCCTCTGGCTGCCCCCCTCCCCTTGCCACGTTTCTCTCCATTTAATCCCAGATTCTCGGTCTCTCTCTAAGCCTCCCCCCTGCCTGCCTCTATCCCTCAACTGTCCTCCTCTTCTATTCCAGCTGTCACTTCCCCTCCATCTGAGAGGAGGAGCCACCTCCTCTCCATCGCACAAGGACAGTGCAGTCACTTTGAACACACCCTAAATCATATATCCCCATACAGGGGGGGTTCCTTTATCATATTTACTTTCAGAAGAGGGCCAGATCCTCAGATGGTGTAAATTGACACCATTCCATTGACTTCAATAAAGCAATACCAATTTACAGCAGCTAAAGATCTGGTCCAATCATTTTTAAATATATGTATTCGGAATTCAGCTTTTATAGACTTATATTATTAATTTCCATAGAACTCCTCACATCAACACAGGATTTGACCCCATAATATTAAATAAAAGTTACTAATAGGAGAACTTGGAAAGGAGCTTCCAGCAGTAATTATGGTGTCTGGCCAGTATACTTTCTCTTCCGTTGTCATAAAATCACAATGAAATCTGGAGACCTAATATTGGATTATTCTACCAAAGCAGTCAGATAATGCCCACCATTTTTAATTGCTAACATTTACTTGATAGTTTAAATAGCAGTGAAATGAAAGGTTCTTAAATTTTATACTACTTTAAACAATAACTGTTTGTAATGTGTTGGGAAAGATTATTAAAGTTCACTTCCATACCGCAGCTGCAGGAGTCTGAATAGTAGAGTGAAGAAGCTGTAACATTGAAAAGGTCAGGAATGACATTCATCTACTCCAGCTGTCAAATCAAGGGAATGTTAACAAAACTAGTCCCTAGTATAGTAGCTAATTTTCTGCATGTATTTTGGTCTGATCCTATGTGTGCACTAGATTAATGACTAAACCAGAGGAAGGACCACAACTATACAGCACACCATTTTCTGAGCCTGCCCTTTGAATTCAAGTCCCCTAAACTAGCTAGCTTAATTGGAATATTTTAGCTATATTGTCGCAGGAGGCTAAACATATGAATGGGTATTCAACAATCCTGAAAGTTAGGGGCTTAAAAATTGCCCTATATTTAAAATTCCTATCATATACACACACATTAATGAGAGAGAGAGAGAGAGAGAGAGAGAATTTTTAAATGATAGCAGCAAAGCATGAGATTTTGTAACAATAGAAAAGTCTTTACCTTAGACCAAATCCTTTGGAGATGGCCTGATTCTAATACCACAGAGTCAAGGATCCTCACTTCAACTTCAGCAGCCAATCCAACATTCAAGCAAGATAGTACAGATGTAACAACCCTAAATATGGCTCATCTTTCAATGAGAACTGAATCTGGGACTTTCATCACCAAAAGCACAGGCCTCTATCACTTGAGCTGAAAGAATAGTCTCATATCTTCTATGTACCCCAGCCAGTGTGCTATACAGAGAACCACCTTCCTGGGAAATACAGCAGACGCAGGAACCGCTTTTGACCCACAGCACATTCATTTTCATGGGAAGACTAATGCTCAGTCTTTTTAGACAAACGGATTGTAACTGTTGTTGGCCCTTTTATAATTCCACTGGTGTATGTGTTATTAACCTACATTTTAAAGGTGTTATAGAAGGGCTGAACATACAATTCTAATTATCATAGGTAGCAAGGAATCAATGCTCAAAAAAACCCCAAACAAAAAACCACATTTTGTTCCTGTATTGCCCCATATCATACATCAAATTCTGATTTGTTTTTTGTTATGTGAAAAGATGCATCAGTAACAACCTGACATGATCTATGACAACATATTAAACCAGGATGTAGCTTTCTGGAGAATACAGGCATCATAATATAGATTACTTTATTCTTTATTGTTATTTGACTTTTTAAATAGAGAAATATTACATGAAACAAACATGTATAATTGCAAGTCTTCAAAAAAAAAAAAAAAAACGGAAGTGACTTTCAAAACAGACATACCAAAGATTAAGACAACTTCTAAATAGGTGGTTTATCACTAATCAATGACTCAGACAAATTATACTCCTCCCAGAAACAAATACAAAGAAGGCTTTTCAGAATTACTCCACTCTGGAAGTAAATCACACACCAAAACTACCAGAAAAAAGCATAAATGGACACATGTATGTACGCACATACCCACCCACCCCAAGAACGAAGGATATTAGAGAGAGGAAAAAAATATCATATGCCCACCAGTACCTGGGTCCAATTGAGGAATGTAAGAAAGCCATATTTACACCCACCTGCTATGCCTAGATGTTGGAAGATACATTTCTTCATTATCTGTATATTTCCTTGCTTGTGTCAGTATGTTTTTAATATTGCATGATTTTTCTTTCTGCAAACTCACAAACACCTTGTGCTGTGAATGGGTTGGTTGTTTCGGAGTTGATTAATCTCAACAGAACTCTGTGAGAAATCTGCGCTATATTAACAACATGCGGTTCCAATTACAATGTATTAGCAATCAAGAAGTCTTCTTATAATATACTTTTCTGGGAAAACCAATACCAGTCTCAAACGCTTAAAGTACATCTGGATCTGAGCCAATTGATAGAACCAGAAATAATGCCAAAGCCACCTATACCATTGCCTGTGGAGTTGGAAAAGATATCACTGTACAGAATCCAAAGAAAGAGTAAATAGATCTCAGCTCCTTTGTAGCCATGTGAAAGGAGACTCCACTCAGAGATAACAAAGTCTAAGCAAGGTCAAGGAGAGCAGCAATGTCTAATCACTGGTGTGGGGATGGGGTCAAGAAGAATGAGAGAGAGGGGAGCCAAAAACTCATGCAAGTTTTAGTCCCATATCTTTGCCGGAGAAAAGGTTTGTTCAAAAGAGCTTCCAACAATTTAACATCATGCTTTCTTGAAAAGACATTTTCCTTTATGCTCACCAGGAAGCCTGACAGTACTAAGACTATAGGTCTTCCAGATGTCATTCAAATCTCCTAGCACACTCCATCATCCAAAAGGAAAGCCACAAAGATCCCTCTGGAATTGTGCATCATTCTGCAAACCAAGCCAAAGGTTGAGACACTAATTGTTCCTCTTGCTGTAAGCATCACTTCTGCAGCACACCCAGCTGCTGCCGGCCCATGGAGTAAGAAAAAGCCAACACAGTGTTTGAGCTCTGATCCTCTATAGTAACAACTCACCACTGGGAAAATTTATTATTAAAGGAAGGTTTTATATTGATATGATAAATATTTATGCAGCACTTGAATATGCAGAGACTTCTGTTTACCTGTACCTACAATTTTAAGATTTTAACGTTTTTAATTGTTTGAGATCTGTAGTGATTAAATGCTGCTTGCAGGATTTGGGAAATGACCATTCTTGATTTCCAAATATTCTATTAGTCCAAATATTCCAAATCTTCTGTAGCATGGGCCACATCTTGAGAGGTTGGCTTGTGAACACCTACCTGCACATCCATGATTGCATAAGCTACGGTGTCTGTTGGTATGTCTACACTGCAGTCAGAGCTATGACTGCAGCTCACAGGCATACCCAGGCTAGCTTTGATGTAGCTAGCATTGCTGAAAATAGCAGTGAAGATGCGGTGGCAGAGACCCCAGCATGATCTAGGAAGGCAAAGACATACCCAGGAGTCTGGGAGGGCTTGAATAGCTCGCCCTGCTATGTCTTCACTGCTATTTTTACCGGCATGCTAAAGATGATAGTTTAAATACATGCATGCTGTTTTTAGCTGCAGTCACGCCTCCAACTGCAGTGCAGACATACTCTGACTGTGAAGACCACTTCTTTCTCCTGTTTGCAGTCCAGTGACATATCTTGGCCAACAGCAGCAATTCCTTACATGGAAAAGTGATATTACAAATTGCTAAAGCTAAGATATTAACCACCATTGCCATAATATCTGACTCTGTCATGTGTGCATTCAACTTATAGCTTGGATCACAGGTGATAATTCAAATGTGAAGTGTTTTTGCAAGTAGGTTTCAGGGTATAATAATTACATCTGTAAACCTCCGTAAATGTGCTTCATCCATGCTAAATGCTATGTATTATTATTTTGGTACTATTGGCAGTCTATAAAAGAAGAGCCTATTGACTAGAACAGGAATTTTGCCAAGCAATACTGAAGTGACACTGGCAGAGATGTCAGGAAGCTTGAACAATGCAAACCTATATTATACTTGGTTCAAGACAGTGCTATTGTTGTCCTCCACTTAATAAGGCCTTATAAGCACTAAACTCACTTACAATTTTCTGTTAAAGTTCATTGCCCTTGTAAAGGACAAGGAAAGGCAAATCTGTAGTTAACAAAGTAACAGGAGAGCAAAGAACAAGAAAAATGAGGTAACGTAAATAATAAGAGAAAAAGAATCAATAGTAACTGTTAGTTGCAAAATGAAAGGGAGTGATTGGTCATTTGCCCAGCATTGTGTGAGTGGAATCACTAGTGGGCAATTTGTCTGCTCACGACTGTGGTGGGCCAATCAAAAAGGCAGGCAGAGCATTGTATTCTTAAAAGGTACAACTGATCCTGAATATGGAATTCCTAGTTGATTGGGCAGGTCTCACTAATCAGTTATTTTGTAAATGGGAGGACACCAAATACATCAGTTAGAACCTTATTTTTAATTCCATTTAAAAAAAAAAAAAAACAAGAAGGCTCATTGATCGGTTTCTACATTACAATTCATTTCCATTGTTGTGCCACAGGAAATCTCAAGTACAATTAATACAGCCAATATTTTCTCTCTCTCTCTCTCTCTCTCTCTATATATATATATACACACACACACACACACACACACACACACCTAAAAAAAGTTAAATTTTAATAGCAGTGTTTCCTGACTGCATGTATTCAGTTCCCTACCATACAATTGATTATTTTACTTTAGAGATGCTGAATTGCTCTTTGTGCTCTAGGTCACTAATGTTGTGTAAATGCTTGATACATATAAAAAGGAGCCCTACTGTGGCACTGGTAGCTAGGAAGTTCATTCTTTGTAGCACACTCCCATTTGTCACACCTGAATGAATGGAAATGAGTGGGATTATCAGGAGTCAGAGTTCCTGAGTGAGGACCTGAAGCCAAATCCCGAGAGGTTCTGAGCATCTTCACCTCCCAGTTACTGAGGACACTCTCAGGATTTGGCTTTCAGTCAGGAAGGATTTAAAGCAGAGAATTCCATTTCAAAACACACACACACACAAAATCTCTCTGATTGATAGAAAGGAGAACTGGGTTGGCAGCAGACCAGTTAATTCAAAAGCACTAAATACGACAGACTTCCATAATGTGCTGGAAAGACTGATCTAGTTTTAGCCCAAGAACGTCTTTCTTTGTGCAAAGCCCATGGTATTACCTGGAAGCCTATTTAACTGACGATTACTGACAGTATGATTTCGGTGAGAAAGCTCTCCCTGTGTCAAGCTCTGATGCTGGAAGGTACTGAACGACTTTGCTATCGTGCAACGTATCTCGTCTTCTAGCATCAGTGAAGTGCGATGGATCGATTGTACAGAACTGATCCTTCTCTCCTTTTAGACGTGCTCTGATACACCAGAAGAGAGGCTCTTTATTCTACAACGATAACTAAACTAAATCTGTTTTACTTCTGGAAAGGCCATTAATAAATCTGAGCTAATTTAGGGATAATTGGGACCCATGGATGTCCTTCAGTGTCACCCACATAACCAGCCTTGAGGTGTTGTATTAATTTAGATGGAATAAAGGGGTCCAAAGAGTCAGAGGTGTTAACATGATCCAGTCACTGTCCTACATTAAACAGCTTTAAACAAGATTTAGAATACAGAGATCCCAGCCTGCTTATTACCGTGGCAAACACCATTAAACACTATAACCATTTTTCTTTCTTCTATATCTTTAATAAAAGGTTAAAACTTCACATTTCAAATGCTTTAAGTAAGGCTTTCATTTTAACGTCTTTAGTTGAAGAGAGACTGGGAGTGGGGACGGGGACTTTGTCTGACAGTTTTTAAGATGGTGTTAAAGAGGGTGGTAATTGTCCTTTAGAGGAAAAAAGCTAGTTGAGATGGACGGGGGTGTTGTGACTGTTAAAGTCTCATCCGGTTTCATAGAAAAACAAAACAAGACAAACACACACACAAGGAGAAAGAAAGGCAAAGGGTTTCTTGCTTCAGTGTTGACTCTCATTTGCAACTTAGTTGGGAAAAAAAAAAAAACACAAGCACAACATACGATCTTATCAGTGACTCAGAGACCTTGCAAATTTGTATCAGTATTGGGCTGTTTAGGGCATTGCATTTAGCTGCCTTTCAGGGGCCACAGGTTTGTATAATTTTTTGGTGGTGCCCAGAATGGGTCCAAGTCACGACCCCCCCACACCTGCCTAAGGCTCTGGGAGGGGGGTTGGGTGTGGTCTCTGGGCTGGGGCAGGGGTTGGGGTGTGGGAGGTGGTGAGGGTGCGGGCTCTGGGAGGGAGTTTGGATGCAGGATGCAGGCTCTGGGCTGGGGTTGGAGAGGTGAGGGATGTGGCGCTTACCTTGGGCAGCTCCCGAAATCCACCTGCACACCCCTCTGGCAGCAGCTCCTAGGCGGGGAGGCCAGGGGGTCTCCGCACGCCACTGCCCACAGGCACCACCACCGCAGCTCCCATTGGCCACAGTTCCCGGCCAATGGGAGCTGCGGAGTCAGCATTCGGAGTGGAGGCAGTGTGCGCGCACGCGCACACACACACGTACGTGCCAGCTGTTTCCAGGAGTGGCGCAGAGCGAGGGTGGGCAGGAAGCTGCATTAGGCTCCACTGCGCTGCCGGTGGTGGCAGCAGCAGCAGCTGGGCCCCTTTTAAATCATCTCTCTCGTCACAGGTTTACAGCAGTGTTATAAAATATGCAGTCTGAGTCAGCTGAGCCAGACTTCTATTAGAAGGAAAAAGGAGAAAGGAAAGAAAAGAAATTAGGTAGGGAAGGAAAAGGACACACTGGAGAGTCAGAGACTAACATCCCAGGTGGCATTCAGGATTTAGCTGAAGCTGGTGGTGTCATCTGGGTCTCTCTCTCCGCCCCAGTCTGGTCATGACATCTCTCAGGATTAGGACAAATAAAGGTCGGGGTCCTAGGCAGCCATAATAGTGAAGCTTGCTCCTTCCCCTTCTCTTGTCTTGTCTTTCAGTCAGCCAGGGTTCCCCTTTGCTTCACCTCTGTCCATCCATATTTTCCATAGGAAGCCCCAGAACATAGTGATGGTTGGAATAGCCCATCCACTCATTATTTTGTTCAACAGTTAGACCTAATTTCTGATACAACAATTTTGGTTCATTAATTTCCAGCCCATTAGCACTTCTCTTGTTTACCAGACATGATCCTGAGTTACATTAGTGGGCTTTTTTGTTTGGATTAATTCAGTCTGTTACCCATTAACATCTTTTCCAATCAACAGTTACTGTTTTAGGTTATTGTGCCATTTTTATGAACTTTCACTCACTTTTCACAGTTTGAGCTCACAATTAAGGTAAATTTGTAGGCCCAATTACTACAACAGAGGGTAGTATTTCCAGCTACAACTAAGTTGGTGGCCCTTCACAGTTTAGCAGTAGATTATGTCAAAATACAGTTTTCCCATCAATTAGTGAACCAGTGGAAATTGATGGAACCTTTCGATCTCAAAAACTTAAAAGGCAAAGCTGCACTGTCTAACTTTGCTTCAGCAAAAGCCAACAAAAAAATTCACAATTACTAGGCTGTTGGAGTGCTGATATCACAGCCTATCATACTGACTAATATTGTCTCATTGTTTCCTTGTATTCCCCCACTGGTCTATATCTGTTTGTTGTCCTATATTTAGATTGTAAGCTCCTTGAGGCAAGGACCATCTTTTTGTTCTGTGTTTGGAGAGTGCCTAGCACAATGGGGACCTAGGTGCTATGATAATACTACTACTAAACAAACGCTTTAAGTTGAGCACACGAACGATCCATTAAAATTAATGGGAATTAAGCATGTGTTTGAAGTAAAGCATTTTAAACTAAAGTCTGGGGGAAAGCCAACAGGAACAGATGGGTATACAATTCAGGCAGAGACATCCCTCTGGGATGAATTTATTAACGGGGGAACTCTATGTGACAGGTTGGACACCTTGGACCACTGATTCTACCGGTTCAGCCACCCTGGGCCCCTTTTAGCTGGTCTTGCTGGGCTCCCAGCCTTTTCCAGCCAAGCACACAGGCAGGGCCACACCCAGCTGCACAGAGAGACAGAGATCCACTCTGGGAAGGCTCAGCTTAATGGGCTTGCCACAGCACCCAGACGTCCGCCCCCCAGCTTGGAGTACAAACCCAACAACATTATATGAAATTCGCCTCTTCCCTCAACGTGGAGGAGGGTATGCACAACATCTTGCCCCCCCCCCCCCAGTTAGAAATTACATAAACTGATGTTACAGTTAATCAATTACAGAAATTGATTAACTGTAACAGGTGTATTTTAAGTAGTTAAGGAGGTAGCAGACAGAACAAGGCAGATTACTAAGAAAATAAAACAGAGCATGCAAACTAAGCTTAATACACTAAAGAAACTGGTTACAAGTAGTATTTCTCACCCTAGATATTGTTGCAGGCAGGTTGCAAAGTTTCTGTGGTTCAGAGTTCCCGTTATATTCCTTTTCAGACTGGAAACCGTCTCAGCCTGGACTCCCCCCTTGGCTTCAGTCTTTCGTCTTAGGCAGACAGGCCATGGAGAGGAGAAGTCCTGTTTGCCTTCCTCCCCACCCTTAAATAGGATTTACATAAGGTGGGAATCCTTTGTTTCCCAAACTTGATCCCCTTTCCCTCACAGTGAAAAGTTACAAGAAGTCTCAGGTAATGTTTTTGTATCAGGTGACAAGACCACCTGACTTTGTAGGATCACAGCATCCATGAGTCAGTGGCAGTATGGAGGCCAAACTTTTCACAGTCTATTGTCCTCGCTGATGGGCCATCTGCCCTGTCTGCCTTTTCCAATGTTGTACCTGAAGTGTTAGCAGTGGGCGTCACCCAAAGTAGCATAGTTGAAATATAGATACATAGTCAATATTCCTAACTTTAGATACAGAAATTATACAGGCATACAAATTGGATAATCGCATTCAGTAAATCATAACCTTTCCAATGATCTCACATGAGCCATCTGGCATAAAGTAAATCTCAGTTATGTCATATTCATGTAAGCATATTTTCATAAAGATATGGAATGACACATCACTATATCCTAGTGAAGAGGATAGGACAGAAGTTGATAAAGTATAGGAGCTAGTGAGGAACAGTCAAATGCAAGAGTCTCCTATTTAAATATGACACATGAAGGTAAGCAACTGAACATTGACAAAATGTACAAGTGATTATATACAAATTCTATAAGTCTAAATACGAAGATGGGTGAACTAGAGTGCCTGGCATTAAATGAAGTTAGAGATATAGTAGGCATCATGTAAACTTGTGGAATGAGGATAATCAGTGGAACACCAGGATGCAAAATACCAGGATACAAAATATGTAAGAATGACAGAGTGGGTTGCACTGGTCAGGGGAGTAGCACTGTATGTGAAAGAAAACAGACTCAAATAAAATAAAAGTATTAAATGAATCAAACAGTACCATAGAATGTCTATGGGCAGAAATTCCATGCTTGAACAAGAGAATAGCAGTAGGAATATACTGCTGACCACCTGACTAAGATGGTGAGAGTGATTGTGAAATGCTCAGGAAGATTAGAGGGGCTATAAGGGCTGAAAATACAGTAATAATAATGGAGAATTTCAGCTATCCCCATGTTGACTGGGTAAATGTCACCTCAGCAAGGGATGCAGAGAGAAAATGTCTAGACACCATAAATGATTGCTTCTTGGAGCAATTTGTCTTGGAACCCACAAGGGGAGAGAGAATTCTTGATTTAGTCCTAAGTGGAGCACAGGATCTAGTCCAAGAGGTGAATATAACTGAACTGTTTGGAAATAGCTACCATAATGTAAATAAGTTTAACACCCTTGTAGGGGGGGAAATGCAAAGAAACCAACCACAGTAGCATTTAATGTCAAAAAGGGGAATTACACAAAAACGAGGAAGCTAATAAAATGCATGTTAAAAGGAACAGTCAAATGGGTGAAATGTCTGCAAACTGCATGGAGACATTTAAAAACACCATAATAGAGGGTCAAACTAAATATATATCCCAAATAAAATTTAATAAAAAACAGTAAGACCACCAAAAATGCCACCATGGCTAAATAGCAGAGTAAAAAGAGGCAGAGGCAAAAAGGTATCCTTTAAAAATTGGAAGTCAAATCCTAGTGAGGAAAATAAAAAGGAACATAAGCTCTGGCAAAGCCAAGTGTCAAAGTATAATGCAGGCAGGCCAAAAAAGAATTTGAAGAGCAATTAGCCAAAGACACAAAAACTAATGGCAAGAAAAATTGTAAGCAGGACCACTCAAGAAAGAGGAGGCCATTGCAGAGAAGCTAAATGATGCAATGGCATATGTACGTGAAGTAGTGATAAGAAGGTATTTAACACTAGTCCTGAATCTGTGGATAAAAATAAATTCCAGAAGCCCTTAAAACATACACAAGGAAGTAACGTCACTTAATTTTGTTTTGCCTAATGAGCCCGACTGAGTAGAGGGTCATCTCAAAGTAGTATTTGTTACTAGGATACAAATGTTTCCTAACACAATAGTGTGTATCTGATAAAATAGCTGTATCTCTAGATGTGTGCTTCACTAATTGAAGGTCATATTAGCATGAATGGGTGCAACCTTGACTGTTAGCAACTCATTCAATTTAATTTTGGTTTTCTTGTATAGCGCAGGCATGTTTTTGCTGCAAATTATACCCTTAATTGAAATGTAGCAATTATATAAAATCTATCAGAGAAAGGTTCTATCAATAGCTCAGGCCTTCCTTTTTTTTTTTAAAGTTATAATGCATGAAGAAATAGAAATAAATTTAGCAGACGATTGCTGGGCTACACAAATAAGACACCAATGCAGCTTTCTATGAGTTAAGGCTTTGCTGCTCTTCAGCAATTAAATAATAAATGGGACTGTAATACTCAGCTTCAGTGAGGACTGTGGGATCTCAGCAATTAAATTCAGTATTCATGAGTATCGATGAATGTCAAACTGATTCAGAAGTGGGAGTGCATGTACATGAGAAGGCCTTCAGGTGGCTTTCCTTTAGAGTTGTGTGTGGCTGCTGGAAAAAATAAATCGTTCACCACAAGCGTGTTTTTAAAAGGTGGAATTTGGCATCATATTTCCTGCCAACTAAGCTGTTGAGCATGGGTACTGCTGAAGCCCAGGAACACAGGAAATAAGGACCTTTAAAGACTAGATTCCTCAATGGGGTTTCTGGTACCTTCCTGTGACACATATGGAAATGGAAAATATCAGAAACCGGATACTGGACGAGATGGTTCATTACTTTTAATCAGAGTGGCAGTTTTTATGAACCTAAAATGCAAACCCCTGGAGGTAGCAGATCAAGATGATGGGTTGGCCCCCATTTGGAAAAGTATCCCTGTTCAGGACAGCACTTGCATCTGCTCTTAGACTCGGATTCAGGAAAGCACTCATGTCAACATTCCAAAGTGTTGTGATAAAAGATATGGCTCTTCGTAAGAGGCTATGATGTCTTTAAGCAACTAACAAAGGTGGACGCATTTGCAGAATATCAGGCTGGTTGAAACTGATGTATTAGCAAATGAGGCCTGAATGGTCAGGCATGATTCTTAAGATGAGGCTTTTTGTAAAAGTACAGATGCAACATAGTATAATGCGTAGGCTGCATTGTGGCTTGACCTAATCCACTCCTCCATGTAGGACTCTATCCTAGAGTTGTTCCTACACCAGTTGGGACCTAAACGGGATAAAAACAATTAGGTATGGAGTGAAGTGTCTGAATCTGTGATGGCTGAGAGAGATTCTGGAGAAGGTGTGGCAAATACTAGGCCTTCTGAGTCCCAACCTCTGTTTACTGAGATACAGGTGCTTGGAGAATTTCATGACACAACCTGCTATTCCTGTGTGGACTGTGAATAATTGTCAGGGAAACTAGACCTGTGGATGGGCTTTTTTTTCCTTCCCTATTTAAATCAGAAGAGAAACCTTGATATTTCAGTACTGGGTAAGTCTGATGTTAGGTGATATTGGAGAAACATCACCCTGGAGCACATGAAATACCAGACCCCCCCCCCCTCCAAAAATCAACAAACAAAATTCTGACTTATTGGAAACATTGGGCCAGATTTTGGTTTGTGTTACATCCATGCAAATTCAGGTTTATCAAATATCAGAATGTGGCCAACTGGTACAGAACCATATTTATTAAATCTAAATGAGAGGTGTGCTATGAAAACACAACATTTTTCATGAAACATTTTCTGGGGTACTGTCTGCTACCTGACTTTTCATATGTCATGTTTACTTGTCAGGTAATTTCCATTACTCACTGTCATAGATTAAAAATGCCAGTGTCTATTTCCATCGTCCATCCTGTGTTTTATTGTACAGACTAATAAAGTCCTTTATTTTAACTTGAGTGTATTGTGTTTATGTATTGTACCCACAGAGAAAAGTACACTTCCACCATCTGAGAAACCAAGGGACAGTTTAATCTAATAAATTAATCTGGACTTCTAGAAATTAGATTTAATTTTCACATAAAGGCAAACTCTGACAGCTAAGGCATAAATCTTTTATTTAAAATAGAAAATAAACCCATTCAAATACAATCAGAGAAGACAGATGTAGATAAAAACAAGCAGTGATCAAATATATGGTGCATACATTTGTTATATCTGTAAAATAGATCAAAAAGGGTGACCTTAAAAATGTTCCTTAGACATCAGCAAAATTGGGCAATTTGCATATATTTAAATATTGCTTGTTAGTCTAAGATGGACAGGAGAAAACTTTAACACTAAAAGTAAACACAGACACAGATGGAGAAAGTACAAATGAAAGGTCACTTTAGCTATCAGGATGTCCAAAAAATAAATATTCATCAAATCTGTAGATGGCAGCAAATCCTATAAAAGATAAATATTCCCTCACAGTTTTCAATATATCCCCTCTGAGTGAAATATGTTGCTGATAAAAGCCCCAACTCAGGAAAGTGCTTAAGCACATAACGTCCATACTGGGTCAGACCAATGATCAATTTAGCCCAGTATCCGGTCTTCTGACAGGGGCCAGTCCCATATACTTCAAAGGGAACGAACAGAATAGGACAATTTCGAGTGACCCATCCCATTATCCAGTCCCAGCTTCTTGCACTCTGAGGTTTAGGGATACTGTGGACATGGGGTTGTGGTCCTTGACCATCGTGGCTAATAGCCATTAATGGACCTATACTCTATGAATTTATCCTATTCTTTTTTGAACCCAGTTATACTTTTGGCCTTCACAACATCCACTGGCAATGAATTACACAGGTTGACTGTGACTTGTGTGAAAAAGTACTCCCTTTTGTTTGTTTTAAATCTGATGCCTAGTTCTTGTATTATTTGAAGGGGTAAATAACACTTCCCTATTCACTTTCTCCACATCATTCACAATTTTATAGACCTCTATCATATTTCTCCTTAGTAATCTCATTTCCAAGATGAGCAGTCCCAGTCTTTTTAATCTCTCCTCACATGGAAGTTATTTCATACCCCTAATCATTTTTTTGTTCTTCTCTGCATCTTTTCCAATTCTAATATGTCTTTTTTGATCGGGTGACCAGAACAGCATGCAATATTCAAGGTATAGGCATACCATAGATTTATGTAGTGGCAGCATATTTTCTGTTTTATTATCTATCCCTTTCCTAGTGGTTTCTAACATTGTTAGCTCTTTTGTCTGGTGCTGCACATTCAGCAGATGTTTTCAGAGAACTACCCACAATGACTCCACAGTCTCTTTGAGTGGTAATAGCTAATTTAGATCCCATCATATTGTATGCATAGTGGGGATTATTTTTTCCAATGTGCATTACTTTGCATTTATCAACACCGAATTTCATCTGCCATTTTGTTGCCCAGTCACCCAGTTTGGCAAGATCCCTTTGAAACTCTTTCCAATCAGCTTTGGCTATAACTATCTTGTGTAAATTTGTATCATCTGCAAATTTGTTACCTCACTGTTCACCCCCTTTTTCAGATCATTAATGAATATGTTGAACAGCACTGGTCCCACTAAAGATCCTTGGCGGACCATACTGTTTCTCTCTCTTCATTGTGAAAACTGAGTATTTATTCCTACACTTTACTTCCAATATTTTAACCAGTTTCTGATCCATGAGAGGTTGGTAAGTTCTTTTGAAAATCTTGCACCCTGGCTATACAAACACACATATACATGCATTACACATTCTAATTTGTGAGCTACTTTTGATGTACAGAAGTAGTTTGTGGCTACTGGCAAAATAGTTGCCCGGGCCAGAAAGTTAAATTACGAGATGGCCAGTTGAAATTCTTTATTTCTGGAATAAATATTTCAGAAACATGATGTGGAGAATGAGGAGTTATGTGTAGTGTATTTTTTATATATATATATATATATGTCCTCCAGATTATCTATGCAATATTTTCCTGCTTTACGGTATAGAGTTAAATCAAAAGGGTTGTTAAAGGAACCACAGGAAAGGCAGAACAATGGTACGGATAAGAGGCTTTTAGAAAACATCAAGGAAACTATTTATTAGGGAATACCCCATACCTGGCTGCAGTCAGGCTATGAATGGTTTGCTCTGACTAAGGCCAAGTCTAGCTTCAGGGAGGACGCTAAACCATTATAGGACCTGGACCTAGAAAAAGGAGGCTGGGTTGGGTGAACTAAGGGGGCTGCGCAGGGAAGGTCAGTGAGAGCTGACAAGCATACAAGGAGACAGAGAGAGAGAGAGAGAGAGAGAGAGAGAGTGTGTGTGCACGCTGTAAGCAGGACAGTATGCGTCTCTCAGTCAGAGAGGGAGGTAACTGGGCTAGATGAAATGTACCAAAGCTTGCAAGGAAAGATTAGGGGTGAGGTTAGGCATGTAGGACTCTGTTTTAACCCTTTGCTCTATGTGCTTTGTGCCTTGGGTGAAAGAATAAATAGTGCTTTGTTTGGAAGAAGCAGTTTGAGGTCACTAATCAGCCTCTATCACAAGGTCCCAGAGGAGAAGGCTTACAGTTGCCAAACTCAGTTAGGCCTGTCAGGTTACCAAGGTTGATAAACAGGGTGCTACAGCTCATACATCCAGTCTAGGTGTGGTTGGACCATGTAGTTCCACCCAAAGTGAGGTGCAGGACGCCAGACCTATCAAATGAGGGAGGAGTGAGACAAAAGGGGTCTAAGGCATGGCTTACCCAGTAATTGTGACACATGCTAACATGCATATTTACAGTCACAAAGACCAAAGTCATCCAAAAGAATGCGTTAAAATGTTGATATTAAATAAGGGTATCAGAGGTTTAAAAGTTTAAAGCAAAAAGGTACCAAAGAGTAATGCCATAGGACTACGTTCTGCTCTCAGTGACACTGGTGTAAATACATAGTAACTGTATTGGTATAGATCGGGGGGGCCAACCTAAGCCTGAGAAGGAGCCAGAATTTACCAATGTACATTGCCAGAGAGCCACAGTAATATATCAGCAGCCCCCATCAGCCCCACCCCCCCGCTACCCCCAGCACCTCCTGCCTGCTGGCAGCCCTGCCGATCTACACTCCCCTCCCTCCCCGTGCCTCCTGCCTGCCATGATCAACTGTTTTGCAGTGTACAGGAGGCTCGGGGATGAAGGGGGGAGGAGCAAGGGTCCAGCAGGCTCAGGGGAGGAGGCAGGGGCCTTGGGGTAAGGGGTGGAGTTGGGGGCAGGGCCTGGGGTTGAGCAGTGGAAACTTGGCACCGGTAGCTCCAGCCCTGGAGTCAGCTCCTATGCAAGGAACTGCATATTGGCTTCTGAAGAGCCGCATGCAGCTCCGGAGCCACAGGTTGGCCACCCCCGGTATAGATAATGAGCTGCAATGGACTTATCTAGAGTGTTACTGGAGAACACTAGAATCTAGCCTGTTTCTATCCAAAATAGATATTGTCAAGTGTAAGAATTTGGACCCGAGTCATTCACCATGTAATTCCATTGAAACTGTTAGAAGAATTTGGCCATGTGTGTTTGATGGTCTAGAAAGGCCTCATTATCTGCACCCCTTGGAATCTGTGCCCATTGTGTATCTAGGTGTCCAAAGAGATTGACAAAGAATCACTGAAAGTTGTTTTCTTCTAACGCTGAATAAGGAACTTTATTAGAAATCAAGTGTTGCCCTTAAAGCTCATGCATCACCCCTCCCCCAAGATCTGCAGCAACATCATACAAATACCTCCTGCCCTGCCTGTTCAGTGAGGAAGGCGACATGTTTGTGGCACTGAAATAAATGCCAGGTTCTCTGGACATTGCGTAAAACTATTAGAATCACCTGAATGTTAGACAACTGAACAAAGGAACTTCTCCACTAAATACTGTGGAAACCTCTTCTTTAATCCAAAATAATTATTAAACTAGTAAAGGGAAGTTATAGTAATTAAAAGTACTCTTCGATCCTAAGCCTTACAGTGAATCTCAGTAATACTTTTTAGTTAGAGAGTGCACTTGGGTTTGTATAAAATGACATTTTGGGATATTGATAGAGCTCAGTGTTTTGTCCTTTTTTTCCCCAAAACTGCTTATTAATTTACAGTAACCAGAGAGGTTCTTCTCTTGCTAGCGCGGTCATTCTTTGCATTTAAGTGAGATGCCATTGCTTTTGCAATTTTTTTGCCTCTCTCCCTTTGTTAATTAATATTATTTTCAATCTTTAAAGTAGTTAACAAACTCACTATTTTAGAATTTGGTCCGTAAAATAACTGAAGGAATTGCACCAAATGTTTTAATTAGTCAGCTGGCTGTCTAGGAAATGACTATGTGTTTCTGGGTGCAGTGGGAGAAGACTCAGTAGTTCTTGTAGTACTATCGCCATCTACTGTCTAACTAGGGCATAGTAGCCACAAGAAGAAAATACAATTTTTTGTGCAAACAATATTTCCTTGTAGCTTTCTGCAGGAGAGCTCTCAATAACTTTACATTAGACTTTATCCAGGACCTCTGATGTCAGTTTTTTCCTGCAATCTGAAGTCTGGTCAAAGAGTCTTATCTGGCAGTATTCCCACTGATTTCAAGTAGAAATAACATTTACATGGAGTTTTCCATCATAAAAATTGTTCCAAGCGTTAGCCTCCCTCTGCATTTCCAAAAGAGTGTGTACAGGCCAGAAGCAGCAATAACTGATTTGGTTACCTATAAGTTTAGTCTTTAATATCAACACACAGTTTAGACATCATAAAAAGATTAGATAAAATTGTGGTGAAGGATGGACTTACTGTTGGAGTACCCCCTCAGTGGCTGAGAATGATATAGCCAGCTGTCCACATCTAGCACCCCTGCCAAGGTCGATTGACTCCAGCTGTGGTCCACCTCTTCTCGTGACTCAGCCCTCAGGCAAGGTCAGGTTACCAGTTCCGCAATATTTACGTGTGTATTCTTTTGCAATGCAAACACTTCTGCAAAGCTACAAACAGTCCCACGTTTGCCAGGATAACGGAAAGTCTAACAAAAACAAATGTCCAATCCTGCTGCTCTCAATTCAGGGCTCAGTGGTCCTACCCCATTTTCTCAGGGTTTCCAGTAGTCCATATCCCCTTCTTGGGGCTTCACACCACCAGTCACTAGGAGGCAAACCCAGGCCCACCCTCTCCACTGGGCTCCAGTCCAGGGACTGTTGGAGATGCAGTCAAGATATACTTTACCTGACTCCTTGATGCCATCTCCCTACCAAGCCTGCTGGCAGACCTCTCCCACAGCATTTCCAAGTTCACCCTTCTCGCAGGGCCAGAGCGCCCTTCTGAAATCCCCTAACAAACTCAGGAGAAGAACCCAGCCCCAGGGCTTCCTCCCTGACCCTCCTAGTCTGGGCTCTCTCTCTAGTCCCATTGAGTGATTACAGAATTTCTCCCAGCAACCCCCTTCTTCTCCAGACTGTCTGCCTTTGTAGCAACCACCCAGCTCTTCTTCCAGCTGGGCCTCATCTTTAATCAGGGATAGCCCACTTCCCAGGTGCAGCCAGCTGGGCTAATTGGCCTCTCGTATCCATATTAACCCTTTTAAAGCTGGGAAGGGGTATATACCCCATCACATGTGGGCTAAAGTGACTTGAGAGTTGCCATCTTGAGAGACTGACCCCTCTTCCCCTCTAATTCTGATCAGCGGAGGAATTGCAGACTCCTCTGTGTAAAGGGTGGGGTGACACTTGCAGGGTGTTTCTACCCAAGCACTGTGCTGTTGGAACATCCCGCCCCTGGCTGTGATATAGATCAGATGTGTTGAGCTCCAAAGCCCACTGCCAAGTCCATCCAGCTGTGGAACTTTTGGAGGGAGCTGAAATGCTGGGGACAATGGGGTTGGAATCTCTGGAGATGGACGGGGGAAGGGAAATATATCTTTTGTCAGCTGGTTGATTCATCTGACTTGGGTTGTTATGTGCTACTGATGTTGTTAATTTTTTGTCTAGCTTGTAGTTTAAATAGCTGGGAAGGAGCCTGGAGTCGGTGATAGGTGTTTTTATGTATATAACTCAAACTCCATAAATATGTCCATAAAATCATATCCTACATACAGACGGCAAAAGCTTTGACTTGCTGATGTGGTATGTGTGTCAAACTAGCTGTAATTATTTTAGGTGATGTACTTTATCAAAGCTCTAAGATGGGCAACAAAGTGTAGATTGTCAGCTGTTTGCAATGAACTGACAGATCTTAACATATTAATATGGGAAATAATTATTCCTCTGTACCCATGAAACTGCTACATGTTCTGAGTTCTGGACTTAGCCCTGGCTTTCTACAGTGGATTAACTTCTAGTGGTGTGTGTGTGTGTGTGTGTGTGTGTGGCCCAGTTCTCCAGAACTTGCACAAGCAAAACACCAGTGGATGGCAACGTGAGCTTTGTCTGAGTGAAGCCTGTAAGACCTGAAGCACTGTCCGAGTGTGGAGATGAAATTTGTAATCTGGCTTTATCTGACCACAGGATCGTGAGATCTGTCCATTGACCCAAGTAGGATCCAGTTCAGCATTGAATTAAAGAGGGACCCTCAGTGAAAACTGAAGACAGTGGCCCAATTCTCATTTACACTACGGGCTCCATATCCCAGTCTGCTAGTGTAAAGGGGCCTCCCAGGGGTCTGAACTGAATGACACTGTTGAACCGTGTGAAGGGGCCATACTGTAAAGAAGAATCAGGCCCCATGAAATCGGCAGGTGTTAGTCAGCCCATAAGTTTGCCTTTACATAAAGTTCCAATGTTCATTGCTGCCGGGGGGTTGGACTTTCAAAGCAGCTCTGACAAACATGTGAACCTCATACCCAGTTACACACCTAAACATTGCTGATGTTTTTGCAATGCAAACATTTCTGCAAAGCTACAAACAGCTGTGTAGACAGCAAGCCCACCGCCCCAGCAACCAATAAAAATCTTCCATTTTTTACTCAGATGGCCTGTGCCCTAAAACAGCCGATTGGAAGTCTGATCTTTTTATTTATACAGCAGATGTAACGTTTCATAACTAACAAATAGTCCATGGCATATTTCATTCAGTGTAGAATATAGGCCTGTTGGTTTTCAGAAGTTTAGGTGTGCAAATGTGCAGACACTTGCACAACTAAATTGCACTTGCAGTTACTAGAATAGAACAACAATCATAGCAGTTGTATGTATAAATAACCTGTCAGACTAGTCATCTGCACAGAGAATTTCAATGCATGAACACAGGCACCTTTGCATGCCTTCACTTCTGAAAATAATAATGTATATACTCAGTATCCACTGGTCTTCCCTTTATTTTGTTAGAGACATAGACAAAAGACTGCTGATGCTCTAACATTTTGTTCTCTGACATACTTGCCAACAGCCTCATTTGGGCCATGACAGTCCCGATTTTCTTCCCTCTGTTCTGGGAGTGGCCAGAAGTTTCATTGATTTTCTTCCTCCTGCCTGATTAGAGCCACTAGTGCCAACTGCTGCTCACCAGGAGCAGAGGCAAAAAAAGGGAAGCAGCAGGAGCACCTGACACAGGGGTGAGCAATAATTTTTGCAGGGTGGCCACTCCACGAATTTTGGTAAGTCGTGACGGGCCGCACATTTCTACTATATTAATGGAGGGGTGTGGGGTCTGGGAGGAAGTTTGGTGCAGGAGGGGGCTCCAGGCTCAGGCAGGGGATTGGGGTGCAGGTCTCGAAGGGAGTTTGGTGCAGGAAGGGGCTCTGGGCTGGGGCAGAGGATTGGGGTGCAGGAGAGGGTGCGGGCTCTGGGAGAGAGTTTGGGTGCAGGAGGGGATCCTAACCTGGGGCAGAGGATTGGGGTGCAGGAGGGGGTGCAAGGTGCAAGCTCTGGCTGGGAGGCACTTACCACAGGCGGCTCCTGGCCGGCGGCACAGCGGGGCTCAGGCAGGCTGCTTGCCTGCCATAGCCCCCCGCCGCTCCCGGAAGCGGCCAGCTGCTGGCACCATGGCATGTCTCTGCGCGCCCGTTGCGGGGGGAGGGCAGCAGATTTCCCTGCGCTACCTGCACCCGCAAGTACCACCCCCGCAGCCCCAATTGGCCGGCTTCCAGCCCATAGAAGCTGTGACGACAGTGGTGGGGGCAGCGCCAGGGGTGCGCAGAGACATGCCAGCAGCAGCCGGCTGCTTCTGGGAGCGGCGTCGGGCCACAGCAGGCAGGCAGCCTGCCTGAGCTCCCTGCTGCGCCGCGGGACTTTGAGTGGCACAGAGATCACGAGGAGGTAGACAAAGAGCCTGGCGGGCTGGACCGAAATGTTAGAAGGGCTGGATCCGGCCTGCGGGCTGTATTTTGCCCACTCTTGATTTCTGATAGGGATAGGAGGAGTTAACAGCACCAGCCTTAGCAAGCTCCTTATCCACAGAAGTGAGGGGAAGGTAAGAGAGTAACCACCAAGGGAATTCACCACTGGAGATGGGGAAGAGAGAAACCGCAGGGGAGGCTAAATCAAGAGAAGAGGGAAAATTGCCATGGGGCAGTAAGAGAGGAACTCAGGGAAGACAGGCAATAGGGGGAGAAAGGAGATCAGGGACATCTACAGTACAAGGAGATGCCCCACATAGACATTCATAGAGTAGCTGGCTTGCCAACTTCCTTCCTGAATGGGCTAGAAACAAGAGTGGGCCTCATGGCCTCTCTTAACCACAGCAGATAAGAGAAACAGACCTGCAGTCTTCTGCCACACAACAAGCAGGATTTTTCTTACACTGGCCACAGATACCTTGTTTTGGAAAGAGAAAAGTGAGATATCACCAGGCTGGGCACATCACCCTCTTGAAGAATTGCCAGTCATGAGAGCATTCTACAGATGCTGGCAACCATGTAATCATGCTTGCCTAGCATTCTTTATCTAAGGGGAGAACCGCTGCCCTGGTTCAGCCATATTCAGTACAAAGAACATTTTAAGCTGCAAGCCCACGTTGCCTGGGTATGTTTGCAAGGTTTGCTCAGTGCACAGCCAAGCTCAACTGTCCGAGGACAACAAAGGGATTCCCTCCCTTTTCTTGACCAAACAAGAAAACAGCTCAAGAGGTGTAATGATCTGTGAAGTACTACTCTATTTGGCAACAAAGAAACTGGTTAGGTTTCAGGAGAACTGCCTCAAACTAGTCTATTCAAGCTGACGCTGTCACTTCTAGACCTCTTAACGCTAGGGCACTCACCACATCTTGCTTGTGCCATTCCCAGGTAATGAAACAACTGGCACAATCCAAGCCTTCAGCGGCCAAGATGAGGGAAATGGATGTCAGGGCACAAACAATAGAATTACTAGCATAGAAGTCACAAAGCAACACTAGTTGGTCCACTAGTTGTGTTGCCCCAGAGCCAGGGACATTCAGAACCCAGAATTGGGGTCCTGTATTATCATAGAATGTCAGGGTTGGAAGGGACCTCAGGAGGTCATCTAGTCTAACCTCCTGCTCAAAGCAGGACCAATCCCCAGACAGATTTTTGCCCCAGATCCTTAAATGGCCCCTTCAAGGATTGAACTTACAACCCTTGGTTTAGCAGGCCAATGCTCAAACCACTGAGCTATCCCTCCCCCCAATAACCTCATGGACACAAGGAAATTCAGAGATAAACAGGATTTTTCTTACACTGTCCCCAGATATCTTGTTTTGGAAAGAGAAAAGTGAGATATTCAGGAAAACAACATAAGAACAGTATCATTGCTCTAGTGCACCTGGCTCTGTGAGAGGGGGCAAGTCCTGCAATGGATTTGCCACAGCACAATTACATTTCTGTGTGACCTCCATTGTACGTGCTAGAAAACATGTGGAGCTGGAACAACACAGAAGCAACAGTAACATGGGGCATTTTCAGAAATGGTCCAATTTTGCTTGAAAATATTCATGCAACTTGCTTGCCTGGGCCACCGCGGTCTCTTTTTCCACATTCTCCACCACATTTTTTGGCTTCACAGCATGTACCAAGAGATTTACTCTCCCATTCATGCAAGTTTTCTCTCATAAATATATAAATACTATCAAGATCTAATGCAGTTCTATATTATGATTATCTGCAGAGAGAAACTATCCTTAATATATTGGAGAACCATGAATATTGTATCAACAAATGAGACAGTACAGTGACCTCAGAAGAAATAATGCTATCCAGTGCACTATTAACTGTGTATTATTAAATATTTGTGTTGCAACAGTGCCTAGAGGGCCACCTTGTGCTAGGCACTGTACAAACACAACCCAATTTCAAGCAAGCACAATGGCTCTGGGGAGCCACAGGGGGAGGCACAAGTTGCCCTCCAGTAGGACTTGGTGTGAATTTCTTCTATGTGGCAGAGCTGTTAGCCATCGCCCCAGCCCTTTGTGCTCCTCCCATCTCTTCTACGGAGCCTAGTGCAGGCATTGGGCCTACTTCACATAGTCCAAAGCTGGAGTGGAATAGATACCTTGAGCCATCTCCCTCCCACACTTGCACACCCACAAGGGTTCAGGTGCTGTGAAGCACTAATATTTCAGGCACTGATATGTTCACAAAGAACTGGCTCTTGACCATTCCGTTTTAGCACTTTTCATCCTCAGATCTCAAAGCGTTTTACAGCAGAAGGAAGTATCATTATCCCCATTTTACAGAGGAAGAAACTAAGGCACAGAAAGGCAAAGTGACTTGCCTGAGGCTACACACCAAGTCAGTGGCAGAGCCAGAAATTGAACCAGCTCTCCCAAGTCCCCAGTCAAATGCCCTATTCACTGGACTACACTGCCTCCTTATTTTGCCTACCATTTTGAATACATGTGCAGCCATAGAGAAATCTATCTGTTGCAATGAAACCTTGCTATGGCATCTGCTAAGTGAGATCACCAGCTCCACACAATTATTCTGGCAAATGCCTTAGGACTTGGAGCTGTTCAGCCTAGAATGGAAAACAGGTTTGTGTTGCCCCCACCCCCCAGGTATAAGTCTTCCCTGTCTCTTTGTTGTGCCAGCAGAGGCAAATTCCAGCACTGGAAACTGAACCAATTTACAAATATGTTGATGGATTGAGACAGTTTCACAGGAGAAACTGATTAAATGTATGTAGATAAAATATGTTGTCATGTAAACAGCTGCTGCACGAACACAGAAGCTATGTGGACTTAATTTTATTTGTGCACTTTAAAGGTTGTGCGAGTGCCCTGCTAAAAAGGAAACAAAGTCTACATTATTCCTGAAAGTAATAAATTAAAGAAATACCCAAAACTATTAATCCTCAGAAAACGTGCAATCTTGTCTGTCCCCCCGGTTATCAGGAAGATATATATGTAAAACTGAACTGGCACAGCTCTTGAACACGCTCACGTGTCTCACTCGATAGATCTGGTCGGCACCTTCCTTTGAGACTGTCTCAATTTCTGACTTGAACAGGTCATTATACGTATGCCTCCATCCATCACTTCTGAAGTATTCTGTGAAGACACTGTCACTAGAAGCCGGTGCAGTGAAACCAACTGTCTTTTGTCTGAAAGCAAGCTGTACGTTTTCCCATCGCATGTCTTTGGTTTCTTTATTCCAAACATATGGAGGTTTACACCTCCTTGTAGAAACAGCCTGCTTTCTTCTACCCCATTTCTTGCTATGTAGAATTTGCCTCCTAAAAGGACTGTTTTCACAAATTAACCTCCTGACCTGGATGCGCCTGCTGCTGATCCCAGAACAATGTCTCTGGGATGTTGTAAATATAGAAAAAGGAATTCACAACTGAATTCATTTCCGCTGCACTGACAATAAGTGTAGTGCTTTGCTTCCCACATGGTTTTAATTGCACCAGTAAAGTAGGTTGAGTTTAGAAGTACAGGATCCTCAGGTCTAATTGTGGCCCTACCACTGATTCACAGTTCAAGTGGGCAAATCACTTCACGGCCTCAGTTTCCCCACCTTGAAAATGGGGATAATAATATTTACTTGTATCCCCTGCAAAGGTGCTGTACAGTGCTTTGTAGATATATTGTAAAATGCTATATAAATGTTGCATTTTATCAACTGTAGACAACTTGTAGCTTAACATTCCCACTTCCCCTTGTTTGAAATACTCCACACCTTGATCTGACGACACCCCAACCACGTTTTCAAAGCATTGCAGAGAAACAGTAATTTAAAATGGGGAAGTGACTCTGTCTTCATTCTCCCTAAAGGTTTTTTATTCTTTCACCCTATGGCTACATTTACGCTGGGGCTGTGATTTGCAGCTTGCAGAGATTTACCCGTGCTAACTTTAATCCAGCTAGCTCACTAAATATAGCAGTGAGAATGTGGCAAGTGGGCTGTATGAGCCCATCACACCACCCTCCCTTGTGTGTATTCATGTTGCTAGCCTGTGCTGAAGCCCACACTGCTGTGTCCCCACTGCTGTTTTTAGTGAGCTAACTAGCTTACAGCTAGCATGTCTCTGTGAGCTGCAAACAACACCCCCATTTGCAGGGTAGTCATAGATTCATAGATTCTAGGACTGGAAGGGACCTTGAGAGGTCATCGAGTCCAGTCCCCTGCCCGCATGGCAGGACCAAATACTGTCTAGACCATCCCTGATAGACATTTATCTAACCTACTCGTAGCCTTATGCTACGATACACATGGAAAAATCTAGGGGGTCTTCACTTTAGCAGGAACTTCAAGTACAATGCTTTCAGCAACAACAAAGAAAAACTGCTCTGCATAATCAGAGACATGCTGCATTTGAACTAGCCGCAGCATTGCCCAATTCATGAATCACATGGAAAGCTAAGTGCATTGTAAGTATTTACTGACTCCCTTCTGGGCACAGCCAGGGTGCAGAGGAGAATATTCAAAAACATTGCAGTGCTGAACTGGACCCTGGTCTTCAGACAATCAGCACTGTGGGACTTCTTTAGCCTTTCCAATGTGGAAAGCCACATACTGCACAGCATGTGGTAGCAAACAATTCAGGGGTGAAGGGATTAAGCTGGTCCAAGAGCAAATCTCATGATGATGTCCATTGAGCTTGATGTTGTTGTCTGAAGTGGTGCTGAGATTTTTATAGAGTGAGCTGCCAGGGAGAAAAACTGATGACAAAAAATAATCTATAAATGCCCTATTCAAATGGACAAGAAGCATGTTCTTGCTAGTCGCTCTCCAAGCATTTCTCTTGTCACATTCAACTTCACAAGTGATGAAATAAAATATCCGCAGTGTTTCATAATGACAGGGCACAGCTAGTTTAAGGCTATTGATGAATAAGAGGGCCTTGAGCATGGCTAGGACTGTCTGTTGTTTACCACATCAGAAAACAAATGCCAAGTCATTTTATTCAGGGTCTTCTATTAATCAGTTCCTTTCCCAACAGGAGAGGAAAAGTGGGTTTAGGAATAAATCAACAGGGAGCAACATTCTCGGGATCAGAACCTGCTCTTTTGGAGGTGGAAGAGGCCCAGAAAGATGGAGCCTTGAATTGAGGAAGGGTGGAGCCGCAGCATCCCAGGATGGCCTCCAGGAGGGGTTCTGCATCCTGGAGGTATAATCCTTCCCGCAGGGCACTCCTGGCCAGCTCTGCTGCCACTCAGGGGGAAGGGCCAGCAGGATGGAAGGTCAGTAACACAACACTACTGTACATATTGGGCCAAATTCTCACAGGCGCAACTCCACCTCGTTCTATTGATTTCAATGGAGGTACATCAGGGATGTATTTAGCCAATATTTCCTTTTTTCTTGAAAGATTTGAAAGCACTGATTTGTCTACGCTGATCACCACAAGAACTGATCACACACTAAACTTTAGCTAGAGATCTGTTTATATGTTTGTTTTGAGACTGCAGTTTTGGAAATGATTTAGTAACAAGTATTTGCATTCTTTAAGGGCAGGAGTTTTTCCTTTGATTTCAGTCAGCTTTTTGGATCAGGCTCTAAGGGACCACAGGCAGCTCGATCTGCACAAGGAGACCCCAGGAAAACGTGGCGCATTACAGCAAAAGAGAAGAAACAGAATAACTCATCATAATCTCTCTGGAACCCTGTGAGGGCATTAGGGGTACATGATTCAAGTTAGAATGTGTGTGTTTGACTCAGTAGCAATTAAAATTGTCAACCTATGTATTATGGGTCAGATTTTACCCTCTGGCCCTGCGTTCATTTGTGGAAAATCCCAGAAAGAGATATTAATCTTTCATCATGTTGTAACAGTTTCAAAATGAGTTGAACACACAAAGCTTTCCGACCAACAGAGAGAACTGTTTTTGCCACTCTCTGTAAAAATACTAAGAGAATGCATTTACCATGACATTTCTCAATAATTAAATGTATTCTAATCTCATGCAGAAGCTTACCCTGGTGCTAATTAAGATGAATTGTTTCAGGGGCTTTTGAGAAAAATATCACCTTCACGTGTAAAACCTGATGACAACATCTGATGTGTTAGAGACAGCCCTGATTACTTTAACGCACTATAAAGCTTGATAGATAGGCTCACAGTTCTTCGTATAATCTATGAAGTCAACACAGTGCAGATATGGAAGAAAACCAAAAGTAGGGCTCATATAATTCACATCACAATAGAGTGAATTAAAATATAAAGCTGTTTTCTAACCCAAAAACAAAAGTTAGTATTTCTTGCAATAACCTTGCTTTGACATTGTTACCAATCAATTATACCACAAATAATTCAGTCTTTAATTAGTCCATCTGTTAACTCACATGACTTAGCTTTATTATTCAGATTTATAACATAAATGCTCGATGGTCTTACTTGGTAGCTGGTTTCTTGTTAAAAAAAAGTGCCTTTCTTAAGGGACATTCTTGGGCAGATCACCGTATTCTTGAAGTTTGTAAATGGCTTTGATTAGCAGTTTGCAGTCTCCTTTATACTCCCATTGGAATATTTTGTAGATCTCAACTGACTCTGGGTCTGCTACATGTGGCATGGTAGAGGATTTCAACATCTCTGATTTCTTTTCACTCATCTTGCTTGCAGGAAAATTTGGAAGCACTGTAGCCACCATCTCCAGTTCTTTGCCTCCAGACTGAGGGCTTTGTTGGTCAAAACTTATGCCTTAAACGCAACCAGAAGCTATTCAGAAGTAAATACAGATGACAGAACACCAGGGAAGGTGCTTTGTGTGTGAAGCACAACTTAACAAATGAACAGCCATTGAAATGCCATGGGGCAGCAAAGTGAGAAGCCTCCACTATTGCCAACTTTCACAATTTGAGCCCCACACTGAGGGATACAGAAGGTTTCATTCACTCCATTTTTGCCAAGACTTAGCTGTCTCCTGACACTGTGTAAGAAGAGTATGACACACGTGGTCTCGTCTCTTACCAGCACTTATTTCCTGACCCTCCCTACATAACAAGGACCAGGGTTACAAATGGTGATGCTCTTGTCCCAGCAATAGTCAATCTCCATGGGCTCCACTAGCTACTGGTTACACCCAATTACTATCAACTTCCCCACTCTTCTATTTGTTATATGTATATTTTTATAGCTGCTTTCACTTCTCCTCTAAACCAGGCCAGTGTTTTACCCAGTACGACCTTCTTCCTCAATTGTAGGATTGTGGCTTCTTTTGGGCTTCTAGTCAAGTGTTCTTAAGCAATTCCCAATTGTCATTCGCATTTTTCTGATTAAATTCTTGCTCCCAGCTGACTTGGCTCCTAATTGTTTTCAGCGTTGTACAATTGGCCCTTTTTAAAGCACCAAGTATATACATTACTGGTCTAGGTTTTCTTCTTTATTCAGTTGTGCATCTGTAACTCCCCTCCACGCCTTCAAACGCTGCACTCAGAGCTTACTACTTACAGCCACATTTCTCAACCGCAGAGACGTTATTTCCATACACATAACATAAGTGCATCAAACACACACATTTTCATGTGGAGGACCCAATACTGTATCTCTGCATTTGTTAGTTGTGCAAATGCATGTTTGCACACTGAAAGGGTTGGGGCCTTGGTCCTTATTTTTGTGGGGGAGGAGATGACAATTTACCATAATGCTGACATTTAATGTTAAGGACGTCAGAGCATTTTATCCCCACACATGTGAGAACATGATTTGACCCGTTTGTCTTTGTCACTTTATATATAATTTCATGGGAGAATCCCCAAAATAAAGATACATATAATATAAAATAACATTTTGTGACAAGTGATGCAGTTAGAGTGGTGGCATTTTGTATATGACCAGGAAGAGTAACAGGAACTGTCTACTTTTATTTAATTAAAGCTTGTTGATTTCACATCTAGAGCCTCCTCAATCCAGGATCTCCAGCCTTCAGCCTCGGGTCTTTATCAGACCCTGAAGCTGGCTTTGGATTTCAGACGCAGCTATTCTCCAACATATTGCTGCAGTCACCAAGCCACACATCTAGAATTCATTTCCTTCCAGCCCTCAGTGATGCCAACTCGATAATGCCCTCTCCAAACATACACATGGTCGCAGGCTAGGGAGAACATTTCCTTAGTGTTGCTTGGATGTCACAGCAAAGTGCTTGCTGAGATGTGAAGGCAAAACCAAACAATACAATGACAAAATGTTTCAATCGTTCTATAGTTTGCAAAATGTAGATCAGACACAAGGCCAAGTGAATTACAACTACTTCAGGTATTAAAACAGATCGTTGCTAGAGCAGCAGTGAGTCAACCATCTCTAGCAACTAGACTCACGTGGCCCAGCTTGCAAATTCACAGACTGCTGACCTGGAGCCAGACATTTTGGGGGCCACAGATATGATTTATCTTAGATGTATGTGTGTATATATACATTAACACTAGGGGTTGTATGATTTTCCATTGCCCTGCTCATTGCACAGTCATTTACACCAGCATAAAGTGGGTCTACAATTCTATCAGGTCAGAAGGGTAGCCTTGTAGACCCACTTGGCACTGCTGGGAATGACTACAAGATGTGCAGGACAATAATAAATCAGGCTCATAGTATCTATGTCTGTCTGTCTGCGGGGCAAAGGGTACAAACAAATTATTTGTCAAATGTATTTGAAAAATATCATGACGCTCCTGATATAAATTATTTGATGATTATTTGAACATCTCTACTTTTTATTAGAGAAAGTGTCAATAAAACTCTGCTCCAGTTCCATAGGAGCCTGAGTACCTGTGCCTTAATTTTCTCATCATCTGACGAAACAGGGAAATTATCTCACCAAAGACCTCTTTCCTTGTACTATTTTTCATGCTCTGCTTCTGTGTGCAACCTTCTTGATTCCCCTATTCACCCCGCAAAGAAATAAAGAACCCAAAGGACTGTTTTAAATGAGTGGGCAAAATACATAATGCCTGGTCCAACATGTTAACAATATCACATCAACAGAGCACAAAAATTCACCTAAGTGCCTTCAACAACACGCACCAAAACCTGCCATGCCATTAACAATCTTGGACAGCGCAGCAAAGCAGAGACTGTACTGGCAGGCATGTCCTGTGTAAAAAGAACCCTGATAGTCCAGGGCGGACTTCCAAAGGGCAAGCTAAGGATAAGCACTGTGGAATATCGTTTGCTGCTTCTCTGAGCAGAAGCAACATGTACGGCCCCCATCTGCTGGCTAGCACTCTGTGAGGACATCAGCTTGCATGGCTAGGCATAATCCCCTGGAGATATGGCATGTTGACCAGGTGTCTCTCCCAGCAACCTCTCAATTATTATGAGATTATTTGGTTTGGCATCCAAAAACTCTCTCACTGCTGTTGACACAGGGTTTTGTGGCTGCCCATGCCTTTTATTTCCCTCTGCATTAGCTGAAAGGTAAGATAGCGCCCTATCTAACTTAACTGCGTCTATGTACAAGCCACATCATAATGAATGTCCCATGGATTGAGAACATTGCTGGGAGGAATACAGCATGGTGAACGTGCTGCTTAACTGGACACACTAATGTATAGTAATTGGGCAAAATGTGTCGTGTTCATCCCAAATTCCAAGGAAGACCTTTAAAAGCTGATCGTTAGCAACATATTTTTACTGTATTAAAATATCAGTTTGATTTCTTTGCATATTCCATGCTGGGCGAAAGGATGCCTACCATATTTACTATCATGGTAGCTTGCAATTCTGCAAAGCAAGTAACACAAGAAATAGTACTCAATCCCAGAAAGCCACCCCCTACCCATTCCATGTGTACAACCTCCCCGATCACATCTCATCTTGCCTGCTTAGGAAAATATTTTGGGCCATCTGCCTGAAAAGTGGTGCAGAAATGCAAATTGTCATTAGTATTCTTCATAAGAAATGATTCACAGTTCATTGACTCTGAGAGCAGTCAATGGTATCAAATAGAGCCTGGGAAAATGCTCTCCCTTCATTTTATGTCCTGATGTGCACTGACTGGAAACTGCCCGTATGATCTAAGGGTAAATCTCAGCAGCATCCTGGAACCGTGTTAGGCAACAAGCAGTTGGAAATAAAACCTCTGCTATATCAGCATATGGACTGCAATGTAAAGTAGGGGAGGCATTAAATAAATACACAGTGAGGTGACTCAAATCCCTCATTGCGTTGGCCCATTTTCGATTGCGTGAACCTCACCGGAACTGAGCAACCCAGACTAAAATAACCTTCACCCAAAATAATAATAACCCCACACCTCTCTGATTACCCCCATCAGTCCACCCAGCACCTCAACAAATGGCCGGGAAACAGATGAGCTTTGCAGTGGGGCCCTCTAAATAACAAAGCCAAGCTCTGCCCAAACAAAGGAGTGAGCTTCAGAGCCAAGGACCATGCACAGGCAACAGCCTGCCACCAGCCCCGTCCCTGTTAACATGGGGGCAGTTTGCTCTAGCCTCTCTGCATGGAGAGACCCTCTCTCTCTGGCAGGTAGGTCCTAAACATGGTAGGGCTTTGTCGGTCAAAACTTATGCCTTCATCTCAACCAGAAGCTATTCAGAAGCAAATACAGATGACAGAACACCAGGGAAAGGTGCTTTCAGTGTGAAGCACAACTTAACAAGTGAACAGCTTCTGAAATGCCATGGGGCAGCAAAGTGGAGAGCCCGCACTGTTGCCAATTTTCCCAGTTTGAGCCCAAGTTTCATGATATGGTACTTTTTGAATGTTCCAGAGGCATGTAATTAGGGGAGAATCTAAGCTTCCATTTTCAAAGTAAGTTTCTAGCCCTTATGGTTGAGGGGAAAACTTGAAAATGCGGCCCCTGAAAACTACAACACCAAAAGAGAAATGAAAATGTCCCCCAGTTGGAAGTTAATCTCATGATTCTGGGGGCCTAACTTATTATTTTTGAACATTTAAACTTTGCAATACTAAACTCAGCTTTGCTGAATATGCTGGACTCATTACTTTACACCTGAAAGCCCATCAGACAATAGATGTTTTTAAGTTATCCACTGAGTAGCTAAAGGAACAGGTGCAAGGAGGCGTCCCACTCATCCTAAATGTCATAGGAACAACCTCAAACTGGGTGACTGATCCTAACCAACTATTTGGAGATCAGCATTTTCAGCAGTTCCCAGCACTTAACAGGATTAAGCCATCGCTTGCTACACAATAAAAAGTCCTAAAACTCAGAATATCTTTCAGAGTCACCATCAGTTCACAGTGAGAATTGCACACAGGGATGGAATTTAGAGTCAGAGTGGATATTTCATTTCATTATAAGTCCTGGTGATAGAGCTACTGCCCTAAATAGCCTTTGAGGGTCAGATTTTCTAACATCTGTGGCTATGTTGCACTGCAAATTCAACACCTACCTGTGCACAACCCCCTGGCTTAGCATGTGCAAATGCACAGTTAATAGGTAACTGTTAGTGCGAGCACTTATTTGGCAGCCACAGACTCACCTCTTGATTTGGAAAAGTTGGCCCCATCACTGAAAGTGGATATTATTTTTCCTACATCCTAGAGGCAGCTGGTAGAGTCAGGAGAATATGGACACTTACAGTTCCTTACAAACTGACTAATGCTGTGTTCATTGAGAGTATTCAATATAGAACCAAGTCTCACAGGGCCACACTGTGACAGGTGATTCAGCGGGTTTGCAGGGGGAAAACATGTAATAAATCTTCCACTCTCTCATACAGTCCAAGCATGACCTATCCGATTGCAGTCTCTTGGTGCACCACAGGGGGAGGCAGGGAAAAAACATCCCGATCCCAAACATTGACCTGAAAAGTCCTCATGAGAATCAGGTCCCTTGGGAAGGAATTGTGTCCCTGCCAGGCACTTTCTCTCCCTCGAGTCCCCATGGTGCATTGCAGCTCTGAACATACTGATCTCCAAATAGTTGGTCAGGCTCAGGCACCCAGTTTGGGGGACTGCCTTGCTGACGTTGGGTTGATCCCATGACATTCAGGGCACTGCCTAATGCCATAATCTGACCCACAATAAGCTTCCTGGCAGAGCCGGCTTTAGGAAGCGCAGGGCCCGATTCGAACAGTTTTGACGGGGCCCCGGCAGGGATGACTGAAAAAAAAAAACCACATAAAAAAACATGTGGGGCTTGTTCTCACCGGGCGGCACTCGTAGTCTTTGGCGGTTTGTCCTTCACTCGCTCCGGGTCTTTGGTGGCACTGAAGGACCTGCTGCCGAAGTGCTGCCGAAGACCCAGAGCGAGTGAAGGACCCGCCGCTGAAGTGCCGCTGAAGACCCGGAGTGCTGCCGGGTGAGTAAAAATTAAAAAGGAGCCTCTAGCCAGGGAAGGGATTCTCAGCCACTTGCTCCCGCCCCGGCGGCCCTGCCACTGGGCTTGGGGCCCTCTTAGGCGCGGGGCCCGATTCAGGGGAATTGGTGGAATTGGCCTAAAGCCGGCCCTGCTTCCTGGAGACCGATGGGGCAGATGCCCAGAAATCCTTAAAAAAATCCTAGGTTATATTGACAGTGCAATGTCAGACTGCCAGGTGGGCTGCCTCTCAGGGCAAGCTCTTCAGAAGTGAACATTAAGAGTGAGTAGTAGTATGTTCAAACCAGAATTTTGTATTACGCTATCAGCTCACATTCAGTGGCCTGAGAGAGCATCATTGCCAACCTGGAGAATGCCTGATATACTTCATTGCATTCAACCACACAGAAAGAACTTGAGAAAAACACTTACCAGAAGGCAGAAGAAAATTGGTGCTTCAGTTACAGTTGCTAAACATCAACACAAACCATGTCAAGTCAACATCTACGTATCACACCCCCTTTAGTATATACATATAAACAGACTTGTTCCTTAAAAGTCTAACTGTATAATGTAGGGTAGAGCCTTCCACCTCTTGTGAATTGTGCATACACCACAACCATCCCTTCTGATAAAGAGCTGTCTGCCATGAGCTGCTTTAGCAGAGATGTCTCTGAAACCTCACAAAGATTAAAGTACTTCCAAATACGAAGTACATCCTGACCCAGGAATAAGCTGGGTTTGTACTCTGCTTCCACTGTCCCTGCTTGCCATGGGAATAGCGCCATGTCCCCTGCCACATCAAATCCCATTTCTCAAAGCACCAGCTCCTTCAAAAAGGGGATTCTGGAAATGCTTTTTCAAGGCTAATTTTAGAGTGCTCAAGCATCCTCTGTGGAAACACAGCCTTCCTGTTATGGTTCTGTGCTCCTAATGAAAGCATTTTACGGCAGGTCGCATCTCTTACATAGTTATATTACAGCTCAACATATCTATTTATCAGTGGTAGCGTGGTTCAGTGGACAGGGCACTGGATTGGGTCACAGAAGACCTGTGCGCTGTTCACAGCTCGCTCTGCCACCCACCTGCATTGTGACTGAGCAATCGAATGCTCTCTCTGTTTCCCCTCCCGTCCTTTATCAGTCTTGTTGAATGAGCTTGCAAGCTCTTCAGGGCAGGGGCTGTCTCATTCCGTACGATTGGACAGGGCCTAGGACAAGAAGGCCCTGATTACAGCTGGGATCACTAGGCACTACTGTAATACAAATAACAAAATAAAAATGTACCCATCATATATTTGCCAAGGAGAGTGCAACAGGCCCAAGGGCTTGGCAGCAAGGACTCCAATTGGCACAGCACTAACTTCATGGGTTCTAGAGTAACCTGGAATCTTTGCTCCCTAGGGCAGCTCCAGGACATCACCTCCAGGCTGGGCTTGTATTCCAGGGAGCAAGAGAAGGTGAGAGCACATTGGGTGTTCACTGCATGATCATCTTGCATCAGATAGTCTGTACAGTAGTCTGACTTCCTGGTCAGAGATGGAGGGCCACATTTCCAGTGGCCTAGAATAAAACAGGGGAAAAGCTATGGTCAGTGAACGAACACGTAGAGTTCCACAGGCCCCACCCTAAAAGATGGCCCTGGAGCCAATGACCAAGCACTCTCACAATCCTGGACCAGGGAGGCCCCACCCCTAAAACACCGTGAATACATTCAAAGAGTTAATGCCTGTGTGCTAGAATAACAATGAAGAATGATTTCTCTTCCAGATACCGAGAGGTCAATGCACTTGTTTCAGTCTCAGAAATGAATCACTACCTACAGAAAAAATTCCTCAACACTTGTATGAATCATGCTGTCATCAATAAAATAGGAGAGAAAAGGAGTATTTTGCATTTCTAAACACTTAAATGCTTGAGATACGTAGGTGTTTGTGCGCGCACAAAGGTCCATTCAAGAAGCTAAACAACAGATGATGAAATCAACCAGTGGGAAGGTGCACTGATGCATCGATTTGCTCATACACAAATTAACTAAAAGCAGGTGAACAATGAGCTACCACTTTTCTTCCCTGTACATATTTGCTGAGAAATAATAATTGCCAGAGTCAGTTCAGCAATTGCCTGCACATAGCTCAGCATGTCGTTCAGTGAATTATTTGGCATGTTGCATATTCAGTAAGATCCAACCTGTTTTAGGCTGGGATTTTCAAAACAGCCTTAGGGAACTAGGCACGCAAAATCCACTGAATTTCTAGTATGAATTTTCCTTGGGATGTTTTGAAAACCCCAACCTTAACTAATAGAAGGAATATTTTCACAATGAATACACCTCTACCCCGATATAACACAACCCAATATAAGACGAATTCGGATATAACGCGGTAAAGCAGTGCTCCGGGGGGGTGGGGCTGCGCACTCCGGTGGATCAAAGCAAGTTCGATATAAAGCGGTTTCACCTATAACGTGGTAAGATTTTTTGGCTCCCAAGGACAACGTTATATCGAGCTAGAGGTGTAGTACCTTAAGTACCTGCCTTATCAAAAGGGAAGAGTCAGGTTCTATAAAGCTGTGGTATCATTTACATGCAACTAATGCTGTATTTTGCAAAAAAACACATTTGGCTTGTTCATACCACAGGACGTGCCCATTTTTCTCCTTCAGTCGATACTAAATATTTTTGGTCAAGTTCTGTGCTCAGTTACACCTGAGCAACCCAGTGAAGCTGAGGCTGTATGAGAATTTAATCCTTTGTGTTGCTTTAGTACTAAATAAAAAAATTAAACCTATTTTATTTGTTCATGTTTACGGTATATTAAATTCCATCAGCATATTAAAAGGACAAACATCAAGATGGTGATATCAAAAATACAAGTTTTAACTGTTATTTATTTTGGTGCTACAGAACACAAAAAAACCTGTGTTACTCTGACAGGTTTCAGAGTAGCAGCCGTGTTAGTCTGTATCCGCAAAAAGAAGAACAGGAGTACTTGTGACACCTTAGGCCTTGGCTACACTTACCAGCTAGTTCGACGGCTGGAAATCGAAGTTCTGGGTTCGACTTATCGCGTCTAGTCTGGACGCGATAAGTCGAACCCGGAAGTGCTTGCCGTCGACTGCGGTACTCCAGCTCGGCGAGAGGAGTACCGCGGAGTCGACGCGGGAGCCTGCCTGCCCAGTGTGGACCAAGGTAAGTTCGAACTAAGGTACTTCGACTTCAGCTACGTTATTCACGTAGCTGAAGTTGCGTACCTTAGTTCGAATTAGGGGGGTAGTGTAGACCAAGCCTTAGGCCTTGGCTACACTTACCAGCTAGTTCGACGGCTGGAAATCGAAGTTCTGGGTTCGACTTATCGCGTCTAGTCTGGACGCGATAAGTCGAACCCGGAAGTGCTTGCCGTCGACTGCGGTACTCCAGCTCGGCGAGAGGAGTACCGCGGAGTCGACGGGGGAGCCTGCCTGCCCAGTGTGGACCAAGGTAAGTTCGAACTAAGGTACTTCGACTTCAGCTACGTTATTCACGTAGCTGAAGTTGCGTACCTTAGTTCGAATTAGGGGGGTAGTGTAGACCAAGCCTTAGAGACTAACAAATTTATTAGAGCATAAGCTTTCGTGGACTACAGCCCACTTCTTCGGATGCATCCGAAGAAGTGGGCTGTAGTCCACGAAAGCTTATGCTCTAATAAATTTGTTAGTCTCTAAGGTGCCACAAGTACTCCTGTTCTTCTTTTTGTGTTACTCTGGAAAAGTGAAGGGAACAAGCCTGTTTTTGAGGCACTTCCATTTGTTTCATTTCCTAATTTATTTTAAAATATTTGTTATTCATTTCAAATGTTCCTGGTATTGTGCAGCAATAACAAGGCAAAAACCATTTTTGCCAAATGTGGACCCTTGGTATGGACAAAAATCCCAGCGACACAGTTTTTTCTAGTCTGATTTTATACTAAACTTACCCTCATAAAAGCAAAGTGCAACTACTCTTAGCACCTGAAACTGGTTGTCAATTGGGTTAAACAAGTGGAAAGAAAGGACATTGCAGTTTCCATAAGGATGGAACAAAGGATTTTCCAGCATTTTTTCCATTCAGTTTTGTGCCTACATTTTTCTGGGGGAAGACTACAGACAGAAGAGCACCATGCACAAATACACCTTACACGATAGATATTAAGAAAATAGCCCATTGTGTTTGGGAAAGTAAATGAGAAATAAAAATATTTAAATAATGTGCAAACAGAAAAAATTAGAGATTGGTTCAATCCACAAAGTTCAGATCATGATCCAGACTTTCCCAAAGTTCAGGGATGTACAGATCCATGCGATATGGACTTGGGTCTATCTCCAGGAAAAAGAAAGAATAAATGATCTCATTACACAGATCCAATACACTGAAACGCTCTTCAACACATAATGTGAACGCATTTTATGTTTAGAAATCTATAGACCAGATCCAGTGTCCATTGAAGGTAACAGAAAACCCCCCACTGACTGCAATGGGCTTTGGTTTCAGTCATGGGATTTAATTCTCCCTCCATCCCTTCCCGCAACTAACAGAGAGAGACAGAACATTGTAAGAGTTTGCTCCTCCCTCTTTGCAATATTCCTCTCTGGGCTACAGACCTCAGCAGTATCCACAAAAGTCTCCTTCCATCTTCTCCCATGTTCTCTGATGGGCATTCCATTAAACGCTCCTTGTTGTTACTGTACATTGTGGGCTCAGACAGATTTGATTTGTATTGGGTATGATTATCAACAGCTAATAACAGTGTTTACTTTCAAGCACTTCTTTCAGTTTTTCTGATGTTTTTTATTTGTATGAGGAAATACCAAAAAAGACTTGGATGTTCTTTTTTAATATAAAATCTAACAAAGGCAGCTGTCACAATTCGTAACAGATTTGACGTAAAACCATAATATTGAATGACATATCTCATAATATCAATTTCATAATTGAGCATTAGATAGAACGGAGCACAAATGAACGCAATGGTTTTCCTGCATTCATCAGAATAAAGATGATAAAAATCATAGACGTTGCACTTACATTTTTGAAAGTTTCAGTAAACAGTGGAAGAAATTGATGACTGCAGCATGGGCCAATTAAAAGCTCGCCATTTTGAGGCATGAGGACCAAACATTTGTGATTAAATGTATAACCCTGGGAGAAATTTTCAGTGCAGACTTTCTTTGGCACTACCGATTCATTTTGTTTCATCGAATCCATAGCATGATGTTTAAACAGTATCCTCTAATCATGTATACAATCGCCAGGCAGGGTGGATGAAAACGAGAAGTGATGTTTATGAGGAACAGGGAGTAGAAAGATCATTTACAGGTTTTAAATGCAATGGATGGATGGCCAGTGAAATTATCCATTGCCGAGGCAATTTTCCTCTGCAAGGCTTTGTCCCTTTGGATAAAGACAACCAGTAAAAATGGAGGCAGTCATCCATGATGATACAGTGGCCATTCTTTTCTTTAAAACACTTGGGCATTTCCAGAATTGTAAATTGGTAGAGGCCAAAGTTTATCATGCTGTCATATTTGTACAGAGGAAGCAGAGTAATTGCTCTTTGTTTTCCTGCTGCCAGAAAGTTTAATATGATTAAAATATAAAATGGTGCCTGGAATAGCCCTATAAAAATGTCCACTCTCATCAGCATTAGAAATGTTCAGATCAAATTTATTTAACAGAGTCCTGGAACAACTGCTTCAAACCAGGCTTTCACTGATCTTTTCTCATCATCGTGGGAGTTACCACTAGCTCCATTTCCATGCTTTGACCAATTCTGAAACACTATAGCCCAGCCTCTGTTGCTTGAAATACCTCCCTTCCCAACTGCTCAACCAAATGCTCCATTCTCTCTCTCTTGCACCATTTCACCTGCAAGTGCATCCAGCCCTTTTCTTTTGTTCAGACGGCTACCACAGCTGCTAACATATTTAAGGAGCATTGTCTCTGCATTTTGCAGGAGAAAAGAGAGTGCAGAGTCTTCAGATATTACTGAGTAACCTTTGGTTGGTTTCTTAAGAGACTGTGTAGTGTTATTTTCTTTACAGGCAGTCCCTTACCACTAGAATTTCTAAACAGGGAGGCAAATGCACACAGAGACAGCATGTGCATTTGTAAAAAGGGACGCTTTTTCTAGTAAACAGATATACCAGGCAGATAGTTCAAGGATATATAGCTTTAGCAGCTGGATGGAGCAGGAGGGCCTTGATGATACTTTATTGGAGGCCTTCACACAATTTAAAAATAAATCTGCTTTGAAAATTGTAAAATGTCACGCAGCATTTCTCTTACTTCCACCCATACTGCACTATTTACAATGACACATTTCAGTAAACTCAAATCCTTGCAATTCTTCAGCATTAGAGAAACCTGGCTCTTCACTGAAGTCAGTGGGAGGCTCTCCATTCACTTCAATGTGCATTGGATCAGGCCCTAAAGGATTAGTTGGATTTTTATTTGGGGAGTGGGGAGGCAGCAAGAAAGAACAATTCTGCTCCCGGTTACACTGATGTGAATGGAGCTACTTTGCATTTACCCTGCAATATAACTGAGAAGAGACTTTAGCTCCCATTTAGAAAGTAATTACAGAATGAAGTTAAAGCTATTTTTTGAAGTGTGTGCTAGCCAGTAAGAAGGGCGCCACAAACAGAGCTGGGCCGGAAACTGTTCTCTCCTCTCACGAAACTATGAGATTTCAAAAATTGTCCCGTTCTGCATCAGGATGAACTCAAGACCTTTCCAAATATTTTACAAAAACAGAGAGAGCCTGAGACTAGTTATGGGAGCCCTGGTCAAGTCCCTGCTCTTCATGATTTAGAACAGGACTTGAACTCAGGATTCCAATGTTTAAGGAAAGCACCATAACCACCACACTACTGGGGTGGAGAGAGAAGGTGTCTCTTTTTCTCCTCCACCCGCTGCACTTTCCCAAGGAACATTTCATTTAAACTGACCTTTTGTGAGAAAAGTTTCGGTTTCAGTAAGTCAGCATTTTCTAACCAAAGAAAAACCAACAACATTTTGAATGACCTCTCAGCCTCCAAGAACTGGTCATTTGACCCAAAAATTGATGGGTAAAATTCCTGGTACATCCAATGAGAGGTCTCTGTGATGGAAGCAGCTAGAATAGGACTGAAGCTTTTCTCCTTAGAACCTACAGCTACAGTGTACTAATAAAGGGCCTGATTCTTACTGGCCTCACTCCACCATGTTTGACATCAGTGGGACTCCTCTAGAGGAAAGTACTAACTGTAAGGTGCATGGCAGAATGAGGCAAATGGAATTGTGACCGAAACTACCGTATTGCCAAATCAATAATAACCTTAGTAACCTCCCACTGGGACTACATTACACAACAGGATACAGATTTCCTGCAAATAGAAAATACTCAAATAATCACCCTGTGTTTAGATCTCAGTCTGAGAGAGGTTGATCATTTGCATTGTGTATTAGTCTTCACTAAAACAATCAAAACAGGAAAAATAATAAATGGAAAGTTCTTGATTTGAACTCTTCATCTGCTCTTACAGCTGTTACACTAGCAGTTCTGGTGGCTTTAATAGGACTATACATATGAGATAAAATTACCGGCATGACAAAGAGGTTGCAAGATGAAGCATAATATTTTTAATATTTTAAAACCAGGAAAATACATTCTGTTGACCTAAAAACCTTCAGGTCTGGTTTGGGATTTATAGATACAGGGCTTGCTTTGGAAAGAATAGGAGAACTTTAGGCTGAATGAAAAGCACTTGTGGACAGGAGTAATTTACAAAATTATGCAACACTTAATAAAATTTCCAGGATTCTGTCCCATTTCCTCTGGGGAAATGTGCAGAAAACTGCACTGAATGGACCAAAAATTGTTCTCTTGTTGCCAATAATTTCCTAACAGGCTATTTTATTATTAGATATGTCACATTCATTGAACATCTCTGCAATTTTTACATTTGCCCTTTTCACACATGAAGTCCAAGACTGCACTAACATGAAGACTGAACCATACTTTCTCCTTTCAAATCACCACTAAGCTCAGCCACAAGGCATGCACAGATACAGCGTGCTCTGCATCTGACTTGCTTGTATGGTACCTGGTGGTGTGGATTAACAAAACTGACATGTCCTAGCATTTCTCAGCTAAAACACTGCATTTAGAGCCACCTAAGGGAACTACAGTATGTAAGAATAGGATTGGAAAATAAGAGATTGTACATATCAAACTACAATCTTATCTCTTTTTCTCTGACTGCACAGACTGTGACTTGAACACTGTATGTAGAGGTGGTCACATGTTGCTAAAGCTCATGGATGTACATGATTAAGCCTGCTCTCACAATGTAAAAAGTTTGAGGCCAGACACTCCCATGTTAGGACAGCTTTACACAACTCTGCTGGCCCAAAGCTATATTAAAGCTAGTTGAAGCTGCCCATAAGAGGATTACCTCATAGCGGTTCCTACACCAGTAGGGTTGCCAATTTTGGCTGGACGTATTCCTGGAGGTTTCATCACATGACAATCATTAATTAAAGATTAATCTTTAATTCCTGGAGACTCCAGGACAATCCTGGAAGGCTGGCAACTGTAAACACTATCAGTCCTTCCTGTAGCCAGTAAAAGGCAAAGCTGAGGGGGAAATGGGTGTAGCCAGGTCATCCTGTAGTGGCTTTGGTGTTTGAAGGCTTTGCTAGGGTGGCTTCTTAGAGCTTCCTTTGACTATATGCTTCAACCACACCTCCACACACAGACACTTTAAAACCAATGGTTGAAAGCCCTGCTTTTCCAGAGGAATAAGCTGTTTTAGTCACTCTCACTCCTAAATTTAGTGGCATTTCCACATTATGATGTCAGCTGTTCCCATGACATTGTTTTGTTTGTGCAGCACGTTGATGATGCCAGTGGGGAGAGCTCAGACATAAAATTATCCTGTCTCCATAGTCTCAGACTACAGTCATCAGGCTTTAAGGGCTCCTAAAGCATTCCATTCTTGTAGAAAATACTTGAATAGCCATTGGGCCGGAGACAGAGTTAGAATGACTCTAGAGCCCAGTGGTTAGGGAACTCACCTGGGTTTCTATCCAAGGTCCACTGAATACTGAAGTATTTATACAAAGGGGAACAGCTTCAACAGGAGAGATTCGGAGAGCCCTATCCCAGAATATCCTATAGCTTGGTGATTAGGGCACTCAGCTGGCGATGGGAATCCTTGGTTTGAGTCCCTGCTCCGGAGCAGGGATTTGAACCTGAATGTCCCGCATCCCAGGAATGTGCCCCAACCACTGGGCTAAAGTTATAAGAGGGACCACACCACCATCTCCATCTCCATCGTGTGAGTCTCGCCCGACAAATAAAAACAAGACAGTTGGTTAATGCGTAAATGAACAGTTCTGACAGTTCCAAAATTTTCTTTTTGTTTGTTTCAACTGAAATAATTGGCCAAAAATTGACATAAATTGGTGAAATGTTTCAGTTGACTGGAATCTGCATTTTATGGAAAAAAAAAAAAAAGTTTCAGCTGAAAAATTTCAAACAGACCAATTTCTAACTAATCATGCCAAAACCCTGGCTCTGCTCCTCATGGTCCACATCTGCTTTACAGCCTCTGAGAAGCAGGCTACTGGATCTTATATACTTCACTTTCATTTGGCGTGATAGGAAAGGAGATTTAAATTTGTAGAATTCTTAGTCTGTTAGTAACAAACAAGCTATTTGCCAATGTCAACAGCAGGGGGCCCTTGCAATCGATAAATCTGTTCATTGTTAAATCAGAGAAAACAATTTCAGTGCATATCTTGTACATGGAAAATATATTCTCCTTAATGACTGCACAGCATCAGAGAGGCCTCTAGCTTAGCGTAAAATCCAGAGCAAAATCTCTCATCAGCAGCTTCTGAAATACTAACAACATCTACAAGGGGCTGGCTCATTTAAAAAGGTAGCATACATGTTAATATTACTACATGCTACAGAGATGAACAGGGCCATTTCATACATACTTGGTTCGATTCTTTTTCCTTTTTCCACCTCTTTCAGTGTAGCTCAGGGAAACTCTGTTTAAATCATTTGAATTGCATTGGTGTAAAACAGATACTTTGTCAGGAAGAGAAGAAGAATAATGCTCATTGTATATGGTGACTGATGCTAATGGATCCAGATTAAACAGACTTTTTACCATGTGTCTAGATTCCCCCCCCCCAGCATTTTTTTCAGTCTCCTGTAGTTTTATTCATTTTGCAGGTAAAATCTAACTACAGTGTGTCGCCATTAGGAGAAAAATGCACAGAAAGGAGTATTCAGATTCAGTTGAATCACAGCTGCTCAAGTCTGCAAGCCACACATATATGCTGCAAAGATCAGATGCAACGTAATATTAGCTGTCAAAGATAATTAAGTATCATGTGCAGGTTAATTCATGCAGGTCAAATACTGCATCAAAAAAGCCTCAATTGAAAAGAAAGCCTGAAGTTGCAACAGAGAGAGAGAGGAGCGTACAAAGGTCTGTGAGTTAAGGTATCAGCCATCTATGGAAAAAGTTCTTGAAACTTTTTGGCACATAGTTAAAAGAAGCCAAAAGTTTAATCAAGACATGTAACCATTAGGGCGTGCGTTTCAAAAAAATCCAAATCCCAAGCCATGAACAGAAATGTAATATACAGTTTGCATCCACAGTCATGGTCAGGGCTGGCTCCAGGCACCAGCTTAGGAAGCAGGTGCTTGGGGCGGCCAATTCAAAGGAGCGGCACGTCTAGGTCTTCGGCGGCAATTCGGTAGCCCACACCTGCCAAACCTCATTCAATTCAGGCTGTAACTGTTTATCACAGATGTGATCTCAACAGGGAGTTTTGCTTTACTAAGGACCACAGAATCAGGCCCTTAGCTGAGTTCCAAACACAATTAATCAAAAACGTACTTACCTACTTCTAGTTAGGAAAAACGCTACTCACACCTACAAATACCTTATTAAAGCTTTTCCACATTCAATAGGCTCTCCTCTCTCCCAGACTCTTGAAGACCATTTGACAAATTGATTGCTAGAGAACTGCACCTTTCACAAGAATCAGGGTAAAAAAATAGAGAAGTAAACCCCATATAACAAGCAGATACCCTAAAACAATGGAGGGTCAGAATTCTACAAGTGCAAGACACAAGGATACTATCAGCACAGATTGAGGACCAAGGCGTATTAAGATTAAAAAAAAAAACTTACACGACTCAAAAATATTGTTAATTTTAAGCTAAACATATTCAGTTTGGATTTTTAAAGAGCTACAGAAAAAGTCTGTTGGGGGAGGAGAATTCAAGCCATGTGGTAGAACATACAGCTGAAGTGCACTTTAAGGTTGATATTCCCTCCCCACCCTCTGCTCCATCAGAGTGGCTTTTTCTTTTAAGCTGTCCCCTCCACTCGCCTCTGAAATACTTTTGAAGAAAGTGGAAAAAAAAGTACTTCACAGTGCTATTAAGGAGCACAGCTCATGCTTGCCTCCTTCTTCTTTGTGTCTGAATAACCCGGCTTGGCAAGCCACACACACACACAATCATACTAAGAGCAAAGTTTCTTCTCATAGTAGGTACTTCCTACAGCCCCCATCACTGTAACATCTGTGCGCCTTATAGTCATTAACGCAGCTATCTTCACAATACTCCTCTGAGGTAGGGAAGTACTATGATACTAGATGTTAGGTGATGGCAGAAGGAATGGAGTGAAGATGAAGAAAAAATGCAGGTCCTTGTCTCTTGCCTTAGATTTAGATTGTAAGCCCTTGGGGAAAGGATCTTCTTTTTGTTCTGTGTTGTACAGCGCCTAGCACAACGGGGACCTGGTCCATGACTGGGGTCCAACTGTAATGCAAATAATAATAATAATGAAGCAAATAAAAGCAATTTATAAGAAGTGTCGATGTTTCAGACTGGAACTGGTCTAGAAAGATTTTAACAGCTCAAAATATAATAAGTTAAAGGGGCCAGTCCCCAGAATAAAAACGAGTGGAGAAAGAAATGAATTGAATGTCCCTCATATAACCAGAAGTGCTATTGTCCAAATAATTGTCACATCATTGTGCACCCTTGTTAAGACTAAAATGGATTTTTTTTTCCAACTAGCTTAGAGGTTTTTTCCTTTACTCCATGTGTAATTCTTTAAATAATTACACATGTAATAAATTAGTGAAAATCAAAGAAACTGCCCGTCCTTAGAAAACCAGCTTAATTTGGCATGCTCTGCTGCACACTTCTAAATGCTCCAATTCTTTCAGGCCCTGCTTCAACCAGCAGCCGCCTCTTTGTGCAAGTAATCTTTATAAATAACAGCAAATTGAATTTGGCATTAAGTGAGGTGTGAAATTCTTAAGCAGGCTCCTAAAAAAGGGAGACATCAGGGTCATACAGGGGCTGCCATCATGTTTCCTTCAAGCACATGAGCTGTATTTGAAAAAGAAATCAATTACAAATTACCAAGAACACAGCACAGTACAAATCCCTGATCTCTGTACAGGCCTCAGTATGTTTTTTAACTGTTGTTTTTAAACTAATTCATTATGTAGACTGCACTGGTTCTGTTTAGCTATTTCAGCTTCACATGGCAGACCCAATCCTCGGCAAGGGGCCAACAGAGCTATGCTGATTTACACCCGCTGAGGATCTGGCCCGGTAATTTGCTTACCATTGCCTGGTAGATCGTTTTACAATGCGCTCAAGGTGTCAATTCTGGAAACAGAAAACGTTTTCCATTCTGAACTCTCCACCGGCTTACTTTCAGTAAACATCTCCCACATATTCCCCTCACTCTCCTCCAATTCTACAGCCATCGTGATTAACTCAAGAGACTTAGCGAGACCCCTCGAGTATGGAATTTCCACCCCCTTGGTCAGCCACCTGCGTTTACTGACACACAGGGCGTGCTGCGAAGAAGGTAGACATTGAATGGGATTCCTTTGGCATTTATCCTGACTGCTAGGAGAATCCTTTGTAAACAAGGAGTCAGTGGGCAAATATAACATTTGTTTAATATTTTGCTAATGTTCTAGGATATGATTCATTAGTATCTTTTAATTTTTTCAGAGCCTGTTGGTTCTTAAAGTATTTGCTGCCTAAATTGGAAGACCAATGTAGGAAAATGAAAATAGTTAACACTTTTTCATATGCTAAAAGCCTAATGAAACATTGCAATTGTAGTTAAAAGCTGGATTTTAAAATATATATCTATATAATGAAATATATAAATGAGAGAGATCAGCTAGCCAAATTTTCTGAAGTGCTACCTTTTCCCTAAATATGATTGTACCTCTCTGAGACGTTTGGACCATACTGACTGACATTTCAAATCAAGATGAATATCTCCTTGGAGCCTGGAATCAGCACTCTGTCTGTACCGAGTTGGTTGGTTGGTTTGTTTTTGCTTACAGTAGTTAAGTATATGAACACCAGTGCCTGGGTCAGCATGTCCACTTCATTTCTGAAGCAGTCTGACAGTGGAGTATCACTTAAATAATGGAACACACATCTGGCAGGCGATTGCTGAGGTTGGCTAAGTTTATACAAGGTCAATTCAACCTCTACATTTCTTTTTTATTTTAAAAATTAAGAAATAAGATTACATGGCTAACTGAATCCCCTGGGTAGGCCTCAGGGGGGTTGTTTTAAAGAGAGTGACCTTTTTTGGAGTTTTCTATTATTAAAAAAGTAAGCACTTTTTTATGCTATGAATCTGAGATACTTTCTCTTCAGGACGTTGCAGTAGCTAGCATGTGCTTACTATAGAATTCTATGGCATTTCTTTTATAAAGAGGGTGGACAAACTGTAAGGTAACATATAATGTGAAGCATAAAGTACACATCCCCTCCTTTAAACAAGGTAATATATCTAATCCAGTTCTGTATCTTGCAAATTAAGGGCCTGATTATGCAAGTCTTCTATGTGGAAGATTCCCTAATGGGAAGACTGTAGGATCAGGCTCTAGAATATATATGTTTTTTCTACTTCGTTCCTTCCTTTCACTTGTTTTTATGGAAGGACAATACTTTACCATGGTGAAAACATTGTCCAGGCCTTCAGTGCTCCATTATTTTCTTCCTCAATACAATTGCTTTAAGAAGGATTAAACGCCAGTGTCTTACTTATAGGTGCAGCTACATATGTTAAAAGGATTGCTTTAAGATGTTTTTATAAGTGGCCACCCTGAGAACTGTCATGACAAATCAGAAAGATTCAGTGAAAACTTCATTTATGGAGCGCTAAAATCAGCTTAATCCATAGTATGAAAAAGTAGCAGCAGGGAAAAATCCCAAAATCCTAAATCTGCTTTATTCAAACAAGATGAACCTTTATCAGTTTTCATACATCTGTCCAAAGTAGATTGCTTGTGGCAGAGTTGGAAATCAACCCCAGATATCACTAGTCCCAATTCAGTGCTTTCAGTACAACACAATTTTCCTCTCCTTTGAGTCTTCAGAATGTAAAAGGGAAACTCAAATACTTTTTACAGTTTATTTTATTCTCCATTGTTAGAAGATTTAAACTATAAACATCCTTTTGCTGCTACTTGGGTGGTTTTCACTTTCTCCGTTTGGCAAACATTGATTTTCTATTAGTGTTTCTTTCAGAACACAAGCCAGCTGCTATGTCTCATGAAGTGGGTATAGAAAGAAAGAAAGAGAAGCTGCACTCAAAAGGATGGAAAGCAAACATACAACTATCAGCAGGAATAACAGCCCACTTTCAGACCCTCAGCTCCTGCTAGCTCATCCCACTTCAGACTGCGTCAAACAGTATTAACTAAAGGGGTCAGAGACAACACCATCACAGCTCTGTTGTGTTTTAGTTCCATCTTTGGGAATTAGCTTCATCAATGATTATGTGAGCAGAGATCAAGCAGAGAACAAGTTTTGTTAGTTAAGTTGTGCTCTTTTGGCCAGCTGGATGGCTCCTTCCTCAGCAGAGCACTAAACATTTTCGTTACCACAGACAGTGCCTTCTGTTCTCATTATTTCTTGGCATCAAAGCGGTGGAAGCTTTTTGTGGTGCGGTTTTGTTTTGTTGTTTTAAAAGAGACTTAAAATTCAGAAGACAATCCCAATAGATATCAACATTAAGGTATGAAATCCAAGCTGAAATCAACCAAAAGTTTACTTGACAGTATCCCTTATTTGGCTCTCCCCAAGTCTACAGTGCATCTCATCAGCCAATTTATGGTACTATCTTGGAGGAAGATCAGTCTCCTTTGTGCCAATGTCGTAATGAGGAAGGTAGCTCCTCCCTTTCTCGGTCTCCCACAATAACCATTGCTCTCTGCGCCAGCCGGCAACTGCCCAGATTACTGTCTCCAATCCAGCTCTTTTGTCCTGTTTTATTTTAATGACTCTTTAACAAATGTAAAGCCCAAAGTAAACATGCCTTTGTAGACACTGTGGAAAACACTGCTAGACTTGCACTAAGCTTTAGTTACAAAGTATTGAAATACAACCTGGATGCTCACGCAGCCAAGAAAACCATTCTCTCATATATAATCTAAAGTGACCTCTCTCATTAGCTGTGTCAGTAACATGTCCCCAGATGTGCACGGGGAGTCAGGTAAGACCCTCCTTTCACTTGGGAACTTGAGAGTATTTGATACATCTTATAACAAAAAGTTTTCTGTTATTCAAACAATATGTTGCCATGGAGAACCACCACCTTCAGGCATGCTCACATTATGCTTCTTCCATTTGTCTGTGTGGCCTTAAGGCAGAGACAGTGCAGTCTTCTGCATTTGGAGCAGGACCAGCTCTAGGCACCAGCAAACCAAGCACATGCTTGGGGCGGCACAATTCCAGGGGCAGCACTCCAGGAGGTGGGGTTTTTTTTGCTTCGGCAGTTGCGCTCTCGGAGGTTGTTTGGTTTTTTTTTTGCTTGGGGCAGCAAAAAACCTAGCACCAGCCCTGATTTGGAAAGCACCTAGAACATTCATTTAGGAGTATCACTGTTGACTAACCCAGTTCTGTTCCAAATGTAAGAGAATGCTCTCCGGCAGTACTGACCAGTTCACCCCATTTGCACCAACACCCAATTCCCTTCTAACTCAGCCACTCAGTGAGTCCAGAACTTTCAATTTGCTATCTTAAACAGGCAGATAAGTCCTGATTAACAAGTTGCTTGGACACTCCTTCCCAGCTGACTCCTTCTTCCCAACTGCAAAAAGTTATTTGGATGTGGAATTGGAGGTAGACATTATTTATATAATGTTGCTCCTTTGCCAAGCAATAGCAGAATCTGGGGCCTTGTAAAGTATTACATTCATAGTAATCATACAGGGGAGTTAGATTAAACACAGAAAATACTCTGTAAGGAATCCAGACTTTAAAACACAAGAACCAAAAGAGAGAGCAAGAGAGAGACAAAGCAGGCTGCTCCCTAAGGCAGAGAGGTACAACTCACCCCACCTTGTTCTATGCTGGCTGTTTGTAGACTAACTGCTGCTAGGCCCAGGATGCAGGCTTCCCTACAGAGTCCTCCAGCCTACAAGCAGGACCAGGAAAAAAACCTATTGAATTTAAAGTGACAGCTTACAATTTTAACACAGTTTTCAATACACAGCAGAAGGCCGATTGGAACAGCAATTGGTAACATGGAATCCAATATTTTCTTAGTGTAATTTGTTAATTTACAAAATATACATGAGTCCTGGAAATAAACCGAGGTGGTAACAGACAGGCAACTCCCTTCTGTGGAAACCTCAAGTCAGGCACAACTGCCTTGTCCCCAGAAACAGCTGTCTTGCTCCTCACTCTCTCAAAAATCCCACCACCAAACCTTCTTGCTTAATGCACAGCCTCCTCTTCCTGCTTCAGTCCCTGCGTTTGACACCTGAGGAACTCCTAATCCCAAGCTGTTCACTGAGATATCCCGGCCTGGAAAGGAGAGCCTGGGCAGCTGCCCTTTTTGTGTGTAGCTGCTTTGCTGTACAAAGCAAGCGGAAAGCCTTCACTGCAAGGGCACTTTAACCCACACAATATCCTTAACAACTCTCTGGCTGTCGGTGGCATGTGACTATTTATGAAGAGTTTATTCCTTCGTGCCCAGAGATCAATGACCCCCTAGTGGAAAAGCTGTAACAATAAGAAATATGGCAAGTAGAATTTGAACCTGAACAAACTGAACCTTTTTGTCACAGGCCCTTTAATGAGAATTATTTTTAAAACAATATTCATATTTCAGTCTGGGGTAGCTCCTGAAATACAACTTTTATATATTTACAAAGAGTCTGAGGTGAGCATACCTGTATTATCAGAGTGTGGGCAAAAGGATGAAGATAAAAAATAACCCAAAGGACACTGAGTTTATTAAACTTACCTGAAATTCAGTCTGACCAGCTGTTTGAAGCAGCAGTTATTCAATAAATACTACAGCTGACATATAAGTCAAGAGCAAGGGATGAAGCAGCAGATCCTAGTCTAGTTTCTGATCTGAGTTATGCCAGTGTAAGTCTTTTCACGGGCAGAACCTGCATGCACACATCTGAGTGCATGTGCACAAAGGAAATATAACAGTAGCACTACAGTCTCCATCCTGGAATGCTCATGCAGACAAAATTCTCGTTATAATCAATAGGAACTTTGCCTGGATTGGGGCCACCCGGGCAAACCGCGGCACACCACATTCCCAGGGCCACTGTGGTTCTGCCTTCATGACCTCACCCCTGTGTCATGGCCCTGCTCCCACTTGGAGGGGCAGTGGCTCCCTCCCTTCCCCATGAAGCAGTGGCAGTGTCATGGGGTCCCATAGGAGTGGCAGTAAGGACCCTGTACCGGGCCTCTCTCTCTCAAGGCTCTTCCTTGGAAATACTTCCATGTTTTTAGTGTCACCAAGTAAATGCACCCTGGATGCAGGAATACTTACCTGCAGGAGCAAAAAGGGACCCTTCCCCTTTGGAGAGGCAGGGATGGCAGGGGGCTATTACTTACATTCATGGGTGTCAGGTTTGTATAATTTTTGGTGGTACCCAGAACGGGTCCAAGCAGAGCTGTCCTGTCCATAGGACAGACCGGGACAGGCGCCCCAAGCCCCACGCTTCAGGGGGACATGTGGGCCAGGGCAGCCTTAGGGGTTAGCAGGGGGTCTGGTGCTGTCAGCAGTGAGTGACCCGGCCCCAGCCCACCCCACCAGCTCCTGGCGTCGCTTGAGGGAGGGGATGGAAGCCAGAAAGAGGTGGGGCGGGGGGTTGGGGAAAGGGGTGGAATGGGGATGGAGAGGGGGCAGAGCAGGGGCAGGAAGAGGCAGGGCGGGGGCAGAGCAGGGGTGGGAAGAGGTGGGGTGGGGGCAGGCCGGGGCCGGGTCACTCGCTGCTGCTGGTGCCAGGCCCCCCACTAATGCCCCAGGATGCCCTGGACCCCACGTCCACCTGAAGCGCGGGGCCAAGGATGGTTGCCCCAGTCTGTCCTATGGATGGGACAGCTCTGATTAAATATAAGCCCAAACATTGGTGGAGCTGTGCCCACGTTCCTGAATATTGGTGGAGCATGGGCACATATAACTCGCCGCCTATGCTTACATCCTAGCTGCTGAGGTTTCTGCAAGGGTGGAGAGGCTGGACCTGCTTCATTCTTCTTGTCCTGTCACACAGAGTTTTGGGGGGGGGGTGGAGGAGGGGTGATGGCGCGGTCCCCAGACCAGTGCGTGTCAGAGGCAGGAAACCATTGAGATGCATGGCGCAGTTCGCCCCACTCAGGCTGTCTTCAGACTCAGGCTCACATCACTGTTACACTCCACTCACATTTTCAGGCTCTCTCTCTCTCCCCCAACCCCACAGTGGAAGCTGAATTTCCAGTATATTTACAAGACTTCAGGAGCCCTTGGCATAGGCCTGTAATGCCTATGTCTTAATCCAACCCTGTGTATAAAAATTGCAGGATTGGGCTCTATATCTCCCTAGTATATCTTGTTGGAAAGCAGGGTAGCTCACCCCACTGTATTAAGGATCACACTGCAAGAATCAAGGAACAGTCTTGAGTGAGAAAAGCTCTTGGCTTTTTCCTCCCACTGGAAGTATGCCCAGAGAGCAGCTTCGCTTTCGCTCCCTTAGTACCACAGTGACAAGAAACAAGAGATTTTGCTTTACTCACCTAGTAGAGCTGCAGGACAGTCACCGAAAGCATCTCTGGTGCTATCTGAGCTGCACAGGGCCACTCATCACACCCAGTGTGTGGTACCACGACACTACTGAGTCTAGTTACAGTGCTGTGACCACCAGGCGGCAGGCACAACAGAACAAACTTAATTCTGTCTGCAGTGGATTCAGCAAATTACACTAATGACAGACACGACGAATAAACCCCCCAACCACAGTAGGAAGTGCTATTGTTGGTGGATTGTACCTATTTTGGACAGATAAATAATGGTCCTGTCTCTTTAGGTAACACCTGTATCTTACATTGCTTCGCATACCAATATTGAACTATAGCCAAATGGAATTGATTATCCAGCTGGTCACATGTTCTGTATGGAATGTGACGCTGCAGTTAGATAGCATTGCTGGTCTGTCCCTGTATAGGCCATTTCAGAGTGACATTGGCTGGAAGAGAGTTGCTTTTCCGTTTCATCTATCAGCGTGTAGCACAGCAAGAATGAGTAGTGCAGTAGTTCTCAACCCACAGCCCAATCAGCACCCAGCTGCAGCCCATGCGATATCCTCAGGGCCGTACAGGTAGTATATATATTGTGTGGATGCAAGCCCACATAACACACAGAGCGCTGCATAGGCAGCCCACAATGGTAAATAGGTTGAGAACCACTGGAGTAGAGGAACAAAGGGAAGTGGAGGAGATTATCAAGAGTTGATGAAGGTGGTATCACACTGCTATGTAGGGAAGCATGCAGAATGCAGGCTACCACCATGGGGACTTTATCCAGTGCTGCCATTCTCTCTTTCAGAAGCACATTCATATTTCTCTCTCTGCCTTCCAGGAAAGCGCTGCTTAACAAAAAGCTAATTTTACACTGAGAGGCAGTATGGGCAGCCCAGCTGGCCATGATAATAGTGACAAAGGAGGTAATAGATGCTATTTTCTCCTAAACTAGACTTGCCTACCTGCAGGGAAGAAAACAATTTTAAAATGTAGCAAAAGAATAAGCATTGTAGCCCATATGTGGAGGTTTGGTTTAGAATGACAACCTGTTCCATCCAAGGATCTCAAAGTGCTTTAACCACCATTAGTTAATTATACCTTAACAAACATCCCTAACAGGCAGGTGTTAGCCCCTGTATCAGATTGGGAAATTGAGGAACAAAGGTTCAGTAACTTTAATTCACGAGGCTGTACAGTAAATGACTGGCATAACCAAGAACAACACCCAGATTTCTTGACTGCCAATCATGTTCTCTAACAGCTTGCGGAGACTTTGGTTGAGGTTGGATAATTACCACTACAGTGGACTGAGTAGCTCTAGGACAGGCCTGGGAACGGTACTCCCAGCGTCACAGAAGAGCTCTGTGTGGCTCTAAATCTGGTCTCTCTCACCAACAGAAGGTCCAATAAAAGATATTACCTCACCCACCTTGTCTCTCTAATATCCTGGGACTGACAAGGCTACAACTGCACTGTGTACAACGTTAGCCAAGCATTTTCAATTTCAACTCCAAACTAAGGTTCAAGCCAGTTCTTTAACTGAATGAGTTAATCCTTTCCACATCATTTATCTGAAAGCGAAGGATTCTGCAATTCCATGACAAAGAAGGGAAACATAGTGCATTGGTTAAAGCCCAAGATTGAGAACTGGGAGACTCTGCTATGCCATAGACTCCGAATATGAATTTAAGCAAGTAATTTAACCTGTCTGTCTTAATTTACTCACTGGCACAATGGAAACACTTGCACAACTCATTTGTGATGCTTAATTAAATGTCTACAAAGTGCTTTGAAATCCTTGGAAGGAAGGTTTTACAGAAAGGCTATGGCTTGTCATTCTAAAGAACAAACGTGGCATTTATGGCTCATATAGTCATTGACTAAGCTCATGCTTCCCATTTTTAAAGTTTTAACTAAGCAATGTTTAATGAAATTTGCTAGACTAACTGCTTGTGTTGTCTCTGCTGGTAATGCAAAAGCAAACTGCTATAAGTACGGTACCCTGAAGGCAGACATTAGGAGTTTCTCTGTTGAATCCAGCAGAGAAGTTTCTTGCATCTCTGTTGAATGCCATCATGCTGTGATTAGTTAATCATTAAGTACATGGTGCTTTTAATTAACTGCCAACTCTGCTTGGGCATCTGTTCTAAAAATCACATCCGATCGTGCTTTTCCCACTCTGTGGTTATGGAGCTCTTCAATAATACAATTGTTGCTCCGTTCTTCAGCTCTCCCTGCTGCAAGAGATCGCATGCCCAGAGAACACTACAAGGAATTAAAATGTAAATTAGTAGTAGTGGATGGGTTTCTTTGAAGGGAAAAGTAGTAAATACAAATTTAAAAAAATTCTTGAATAAATGGTAAGAGAAAAATAATTTTTAAAAGCCAGTTTAGACTTTGGAGAGATTCAAATTTTTGCTGGTGGAAAATAAAGGAACAATACTTTCATATTTTACTCTCATTACACAGTTTTTGTAAATACAATACAATTTTTTTAAATTAGGGGAAATTTTCTCTGTTTTTCAAAGAAGACTGATCACAAATATAACTCAACCTCTGAGCCATTTCACTAGATTCAAAGGCCTTGGCTACACTTGCGAGTTACAGCGCTGTAAAGGCTCCCCCAGTGCTGTAACTCACGCCCCGTCCACACTGGCAAGCCATTTGCAGTGCTGTATCTCCGTGGTTGCAGCGCTGCATGTATTCCACCTCTCCGAGATGAATAGCGAGTATTGCGCTGCTGCTGCAGCGCTGCGGCGCCAGTGTAGCCGCCCAATGAATGGCCTCCAGAATTATTCGGCAGTATCCCACAATGCCTGTTCTAGCCACTCTGGTCATCAGTTCAAACTCTACTGCCCTGGACTCAGTTAACCAACCATGTGACCGACCCTTTACATTCCCCGGGAATTTTAAAAATCCCCTTCCTGTTTGCTCAGCCCGGCGTGGTGTGGAGTGCTATCAGCGAATCTTTCCAGGTGACCATGCCTCCACGCGCCAAGCGAACCCCAGCATGGAGCAATGGCGAGTTGCTGGACCTCATCAGTGTTTGGGGGGAGGAAGCTGTCCAGTCCCAGCTGCGCTCCAGCCATAGGAATTACGATACCTTCGGGAAGGTATCAAAGGACATGATGGAAAGGGGCCATGACCAGGATGCCCTGCAGTGCAGGATTAAAGTGAAGGAGCTGCGGCGTGGCTACCGCAAAGCCCGCGACGCAAACGGCCACTCGGGTGCTCCCCCCGCGACCTGCCAATTCTACAAAGAGCTGGATGCGATACTTGGGGTTAACCCCACCTCCACTCCGAGCACCACCATGGACACTTCAGAGCCGGTGGGGGGGAGGGGGGGAGGAGGAGGAGAAGGAAAACGGGAATGATGGTGGTGGGCCGGATGGAGACACCCCGGAATCCCTGGAGGCATGCAGCCAGGAGCCCTTCTCGAGCCAGGAGGAAGGTAGCCAGTCGCAGTGGCCGGTACTTGGTGGAGGACAAACAGAAGAGCAGGTTCCCGGTAAGCGGGGTTTTTTTTCGGGAAGGAATTTTTTCGGTGTGGACTCTTTGGGAGAGTAGGGTTAGGCATGCATGCCTAAATGCGGAATAGTGCATTGATGTGGTTTATCACATCATGGTAATCGGCCTCGGTAATCTCCTCGAATGTCTCATCCAGAACGTGTGCAATGCGCTTGCGCAGGTTTATCGGGAGAGCCACCGTGGTCCTTGTCCCAGCCAGGCTAACGTGTCCACGCCACTGTGCCGCGAGGGGCAGGGGAACCATTGCTGCACACAGGCAAGCTGCATATGGGCCAGGGCGGAAGCCGCATTGCAGTAGAAGACCCTCCCTTGCTTCCCAGGTCACCCTCAGCAGTGAGATATCGTCCAGGATGAACTCCTGTGGAAAAAGTTGGGACAGTGTTCAGTGTAGGTGCCCCCTGAAGCTGTTGGCTCTCCCCAAGGCACAGAAACCCACAGGACAGTGCAGCCCTGAAACAATGGGTCCCCCTTACTCACCATTTTGAGGCTCCCGTGGGATGTGTGCGCTCTGTTTCGGAAGGGAAAATTATGCTATTGTGTAGACCCTGTGAGTTTTCTACTCCTTAAGTGCAGGGGAATCATTACTCTGTCTGGCATAAACAATGCTGTCTCTGTTAAATGTTGCATTTTGCCTATACAGCTGCATCAACCTTGAGACCTCAGCCGTCCCTCTTATCGCCTGCTCAGAGACTGCAAAGACTCAGGAAGAGACCGCGAAAAAGCAAAGAAGACATGCTGCAAGAAGTGATGCGGCAATCTATTAAAGAGAATGAGAAAGCACAGAACTGGAGGGAGAGAGAAAGCAGGATCCGCCAGGAAAACGCAGCGCACCGGCGGCAAAGCACCGCGCACCAGCAGCAAAGCACTGATAGGCTTGTAAGCATCCTGGAGTGCCAAGCAGATGCTATCCAGGAGCTGGTAGCCATGCAGAAAGAGGAGCAGTACCGCAACCGCAAACGCCACTCCCCCCCACAGCCCTTGTCCCAAAACTCTTTCCATTGTGCCCCACTGTCACCTCCAACCCACTTTCCCCAACTTCCGTGTTCTTCACGCCACCTGCTGCCTCCAACACCAGTATCTTCACCACCCAGCCCTGAAAACCACGACCCTTACCCTCTGCACTCAACCCCCAACACCATGCAGTATAGCTATCCTGAAGTGCAGCATTCACTGCACAGCACACCAGACAGGACATACAGGAATCTGTGATTGTACCGTTCCCCACTCCACCCCTTTGTTTCTTTTCAATAAATACATTTTTTTTCTTTTTAATAAATGGATTCTTTGGCTTTGAAAACATTCTTTATTATTGCATAAAGTAAAAGACTCCTTAGCCCAGGAAATAAACAGGCACTGCAAGTCTGCTTGTCTGCTAAGCAGACACTGATTCCTAAAGATTGGAACTACTGCACTTCACTTCCGTGCAGGGCACCAGATATCACTGCTGGTTTTCAGCCTCAAATAGCTCCCTCAAGGCATCCCTAATCCTTGCAGCCCTGCGCTGGGCCCCTGTAATAGCCCTGCTCTCTGGCTGTGCAAATTCAGCCTCCAGGTGTTGAACCTTGGAGGTCCATGCCTGAGTGAAGCTTTCACCCTTCCCTTCACAAATATTATGGAGGGTACAGGATATAACCGCGGGGATGTTGTTTTCAGCCAAGTCCAGCTTCCCATACAGAGATCGCCAGCGGCCCTTTAAAACAGCCAAAGGCACACTCCACAGTCATTTGGCACCGGCTCAGCCTGTAGTTGAATGGTTCCTTGCTGCTGTCAAGGCTCCCAGTGTAGGGTTTCATGAGCCACGGCATTAACGGGTAAGCGGGATCTCCAAGGATCACAATGGGCATTTCAACTTCCCCTACCGTGATCTTCTGCTCTGGGAAAAAAGTCCTGGCCTGCATCTTCCTGAACAGCCAAGTGTTCCAAAAGATGCGTGCATCATGCACCTTTCCGGGCCAGCCTGTGTTAATGTCAATGAAACGCCCACGGTGATCCACAAGCACCTGGAGAACCATAGAGAAATATCCCTTCCGATTAACGTACTCGGATCCTAGGTGGGGTGGTGCCAGAATAGGAATGTGCGTCCCATCTATCGCCTCTCCACAGTTAGGGAACCCCATTTGTGCAAAGCCATCCACTATTTCCTGCACGTTACCCAGAGTCACGGTTCTTCTGAGTAGGATGCGATTAATGGCCTTGCAAACTTGCATCAACACAATTCCAACGGTCGACTTTCCCACTCCAAACTGGTTTGCGACTGACCGGTAGCTGTTTAGAATTGCCAGCTTCCAGATTGCAATAGCCACCCGCTTCTCCACTGGCAGGGCAGCTCTCAATCTCGTGTCCTTGCGCCACAGGGTGGGGGCGAACTCCTCACACAGTCCCATGAAAGTGGCTTTTCTCATCTGAAAGTTCTGCAGCCACTGCTCGTCATCCCAAACTTCCATGACGATGTGATCCCACCACTCGGTGCTTGTTTCCCGAGCCCAAAAGCGGCGTTCCACGGTGCTGAACGTGTCCGTGAATGCTACAAGCAATTTCGTGTTGTACGCGTTACGCGGCTCGATAGCATTGTCGGACTCCTCACTCTCACTGTCACTTTGGATCTTAAGGAATAGTTCGACAACCAAACGTGACGTGCTGGTGAGACTCGTCAGCATGTTCCTCAGCAGTTCGGATTCCATTTCCCGCAGACAGATTGCGCTGCACAGAAACCGTTGAAAGATGGCACCAAAGGTGGACGGAAACAAGGGATTTCTGGGATGCCAAGTGATGCATCATGGGGCATTGGGACAGGACCCAGAATCCCCCGCACCCACGCCCCCTTCCCACAACCCACGGCGCCAGAATGGGAAAAGGCGGTCTGTGGGATAGCTGCCCATAATGCACTGCTCCCAATAGCGCTGCAATTGCCGCAAATGTGGCTACGACAGTGTCTGCCAGTGTCGACAGACTGCAGCACTTTCCCTACTCAGCTGCACTAAGTCAGGTTTAACTCACAGCGCTGTACATCTGCAAGTGTAGCCAAGGCCAAAGAAGGGAAGGAATGTATGGGGCACATGCACACACCCACCCAGTTTACGCTGCATGGTTTTGCTGGATTCAGCAACCACACTTCTCCAGCAGCTTCAGTTACATCTTCGCATACGTCACTGTTTTAAAAAAGGCACGTTTTAAAAATGAGTTGATAACAAACAACACAACAAATCTGGTGTTGAATAAGAAGGGTTTTGTTTTTTGTTTTTAAAGAAAGCACATATTGGTTTAAAGGCAACACGAAAACTGCAAAACTTGGAGAATGAAAAAGGTTTGGGAAAGATAACGAGATACGGAGACTTTCACTGCTACTGTAGGTCTGGTTCAAATCTGACCCCAACCAGTAGTGTAAAAGCTGGCTGTGGTTATTTGACTGCATTTCGGAAATGGGAGAGGAGGTCAGTCCATTTTCTTGTGGGCAGGCATCCAGATTACAACTGGTCCTTAATGGAAGTCTCAAGGGACCAAGGATTTGGGGGCACATAAACCAAACTTCATTGCTCTCCCCTAGAAATGGTGGCCAGATTCAGGTGATGCAAAGACAGCAGAAACTGCCACCATCTCCCTTGCTGAGGGATTCCCGTAGTGTGGTGTTATGGCTAGAACCAGACAGAGAATCAAGGCACTGCAACTGCCTACCTGCTGTCACTGGACTCCTCCCCCATACTGTCCTACTCCCTCCAGCTCAGGGTTGATACACACCAGCTCTGAATTGGGTCTGATAAGAGGTGTAATTCCATTAAGCACCCACTTTCTCCGGCACTGAGCTTGGCCCATGGAAAAGGCTCAGAAGTGAGGTGGTCGTTGCTGCTTGTCCCCATATTGTACATATTCCATGGTCTATCAGAAGGCAAGATACACATCAGTATGGCATCTCCAGCACTAAGAACAGAAGGAAGAGGAAACATTATTAAGCTTTAAGAGATTTTGAAGGAGTGGAGTTTTGCTAGGTACGTCTATTGTAACATATAGTAAAACACTATAGCGCATCAATAGCCAGTGTTTAAACAGGGGTCGGCAACCTCTGGCACGCGGCTCGCCAGAATAAGCACCCTGGCGGGCCGGGCCAGTTTGTTTACCTGCTGCGTTGGCAGGTTTGGCTGATCGCGGATCCCACTGGCTGCGGTTCGCCATCCCAGGCCAATGCGGGCGTCGGGAAGCCGTGGCCAGCACATCCCTCGCCCCTGCCACTTCCCGCAGCCCCTATTGGCCTGGGACGGAAAACCATGGCCAATGGGATCCGCGATCGGCCAAACCTGCCAACGCGGCAGATAAACAAACTGGCCCGGCCCGCCAGGGTGCTTACCCTGGCGAGCCACGTGCCAGAGGTTGCCGACCCCTGGTATAGCAAGTAGGCAAGAGACCATTTTGGTTACTGTGACTTAAATGACTGTATCTAGAGCTATTTTTACATAAATAACTGCATTAGAACAGAAGGTCAAAGTATTCTCTCTCTTTTTTAAAATTATGTTTAAAATGTGTGAACGTGTTGCATTTTATAGAGAAAATAAGTGTTTAGGAATTACTTAGCAAACTTGGTTTTCTAATTGTTTCCTTTCTGAACTATATCAGGACACAGCACTTACATAAACTGAGTTCAAGGTGTTTATTGGAACACATTGTTTTCTGATGACATCATAAGAACACTGTCACTTAGGCAACTGAAAGTGTTACTATAGTAACTACATCTTTTACAGCTCTGCTATTGAAGGACACTGACCGAGATGTTAAGAGATGTTAAAAACGTGAGCTGGAGATTTGCTAGTTAAATGTTTGCTGTTACTGAGCAAGCAGAAGCAACAAGCCTATTTCAGATATACAGGGTAGCAAACCACTTTAGACCTTCCTGAGAATCTGAAAATGGGCATTCTTGTATGGGTAATGCAGCTTTGCCTTCAAAAACTGTAATGTTCTTAGAATATTCCAGGACTTCCAGCAATGGCATTAAACAATACCGCAACTTGAGATAGGCCTAAGCCCTGACCTTTCCCCCAGTGCCAGGCTGTTAGGATCTGGGGGATTGCTTTAGAAAAAGCAAACAGCTGCTACATGTGCAGGTTGTGAGATCTGGCATTTTGATTCTCTCATAGCTAGGGAGAGCCCAATGGTATGTGAGGACAGCAATTTGCATTCAGCTTGGTTCCACTCCAGGGCAGTGCTTTGAAAAAGAAGGGAGTTTGATGTCAGCTGGCTGTGAAGAGTTGTGGAGATGTAAAAGAGGGCATAGGAGTGAAGCTTCTGTTTTTGTCGTCAGCAGTGCTGTCCAGACTGGAATTGGGTAAAACTCTCCAGTTCCATATTGCTTATAGTTTAATTAAGAAGTGCCAGGTTTGGGGCAAATGTGTTTACACTTCTTACTACGTCCAGTCAAACCTTGAAACGTAAAAAAAACCCTGAGAATGAAGCCACTGAGTTTCACCACCTCCTTCCCCCTGCAGGACCATCAAATCATTTGCTAATATTTGCTATTCTAATTAGGCTGGTTAGCTGTGTAAGCCATATGGAATTGTTTCTGTTACCTGACTGACTTATGCAACTAGCCAACACAGCATGAATCACAAAGTTTTTACAATCAAGTACACAGTCAGTCAGCTCTCCTTTGGTAAGCATCCAAGCTTAAAATTTGCCATTTGTGGATATTTGTGCTAATAAAGCTTGAGCGCTCAAATATTAGAGGGAAATATACAGGAAAGGGTCATGAACACAGATGAAAATTCACTCTTGAATCTGAATGAACGTTGGCAGACTATTTCTCTTTAAAATGCTATTGGGCTATAAGTTAGTGTTGTGGGTGGTCTACTGGTCACAGCATATGGCTATTAAGAATTGGGGTGAACTATGCAGAGTAGTTCATGGAAGTCTTGTTAATGGCAATGTGGTAAGGTTATTCTGAGGCCAGTTGAATTAAATTGTGTAGTAAAAATAGAATGTGAGTGTGAATGTAAAAGGTGAAGGATAAAATTCTTCATAGTGAATCTACTGCCACATTTTGCATTAATTAGCCTACTTGCTGGCCGTCTCAGCAGAGAGGTTAGAACCAAATTACACACTTACCTCTGGAGGTGGTCTCTCAACAACAGGACAATGAGATGCAATGGTAAGCAGCAATGTTATAATAAGTCTGTGTTGTACCTTCCTGGGGAGAATGAAAAACTTCCATTTCCAGGGCTGTAAATCCACCACCTTGCCAAAGCACGCATTTAGCTTCAGTGATCTGAAAGAACTTCTTTTTTAAAATGTATCCTACTAGGTGTTTCACAGGGCTCAGGCCATTTTTTCTTTCTTTCTTTCTTTCTTTCTCTCTCTTTTTTTTTGGGGGGGGGGCAATAAAAAGAGATTCAGGCCAACGCTAATATTCATTTCTCTGTATTACACTGTGAATCTATTTCCTATGGGCAGCGCAGTGCCTCCCTCAGCAGAAACGTACAACTACCCCATCATCTGTAAGAACAGGGATGTAGAAAAGGCCAATTACCTTTTGAAGACAAGGAAATTACTTGCTTATAATTGAGTTCTCTGAATATGGTGTCCGCTATTAGAGCCACACTCATCCTCCCACCACCCCTTGAGAGCTGGGGTTTTATTCCTATTTAAGTTATAATTATAATAATTAGTCTGAAAAGGATCTGGGAGTTGAGGGCTATGATATACCATATAGACCCCTCAAGGCATATTTTTGTACTAACTCATTATGACCAGTTCTAAACTTTACCATTTAATCTAGTTATTCAGTACCCAAGGTCACACCAGCTGACCCACGAGCATGAATCCTTAGAGACTCTCACCTTCAGAGAACTACAATTAAAAGGTAAATAATTCCCTAGCTGCCCTGTCTGGGAAGCAATGAGATAAGTCAGGGAATGGGATCCAACCACATCCTCATTATTCTTCTTCTAGTAACTTAACTAATTGCAATGGTTACAATTTACCAAAACAAAAATGCAGGAGAAGTTACAGTTAATTTAGAATTGGACTGGGCAAGACTCAGCCTTCAGTTAACTGGGGGTGGGGCCAAGTGTGTGTGTGGGGGGGTGTCACTCAGACTCCAAGCAAATCTAAAGGGCTAAACCCTGAGAAATCAAATTAATCACCACTTCAAGGTTTGTAAAATTCATGCACTGAAACTAGGTCACAGCCTTATCCATAATAGAGCCCATTTGTTTGGATATTTCATAATATGTTGTATTGATTCAATAATGATTTTAAGTTTCAAAGTATTTGAAAGAAATCTTAAGTTAAAAGGGTTTTAGACAATTTTAGAGTCCGTTAGCAGTTATTTAAACTGCAGTTCCTACCTTAAAATGTTCTTTAAAATGACATCATGATCTGGGACAACAGATTCCAAGGAATTTGTCCCCACCTGAATTTCCAGAAAGGGATCAGCCTCAAGCTTTGCAAACCATTGGAGCAATAGCTTTCAAGTGCGTAGTAAGGGAGCACATGTGGTGGGGTCAGAGCTAAAAATAGTTCACTAGAGTCCTAAGGTAGTTAGAGCATCACTCTTAGTGGCAGTAAAATAGCATTGCTCAAATTTCAAAAATATTCACTTTGTGACTGGAATTTTACAGGAGAAATTAATTTCACCTGCAAATCAGAGACCTCCACCAACATTTGTGTCAACAAAATCAAATCCATTATGTCATGCGTCAGCAATACATTCCATTGATTACAAGGACAAAATTAGAGGCTGGATGAAGGCCCTTTAGAAAAGGTGGCTTTTCAAATCTAGATTAGAAAACGTGAGGCAGAAGAAGATTCTATTTTCTAGATATAAAATAGCCAGAATATAAATAATGTCTTCCGGAAAACCAGAGTTTGGTACATGTTGGCATAGGGCCATTATGATGCAATATGTCAAGTTTCTATGAGGATGCCATAGTACACACTGACATTGTGCTTCCAGGATATCTCAAGAATTGTAATTCTTGGATTGACTGAGCACCGTGAATGCCGTGCAGCACATATCAACACACAAACACCTAGAAACGGAGCTATAGGAGTCTTCTTGTTTTGCCTGGAAAATGATGACTGCTGATACTTTATCCTGAAGGTAACCTGAAGTCCTGGGAGCAGCAGGTCTGGCAGCCTCAGCTTGGTTCCCGGCTGCACCCAGTCCTTCTACCCACAAGACACAATTAAGTACAATAGATAATCTTTGCTCTGAAGCAGGTCCGCACAATGAATTCTTTTATTCCCACCCAGGGTTAACATCACACGAGGGAGCAATAGGGAGAAGTCTGCACTGTTATTGTCTGAGCTATATGTTTGCTGGAGATAAATAGACTTCAATTTCTAATGTTGCTGGTTCTGAAACATCCCACTGTTTTTCTAAATTAAATTATAGGGGCACTACCATACTAACAGCCAGGCACATTAACCACAGAAGCAACATTTCAGACCATTTTTAAGTCCTTGTGCTGTAGAATTTGGGGGCCGGGAGGGGAAGCAATAATTTCAGACATTGGTGTCTTAATTTGGACCCTTAAGTGCTGATATGAATGTACAGTCTTGGGATTTGGGTATGTGATAGGCTTTCTGGGGCTCAGACCCTGTGCAGAGATGCAGAGCTATTCTGAGAACTCACCCTGGTAGCCAGATCAGGTGAGTCGGTCAACTTTACTGTCTGAAACTCAGCTCTTGCCCAGGGCCATTAAGCTTTTCCCACAGGTCCACTGACCCATGGCCCTGTGGGTGACACCATTTATGGGAGAAGACTCCTTAGTCTTTACCCTTTTGACGGAATCCTAAGGGTGCAGGCTCAACACACTGTTCCTTCACTGCCTATTAGAGGGTAAAGGTTGTTTCATTACCAGACAGTCTAAGACTCAAATGGTCTAATTAATTAATAGGCAAATTTATTAAGGTGCCACGTACTTGATTTGTGCTCATGCCGGCAAATTTTCAATAACATGTCTAAATGGCCATTTGAGAGTAAGAGTATGGTACTTGTGTGTAAAATTGTAACTGCATCTTCAGGAGTTCTCAAACATGGCTTTTACAGTAGATTTTTATAAATCAAAAAACATTCCAGGAGAAAATATTCATACTGAAGTTTCCCTATGGTATGTTTCCCCAGGATGATCTATTCTTGTATTTAAATATCACCTCAGCCAAAGCTACAGAAATGCATGTCCAGAGCCTCTCACTCATGCTGCCTAGAAAATCCTATACCAGCTGATATTACAAAATACTGAGCTTCTCAGACAATGTAATTAAATTCTCATTCAATAACAAATACATTACCTAATCTCTTGGTCTGGTATCTAGCACATGCTATAATCGTAAAAGACCACAAGTCTCTCCATTAAGCCTGCTTTCAGTACACTGCATCACCAACCATTAGTTAATTTCCTCATCCAATAATTTTAATGTAGGCCGGTTGCTATCGATATCCACCTCCCAGTGGAAACACTTTCCTTTGAGTACCCTGTTTCATCAAGCTATTAGATGTCCTAAAATCCCTTGGAGTCCTAGATTAGTGAATTTGAACTTTTTTTGTATTTTCGTTTTGACTTTCACCTTTGTGAGAGATGGTGGTAGGTGAATGATTTCTCTGCAGTTTCCAAAGATTTATTGGTTTAATTTAATGCAGCTCTGAAAACCGACTCAGACTCCTTCCTTTCCTAGAACAGTTACCATCTGTGAACATTACTATAGCTCCTACCTTTCCCTTGTTACCTACAATCCCTCATCTCTTGCCTTTCACCCCCCATATAAAAACCAAAACCCACACTCATTATAATCCATCTGTAGCTATGAATTCAACACTGCAGGGTAGACGGTTAGACGTTTGTAGGACTAGCTAAGGAGATATCTTTCCTGTACTTCTTCATTACAATCACAAAAGAGACTAAGCTCTAGTGGTTAGAGCAGGTGACTGGGTGTTCCAGGATCCACCACTGCCTCACTTTGTGGCCTTTCACAAATCACTTAACCTCCCAGTCTCTCATTCTACCCTCCTGGAGTACGACTTAGCTAGCTCACAGGGCTATTTTGGAACAAATTAGAGTGTATGAAGTTCCATAAAAAAAGTGACGTGCAAACACAGTGAGCATCACACACTGGAACCTAGACATGGGCCCAGGCTGGATCTGGATTAGTCTGGGGGTGTTTAGATCTGAGGTTTTGATTCAGACCATTTTCCACAGAAAATAATACAACCTCTCCCTTCCCCCCAGCACATACACACCTTTTTCAAGGAATACGTCATGCAGTTGGGCTAATGTCTCTATACTTGCCAATGAGAGTCATTTCTGATGTAACAGCTTCTCAAGCTTGGGTTTTGGTCCCAACATCAACATTTGAAATCTGCACCTGGAATCGTGGCATTCATAGCCAACTGTGTATATTCAGCCATTTGGCTAAGTACCTGATATGTTCATGTACGTACCTAGATGTGCAATTTTTAAAACCTCTCTGAAAACTGGACCCTAAAAATGCAGAAAGTTGCCTGTTTATCACAGCCAATGGACAAATTTATCTTGTAACCTTCTGGACACAAGCAATAGGAAAGAAAGCATATATGTAATATCCCCATGGTTGGAGGTGATATTCTTATGCCAAAATGGTGATTTATGGTAATTCAGCTACATGCAGGGAAAAAATGCATCTAATTTTGTGTATACATTAGGGGAAAATGTTTTCCAGACTGGCAATGGTCCAGCAAGAGATGAGAGGTAAGAGAAAGGACCCACAGTATTATTTTGAAAACGCTTTTACGATCACATAAACACACTGAGGTCTTTTATAGTGCCTCAAGTTTGCAGTCTGTAAAACACACACTAGTATCCTTTATTAAACAACAGTCAATGTTGTTCTATAAAATATTCCCTTGTTTAAAACACTCTATTTTTAATTGCCTTCAGTTTTTATATCAGTACCAATCAAATGAAGAAGGGTACATTACAAAATTCCAATTGGGTAAGCTAGCTTTGCTCTTTTATTGAGGTCATTGTCCATTTAATGTTTTCATTCTGGTTGCCAGGACATCATTCCAAGGCATTATGTAAGAAAACCCACAGTATTACCTCACAGTTCTGTATCCACATTCTGCATCCTCATTAACATGGGCCAGCAGTAGGTGCCTTTACATAGAATTGCTGAGTTTATAATAAAACGTAGGGCAATCATGTCAGCCATTTGCAGTTAATCTCTTTGCACTGGCAGGCCCAATTACTTCTGAAAGCACACTGGGGGCTCCCCCCTCCCCGCCCGCAAGATAAAAAATGGCTGACACGAGCTGGAAGGCCATGGATAGTGGTGTTATGGACTGGCTGGACAACAAAAGAGCTAAGACCTTGAGGGTCTCCAATGACAGGGAGTCATTTCAGGTATGGAGAAAGAAAATAAGATACTTATTTCCCTTAAATGTCCAGGTAGTTTGTGGTACAAATGTGTAAAAAAAACATTAATGGAGATCTCTCTCTAAATTAGAGCCATGTGAAATTGGCAGCAGTTCAACAACAATATTCTTATTCTCCTAGACACCTAAGAAAGCTGCTGGGGATTTCTTACCTCTATGAAATAAGATAAAAGATTTAACTTCTCCAGTGAGTCAGAAAATTTTGCAGTGGTTCAACTCTTCCCCCTAAATATACATAGACCACTGACATAATTGTAGAAAACTAACTTGTTAAGGGCTGTGCAATTTCTCTCTTGTCATTCAGCTGAAAAAAATTCGAAGGTCCCTTGAGACTATGAAGAGCATGAATGATAATCTGATGAAGCAGGAAGAAAGAAAAGTGAAAAGATGGCTAGCAAAACAAGCTGAATTATCACCATCAGCATCGTCGTCATATAAGAACTTATACAAGGTAATGAATTGCTTTTCCAAGGGACACCATGCAATACATAAAAACCATATAATAAAACAAGAGTTGTGGTTTCTATACGAGTAGCTTTTCATGCTGCAGATGTAAGCAGATCATCATGCTGGTCAGGCAAGCCAGGGGTTGAGAGGGGAGTTCATGGCTGGGGATAGCGGGACAAGTTAGGCCTTGCTCCACCCTCCAAAAATTCTATCCCACCACTGCAACTTGGGTAGCCACCAATAATCCTTTGGGCCAGACCCTTGGCCACTGTAAATTGTCATAGCTCCATTGACATAATTTGTTTCAATAGCCCCGTGACAATTGGCACCTGCTGAGCATCTGCCCCTCCTCCTATGACCACACTTGAGGATTTCACCAATTTCCAAATACATGGAAATTACATGAGCATGCCTCCAAATTCATGGATTCTAAAACACTGCAAAACCAACCATGTTTGGAGAAAGCAAACACTAGTGAATTTTGGCTTCCCATAAACTTGGCTTGGACATGAATTTCTGGCAGTTGTTTCTAGTTTTGGCATTACACTGCAACAGAGGAATATTTCTCAAGTTTTACTGTATTAACACTACCACTGGGCAGAAAAAGAAAGACCAAGAAAGACCCAGAAGCTATTTGCAAATGTTAAAAAGAAAAACAAAACACACCCCTTGTACTGGTGGGTGTTGCTCATTTATCAGTGACTGAGGGTGCAACTGGGGCTGCACTGGGTCAAGAAAGTTTATAAGGTATTTTGTTGTGTGTCTACAGTTTATTGGCTGTACTTTGGTAGCATTTGTGGGTTTTAATGCGAGTAAGGCACCTGGAGGATAAGACAGGTGCATGAAAACTGGATCTAAATTAACACACCCCTTAGACATTTGGAGACTTGCATGAGAAGAAAGGTTGGAGAAGAAGATTTTAAAAAGCAAAACCTATCATTATCCTAGCTTCACCATCAACCAATAATGGGGGTATGGAAGGTTATTAAAATATACCAATTAAAATAAATTGACACTTCCTTCTCCTCCATACCCCTAACATTCCATCCCCAACTGTAAATGGGTCCATCCTTCTTGGGAAAGAGTTAAAGAAACAGCTAAATTTTCCCCTTTTTGGCCACTTCATTCCAATTTGTGGGTTGGATTTCATCTGGCTCTAGAGTTTCTCACACTTCAGATCCTAGTGTCCTTAAGTAGTAGCTCACATCCCTTGGGAACTATTTCTGGCATCTGTCTCCTACACTCTCTTGTGAACACAGAGGCAAAGGACTTTGTTGTTGTTGTTAAGCAATATGTCTACCCACTTTCTGTTAATGAAAGGAAGAACAGGCCTATTTATTCTGCTATTCAATTTAAAATGCATACTAATAGGGATTATACATCTGTTACACTTATGTTTATCTTAGTTGATATTGGCAAGTTTAAGCACAGTCACTGTACCAGATTGTATATATTATAGATACGCGCACTGTATAAATTATATGACCGTCTAAACCTGCCCCATTTGCTAGCTGTGTCTACCTGGGATGAGTTTTCATCGAGAATAAAATAAGTAGCCTACTCAGGAGCACAGTACCCCCAGCCCTGAAAAATTAAACCACCAACTGGGTATTGCATAAATCTACGGCAGGACTGTCCAACCTTTGCCCCACACAAGGCTGCACTCATCATTATAAATACGTACTGCCAGATAACACTACATTAAATTGGAGTTCAGGTTGAGTACATATCAGCAAGTTAAGAGTAAAAGCTACAGGGATGTTGTAATTATCTAACAAACCAAACATAAAAAACCCAGGTAAGGTTAAACTTAAAAACAAAAATCCAAACATCTTACAGAGCGGGAATGTACAGTGTAGGCACCCAACCAACCGGATTTCTGCCCTGTAGTGACACCATGCAATAACCATACAGTTATGATTAGTACATAATAGGATCAGTGTAGGGGATGAGGCAGCTTTTCTTCTTTTGCTACTGGCAGTAGCAACAGTGGGAGGGGCTGATCATTCGAAAAGAAGGCATCTTTGCTGGTCACCGGCCTTTGGCGTCACTCCCACTGAGAACAATAGGAGATGGTAGACATTTTGAAAGAGGGGAATTCCTCATGGAAATCCATGTGGAAGAAAATTATTTGTCAGCCTCTGCAGAAAAAAAATCTTTTGGTTGTTAAGAATTATGGTAAAATCCTTAAAAAAAAAAACCACCTTAAAATGTTGCTTGTGCACAAGATCTTAGTGAGTTTTAACTGTATGGGAGTTTTGAAGGTTCTACATTAGACTACTATTAAGACCATTAGAAACAAAAAATGGTCTGACACACAGTGCTAAATTTCTTAAAGGAACCATTTTAAATTAATTTTAAATTATAAACGAAATTCACTCTATGCTCAAGAGTAAGTGCTGTAATTTGTGGTCGGAAACACTGTAATCTTCATACATAAAAAGAATGGTTGAGAATCCCTGCTTTAAATGCAGAATGCAACCTACCCTTAACTAAGGACCAGCTCTTCTGTAATATAATTTTTAAAAGTAGATTACAGCCCTCTAAAATTCACTTCTACTTGAGATTCCTCCTTGATAGGTACATGTGAACTAGTTTTTGTTTGAGTTCACCAGCAATTAAAACATGGTTATCACTCAGATTCCACTGTTATGAAGATACATATAGAGAAGATAACATATATTGCACCCCTGCTTTGTCCTGAACCTACAGCTACAGAGAGGCCAATCATTTGGCCAGTCATTCAGCATCTCTGATCTACACCAGTGTGCTTGATAGAATTCAAAAATTGTTCCCAATTTACTTTTTAATTCCTTTGAACAGCAGGGGCCAAAGCGCTGTGTGTTGGGTTTGTAATTCCATGCTCTGCTGAAACACAACCACCTTTAAAAAAAAAAAAAGACTACTACTCGCACCAGCAATTAATATGAATAATAAATATTTATTTTACAAGATACCATCCAGTGAAGTGAACCAAGAGGCAAACCAAGAAGTGCAACAAGTCTCCGAGAGAGGCTCCACTGAAACTCCCTGGAGCCAGTTTGGTGACCATTTGCCCAACTTTGTCAGCTTTCTGCGCCTACCAACAAAAAGATCAGGTTGTGGTAGGGAAGATAACATTCATGCCTTTATGAGGCTTGATTTACTTTCCAGGTTTTAAGCAGCATAATCAGTTTTTCTTATTGCAATAATTAGAGTTTCTCTGACTCCGCTAAGAACAGAACTCCCTCTCTACTTTATTGATGTAGCCCTGTAAATGATTCTTTTAGAAATGCATCCCTGAACAGTAAAATATTAGTTTTTCTTCTTCCTGTCATTTACGTATAATTAAGAGATAATGTCAATGGAATAGAGCCTGGTGACAGGATGATTTCCTGCTGATAGGCAAATGGCAAGGTGAGGAGGCATTTAGTGAAAATTATATTTTATATATACATATTCTGTGACTTAAATTACTATTATAGCTACTGATTATCATCCAAACCATAATAGACAGGTGCAGCAAAGCCAAAGCTGTAAGTCCTCGTCAAAGAGAAAAACAACATTTTCATTGTCTTTGAAAATAAGTTTCCTTGATGCACTAGCCAATGAGAAATCTTTCCCCCCTAAATGTAGTGCTTTACTATTACGAATAAAGAGGCAAATGGGTTTAAATCACAGTAGTTAAGAGTCTAAACATCAAGCAACTGATGTGGCAAATCCCAATTGTGTGTGTTTTAAAATCTGAAAGGAGAGACAGACATCAAGACGACAGGTGCCCGAGGCCTTGTCTACATGAGAAAGTAGATGTATCACAGACTGAATGACTAACCTATTAACTATATTTTAGAAAATCCATCTTTATACAACATTCACAAATAACTGAAGCAGCATGGACCTGAAGTCTTCTCAAATCCATTTTTTCCCTCTAAATTTGTTTCTACTTTTTGCCCTGGAGTTTTACTGAAAATTATGAGGTCTTCTTTTTACATGTTGTTTGGATGCCCCTTTTATTATTCAATACACTTAAGCATCACTGACAGATGACTTTGTTACAAACTCATTTTATTCACCACCTATCACCACACTCCAATTGCTCTTCTTGCTAACTCCACCTTGTAAAGAACCTTCCGCATTCTTATAAAAAGCTGTTCAGTATATAGCTAGTTTATCTACAGATATGAACACATTGTGTTCTCTCTCTTTTACTGGATGTACCCACCTATGAGTACAGTACAAAACGCTGCAGGTCCCTTTATTAAACTTGCCATTCAAACCCAATAAAGGAACTCCTAGTCTATTGCTCACCCTCACTTAAGCCAATTCTCTCAGAGGGTCTGATCCTGCAAGGCGATAAGTGCTCTCAATTCTCACGGACTTCAAACATCAATTTTGTGTGTTCCAATATCTGAATGGAGAAAAGGTATTACAGTGATAGCACCTTGCAGGATGGAGCCCTTAGTGCACATATTCAAATCCCATTCACAATGGAAGCAACTGGATTCAAAAAAGATTTACAAGCAAGCTTCACCCTCTTCATCTGACCTTCTTTTGTGCACTTGTAACTTTGTTCATGCTTATATCTGCACATACGCTTTTCAAGCAGGAACACCAGTGAGTGCAGTAGAAATATTTAACACCTTCCTGCTGGGTTTGTATAGGCAGGTTTTCACACTTGCATTTTTCAGCTGCCTGTGGGTGATTGCACCCACAACACAGGTCATTTCTGAAAACTGGCCCAAAGTGTCCAGCCTATATCTAGGGAACTGAGTTATCTTCTGCGGACTTTTTATTGGGCAATATTATTTTATGTTTTCATCAACCACCCAGAGGTGATGCATAGTTACCATCATGGTCAAGCTGGTAGAGGATGTCTAAACCTGAGGGATGGCCACGTCACAAGAAGAGCATACCAAACAGGAACTCTATGCTGTAAGCAACAGGCTGAAACACTATTGAAAATACACATTACAGCTTTAAGGAGTGGAACTAAACAGAACTTCTGCGGGGGTGGGAGGGCTGATAAAGGCAACAATAAACATCTAATGATTGATGGTAGATGACAAATTGAGAGCTTACAGCATAATATCAATGGGGGGGCGGTGAGTCAGTGCAGATCTTGGATGAATATATAGCGGGACTGAGTAGTGTACAGTAGGGTGATCATAGTGCTTCTCGGTGCTCCAGCAGCTAGACCCTGTATTTGGTTCAGATAGTTAGAGTTTAGGAAATATTAGAGAAAATACAAAGAAGGGCAAAAAAGTGATAGAAGAATTATAGAATAAGATATGAGGAGAGACTGCAGGAACTAAACTTATATGGTCTCAAAAAGAGAAAACTCAGGGGAGCTTCATCACAGTCTATAAATACCTCCAAGATAGTAATATAAATGAAGGAAGGGAATTCTTCAGTCTCAGAAGATAACAGGACAAGGAGCAATGGCCTGAAGCTAAGGAAGGAAAAGTGTAAGACAGATTATAGTGAAGAGTTCTTCACTCCGGCCTCAGCCTCCGTGGATGAATTCACTGTGGTGGGGAGCAATTGTTCTCTATCAACAGAAATGCACCTCCCCCGGCTCTCCACTCGATTTGTCCAGGGAGGGAATAATCACTGCAAAATCCTCTCAGACTTTACCCCTGTTGCCAGGAGTGAACAGCCACACCGAGACAGGTGTGACATGTTGACTAATTTTTCTCCACATGTGCAAATATCTGATTTTTAATAAGAACTACATGAAGAATGAAGACATTGTACACAGTAGGATTGCCATATGGAAATGTGTTAACACAGCACGAATTCTAGCAGAGAGGTAGCATTGTCTCCAAATAGAGGTACACCCTGTTCCCCCCACCCTCCCCCAAACACTTAGATTTCTCTCCTCCTTCTAACAGTATTATTTCAAAGGATATTTTTGCACCTTCTGCAAACAGTGAATAAGATCCAACCCACATACTTACCCAGTGCACTCGGTGGTTTGCCTTCCATACATCTGCTTGATTCAACAGGGAATGAAAACTAAGGGGAGCTGCTCCAAATGAAACTCCTGTCGCATGAGCACTCATTTGCAATCTATTTCAGAAGGCTCATCTACTAATCCAGGGATAGGAACAATGAGAATATGTCCCACCGCCTTACATTAGTTATAATTTTACAAGGGAAAGTTCTTTGACATACAACCAGCTCTTTGTCCTGGGAAAAGCCTAGATGAGAAGGATTCTTTTTATGTTCACTACAGATCAAATATCACATTTCAGGCACTTGTGCCATCTTCTTGTCTTTCATCCTCTCTGACATTTGCAATGGTGGCAGCCTGCAAGTCCTGTGCATTTAAGAGGAAATATCTACAGATTTAGAAAGGCACCGGTGTCCATCAGAGACAGAATGAGACTTGCAGGATTGATGAGAGATGACTGCAGAGACCACGATGGTGACCTGAAATGGTGTGGCTGTCTACTGAAGTCGGGGCTGGAGGGAGATTAACACATCAATCCAGAGAGGTGGAGCTGAGATACAGAAAGCCACATTGAGGCTGTGGATCACTATTGATATTCTGCAAAGGTTTCAGATCACTAAGAGTAAAGCAAATGTAAGTTAAACCCTTAGAAGCCCAAAGAAGTCCCCAGGGTTCAAAGTTGCGGGATGGTAGACAAACAAACTCAGCTCCTCTCTCTCTCTTTGCCATCAGAAAAGCACCCTCCCTTTTTCTAATGAGACCCTTCTAGCTTGCTAGAGTCTATATAGACACTTTAAAAACCCATCATCACATTCCCCGCTTGCCTCACCTCAGTTACCGGCCCAAACTCCTCATTCTGCTCAGGTTGTAAGGTGCGGTTCCTTTTCAGTTATCCTGCTGACACTATTGGTGGGAGGCAGGTGGGATTTTAAGTAGACAAACTGGAATTTGATCCGGACATTGGGGGGAATACCAATGTGAAAAAATGGCCTGGAATCTTTACTGACAAGTGGTTTCCATTTAATCCAAAACTCCACCTGCAGGATCATGGTGCCGGCTAGCCTCAGCTAACACACGGCTCCTAACAGGATCAAGCTGCCACTTAACAGAGCATCATTGTTTCAAACTGAACCAAGGTCTTCCAGGTGTGCATTACTCACGTCCGATCCTGCTCAAATTGAGGACTGGCTAGATCACAGCTGAAAGTGGTTTTGTTGCAGGCTGTCATTTGCACTGCTCTAGATTTGCACTTTGTCTGATTTCTTGTTTTATGTTTGGAACTTCCGTACAAAAATTCCACTTTGAGATCTCAACCAAGAAAATCATTGGAATTGTTAAACCATTATTATTTTTTAAAAATACCATCCAAACTGGTTAAGTTATAATAGTCTAAAATTAAAACAATATGGCCAGACATTTCATATTTGAGTGCTCAGCACCTCTGAAAATCAAACCTCTTATTGAGGTGCCTGCACATGGATTCAGGTGTCCAAGTTTATAGGCAGCCACGTTTGAAATTGTCGACCTATTTGTTTAAGACTCACTGCCTTGTAAAACTTAAACAGCTAAACATTCCATTTAGTAAGCAATTAATCTACAGGATGATTCAATTCAGTTTATTTTTAAAAAGATCCTAAACCATTGAGATGATGCAGTAAAAAAGAAAGATTTATACAATATATTTTGTCTACCAGTTTTAAAAGGTGTTTTTATGGTTAGTATGCCCCCTCAATAAATTATTGCATGATAGACCTGAACCGCTGTAAGACAGCAGTAGTTTATTTTTTAAATATTCTCTAATCACTTATTTACCAAACAGAGCTCCGTTGTCCCAAATGGGGCTCCTGGCTAATATACTAATAAGATATGTCTCAAATCTGGAGCTAACATATATTTGATTGAGAGGCCAGACATCTTTGTATATACACATTTTTTAAAAACAAACACTTTATCTGTGTGTTGCCTATAGCCTGGAATGTCTTCTGGGCAAATAAGATGCATTTTTAAAAACTCCCTATGTTCAGTATTTAACCTGAAAGACATGTAGCCATTTTGGTCCCTTAGGAAAACAACATATATGTTTCATAACTTTAAAATAATGTTGTCTAATGAAATACTAGGAAATAGGACAACATTAAAAAGGTATACAGTCCCAGTCTGAGACAGGTTTCAACTAAGTCTCGCATTTGCACTGGAAAGGCTCTGGCAAATTAGGTAACTGCTCATTTAACTCCCTGATTTGCATACAGAATGTTCACAGCTGCTAGGAAAATATGGCCCCAATGTTTTTCCCAAAGCTAACTTCTATGCTCCCCTTAACTTTATGAACCATGGGCTTTATCCTGAAGACCTCCCTCAGGCAAAGAGTTCCACTAATGTCAATGGGACCACTTATGTGACTAAAGTCTTCTTGCATAAATAACTTTTACAAGATAAGCTCCTGTGAGAGTTCAGATGGCAACATTACCCTTAGCACTGAATTTGCGTCTGTAGCTTTCATTGTTTTCCTACCACAAAGGACATTTTAGAAGGCAGAGCTTTGTATTTAATGTACTCTATATGAATCAGAAAAAAATCTCCCTCTTATGTTCAACCTTATATAATATTATAATTTAAAAAAACATACTGTTCTTATTTACAAACTAACAGGTAATAGTGGTTACCACTAAAACCTCAGCATTTGTTATCGGATACCATAGCTTGTCAAACTTAGAACAGTAAATAAACAGTGATAATCTGATATTTTTAACAGCAACCAATGTACACAGTTCTCTTTGAATTAGCAACGACCAAAAGCAGACTTTTTTTTAATGGAAAACATTTACTTGATATTAGAGTTCTTTGGAGGTTTCATCCTTAAGCAGCTCTATTGCCAAGTAGTACAGATCCAGAAGACCAGGTCCAAAACTGATGCAAAACTAGATTCACTAAGGGCTTGTCTACACTTACCGGAACTTTGACACGTGGCGATCGATGCATCGGCGATCAATTTAGTGGGTCTAGTGAAGACCCGCTAAATCGACCACCAATCGCTCTCCCATCTACTCCTGTACGCCACCTGAACGAGAAGCGCATGGGGAGTTGATGGGAGAGTGTCTCCAGTCGACATAGCATAGTGTGGACCCCACGGTAAGTAGATCTAAGCTACGTCGACTTCAGCTACCTTATTCACGTAGCTGAACTTGTGCAACTTAGATTGATTCCCCCCCCCCCATAGTGTAGACAAGGCCTTAGTCAATTTCATCCTGGAGATGACACGTTTCAAACATCCAGACTTCTATTTTATTTTCAAAATATTTTATAATAGTCAACAGGCATCTATTGCCAAGAAATCTGTACTTCTACAGCTCTACACAGCAATTAACATATAACAATTGTTTCAAACTGGATAATATTTGTTGAGCAATAAAAGAGAAAGGATGGGTCAATGGTTAGAGTGCTAATCTAGGACTGGGGAGCCCTGATTTCAATTCCTTGCTCCACAACAGACTTTCTGTGTGACCTTGGGCGCATCATGTAGTCTTTCTATGCCTCAATTCCTCACCTGTAAAATGGAGATAATCTTACTTCCCTCCCTAACAAGGGTGTTTTAAGGATGAATACATTAAAGATTGTCAGGTGCTCAGCTATTATGGTAATAGGGCTCATATAAGCACCTTGAGTAAGAGAGAGCGCGGACGTTTAATATTTCTGACCTTTTTCAGACCAGAAACACTCCAAGGATTTCACACCCTTCAGTGGAACTGACTTGTCCATGCAGACAGTATCTGCTAGAACTTCCTATGGCTCAAGAGGCAGCTTTTACAATCCTCACCCAACAGCCGGTGTCTCCAAGAAGGATATCAGGGCAAGACAACTTTATGTGGATAACAGTTTCTCCATGCAAGAGGCAATATCCATGTTTCCCTCCTTGCAAAAGCTTTCGGTAACAGGAGAGAAGTTCTCTTTTTCGAAACTTCATCTGCACGAAACAGCCTCTGGATCCCCAGCATTTGAAAGAAGGTTGAAGGGCTTGCTTGAAAGAGCTCGGGAAGAGGAAAAATTCAAACAAACAGTGACTCTGCCACAGATCAGACCTGAAGAATTTTTGAGCTGCAGGTTAGAAAATGTCTTGTGAAAATAGCAAAGAGAACTCCCCCATAGTTTACAGATCTATGAAAATAGGTATAATGGGTATCATTAAGAAGTCACCCTCTCCCAACAACAGCTAGCATAGAATGCTGCACAAAATATTTATTTTCTGGAGCTTGCATAGGAAATAACTACATGCAGCATTATGTGCTAGCTTTGGCAAATAACCTTTTAATGGTGACTAGTAATGTGGGTTGGTTCAAAATGATGATGAATGATAATGAGAAATACTTACTTCTTTTTAGAACCATTTGAAATATCAAATATCCTTACTGCTAGAGAGTGCAATCCAGGGAAATCTTTAAAACCGAAGCAAAAAATAACTCGTAGACATACAAAGTAACCATCTTTACCCTGCAAATCTGCAGTTTGCAAATTATTTCATTTGACTATGTATATAAAAATAAAAATACAGCTCAACATTTTGAAATACAAATACCTAAATCAGGAACTTAATAGATGACCTGATTTTCAAAGGTGCTGAGCACTCAAGCTCCCATTGACTTCAAACCATTTTTACCTAGTTTTCTAAAGGTAGATTTATGTGCCTATAGCTATACACTACATACGGAAATTTTGACCAAAGTTTCTGGGATACTTGCAAGATACTTTTGCTCTCTCTTTTTTCTTTTATCCAGATACCTACGTTTGTCACAGAGCAATATTAACACCTTGCTACAGCTGTGTAAGGAATCAGGAGTTCACATAGACATTCATCCCCATATGAAGGAATCTGAAATCGACATCAATACTGTTCTCTCTTCAAACCTCAGTAGGGCAGTGTAGAGCTTAAATTCCCTACTCTAAATTTTACTGTCATTAGATCAGTTTGTAATTTTCTGAAGTTATGACAACAGCACATTAAATTAATTCCCATCTGTTGCTATCCTTTAAAGCTTCTCATGTTTTGATTTTTTTTTAAAAGAAGAGAAATCAACTTACACAGATTTTCAAAATGTTATGGTTAGTTAAAAAAAAAAAAAAAGACTAATTGGACTCAAAAGATGTTATTTGAATAACCAAAATTAGATCCTCTTACTGTAATATTGTATTTCACTGGCTCAGACTGGATTCCAATTGGTTGTCGTTAGATCTAACCCCCTTTTACTACACTTGAATTTCGGATCAACACTTTAATAATAAACAAAACTGTATTAGCATCATCAAACCGTAAGAGGGAACCCTAAAGATAACTGTACGAACCCAGGCATCGGCATATGCTACCTCACACATTCACAAAAGCAGCGCAACATGCTTGAGCCCTGATCGGGAGCGGTGCTGAATAGCTTCAGTTCCCCTTTCTTTAACCCTCCGGATTTGGCCCTAATTATACAAAGAAACTAGTTTTTTTACAAAGAGGGTTTTTTTTTAATTTTTAACTTCCCTCTTCTTCATAAATGTCAGTTATAGTTCCTGTTATACAGTATGTTCAGTCTGCTGCATGCACACACACAAACCACCAAAGAATTTAAATTGTTGTATGTGAAATGTTTGTTAACGTGGTAGTTAAATATCTAAAGGAAATAAAATCATCTTCAACAAACCACACTGTGTGTCTCATAAGGACCGTATTCTGTTACCCTCCAAGGGCCCATCCTGGAATGTGTCAACCTCCTGCTTTGTCTCCTACAGACTTCAACAGGAATCATGTGTGTTCTGCATCTCCTATACTTGTGTCAACCAATCACATATCAGCATTCCTAAATCCTAGTAACCGGTTTCCTGGTTTAGCCAGAGTGGTTGTTCTGCCCTTTAGGTGCAGATAAAAACCCAACACTCCAGCAGGAGTGCCAGAATCTCTCCTACCCCACCTCTTCCCCCAAAAGCCCCACATCTTCCCCTGAGGCCCCGCTCCGTCCATTCCTCATTCCCCCTATCCTGTCGCTCGCTGCTGTTCCCCTTCTACCTCCCCCCCACACCCGGATCATAAGGGACTCACCTGTGGACCCGGGACTGGGAGCGGCCATGGCTGAGTAGGGGCTGGCGCAGGTGACGACCCGGTGCATCCTCCACCCGCAGTAACCAGACTTTGAGTGTCCAATCAGTAGATCTGAGCAGACACTGTCAGGTCCCCTTTTTGACCACATTTTCCAGTCAAAAACCAGACACCTGGCCACCCTACTTTCTATATGGGATTGTTAATCAATTAACACTTTTAACTGCATGTACTTAGACTGAGCCTGTCCACTTGTTCACAGTGGGTAAAATTTTCCAAGGTGCCAAAGTGACATAGATGCCTAAGTCTCACTGATTTTCAATGGGACCTTAATTGCTTTTGACAATTGTACCTAGTATTCAGAACAGGTTCACAATTTATATGGGATCACTTTATATATATGGGAGAAAAATCTTGCAGGACAACAGGAATAAACAACAGGCATTTTTGTTTAGTCTGAGACTTGGCTGCGGTCATGATCATGGATGGCTGGTGCCTAAAATGAACAGCTGAATTATTACCACAAACCTGTATTGCTGATGATTAGCCTTTAAGGAGAGACAAAGTTCTTAACTGTTCAGCACCGTTACCATTTTGCAGATGAACACTATTCAGGGGTATGCAAATGAAAAATCCCCTACTCTCTCCTCCTAATGATTTAACACACGCAAGAGTGCCCCTTTCCAACCAGTAGATCTCTGAAAATCTGTGGATAGCCGCTTTATATCGGTGGTATCTGCAGACCATGCTTGCGGATCGCTGATCAGATGCAGAAGGGCTCTACCAACCAGCTTAGCTAGATTGACACACTAACATTTCGGCTCTTTCTGAATATAAATTCTGCCCCATTCCCAAGATATTAAAAAAAAACACACACACATTTTTGGGGGGTTGGGACAGCAAGTGAAAGATAGATTCCAAATTTAAGAACCACAGACTGGTTTTTATCTCATTTCTTCATCAAGGATCAGTCAGATACAATTCCATAGAACTCAATGGCATTACAGCAGCAGATAAGTGTGACACCAGAATCAGGTCAAAGACACATGGTAAATCTGCTTCCTAGCATTAAAAAAACCAACCACCCTACAATATGCCCCACTCTAGCCATTTGGTAAGGGGTTTTCATTTGATAAGTATATTACAAATGGCTTTAAGATGCTCATATTTCTCTCATTGAAATCTTAATTTAACTAAAATGAATGTCTTGATTTTGAAAGGCATATTTCACTCATTGTAAAGAATTTAAAACCACAGTTACAGACCCCATTATTTGTATGTTGCTTGTCTACTCAAATCATAAGATCATTGAGGTAGGCACTAGGTCCTTGTGCAGAGCGTACAAAATGGAAACCACTAATTTGGATTGGAGCCACTGAAATATAAATATTTAACAACAACCAACAACAGTGGTTAAGACTTCCTAGCATTAAACAGTGTAAAAGGCATCATTTTCAAACCTGAGCTTCATTGCTATTGGTGCAATTTTGTACCTACGGTAGATTCCCTCCACATTTTATATCTGTAGGAAAATAGATGAATGAATTAAAGGGAAAAACTAAGTGACCAAATCATTGTGGGTTGCAAAATGGTGGCAACAAAAATGGAATCTCAGTTTAAAAATCATGACCAAAACACAGAAGTTTAAAATTCGGCTGTTTAAAAATAAAGATCTAGTCAAATTACTCCTTAGGCCTATACTGAAACATTGCATCATGCAAATTAAACAATTCAAACTCTTCAATATACAATGGCACAAAGCCAATTTATGTATCTTACTTACACTGAAGCCAAAATGTACTTTATGTTAATTAACGTATCTTTTTTTTTCTGGGTACATTTATGAAGTCAGATGCATTGTGAGTATCCACCTAAGCACAGTAACAGGATACAGACGTTCTAATAAATACAACATCAGGCATAATAGTCTCTTAAAACCAAGTAAGATTAGCAATTATATTCAATGGTTGTATGTTCCAAATATCATTGTGTTTCAACTCTTAAAGATATCCAAGCTGGCAAATCATAAAATTCTTCTGTGACATTGCAAACAATGCTCTGCAGAATTTCAAAGTTTTCATAAACTCATTGTGCCAGAGGTTAAAATCCATTGTGCTAAAGAGATGCTTGTTTCCTGTAGATGACATATTAGTTCTTTTTTTTTTTTTAAAGAGTGCTTTATTGCATCTTCCATGCCCACTGTAAATCATCAGTTCGAGGTTTCTGACCTGTTAATGCTTCTATAATATTTTCCATTTTCCTCCAAAATCCTATTCTGTCCAAGGGGTAATTTAGCCAGCCTGGAAGGGAAAAAGTGTTGATTAAGAAAATATTTTTAACTATCATGTCTCTTTTTTTGTCTTTCTCCTTGCTAAAATATTATAACTTGCTAGTTACTGCTCTTAAGCATAACCTAAAGCCATTTCCAACCCATACATTAATGATAATGTTTAAAGTACATGTCAAAGGGCTGTTGCAAAGTAATGTTAACGCCATCTGCCCCCATTCTCTTTCTTCCACCCTCGCCATGCATTCTTACATTTCTAGTGTACCACATCCTTGAGAAGACAAGCTTTTACTAGCCTGGGAATCATTCTCCTGAGCTTCATTCACTATCTTTTATGCACCACCAGATCACTGTACTTTGAGATCTGTATTCTGTTCAGTGCCACCATCTCAATGCTCCTTCTGTGGGCATTACAGACGCTTTCCACTTAAATTACCCTATTTAAGATCTAGTTTTAAATTATGGACTATCAAAACAAATTTTCAAAGGCATCATCAATAATGAAGTAAATAAAAAAAACTTCGTAGATGATTATGGATTCATCTGAAACATTATCAAAGAATCATCAACACAGAGTTGGTACAAACTAGCTTCACTAAATCATAAGCAGCGTCTGTCCTTGAAGTCCTGAGCAATCTAAAAACATATGATTTCCTTTTATAGAATTTCTAGTCAATTTAAAATTACAGCAACAATTTACAGAGAACGAGTTTTAATATAAGCACAGGTATGTTAAATACTTTTTTTTCCACATTACTGTAATATTGGATTGCCAATGATGTGTGTTACATTCAGTTATGCAAATATGTTACCATCTGTGGTACACACATCATACAATATATGAAGCGTTGAATGCTACTACATAAAACTGTTCCTCTAATATGACAGTACTGTATTGCACTGAAACAGCTCTCTCCTCTATGAGTAGAGTTTCTAACAGTCTAACTTCGCATGAAAGATGAAGAATTCTCAGCGTTGCACTCTAGAAAGCACCAGATTTATTTATTTAAAACTCCAGCTTTAAAGTGAACACATCTATTAGGAAGCAGCACCAAATGAAAATATCCAGTTTGCAATAATCATTCCAAGAGCAATACATTTTTTCAACTCTCCAAATTCTTCCTCCCTCCCCCCATGTCACAACATCAGACATGTCATGGTTCTTAAGAGTTTTTATTTTACCTGTAGTGATGCAAAAATAGGTTTCATGGGGTGCTACGTGATGGATTCTGTGGTGGTTCCTCGGTAAAATGATGTGCAGATCTTGCAAAACTGTGACCCATAGAGGCAGCCCAAAGTAGGAATGGGACCACTTATGAATCTGATTAGTCATTGTGACAAAAATAGCTAGCGCAAACATAAAGCACTCCCAAGCATATGTCTCATGTATATATTCTGTACGGGGGAAAAACCATTTGATTAGTAAGCAGTTTGTAAGACTTTATGCAAACACACTCAATTTTAAAAGCAAATTGTGCATGAGAAAGCTAAGATTATGTTGTTCAGTAATACAGAGATATAGTTATAGGCAAGAGAACAGTTCAGACGTCAATAGCTACCCTTATACAATAGCTTCAATGACTAAACAAGGCTTATGACATAAACCATGAGCTGTTTTTTCCTGAATAAGTCTAAACCAGAGGCGGACAACCCTCAGGCTTACAGAGACAGCCAACCTATGCTATTTTCATTTTGGGGGGCCTAAGACATTAATGAAAAGCAGACATAACCACACAGACATAACAGCAGCCACAGCAACTACAGATGAGTCCATGCTAAACACCACTTATTAACTTACACTCCACATAGTAAAAAGTGTGCTTTAAAATAAATAAATAAATAAAACGGTCTACAGTCAAAACAGCTAGGAGAAAAAAAAAGTTGAACTCTGGCATGGAAATAGGTCTCACTGAGAAGTGCTGAGTGCTGCAGTGGAAAATGATTTCAATCTGACTTACTTACGATTCACCAAAACTCTCACAGCACATGTAGTCAATTTTACATAGAGTTTGTGCTAAGCTCCTAAAAATCCAGCAGCTAGTGCTGCATGAGGTCCCACTGCACTGAAACCAGTGCACCTCCCCCCCTCCCTTTTTGGCAAAGTGATAGGGGTGCTAAGCATGTAAGAACTGTTCATCGCAGGACTATGGTGCTGTGTGGTTCCTCCTTTCCCCACCACTTCCACAGGGGATCGCATAAGTTCCCCATATAAACTACTTCAGCCATTCCTCTTCGTAAAGCAGCCTCTGTGAAATGGCTTAGCAGCTGCTGAATAACATATGGGTATTGTTCCCTTTTGCCTCCCTTATGTACTGGACAATAAGGTGATACCACCTAGCTCTTATCCAGTACTGAGGGCTGGATATTAGACAAAGGAAATGTACTGTATGCACATAGCAAATTTAGTCATACACTCAATTTCTTAGTCCCTTGAATTAACAGGAGCCATTTCCCAATGGTTTCGGTAAAAGGAATCTACATCCTGCCCCATTTCCCCCCAAAGCCCACTTCATCAAGGGAACGTGCACAAGGGTAGGAGATAGGAAAGCCTAACTTCCGTTCCCACATCTGCCATTCTTTGCTCTTCACAAACTTCATTCATTCATTTGTTACCCTTTTGTTGTGTCTATTTCACCTGCCACAGCTCAGCACAACAAGGCAATATTTACCATTCTGAGATAACCTACATGTAACAATTTTTCTGTATATTTAGGACAGAAAGGAGCTGTGGAATCCCTGACCACTGTGGAAACTGTTGACTCTAATCGGTGACTATTGGATGTATGCTCACAAATATATAATGTGTGTGCATGCACATGAACACACACACACAGCGCTCTGCAGGGCCGGCTCCAGGCACCAGCTTGTCAAGCAGGTGCTTGGGGCGGCTGCTCCGGAGAGGGGCGGCACGTCCAGGTATTCGGCGGCAATTCGGCAGACGGTCCCTCACTCTGCCTCGGAGCGAAGGACCTCCCGCCGAATTGCCGCCGCAGATCGCGATCGCAGCTTTTTTTTTTTGGCTGCTTGGGGAGGCCAAAACCCTGGAGCCGGCCCTGGCGTTCTGGCCTTGATGTCAGGTCAGCCTAGATTAGTTCTTGAGGAGAAATAAGATGGAGACACCCAGCCATTTGCTTGTGTACATAAATGCCCTGGGCATATACTCCATTTTATGGCCCTGTTTTGTTGTTTTTATTCACAGTGGCTACACACTGTTACCATGTTGTGTAATAATAACTGAAGCACTTTGTGTTGCACCCTGAGGTCTTAATAGAGGACTGCTACCTACTATCCTCTAGCAGCCAACTCGAGAGACAGTGAGATCCACATTCTTTCTTTGTGTGTTTGTTTTTGGACATTGATGGGGGGAAAAGTCCCATGAAAGTGAAAGATTAGCTAGGAGCAAAAAGTGTGATAGCCAAGCTTTGTCAATTACACTAATGAGTCAAAATAATGTAATCTGTTTTCTGTAAACTGTAACAATTTCTTGAGCATTTGTTTGGATCAGAGAGAGCAAAAAGGCTTCCTAGTCGGTGCAGCACAGGCGAGCAATTCTACTCATGACACTTAAATCTGTATTTATTACAGAAGAGATCGTATTCACAAACCCTCAAGACAAACATAAACAGTTATAAAGACAATTATTTTAAGATACGACTATTAGACAGGAATAGTATGATTAAAAGTGATGATATAAAATTAGCCTCACATTTATTAGTTAAGACTTACGTCTTTTGAAAAAAGGTTTTAACTCTTGTTTGAACAATCTCTCTCTGCCATTGCAATAATTTATCAGTTGTTCCCTCATATCACCACCAGATGGGGCTCAATTATAGCTGAATTAGTTTATCATTATATAATTTTATATTATATTATATACGCACACAATTTATATTATCCACATTATTCATTTTAAAATATATTATAGTCACATACTCTCTCCTTTAACAAAAATACATATTTTAATTACCAACATAACCAGTATTATACCTACAATACTCTCAAAACTATTTCCTACATTGCATGCCCTGTTCAGATTAAGTTTGCGTTAATAAGAAGAACAAGTATGTTCAAGAATTACAGTGCTAGTTTTGTAGCAGGCTTCTGCCTTGCTGGGATCTAGAACATATGGAGAGTCTCACTGCCTGTTGTGAAATCACTACAAGTACTTTAAAGCTTGCTCTCATGCCAGTGCCTTATCTAGTTCCGGGTTAAATGGTGGCAGCAGGATGAGATGCAATTATATTAATTGTAGGTGGAAATCAATTACAATCAATCCAGAATTGCTTTTGCTTTATAAAAAGTAGTTTTACCTTAAAAAAAAAAAAAGAAAAACCCTCGTGTCATACAGCTTCGAAATTCAGTAGGGGAAATGTCCTATTTTTATCACCTACTTTCTCGCTTTCTGGAGGCTTTCCTTACTATGTGGTTGTTGTTGCTGTTGTTTTAACTTTCCCCTTTGCAGTTGACATGAGCAATAATTCCCATAGAAAATAACTGAGCTTCCATTTTAGATACTCAAATGTTTCAGGACTGACTTGGACGGGGAGAGAGCAAGAGCGAGGGCATTCGCCCATTTTCTCAGCCTAAGCAAGCCATGCTGGGCACTCTGGTCCATGTCAATCAGCAGCACTCTGTGAGTAGGATCAGTAGCAGCAGGGACCTCAAATGTCTGTTTGATAAAGAGGTGGCACCATGGCAGCCAAACACAAGTGATAAAATCACAAAATGGTAGAAAACACTGCAAATCCTCCAGGTGCTTCGCTAGAGTGGTGGGAGGGGCAAGTTAAAATTAAGATGCGTGCCCGTAAATCCGTTCCCTTATTAATAGTTTAGAGCCATATTCAATATTTTAAAAATGAATTTCTATGACTTCAGCTTTGAAGACTCCAGGGGGCTTATCAGGCCCAGCTCCTGCAGAGGCTAATCCTGATTCTGCAGCAAAAAGCAACACTCCTCCCTCACAGAGCATCTCTGACTCAGGGGTTTGGCAGCACCCACTTGATTCACATGGGGCCTTCCCCTGCAGCTCCACATCAGTATTTCCCCACAGATGTGGTCACAAGCGCATTTTCTCAAACAAGTAGTGACCTAGCAATTGATTAGCCCTCCAGATACGCTGGCTTTTAAATAAAACCTGAACACAGAAAGAAGTGTCTCTTTATATGACAATAGCAACACATCGTGGTGTCAGTCAGCCAAACACTGATCACGTGTATTTTATGCCAAGATTTTTTTCAAAAAGGGGAGGGGCTGCCTAAAGATAGGGGTCTAAATCCTTCTTTACGGTTGTAAACAAAACAGCCTGAACCTTTGTGAGCCCAGGTCATTTATTTAGGAGCCTAACCTTAGACATCCATTTTTGAAAATCTCAGTCTGTATCTGCAAAACTTCCAAGTAGGGAATATAGGACTGTTTCCATGGCATTTTGATCATGGTGTCATTCCAACATATTATTAGTATAAAAAAAGAACCTAAGCACACTGCAACCACAAAGTTAAGATGACACAGTCTCTTGGAGACAACAATGAGCTTTCAAGGCCCTTTTCTGACAGTGTCCCCCGATTTCTGTCTTTTGCCTAGCATTGCTACAGCTCTTTGGTATTTTAGAGCTTCACTTCCACTCCGTGCTGCGGGTGCTTTTCTGGGCCAGAGAGGAGGTCAGCTACCGTCTCTAGCCAGCTCCTTGTACACATGCTGCCTCTATCCTTACTCTGTGTATTTGACTCACTTTACTAGACTGACCCTGGGTGTTCCCCTGTACTTACAGTGCACAAAAGCCTGCCAGGTGCTGTACAGAAATATATTAAAACACCTGTCCCCTGCCCCAAAGAACGAACGTGTTAATTACTGACAGGACGAACAACGGGGCGGGGGGGGGGGGAGGAGGTGTTCGGGTGGAAGAGGAGAGGCAGGGAAGAACCATAGTTATAGGATCACACAGCAACTTCATTTTGGCACATGCACAGTGTGTCATATTCCGTGCGATATGGTTTTTTTTTTTAAATTACCACACCTGTGGGTGATAAGGCAGAAGTGAGTTCAATTAAATGGAGGAAGAGGGAATTAAATGGTGGCTCAGTAAATGGGGATTCAGAGAGCATGTTTCATGCATAGGAAAGAGGTGCAGCTGGGAGAAGGAAACAGAAGGGGCGGGGGGGCAAGAAAATGAGATGGGTCAGAAAGGCAGGGCAGAGTGGCAGAGAGCTTTGGAAAAGTGAGAGCAAGCAACAGGATAACTGCCGAAAAAAGGGATAAAAAGGTAAATTTAAGAAGTCATAATAAATAAAGTATTTAAGAGCCAAGTACTGAAATATGACATTTGTACTGAACCCAAATGTCATAAAAATTTAACATTTTAGTTTGAACAGATGCTTAATTGTAGGCACTTAATGAACCATCATAAACCAAAAAAAGATTCCTGATATGGTTGTAAGCCAAGTACTATACTGTATAATGGCAGGGATAAATCAAGGAATCTCAGCCTGATGATTTGGTAGTCACAATGAACAGTGTATAGCAGATATAAAAACAATGTGCTAAATTCCAAACCAATGAACTCTAAGTGCTTGATTTAAAAAAAATAGATTCTATTTAAAAATTAAATAGACATAAATCATCCCTGTGAATGATGGGTGAAGACAAAAGTTGAGCAGCCTTCATGGAGGATTGTGGAGTTCAAAATTGGGCTTCTTGTTAAGTTCCTACAGAATCCAATAATACTGAAATAACACAGAGGGTCATAAAACCATAGAGCCTTAGTGAGGATTTTTAATTTTCTAATGGTGAGGAAGTTCTGGTCTCATCTACTTCCTCAATCACAAGGCAAAACATAAAAAGGAAGTGAGATTTGGGGTTGTTAAAGGTACAGAAGGCTCAGCATTCAAAACTATTCCATAACATACTGCATACATGGTTCTTTCCATTTGCACTAAAAATGGAAAGGGGAGAGATTTATTTTGGTTACAAAAAATCCCCCAAGACTTGATAGGTTCTTCCCAAAGTTTCCACGGCTTCTCTAAAATGTCCTTAAGCCAAAGAGCTGAGCCTGACCTGTGAAGTTCTGATCTAGGGCTGCACTTCCCCAGAGTTTGAGGCGGTTTGGATCTGATGTTTTAGTTCAAATTCATCTCTATCAAATATCCCTTGTGGAATGTGAGGTTAAATGCCTCTTCTTTGTTTGCACCCATTTCACATTGTCCTTTTTTCAGCCTTTAAACTGGTTTGTCAACAACCTAACATGACATGTTAGGAAGATTTTTAATGACTGGTAGATGTTCCTAACATTGTTGCCCCATGATAGAGAAACTGCATAAATGTGAATCCAAGATTTTCAGTAGTTAACTCTTCCACTTGCAGCTGCTCAGATACCATCAGCTCGTTAAAACATAGCTAAAGAAGGACATTGTCGAAAATCTTCCAATGTGGCCAACAAGAATGCCCAGGAGTGCTATGTAAAGAACACTGGGGGGAAATGAAGATCGCATGCCAGGACTAGATTCTCTTATTAAGGCCAGGGTTAGTTATGGGGACTCTGTACCTTGCAAGAGTGCTCAACACTTCACAGGAACAAGCCGTGGACCCAATTACCTACATCTGGTTTCCATACGGACATTCAAAAATACAGTGCTGATGAACAGAGAGGTGAATTGATTATTCAGTTAGTGTCTGCCTCCCTGACCCCAGATTACAGAAGTTAATGTTGCTGTGGCAGGAATATAAGCACATTGTGAATAGCTCTGCAAATTATTGGAAGGAAAATTAATAGGAAATCCATACACTACGTTTATTATTTGTTAAATGCAATATGCTTGGCGCTGTACTAGACAAAATCCAGAGAGCCCCTGCCACAAAAAGCTTTGAATTTAAGCATTATATAGGACATAATTCTCAATTCCTCTCACTTGAAAAGTTATCCATCTGTGTATTTTCTGAAATCTTTTATTCCATTTTTTTTAAAGGATTCAGCTATGGAATCACATGTTGTCAAAGTGCTCTTGATCTGCATGTTTCTTCCCCCTCTTAAATGAGTTGTTAGTGGGAACTGAAGTGTCTGTTAAATCTAGAATACGTTAACAAAATATATATAAAGCTGACTTGTGACATGCACTTTAAGAAACGGTTACTCTGCATGTTTCCCAGCTTCTAGCTCCTTGATGCTCTCTGCCATGCTGTAGGTGGCATCCAATCAGAGAGACTGCCACTGAGGGCCAGGGAGAAGGGCTGCAGTTTTTTTATTTTATATTCCAGCTAAGTACAGGGAATGTAAGACAGTAAGGTGTGTATAGCACGAATAATGAGTTGTGCTAATTCACAGAAATTCATTTTTTGCCATCACACACTGCTCCTTTTTCTATAGACCAACACTTTGAAAGTTCATTTTTATATGTCATTTACTTCCCTGGGGTGTAATGCTTCCTAAAAATATGGCCATTTCTTAGACTTTGATAGAAAATTATTTATGTTAAAGCAAATTCATTATTCTGGACACACTGGAAGTAGAAGATTTTATTTTATTTTTTAAATTAAGGTGATTTCAAAGAGACACATTTGGAACATACAGCAAAGACCAATATTGTCAGCAGAGGCTGAACCTTACACATGGGTCTTCTGAGCACAGAAGGGATATCAGGAGGTTTATTAAATGAGGGAACGCAAGTCTCAGTTGGACAGATCACTTGATTAAAAAGCACAAAGGAAAAACTGATTAAGACAACGAGGTTGCTGTAAGCAGTTACCCCATCGAATCCCAAAGAAAACAGAATCACATCTTTGTGGTGTAAAAACACACAGTAGCAATTAAAGCCGCACAGAAAATATGCATGTGGGGGGAAGTCTGACAACTGGCATCAAGAGGTTAACTCTTCCATTCTTTTTAATCAGTAACTAGTTCTGTCATCTTTTGGTTCAGTGCAAAACCTCCCCAGAGAAGCGCCTCCGTTCTTTGAATGTCCATAAGGCAATTAGGTTTTACATTTTTAAAACTGAAGGGTTTTACAGGATGAGCCAATTTATATGTTTCCATAATAAGAAAAGACTCAGGGCTACTGAAGGATCTATTACAAAATGGCTTAGGTGGTGCATTATTGAATCATACAAAGCCAAGGGGCTTCCAGGTCCCAGAGTCTTTAACAATCATTTTGTGGGAACTACCTGGGCAGAATACAGAACAGCTTCATTTTTGGAAACCTGTAAAGAAGCCATTTGCTATTTGGAGTTCCTTGAACACGTGCAGAACAAAGCGCTATAAATCAGAGGGTCAGGCTTGAACACAGGCAGCGTTTGGTAGAAGGGTGCTGCAATAGCAGTGGGTGGTTAGGTTTCTTAGTTCCTGAGCCTTTTTATTGTCTTAATAAAGCCGGTCAAGTCCCAATCATAAAACCAGTTGGGTGAATATAGCTGTGAGCAAAAATGGGTGATAGCTTTCAAACTGGAAAATTGTAACAGCTATATCTACCAATTAAAGCTGTTCCGTGAACAAATCTGATGATTAACTGGATATGTAATTAAGCCTTTATTATTAGTCTAATTGGATGGTTAAGGGAATTATTAAGGCTGTTAAGATTCTGTGCAGCAAGCTGGCTGTGCAGTACGGGCAATATGAAATTCAGCTCATTATTAGCCAGGCCAGGTGAACGTGTGAGTGGAAATTCGAGCCAGCCGCACCCAAACCTTTCAAACCTAGCCCAAATAAACCTGAACGCAGAGTTCAGCTCAGCAGAGAATGTTGTGATATTCCACTGCAACTTGCATCAATTGGCCAAGCAAAGACTTGCCACCGGGTGGCAGAGTAAAGGGAGGAGATTCTCAGACACTGGCCCAGGACAGCCTCAGTCTCGGACACTAGGTCCTTGAAGTCTTGGTGGGAAGGAACTCTTGCGACATAGAGATGTGGTCAGTTAAGAAGCAGCCTGCACTGCAGTAGTCCTTCTCCCTGAAGTGTGGAGAGGAGGAGAGAGCGGACTGAGTCCCAGAAGAGTCTGGCACTCCAAGACTGAGTCCCTGGAGCACAAGGCAAAGGAATGAGATTGACAAATTTGCAGAATCTGAAACCAATCTGTGTGGCTGCCCGCAAAACCTGAACTTTTCCAGGCTCACTTAGCCCACGATCCTTGGTTCAATATTCTCCTTGCTCCATGCCTACACCAGCGACAGCACAGTCAGTGCACTTCAGCACAGACTCTGTGGAAAAGGAATAGCCAGCGACAAGCTGAGTATTAACGACAAAACGTATCTCCAGCTCACACTTTCAGCTGCCACACCTAGTGAACAAGGGACTGCACTTTGGAAAAAGACAATCCTTACCTTTAGAATCTCTCAGTGGTAAAAAATCACGGGACTGATTTCCCATTGCCTCACACCTTTTTTCATCATTTACACCTGTGCAGAGTGAGTGGAAAATTCCAACCTGCAAACATTAAAACTTTGCAGTGGTGTCAATGACAATACAAGTTGCAAGGCAGTAGAGAACCAGACCTCAGAAGTCCCTTGACTATGACAAGAGGTGCTCACCCCTCTTTGCCCACCAAGAAAAAAAAATAATACAAGCTTACCTGGTGTTTGAGAGAGGAATTTATATAACATGAAGGCCAGTGGAATTATGGTTATCAAACAGTTATCTCCATTGGTCTCAATGAAGTCATGTCTGGTTATTGCTGTTGGATCAATATGATGCTCTCTAAATGGCCTGATAAATGCCTGTTGGTAGAAAAAAACAAGATTTATTTTAATTATTTTTGCAGTGGTCCTACAGAGTTTTTCCCAAGTTTGTGTGTTCAGTGTGAACACACAATCCATTTTCCTACCAATATGAAAAATCCTGAATTTAACAAAGGTTACTAAAAGTATGATTTTATCAATTAAACGTAGCTTGAGAGCATTAAAAAAAAGTATAATTATCACCAGAACTCAAAGCGTTCACAGTGAAGAGGCTTCATGGAGCCCAAGGACTGTGGTTGGGTGATGGTGCAGGAATGCAGACGTTTTCCTAGTTTGCATACCCATCCAGAACCAGCCACAACCTACCCAATACAGCAGAGGAACCTTTAGTGTTATAGCCAACACAGATACGTAACACAGAGGCCATGCCAAACACAGCAAATAGCTTTATGTGCTAATAGGCAGGGGTACAACAAATCTAGAGGACAAAATGGGCCACATTTTAAAAGACCAGTTCTAATTTTTGTGTCCACAATTAATGTCAGTTGAGAAAAAACTGATTACAGTTAAGTGGGTAAAAATACGGCCTAAAGATAACAAGCCACAAGTAATCAATGGTGTTACATTGGAATGGCATATGTGTGCGGAACACGTATCAATTCCCTAAGGGGTTGATTGTGGGTCTGGTATTCTTCAGCATACGTTAATATCTTGGATGACAACACAAATCTGAACACATAAATTTGCATATAACACAAAAACTACAAGTTACAGAAATCACAGAAGTTTGTGTTTTTGTTTGGATGCAAGTGCTAGCATTCCTGTATGAGAGCTAGGGATTGTTGTTGTTATTATTGAACAAGAACATCTTGGTGAAAATTTGCTACTGGAGCAATGCCTTAACTTGTGACCATTTAACATCCCAATTTTCTGTGGGGGTATATTCTGTTCAGACAAGACACTGGCACATCAAATGTCTGTGGAATGAAAATAAATATGGGATATCATTACTTCAGAAGACTGCGAGAACTTTATCTCCACTGCTACTGTTACAGGTTTCGGGTGTTCCTCTCCTATAACCACAGAACTGAAGCAACAGTTAGAAAAACGTTTGCTTTGACAACTAGCTTTTTACCAACTCGCATGGTTGTGGAGGTTTTGTAATTATATCAATTCTCACGCTAGATTAGCTGCTAGCAGGTTCATTTGTTGTACTGCAGCAAGCTAAGAAAGTAAAATTGTGGGATGAAAGCAATCATTTAAAAAAAAAACATGATAAAAATTCTTTTGGATCCCCACTTCTACAAAGGGAATACTTACACAACGGCCTAAAATGACAACAGGGGTATTACAACTCAGAACAGAGAGCTCCCACTAGAAAGACTTTCAAATTCTTGCTTTTCTGTATGAATATCATGTCACAGGATTACTGCTCAAATTCTCACAATGAATGGAATAATGTACTTTACAGAATATGCAAATTCTAAGTAAGCCAAACTCCACAAACAAAACTAAGGTTTACTTAACACAACCACAAAGAACCGTAGAGACATTACAATTACAACTTCTGCATTTGAATTTCCAGATTTAATATCACACTTTTACAGCTACAAGATTTTACATTCTATGGGTACATGGATATTGACTGATACTACGGAACAAGAAGGAAGGAATTCATTAGAGAAAAGACAATATAAGGAAGATAGAGAAACTCTGGTACCGAAACTAGATTATTAAAAAGATAAGTTAACCAAGCTATAATTAGTACAATTCAACGTTCAAGCAAAGTGTATTTCCAACAAAAACTTGACCAGCAAAAACATTGCCTAGGTCCTTGTCTACACCGGGAGCATCATGTAGGGTACGTATAGCTACAATTTATATAGGAAAGCAGGCTGCAGCCAGACTGTGGTATGTAGCTACATGCAGCAGTGAAAAGCTCTGGCTGGGGAGAGGTAGCGGGGAAAAGCTCTGGCAGTTTTCCACTGCTGAAGCCTTTCTCTGTGGCGGGAAAAGGCTCCAGAAGCAGGATGCTACATGCTAAATATAAGAGCATAGACAGGAGAGGCACTGCTCGGGCATGTAGAGAGCCATACAAGGTACATACCCTAAGGTTCTAGCATGTCTTTGCTCCACTCACCTAGCAGTGTGGATGGGGAAGCACTGCTTATTTATACCCATGCTTGGGGGACATGCAGAGTCTGTACTCTTTATGCCATCACAAGTGTAGGCATAGCCTTAGACAGATATAGAACATCAAAATATCTCATTGTATTGATGCTCATGAAAAAAAAGCTATACCAATCTCTTCATACTAATTCTCCTTCTTGTCTATCAAGCACCTAGAACATGTTTGAGGCTGACTAGTGAACAAATAACCACTCAATACAAATAACCATAAAAAGAAGGCTATCCCAAGTAAGGGCGAGTTAATTTGTGCTTGAGGTATAAACATATCTTGGATCAGTTTTCCCAGCAAGCACTGTAAGTTTCCTCTGATTGTTGCTAATCATTCTATTTATTTTAACTGCTATATTTTTATAAAAACAATGAGGAGTCCGGTAGCACCTTAAAGACTAACATGTTTATTTATTTTTATAAAAAACTCTTAGAATCTTGTACACAAAATAAGTAATAGATTTGTGTGTGACAGTCACTGTTGCTAAGTTAATTATAACCGTATACTGAGTTCCCCCAATAAATTCTTTTCAGTTACTAGTAGACTCTAAAAGGAAAACGGCAGGTGGACAAATGCAGTTTATTACGTTTTAAGGCCCTGATCTAGCAACTGACCACACACCTGCACAGATGTGCACCCACACGGAACCTCACCCATTGCAATGGGGCTCAGAGAAAGAACAGCGGTGCATCTGCATGTGGTCAATTGCAAGATCAATGTCTTAGCTGGTAGGAAATAAATTCTGATTGGATGAAAGACAATTTTTACATTTTGATGACAAGTTTATCATCTCGTAGAAAAATGTATTTCTTAGATCAACTTTCCAGGACACAAAAGTGAATTTGAAGACTGCTATGTATCTTTACAAGATGGCATATGACTTCAGAGAAAAGAAAATGATCCCAAGAACCTTGAAAGAAGGAAACACCATTGGTTTGAAGATGACTTATGGAATATTTTGTAAAATTTCTCAGGAGAAAGGGAATCAAAGCTGCTTTTTCCCCACATATGAAAAAGGATGAAAACCTGTCATTCATCAAAGTGGGCGGCTGAAAGAAACAAAGAAAGAAACCCTGCAACATTTAAAAGATTGCAAAAATTTCTGAATGTCATTAGACACACCACCAAATTTATAGTACAGCACAAATACACCTATGTATGCATAATGATAGAAGCAAATGGAAGGGAATAGCACCATGTTGAGGTTCTTTCATGGAAATGGGATTGCAACACATGTCCAACTCTAAGAGATAAATCCCATGCTTTCAGACCAAATGGGAGTACTGCACATGTAAGGAGCTATTTGCTTTCAGGAGGATCTAAGAGAAGAATTTTACATGGTATTTCAACCATCTGTATCCACAAGTGCTTGAAAAGGGATTCTATGAATAGTGGAACAGCAGTGGAACAAACTCCATGAACTGAAAATACTGCCAAGCAGCAAATAGTGACTTTTTAAGTGGTACTGTAGCTGCCAGCTCATTAACAAATAAGATAATGGATATCGATTGCACGAAGATTATTATTTTATATTATAAGATTATTATTTGAAAGCTAATGTATATAAGTCCGTAACAAGCATTCTGACACTAAGCGCTGCTCCACGTAAAATAAAAACCTGATATATATCTGACCAATTACTAAATTCTAACCCTAACTTTCACGTATCCAGATGACGCAAAGGGTCACTTTAGGATGGAAGGTCGAGGTGAAGACTGGGCCGAGGCTGACGGGGCGCTATGTTTGCTGAGACTGGTGTGTGGGCGTGGGAGGGGAAATCTCCTGCCCTGGGTCTGAGGTGAGGCAGAGGAAGCACTCCATCATAAAACCTCCTCAGCTTAATCTTCCTTTTCTTCCTGGCCCTGCTTTTAAGGGCTAAACAGAAATTGTACTTCTGTGGAACATGTGTTTCTCCTAGAGAACGAACGCACCAGGAATGCCAGTCACTGACTAGGATCACCTCCCAGCAAGTGAGACAATATCAGAACCAGGGCCGACTCTAGCGTTTTTGCTGCCCCAAGCGGCCAAAAAACAAAACAAAACAAAAAAACAAACAAAAAAAACCGCAGCGATTGGCAGCACTTCGGCGGCATCTCTACCGCCGCCGCTTCATTCCTCGGGGCAATTCGGCGGCAGGTCCTTCCCTCCGAGAGGGACTGAGAGACCCGCCGCCAAATTGCCGCCAAAGAGCTGCACGTGCCACCCCTTTCCGTTCGCCGCCCCAAGCACCTGCTTGTTGCACTGGTGCCTGGAGCCGGCCATGATCAGAACCCCGGTGATCTCGGCATATCTCTGAGCGGAGGGAGAACCTCCAAGAAGGAAGTTGCGGGAGGAGGAGGAGAGGAATAAAGACAAGGCACAATCCTCTAACAAAAACCAGCAAATTCAACAATACTAAACACTAAACAAATAAAACTAACAATTAACTAAAGACTAGTTGAGGCAAGCTTGACCAATTGAAGTGGGCATGCTGGATGTGCTGTCTCAGGCCAAGGTGGTTGAGAAGGCACTGAGGGGGATTCATCCATACAGCCCTACGTAGCCTTTGTTGCATGGCACGAGAATGAGTAGGGTGTATGAGTGCGCCTAACGGGCATTACTACCGAAAATCTCCAATCGAAAGCACATACACACTTGACATGGAGCATCCTAGGGACACTACTCAAAGAACTGTCTTTTGGAAAGAATGTCCCTTTCTGGTAACTCATGCTTTGAAAGCATAAAACAATCTAGACTTAGACCTAGAAAGATCCTACATTACTAAGAGATTATGGCATTAAGAGATTTCGTTATCTGGTGTGTAAGAAGCAAGGAATTTCTCAAAGAACTTTCAAAAAACCCAGCACGTTTAATTGGAGAAATGTGTCAATTTATTTTCCTGGTATGGCTAATAGGGTAGTAGCACTTTTTGTTCTTGGAAATCTCTATATTCATTATGCTAAGGAAGTACAGAAATCAATCTGAGAAAAGAGAGCTAATGGAAAGTATTCAATTAAACACCAAACTGTCACCATGAAAGGTCACATATTGAAATGATTGCTTAATACAACAGTAATGATGCTGATGTGAAGTCCTGCAAGTTACAAGCAAACACTGATATATTTTCAATAGACCTTTCTCTATAGGTGGATTTCAGAGTTCTTACACTTCCAAAAGGAAGCATGAAAAGAGTGAACAACAAGAACACGAAAGGAAACATAACAAAATAGCGTTCATTTGTTTGACTAAATCATTTGCAGAAAACTGAAGACAAAATTGATTTAAACCAAGTAATTATCTGGAATTATACAATAAGAAATTTAAAATACTCATATCCTCCACAGCTCCTCCAATGGACGGATAACAATGCTATTTATGTAACGAAGACGTATAGTAGCCACTTAGCAGAAGATGAAAATAATTGCTACAAAAGGAAAATTATGTACTGAGGCACTATTAGAACTATACCACCTCCTTCTAAAATAATAGCATTACTGCCCTGGCTCTGGAAGAATGGATGGATCCGTGGTCAACACTGACCACCAGGCTAGGAATATCTATCACACAGCAAATGATGAAAATGACTGCTAAGACTACCCTCTGAATAAATACATAAATTTGGGAATCGTAAACATGTAATCTGAATAGCTATGCAGGAGTCAAACTGCAGCAATAAGCTAACTGGTAGCTATTAAGTCGGAGACATAGCTTCAAAGTGTTAAAATAACTAATAAAATCTCTTTGCATTTCTTTTGACTAAAATACATGGCATACGCAATGACAATTGTTATGAAAAGTATGAGGGCACAATGCTTTCTGGCCTTTGCAAATAAAGGATTTTAGCCTTTAAAATCTTTTAGAAAGGCCATTCAGGAGGAAGATTTTCAAAAGCACCTAAGAGATTTGGGAGCACAATCTCCACTGACTTTCACTAGGACTTGTGCTCCTAAAGCTCTTAGGTAGCTTTGAAAATTTCCCCATTAACTACCCTTGGGAAGTAATAGGCTAGTTCCAATTCATTTTTTTTAAGTAAAAAAATGAAACAGTAATTTGCATTGTTGGGTCCCAAGGCCCTTTTCCCTGTTTACTTGAGTCATGTTGGGTCAAGGATCTGGCTGGTGCCCTGAGAGGATGCAGGTGACACAGTGAACAAACAAAATAACCAAGGAGCTGCAGGAGAAGTAACCACCAAGGTAAGATGTGGGAGGGGGACAATCTTGGTAGGGCAAGCAAAATATACAAGTGACACTGTGCTGGCAGGAGACTGGAATTCCTCTTGTAAGACATAGCTATGTGACAAAGAGCTGTATTTGTTAAAACACTGAGATTTCCATCCTGGAATCTGCAGGATGGGTAGCTCCAGAATGCTTCTGGCTAGACGGCTAGAAAACAGGTCAGGGGGGTGGACACCAAGAAACTATGCTACACCAGAGAACCCTGGGAAAAGATTGTGCATCAGCACCTCTGAAAACCAGGCCCTAATTTAAAATGACAAGTTAGAACATTTTGGTCTCCAAGTCCATCTTTGGGACCAGATTCCTTCCATAATTGCTCATCTCGTTGTTGGCACCTGAGTCAGTATATCAGCCAATTAGAGGGCTAATTTCCCATCTGCAATATTATTGTCACTGCATGTGCACTTGTGTGTACAGAATTCTGGCACTAAATCATGGACCTTCACCCTGGGCTGTGTGTCCAGTATTACTTCAGACTAATCCTTTGCTGCTTCAGGGAGGAGTCTGGGAAGATCTTTTGTCCCTTTGTTCAATGTGTCTTTCATTCAGGGAAGCCAGAGACCTCTCTCTCCTTGTCTCTATTTGATGTAAGTTTTCCAATTCGATTGCTAAATGATGCCTGCCTCTGCGCAATGACTTCAATGGGAGCAGTAGGAACTTAGTACTTCTGGGAATCAGACTCCCTTCCTTTAGGTTCCAAAACACGGATTTAGGTGTTAACCTTTAGGCACCCAAGTCTGGAATGTTCTATAGCTATTTGCCTTCTTCTAGTTTAACTAGCCTGTTATTAATTAGCTAGATCCTAAATACATTGTTATGAGCAGGAAAATGGTTCAAAAATAATATCCCATCTCTTTCTGATAATATTGGTATAATATTTCCTGTAATCTGATGTGCTTCCCCAGAGATATTAGTAAAATTAATGGTTGCAATTCTGGCACTATATAAGAGAGAAAGATACACCCTCAGAAATGGGTAGATTGACATTTAAGCTTCATGTGTTTGTATAGTCTTAGTATTACAGCTTCACCATAAATTTCTTTGCTATGGAGATTGTTACTAATATGTGAACAACAACTCTGAGGGTAAGCATTCTACCTTGAAAATGAATAAAATATAAACATTACAGGAAAGAAAGACCTTGCAAGGTCAACTGTAGAGCAAGGGCAAACCCAGAAGCTACACACAGAGGCATCAAGCTGCAGTATGTGTGGTTCACAGGCAAGACTCTAAGGAAACTCTGAAAACAATGGGTCAAAGGAGAAAAGGGAAAAAGTATTACAGCATCAGATAGGTCATGGTCTTAGCAGCTCAGCAGCAAGAAATATGTGAGGATTGCTGCGAGTATGAGAAAATCCAACCACTTTGCCAGCCTCTCAAATACAGTCTCAAACCCGTTATTGTCTTGTGACTGATTTTTAAAGAAGGAGGTAAAAAGTGCTTAGCAACCACAAGCTCCAAACATAGCCATGAAAGGTCAAAAATATGGTATAAAAATAATCACCTAAATGTAAAGGGCAAATTCCCACCCCTTAATCAAGAACAGTTAAAATAAATGCACCGTTCAGTCTCAACTATCCAACCTCAGGTTATCTGAAATACCAGGTTAAAAACCATCGTACAGCTCTTTCATATAGTTATGCACAATACATTTCTATCCCTTTTATACAAAAGCCTATCTTCCCAAAGATTTAAGAAAATTTGGAATATAATAGGGCAGAGGGAAAAATCAGGGTTGTACTGCAGAATTTAGGAATAACAAGTTATTTTTACATAAGCTTTTCATACTTATCTCAAAGCACTTTAAAAAGAAAAGCAAATATAATCTCAATTTTACAGATGTGGACACCTGAGGCCTGGTCTACACTAGGAGATTATGTCGAATTTAGCAGCGTTAACTTGAATTAACCCTGCACCGTCCACACAACGTAGCTATTTATTTCGACATAGAGGTCTCTTTAAATCGATTTCTGTACTCCTCCCCGACGAGGGGAGCAGCGCTAAATTCGACATGGCCATGTCGAATTAGGGTAGGTGTGGATGGAATTCGACGCTAATAGCTCCGGGAGCTATCCCACAGTGCACCACTCTGTTGACGCTCTGGACAGCAGTCCGAGTTCGGATGCTCTGACTAGCCATCAGCCACACAGGAAAAGCCCCAGGAAAATTTGAATTCCTTTTCCTGTCTGGCCAGTTTGAATCTCATTTCCAGTTTGGACATTGTGGCGAGCTCAGCAGCACTGGCAACAATGCAGAGCTCTCCAGCAGAGGTGACCATGCAATCGCAGAATAGAAAGAGGGCCCCAGCATGGACTGATCGGGAAGTTTTGGATCTGATCGCTGTGTGGGGCAATGAGTCTGTGCTTTTGGAGCTGCGATCGAAAAAACGGAATGCGAAGATCTACGAGAAGATCTCAAAAGCCATGACGGAGAAAGGATACAGCCGGGATGCAACACAGTGCCGTGTGAAAATCAAGGAGCTGAGACAAGGGTACCAGAAGACCAAAGCGTCAAATGGACGCTCCGGATCCCAGCCCCAGACATGCCATTTCTACAAGGCCCTGCATTCCATTCTAGGTACAGCTGCCACCACTACCCCACCACTGTCCGTGGACTCTGAGGATGGGGTATTGTCGACGGCCGCTTCCTCTGAGATGTTTGCGGACGGGGAAGATGAGGAAGGAGATGAGGAGGATGAGGCAGTCGACAGCGCTTTCAACGCTGATTTCCCCGACAGCCAGGATCTCTTCATCACCCTCACGGAGATCCCCTACCAACCCTCCCAAGGCGGTAACCCGGACCGTGAATCAGGGGAAGGATCAATAGGTACGTGTTTTAAACATTTATTTTGAACAGAATAGGAATGGTATCTTAACAATGGGTTTTTCATGATTAGTTCGCCCTAGGCGCTTTAGTTTTTAGTCCTTGCCAGTGCAGCTACTGGAAAATTCTGTCAATATGTCCGGGGATAGAGCAGAAATCCTCCTGGGACAGCTCCACGAAGCTCTCCTGGAGGTATTGTGAAAGCCTTTGAATCAGGTTCCTGGGGAGAGCGTCCTTATTGCATCCTCCATGGTAGGAAACTTTTCCGCGCCAGGCTAGCAGCAAGTACTCCGGGATCATTGCCTCGCAAAGCATGGCGGCATATGGCCCTGGTGTTTGCTGGCATTCACGCAGCATGCAGTCTTTCTCTGTCTCCGAAATCCCCATCAGAGTGATATCACTCATGGTGACCTGCTTTGAATTAGGGGAATGTTAGTATTGGGGCTGATTGCCTGTTCCTTTACATAACTGTAACCGGCGGTTTACAGCCACGCGGTAGAGGCGGGACAGGGGCAGCATGCAGGGATCTTTCCCGGGGACAGCCGTGAGTGGGGGTGGGACAGGGGGAGAGTTCATGCTGGCCGAATTGCCGGCAGCAGGAACTGGCCAACGCTAGAAGCATTGGTTGGAACGTGAAAGGAGGGCACTGCTATAAATTAAGCTTTAAGCAGCCAAAAGTCTACGGCTTACCATGTCCACCTGCTAGCCTAATTCCGTTGTCCGGCCCCGCTTGTGTGATCTGTACAGCAAGACCCCAGGCACTCAATGGGAAGGCCGAAAATTCGACCTTGTACTGAGTGCACATGTGATAGGTACTGTGCATGGTCTTGTTCACAGAGAGACTATATTCATTGTTCTCAAAACTGTATCTTTGTGAGGAATTCACTCCCTTTTTCCCATCCCACAGCTGCGAGTGTCTCCCGAGCTACCCCGGCATCCTCCTCCCAGAGGCTGGCGCAGATCAGGCGACGAAAGAAAAGGACACGGGACGAGATGTTCTCAGAACTTATGGGCTGCTCCTGAGCCAAGGCGGCACAGCAGACCCAGTGGAGAGAGAACATGTCACAATACCAGCGATCACACAGCGAACGGGAGGACAGGTGGCGGCAGGAAGACCAGCAGGCGACTCAAACGCTGCTTGGACTAATGAGGGAGCAAACGGACACGCTCCAGCGCCTTGTAGATGTTCTGCAGGACCGGAGGCAGGAGGACAGAGCCCCGCTGCATTCTATCTCTAATCGCCCTCCCCCGCCACAAAGTCCCATCCCCCCCTCACCCAAAGTCCCAAGAAGGAGTGGTGTCAGGGGCCGTGAAAACAGTCACTCCACCCCTGCAGACTGCTCAAGTAGCAGAAGGCTCTCATTCCCAAAGATTTGATAAGTCCTTTCCTTCACTCCAAAAGCACCTCACCCAAGCCCCCGTCCCAGTTTCATCCCCTAACTGTGTAGTTGTTAATAAAAAATACATTTCTGTTAATTACTGTTTCCGTCATGTTCTTTTAGAGGAGAGTGTGTTTGAAGGGGGGAAAGGGGGTTGGTAATTGGAGAGGACAGTCACCTTTACCAGAGTACAGACACGGGGCAGGTTCAGCAGAAGGTCACACACACATTGCAATCACTAGGCACCCTGGTCAGTCTGGGAGGTGGTTTTCATGTTCTGTGTGGGGGGGCTATGTGAGTTTGTGGCGGGGGAGGGCGGTTACAGATCTTATGCAGCGGTCCTTAGCCTGGATGACAGAGCCACGCAGCAGGGGATCTGTAACCACCCTCCCCCGCCACAAAGTCACATAGCCCCCACACACAGAGTCCCGAAAAGGAGGGGTGGCAGGCTCCGTTGAAACAACCAGTCCACCACTGCGGACCGCTCTAGGAGAAGGAGCCTGTCATTCCTCGAGTTTAGAAGCGTCCTTTCCGTCACTACACCCGCTCCCCACCACAGTCTGCATCCCAGTTTCAACACTTTACCACGAAATCCTTAATAAAGAAAATGGTGTTAATGAACAAAGTTTCATTTATTTTATTTTTAAAGGTGTGTTGAAAGGGGGGGGAGGGGGTTGGTAACTGGAGAGGATAGTCAACATTAAGTGGGTAAAGAAACGGTGGCAGTTCAGCTTCTGTTTAAACAAACTTAATAGTCATAGGTTACCCTGCTCACTCTGGAACCTAGCTTTCAAAGCTTCCTGGATGCACAGCGCGTCCCGCTGGGCTCTTCTAATCGCCCGGCTGTCTGGCTAGGCGTAATCAGCAGCCAGGCGATTTGCCTCAACCTCCCACTCCACCATAAATGTCTCCCCCTTGCTCTCACAGAGACTGTGGAGCACACAGCAAGCTGCAACAACAATGGGGATATTGGTTTCACTGAGATCAGAGCGAGTCAGTAAGCTTCTCCATCTCCCCTTCAGACGTCCAAAAGCACACTCCACCACCATTCTGCACTTGCTCAGCCGGTAGTTGAAGAGTTCTTTTTCACTGTCCAGGGCGCCTGTATAGGGCTTCATGAGCCAGGGCATTAGCGGGTAGGCTGGGTCCCCGAGGATCACTATAGGCATCTCCACATCCCCAACAGTTATTTTGTGGTCCGGGAAGTAAATACCTTCCTGCAGCCGTCTAAACAGACCAGAGTTCCTGAAAACGCGAGCATCATGAACCTTGCCCGTCCATCTGACGTTGATGTTGGTAAAACGTCCCCTATGGTCCACCAGTGCTTGCAGCACCATTGAAAAGTAGCCCTTTTGGTTAACGTACTGGCTGGCCTGGTGGGCCGGTCCCAGGATTGGGATGTGAGTTCCATCTATAGCCCCACCGCAGTTTGGGAATCCCATCGCAGTGAAGCCATCTATGATCACCTGCACGTTTCCCAGGGTCACTCCTTTGAGAGCAGTAGCTCAACGATTGCGTTGGCTACTTGCATCACAGCAACCCCCACGGTAGATTTGCCCACTCCAAAGTGATTTGCGACTGACCGGTAGCTGTCTGGCGTTGCAAGCTTCCAGAGGGCTATGGCCACTCGCTTCTGGACAGTCAGGACTGTTCGCATCCAGGTGTCCTTGCGCTTCAGGGCAGGGGACAGCAACTCACAAAGTTCCAGGAAAGTTCCCTTACACATCCTAAAGTTTCGCAGCCACTGTGATTCATCCCAGACCTGCAGCACTATGCGGTCCCACCAGTCCATGCTTGTTTCCCGGGCCCAGAATCACCGTACCACGGCATCAACATGACCCATTGCCACCATGATGTTCACGGCGCGGGGTCCCGTGCTTTGTGAGAGGTCTGTGCCCCTCTCAGACTTAATGTCCTCACCGCGCTGCCGTAGCCTCCTCGCCCGAGTTCTCAGCATCTGCCTCTGAAAAATGTGGATGATAAGGTGCGAGGTGTTGACAACGGCCATAACTGCAGCGATGATCACAGCGGGCTCTATGCTCGCAGTGCTGTGGCGTCCACGCTGTCAATCACCAGAAAAGTGCGCGAACTGATTGCCCGCTGGCGCTTTCACGAAGAGAGGACGGGAGTGCGGGTTGAATGACGACAGTTACCCAAAACCACCCTCGACACATTTTTTGCCCCAGCAGGCATTGGGGGCTCGACCCAGAATTCCAATGGGCAGCGGGGACTGCGGGAACTGTGGGATAGCTGCCCACAGTGCACCGCTTCCAATGTCGACACTTGCCCCGTTAGTGTGGACTCACAAAGTCGAATTACTGTCCTTAGTGCGGATACACAGGTTCGACTTTGTAATATCTGTTCCACAAATTCGCTTTAAGTAAAATCCAACTACTCTCGTAGTGTAGACATACCCTGAGACACAGAGAGATAAAGAGACATAATAAGTCAGTGGGAGAAAGAGAAATAAAACCCAGTTCACCTGACTCTCAATCCAGTGTCCTGATTACACTGCCTCTCAGTTTAACAGAGATATTGTATACATTACACACACACACACACACACACTCAAAATATAAGTAGATTGATTTTGCAAAAGTGGTAAATACCCAACCACTCCCACTGACTTCAATATTCAATTTTACCTTGGCCTAAGGACTTTAGGGACTTGAATTCAAGGGGAGCTGTGAATGCTCTGCACTTTTGAAAATCTTGGCCATTCTCTCTAGCCTTGATCATACACACATTGCTCCTTCAATACATACAAAACGCAGCTGTTAAAGTCATCTCCCTTGATCTAACTGATGAGCACGTCACTCCCCAGTATGAAATTCCTTCACTATTGCATCAGATATAAGCTCATAATCTATTTCAAGGCTCTGCCCATTCCTAGTTATCCACCTATATCAAGTTTAGCACTACCCCCAGACCATCCACTCCATCAATATTCCTTCTCATCTCCAGCCATCTGATTCTCACAAAGTCACCTGACCTCCATGACATCTGCCATGGAGCTATCTATGCAGGTACATTAAGCTAGTCTGCAAGGGCCTCTTCCATGTCCAGAATTAAGACCCACTTCTTCCATCCTTCCTATCATGAATCTAGTTGACTTATATAAACATCTTATCTCTCTCAACTTCTTGAATGTCTGGAAAATACCTTAGCGAGACAAGGTGGATGAGGTAATATATTTTATTGGACCAACTTCTGCTGATAAAAAAAGAAAAGCTTTCAAGCTACACTGAGCTCTTCTTCAGGTCTGGGAAAGGAACTCAGTGTCACAGCAAAACACAAGGTGCAACTGATTGTTTAGCATAAGTAGTTAACACAAAGTCTGAAGGACTTGCCTCTTCCACCAACAGAAGTTAGTCTCACCCACCCGCCTGTCTCTCTGATATCCGGTTACCAACACGGCTACAGCACTGCAAATGGAAAATATACTGTGAGTGCTACCAAGTAGCTAAATATAAATAAATAATATGCATTTAAAAAATTCACCAGATAATGTTAGACAGGACTGACTTTAGATGGAGACCCATAATTATTTTAATTGTACCATTTCTGCTAAATAAAAAGGTAAAATTATTTTAATTACAAAACACCGCTAGTTACATTGTTACATATTGTTCTTGGCTGTTGCTAAATTGCAATTAATAATTTTGAGACTAGTTCTTTAAAATAATCCACTCTTTCTTAATGAAAACTAGAAGCATTCATATATTAAAAATTCAGATCAGAAGTCAGAATGGAAAAATGAAAACATAAATATGCACACAAAACCTAATATATCTCTCATATATATGACCAAACTTGTTGATCTCTAAATAGTGTGTGTACCTGTGTGTAACACACATACACATGCTTACACTTTATTTATCTGTATATACCTCAGATGTCACCACTTTGAGCCCATGCCTCATTTATGTCTATTAATATTTTGTTTTGTGAAAGGAAGGCATATATGCTATACCACATACAAAATTAAGTGAGGATAAGATGGAGCTTTTGTAATGTATATCATATGAATGGTCTCATCAACCCTATTACATTCATATTACTAAACAGCTTCACATATAGTATTTCAATGACCTGATTAAGTGCCAGATTTGGCAACTGCACACACACACACACACACACACACACACACACGCACACACACGCACGAAGATAAGATGGATTCTTTTGTCAAAGATGCATTTGAGATTAACAGCAAGCTGGCAGATTGAATGTGTTACACTGCACTGAGGCAATTACTGTAGTAGGTAAAGCAAGTGATAAAAATTTATTTAGTACAAGGCTGATATTCATTAATATCATTAAACCCCATGTTAAGGTTGTTTAAAGCACTGTAGATCTTCTCTGAGAAGGTCTGTTGAATCTATGACAGAAAAGGCAGACCTGCATAAATGCAGTGCAAGTCTCCATGGACTATGACATTTCTATACCTCCACAGGGAGGCCAGTATTTTAGATTAGTTTGGTTAGCACTGCAGATGTAGCATGCTGATTTACTAAACTCTGATGCAAGTACCAAAAATAATTAGCGTATCAAAGATCACTTTCTTTCCCCTCTTTTATTAGTGTGCTAAATATGGCATTGTCACAAGGAAATAACTTATTTCACTGATGTTCAGACACTAACGGCAGACTTCACAAAACTGTACGTTTCTAATAAGATCTGTTTTTTTCCAGTGCTGATTTTTTTTTTAATGAACATATTATACAATTGCACAAAAGTCACTCAATTACACCCCTCCTTCCACATATCTCAGTATAAGGTACTAATAAGCATTTCTAAAAATTAAACAGTTACTTTGGTGCTCCGATACTATAGTAATAGGCACAGTAGAAATACCTAGATTTAATGCAAAAGCTTTTCTGAACTGCATTTTATGTGTCACAGATTAAACTTGTTCAGTGGATAACCTGAGCACTAAATGCTTTTACAGCATTCGCTTTATTAAAAAATTAATTCTTATTGGGTGGGTACACAGAAAAATACTCTCTTTGAAACAAGTTAATTTCTTCAGTGTTTAAGTGAGATCCATTTCTCAATACATAAGAAAGAATGAACACTGTCTCAAGAGTTTTGGTCAAGGTTCCCAGGTATTGCTGGTGGATGGGTGCATAAAACCAGAAAGACACCCACAACCATTCCTAATTTTTTATCTTCAGAAAGCATATTAAAATATTTATTTCTGGTCTACTGCTCATATTGAATGCAAGTCAACTTCTCCTTACCTTGCCAATGACAGGGATATCAACGGAACCCCAGGTATCAGCTCCCCAGTGAACCATGCCTGAGGCAAAATCAGCTGTAATAATTCCAGCAACTGGAAATAAAAAAAAAGTTAACAGTAGAAGCTAATCTACACACTGAAGTTACATCAACCACTTACCCTATGCAGCAGAAATTTTTTTTAAAAAAGTCACTGATTTCCAAAGCAAAAATACTTTTTATGAGACCACACAAACCTAGCAAAATTCAGTTTAATCAATCTCAATGAAAAGAAATGTAAAGTCTCTATTTAAAAACATATTAAAAAGCTGCTTCTGGAATCAGGCAGAATCAGAAATCAGTTTTACATATAAAAATGCAGCAAGTCAGCAGGTGCCAACTTCATTTTAATAGTAATCCATTAATCAGTTTTTAAAGGTTTCTCTATTGTAGGTTTACTTAACCCAACCTAGCACAAAATAATGGGGTTAGCCTAGTGTTTCTTCAACATTTTTTCAACCATATTCTTCCTTATCTCTCTCTCTCTCTCCCTTTCTCTATGTGGCCTGTACTGTTTCGTATTTTCATTGAAATACCTTCCAGAAATGCCTTTTATTCGAGCAACATAAGATGGTTCCATTGTGCTGAGAGCCTTTTCCAAAAGAGCAAAATTCTCCCGAGACTGGGGTTTCCAGATCTGAATGCTTAATTTCATATTCTATCTCAACAAGGGCAAGGCTTCAAAAATACTGGATCAGGGTTTATTGTGATTAAACTACGAGAGCTACTTATATTGAACTATTCCCTCATTTTCAAATGCTGGTTCAATATTAACATCTAGCAAAAATGCTGAAGATTTGTATTACTATTTCATAAGCTTTATATACAGCATATCAGTAACTCCATCTACTGTCCATAAAACTCTATTCTAGTTATTCAAATACAACTAAAAGGAAAGGGTTTTTTTTAATGGGCTAATTATCTAACTCCAAGATTCATGATTTGCCTGTCAAACTAAAGCCAAGTTGTTAATTCAAAACAATTGCAGTACCAGTTACTTTTCCTCCGATCAATTCTTTGCATTGTCCTGCTTAGCTACCATGTAAACAAACTCCCCTTCACAGTAAATAAATTCTTCATGCAAACCATCTTTGTCCTGAATTTAAAAAAAATATTTGAAATCAGTATGACATGTTGTCACTGCAACAACTAGATTTAATAACCACCCTGAACTTGTATTCATAGATTCCAAGGCCAGAAGGGACCAGTGTAATCATGTAGTCTGATCGCCCATAAAACACAAGCTATTTAACTTCCCAAAAATAATTCCTAGAGCAGATCTTTTAGTAAAAACATCCAGTCTCAATTTAAAAATTGTCAGTGATAGAGAATCCACAATGACGTTTGGTATATTGTTCCAATACTTAATTACTTGCATTGTTAAAAATGCATGCTTTATTTCCAATCTGGATTTGTCTAGCTTCAACTTCCAGCATTGCATCATGTTATATCTTTCTCTGCTAGACTGAAGAGACCATTATTAAATATTTGTTCCCCATGAAGATATTTATAGACTGTAATCAAGTCACCCCTAAACCGTCTCTTTGTTAAACTAAATAAATTGAGCTCCTTGAGTCTAACACTATGAAGCATGTTAGTATTCAGACTAAAGGATTTTCCTAAAGTCAACTGCACTTATCCTAATATTTCAAATGGGCCATTAATTTCATAGTCTATTTTAAGGGTCAAACCCCAAAGTCTGATGGATTTTCATAGGAGTTTACTTGAGCACTGGCTGGCATAAAAACAGAGTGAGGACTTAAAGATTTCGCCTTCTAATAGTGTCCTCTACGTTACATAAAATATTTCTTCCTCCATCTGGGAGATCTTATTTGTCAAAATTTAGAAATGTAGATAATTTCAGTGGGAACAGGATTATACCCTTAATTCAGTCTTCCTCTAACATGCAAACTGGGCATAATTCACAAAAATAGCACTATAACAACAAATGTGACAGTTAGTTATGTTTCATGGCGTGACTACCACCGGTACAGAAAAATGGGTAAATCCTTGTCTTCTGTCAGGTCAGCGGTGGTGCCCACATGAGGTACAGGAATTTTTATGCACAGTTCTGCCTCTTCTTCCATGCAGGCAAACTCCCCAGCTGATGACTGCAAAGTCTGTATAATATAGGTTAGTCTGCCTTGACTTCCTAATTTCAGTCACTCAGCCCAAGCTATACATCTGATTAGACAGTTTTGTGGGCATCTGTACCTCTGTGGTCATGCCCTGGAAAATGTGATGTGCAGAAAATGTATTAAAATTGTAGAGCTAGTATTTTAATGCTCAGGGGTTTCCTGGTCCTGCTTGCAGGCTAGGGAGCTCTGTAGGGAAGCATAAAAGCAGCAAACAAAAAGCCTAGAGTAAGGTGGGGCAAGTTATGCCTCTGTTTTAGGGAGCAACCTGCTTTGTGTTTCACCATTCTGAATTCTAAGAAAAAAAGTAGTGTTACATTGCAACCTTCCATAAAGAGTATTTTATCTAACTTCTCTGTTAGTATGCTATTACACATACCAGAAAACCATCAGGATAGTCAAAACAACTGAACTGTTTTTTGCAACACAAATTAAATATTTGAAAGGTTCCAAATGTTTTTTCCATTTCTGTCCACTCCCATGGTGTGACTGTCACTGCCTTACACAAATAGGTTTGACTAGCAATAACCTCAGCTCAAAAACCTCCTTAACCGGTTTATCCCATTTTAAGAGGCAAAAGAGACAGCACCTTTCTGCCACCCATGACAGAGAAGTCTTGGGATAAGATCAGAAGTAGACAGGTGAGACAGAGAGCTGAAAAGAGCCCTCAGTTAGGGAGATTTTAGGTGAAGAAGAGAAAAGGCGACCTATGAAGGAAGCTCCATGTGCCTAGCTGATACAGGCAATGGCCTCTGGAACCAATTTTTTTCCAAGTGGAGGCACAGAAAGGGTAAAAGGATCCTCTGGACAATCTCCTCCTTGACACTGCTTTCCTCCTCTTTCTTCTACCTCGGGGGCGGAGCAGCTAAGAGATTTGTCCAGCCCTGTGACAAGTGTCTGAAGCACAGTGAAAGTGCCCTTTATCAGCCCTGCCTCAGGTGAACCAGTGACCATCTGCGAAGAGGAGCCAGTGCCCCATGTTCATACAATGCCCACAACAAAGTGCTGGAGAGTGGAGTTGCAGTGAGTTCCTGGCTAGCTTCTTTTTCTTTCCCAGCTGAAGAATGAAGGAGGTTGAAAAGGTTCAAGATGCCACCTCAGTATGAGGCACCTGCTGCTTCTTCAACACAGGCAAGAATCAACTGAGGAGTCTGGCTGCATGGAGGTGAGAAGGAGCTGGAGTGGACATGAAAATTTCTGTATCCTGACTGTGTATCACCATCTGATGCACTGAGGATAGAAACGGACAGTGCTTAATTTGTACTGAAAGAGGTGACCGGGTTCAAGCATTTTTTTTAACATTCATAACTGATGCAGCAAGCTCAGAGGTGCCTGGCTAGGGACTGCCACACCTAGAGTTACTGGAAACGTGCTTATTTGTCTGTATCAGTGGCAGCCACACCATGGGAAACAGAGAAGGCATGATGGTGTGGCATGAAGGTTGTATCGACATCAACTTGGGACGGCCACATTACTTACAAGTGGTAAAGTCACATGAAAATTATTCAAATATATCAACAGTGTTGGTAAAGTCTTTATACCATACAGTCACATATTCTATGCATTCCACATCCTTTACGGAAAAAAACATTTTAGAAACTGTTTGAAGGAGTTTTCAAAATTTTTATATCCCTCCACGTGTAAGGTCAGGTTCTCTTAATGCCCTTAGCCCAATGATGTAGGGTTCAGAATGATAAAGATTTTCTGAAATACATTTTAGAAACCTCTAAAACATGATTAGAATAGATTTTCTATGCAGAATAATGTGGTGTTTTTAAGGTTTTGCTCTTAAAGGACTCAAAGCAAGTTTTAAGATTGGGCATCTCAGAGCTAAAAGCCAGTGGTTTACGCACTGGAAAGCTGGCAATGTCCCCATCACACTGGCTGGTATAAAATTTCACGTTTCTGGTCTGATGGGTTTCAAGATAGATATCTGACTTTAAACTTGTCACTATTCCTAAATTGTTCCTAGGCCAATGTAATTCTGTGGGAAATTCCACATTTATGAGACAGGAGGAAACAGGCAAGTTGTTTAAAAATAAAAGTCTGGAGGGGTTTGAATGTTTGAAGTAGTCCCAGATGAGACTGATTAGTGATGGTGAGTTGGCCAAAGGTGTCTGATAACCATTATCACACAGCCTTTCAATTTACCAACACCATGTGTGTTATAGAAGGTATTATCACAATTGTGTTTTGATGCTGTTTAATTCTTGCACTATGCATCTGTATTGTAAAACACACTATTTAGAGATTCATAAGTAACTAGAAAAATATTGGTTGTTTGAAATAAATCGTACACATATATTTTAGTATATTAAATACTTCATTTAAAAAAAGGATAATGTTTAACAACAGTGCAAGAAACTAAAAACCCCCACAGGCTTTTGGGTTTTACTCTCAAGGTCAACTGATATCATTAGACTTACATGAACTCACTTCAAGTTACAGCAGGGAAATCATGTTAGGAAATATGGGTCAAGTCATCAAGCAGTAATAAAGCTGTTACCTCCAGACTTAGTATTTGAAATATTCTTTGAAACCTGTCATAGTTTAGTATTTCCATTATTAGAATGACATTTAACAATGAACTATATCAAATGACTAAAAAACCAAAGGCCACTTAAAATGAATATCAAGTCAAATGTATCAGGGAAAAAATTTACAAACCAAATAACGTCACATTTTATTTAGTCGATAGCCATTTTGTCCCTATACATAAGACATGAAAGAAAAAAGTGGAGAAAACTTATTAAGCTTCAAGTTAATGAAATAACTATGCTATTTAGAGAGCTTCAGAAAGGTTTTTATATGGCAACTGATATGGGCCTCCCTTGATGCAGCATATGAGTACAAAGAGTAAATGATATGTAAATATGAATTATAGGCACATCAGACGGATGAAGTGACATCATCAAGCAGATGAAGTGACAAATTTAAGTCACTCAAATAGCACAATCATAAGCATGGTATAAAAATGTATGTTGTGATATCCTCAAATGTATATTCTCATTTACAGTTTAGGGAGAGATTTTCAAAAGTGCTCAGCTTTTGACTGACTACATTTGCTCCCGATTAAGTCAACAGGAGCTTTATAATTGATTTGAAAGGGAGTTGGGATAGGCCAGTGCCAAATGCTTTTGAAAATCCCACCCTAAATTGTTTTCATGAAGAGAGTTTAAGCTTGTGTGACAACTTTGGTATTTCAAGTATCTCCAAGTGCTTCAAAAAAGGAAAAATTAGATACAAACTGAATACTCATTATACTTGCAAACCCTTGGCATTAGAACCTGTTTAACTAAGCACAAGGGTGGGTGTATCAATGCTGGCCCTTATTCTTTTCAGAAACTGCCAGTCGTCCAGATGAACTGACAATCACCCGACACTGCCATCCCTATCAACTGCTGATTTTGTGTCTCCCCTCTGCCTATCTTCAGCTCCTGATTTACAATCCAATCACTCCTCATAGTGCTTCTAGATGGATCATTCTTATATGGATCATTATTAAATTCTAGCAAACCTGGTACCCTCTAGCCCCTGCAAAGAATTAGATGGAGCTACTACAGAGGCAGCTGCGCAGACAAGCAGGGGACAGCCAAAACAGATCTCTGTGGTTGCTAGCAGGAATAGGCACATACATGCTAGAACATCCACATTGCCCGTATGCTGTCTGGGTTACTTACTGGGGACCCAAATAATTTTTTAGGAGTTAAACCTGAACACCCTCAAACACAGTTTTATTATATAATGTATATAGTGTTTCAAACAATCATAAGAATCAACCAAAGTGGTATCGCTTTTTGCACATTTGTTTTATTTTTGTATTTTTGAATTACATTGAATTCAGTAAAGGTGTTATATTTCATGTATCCAGGCATTCCATATGTACTAGATAAGATTTACCTTTCCATTAGTTAAATTTGGGGCTAAAAAAAATAAATGGTTGAGTGTCCTTTTAAAGAACTAAGTAGACTAGAGTACAGTTTAAATGAATAATTCATTTTTTAAAAAATGGAACAAAGTAATATGAGTGGGGTGCATTAATTCCCAAGCAAGTGAAATTTATTGTCATGTAGGTGCCCATTGGGAATAATTTATGCACCTTCTATTAAGAAAATATTTTAAATTTAAATTTACATATTTTGCTTATTAGGACTAACCTTGCCAGGATCCTTTTTGGAGGTGCCAAGCCCTCTGGTGTGGACTTTATAAAGTGTCCACTTAGCAGGAAAAATAATGAAACACATACATGGGTGTTTTCCAAGAGAAATGTTCTGTGCATACTGGGCTTCTCACATGCTCTTTGTAAACTCAGCTTGTCAGTCTGCAGACTAGATTACAGAAGTCTTTTATTTTGCCTTGTACAATCAAAACCAAGTAAAACTAAGTATCTCTTGTTTCAGAACCTCTTCACTCAAATGCATTAAATCAAACCAAATCAATGGTAGTATATTAAATTACAAAACAAGAAGAAAACTTCACTACAAACTACCTGGGTCAAAAGGAAAGGAAAGGAAAGCAGCATTCACTTACAGTACATACAATATTCTTAACAACCTAATCTCTCTCCATCATCTCTCATTACGACTGAATGCAAACACAAACAAAGAGCTCCAGGAAATATATTTCAGTCATCACAGGTCTTTGTGAGAAGCACAACCATTGTGAAATTCTAAGGTTTATAAAACAGAACAGATTTTTAAATCATTCTTTATTAAAGCACAGCTGAAGTCGATGTTAAATCTTCACTCTCTAAAACGTTCAAAAGCACTGATGCTTGCAAGGTGTTAATAAAGCAAATCCATTCAGATCACAGTAGTTTGCCTGGCTAGAATTAAAAGCATAACCCCCGAGACAGACTCCAATGCTCCCCTCACCTCCTGCTGTGGGACAGGGATGGGATACTGCTGTTGGGCCCTGCATAAGAGAAGATAGCAATGGAAGCCTCCTACTTCACATACCAGTCTCTCTCCTCTCTGAAGAAGATTCATGTGGATACTCTACCACGCAGGACAAAAACAGGACATGGCTAGGATTGGAGAGGTAGGGGGTTGGGGGAGAGAGAGACACACAGGAGAGGTATATTCCTCTCCAGAAATTACATAAGGATATACCACTCTGTGACGCTCCCACAGCCCTCCAAGAGTTCACAGTGTGTTATCAACAGCTGGGGTACAGTCCAAAGGGGAAGTACAACCAGAATGAGCCAGCAAGGTGATATGGGGATTGTGACCCTAGATATCCATGGATCCATAGCTTTTTCGGTCTGTGGCCTCACTATACCCTAATGGACTCCCACGCTGGGTGAATGAGCTGACCCAGAAATATTGCATTAGTGAGTTCAACTTTTTGGGTTTGAGAGGAGGGCTGGAAATACTTCACAAAACAGTCAACGTGGAAGCAAGAAGTACACGAAAGCATTTATATAAGGGTTTCCCGCTTATTTTAGCGGGCTCTAGAGATTTAGATAGTTGGGATAAGCCTCCGAACTATTCACCTATTAACAATAATTACAACTGATTTAAAATATCTTAAGGCATTCCTATGCTTCACCTACAACAACACTGCCTTCCTATAATTCTACATGTAGATAATTGGAAAGAGATTTAACTTAAAAAAGGAACAAACAAATATGAGACCAACAGTGGTCCTACTAAAAATACCTCTGGGGAAAAAATTAAGCCATATATAAATGGGGCAAGACTAGCTGAGATAGATGTCCAGGGACAGGAAATTCCACATTCAAAGTCTACGCACACAGCAAAGGCCAACCCATAAAGCAACAGAGTGGGAGCTCTAGAACACAACTTATCAATAAAAAGGAAACTTCAACAAGGCTGTTTTCAGTATAGCCAGTGCCTACATCATTAGAAACCAAGGGGCAAATTTAAACTTAATCCACCACTTTATAGGCAGCCAATGTAAAGAACAAAAAGATGGACAGGCATAATATGATTTTTCAAAACAATGAGCAAGGATACTGCTTCAAGCGACAGAGAGGCAAAACTGGAAGGAGTCATGCTATTAGGAAATTAAAGACATAAGCCTCATGGGCAGGGGGACTGCAAAGTATTAGAAAGATAAGACAACCTGCACATATTATGCACAAACATTCCCAAATAATCAAACTCACACATTCACTCATCCCACACATGGCTTTCCACAGTCAGATCAGTGCTTGCTTTAATGATAACTGAAGATGAGTTACATCTCTAATTGGTATTAACTCTCCTGTAAGCCCACATAAAATCACTCTATAGGCAATGAAATTCCAGGCAACCTCAGAGGCTTTTGTCGTTTATATTTTTTTTAAATCATGGTTATCCTCTTAAGAGCTTCCTAAAGCAAGAGGCCATATTAAACTTCTAGTAGCACTAAACCAATTGTTCTATAAAGTCAAGTATAATGACGATGGCACATCTGTTCCACTACAGCTAAAGACTAGGTGGACTTTCCAGTACAAATCCTTTACTAGATCTTCAATCATTTCAAAACAAGTCAGTTGTTTTATAGCTTATTTCATAGGGAGTATTGCCAATTTCTAAGGGAAGTGGGTGGGAAGGACATTTTTAAACAACCTGGAAAAACTGCTGACAAGCAGTATAAGTAAGGGCAGGTCTACACAGCCGCTTAAGTCTAACTTATGTTGCTCAGGAGTGTGAAAAAGCCCCACCCCACTTGAGCAACGCAAGTCTTGAACTGTCCACACTGCTCTCCCACTGACATAGCTTCCGCTTCTCACCGAGGTGGAGTAATTATGCTAATGGCAGAGCGCTCTCCCATTGGCATAGCGTTTCTTCACCAGACTTGGTGCAGCTGTTTTGATGTAGCGCTGTAGTGTAGACTTGCCCGGGTGACATGTAATGTGATTCCAAATACCACTGCACTCAACTGGATTACATGAGCTTGAGTGAATAATCAGTGTCAATTACAGATTGAATGGGAAAAATTCATTTTTAATACGGTTAGGCCCAGATCCTGCACTTGAATCCATGGAGCTGGGCCCCTGTGACTGCAGGGAGACCCAGCAAAGTCACTGAGGTTCTGCTGCACGGATCAGATTGCAGGATCAGGGCCTTAGTCTCTGAAAGCAAACAAGTGCCTTCAGACTATTTCAGGAAATGAAAACTGGAAATAAAATCAAGAATGTCTTTATAGTTGTTTGAGAACTGGGTGAAGAGAACGCATCTGAGCTGTTAAAATATTTGTATTATGGTTGCAATAATATGTCCATAAGGTATTCATCAGAAAATACTCTTGTATCCGTACTTCTCAAGACTATGCTCTCCCACGTATAACACTCCTGGAGTGTGGCTGGAACAAACTTTTGTACAAGTTCCCCTTGTGAATTAAATTCATACCAGCAGTACAGGAGCACTACATTATCCATAAAGTGCTCCTATCCCTGCCTCATATACCCAGCACTTGAGAGGCCTTTTGTGGGATACAAGTAGGGTTACCATACGTCCGGTTTTTCCCGGACATGTCCGGCTTTTCGGCAATCAACCCCCCGTCCGGGGGGAACTGCCAAAAAGCCGAACATGTCCGGGAAAAATACCGGCCAGGCACTTCCTCTCCCACGGCTGCTCCGCTCCTCCCGACTCAGACTTCGGCTCTGTTTAAGAGCCAAGCTGCCCGAGCCAGCGCTACCGGCTTCGGGCAGCCCCCTTGCCTCCGGATCCTGCGCCGCCGGCCGGGCACTTCCCTTCCCGGGCTCCAGCTGCTCTGCTCCTCCCCTGACTCTTCGGCTCTGTTTAAGAGCCAAGCTGCCTGAGCCAGCGCTACCGGCTTCGGGCAGCCCCCGTGCCTCCAGACCCCGAGCCGCCGGCTGGGCACTTCCCTTCCCGGGCTCCAGCTGCTCTGCTCTGGCGGCTGGGGTCCGGAGACACGGGGGCTGCCCGAAGCCGGTAGCGCTGGCTCAGGCAGCTTGGCTCTTAAACAGAGCCGAAGAGTCAGGGGAGGAGCAGAGCAGCTGGAACCGGGGAGGGGAAGTGCCTGGCCGGCGGCGCAGGGTCCGGAGGCACGGGGGCTGCCCGAAGCCGGTAGCGCTGGCTCGGGCAGCTTGGCTCTTAAACAGAGCCGAAGAGTCAGGGGAGGAGCAGAGCAGCCGGAGCCCGGAAGGGGAAGTGCCTGGCCGGGGGCGCAGGGTCCGGAGGCATGGGGGCTGCCCGAAGCCCGAGCGCTTCATGGTTTGCCGGGCAGCCTCCAGACCCTGCACCCCCGGCTGGGAGCTTCCCCTCCCAGGCTCCAGCTGCGCTGGGGAAGTGCCGGCTGGGGGCGCAGGGTCTGGAGGCTGCCCGGCAAACCGTTAAGCCAGTAGCGCTCGGGGAGCCCTTTTCGCGTGGCTGGGAGGGAGGAGGGGGAGTTAGGGCGGGGACTTTGGGGAAGGGGCAAGGAAGGGTGAAGTTGGGGCGGGACCAGGGGTGGGAAAGGGGCGGGGCCAGGGCCCGTGGAGTGTCCTCTTCTTTTATTTTTTTAAATATGGTAACCCTAATACAAGGTGAATGAGGATTTCAACTGAATCTGGTCCTAAACTATTTTTCCACAGCTCAATTGGCTGGACAACCTAACATTGCAATTGCAAAGCCAGTTGGCTTCACTAGAGAGGAATAGCTACTGCTCTAACTGGACACCTGAAATGGAATCGGTCTAGCACCCTGAGAATGCCCATGTTTGTACATCAGGTTTTTATTTACAGTTGAGGCATTAAAATAGACTTCACAGTTGATTGGTTCTTCTAGACCTGTGGAATTAGGCACTCTAAGTACCTTAGTATTTGGAGTATGATAGTGCAGATACTACAGATGGCAAAACAAATAATATAGATACAAATAAATTGTGATAAACCAATTCTTTTTATTTTTCAGTGGAAGTTTTGAGTTTGTGTTGCTACAGACAGACTTGCCGTAAATTTGTTGCTGCATTTATATTTAATATGTTTAAAAGAGGGATGAAATAGACTTTAGACATGCTGGTGAAATATTTATAAAACCACAAAGAAGCTATGTAACTGGAAGAGAGGAAAATAAAATAGCTCACACATGGGATCAAATATACAAGTCTAACTTTTAACCTGACAGTTTCCCCACAATGCAACTGAGTACACTGCCAGCATGTCACAGATCTGCAACACCTGAGCTGGAAGGGGGGGAAAAAGTGATTAAAAGAGGGTGCAATAACGTAATTCTGTCCTTAACACATTCATCCCAGTATACTCCTGCAGATCTGTTCCAAAATAAAGGCATCCTTAAAAGTACAGCCCTCCTCTACTTCACAAGAGTTTCTAACAAGTTTCTCCCCTTCAGGAAAATATCAGCAAAACATTTTTTCCAGGATGGCACTAAAGTTCAGGGTTTCTTCCCTCCCTTTCTCATTATTTCAATATATTTAAGTACTACAGATGAAAATTTCACAAACTATATGTTACAAAGAGCAACTTAGACATGGCATTATAACAATGTCCAGAAAGTCTATAAGCCCGAGGTAATGTCACCAAGTGAATGCTAATTATGGTGGAAAAGACACTATATGGACACCAATTCATCGAGTAGTAAATGTAATAATAGAATCCACTGATCCTTTCTCAGTGTTCTCTCTTCATTTTTTATATATTAGGGCAACCAATGTCCTGATTTTATAGGGACAGTCCTGATATTTGGGGTTTTTTCTTATATAGATACCTATTACTTCCCACCTCCGTCCCGATTTTTCACACTCGCTATCTGGTCACCCTATTATATATACACACGTACATAAGTTAAGCACATAAGTGCTTTGCTGATTGCGGACTATAATTCTATATCCTGCGATTTCAAAAATACAGAACATAGGAGCTTATTCAAATCCTCTGGCCTAGAACAATACTGCCATATTGCCTGTGTATATGGGTAGTTGCAATACCAACCTTAGTTCTGAATTTCTCTACATTTCTGATTTTGCAATTCTTACAGCTAAATTAAAAACACGTTTACAACAATATCTGCCATATTGCTGCAAAATGTGAAGATCTGAACTGTGTGTATTGATAATTTTAAAATATGTTGAGTGTTAAAAGACTGAAATACTTACCTACACCTGCTATTATTTTATAAAGATGATTTGCTGAAAAATGGATTAACAGGAGCAGAAAGTCAACTGTGACCAAGATTATGCAAAGGATAACAGAAACCCATTCTTGCAACCGTTTACCTAAAAAAGAGAAAAAATAAGAAAAAATAAATTTAGTGCAAACTGACTGGAGAGGAGGAAGGAGAAGGACACCGTGGAAGAAGGTGGTGGGAAAAAAGTGAAGGAGAAAAAGAAGAAAAAACTACAAGTATATTACAAACACTGTTTGTCCTACTAAAAAACTATTCATCCTTCTACTGTGATTCCTTAGTAAATCTTGCCCAGAACACAGGCGTTAAAGGTATGCAAGTGAGTGGATCATAAGAAACAGAAATAACCAATTGCAGTCAGCAAAGTCTTCTGCTCAAGGTCTAATGTTTATAGCGAGGAAAATAACGCTTGGGTTTGGAACCTGACCATCCCAAGGAACTCTCCCATCTTGAAAGCAGTCAGCTGCTAGCCTTTCCTTTGGGCACCTGCATAAAGAAAGGATTAGCAGAGCTGAAGTTAACCTGTGGAGCAAGGTAGTGCTCAAGCAATCCGTCAGAAGACGGAGAATAAGGCCTCAGTCTTGCCCAGGGATCCAATGTACTTTTCCTGTCTTTTCAATACGTGAGGTATTTTCCAAGAAGCTGTGAGAAGAGAGACAGCTTGCTTCTTTGCTTCATTAGACCTTAAGAAGCCCTCATCATAAAAGTGGACTAGCCTCTGCCCTCAGTTTATCATCTCTCTCTCAGGAGGTCATGGAGGAAAGTGCTAGGACTCAGTCATTAAAATTGTGTTTTCTACTCCTTTTAAATAATTTAAATCCTAAATAAATAAAATTTAGCATGTGAGACAGTGCATCAGGTGCAAACCCAAGTGTCAACGTAGGCTACACATGGGGTCTTTTGCAGTGTCATGGTACCAAATCTTGTCTTGCCACAGTTTAGTATCACCTCAGATTACCTACAGCAGAGGCAAGTGCCACAAGCTTCAGCTGTAAAGACTCTAGCACAGTAAAGGCTCTTACATTTGCATGGCCACCCGCAGCTCCCAGTCGCCACAGTTCGCCATTCCCAGCCAATGAAAGCTGCGGGAAATGGCGGCCAGCACATTCCTGTGGCCCACACTGCTTCCCGCAGCTCCCATTGGCCAGGAATGGTGAACTGCGGCCACTGGGAGCTGTGGGTGGCCGTGCAAATGAAAACAAACTGTCTGGCGGCCAGCCGGTGGATTACCCTGGCAGGTCACAGGTTGCCCACTACTGTTCTAGCACCTGGCCAACCCAAATATGCACTCTTCCACTGCCTTCAACTCCACGTTCTGCCCTGGGCCACAGACATCCTGCTTCCGAGATTCACTTCTCCCACCTGGCCTCCTAACTGTCACAGAGTCTCCTCCTGGGTTTATGGCCCATCTTCCACCTCAGCTGGAGGTTTAGAGCAGCATAACGACCACCATTAGCAGGCTCCCCAGACGGCTGTCTGCTGACCAGACACTGCTCAGCTGATTCAGCTCACCAATCCACAAGGCGCCCAACCCTAAACTTCCAACTTCCACCTCAGATACATCTCCCAAGCCATTCAAGACAGCGGAGCTAGCCATATTAAGGCCTGCAGTCGATTTAGCTGATTTAAATTACTTAAAAGGGGCATAGAATTTAGAAACCATCCACAGCTGGTGTAAAATCAGCATGTCATCTTTGAACTCAATGGAGCTAGCCCGATTTACACCAACCAACGATCTGACCCCAGGATTAAATCATCAAAAATCTTAATTCTCAGGCAGACTCAGAGAGTGATGACAAACTGAGGGCAGTATCAGAGGGGTAGCCATGTTAGTCTGGATCTGTAAAAAGCAACAGCGAGTCCTGTGGCACCTTTAAGACTAACAGATGTATTGCAGCATAAGCTTTCGGGGGTGAAAGACGTATGCGTCTGACGAAGTGGGTATTCACCCACGAAAGCTTATGCTCCAATACATCTGTTAGTCTTAAAGGTGCCACAGGACTCTATTATTAATTAATGTCAGTATTGACTTTGAAGAAGTGCACAGAAATTAGTTAACTCTTTTCAGAAGGTCTCCTACTGACTTGCTGGAAATGTAAGGGTCCAAATAGCCACCTCTCCTTATTACAGTGCCACCAGCTAACTCTTTGTACAACCCCAGTTACTGAATTCAGGCTATTTAAAGAAGGCTTCATAGAAATTGAGAACTTGATTCTGCTCCCTTTGACTTCAATGGTGCATGATCGAGCCTTTTAAGGTTGTGGTACGCCAAGTTAAAATGTCAACGTTGCAGATACCTATTAAGAAATTTAGAAGCTTTTAATTGCATAAGAACCTACAAGCACTTTAGCATAGAAAGCTGGCACCATTAATGTCGGGCTAAACACAGCGTAGTAGAATCAACCTTCAAATGCACATGACAATAGTTTTTGGGTTTGGAAAAGTTCTGACATCGCATATAGCATATTGACAACTCTCACAGCGTGTACTATAAGCAATTCTCTACTGGCCCAATCTACTAAAATGATTTATGCACCAAAAGTTTAACTGTACAGTAGGGAGACTGCTGCACATTTGCTCCCTCACAAAGAACTCTTGTCATTCAAGTCACTGGTACAAATGCCGTTCGGGCAGATTTTCGACTGGTAAGAGATTTAGAGTTTTAAAATAAACCCACCTTCTTTCAGTGCAAAAAGACAACAAACATACTATATGGAATGTATACCATTTCTTGTGCACAAACAAATATATTTTATGGCAATCACATCACAAAAACACCTCACCAGCATTAAATAAGAGACCTGCCATAACACAACCTGTTTCTTACTCCTCAGAGTGATTAAAATATGATTTTGCCATATTGAAGCACTTTCACCCCTCGCAGTCAGCAAGGCCTTCCCGCTTCACCGTATTCACAATGTTTGTTTTAACAGATTACCTGCATGCCTGTCAATATGTTGATGAACAAATATAGGAGCACTTATGATTAAGATGCCTCTATTCTACTACATTAAAATAAATACTTACAAGGAAATGTGTTCAGGTTTGTTTTGGTTTCGGCTCACTGTTTCATTTGGGAAAAGAATACATGAAGGCAGGGGGCTGGACTCGATGACCTTTCAAGGTCCCTTCCAGTTCTAGGAGATAGGATATCTCCATTAATTTATAATTTATAAATTTTACATAAAATTACTGAAAACGTTTTTGTGTTTCCTACTTGCAAATATAGAAAAACTTCTGTTTGAAAGGCCTGATTCTGCAGACTGTCTGCCCTCAAAACTTCCCACTGATATCCTGATCGGACACAAGCTACTCATATGACCATTTATGGATGTAACAGAAATTCAAGAAACGTTGCTAGAATAAGCAGATACCAAAAATATGGAGTTGTTTGTTAGCAAGTAGAATTTATACCAATGAAGAAACTATCTTCCACCATTTTGTACATTTAAGTCATCTTGAAACATCCAGTAACTTTAAAATTAGAACCTGTCAAGAGATATTTTCCATTTTATTTTGTCTAAGCAAGTTTCTCTCATTTTAGGGTCTCCACCGATTTTCATAAAGTTTCCAATAAAAATGATTTTGTTGACGCTACAATAAAACGGGGTGACAAACCCACAATTGAAAGCCCATGAAATAGCAGAATTACATGGGATTCCAGTATAGCTGTGAACAGGGAACTGCGCAATTTGCTACCAAACCCCTTTCTCTCACCCCTCCAATCCTGTACCCTTTTACCCTCTGCATCCACCTTCTCCCCTGTTGAAATCAAGAATGCAGAGTAGATATTAAAATTAACTAATACAGTAAGTGAACTGAAGAATTAGTGTCAGTCTAGCAAATTAAACAAGGGAATAACCTAATTTTTCCCCATTTTTTTCCTTTTTTATTACCAACAAATTAGAGGGCTCCAGTAGATTTTATCAAATACTGAGCTCGCCACTCTCTTTCTCAAGCTGTATAAATGCCTTTAACTCCCAAAAGAACATCACCATTCCTTAGCCCCATGTAGCTCTCTTTCATTTACCCACTTCCACAGCACCATTTTCAAAGATTTGTTACAGCCAAAGGGAACAAAGTGGAAATCCTGAAAGGATCTCTGCAGATTTTTCCAGAATTTTTACTCTGCCCCCTCCACCAACTGTCCATAAGACCTCAACTCCCCTGCTGCCTATATCCTTTATGGATGACTCCTAAGATACTTAAAGATTAAAACAAAGGACAAGCCTCACAAGTCTTCCACAGAAATGCCAGCCATAATAGTTTAGTCACACTATCTGAACACAAAAGGGAAGCCTAACCTTACCTTTGAAGTTGCAAGCCTTAGTCAATTCCAGAAAACAGAAGATAGGCACGACACAAAACATTATATAATTTATTTTATTACCTACACCCATGCAGACTCACGCTATACAATCTGAGCAGACACACTAAATACAAAAACAGGTCTCACCTATTAAGTTCAATATGTTTTATTTTTTTTTAAATAGTATTAAGCTATGTTAAAATAAAATTTATAAACATCTTCATGGAGCAACATTGCAAACACGTAGGAAATAAGAAAAATGTCTCTTTAATGCACAAGCCATTCAAAACTGGGCCCCAAGTGTTGTGAGAGGCTCACTACAATAGATAGCCTGCAGGCGCCTTTAGAACTGTCCAGGCATGGAATGTAAAAAAGAACGACAGTGCTTCTATAGTAGCATCAATTCCAATTGAAGCAAAATAATAGGAAAGAGCACAATATTCTACACTTGTATCACAAAAGGCTAAATCTCAAATATTTGTGTACGGTCACTCAGCCAGATGCTAAAAAAAAAAAAAAACACTCATATGTATTTTTTAAATATGATCAAATTTTGCAAACTGCAGACTTCTAATTCACATATGTCTAAGTGATGGCAATTATTTTTCCCCCTTTAAGAGACCATTTGCTTTCCTTTCAAATGAGCCATAATTTCTAACTATTCCCGTGGTGCATTTTAACCTAAATAAATCTGTGCAGGTATGCTTTTGTAATCACTTATTTTGCAGTGTACTAACCTCTACTATGGATTGTACATAGATATGAGATTAACTTTTTATATATATATATAAAAAACAGGCTAACTTCTACGATAAAAGTTTCATCCCATGTGAATTAAAAACCTTACATGCTGTTGCTGGTTCTAGTCCCCGGTGCTCTAGCACAGGACTGTTTTCTTTGAGTAGAACTGTGTCTACAGGGCCATCTCTGTAAGCGTTCACCACTGGTAGATGCTGTGGTCATTATGGTCACACAACTACATTGACTGTGCCATACCTAAAGCATTCTGTATGTGAACAAAGAGCAGATATGTATAGCGATCACAGACTGATGTGCTCCTAAACAATGGGCCTGTGTCACAACTGGACTGAGATCAGAAGGTAGCATGTGACGTCATATGGATGCAAGCCTTACTAAAATGACTGGTCAAAACCAGCAAGTCCCAGTGTCCTTTATGGAGCCAAACTAAATGCTAGAGACTGCAAGAGACTTCCTAAACTATGAAAGTGCAAAAGCTGCTTAAGATCCAGTCTCCTCCTCTACTGTGTGAGGGAAGAGGGTACGAATGACTTTATAGGAGGAAGCAAAAAGATCACTGAAAGCAGAACGCCTGGGTGAAGGCCCAAGGCACCAAAGGCTGTCTCTGAACCTCAATCTACAGGACAGAGAAGCGTTCTCTCTCTCTAAGAATATGTCTACATTGCAAATTACTTCAGTATAATTTACGTTGCTCAGAGGTGTGAATAATCCACACCCCGAGTGAAATAAATTATACCGACCTAAGTGTCTGTGTAAACAGTGCTATATCGTCAGGACAGCTTCTTCCGCCAACATAGCTACCACCTCTCACAGAGGCAGGAGTTATTAAGCAGACAGGAGAACTCCCTCCAGTTGGTTTAAAGCATCTTCACCAGAAGATCACTTAGGCCTAGTCTTCACTTACCGGCTGGTCCGGAGGCACGCCATCGATGTTCTGGGATCGGTTTATCGCGTCTGGTTAAGACGCGATAAATCGATCCCGGATCGATCCCGGAAGTGCTCACAGTCGGCGCCGGTACTCCAGCTCGCCGAGAGGAGTACGCGGCGTCGACGGGGGGAGACTTCCGGCCGCGTCTGGACCGCGGTAAGTCCGGACTAAGGTACTTCGAATTCAGCTACGTTATTAACGTAGCTGAATTTGCGTACCTTAGTCCGAAGTCCGGACTAAGTGGGGACCAGCCCTTAGTCTGACCTCCTCTATAACACAGGGCATGGAATTTCACTTAGCAATTCCTGCATTGAGTTCAGCAACTTTTGGATGAACTAGGATATCTTTTTAAAAAGCATCCAGTCTTGAAGTAAAGTGACAAAGAATCCACCACATCCCTAGGTAAGCTGTTCTAATGGTTAATTATCCTACGTCCATGACTGTATGCAGGGCAAAATATTCTGCTCAGGAGATATACTGAAGTTAATACAGTCTAATCTGCCAGTTCCAACTGACTTTGAGAAATAAATTTATACTAAGGAGAGAGGGCACAACATACTCCCTTGCATAAGAGGAGGAAGTGATATACTGTATAATATTGGTGAATGCTACTACCAATTTCTCTCTCTAGATCAATGGTGGGCAACCTGCGGCACATGGCCCATCAGGTTAATCCGCTGGCGGGCCGCGAGATAGTGTCTACATTGACCGTCTGCAGACACAGCTGCCCGCAGCTCCCAGTGGCTGCGATTTGCCGTTCCCGGCCAATGGGAGTTGTGGAAAGCAGCGTGAGCCACAGGGACATGCTGGTCATCACCTTCTACAGCTCCCATTGGCCAGGAACTGCAAACTGCGACCACTGGGAGCTGTAGGCGGCTGTGTCTCCGGACAATCAATGTAAACACCATCTCGCAGCCCGCCAGAGGATTACCCTGACGGGCCGCCGGTTGCCCACCACTGCTCTAGATTCTTATATCTGACACCACATCATAGACTTTGATTCCTTAAAATATGTGCCCATTACTGTGTCTGATAGGCATCAGCCACGTAACCCAATACAAAGTGTCAGGTTTGGAAAGAGTGCTTTTTCACGTTCACGTATTGGGTGTCACAGTGAGCTGAGACACAAACAACAAATAACGTGCACATGCTAACAAATGAAGACGAAGTGACATGATGTACAATACACAATCAAACAAATTCTGTAAATTAATGATAGCGTGTCTAGAATATACTGTACCTGAAAATAAACTAAAATAGGTTTAAAAACATGAATTTTCAGCCATGTCTTTTAAGATCCCAATTGTACAAGACTACCACTACACAAAATATAATATCTAACAAACCTCTTGTTAATTGATTTACCCACCTTAATCTTTTAAGACTAGACAATGCAATGAATAATACATTCAAAAAATATATATAACACTTTTCATCCCAAAGTACTTTGAGAACCCCTATTTTACAACCAAAGTTTCTAAACTTCATTGCACCGCAACCCCTTTGGACAATAAAAATTACTACATGACCCAAGGAGGGGGGGCTGAAGCCTGAGCCAGCCCAAGCCCCCCAGTGGGGAAGGGGCCAAAGCCGAAGCCCAAGGGCTTCATCCCCAGGCAGGGAGCTAGGGCTGCCAGGAGTCTGGTTTTTGACCGGAATGCCCAGTCAAAAAGGGACTCTGGCGGCTCGGGTCAGCACTGCTGACCAGGCCGTTAAAAGTCCGGTCGGCAGTGCAGCAGGGGCCCCGGGCCAAGGCAGGCTCTGCATTGCTCCCAGAAGCAGCCCCCAGGACTCCCTAGGCACTGGGGCAGCCAGAGACTGGGAGACTCTGCGCACTGCCCTCATCCCAACTACCAGCTCTGCAGCTCCCATTGGCTGGGAACTGCGACCAATATGAGCTGCTGGGGGCGGCACCTGCAGGTGGGAAAACACCACACAGAGCCACCTGCCCGCCTATGCACCTAGAGGCTGCCGGGACCTGGCGGCCACTTCCTCGGAGCTCGGTAAGCGCTGCTTGGACCCCGCACCCAAACCCCCTGGCCCAGCCCGGAGCCTCCTCCTGCACCCCAAACCCCTCGTCCCCAGCCCCACCCCCATCTGGAGCCCTCACCCCCACACCCAACCCCCTGCCCCAGCCTGAAGTCCCCTCCTGCATCCCAAACCCTTCATCCCCAGAGCCTGCAGCCCCAGCCCAAAGCCCATACCCCCTGCACAAACCCCTGCCCCAGCTCGGTGAAAGTGAGTGAGAGTGGGGAAGAGTGAGTGACAGAGGCAAGTGGGGATGGAGTGAGCGGGAGCTCGGAGAAGAGGAGGGGCAGGGGTGTTTGGTTTTTGTGTGATTAGGAAGTTGACAACCCTACAGGGGGCCTGTAATCTGAGTCCCGATGCCCAGGGCTAAAGCCCTTGGGCTTTGGTCCTGGGCCCCTGCAAATCTAAGATAGCCCTGGCAACCCCATTAAAATGGGGCCGTGACCCACTTTGGGGCCCCGACCCATCGTTTGAGAACCGCTGTTGCAAAAAATGACTGAGTAGCAAGAATAATTTAACCCAACTATGAAATGCAGGTACCTATGAAGTGAAACACAGCAGCTAACAGTGTTCAGTAACACATAACAGGTTAGGACCAGATGTGAAGAATATTCTACCCAAACGAATTTTATTGGGAATTTTGATAAGAAGAATGTAATTTCCCAAATTGGATATTGGCCAAGACACATGGGATAGGTAACACCCTTTTTTTTTTTTTTTTTTTTGGCCAGGAACAGCTTGAAATCTATAATTATCACACATGGTTAAGATTTAAGTTTTATCTCTCATTTGACAGTCAGCACCTCCAGCAACACAGCACCCAATAGCATCATTGTAGGGCACTGCCTGGAGGAAGATGTTCCATTCAGCTCCATCTTAAACATCACCTTAAATGCTCCCTAGAGCTTATCCAGATAAGCAGGGTCATCTTGGATGCCTAGCTTGTAAAACCTGACAAAATTTGATCAGAAGATGGAAAGCTGCAGAATATAAAGAAATTTGCACTAGCAGAGTTGACTTTTCATCTTTAATTTCTATGAGTATGTGTTAATCCAGTTCCACATGTAATGTACATAATTAGAATTGACCCATCAGTGTCGGGCACTTCAGCTTCAAGTGGAACTAAATTCATTTGAGTTCAAACTTGGAAATACTGGACTTTTGAAACAAAATCCCCTTATAGGAATATATTCCCATGTTAGGCATGGGTGAACTATGGTTTTAAATTGAGATCGGATGTTTTACATGGATAATTGGCTCAAAAGTGACCAAAAAAGAATGAACTCATGAGAAAGGAGGATTGTTTGTGTTAAAATTGCAGTGACGCTAGGAATATCGGTGTAATCTTATTTAAGGTTTGGGTGTAGGAAATAGAAATTTTAAAAAATGGTTAATTGGGTGCCCCCAAGTGCAGTAAATAATTGGCTTGTTTAGTTTATTATAAAGAATTGTTTAGTCCAGGGTTAGGCAGAAATATGGCAAAGTTAGACCTGAAGAAAATCACAAAGAGAGCAGATTTCACTGTTTCATCTGGTCTTAGCTAAGGCCTGATAACTAGCAATGATGGTACTTGTTTGTTATAATGTAAAAAAAGCAAGGTTTTCTAGGGGTTTCTTTGTCAGAGCTTTTCCTTACCCCTCCAGAATCACACCATAATGGGAAGGTATCTCCCAGACCAGATCCTGTTGCAACTATTTTGGCCAATACTTATACCAGTATTGTGGCTAGGATATAGAATATAAGACTGTAAGTATATACTTATATTGGTATTTTGGATGTAATCAACAACACTTGGTTTTGGACTAATAAAGGAATACCTGTCTGGAAACTGAGTCATGGAAAATCTTAATAAAATTATTAGGAAAATTATTTCCAGCACCTCTCATTTGTATACAGTATTTTTTAATTTGAGTTAATATGTTTGAAGACTCTTAAAAGAATGAAGAAAGTCTGCAGTGTGACTTAAGTCAGGTAGACTGGAAGGCACAATTGCTTATAAAAAGCTAGTCACAGTAATTTTTAAGATGAACTTTCAAATTACTAATTCACCTTCTTCCCTCAAAGAAAAGCAACCAGATTTTAAACAACATCATAATATATTTTTCTGACAAGACTCAATTGAACATCTGCATGTCAGTTAAATAAAAAGTTTAAATACATTTGAAAAAGGATATTTGGTTAATTTATAGATAACTATACACATCCACAATACATGTCTATATCCCCAAAATGGTTAACCAAAGTGTTAATAGTTGATTAAACGTTTCATTGGTAATCAGTTAAAATACTATAATATTTTAAATGTCCACATTAAATCTGAAGCTGTCTACATTAGAGAAATTTGCACTGAAACAACTATTGATGTAGTTACACTGATGCACACCCCTAAAATAAACTAGATAAGTACACCTCTACTCCGATATCACGCGACCCGATATAACATGAATTTGGATATAATGCGGTAAAGCAGTGCTCAGGGGGCGCGGGGCTGCGCACGCCAGCAGATCAAAGCAAGTTCGATATAATGCGGTTTCACCTATAACGCGGTAAGATTTTTTGGTTCCCAAGGACAGCGTTATTTCGGGGTAGAGGTGTAATTCACACTGAAGTAAGCCCAGCTTTATACTAGCGAAACAGGTCTATGCTGGGGAATTACATTAGCGTAACTGCATCAAAATAGCTACAGCAGTGCAAATTTCCCTAATGTAGACTGGGCCTTATTTACGCCTCAAAAAAATAAAAAAATAAAAAAAACAGGGAAAAATAAAATCCACCACATAACAGAATACATTATAAGATCCAAACACCAAGCATGCATCATTACCCTGTATAAGTTTTTATTCAACATGTAGTGTTCAATATGGATCTTAGATACATGGGGGCACATCTCCAAACATCTTGTAAATCTATAATAACTATTGTCAGAGTAGCTAATTTTGCAAACTACGGTTACACACCAGTATCTGATGTCAACTTTACGCATAATGTACTTTTAAAAGTATTTGCCTCTCTCTTTGTATACTATCTTTTTCTCCATTAAACAGATGTGCTCCAGAATTTAGGAGCTTTGCATTCGTCATGATTCAAAGCCCTCATTTGTTTAAGAAAAATCGCTCTATGTCCATGCGTTTCTTTAAAATGCATGTTCTAATAACCGTTTCCCATGTAGCAGACAGCTGAATTGGCAGACAAGAGATTTTTGTGAAATAGACAACTCCAGAAGAACTCAGACCTGAGTGAATGCCACAATTTATTAACTCAGATTGTGAAACATTACATTTATTACTCTTTTCTCATATGGAGCTGTTCCATAAAGGTAAATTTGGAATTAGAAAGCTGTGTTAAAAAGGCAGCTGAAGGAAGTTTAATGCAGTAGAACATAAAATTGTAACATGTTTACTCAATTCCAAAGACTTTTAAATTTACTATAAAAAAAACCCTCCTCCCATGTTTCAGCATCCAACTTTGACGTTATCAATTCAAAAACTAAATAAAAATATATATTTGAAAGATTCTCTTACAACTGACCAGTAAGGAACTCAGTGAACATTGCTGTCTTTCAAATGATATTTAAGTCTTGGAGAGAAAAAACTCTTTCAAAGAATAATAGACTTTTTTTATTTTATCTTCAATGGTCATATTTCCATAATATGAACTGCTTGATAGTCACTTTCCCTTTAAATTATTTTTTAACCATACAGGCAGTCACATCTGATTTCTGATTTTTCTTACCTTACTTTTCCTTTCAATTACTTCAGTTCTTAATACGAACAATAAGAGTGCTCATCGCATGTCCTCTGTGGGACTCCTGGAACTTAGATACTCTATAGACAGGTGCATAGACAAGGATTCAAAGTCTTTGTTCCACTGTCCAGACAGAATATGTTTAATCTTTTTTCTACCTTTTCTATGCCATTTAAACTTTAACCTAGTAGTAAGTTTTACTGCCTTGATTCACAATTCAAAGGTTTAAAGATGAAAAGTCCTTGCCTTGGAACATAGCTTGAAAACTTCATTCTTAGTCTTTATTTCTTTTGAACTTCTTCTTGCGGTTTTTGTCTTTATTTTTCCAGGGTTCCAACTTTACAGTATAGGACTTTCCAAACCTAGCAGCAGGGCTACTCAGAGGGAAGAAAAGTGGAGCAAAAGTCACTGGAACCAGCTCACCCTAATGGAAAATATTTAAATTGCTGACTGAGGCTACATCGTTTCTGATTTAGAGGGTTATTAGTCAGTGCATTTTTCTTCTGTACAACAAGCTATTGCAAGTCCCTTATATATACATGTTAATCTGCTAAGGCATCAATGTGGGACAAGGACAAAAACAAAGTAGTAGTGGAACCACACTTTGCAACATGCCCAACTTTTCCCATAAATTCACTATTTCGTGATCCACAATTTTGAAATAATAATCACTCTCAAATGTGAAAGAACAGCAAGTTTATATGTATCAAGGTAGTTGTGTATCTGATATGAAACACCCCATATCAGAAGGAACCTTTCAGAGAGTTGTTAAAATATACTTGCATTCAGTGCAGCTAAAACATCCAGGTTCTGGAAAATTCAGTAACTTTCTTTCCTGGGGTGTAAATGATGTTTATGGAACACATGTGCCTCTAGGATGTGTGCAGGACCTACTTGTGGACTGAAAGCAGCAGGGTGAATGTCTGGTCTTATGGGACATGTAAAGTAAAGAGACTGAGCACAGAGTCATTCTGCTCCAAGAGTATTTCTTTCTATTTTCTAGCAGTGTAAATAGGCCTTCCCTGTGCACAAGTAATTCAACAACATCAACAACCCCCCTGTTACATGGGTAGCAATGGAAGACCTATAAATTATACCACAACTTTATTAAAATTACCCTCATCCATGAGTACTTCGAGATCAAGAATTAGGGGCAGTGCTAAGATTCTTCAAGAAAGTAAACATTGCTTGTAGATGCGGTTACGTTTTCTCACATTGTTCATGTTATTTTAGTGTTACTACGCACTCTTCTTTGATAAAATTATCATTATCAGTTAAAAGGGAGATCTAATGAATGTCTTCTTCAACAAGGTGAAAGCCATCATGAAGGCAGGATTACAGCACACAGACTGTCAGGTAGCAATGTGATAAAGCTACTCACAAATCCTGAAGCTATAAAAAGCATTTAAAGTAATTATGTAAAGGATATGCCCTCACACTCTGCCATTTAAATACCATTTAACTCATCATTTCAATTTACTAACAGATGTAAACTTGGATTAAATACAAAAACGATGTCAATCAGTGCATTCTCTGTTCTTTTTAAGAAATTTCAATTTTAATTTATACAGCCAGCACAACTTTCTACAATGCTTCATTCACTATTAAATTTAGATTTACAGCCAGACAATTAAAAATTTAAAGGGCATATGTACACTATACGTAGTCATAGTATATTTTTTAATTGGAAAAGTTGGTAAAGGTCTTCCTAACCCTCAGGAAGGAGGCCCTTGAAGAGTGGTGTGGAGGATTAGAAGAAAGTGGTGGAATCTCCATCCTTAAAGGTTTTTAAGGCCCGTCTTGACAAAGCCCTGGCTGGGATGCTTTAGTTGGTGTTGGTCCTGCTTTGAGCAGGGTACTGGACTAGATGACCTCCTGAGGTCTCTTCCAACCCTAATTTTCTATGATTCTATGAAAGTACAATAGGATTGTGCTTTGGGAGGGTGAGCCAAAGGTGCTGTCCAAACTAGATCAAAATTAGTTCTCAAAAATGGTTCAAAGTCCTTTTTAATCCCTTTTTAGGCTTATTTTTGTGGAGCTTTCCCTATGCTGAGCAGTTCACCAACATTATCTCCATTTTAACTATTTCCTCATGTATTGGATCTGTCTCATTTAGGGCAGAGTCCGGCAAATACCTCCCACTAGTCCCATGTTCATCACTGTATATATACATATAGCAAGGAGAGGTGCAGCAGGTGAATTAATAGGAAACAGGGTGAGGCAGGAAGAGACAGGGGACATTGAAAAGGAAGGAAAGGGAGAGAAAAAGACAGGAGAAATGGAGGAAGCATGGTGTCTGGCAGTGGAGGGATTGAATCTACCTAGGGCAGGTGTAGGCAACCTATGGCACGCGTGCCAAAGGTGGCACGCAAGCTGATTTTCAGTGGCACTCATGCTGCCCGGGTCCTGGCCACCAGTCTGGGAGGCTCTGCATTTTAATTTAATTTTAAATGAAGCTTCTTAAACATTTTAAAAACCTTATTTACTTTACATACAACAATAGTTTAGTTATATATTATAGATTTATAGAAAGAAACCTACTAAAAACATTAAAATGTATTACTGGCACGTGAAACCTTAAATTAGAGTGAATAAATGAAGACTTGGCACACTACTTCTGAAAGGTTGCCAACGCCTGACCTAGGGTTTTATAGTGCCATCCACCACTAGTATCCAAGCACCTTCCACATAAAATCAATAGCCATAGTTATGGATTTCATTGAGTCTCTGACACTTCTCCCTTTTCAGGGTTAAAATTCTTCTTGAGGTAGAGAGATTGCGAGGGAGGAGGTCAAAGCAATCAGCCAATCGGAGGAGGAAAGAAAAGCCAGAGTTCACACTGAAGAAAACAGGTTGTGATCATGTGCAGAGCCCTGCAAATCCACAAATATCCGCAGATGTGGATATCCATGAACCATTTTTGCAGATCACAGATTGGATGCGGATACACATTTTGTATCTGCACAGGGCTCTAATCATGTGCATCCAGACCTTTCTGAATACACCCTCCTGCTGCTGCCGCCGCTACCACGATCCTCTGCCCATCTCCTTTCCCCCTCTAGGACTTTTCTTTTAAGACTAGCACAAATTAAAACAAAACCAGGATTACATGATTCAAAGGAAAGATATAAGAAAAGGGAGTACCAGATGGGTTATTGACATGCCTTAACCACACTGCCATAACTCGGTTCAAGGACCTTAACTATACCTCTGACATAAGTATGCGCACCTCACTTGCACCCTTACTACATCAGCTGGGGACTGGAAGGCAGTTATTTTTATACTGTTATGCAGGACATAATCCACAGAAACAGAGTCTGTGAGTTTCTCCTGCAGGGGCTGTAAGATTAGCCTAGGAATATGTAAACGAAAGGAAGACCAAATAAATATACAAGATGCCATTTGAAAGACTTGCAAAGATTTTTTTTTCTTCGCTTATATATCAAAGAAGGCCTGATGGGTTTGAGGTTTTCCCTGCTTGTTTTATACTTGAGAAATATGAGATACCTCAAGTCTGTTCTTCCCAGATCTTGCTGAATTACTTATAGGTCATATATTTTTAACTTTAACACTTAAATGAAAGGGTGAGGAAAATATCCCTTTCTCCCAAATGTCAGCTGAAGAACAAGTATTAACCACACACACACAGATTTTAGCACAGCAATTTGAAATTCCTTTCCCCTCTCATTTACTCTGCATTCCTTCTCTTGGCTCTTGTGTTGTCACCATTTCACTAGTTCTCTAGTCATCATACAGTTTTCCAAACACAACATGACTCAAATTTCTAATGTAAAAAGCAAGCAGAAAACAAACCTTTTAAGCACCTTCTACGTTATAAAGCAGCAATAATGGTCACAAACTCATTTTTTTCCACCTTGTAGGTCATTTTTTAACAAAAAGGAGACTAGTTGAATAGTGAATGATGGAGGCATGATGTTAAGAGTTTTCATGGTATTTGAGGATTTTCTCATCTTGTTGCTCTGGAAGCGAGGAGATAATATATAGAACTCACTACACAAGATGGAGAAGTCACTCACCTTGTGAAGTAACTGGAGTTCTTTGAGATGCATGTCCCTGTGAGTGATCCACTTCAGTGCATATGCACCCCAGGCGTCTCTGATTGGAGAGTTTTGATAGCAGTGCCCATTTGACCTACGCATGTGTCCAACTTATCCTCATGCCTTGCATCAAAAATAGATAGGGCTGCATGGGCAAACTTGCCCCAGTTCCTTCTCCACCATATAGGAAATCTGAAGCAAAGGGGAAGGAGAGAAGGTAGTGGAGAACCCATAAAGACACACAACTTGATCTCCAGTTACTGCACAAGGTGAGTAACCTCTCCTTCTTCTTCGAGTAGTGTCCCTATGGGTGCTTCTATTCAGGGGACTTCCAAGTAGTATCCTTGGAGTAGGGAGCTTTGGAGCAGAGTCCAGTGCTGAAGCCAAACTCTGCACTCCTAAGGACTGCATCCGATCTAGAAGAATGAACCACTGCATTATGCTTGGGAAAAAGTATGTATCAAAGTCCAAGTTGCAGCTTGCACATCTCAGCAATGGGAACATGTGTAAGTAATACCATAAAGGTACACAGAGACCTCGTGGAATGAGCTAACTCCCTAGGAGGAGGTTGTATATCGGCAGATCCATAACAAGAAATCATACACCCTGAAATCCACCTCAAGTGTCTCTGGGAAGAGAATGTGGACCCTTTGGATGTAACAGAAAATGAGATGAACAGCCTTGGAGACCTTCTAAATGATTTGGTTCTGCCCAGATGGAAGGACAATGCCCTCCTGATGTCAAGAATATGGAAGGCAGCATCCTCCCTAGTCTGATGTGGCTTCAGGGAGAAAAAAAAAAGGGGGGGGGGGAGATGGATGACTTAGCTGATGTGAAACACCACCGTAGGGAAACTTGGGATGTTGGCATAACTAAACTTTGTCCTTGAAAAACTCTCTGCCCAAGAGAGGTGACAGCTGAGGATCAAGAAACCTAGAGTGGGTGCCCTCAAGAGACTATGCAGGGGGAATACAGGTGTAGTTGCCTTCTACTGTGACACCCTCAACAAGCTGATTATCTGTCTCTTTCTATGCCACATAAAATTTCTGCAGGTTGTCAAAGTGGGAGGATTTGCAGGAACTGTTACACTCAAGGAAGATCATTCATTTTTATCAAGTTGAATCAAGCAAACAAAGAAAAAACATACCACAATGTAAGTTATATAAAAGGAGTTGTAGATTAGTTTGGTTAAATTGGGTGAGATTTGTATCCCCAAGTGTCCAAATTCCTCAAAGGGTGGGGAGAGGATTATAGACATGAAAAATTAGAATATGCTTAATTATTACCTAATGGTTTCACCTCAGCCTTGGTTAAATATACATGGACATTTATAGTGCCATAGGCCTTTAAGATAGAGGTTGTACTTCCAGACATAAAGCAAGAGGTCACACCTGGAAAGGACAATTTATGTTCTTTATAGCGGCTTGGCATGTCCTGAGTCTCAGGAGAATCTCTGATAGTTATTGCAACTGGTTCTGTGGAGACAGCAAAGGGAAGTTGGCGGCAAAGGATACCCTCGCCTTGTGGTGCTCTTTAAGGAGAAAGCTTCTGATATTAAGTGCCATTCAAATGAAGGAAAACTGTAGAACAGTTGGACAAAGGTTATAAGCTGATGTCCAAAATTCAATTTCTCTACTACTACTGTATGATAGCCCCAAAGAACCCTGGTGAATGTCTTCTCTGCATCTAATGCTAGGAGGCAGCCACATTAATTCACTTGGTTAACTTGATCAATATGCTTAAATACTTGTTAAATTGTTATGAATTGTGCCTGCTCTTTGAATAAAGCCAGACTGGTCAGCATGAATGAGTAGTGGTAGGGCTAAAGAAAGTTGGTTTGCTAAGACTTTCACCAGTATTTTATTCATCAAGATTAATTAATGTATTAATCCAATTTGGTAAAACCTACAGATCTTTGTGCAGCTAAACTGGATTTTAAAACAGAAAATGGGCAATTTTCCTTGTTCAATGGTTTGATGGATTTGAGGCACCCCTGAGAACATGTTTTAGCTCCACAACATTATACATTTGTGTTGTAGTAGTAGTACCACAAAAATAACATCTTTCAGTTTGGGCAGTTGCTGAAGGAATTCTGGTTTCTTTTTCAAGATTAACTGGTTTGCTAAAAGGATTCTTTTGGATTCCATCACATACGTAATAGTCATTCCTTTAACACATGCCTTATGCACTTCCTACAAAATCTGTGGGAAGACTGCCCCGCTGTCATTTATTTCAAAAGCATATATGCCCATTGATCAACTGAACAAATGCTTTCTGTCTGCACATATATGAGAGGAACTTCTGTCTGGCTCAGAAGCCTCTTCTAATGTTGGCTTTTCCTCCATTATAGGACCTAATTCAAAGCCCAAAGCCCACTGAAGTCAGTGGAAAGACTCCAATTGGCTTCCATGTGCTTTGGATCAGGTCCTTAGAGAAAAAAACTTTGAAAACTATAAATTCTCCTCTTGGAGCCCACTTATAAAACCTGCACAAAAAAAGTAGCATTATGTTTTAAAGGGACCAAGAAAGAAGAAGAATTGGGCCTCTTGCCTCACACCCATCATCTGTCACTTTCACTTCTCTACAACATTCCACAAGTCTAGAATGTTTCCCTTAAAGCACCCCCAATATGAGAGCAATAAAATTAGCTTGCAGGGACACAGTAAAAGCACAACAAAGAATCTCAAATGGGCTGTGTAGATTTGTGCAGAACATCTTCTTTCCTTTGGTGCACAGCCCCAACATTCACGTTTTTCCACTTTTTTCCTTCATCTAATACATGGATATTTCTACTTTCTACACCCCTATTCTTGTTGCAGCCACCACTACTGCTCCCTCATCCTATTTCTGCTTCCCCCAACCATCTGACTGGTTTGCTGAACATGCCCCACGGTCTTCTGTAACAGCCACCGACTTCCCTACCACTCCAGCACACTTACCTGAGTGTTGGAGGCAATACCTACCCTTCCAGTGAGAGAATACGCCTGTCTTTTTTATTCAGATTTGCAACTAAGGATCCCTCTTGAACCTGCAGATGCTACTGTATGTACAGTGAGCAACTGTGGCTGAGTATGCTTTTTGAATCTGCTGTTGGCAAGGAGACCTATCCTTTCAGATGTGGACCTAGTCATCAGTACTCATGCCTTTGTCACCTCCAAAACAAGTCACTGAAATGCATTTTATATGGGGGTACACTTGGAAGCTTCCTCTAGTGCAGAATGCAGTTGCCAGCTTACTTTGGAGGTATTTACACCCATGCTCCAGAAGATGCATTGGCTGCTGCTTTCTTTCCAGGTGCAATTCAAACCGTTATCTTTGATCTATAAAACCCTTTTAATTTGGACTCTTCAGTATCTGTGACACCCCCTCTTTCTAGGTGGTATCTCAACACTTGAGAACACCAGGATAATTGTTCATCTGGGAGCTGTGGGCAAGCCATTCTCAGCAGAGAGCCCTTCACTCTGGAATTTGCTTCCTGGCTTAGTCTGCCGGACCTTGAATCTATTGACCTTCAGGACACATTAACAGTTTTTTCTTGAGGATGTTTGGGAGTGAGGGCTTTAACTTGATGGAGAATCTTATTTGGGGCTGAAAGATTGTAATGTCAGTATGAATCTGATTACTGCACATGTTTTTAAAAGTTTGAAAAGTGCCTAGGAAGTTAGAGATAGTTGTAGTGTATAAACCAAAAGAATGAATAAATAATGATCACCACCCAACCACTTCTGCTTTAATCACCACCAGAGCAGCAGCTGTTTGAGCAAATGTCAGATACAGCAAGTTTCTAATTGGCTGAGCCTCATCATTCACAGTGGGACCTCAATCATGTGAAGCCTAACATAGGTTACCATTAGAAAGTTTAACACTGCAGTCCATTACAGACGCTCCCCGACTTATGCAAGCGTTCCGTTCCGGAACGCCTTGCGTAAGTCGAATTTTGCATAACTCGGAGACATATACCCGACAATTATGGGGGGGGGGGGAAAAAGCTTACGGAACTTTTTCCGTAAGCACAGGTTTGCGTAAGTTGGGTTTGCGTAACCCGGGGAGTGTCTGTATATTAAAAATACATAGCTTGTCAGCAGAAGGAAGGAGCCTGTCACAAAAACTGCATGTAAAGGGGGAAGCCCCTCTATTGTTCATCGAACTGAAAGAAAATTCAAATCAATACTTCTGTATTTCTCCAGCTACTCACCCATCAGTGAATCTCAAAGTCCTTTGCAAATGTTTATTAATTAAGCCTCACAATGCCCCTGTAGTGGTAGGTAAGGCACCAGATACAGGAATCATTTACTTCATCCACAACTGAATTTCAGCCATCCCTGGGGTGGAATATAGCAGCTGTTTAATGACACACACAGCAGCACTACACAACTGTTTAGGGCAGAAAGTGAACAATACCCACCATATCCAATCAAAACTTCACTGGGGATTCAAATAGGTGGCATGTAATTATCCAAGCTGTAATTTGGCCAGGACCCATACTCTTGCAAGAAGTCCCATAGGATCTTTTAATGTTCAGACAATCTCTTTTGTGTCCCATCCAAAAGAGGACACTTCCAGAAGCACAGAGAAAAGCAACATCGGAGGAATCACCAACACCTTCCCAGAGCATCTGTTTCTTAGAGGTCTCCTCCGCAACTACTGACCGGATTTATGAGATTCTGGTATAGCAAAAATGGCAAAAATTATGCAAGAATGTCTTTGCTAAAGAATAGCTGGGAAGCTAATCTAGATTTGTTCCAGAAAAAGAATACTTTTCATTTTTTAAAGTTTGTGTTTATAAAGCTGTATGCTTTAATTCCAGACACCTGTTCTCTGCCAGTTTCACACAGGCCCAAGCCTAGAGATGTTGTGGATGGAAAAAGAAACTTTTAATAAAATTTCGCCATGCTAATTAGCAGGAAATGGAATAATATGATGCAAGGAAGAGACTGCATTGAAGCAGGTAAAGCTTTAAATTAAGAAGAAAAAAAAACAATGTATGGACCTAAAAAGTGGGGAGAAAAAAGCTAATCTTAGGAAAAAAAGAAAAAATCTAACACATTTAGAAACCTAAAACAATCATATAAGAGAAAATTGAAAGTATGAATAAAAAAATTGCAATATAAAAGCTTAGGCAAAGATGATAAAAGATCAAAAACGAAGTCATACCTCAAACAAAGACACTAAAGATAAAGAAAAGAGAGTTTGTATAAGAGCTAGTAAGTGTTCTTCAAAAGAATTGTGTTTTAACTTTAAGGAAGATTTTGCCTTCTTAGATGAGAGCCTTTTATGCGATGCTTCATTACTAAGGGTTATCAAGAGAATTACAGTAAAAACCTAATCTTTCCATTACATGAAAAATCAATCTAGCATATTTATTTTAAAAACTATTAAAAGAGCTTTCATGAAAGGACAAAAAAAAAGAAGACACTAAAAGGTATTTTGACAACTGGGAGCATAAACGAATAAACAGGACATAAATTAAATTAAACATATTATTCTTACAAACTTAAGAGACACAGTCATGTAGTTAGGGTTTTGTATATGAAAAAAATAAACAAAACACATGAACACCAGAAACCACAAGATAAAAACTTCTTTTTTTGGTTTAAATTTAAATATGTCCCTGCCATGTTTGCAGGCCCAAACACTACATCATTGTCTAAGTATCAGAGAACTGAGTATTTCCTTGTCCTGGCAGAATGAACTGAAGAAAGCAAACAGAAGTGGTGAAACATAAATTAGAAATTAGTCTTAGAGGTCCAGATCCCAGGCTCTGGCCAAGAAGCACACAGTAAAACTCAGGAGAGAATTGTACAGACGATTGTGTGCCAGCATAAGATAGAAAAGTCTGAAGACTGCTCTAATTTGCACCAGCTGCCAATTGCTCCAAGGGGCCAATACAGCAGCTGAGGAACAGCAAAGCACAGGGAAGTGCCAGACAGAAACCCTTGCACCAGCCACACCTCCTACAGTGTCTGCAGGTGAGGGATAGCGTAAGGGCTGCTATGTATCTATCTATACAGACTAGCACATTTCAATTTAAAACATGAGATAATGTGGGCATGCATCCCCAGGGGAGGCCATATGCTGTTCTCATGGCTGCCCTTCACACTGGTTCTGCACGGGAGCCCAACCAAGGAAAGCTGCGTGGAGGATATACTGACTCAACAGCATTCAGGCAACCTGGCCATATCACCTTCTGAACTGTGCCATTTACCTCCCTGATCCACCGGAGTGGGCTCGCTACTGTTGCGCACCCCTGCAGGCAGTTTTTTGCAACTAGCAGAAGTCGGTGGAATACAGTGATGAACGCGTCCCAGGATTGTAACCCTAAAATACCTCTTTAGCAATCTGTGTACTTATGCAGTCCCTGTACATGAGAGCCTCCCAAGCACAGTAAAACCCCTATTTTATGGACTAAGTTAATAAAAATTGAGTATCTCATAGTTACTGTAGGTATGGTGCACTACTTCGCTTTCTTTTTGTCCTTCAAACCATGTAGTGGATGCTCCCCTGCTGCAGACCTCCTGATGTAGGCCTCTCCAAGAAGTATTTATAAATCTATTTTATGGGTCAGAGGTAAGGCTATTGGAATGCGTAAATCTTACTGCTGGTAAGCAAATGTATGCGCTGCGAAGTATTAGAATATGCTTTGTAAATTACCTTAACTTGTCATTTTGATACTTTAATGTTTAGGTTTGTTTGAATTGTTTTTGTATAAAGGCTTAAAGTACTTACTGAAACAACTGTAACTTTCATTTAAAGTATTTTATTTGCGAATATGATAGCTGTGCATTACAGACACACACCCACACACACCCTGAAAGAGGATATATTTAAAAAAAAAAGAAACCACCAGAAGTAATAGAACTCTTGGAATTAAAAAGTTTCAGTGTTTCTCTCAAGGAGAAGGACACACCTGGCTAGTGACTGTGGATGCGATTGCACAAAAATCAGTACTATGGGAGGAGGATGGTGGGGAAGCTAATAATTGGGCCCTACTGATTCAATGTATAAGCTTTCCAACTTAAGCAAGAACTCTAGGGGAGACACCCACCACAGAGCCAGATCTGTGGACTTCTGCACCACAAAAGTCTGTGGTTCTTTTCTGCTGAACAGAGCCCAGTGAGATTAAGATAAAATGCTTCCTCTCTACATGGCTCTTTTAACAAATCAAGGATTTTGCATGTGACAATGGACTGTGTTAAAGCATTTATTTCCCGCTTTTTATTACATCTTTCAGTAAATCAGGATTTTAATATTCCCAAAAAATTGCAGACATATCCCCTTTATGTGAGAATAAGTACACTGAAAGAGACAACAACTTCTTAAAAATCCATACATAATAAGGGAATAGGTTATTCAGCTACTCATTTAAGACGCTCTCCCCTTCACAAAATAATGCCTAATCCTCCTCTTCATTTCAGGGTTCCCCACAATGAATTTAGCAAGCAGGATAATACAGAGTTCCCTACAGAGGTCCACTACTTAGCAGGGAAGGAAAGCTATTAGTGGGTAACATCACAAAGGCTGAAGTGTTTAATGCCTGTTTTGCTTCAGTCTTCGCTAAAAAGGTTAAATTGTGACCAGCTGCTTAACACAGTATTAGCTACAAGGGTGAAGGAACAAACCCAAAACAGGAAAAGAACAGGTTAAAGAATATTTAGATAAGTTAGACATATTCAAGTCAGCAGGGCCTGATGAAATTCATCCTAGGGTACTTAAGGAACAAGTTGAAGCAATCTTAGAACCATCAGCAATTATCTTTGATAATTCATGCAGGACAGGTGAGGTCCAAGAAAACTGGAGAAGGGCAAACATAGCACCTATCTTTAAAAAGGGGAATAAAGAAGTCCCAAGGAATTATAGTCAAGTCAGACAAACTTTGATAACTTGGATAATGAATTGGCATGAATACCAATTATAAAATCGATGGATGACGACAAGCTGGTAGGGGTTGCAATCACTTTGGATGACAGGATTAGAATTCCACGTGTCCTTGACAAATTGGAGAGTTGGTCTGAAATCAACAAAATAAAATTCAGTAACAAATGCAAAACACTTCACTAAGGAAGGGAAAAAAAACAAATGCACAACTACAAAATGGGGAATAACTGGAGAGCCAATGGTACTGCTGAAAAGGATTTCAGAGTTATAGTGGATCACAAATTAAGTGTGAGCCAACAATGTGAAGTTGTGAAAAAGGCAAGCATCGTTCTGGGTTATATTAACAGGCGTGTCCTATGTACGACACGGGCGATGAGGCCTCAACTGGACTACTGCATCCAGTTTTGTGCACCACACTTTAGAAAAGATGTGGACAAACTGGAGAGAATCCACAGGAGAGCAATAAAATATTATTTTTAGAAAATTTGTTATACAAGGAAAGGATAAAAATGGGCATTGGTAATCCTGAAAAAAGAAAATGGAAGGGCAACCTGACAACAGTCTTCAAATATGTTAAGAACTTTTTTAAAGAAGAGGGTAAGCAATTGTTCTCCATGTCCACTGAAGGTAGAACAAAGAGTAATTGGTGTAATCTATAGCAAGAGAGATTTTAGGTTAGAGATTAGGAAAAGTTTTCTAACTATAAGGATAGTTATGCACTGGCTTCCGAGGGAGGTTGTGGAACCCCCATTTTTGGAGGTTTTTAAGACAGGTTGGACAAACACCTTCCAGGAAAGGTCTAGGTATATTTAGTCCTGCCTCAGTGCAGGTGGATGCACTAGTTGACCTCTTGAGATGCTTTCCAGCCCTACATTTCTCTTTCAAAGGAAAACTGCAAGGTGTTTTTTTTTTCTTATACAGATGCCAAAAAGCAGAGGCACCCCAATGCATACTGCCCCCTCCTTCCATTCTCCCAAGCAATGACATATACTGACATAACTTATGCATCCTTGCAGCCATAATCAAAGACGCTAGCCCAATTGGTGGGATTCATAGGAGTTTTTAACCTTGCCTTTGTGATGGGAAACCACCTCTCTTGTCATCTGTGGGGATGGCACCACCTGAACAGAGTCTGACCACTATACCTACAACTCAAGATAGCAAGGTTAGGGAGTTCTGGTTTAATTTAGCCAACAGAACAGGAGTAGTGCTACTAGAAACAGTGAGGACTTGACTCCAGGAGATAAGATCACCTTTTAACCATACTAGCTAGATGGTGACAGGACAACACACAGTATTTGCATACTACAGTGAGGGGCAGAAATGTAACACCCTAACACATTGTATGATAAATATTCTGATTGGCTCCTGGAAAGGAATGGGGACAAATGTCCCTATAAAAGCTGTTCTATATCACTTGATAGATGGTAAGAAACAGAACAGCTGTGAAACACTTAGGAAAGTGTAACATGCTGACTCTTAATCCATTAAGGGTATGTATATTTATTGGGTTATTAGAAGCAGGAGAGAGGAAAGCATGACAGAACAAGGGTTATTGTGCCAGTTAAAAACTACACCATTTTACATTTTAAAAATGGATTTCTCCTTTAACAATAGCTTCGCAATAACAACCCGAAGAACAGTTGCACAGGAAGTTGGAACTGCAACATGCAGTTAGGTAGTAATTGCAGGGCTTACACAGTTATAAAGGTAGCTTGGTTAGAGCAGCAAAGAGTCCTCTGGCACCTTATAGACTAACAGACGTATTTGGGTGAATACTCACTTCGTCGGATGCATGTAGTGGAAATTTCCAGAGGCAGGTATAAATATGCAAGCAAGAGTGAGTCAGGCTAGAGATAACGAGGTTAGTTCAATCAGGGAGGATGAGGCCCTCTTCTAGCAGTTGAGGTGTGAACACCAAGGGAGGAGAAACTGCTTTTGTAGTTGGATAGCCATTCAGTCTTTGTTTAATCCTGAGCTGATGGTGTCAAATTTGCGGATGAACTGAAGCTCAGCAGTTTCTCTTTGAAGTCTAGTCCTGAAGTTTTTTTGCTGCAGGATGGCTACCTTTAAATCTGCTATTGTGTGTCCAGGGAGACTGAAGTGTTCTCCTACAGGTTTTTGTATATTGCCATTCCTAATATGTGATTTGTGTCCATTTATCCTTTTACGTAGGGACTGTCCAGTTTGGCCGATGTACATAGCAGAGGGGCATTGCTGGCATATGATGGCATATATTACATTGGTGGACGTGCAGGTGAATGAACCGGTGATGGTGTGACTGATCTGGTTAGGTCCTGTGATGGTGTCGCTGGTGTAGATATGTGGGCAGAGTTGGCATCGAGGTTTGTTGCATGGACTGGTTCCTGAGTTAGAGTTACTATGGTGCGGTGTGTAGTTACTGGTGAGAATATGCTTCAGGTTGGCGGGTTGTCTGTGAGCAAGGACTGGCCTGCCACCCAAGGCCTGTGAAAGTGAGGGCTCATTGTTCAGGATGGGTTGTAGATCACTGATGATGCGTTGGAGAGGTTTTAGCTGGGGACTGTATGTGATGGCCAGTGGAGTTCTATTGGTTTCTTTCTTGGGCTTGTCTTGCAGTAGGAGGCTTCTGGGTACATGTCTGGCTCTGATAATCTGTTTCCTTATTTCCTCATGCGGGTGTCGTAGTTTTGAGAATGCTTGGTGAAGATTTTGTACATGTTGGTCTCTATCTGAGGGGTTGGAGCAGATACGGTTGTATCTCAGTGCTTGGCTGTAGACAATGGATCATGTGGTGTGTCCGGGATGGAAACTGGAGGCATGACGATAGGCATAGCGGTCGGTGGGTTTTCGATATAGGGTGGTGTTAACGTGACGGTCACTTATTTGCACCATGGTGTCTAGGAAGTGGACCTCCCATGTAGATTGGTCCAGGCGGAGGTTGATGGTGGGGTGGAAGCTGTTGAAATCATGGTGGAATTTTTCCAGAGTCTCCTTCCCATGGGTCCAGATGATGAAGATATCATCAATGTAGCGTAGGTAGAGAAGGGGCGTGAGTGGACGAGAGCTGAGGAAGCGTTGTTCCAGGTCAGCCATAAAAATGTTGGCATATTGTGGGGCCATGCGGGTGCCCATAGCGGTGCCACTGGTCTGGAGGTATATATTGTCATCAAATTTGACATAGTTGTGTGTGAGGATAAAGTCACAGAGCTCAGCAATCAGTTGTGCTGTGGCATCATCAGGAATACTGTTCCTGACAGCTTGTATTCCATCTGTGTGTGGGATGTTTGTGTAGAGAGCCTCTATATCCATGGTGGCTAGGATGGTGTTTTCTGGAAGGTCACCAATGCATTGTAGTTTTCTTAGGAAATCAGTGGTGTCATGGAGATAGCTGGGAGTGCTGGTGGCGTAGGGTCTGAGTAGAGAGTCCACATATCCAGACAGTCCTTCAGTGAGAGTGCCAATGCCCGAGATGATGGGGCGTCCAGGATTTCTGGGTTTGTGGGTCTTGGGTAGTAGATAGAATAACCCCGGTCGGGGCTCTAAGGGTATGTTGATTTGTTTCTGTGTTAGTGTAGGGAGTGTCCTGGTTAGATGGTGCAGTTTCTTAGTGTATTCCTCAGTGGGATCTGAGGGAAATGGCCTAAAGAATTTGGTATTGGAGAGTTGTCTGGAAGCCTCCTTTTGGTAGTCAGACCTGTTCATGATGACAACAGCACCTCCTTTATCAGCCTCTTTGATGTCAGGGTGGTTTCTGAGGCTGTGGATGGCATTGCGTTCTGCACAACTTAGGTTATGAGGCAAGCAATGTTGTTTTTCCACAATTTCTTCCTGTGCATGTCAGCAGAAGCATTCTAGGTATAGGTCCAGACTGTCATTTCGACCCTCAGAAGGAGTCCATGTGGAGTTCTTCTTCTTGTGCTGTTAGTGGGAGGGTATCTGTGTATCAGTGCGCTGTTCAGTGTTATCTTGAAAGTATTCTTTGAGTCAGAGACGGCGAAAGTAGGCTTCCAGATCGCCGCAGAATGGTATCATGTTTGTGGGGGTGGCAGGGCAGAAAGAGAGTCCCTGAGATAGGACAGACCCTTCTGCCAGGCTGAGTGTGTAGTTGGATAGATTGACGATATTGCTGGGTGGGTTAGGGGTACCACTGTTGTGGCCCCATGTGGCAGGTAGGATTTTAGACAGCTTACAGTTATTTTTCCTTTGTAGAGAGGTGAAGTGTGTAATGTAGATCTCCTGTCTTATTTTAGTGAAGTCCGCTTGTATGGAAGTTTGGTTATTTATGAGAGTCTCCAGGTTGGAGAGCTCTTTTTTGATGTTTTCCTGTTTGCTGTATAGGATGCTGATCAGGTTTCTTAGTTTCTTTGATAGAGTGTGGAACAATCTCTCACTGTGGTCTCTGTAGTATGTAGATAGCAATGGATTTTTCACCTTCAGTCCATTTGGTATGATGTCCATCCGTTTGCATTTGGAAAGGAAGATGATATCTGTCTGTACTTGTGCAAGTTTCTTCATGAGGTTGATGGATTTCCACTCCATACGGATAAATGCAGTGCCTTGCATGGTGTCAAGTATCAGAGGGGTAGCCGTGTTAGTCTGGATCTGTAAAGCAGCAAAGAGTCCTGTGGCATCTTATAGACTAACAGACGTATTGGAGCATGAGCTTTCATGGGTGAATACCCACTTCGTTGGATGCATGTAGTGGAAATTTCCAGAGGCAGGTATAAATATGCAAGCAAGAGTGAGTTTGTCTGCAGCCTTGTCATGAGACTGCAGAGGGGGTGGTGACAGTGTTACAAAAGAACTATAAATTAAGCCTCAAAAATTCTATTATCCCATTTTACAGATGGAAAAGAGAAGTTATTTGGCACATAGGAGTTATTTTCCTGAAGTCACACAGAGAGCCTGTAGCACAGCTGGCAACAAAACTTACACCTCCAGATTCCCTATGTCCTACTGTAATTACAGTACCACATTACAAAGATCATGATATAATGTGTCAAAAGCATTATTTCACAATTACCCAAATTTTACAACCCAAGGACATTATTTTGCACAGATATTCAAAACTCCTACTTGTTGCACTGTACTTTTAGTCAATAGAAGTGTTTTATATATATATTATTTGGAAAGCATTCACAAAAACAGCACGAGTGTGCTGTATTGATTTCTTTGCTTGTCTCTTATCATGAACAATAGTCTATTGCCCAATCTCACTATCTAGGAATTTTCATCACTGTGATATCTGAGTGCTCTATTGTCCAGTTTTCTAGCAATGGCAGAGAATTATAACAAGTTGCATATGCTGTTTACTCAGAATAAAAAAAAGATGCAAAACATCTTGTTTTAACAAAAACAACATTCCTGCTTTTATGTCAAATGGTCTACACCTACCAATGTGGATACATCTTACATGCATTATAAGGTCTATTGCTGGTGACATTAGGTTTTCCCCTCAACCATTTTATAGTTGGAAATATATTTTGGAGGTGTTCTTTCATTAAATTTTCCATGAAAAAGTATTTTAAAGTAAGGGGGAAGGAGGAGTTTACAAAACTAAGACATTAGTAGAATCCATTGGTCTCTTGGGTTCCATGTATCTAGTATACTAAAATCAGGCACTGTGATAATAATACAATCTATATGGTCAACTATCATGGGGATGAAAATCATAGAATTACCTAGATTATGTACAAACAATTTTTGGGAGGGGTTTACAATGAACAGTGGGGGGGGGGGGGGAGAGGGGGGTCACATAGATAGTACTAAAGCTTGATGAGCTAATTTTGCTAAGAGATGTCAGTGCTCCAGTTAGAGAGAATTGTGTCATGTGGGAAAAATCTCCCGGGAAACCTGGCCTTAGGAAAGAGAATGTCATTAGGTTAAAATTGTTAAAACTATGCAACTGGAAGCTCAAGGCAATACAGAACACGCTGTTAGCATAAACTCTTAGTGAAGCATACTTGGAACATACCACATTAAAAGCTCAGGATCCTAAAGTTACATGGTAGTAACCCTCAGTTAACTTCAGCATACTGAAATCACAAATTGTAAAAGCAAATTGACATGGGATCTTGCCATTCCTCGGTAGTTTCAGAAATACACCTGTAACTGGTGGGAAGTAATACAAATGTGATGGATTGAAGATTGTTAAGAAAGACTACAGGAAGTAAAAAAAGAAAGCTAACACACAAAAACCCCACCAATTCACTTTAGTTGTTAGAGGACATTTTTAAAAGTCTTAGGAAAAAAATTAGAAAAGCTGTGGGAAATGTTAAAAAAAAAACCCGGCTTGACAGAATCAGTAGGGGACGCTCAGAAACTAATGAGAAAATGCAGGCAAGCAAGAGAGGTAGATCAGGTCAGAAATGCCAGATATGATGGAAGAACTGTATGATGTGACCGTGGAGGCCCTGGAGACAACAGACAAAGACAGAAAAGCAGAGAAAGAGACAGTGCTCAAGGGATGGTGCCGAGAGAGAAAGAAGCAGGTTTTCTAGCAGAGAGGGAAAAAAACTTGAGGACCCAAAGAAAGCCAATATATAAGAACCAAAACTGTTTGCCAATCCTATTTATTCTGAATTAATCATGCAGAGTGACAGATCTCGAACGAGGGGGGGGAATACTGAAGATAAGAATAGGCGAGACGGTAGATTGGTAGGTTGCTTAAGTTTTTGAAAGAGTGATTGCATAAGCCGTTTTAAAGAAAGGTGACCACCATATGCAGCAGAGATCTTCTGAAGGATGAAAGAGAGAAAGAGCGAAGCTGCAGATCATGCTGATGCCAAACAGACAATGAACATGGAGAGAGCAGCAGCTTCCAAAAAGCTAGAGAAAGCACTAAATCCAAAAGAGGGGGTGGGATAAAAAAAGGCCACCCAAGAACATGTGGAATCAAAGTGGAGGTACTAAAAGGACAGCAGATTAGAGGAAGAAGAGGCACAGCAGATCAGTGGTCAGAAGCAGAGAAATCTCATTTTATAATCTGTGCAGCCTGAAGGGCAAAAAAAAAAAAAAAAAGTAACACAGGGCTGGAAAAAAGCAATTATACCATACAACAAGGAAATCATAAAGAAGTGTTAAGAATGTCCATGAAACAGACCTGTCAAGGGTTCCAAGGAAAATGTAAAACAGGGTACAGGGTCACCTGAAATAAGTAAGAAACTGAATAAAGTTAGCACCAGGAAAGGAAAAAGTAGTACTTAGTTAAAATTTCCACCTATAACAAATAACGGAGAAGTACTAGACATTTGGATCTGACCTGTAGGCGTGTTTTCTGGACTTTAAACATTTATGATTTTCTTTGGTGAGAGGAAGCTATTGGAGTTAAATAGTGTGCCATGGAAGATCACAAAGTTACTCACAGAGTTAAACAAGGGCACTAAAACCTATGTTAGGATTAGAGGATAGAAAGTGTTGAATCTCTCTTACTCTTTTCAACATTAATGAATCATGTACTGAGGTCAATGAGAAACACAGAATAAAGTAGGAAGGAGCATCTGTTAGTTGATTTTTATTATGAAGATTATGATACTGTACCTTGTTAGGAGATATGTTAATTGAAAGAAGAACTAAAGCAAGGAAAGAATATACTAATTCCCTTAAAGCAAAAATTAACACTTGTGAAAAAGTAGGCTAAGATGCAAGTAGCTCTCGCTCTCTTAGACCAGAATGGAATTATAGAAAGTAAGTTATAGGATTCATTTTAAAATCATATGCCAAGGAACAGGACCTAAGTGAGAAGGACGTAAAGTAAAAATTTCTTTCATGAATCATGTTAAATGGGTTTTAATCCATTCTCTTATACTTCCAAACATTTGAGGCAGGAAGAGGACTGGGTATAATTGCTTTTGTTGTGAAGTGCTGGAAGTTGAGCAAGAGTAGCATCATATCTGGATTTTAGGAATATCACTGTAAGGAGGCAAAAAGCTACACCCAGATGAGAGGCAGAAGAAAGTAATCCAATAGGTGTTTATTGATTTGCTGTTGAGCAGCAAGTGATGAGAGTTTGAGCAATTAATGCCAACAGGTACTTTTAACAGAACTCGGTCCACCCAATACCAAGTTCCAGAGAATCTGTAACCTTTGCTATCACTCTGAATATCATTTAACACCATAGTTAATGGAACTATTTTTGTACAGGAGAGTTACTCAGTATGAGCATGTGTCACAGAATCAGGCCCTCACTGAAGATGTGGTGATATTTAAGCTACACTAGTGAAAAATTTGCAGTGAAGATTCAGAGGTAAATACACAGATCAGATTAAAGAGTTACTTCCACAAGGTACATAAAAACACATGGAAGAGGAAATCAGGACAAGGTGCTGGTGATAGCAATACCTCTGTGCTGTTTATGACTGACTGACTGAAACAGATATGCATATAACTGTTACAGGGAGTAGCCAGATAGGATTTTCTCTGTATGGATTTAAAAAAAAAAAAAAAGCAAGTTTTTCTGCATTGATTGAGTCATTGTGTAATGTGTATGTGATCATTTCTGAGCAACATCCACCCAGCGTCAAAATACCAGTAGATCATTTATTGAAATTATTTACCAGCTTAAGGATCATCACTTTTCCTTATGTGATGCAACAAAGCTTATTTTAAACCACCTGTGCAGAGTTTTTAATAGATGGAAAGAGACTGAAAGGTAACTTTGACGTGTAGGCTCTAGACGCTCATTTGATAATTATACTGACATCCTTTGTAAAGTGCTTTCAAATCTACTGATGAAGGTGAGATATTATAATTATTTGTGTCTGGACATGGAGGAAGGTGAGAGGGTGGAGGAGCCAGCTCCACTTTCTTTGTCACACTGATACCAGCAGAAAATTCTCCTTCATGAGGGGAATTCTCTGCCTGCTGGCTATGACCAGAATTCTTCCACTTGGTTCCACCTGAGCAGTGCAAAGTAAATATGGTGGACCAGAAATTCAAAATCAAATATCAAAGCTTTGGTATATTGGTTTTGAATATAATTGCTTGAATGAGTATCGTCTTATACATAACAGCAATAATATCCATGCTTATAATAATTCAGGTCAGTCCCTGGGGTCCACAAAGCTTGCAACCCAGGCTCCCACGGATTGAGAGAGAACACGTGTGTGCGTGCATGCAGAACATGACCTTGATTCCACAAACATGTGCACTTGCACTGACCCTTTCACATATATTGAGTCCCACTGGCTTCAACAGAGCTTAGCGTAGGTGTAAAGGTCTGTACCACTTATCCATTTGCAGACTGAGAGCCTGCATTTGTAAACTGGGTCCTAGCTCCATGGAGCCGCACCTTTATTTTGAGATCTGCCATTGAAACAACTTCCAGAAGTGTGACCACTCCACTGATCCAAACTGCATTTTTCCAAGGAGGAGGAGGAGTACTGTTTCCAAGTTATATATGTAATAGTGGTATTAAACAAAAACACAAGTTACACCAAAAATTTCAATATTCAAAGAGAGACTTCACAAAATAGATTTTTACCTTATATTTATTTAGCTGCACACACTCCTATTCTGGACATACATTCAACACAGATTTTTAGCTGCAGAAAGAACTTCTCACCATTTCTTGATTGTTAGGGCTCACTCTTACGTTTTAGTGACAAATGTGTTGAAATTACAATTGTATTGTTTTAAACTGTATACATAAATTGGTTGCCACTCTGAAGCCTAAAAATGTCACTGTTCAAGCCTAATTAAGAATGATTTTACTATTATATAATTACATCTAAAGAAATTTTTAGGAAAATGGACATAGATTTAGTTGTGCTATTCACATTAACATTAATGGAAGTCATGCGGCTCAATCCATGGCACACTGTGCCAAAAATATACCCCCTAATGTCCATCCACAAACATGACCTTTTCATTGTAAAATACAAGGTTTCAAAACCAGTTGAAAAATTAACCCTTCAGACCCCATCTCCATTAAAACTATAAACATCTTAGCAATTTGCTTTTCATGAAATAAACGTATGGGTACTCCACCAGATGGGACCTCTTTTTAATGAGTAACATACACAAACCTCTTCAGAGGTTGGCAACAATGTCAAATTCAAGGCTTTTGCTCTCTCCATATTACTGAAAGTGTCATCATTATCTCCAGTGACCAATTCTGAGCCAAACCCAAAGGTCTCTTCACTCTATTCATTCTCCTTGATCTCTTACCTACTTTAACATCATGGACTGCCCTCTTTACAAAGACACTCCCCCTTCCTTGGGCTTCCAGCACAGTGTGTGCTATCATCCTACTTCGGGACTACTCCTTCAGCACCTCCTCTAGCTAGGTCTCATCTTCTCATCTCCCCACATCTGTAGGTACCCACAGGGTTCTCACTTTGGTCTCCTCCTTCAATGCTAATTACGGAGGTGACATATCCACAGCTAACACACAGATAAAATACTTATGCCACCAAGTCCCAACTCCACCTCTTCCCATCTGTCAAGTCTTGCATCAGTGACATCTTTCTGGATGTCCCACCATTATCTTAACTCACTATGACAAAAGCCAAATTTCTTAGCCTCCATCCAAAACCCTCTTCCTTACTGCACTACTTACTTTATCACTGTTATTAAAGCCACTACTCTCCCTACCGTGCAAGCTTACAGCCCATTTCCAGATTCACGCTCTTGCCAAGTCCTGTCACTTCTTCCACTATATTTAAATATCAGACCCTTCCTCTCTGTACATTATGACAAACCCAGTCCACATTATGATCATCTCTTACCTCATGATCTGCAACCGCCTTCTGTTCTCCTACTTCACCAGTCTATCCAAAACACTGCAGCTAAGAACATCATCTGCCATTCCAACCTTTGCCCCTGCTCTCAACTAACTTCACTGGGCCTTCCGCCTATCAATCAAACATATGCTCTTTATTCTCAAATCCCAAATCCTGCTCTAGCCCTGCTCAAGCCTACTTCTCAGCACTCATTTCCACCTCCACCCCAGACAGAAGCCGGAATACCAATCAGTCCTCTCTCCCTAATGCTCCCTTTGTCTCTTCCACTTGACCTTTCTATTACCATGCTGTCCCCTCCACTTTGAGCAGCTTCCCTCTTCCCCTGAGCAAGCACCCTCACTCTCCCTCAAATTCCTCCTCAGTGCTTATTTCTTTCACTTATACTTCAAAGGCTGATCTCTTCTCCAAAGCCCTCAGTTCCTGATCCTCTGTCATTTGTGTGGTATCTGCCTAAATTAGATTAGGCGCTCTTCAGTGAAAAAGCCTTATCTTCCTATGCAATTGTAAAGTGGTACACACAACTAATGCACCATATAAATGACAGTAACTTTTCTACGTCTTCAACATAATTGGGACTGTCCAAAAAAAATAAAATAAAAAACCCGACCGGAAAATATTGGCCATATAAAACTTGAGCAAGTGTGACACTTAACTTGAAAACAATTTATCAAGTGTTTATTAAATACTAATCTGTTAGAACAAACAGTAATCTGCTAATAGAGTCCTCCTGAGGCCAAAGGGTGTGTGTGTGTGTCTCAAGCTCGTTGTTTGATCAAGGCCCGGGTATACCACCACATCAATAGGCCTCACCCATGACTCCCGGGGTGGACAACCTCTTTGATTGAGACCACAGTTCAAGCGCCATTCAACCCCATTCTCTCTGTCAAGACTGCTAACAAGGAGACCAATTAGTGCTAGGTTTTGTCATGTCCACTCTCATTCAAATAGACTGAGATCACTAAGGCTGTGTCTACACTGCCACTTTCAGCGCTAAAACTTTTGTCATTCAGGGGTGTGAAAAAACACCCCCCACCCCCACCCCCCCACCCCACCCCAAGCGACAAAAGTTTTAGCGCTGAAACGCACCAGTATAGACAGCGCTTTATCGCTGGGAGCCACGCTCCCGGCGATTAAAGCTACCACCGCTCGTTAGGGGCAGGAGTTTTTTGTTGCCAGGAGAGCTCTCTCCCAGCAATAAAGCGTGTCTACACTGCCCATGTCACAGTGCTGCCGCGTTAGACATACCCTAACTCATTTCATGTAGGCCAATGAACAACCTGAAGATGGTAGCCACCTCCAGTCACTACCCACTTGTCTCACACTTAAGGTGGCAAAAAGAAGGCCTGGTGACTTTTGGTAAGAAAAAAGGAAATGTTAGCCAAAACACCATTTGAAGAGCTACCATATATGCGATAACAAGCTACCATTCAGCTCCACTAATCTGAATGAACATCCTATAGAAGACACGTTAGCAGTACTAGCACTTAAATCATTCCTAGAAGAACCAAAGTAAATGCACCAGTGCTAGACCAAGAATGGAAAAAATGCCTAAAATTCTCAGTGTAGACGCAGTCACTCCACTGCCCATCCAGTCAAAATTTTCAAGAGTGATTAGCGATATTGGGTGCCCAACCTGACACCTGAGATGCCTTAAAGGAGTGAGATAATCAGATAGCAGGAGCTCAGCCCCCTTCAGACAATCAGTTTGGGCACCCAAAATCACTGGTTACTTTCAAAAGTCACAGTCTGTTGCTAGACGTTAAAGGTTACTGGCACAGAAAGAGATTACAGGGTGAAAAATATGTAAAATCTATTTTCCAAGATAGTTTACTTTGTGCATTTGACAGCACTTTACGCAGCTAGTCAGTTTCCTCTCTAGTTGCCTGGCCCTTTCAGATAGCACAGAAAAATGTTTTCAAAGATTGGAAAACATGATTGTAAAACCACAAAAGTTAATGGGGGACTCGGAGGCAGTATAATACCCAAAACTACTTTGAACTCTTTATTTTTACATTAATTAGATTTGGTATCCCTCTATCCCAGGCCTGAACATCCATCCCTAACACGATATTTAAAGTTTTCACCTTAACATTGTCACTTCTTCATATGTTGTTCTCTTACATTTTTACAGAGGACATGCAACAATGCAGCCCTGTCCATCTAGCTGTCATCTTGAGTGTTTCACTCAGTCCACTGAACTAAAAAACAGCCACAGTCACCTAGATGGGCTTGGATCGAAAGCAAGGATATTAGATTATGAAGCTAAAAGGTGCCAGGGTGAGGAAGAGCACCAGTGTGGGCTCAGGGAATGGCTAGATCAGTGCAGTCTCTATTAAACACCGAGAGAAGTGTGCAGCACCTGGGGCTATGGAGCCAGGGGATAAGGCCCATCCACTTTCTGCAGCTGTGGAAATCAGGTCCCGGACCGCCACATTCGCCCTCCCTTCACGCCCCGTATCTGCGCGGCTCTGGGCCACTTGCATCGTGTTAGTCTATGAACGGTATGAAGCAGCAGCAGCAGCGGGCGGGGGGCGGACGAGGAGGATGAAAGCGCAGCGGAAAGCCGGGGACATGATGGCATTCGCCCCTCCCTCCGCGCTAGGTCCCTGCGGCTGCGGGCGGGTCGGGGGCGCGCAGCCTTACCGGGCGAGTAGAGCTGGGCCAGCTGGCGGGCCCCGGCGTGCTGCGGGCCCCAGCGAGGCACGGTGCTGCTGCGGGCCGCCGCCCCGTGCTGGTTGCCGTTGGGATCCTCCTCGGCCATGGAGCGGTGCTTGATCTCCAGCTCGCTGAGCAGAGCCGCCGCCATGCTCCCTGCTCCGGGAAGGAGGCGGCGGCGGCGCTGCGGAGCAAAGCGAGAGGCGAGCGCACCTGAGAACGCGGCAGCCGGGCGGGGAGCGCCCAGCGCGGCGCAGGGGGTTGCCGCCCTCCCCGGAGCGGCCACGCGCGCACACCGGGCGGGGGGCGTCCGCAGCCCCCCGGAGACCCTCCCCTCGCACACAGGGATGCCCCGAGCCAACGCGCTGCAGCCCCCGCTCCGTGTCCCCAGCCTGGGGCAGCGGCGGTGCCCGCGGGGAGGGCGGCCCTAGGGGAGCCCCCCCGGATCGGGCACAGACGTGTGGGGGAGCTGCAGCCGGGCACCTAGGCAGGAGCCCCAGGGAGCCTCGGGGTGGTGGCAGCTCCCGCTCCAGGCGCGTCCATCCCCGCCCTGGCCCGCGCCCTGACGGCTCCCGCACCCCCCGGGGTGACAGCTGCCTGGGGAGGGGACAGGCTGCGCCCTGCCCTGCGTGGGGGCACCCACGGCTATCGGCTCATGCGCGTGCCCGTGTCCCCCTTTCCTAGGTGGGGATGTTCACCCGCCCGCAGCCGCGCCCCTACCTGCCGTCCGCCGACACCGGCTGCTCCCCTTTCCCAGCCGAGCCGAGCCGTCCTCCCGCTGCTGCGAACCCGGCCGCCGCTCCCCTGGTCCTGCTGCTCTCTGAGCCCGTCCCGGCTCCCCCCGCGGCTCGCCTGACACCTCCCGGCCCCGGCGCTCGTTGCAGGGCTCCCCCGGCCCGGGCCTACTGCTCCCGGTTACCTGAACCTCCCCTCCCCGCGCGGGTAAGAACCTGCTGCTGCGGCTACGAACCCGGGTCTCCCGGGGCAGTACTGGAGCGCAGGGTTTGGTTATGAAACCCTCTGACTAGAGCTCCTGCTCTGCTGTGTTGGGACCAGGTTGTGGGCAATGGCCTGGCTAGGGGCGGAGATATTAAAGGGGGGCCTGCAGGGACCCCTGTATTTGGGTTACCCAGCATGTTCCAGTATAAGATTCTTGGGACCATATTCTGTACAGCTCTGTTACCCTCCCCCCTTTTGCAGCAGGCCTCTGAAATATGGCAGTGACATGGCTTGGAGGTGTGTGCGTGTGCCTGGTGGTGGGGAAGTACCTTTTGTTGATCACCTGTACATCGGTTCAGGTTTGGGAGTGATTATAAACTGTTGAAACAACTCTCTCTTCTTGTTGTTAGGATCCACAAGGCTCCTTCTTGTGTCATCCCCATCCTCCAGGTACTGATTTAATTCATGAGATCAAACAGTTGCATTTCTCCATGCCAAAGGCTGGAAACTCATACGATTCTCTCACTGACATAATTCTTTGCTATGATTATGGGGGACTTGTATAAATAGACCAAAACCAGTGATCATTACTAATACTTATCATGGATATGGTGTTTTCAACTCCTAACTACTGTACAGACATGAACTAATGAATTTTAGCACTTCAACAATCTCCAGAACATGGCCTTCACCATTTCTCATACTTAGGCTGACCAGATGTCCTGTTTTTATAGGGACAGTCTCAATTTTTGGATCTTTTTCTTATATAGACTCCCATTACTCCCCACCCCCATCCCAATTTTTCACACTTGTTGTCTGGTCACCCTACCCATACTGGTCTTTCAGAATCGCTGCAGGCTTCAAGACGTTTAACGTAACAAACCTAAAGATTCTCCTCTACTTAGGCATCATGCACGCTGCAGTGTAGACTCATAGCAGTTTCCTTTTATTGCAGGTTCACAGTAGTTCTGCTTCATTGCAAGGACCTGCTTTCAGCTCTTATCAGAGTCCATAGTTCTAGTCTCCACTGGGCCAGCTCACTGCCATTCTTCCTTCTGCAACCAACACTTTACCTGGTCACCTGTGCCATGCCTTGCCTGCCATCAGTCTGACATGGGATGGGATATTTACTTCATAAGTTTTGAAGCAATTTGCCAAAGATAGGTCCACATTAGAAGTAATGGTAACTCACCTGGACCTCAGTAGTCATCTTCTCAGATCAGCAGCAACTAAATGATAAGACAGACAAATTGGTTTGAACTTGACCTTTTAACTAAAATCAAGTGTAGTATTATCTAGTATCAAGGGATTACATTTTATAATGTATTGTATTCTGTAGGATATTTCCATAAGGAAAATCAACGGAGAGTGACCTTTTAAACCAAGTCGTTCCTTGCTCTCTTACTATACCTTTATACATTAGCTATTTCTTTTATTACTTTGCCCTTGCACCGTAGGGTTTCATCCTCCTTTTCTCTGCATAGTATGTCACAGATTGCAGTACTCCTTAGCGTAGATTTAAAACATTTTAACCACATCTCTGTTTCTGTGCTTCTAAATTAAGCTCACATACATTACATTCTTTTTTTCCCTCATACTAGTGGATAGTAATACCATACAGGTGATCAAATATTTTCAGATTCATTGAGATCTCACCTAGTCCTCTGAAAAAATAGCATTCAATCCTAAAGTCAAGGAGTTGTGTGAGATTTAGTGATTTGATGCCCACGGGAATCAATGGCCATTTTAGGGTTTAAATAGTGTGCAATTCAGGGGCCCAATTATCTTGGCAAGTTCGTATGCACTACTTCTGTTGCCTTCATTGGGAATTGCACACATGCAACTAACAGAATAATCAGGCCCCTGAAAATGTAAGCTGGTATCCCTAAACACAGCTACTGTATTTTTAACTCATTCAGTGTTAGATGCATCTGTGGCCTCAGAGCACCAGCTAGGAATGTGCACTGGCACTCAGAAGGGATTTTCTCCTAGCTAATGCTCTCTGTTTCAAATGGGATATACACCCATCTATAACCTGCATTGTCTGTATTTAAAACATAAACTTACCTTATATTATATCTAAGTATTTCTGTTACCATGACATCAAGCAAGAAAATAAACATTACTCTCCATAGAAAATGAAATGCATGGTAACAGAACATTTTAGCAAGTCTAATGACAGACTCGGAGCCATCATAACAGATTATAGGAGACAAATAAAAAGATTGCTTTTGATAGTCTGAAATGAAAAAAAATTAAATATTTTGCATACAGAAGGAGAGAGAGAGAGAGAAACCATTTTCAGATAATCTGTCTTTGTTCCAAGCAAATGACAGAAATGGACTATGAATTCTCAAACTATGGAATGGGGCTGGAAAAGAAACGCTCTCTATAACTGCAGCTTTTCAGGGCTCTAGATATAAAATTTGGATCCGCATCCATCCGTGATCTGCAAATGTGGTTTGCGGATATCTCCATCTGTGGATACAAAGTGGATATCTGCAGATTTGCAGAGCTTTAAAAGTAACTTTGCCTAAAAGCTAAAGGTTGCTTGACTACATTTATGATTAAAATTACATAAATACATATGATTCAATGTAAAAAAAATAAAAAAAACCCTATAAACCAATATTCAAAGTGAACTCACATAATGACAGAAATCAGACATTTCAGAGGTATATCCTAAAGCAGACTAAGCATTCCAGAATCAATCTATCAAAGTCTATTATGTTAGAGTAGATGAGATAAAGTCATTGATTTGCAACTAAAGAGATTCTAATTCTAGTCCTAGCTCCTGTACTTGTTTGTAACAGATGTTAAAGAATTTTTAGTGATAATTCAGTAGAAGTCCTGCTATTAGATGGATATAGGGGATAAATTAAATATCTTAGGCCCTGATTCAGGAAAGCACTAAAGAACATAGTACATCTCTATTCAGAATAGCAATTAGGCCCCAATTCAACAAGGTGTTTAAGCAAGTGCCTACCTTTAAACATGACCTTGCTAAATCTCGGCCTTAAGTATGTGCTTCACTTTAAACATGTGCTTAAGTCCCATTGTCTGTAATTAAGCATGTACTTAAGTGCTCTCCTGAATAGAGATGCTTTTCTGAATTGAGGACTAGCTTTCAGACCTAAACAATTCTATGATTTTCCACACCCTGCTCACATTACACTAAGCAGGGCTTTCCAAGCTTCTTTGGTCTCATTCTGTAAAAGCTTCCCTTGGGCAGACAAGAGTCAGAGACGTTATTTTTAATGAGTCCTTCCCCCTCCACCCAAATTCTGGCCAGTTCAACAAAGTAAAATAGACTCGGCCCCACACAAGCTGACTTGAATTATTTATTTTTTAGAGTTGTCCGTCTTAGAGCTGAATTAGTGAAACACATCTTTAACTGAGCCAGGAGTCTGGACTGTCATGTTGACGTTCTCACTGGGGAAATGATGCTGTAAACACCCATACTTGATTCACATGCATGGTCTCTTGGTTGCCTAGAGTAATGCCCATCTGTTTGGATGGCATCTTGCCCACACAAGTTGCCCCAGAGAATACGTGCTGGGCAATGATTGGTTTAGGTAAGTGTTTCTCAAACTGGGTCGGTGTCAACCTCTTTTGGGAAGGCCCAAGAGAAAATGAAACAAAAAGAAATTTTTATTTTCAATGGATTGTTTTAATTTAACTTTCAGCAAAAACATCACCATGTATTGAATATTAAATATTTAATATTCAGTAGAAGGTTGTGTTAATTCCTAGGTAAATATGACCCAACAGGAAGAAAAAATGAATAAGCACCCCTCTCCCGATTTATAAACTAGATTTATAAACACCTGCACCATCTTTTTTTTTCAGGGGAAGGTTTTCTCTGTTCCTTTTGCAAAAGCCTTTACATCAGGGAAGGGCTGACTGTTTTGCCATATTAGGGATAGGATGCTGTGCAATGTTTGAGAAATCCCACTTTACATTATCATTCTGCATAGCACTGCAAGCACCATCCCATCTCTAGAAAAGAAACCAGTCTCAGAAATGAAGCCATGTCACCAGCTGACAATTAAACCAATCACTTTTGTTGATACCTAGTAGTACTGTATGTGCCCCCAAAATGATAGAGTATAGTGGCAGGCGACTTTTATGTTCCTAAATTATGATTCAGACCCAAACAAGTACCACTTCACAAACATAGCCCCCCCCAAAAAAGAAATCACACACACACACACTCATAGCCTTTATGTGTGTGGTGTCGTGAAAGACTTAAAGTCCTTTTAATTTCATAACAATTGCCAGTTCCCTGAAGCAAAATAACTTTCATATAGTGACATGGACTGTACAGTGAACTTACTTGGCACAGTGCTCTATAATTCAACGGGGCAAGAGGGAGGAAAGTGTGTCTGCCCCCTTTTTAAATTCAAATACATTGCATTAAGAGAAGCTGCTGTTACTTAAATATAAAAAGAAAATGATCCTGATCTTTTTGATTTGTGAGACAAAATCCTTTTCACTGCTGTATCCATGATCTCTGACTCTACTGTTTTGACACTGTGTCAAGATGCTCCCACTCCGCTCTAGGTCTCAGATCACAGTTGGAGTGTCTTGATACAGTGTTGAATCGGAAGTGGCAGCAAGTCTCAGAGCAGAGTCAAAGAGCCTCAATGCGGCACTGGAGCAGGTAACATCAGCGAGCCTTTTCCCCACAACTAAAGCAGGGAGTGGGGGGAAGGAGAGGTGGTGGTGGTTCTTTAATAATAATAATAATAAAAAAAAAACCTGATTATTTTGTTGCTTTTTGATCCAGCAGCGCAGGGTTCATACATGTAACCAGGTGCCCTTTGCAATAAGATGTCAGAAATACTCTTCTCCCAGCACTAAATCTCTGTTAAAAAGAGTGGAATAATAATTATTTTCTTAAAAGGATTAAATGTAGAATAGGAACAGGAATCAAGGTACCAAGCTTCTAAAAACCAGCCAGCATTGCCGGAATGCTGCATTAGCAGGACCAGATTGTGCCTGGGGGCACTGGCCCTCACTTGGGGATTGGGAATAGCTGCACCACCTCAGGGGGAGCTGCAGGGGAGATTGTGCCTCAGGAAGTCCCTCCTGGGGCTCCCCAGTGCAAAGGGGGACTGACCCATCCCTTCCTGTTCGAAGCCCAAATTTTAATCCCCCACTAACCTGACTGAGAATGTGAGGCAGCTTCATACGAATGACCGTGAGATTCTAGCTACACCCATTTCTGGATGAAGGACATGAAATTTGTGATTGTTCTAAAATGGTCACACTACTGAACGGCAGCTCACCCTCTGTCAACAGCATCACAAAACTTGGCATGTGGAATTTTAAGCACCAACAAAGACGTGGGGTTTGATTCAGCCCTCAGAGGAGGCGCAGCAGCAACCGCCCCTCTTTGGCCCCTACACAGGGCCAGTTAGTCCCACCCCAATAGCTTGTTCAGAGGCTCTGTAACGTCCCAGGGAGCTGAAGGCGTCTCTGTGCAGCTGCTCCACAACCAAACATCTCTGATGGGCCCTCCTCACCAGGGTGAGATTCACCCCTAGAGAATAACGTAACTGCCATAATCAGCATAAGGAACGAAGCATAGTGGATGAACATGATTATGTTTTGTATGATGAGTTACAGGATTCGAGCAGGAAGGGATGTAATTGATGTGATATCTTTAGACAGTAGTGACACAATTGATAAGTGACTCACAAAATCTTGGCAAAATTATTTCCCATTGCCTTGGATCTGGATGCTGCCATATATGGGCATGAAAAATGGCTGAGGATGGCAGACAAAGGGTAATGATGCAATGCAGCATATTGGGTTGGCAAGGTGGCAAATAGCGTACTGCCAGGATCAGTTGAAGACAAGATGGGTTTTGTTGTTGTTTTTTGTTAAAATCGTTAACTATCTTGAAGAGATAAACACCATGGTAAACAAACTCTCAGATGACAATAAAGAGGTGCCTGTGAGGGCAGAGAACTATTGGAAAGGGACCTAAAGACTGATAGAAAATGGGATTTTATCAAAGACAAAATAATTCGTGTGTGTGTGTATATATATATAGAGAGAGAGAGAGTTGGAGTGTCAGTCAATGGGAGTGAGCTATCCAGAAACCAAAGGGCAGCAAATTGTGTCAGCTTGTAGCACAATGTTGTAGCAAAAGGGCCACTATGATTTTGTGGGCTGCATAAACAGCTGTGTCATGGGCCCGCTCTTAGAAAAGGGGCTGGAAAATGCTGAGCTCCAATTTTTTCAATGGGTGTTGAGGACACGCCGCTTCTTGAAGGATTGAGCCTTGTGCCATGAATAAAGGAGGTGATAGTATCTTATGTACTGCTGAGACTACCCCTTGGATACCAAGCACAATGCTAGTTACTGGCTTTTTGGTACCAGAATGAAGCAGTATCTGGGGAGGAATGGGCGGATGCAATAATAATGAGAATCCCTAGCTTTTATATAGCATTTTCATCAGTAGATCTCATGATAACGCGATTGATTGATGAGGAAAGATTAGGAAACCCGAATGGTCAAATTCAATCTTGGTGCAACTTTATCGACTTCAGTGGAGTACTGTGTCCAATTTTGGTCACCAATGTATAGAAAGGATGTGGAGAAACTGGAAAGGATCCAGAGGTGAGCAACAAAAGGCTGAAGGAACTGGGTATGTTTAGTTTGGAAAAGAGGAGATTGAGGGTGGACCTAATAGTGGTCTTCAAATACTTGAAAAAGATGGAGAAAAGTTGTTCTCTCTTGCCACAGCAGGCAGGAGAAGAGCAATGGGTTCACATTACAGCATAGCAGATTTAGATTAAATCTCAGGAAAAACTTCCTAACTGTAAGAACAGCAGGACAATGGAACAGATGCCTAGGGAGGTCGTGGAAGCTCCTTCACGGGAGATTTTCAAAAGGAGGCTGGAGCCATCTGTCTGGGATGGTTTAGATACAACAAATCCTGCATCTTGGCAGGGGTTTAGACTAGATGACCGTTCCGGTCTCTTCTAACCCTAGGATTCTATGCCTGCCTACACCAGGGAGATATGTGGCCACAGTGAGTGAAGTGAACTTGTTGTTTTCAGAGTTGGGTCAAATTCACTGAAATCACTGTAGTTACGGAAGGGATGAATTTGCCCTCTGTGTTTTATTGTGCACACAAGTATGTTAACTATTAAAGCAAAAATAGAAAAAAAAAATACACACAGGTACAGTAAATGCTCATGTATTGGATTTGACTCATCAAGTAAAAATATAATTGAGTTTTAAAAACATGTATTTTAAAATTAAAAATTATATTATTTAACTCTATTTAGCAAAACAGTAGTAGAGAATATAGTCTAGTGGTTAGTGCAAGAAAATGGGAGATGGGACTCCTAACCATTTTGTGCCTTAGTTTACCCAAATGGGGATAATAATTACCTTCCTGTGGAATTATGGGGCTTAATTAGTATGTATAAATTCTTTGAGATATAGGTGCTATTGAAGTGCAAAATATTATTATTATTAAAAACCCCAGCTTGATGGTTGTGAAGGATGACTTATTGGAGATGTCTTTATAGTGTTGGTAGAATCCAGTGGTTTACCCTTCTCTTTCATTATGGTCTGCCCAGAATTGTCTGTTCAGAATTAGTCACACCCGTCTTTGGTGGCAAATTATCTTTGGGAGCACTTGCCCTCCTGCACCTTAACAAGCAGTTATCACCCACCGCTCCTCTGGCTAGAGCAGGGACTGGAGGAGAAAGAAGTTAAAGAATGTGTCTTCCAGGGCACAAATTAAAATCTTTACAGGTAAAGACCGGATAGAAAGTCTCAGAATAGAATGAATTATGTATTTGAACACTTAAGATTTTCTTGCTTTTATTACAGCATGGGGTCTGAACTCTGCTTTCTTCCCTGCACTTTATTACATGGTTAGAAGTCCCACAGTATGAAACTTGCCGTTTGAATTTTGAAGCACCTATATTGTCGTGCTTTTTATTTTAATATTTGTCACCGACAGCGCCGACAGCTAAAAAGTGCTGGCTCCCCATGGTGTGATGTGCGGGATTTTCAATAGAGCTACACAATTGCATCTGCTAAGTGCTTGCGGGGCTCACACTGCCAAAGCCCGCAAATTGCCACATTCATTCCACTGGGCAGCAGCCAGCCCTGCACTGAGGCGAACTGCATTGGAAAAGGGATTTGCTTGCAGGAGGGACATTTGCCTAAATGGCTGATTTCGTTTTAAAGTCCTAAGCCATTGTCTTTAGCCATTTCTACCAAACAATTCTATACTCGCAGCTTTTAAGAGCTGGTGGGAACTTCGGTGTTGTTTACAGTTTATTTTATTTATTACATATGTTTTTTTTTAAATCTATGTTTTCCCATCCCCAAAATTTACTGGCCAAAGAATTCATGGAAGTAAACGGTTCTAATGACAGTACGGAATCTATATACGTTACTCTTTTCTCCTCTTCCCTCTATATTCTTTTATTTTTTCAATTCTCATACTTCTATCTTAACGTATGGCAAACCTATCTTGTTTGTGTTCTAGCTTCAAATCAATACTATTGTGTAAATCATTTGATGTGCACAGCAATGTTACGCACTGTAACAGTTACACTTTGGGTATCAGGGGAGTTATTTGTATCCCCTCTCTACCTCCTTTGTCTTATTCACATGTCAATTACAAAAAATGATTCCAACAAAAAGGTCCATGATGATAATTGTCAGAAAAAGACTTGGCTGAGGATTGGTTTAATGACAGCTGAACGAATCATTGGGAAATGCTACTTTCATGGAGTCTAAATCATACTTAATGAGCCAAATTCATCCCTGGGGGAGCTCCACAAGCTTTAGTGGAGTTACTCCAGGAATGAATTTGGCCCACTCTGCACATCATTGCAGAAAAGACAAATGATTCTGTAATGGCTGCACTGCTGAGCTTTGGTGTTCTTTATCAGTGTATGTAAGAGGTGTCAACTCCGCCTGCATAGACTTGGTCGGCCTTTACTTTTGCATTCTGCAGTTATACGAGAGGGGAATTCTCCAACCATTTTATATATTTTGTTTCTGTCACTGAAGGAAATGAATTCTATGAAACAGATGGAAGTATAGGCCCAGATCATCTTCTACACAGGAAAATGCCAGTCAGGGGACTGAATAGGGAGGGATGCTCCATTCACAGAGTTTTCACTGTATTTTTTCATCTGGGATCAGGGCAAGGGGTTCTTCCCATAAAACCTGCAAATTTTGGAGATCTATCAGACGGCCTGTGTCTCTCCACTTCCTCCATAGTGGCCTTTGATTAAGAGGAACTCTGCGCCTGCAGCTCCTATTGACTTCAAATAGACTTGTGGGTGCTTAGCACTTCTAACAAAATCAGACAGTAGGTGGTTCATCTTGGGCACCCAGAATTATTGGACATTTGAAAATTTACACGTAAGTGACTTTTCCATGTCAGTATCAGAGGCTGAGCCAGGATCAGAAATCAGCAATTCCTGCTTCCTGGTGCTTAATCCACTAACTCTCACTTCCTAGACTTAGAAAGGTTATCAACCTTTCCAACAAAATACAATTCCTACTCAATGTTATCAACATTGCCGAAAGACAACTGCAAAAGGCATCTCTGGAGAAGACTCCCATTACCAGGGCTATGCAGAAGAATAATGAGAAACTTGCATTTGGTTCGAAAGACATAAATAAGTCTCTCTTGGATACAAAATATTTGTTCAAACACCCTTATGGGCAAAGTAACACAAAATTGAGCAAAACACTGTCAATGGGGAGCTCAGAGTGAATGAGATGCACCAGTAGAGCTCAAATAAGGAGCAAAATGTCATTTCTGAGCATGAAACTGGTCAGAAAGCAGAGTCCGTTTTTCAGGCCCAATTTGCAGCTATTACAAAGTAGGCATGTGTGTCAGCATTGCTTTTAATATTTATTTTCCATATTCTTGCTTCTTTCCCTGTTGTTCCTTTGGGACAATGTACAATGCAGGGATGTTCTTGGTTCATCACATAGTTTGGCATCTCCTCTTCTTTTAGTTTTCTATTTTCATATTATGTAAAATTCAAGAATAATTTTCCACAGAAGAAATATTTTATACCCTTGTAAATATATTAAAAAAAACTGTAGACATTTTAACCTCATTTTGCCCCCGAAAACCCCCAGCACAAACCAAAACAAAAATCCCCAACATATTTCAAGACTTAGTTTTGAGCAGACTAGATATACAATATCACTCTCCAGCCTAAGGCCCTGATCCTGCAAGCGCTTACTCAGAAGCTTTGCTTTATGCATGCAAGTAATTCCACCAAAGTGAATAGAACCAGTTGTATTCTTAGAATTAGAAGCATGCACGTGTTTGCAGCATCAAGATGAGAGATGCAATTTGCTGCCATTCACGGGAGAGTAAAGGGTGTGGGGGAGAGAGAATGCCCAGAAAGCAGATGAGTTCAGTATCTTAAAAATTGGCGCTACCCTGCAGAATTAAAGCATCAGACATTCTTTCTGCAATGCTAATACATAGCAGAGTTTAGCTTTGGCTTATAGTTTGTGCCCTATCTTAGTTCTACACACCTTAGAAAAAGGTTATTCAATACTTTATGATATGTTGGACTTGAATTTGCTGAAGAAAGTAGGTGCCCTCTTCTATCAGCAAGGCTTGCTTCCCCGCTGAGATGGATGTGTTAAAACCTAGTCTCAGCTTTCCCTCTTCCTAGCCACCCGCCCTAGCTGTAAAGATCACAACAAATGTGGGCAGTGTGAACTCGCAAGTCCTTCTCCCCTTTTCCCAAATAATCACTCCCAGCCCAGATACTCTGAACAAAAGGAGATCACTAATTCTTAACCAAGGGCCTGTGCTCTTAGCACAGACTCTCAATAGAAACATTGGCAAACCACAAAGCCCGTCACACATGAAGACACCTTTGTTGGGGAGGAAGTTGGAAAGGAGTAAACACGGCACTGGAACTGAAACACATCCAGCAAGCACAGCCACAGGCACCCTGCCCCAAATGTCTCTCAGCTGCCACCACTAAACAGGGCCCCTTTCTTTTGGGAGTGGTCCATGCACTCCGACAGCAACCCAGGAAATCAGGCAGCTGGTCTTCCAAACTATGGTGAGCTACAGAGCTGTTTCATCTCATTGTGTCTCGTACAGTGGGTAGCACCATATGTGCTGGTGCTGCAATGCCTAAACCTGCAGGAGGTAAGTGAAGAACCGAGTGGCAGCCTTTCAACTCTGAACTGGCCTTGTTTTTGTGCACTTTAGTCAGAACTATACCATGGAACTTGATTTAAACAAAAAATGTGCTTGGTATTTTAAGCCATCATTTTCATGACAGTCACCGCGAGGGGAAAAACTCACCATGACTCCCCAAGCATTCCTGATTCAGGTGAAATGTGACAATGCAGATGTTGCCTCTCTCTCTCTTTCACTCATCATCCCCTTTTTCTATCTACCATCTGTTAGACTCCATTGCCTGGCTCTGCCAGCAGAAAGACAGGAGGCAATGCATGTGGTTTAATTAGGCCACAACTTTATTCACTTCAAATATCTGGGAGTACCCAGCAATACATCACACAGGGCAGGACATTTTCTTCATAATTTCCACATAATCCCCAACCTGGTCCCAGCCATCCCCACATAGGACTTAAAAGGGGGCTACAGAAGGAAGGGGTTGGCTCCCCACTGTACCAGACATAGGAGCCCAAAATCCCCCTTCCTCAGCTCGCTTAAGAGCTCTCTTTCCTTTACATCCTTTTCCAGTCCATTTTATCTGGTAACCGTAACTCTTCCAAACTGAGTACTCACACTGGACATCTGCCGCAAGTTCTGCATCCTAAATTGCAATATTATAACTTAATCCCCCACCCCACCCAGTCCCAAACCCGCTGTGGGGAAGGTGAAAAACTCTACCCTGCCTCAGCTGATATTGTGGTGAAGGACAAATTCCTTCCAGCCTCCAGGGAAAAAGAGGGACTAGTGTAATGCCCACACTGGTCCTGAGGTAACCCAGTCCTTTTGCAACCTTCATGGGTGGGTGGGTAAGTGCTGCCAGCAGGGCTGGCGCAACCCATTAGGCGACCTAGGCAGTCGCCTAGGGCGCTACAATTTGGGGGGTGGTGACCGCGGTGGTATTTCGGCGGCGGGACCTTCCGCCACCTCTGTGGGGGGCGGCATTTTGGGGCGGGACCTTCCGCTGCCTAGGGCGGCAGAAAAGCTGGCGGCACTCCTGGCTGCCAGCCTGAGTCAGGGGACAGAGAGCTTCTCTAGGGCTGCATGGGGTATATATACCCCCCCCTCCCACACACACACACTCTCTCTCTCTCTAGGCCAGCAGGAAGGGCAGTGCCCTCCCCCTGACATTGAGCTGTGATGAGCACAGCACATTCTGCAGTAAATGTAGCCCCGTCCTCAACCTCTGAATGTTTTCAGCACTAAGCATGATGTGCACAAGATAACATCTGATTAACCCTTAAACCACAAGACACCTCACATGGAATGGGATTCACTGTGTCCTTCATCTTCAGCATTAGTAAGGCGAAGCGTTCCTGCTACCTGGTACAAACGGAAGCTATTTACCATTTCCCTTAGTCTCATTACAATAGCAGTAGCTTTACAGTATGGTCACTTGCACACTTCCCTTAGCCCTCTTCTGTGGCAAGGTTATATTAAGATCTTTTGTGAATAATATAGTGGAAGCTATATCTTTTGCAAACAACATACATATTTCATAGCTTTCATGCCCAGAAGCCAGTTTCTTGAGGATACTGTCTATAAATTGCAAATGAAAGAAGATGCGCTTATTTATTACATTACTTCCAACCAGGAAAAAAAAATGCTGTCTCTAATTTAAAGGCCCAATGAAAAAAACAAACAGCTAGTGTATGTTGTTCAGACATGCCAAGTTTTGAAAGCTTTCCTGCTTGAGTATTTATTTGTGATGTAAGAATCATGCTAGGGACTCAGGTACCTCTTCAGCTCACATAAGGTTTAAGAGATAGGGCAGCATAATTGGTGAATTCAAGGTGACTATTTGAGCTTAAGTATAGTGGTTATACTTAAAGTTTCTTCTGGTTTGAGTTGTAGCAGTATTTCCCACACAGAGTCTCCCTGGGACTGTTAGATCCCTAATCCATATTTTTTCATATATCATTTGTTAAGTGCGAACAGTGGGCTCTGTGCTGCACAAAACTCTAAATACCAATAAGTATTCTGGGGGCACTAGGAGAAACAACATTTAGCAAGTGAATTCTTGCGTTTCCCCAGTTAATCAGCAAATGTATTTGTATCCTTTCCCCCCTTTTAAAGTCACTTTTAATACAGAATCTCATTACTGAACATCAAGTATGTGCAAATAGAGCTGGGCATCACTAGTGAAAATCTTTGCATAAAATTTCATCACCAGCTGGGTTCATGCAGGCTTAGCTTTCCCAAAATTTTGCTTTTGGCTTAACATTTTTCACAGGCCAGTTGGTGAAATCCAGTTCTAGGTTGGAATTTCACCAAGTCCCATGTGGAGACAAGACAAGAGGCTGACCATGTAGGTGCACAGGTGCCATGGAGGCAGAGGGAGGCAATGTAGGCACTTCCTCTAATGCATCACTGGTAGATGGTATCTGTCCCCCTACAGTCCAGCAGGATGTGGCAGGGAGTGGTCAAGAAGGTTTGTGACTTAGAGGAAAACAATGAATTTGAGGCTGAAGACATAAAGGTAGTTTAGTTAAGTGGTAGCAGATAAACCAGCCTGTTTCCCAACAAGACCCCCAAGTGAACTTGAAATAGCATCAGTTCTCATGTGACCTGAACACTATCGCTGCAGCAGAGCCTCGCCATCACTGTTTTGGATCCTGCTCTCTTCAGGAACTTTTGAAGATCTCTGGGCAATGCCTGTTCAAAACCTGGCAGCTGCCACGGACCTACAGGAGAGGTACCAGGGCTCCAGGATGAGAGAGTTAGTAGTTTTCAGCATAAGGATATCATATTAAATTCACAACAACTGGATCCTGTGTGCGTCTCACTGGGATACCTAAGTATGCCTATTCCATTGTGATGACCATGTGCAGTAAGCAGAGCTTTGAGGAATGGGTTCTTAGCTTGGCACACCTACACCACAAGAGAAGATTCTCAACACAGTCCAACAAACCTCTGTTTCTGGACAAAACTGAATGTTTGCTCATGCCTGTCATTACCCTGTCTAGCAAGTGCACGTTATGCCCTAAAATGTGGGTGAGCCAGCACTGAGATAGCTTTATGAATAAATAGCCAAATGTAGGTGTAGCCAATGGCTGTACGGTACCTGCACATATGTCTGCTTTCATTTTTTGAATATCTGTAGCCAGAGGACATTTTCCACAATGCCGATGTCAGGTGATATTACTGGGTTTTGATACTGGAAGGCTCCCCAAAAGGGAGGGTGATTGAAAGGTACAAGTCTGGCCTTGCCTTAGGAATGTGGATTGGAGACAATACACTATTGCAGTGCTTCTCAAACTTGTTCTGCCGCTCGTGCAGGGAAAGCCCCTGGCGGGCCGGGCCGGTTTGTTTACCCGCCGCGTCCGCAGGTTCGGCCGATCGCGGCTCCCAGTGGCCGCGGTTCGCTGCTCCAGGCCAATGGGAGCTGCTGGAAGTAGTGGCCAGTACATCCCTCGGCCCATCCCGCTTCCAGCAGTTCCCATTGGCCTGGAGCAGTGAACCGCGGCCACTGGGAGCCGCGATCAGCCGAACCTGCAGATGCGGCAGGTAAACAAACCGGCCCGGCCCGCCAGGGCTTTCCCTGCACAAGCGGTGGAACAAGTTTGGGAACCACTGCACTATTGGATTGATGGATTAGGGTGCTGGAGGAAAGAACAAATAGATGAACTGCTCTATATCAGAGAATAGCTGCCTGGAAAGGGGGACAGATGGTTTGGAGAACAGAAGGAGGGAAAGCAAGCAGCAGGGCAGCCTGCCATAAACTTGGAGAGAGAGAGAGAGAGAGAGAGAGAAACAAAGCTAAGGGGGCTGATGTGGTCATTGACATGTAAGATTACCAGGAGTGTCCTTTAGCTATTGTAATTTACACACTCATGGCCTACATTACTGTTATAGTAGTGCCTTGGGGACCTACTCAGGGACCAGCACCCCATTGTGCTAGGCACTGTACAAACAGAGAACAAAGAGCTGGTCCCTGCACCACAGAGCTTAGCACAATTTCCAGCAGTGGCATCTACACAAGGTATCATCTTTGCCATCTTTTCTCTCTTTTTTTTAAACAGCCTGTTGCTGAAACACAGCTCTGATTGGCTAATACTGAGGTGCTGACTATACATCTTGGAAAACTAGAAAGGCGCTCGCCCTGCGAAGGAAGAACAAACGGATGACGCTCAACTGCTCAGCAGTGCCATGGGTTCTCGAAGAGGTGCACAGGGGCATGGGGGAAGTGCTCAGTTTACGGCTATCCATGGTACAGTGGCCCCGTTACAGTAGTTAACACACACACACGACAGTTTCTTGAGGGTATTATTTAAAGCAATATTTCCAGACAGGGAAAAATATGCTTTCCCTAATGTGGAGACGGAACCAAAGCCCGCTGAGATCAATGGAAAACTCCCAGGCCTTGATTCAGCAAAGCACTTATGCACATGCTCACATCCCATTGAAGCCAATGGAATTTAAGCATGTGTTTAAATGTAGGCATGTGCTTGAGTGCCTTGCTGAATCAGAGCCAATCTGACTACCGTGGGACCAGGCCCTTAAAACCAAAAGGAAAAATAAATTTCTGTCCAGAAAATTAAGAAAAAATAATGGTTTAATAAACATAAAGGAGTTCATTAATAAATTGACTTTCCTATTCTAATCTGAGTTTACTAAGTAATACCATAGTAACAAAACATAGATGAAATGCACATGCAATGCTTTCCCAAACATATCCAGCTAAGCCTTCTTCACGCGTATCAAATAAAAACTGTCCATGTAGTGAATGTCATAATACAAAAATCATTTTGATTCCGTACTGAGATGCTCTCAAGCGATTAAATTACAGTTCATTAATAGGGCAATGAAGATTCATACTTTGTTAAGAATCCTGTAGGTGATGTGGTAATTATCTTATCTTACTCTTGGAGTGCTTGATTATTTTTTCCTTTGGATGCTTTCTACAGATAGGCATGTGCTTGCTCTCGCTCATTTTAGCTATTAAACTTTAGAAAAGTAACAATAATTCCTATATAAATAGACCATAGGTCAGGCTGTGGCTGTTACTATAAGAAAAGGATCTTACAGTCATGAGGACAATAGCAATTAAATGAAAGATGAGCGAAACTAAAGAGCACACAGAATTGCAAGAAAGGAGAGTTTGGGGAGAAAAGAAAAGGACAAGTCGATGTTCATGTTCTGCTCAATTTAACTCTGAGGACCTTGTCTAAATTAAGGATTTTGGCACCAGTGGAGGCACCCTGATGTAAATCTGCAGCATGAAATCTTGCTCCATTGAAGTCAATGATAAAACTCCCATTTGCTCCAACAGAGAGTGATAAACTTAGAAGTGGAGGATAAGAAGGGCTGGAAGACCCAAAACTAAGTGGATGGATGTAATACAAAAGGATTTGATTAGCCATGGAGTTTCCAAGGAACTGTTTCAAGACAGACTGGAATGTTGAAGGACTCAAAGAGCCAACCTGGGATGGGACTGGACTAAGGCTAGAAGAAGAAGATAAGCTATCAGTAGTACATATAAAATATTTAATGTTAAGGATCAGTCAATAGACAAAGATCTGAAGTTGTGGTCAGTCAAAACACAAATACTGTATGTAAAAGGTGACTGTACAGACACTGTAAAAATTATGTCCTGCAACATTGTTTAATAACTTATGATTAGTTCAGAGTATTAACGCTTCTAATGACACGGAGGTATGCAGACACGGAAAATGTAAAATCATTCAATATATAAATGGTAATATGTTAAATTGTTACAAATGTATTGGCTTCATTGAACTAAATTTACCAGTAACCTGTGTGTCAATGTTTACCTCGACTTTTATATACAAAAGAGCAATACAGTTTTTCTTTACACGCTCATAGCTTGTATCTCAGTGTCCCTAATACCACTGAGGGACTGAAGAGTGTTTAGCCTAATGTGTTTTGTGAATTCTCTGATACAACCTCATGTATACAGACCATCTTGCCAAGGAAGCTCCCACGGACCGGTACATCTTCCGCATTAACTGGAATCTGAGCAGAATCTCCTGATCCAGATCAGCAGCCACCGGTTTGAAGAGTAAGTTAATGTTACATGGCCAAGTAGATACAACTTTACAGGGGGTTTTCAGAGAGCACCTCCATTCAGTATGACACGTTATAGATTCAGACGACCTTCTGGGTCAATATATCTCCTTTTGGCCACAGACAAAAATGGGAACCAGACTCAGACATTACATTTTCAGCAACTGAGGCACCTCTATCTGCACCTGCAGAGCCAGTGATGAGAGCCAGATGCAGTAACAACATATACCAACAAAGGGTCTGATAAGTGCTAAGAACTATTGTCGATAGGAGTTGTAGGGGTTTGGAACCTCACAGGATCAAGCCCATAGAGAGAAATCAGGACAGTAAATGTGAAAGCTGAGGACTCTCCTTCCATTTCCTAGCACCAGATTTCATTTTCAGAGAAGGCTGAAATTCGTAATTATTTATTAAAACAGCCCCAGCCATTTTGCCTACATTGTCTTTGGCTCATAAGCAAAGCAGTAATTGAGGTGGCAGCATCACTGGTCATTGTGTGTGCTTTCATTATGTTCTTTTATATAAACACTGGTTATGGCAAATATTCCACAAAACAACTTGCTAGACTGTAATTTACATTAAATGTCACTGGCCATTTGTAGATATGATCACACTGCGGTGGAGTGAAAGATTCTTAAAGAAAAACAAAAGTCAGCATTTGCAATCAGATGGAGTTCAGACATTACTGAAGTGCAGCAGAGACTGGAGAAGAGACCTGTAACTCAATTTTTTCCAGCCTCAAGCGCTAAGTGCAGCCTAGTCTGGCCTCCTTTCTTTTCTAACTTGTGCTGCCCATCCACAAGACTCAGATGGCGGAAGAGGCAAAAGGAAATTGTCCACTCATCACGTCTCTTTTGATGATCTAAGCCTGCTAGATGGTTTACATCTTGACCCACTGTGATTGGGGGCAGGAGGAGAGCAACAAGAATGTGCTGAGCGAGCTCTCAGACACGTTCAGGTGACCTATCCAACTGTGGCGTGTTTTGCAACTCGTCCAAAATGATTCATTCGGTATAGGAAGACATGTGGGTTAGTGGATAACACTGAACAACAAGTTGGCACAGCTTATATTTCAAGGAAAAGTAGCAGGTGTTACACCTACTTCCTTGTCAATCTGCATGGAACAAAGTCAATTCCTGATCCCTAGGGTTGGGGTTACCTACCCTTTTAACCTAGTGGAAAAGTAAACTAGCATGTGGACACACACAAACACTTCATCTTCTGGGAGAGAGTTAGTCTCTCATAGTTCCCTTTTCCTCAGGGTAAAGTGGCAGGGCATGCGGTGGACAGTTAAGCAATTTTCCCATCCCACTGCCATGAGCGTCTTTGAACCATACTCTCTGATATGACATTGAGCACAGTTTGACCTTGGCTAAAAACTTTTAGCTAAACCCTGATCAGCACCAGATCAACCACATCAGTAATTTTTGTAGCACAGCTAAGGCTTAAGAGAGCTGTGCTCTGGGGACTTGGTACTGGTTGGAAGTAGGAGGCAGATTCTTTACACCATCGGAAGGGTGACCAAGTTACTAGCTGAAAAAGGCTTCTTTTAGACCAACTCAAACATTGGCTGTACAAAGCCATCCTTATTTAGTTAATTTAGTAACGAGGCTGAAGGCAGCCTTTTTTTTTATCTCCTAGGTTAAACCCCTAATTATAAGAAGTTTTAGTGTAAAGTGGTAGTAGGTATGGAACATACACCATTTAATGGATGGTATTTTCTAAAAGCATGTAATGGAGTTAGGCATGCAACTCCAGTTGAAAGTCTAAGTCCCAAAGGCACTTTAGAAAATCCCATACTAATTTTTTGCCTGCAAGTTGGCTGTGGGTACAGTATGTGGTTAGAAATGCATTATTACATTATTTGTGGTATTATTAATTGGTGCAGTTTTCATTTAATTCTTCAGCGTTAAACCGATTTAGTGGTTTACATAGAAAAAATGTTTAAAAGGTTAAAAATTGCAGTGGTATTTTTGGAACTGGATGTATTTAGAACAGTGCTTAGGTTTCAAACATAGCAAGAGAAAATTTATTTAAATAAAAAATGACCCATTTTCACTGAAACGAAGAAAAATAACTAGTTTTCTTATTAAAATTGAGTTTTGTAATTTTTTTTATAAAAACTAAATTTTGAACCTAAACTACCTGTCAGTGTCAAGTCAACTTTCACTAAGAAGAAAATTAACCAATTTCATGTCAGCAGAGTAACTGGAAACATAAAAATGGTCTTATTTGCCCAAACAGGGAAATTAATCTCATTCTCTTGAGAAATGTGAAACATTTCTCAAAATAGCTGTGCATAATTTACATCTGCCCTAGTCCTTTCTAGTTTAGGAATGAACCCAAATCCCTCCTTATAACCAGGAGGCCAATTCTGTCCTCAGTTACAAGAGTGCATCTCCCACTGCCTTGAAGGTGTGGTACACCAACGAAACAGAGAACAATCAAAACCAGCAGGAAATTAAACATCAAAATATAATCTGAAGTACAGGAGGTGTACTAAAAAGAAGCTTCAGCCTTTGCATTTGTTAAACAGTGTATTCCAATCCCAATTGTAATGCACTGCATAAACCAATTTAGGTACTTAGTGTTTTTGCATTGAAGGGTATATGACCCTGAAGAGTACTTTCTACAAGGTGTTAGTGACATCCTCCAAGCTCAGACACAGGGCAATGACAACTAATTGTGCTCAATTTTGGTATGTTAAAGGAATCTACTAATTAGCAGTATTAATATTAGATCATAATTAGGGCCCTACCAAATTCACAGTCCATTTTGGTCTATTTCACAGTCATAGGATTTTTAAAATCATAAATTTCATGATTTCATCTATTTAAATCTGAAATTTCACAGTGTTGTAATTGTAGGGGTTCTAACCCAAAAAGAAGTTGGGGGGGGGTGAGGGGGAGAAGAGTTTGCAAAGTTATTGTAGGAGGGTTTGTGGTATTGCTGCTTTCAGAGCTGGGCAGCTGGAGAGTGGTGGCTGTTGGCTGGGGTCCCAGCTCTGAAGGCAGAGCCGCTGCCAGCAGCAGTGCAGAAATAAGGATGGTCTGGTATGGTATGGTATTGCCACCCTTACTTCTGCGCTGCTGTCTGCAGAGCTGGGCCTCAGACAGCAGCTGCTACTGTCTGGCCACCCAGCTCTGAAGGCAGCAGTGGTATTACCGTCCTTACTTCTTCACTACTTCTGCTGGGGCACTGCTTTCAGGGCTGGGCACCCGGCCAACAACCACTGCTCTCCGGCCGCCCAGCTCTGAAAGCATCGCAGAAGTAAGGGTGTCAATACCACAACCCCCTTAAAATAACCTTGCAACCCCCCTGCAACTCCCTTTTGGGTCAGGACTCCCAATTTGAGAAACGGTCTCCCCTGTGAAATCTGTATAGTATAGAGTAAAAGACCAGATTTCACGGTCCGTGATGCATTTTTCATGGCTGTGAATTTGGTAGGGCCCTAATTATAATATGGCCGTTTGATAGGTCAAATGTGCAGTGGTTGAGTAGAGAACCCATACCAGGAGGTCTAGAAGTTCATGTGGCTGATATGCACACAGTCTCCTAACTGGCCCAGCAGTTACTGCATATGAATATAAGCATGAATCTTAATTACCTTGTGTTGAAACAAACAAAAAAGCAGAAGGAAGGGATCCAATCGTGCAAGACGCTATGTACCCTCAATTTTCATTGGCATCAGTAGGAGCTGAGGGTGCTCCAGCCCCGCATAGGGCCAGAGCTTGGAAACAAAACAAAAACAACAACCCAAAACCAATTCTATGCACAAGTTTTATACAGTTAATTTCTAAAGTGCCAACTGTTCCATCCTAATGCATGTGCTTAACTCCCATTAACCTTAAAGGGAGTTCTGTGCACGATACACTGCTCAATACAGGAGTATATGTTTTGCACTCCTCAAGGCTTCACTTTTCATGGGTTACTTCCAGTGCTTAATTTGTAATGGAAGAGGTGCTGGGGCTCAAGCAATTGTTTTACTTTCATAACTGATGTGGCAAGTCCAGACGTGTCAGGGCTACGAACTGCCAAACCCAGAGTGCGGGGCTCAGCCCTGGCAAACACTGGCACAAATTAAGCACTGGTTACTTCATGGGTTACATGTATATGGCAACAAATGATTTTATACTCTAGTCCTCTGACCCACACGTACAGGGGAGAGTGACATAACGTGTACTGATAGATGCATTGAAGCTCTGACACTAATCGCATGTATTCCCTTTATTGAACTGTACTAGTTATTGCAATCAGATTAAGTCACATTTATAAAGCAGACCATCCAGTTGCACTGAAACCGATTATATTCATTACATAGTTTTAATCACTGTCCGGTGAACTGGCAAATCCAATCAAAGCATTAGTCTTTAATTAAAAAATTCAAAAGAAATATTCCGACAATAGCCAAGCAATCACATCACAATGCACAATTACCTAAAATTGCAATTAAAAAGCCGTTAAAAAAATCACACCTAATCTTTAACTATCCATATAATACAAGAAGCAACAAAGGGCAACAGCATCAAAGCAGATTTATCTAACACTCTAAATTCAGTCAGAAGCAGAAGCTCTAAAGTACACTAGCTGAAGCAGGACAATAAAAAATACTGAGCATGGAATACTTTTAATCTCTTCCATTAATATTCATTTCCAGCTGCTTATAATAGCAGCGCCTCATGGCCAAATCATTAGAGTTTTACATCTGGGTTGCAAATGACACTTTGATTGGATGTAATGTTCAAATGGTCCTCCCCACTGTGCCTCCGTCAAGTCTTCTGCAGAGAGGTGTCCTGTAGTGCCAGTGGCTCACTGTGCGTGCTGACTCAATGTGTGGTTCTGGAAAGATGAAAAAAGGATACATGCATGAGGGGCAGAATAATAGAAAGCATGCCCATACCCTCCTACTCAGTCCCATTTATGCAGAGTTCTACATAAAAGCTTCTCAATTATTACAAAACAAAATGCAATAAAGAAAAAGTACTCATAAGTAACAGCTGCCAATATGACACATTTACTTTGTACTGATAGATCTGTTAATGCTGGCATGAACTTAGGGAAAAAAAATTTTTCTACCAGCCAAGTACAGCCTTTAAGATTTTCAGTACAGATAGAGAAAATGGTAACACGTCACGAGAAAAATCTGCCTTCAGCTATTCACTTAATTGTAACAATAAAAAAAAAAATCTGTATCACTGAGGGATCCCTTCCCATATTTTACTCTTCATTCTCACTAGTCATTGGTAGAAGTACTGGCAGAAAGAGACACCAGATTGTGACACACACTTTGCAATCCAAGGAATACTTCAGCAATAACAGCTGAACCACTAGTTTTGGCAACAGGGCATTTACACTGCAGAAAATATGCTGGATGTGTCCCCCAGAAGTTCAGTCTCTTTACAGAATGGACTATGCTGCACATCTTTTTGAACAGCCCTCCTTTTTTTTTTTAGTAAAGCTGTAACCACCACCTGCAATCACAAACAGCTCTTTAGCATAGGAGGGAGACATCACAGTCCAGTCATGCCACTTTGTGTAGAAGCCAAATAAATCCAGAAGCAATCTCAAAGCGGCATTTTCAGTGCAACACATACCCATACATTTTGCTTGCATACTACAGCCCCAATCCTGCAAACGTGCATGGAGGTAACTTTATTTGCATGAGTAGTCAAAAGGATAATTTGTGCAAAGGTATACGTGTGCATAAGCCTTTGTAGGATTGGGGCCTAAATGTTTTCAAATGTTGCCACAATGCCTACCAGTAAAAATTCACACATTTTCCTTCATGCTAGTTTTAATTTACTAATTTCTATCTGCCTAGTAATAGAACCATGCAGGTCTCCCAAAGAAAAAGGAAAAGTTTCTAAAATTATAGCTTAATTTGGAATTACATTATTTATGTACAATGTATTTCAAATACATGAAGATATTTTAACTTTTCATAAATCATCTGTTCCTTCTAAATTATCTACTGTTACATCTCAATCAGAAACAAATGGGTCCTCTACTTCATTATGGCAATGGCATCTGTCTAATGAAAACTGTCTTGTGGAAATAGTTAACTAATGAACCTTCCATTCGCAGCCCTAGTCTCTCTAGGTAGCAGTGACCCCATTTAAAGCTGGTATTATTTGCTGAACTGTGCACTCCCAACAACTGACCACAAGGTGTCAGAAGTGCTGTTGAGTTCTTAAATCATGTCAAAAGTTATCAGCAATAGATACTGTGGCAGGCAGATTCTTATGAAACTCTACACAATGATCAGTCTTTCAACATGACAAAAGATTAAGGAAAAGGGGGAAGTGTTATAGTTTAAACATGCATAGGGTGATATTTTGTGAATTAAACAATCAACTGATAAAATAGCAAAATCACTACAGCTTGCTTAGCGTAACTATAGCCCATAGCATAGCTATTCCATGCCCTGAATATTGCAACAAATTAAGCTAAAATATTTGAGATCAATAACCCAAACTACTGTGTAGAGAAATGGAAAACTTAGTAATGTATTATGAATCACATCTGTGGAATGTAAAAGAAACTGTATTTTTTGCTTTTAAGTGATTTAGCATAACCAAGCATAAAATCTGACAGCTTATGACTTTTTTAAATATGGAGATATTACCAATCATACAGAAGAACCACCTTTGCTGTGCTTTATGTTATTCACAAAGGGAACAGCAAGTAACAAAGTTATGTAATAGGACTAATGTAGCTGTATAGGGTAACAGCAACACTATACCTATCTCATAGAGCTAGAAGGGACCCTGAAAGGTCATTGAGTCCAGCCCCCTGCCTTCACTAGCAGGACCAAGTACTGATTTTGCCCCAGATCCCTAAGTGGCCCCCTCAAGGACTGAACTCACAACCCTGGGTTTAGCAGGCCAATGCTCAAACTACTGAGCTACCCCTCCCCCCGATAAATGAGCTTGCACATTAAGACAATTGAAAAGATATTTTTTTAAAAAAGTTGAAGAATACAAAGGTATCCCTGTGTTCAAACATGTTCCTGAGCATTTTAACCATGGCTATTTCTAGTGCACTTCATTGTAATTCTATTTTTAGGTCATCCTCAATACCAATAAAAAAATGCAAAAGGTTTACCATCCACAAATCGAAGCAAGGACTATTCATGGTAGACAAATCCATACTTATTTAGGCAGTGTCATTTAAAAGATAATGCACAATCAGCACTCGATGCAGGGCGCACAGTCTACAGTCAGGGAACATGATTTCAAATCTGTGTGGCTGCTGCATTGATTACACCAGGCAGGTCAATAAAGGAAGGGGTATGTGACTCTAAATCTGATAATGAAGCACTCATTGTGAACCCTCCTCTTCAAACATGGGTTAATAATATGTTCTGCCACACATCTAATATAAAAAACATAGTGTTTTGGTGAGCAGAGTCTATACAAAGATGCAAACAAATTATACCCCAAACCAGCAGCTGTATGGAGCCGAGGTCATCTGTTTTCAAGTAAAGACTCGTATACTGAACATAATATACAAGCCATCAGTCAAATGGATCAGATATACATTTTCCATATGCAAATCTTGATTTCCTGGGGAAAGTGCTGTACCCCCTTCCCCTCACATGTACTGCAGGCAATTGACATGCTGACTAATCCCAGCACCAAACAGTTAACATATAAGGCCAAATTTTTAAAGACCCTCAAAAAGGCACTTACAATATGTATGGGTACAGCTGTCTGTGTGTACAAAATCCTTCATCCGTCTATAAGAAAACTGAATCAACACAAGCTAAATGGGTAAAACTTGCATGTACAAGTGCCTGTGAGTACTTGACTGTGGGGTTTCTGTACATGCTAACAGCTAACCCCACAAATACCGCAGATGCATATTTGGAAGCCCTATGAAAATGTGCTCATCTTCTGTGTTTCCAATATACATTTTTACTTGTTAAAATATGTTTCAGACCACAAAAGTGAGCCATTCGGTTAAAGCATGACGACCTCCAACCCTCTACCACTCACCAGCAAGATTACATTTCTTTTTTTCCTGCCTAGTCCTGAGGTGTGAGTTTGTGGCTTATTGCCACTGCATTTTGGTGATGCTGAAAACTGGCTACATTCAATCCTTGCATTTTATAACTTTGTTCCCCAACATGAACATTTTTAATCCAATCATCACATGTTTTTGAGCTCAAATCTTTTAATGGTAGTCATTTTGTATGCCCACTGCTGGCAACAGACAGTGTACCAAGATGACCAGATTTTCAGACCAAAGCAATTTAAACCTTATCAGTACTATCTTCAAAATCTATATCAGACCTTTGGGGAAAATGTGCTAACCATATTATAAATGAAAAAAAATGACAAGAGATAGAGAAATAAAGCACAGGCAGTAAGAAAAGCTGTTAGCACATCTTAAATTAGCTAGTAGAGATCCCTTTTCATTGCATCCCTTTGTACTAAAACTGAACTATTACACCAGGTAGGCAGAAGTGTAAATTTGAAGCCAGTGAACACTGTATATTTCCCAATATATCAATATTACAGCTATACTTCTGCTAAGTAATGGTTTGTTGACCAGTGTGAAAATTCTCATTTCCTACCAATGAAGGGGTGGTTTAGAACTGCAGTGGGAATCAGGATTGCTTCAAAGGGTTTTTCCAACACAGCAAGTTACACTCTACCAAGAACAACATAAAACAAACAATAAAAAAACCCACAACTTTAAAGGTGACATGCAAAAGAATATTGAAGCAGTCACAGACAATTGTGCTAAATCTTCCTCATCTTCTGACCATGCCCTTTGTACATGTGTAGGTTTGTGCGTTTGGTGGTTAGGGAGTAGGGCATAATGTATAAACTAACCATTAAAAGACATCATGGCAAGTGGAAAACTGCAGCAGCACTAAGCTAGCCTATCAAGATAAGTTAAGTCACTGCCTTAGTATATGACAAGGTTGAGAGATTTAACTGATGCCAATTCTGAAAGCCATGTCAGATAAAACTGGGCATTGTCCCTGGGCCCCAAGAGTGCCTGGATGCTTATGTGGTGTTTTCTACTCACTATGGCATCCCCAATCATTCTGGAACTGGGTGACCGGTTTTGTGGACAATAAAAAGTTTTACTATACGGATTAACTGGCATATATGCATATAGTGATTGCTACCCACAGCATAGTTAGTTGGGAACATCAGTGCTTGCATTGGTGGTTGGTTCTAACTTTGCAGCATTCCTTGAATGAGCATTTCTTTGTTATCGTATGGGTACATAGTGAATTATAATCAAAGCACTTGCACAGCAACCTCCATTTTCAGAGCACTTTATCAACAAGAAAGGAGACAGGGTCAAAAGAGGATAACTTAGAGCAGTAGAAAGAAGCTCTTATGAGCTGTATAAGGATTGGGAGAACCACCTCAAAAAAAGGAGCACACGATGGAGCAGAGCTACAAGGCTGGCACTCAGGCTGGGAGTCTCCCACACTGCAACCAAATTTCCTGCCAATAAGTCACAGGTGTACTACACAGGAGCAGGTGAAAAAAATAAAATGTAACTGCAAGGGGTGTGATGATGGTTTGAGGCCATAATACATTCAAGTCTATGGTGGCATTGTGCATCTGTTCTGTATTTAGGTATTTCGTACAAGCTGTTTTGTCTATACATTTGAGCATATACACCTAAAAAGACTGTATATTGTACGGGGTGAGGAGATGGCACAAGACTGGCAATATGTGCCCTTCTTGAGTGAAATTTGTAAGCCTCCTAGCAGTTTTATACACAGACTGGGGACTCTGATTAAAGGTTATAAAGTCTCTCACTCTAACTCCCATTAAGATGAACAGCAACCTCTCCTCAAATCATTTCAACAAAAATTATAACAGATTTGTGTAAAAAACAGCAACATGAAACTCAACAGGTGCTTAGCCCATTGGATGACCCATGAATATGAGCACGCCTAGGTATTTCTGAATATAAGTGGATAGCAAGTATTTTACTGCCCACACATCTCTTTAATTCAGCCTGATGAACATATCATCTGGCCAGACAGCACACCAGGTTCCATGGAGCCAGGGTAAATGGAAATCACTGTAGTTACAGGCAACAACACAAACTGGAAGTGTTGACTCTACTGATGCTGCAAGAATACAACTGCATGATCTTGGGACATCTAGGAAGATAATGCCTATAAATTATTGTATTTCTCCCAACCAGAGAGTCCTCCAGTTCTCTGTAAGAGCCTCATGGATTCCTCCCCCTGCCATTTTCTTCTCCCTCCTCCAATGATTGGGGCCTCATGCTACCAACCTGGTGCCAAGGAGGACTGCATAGGATACCTTTCAGAGTCCAACACCACCCCTCATAGAGCAGGATACTAGTGGAGCAATATGAAGACCTCCTTACTCTCCACGTTCCCTCACCTACCCTTTCTGGCATTACAGGGGTCGGAGAATACCCAGAAAAGAATCCTTTATTTAATAGCATTCAGTTCTGTCAGTGAAAGTCACATGCACAAAAACCTTAATCTTCTAGTTCAGTCAACAGTAAATCATGCTCCTCAGTGCAAACGCACACAAGAGTTCCTATTTGAATACTTAAACTTCCTGACAAACGCAAGCCAGGATGTCTAAATATTTAGGAAACACTATCTGCAATGTCTTTTTTTTAATCACAACCTTTGTTGTACTGTCTGAACCCAAAATGATCCAAAAATCTCTTCGAAAATGTCATTTTTATTTATGTATTCATATTTTATAAATTATGTTTTTTTTCAATTAATAACAATCCATCAATAAAGATAAAAATCTTTGTGCCTTGACTTTACAAAGAGATTAGTTTAGACAGAGGACACAAGAAGACCCTTGCCTCAACCATCACAGATTATCGCTCCCTGTGGAAAAACAATGAGCCTTAAATTGGTGCTGAACTAATCCTAAACTTGAGAGGCATTCAGGGATGTCATGACCAACAAGAGAGAGCACAGAGGAAAATCAGAAAACCACTCAGAAGAAGAAATCTGATCGCAGAATGAATAGCTTTATTTTATTTTTTTGTTGCTGCTTTCCCTGTGCTTTAGTACTCGAAAGAAAAATCACCTTTGCACCCCCTTGCAGTTTGTATGTGCTTATTTTTAGAACTGTTTGACAATTATCCAAGGGTCTAAGACTAACAGATGGCCTGTCTTAAAGCCTCATATGTTCACTAGTTTGCACTTCTGACAAACAGTAAATGTACTCAAGAGTGTGCCATAAACAGAGCTGAATGAATACTCAGAACACAATTTAGTTAATACACTTCATTAAAACTGATAGTGGTAACCAATGTTTCCTGTAGAACCAGGTGTTAATTCCCCTTCCAGTTGTTTCAGGTAACTCTTATCCAGTGACACTTATGTGTTTAGATCTTTGTTTTTCAGAAAATACACTGTTATTTCTTTCCTTTCCCCTGATGTTTCCCCACTATATAAAATGTTTCTAACAAGTGAACTCCAAGTCATCATGGCACTCAATAAAAAAATTGTCAGGCAAGACAGGTTCACATGTTCCCATTTCATTTGAAGAATCCCTTGAAATTGTGGTAGAGGCAAACGAAAGGTGGAGTATCCTTTGTGAAAGGAAAAGTCTGCCCGTGTTACTGCTTCCTTCACATCTCAGAAATCTGATAACTTGCCATACGTCAGTCAGTCTCAGTGTTAACACACTTTTGGATTGCACTTGAATGAATGCAGTTAGGGCCCATCCTTTACAAATTATTGAACTCAAGAAAATAGGTCTGGAGGATCTTCACCAGTTAAAAAGCAAAGTTGAATATTTCAAATGAGAAATAAGAATTAAAGATTTTTTTTTTTTTGCTAGGTTTACGTACTCTCAGGGCCAAATTCATCCCTCAGTTGTACCAGCAGAAAATGGAACTACTCCCGGTTTACATCCAGGTGAATCTGGCCATCAATCTGAGTTTGTCATCTACATCTCTGTGCACACTAGGTAACCAGAACAGGGCAGCTTGATTCTGCTCTCACTTACACCAGTGTAAATCACAGCTCCACTGAGTGTATGAATGGCATAAATGAGATCAGAATCAGGCTCATGGACTGTAGTCAATGGAAGGATTCAGAACTCATAAAATATTAACAGAAGACAAAAGCCTTATTCTATACACGTCAGTCTGCCATCTACATTTGATACAACTACCTCCTATGATGGTTTTAATCTTTATTGAAATGTATCAGCACATAAGTGTTTTTTTTTAAATCTTAAAAGAAAACAGGAAAAAGTAACTTTTCATAATGTTTATTTTGTGCCTGAATGGCCTGTGTGCATCTGTCTCAGTATCTGGTAGTGTTTCACCTCTCTATCTATCCTGTTTTACCTCTATAGTCACCCTGCTTTTCATTTTGCTGTAACAATGTTCTTGCATTTTGGTGACATTATCCATTTTATTCTCAGTACCACATACACCTCTACCCTGATATAACGTGACTCGATATAACATGAATTCTGATATAACGTGGTAAAGCAGTGCTCCGGGAGGGGGGGGGGGGAAGGCTGCGCACTCCGGCAGATCAAAGCAAGTTTGATATAACGCGGTTTCATCGATAACGCAGTAAGATTTTTTGGCTCCCAAGGACAGCATTATATCGGGGTAGAGGTGTAATACTTTTTCTGTGATGTTTGATATTTTCCACCAGTTACAGCATTTTATTCACAATTATATGAAGTGATTTATGAATTTCAAAAACTTCCAATCCAGATTGTTTGTAACTAATTAGACTTTGACATCTCACCCATCACATTTTCAACCTTCCATTAAGGTAAATAGTGGCATCCCTTCTTTCTGAAGTTTTCTTCTCTGGAAGCTCAGAAAAAAGCAGGGCGAAATAATAAAAAATTAACTCCTCCAAATATTTGTTTGAACCTGGCTCAGTCTCACATATTCCATTAAATATCTCACCAAAAAGTCTATGTGCTCCGTAGAAAAACCCTGGATAAAATTCTGTTGTGAAAAAGTAAACTGAAGCCCATGGGAAAATTTCTTTACCAGAGCACTTTGGAAATAAAGACCACATGAGAATACAATGTGAAGAGATAACCAGAGCCTTCTGTTAGAGAGACTAACCGTAAACACTATGATTTACTCAGGCACCCAATGAAACAAGGGAGCTAATAATACTCGTCTTAGGGGACTGCGTGCCCCTGAGAATTCTACTCACAAATGCAAATTTGCCAATGACTCTGTGATTTGCAGTCTATAGTTTGCCATGCAGAAGATCAAAAAGAGCTGTAGGAAGAACCTTACACTTCTTACATGTAAGGGAGGTGTACAAATTTAATTACTGTTGTCAGAAGCACATGAAAATGGACTATTTTTAGAACTCCTACACTTACTCTCCCCTCCCCATCATTTCCATCTGACTGAGTACTGGAGTTTTTGTTTATCCAAAGTGTAGAAAAGGGAATGCAGAATCCCAACACACTGTTCTGTTGACAATAGTTGGCCCTTTAACCTCAACTTGGACAGTCCAGAATTTTCTTGGGGAGTTGTTGATGTCTCTTATTCACCAATGTTTGAAGTCCTCAGGAATACTTATGCATACAAAGAGCTGGCTTCTGATCTTAGCTACGTGGGCACGCACCACTGCGCACATTGTAATCATCAGCTCCTGCGCCTGCACAGACAGTAGTTCATCGACAGAACATGCAGCCATACGTGCCTAGGTTGCTTGTTTGTTTTTGCGACAGGAAACCAGCCTCCAAAATTGTATTAATGAAGCCAATATCTTAATTCAAAACTTTTCTAATATATTGAGGCCATGCACTCATCTTAAAAATGTCACAGACACAGACAGACACTCACAACACCTCTCACTGCATTATGTCAAAGACTTCAGTGGCAGTTCCAGTTCTGATCTCTTTTTATCCATTTACAGGTCCCTCTCTGCGTAGCAGTGTTTCAAAATCATTTGTGAGGAGGGAACTATTTTCCTGTAATCCTTGTTAGCTATTGTTTGCCAAAATATGTCACTGTGGATCATAACTTTGTGGATTTATTTGAAACCTATCTGTAGCACATCTTGTTAATGTCTCTGTGATCTACGGTAAATTACATTGCTGAAGCCAGTTAATTGTTCATTTCTTTGAGGGCTGGCATCATCATTACAGTACTCTTTATGGTGGATCTTCTTCGCACACGCAGTAATTCAGTAATTTGCGCTATAATCTTGGATTTAGTTGAGACCAGTGCTCATATACTCCTTTTATTCTAAAAAGACTTTCAGCCACAGGCATAGTTTGACTTCTGTATTTGGGGGAGATGGACAGCTCCAGTCAGGCCAATGGGCCGCGTGTTGGGGGCGGCAAATTCTGCGCCTCTCCGAGGCTTGCAGTTTGCGGGGCAATGCCATTCGACCCTCCCCATGCTATGCCCACACTTATAGCAGGGGGAAAACATTCTACAGAGAACCTTTTAAACTCATCAGTTGAAATGCACAGACAATAGACAAATGCATAGCTGTGCTGAAGGTACATTTCTATGGGAATAGAAACCAGCAAAAGCCAGGAAATTCAACATTGAACCTAAAACGGTATCCTTAACCTGTTCAGTTGTTCCTGGGTATCATAGGAGTCACTGAACAGCAGTTGATTTTACTGTAGCTCATTTGCGGCAAATCTTGGGTACCGTTTAGCTGAAGATGAGGATAAGGACCAGAGAGTTTCAGCCTTAACTGTGAGTTTTAACACATTTATTATATTTGGTCACAAACAATGTTAGAGAGTCAAATTCTACAGTTTTCACTCAGGCAGTATCCTCATTGATGTCAATGGGAATTTAGTCTGAATGAGAACTGCAGAATTTGGCCCACAGGGACAAATTCAGCATTTGAACAAGCAGGTGCAATAGCACTGACTTCAAAAGAGTTATGTCCACTTACATCCAGGCGATAAAACATCACAGTTCCTTCATCTGTAACTTTTTTAAAAGCTGCAATTAAATTAAATCTCCATCTAATGGAATATTGATATGACAGACTCCATTGACTTGGATCATGGATACATTTTTCTTGAAGGCAGATAAACATGAATCCATATAATTTGGTATGCATGTATTGTTATACCAGCCTCCCATTTGATGTGATGCGTCATCTAGAATGTATGGGCTCTTTTATTACAATTAAGAACAACTGCAAGTTTCTAACTTCAAAGGTCTCATGTACTAAAGGGTATAAACTGCCCCTAATAAAACAGTTTGAATGCTACAAAATAACAAGGCCTCGGTCTATAAAGTACTTTACACGATTCCTCTCCACTAGTATATGTGCAGGATGGATATGGAAACCTACAAGCATAATTGTGATCAGCATTCTGCTTGTCTAATTCAGACAAATGAACTCAAAGGGGCTACTTTTGTGAATAAGGCAAGCAGGACTTGGTCATGTGTGTTTAATAATGGGGCCAAAATATTTCTGAGATAAGACGTCCCCACCAAGACACCACAAGACAAAACAGTGATGAGATAGCACCTTGTGACAAAATGGCACAAAGCCATGTACAGTTGTATCCTTGAAAAGGTCCATTTTTCCAACAAACACTGTCAAGTTACCAGGTGTTGTTACTCTTAGGAAAAGCTGATTTCTTCATGATAGCCACTTTATTTTAAAAACCAATCACTACGGACACAATAATCTCTAAACAGGGTGAGGAACAAGAGAGTATATATATATATATATATATATATATATATATAATTTGCATTTATATCCCAATTCCAGTTGTGTATTATCTATCTAAAACGATCTATGTTCTTTGGAGATGTTACAACAATTCTGCATTGGTTAAGTATAGATCATACAGAATACTGCTAAGCATTCCATTCATTTTAAAACTTGCAAAGACAGAGTAAGTTGTTACCTATCAGTCCATTAGAGTTTATTGTATAAATCCAGGTCACTGCACATACGCACTAAGCCTGTATATCAAACATTCCCATGCCATTTTTGTTTAAGGAAACCAGACAATGCAGAGTAAGCACAATCTTCGAACAAACTATGTTTCCTGCTTTTCCATTTCCCCCCGTCCGCCAGATCCAAGCATCACAGAACAGTTTCCTCCCCAAAATGTATTTTGTGACAACAAAGTATTTATTAAGAAACAGTATTTTATCAGCATATTTGCAAACACTTTCAAACTATTTAAAGTTACTTTCAAAAAAGTGTATTGCTCTGGGGTGGCTCCAGTTTTAACCTGGAGATACAGTATGTCTGTGGATATATTAAAACTCCCAGAAAATAGATGGTTAAAATGGAAATACTGACAGAGCTTTGGTGGCAAAAACATCAATGTTGAAACAACTCCACTGGCTAAATACAAACCCAGAGGTAAAAGAGCAAGTTATCGAGCAACTTTTTAACGGCTCCACCTCCTTTTGTTCTATGTGACCCTATCTATCCGAGTACCCTTCTTCCTGACCTCCCACCATGCCTGCTTCACACAGCTCACCATGGAGGCCTATACTATAGCCACCAACCTTCCAAACACTGAGAACTGGATAGGACCTTCGCTGAAGCCAGTCTGTACTCTTTAAATCAGATGGCGAGGCTGCTGCTGAGCAATGTGAGACACGACAAGGCGCTCCTTTCTTGTCTTCTCGGCCCAGCATCCAGGGATGAATATGTTATTTCCATAGCAGTCCCATGTCATGAAACCCTGGGGAGCCAGAGCCTGGCATTCAAACCCAAGTATTTTGCTAGCCAGTGCAGAGATACACCCAAAACCTTTTAATTTTTAAATGCAACTATTTTTACAATACCTTCTAATTGTAAAGGTATCTGAAATCCCCATGAACGTCATAGCATTAGGAAATATCAGTATGACTGAGATCAATCCAGGATTTTCTGTGTCAAGTTTAGGCCTCAAAGCTAAAACACACACATTATTTTCGAAGTTTGTTGGGATAAAGAAGATGGTTGCCATAAACTGGGAAAAATAATATAGAGGACAAAACAAACAGTGTTTTCCCTCCCTCCAGCTGTTTTAAAATCAAATAATTCATTTCTGCTGGATGTAAATTTCAGATTTAAATGAAATCCCAAACCCTGAAGATACCACATAGTGGAGTCTACAGTAGCATAGTAGCACTTTTAATTTTGGGAGGTGGAGGTTTAATGTGTTGTAGTGTTAACTATTAACCTTAAAGTCTATTGGAAGAAATAAAACCAATTAGAAGGTGGCTGACAATATGTAAATATGTGTGTATCAGTCTCATACACAGAGTTAAAAATACCTGGCCACTGAAAAGGATTTTCTCAGTCCACTGGGGTTCTGCTATGTTGAGATTGAGATGTTTATTTTTTCCTGCAGCAGTGTTGGGAATTTCTTCTAGAATATTTTCCCATCTTGCTTTTAAGTCAGCAACATACCAAGAACCTTATTATATGTAGGAAAACCCTGCAATTATGAACACAACCAATATTTCCCTCATCTCTCCCAAAAAGAACAAAACAAAACAAACCCAAACCAGAAGTTCAAATACTGCTGGTCTGAAGGCTACTGTAAAAAATCCAGAGGATACATTCATATTAACTATTACAAATATATCTATTTGCATACAGACTATTGACTGATACTGATGAATCCACTAAAATGTAATTCCAAGTCCACCAGCATCTGTCCTCTTCTAGAAATAAAGTTAATGCTTTTCAATACCTGTGAGGCTTTAGAATGTCTATTTCCACTGAAGTAAGGTTTGGTTTTGGTTCACTTTGCAAAAAAATAAAAAAATTAAATAAAAATAGCAAGTGCCTTTTCTTTTAAAAAGGTCAAATTGAGCTTTTTAAAGAACAAGCAACATTTTAGCAAGCCAGACAGGACAAAAGCCAATCAGATAAATGGCCTGTGTAATGATTTAGAACGAAGGATGCCTCGGGTTTCTTGAAAGGGTTATAGTATAGGTCTTGGCACAAACAATCTGATATGTTCAAGCTTACATCTCTTTTACTGCAGACAAGAAATTCACTAAAATAGATAAATAATGAATGTGGCCAGGGATCTCTGCTGGTACTACGGCTGGTTCTGCAAGATGCTGGAACAGAAACACAGAATGCTCCATGTTTTTGTTATTAATGAATCCTTGTTCTCCTACAATAAACACAGCATATTTTATCTGAAATGGCTTCTGCAGCACATACAATATAAGTTTCAGCTCTCCAAAAGTGCCAGCAAATTGCAGAAAGATAAGTTACAAAGACATACCTAATTTGCTGTGATGAATTGTGTGCATGCTTCAGTGATCAAAACTGCAGCTGAGACCTATTATATTTAATGATCTAGACGTTTCTTGTGAAAACACTCAGGCATATATTGTTATGTCTGGACAAGCAACCTAGTTTTGCTCTAGCAGCAAGCAAATGAACGGACTGCTCTTTCAAAAGCATGCTACACACCAGTTTCCATGAGCTATTTAACCAGAGAGGTGGAACAAGCTCCAGTAGTTGCTTAAATTATGTGAATGTTCTGCCCCTTCAAATGTACCACTCCATGATCCTTTAAAAACCTCAAATCGTTCTTTAAAAACTGTAACGACGCCTACAGGAGGAACCAGAGCTAATCAACTATCAGACCACAAGCTATTTGTTACAGTAGCTGTTAGATATCCCCTCTTCTTTCCCCCACTGGATGGACAGAGGTGTAGACACAGGGGGAGAATTTGTAGAAATTTAGAGGAAAAACAGCTGCTCAGTTTTATTAGCAGTCGTCTAATTGCAGGTCTTAAGAATTTGCTACTTGAAATATAGTCTGGGACTAAAGTATGGCTCTGACAAAACACCTCCATGCTGGGAAAGGGGAGGAGATTCACTGCCTGAGCATCAGTACCAGGAAGTATTATGGTTTGGTAAGGCATACTACCTCCTGGGTACTGGAGGGAGAGCACTGGGTACCAGGACCTGCTTCCCCTTTAAATGGACTAGCCAGTGCTCATTCAGTTTTATCAAGCTAGTCTCCTCACCAGCAACAGGTGCCAGCTGTTCTCTCCACACTCCCACCTGCACCTATCACTCACAGCCCCGCTCTGGATAATGGGTGTCTCCTGTGTGAACGTGCAATGGGCGAAGTCAGGAAAAGGTGTTTCCTGTGACTCCATTCAGAGGCAGGTATTATTTGACCCACAGAGAGAGATGATGACCTCATGATTAACATACAGGCCTAGGAGTTAAAGGATCTGGGTCTAGGTCTGGCTCTGCCAAAAAAAATTCTCAGTGAGTTTGGGCAAGATACTTAACCTCCCCCCCCGATTTGTAAAACGGGGTTAACACCGACCTAGGAAAGGTGCTGAGAAATTTAATTCATTATTGTTTGTAAAACACTCTGAGATCTGCAGATAGAAGGTGCTGCAGAACTGTATGTTAATTTTTTGTATAGATCAGAGGTTTCCAAACCATGGGGTGTGCTCTCCCCCCCCGGGAGGCACAGAGGATGTTCAGGAAGGTGAGTGGCAAAGCCAGGTGGGGCTTGGGCCAGCCCTCCATGGCAGGGTGGGAGCACCAGCTCCACCCCCTGACTCACCTCAGTGCGCCACCCAGCTTGCGGGTCAGTGTCAACATCCACTGCTGCTGCGCCACTCTGCGCTCCTGGCATCCTCCACACCCAGCGTTGGCTCCGCCCCCAGAGACTGTTGCACGCATCTTGCCACACCTGAGAACCCGAAAGGGGCGGGGAAGGTATTGCGTCTATTTTTGTCTGGGTTGGGAAGGCACAACCAAAAATTGTAACTCAAAGGGTGGGGCTCAACTCACAAAATTTGAAAACCGCTGGTATAGATGATGATGACTGATAATATTTGTCCCTACAGAGTCAAGAGCTAGTTCTCCCTCCCTCCCCAGTCAGTCTGATTTCCAATGCTATCATTCATTGTTGAACAAAGTGGAATGAAACACATGCTTGTGAAACTGTCTCTAGGAGCATGGCCTTTAAAGTACCATTTCATTCCTCTGCTGAGCTGCTATATTCTGTCACACTTGTAATTTGTGATAATGTGGTAAAGAGTGAAGAAAAGGTGTTGGTTAATTGTTGACATAACAAAATTAATTTTCCATCCATAAACTTTTTCTCCTTTCTCCTGTGAGCTCTGATGCAATGTTACTGACTGGCACCGCTGAAATGCCACCTTGCATTTCTCATAGTTAATTTCTCTCTAAATGTCATTAGTAATTGTTATTGCCAGACCAGAGAGTGCAATCTGGTCTTCCAGAAAAAAAATCCACCTTTCATTTCTTCTCCTGGGCCGTCTCCATTTGGTCATGAATGGATATTTAATAGTAAAACAGTCCAATGTACTCATGTCTTCCCGAGCTAAGATCCAGTGTAGTACCTGGAAGTGCATTTATTTATTTATTTACATACAGTATGAATGGATCTTTATTCCACTGATATGAGTACAGAATTGTTTATTCAAAGGTTTCTCTAAAACACTTATTTCAAGAGCACTACCAAGTCCTATTCAAACAGAATACATAAGTTATCAAAGGAAAAAAACCTTTAAAGTATGCAAGCACACTTTCCCCGGATATATGTAAGGAGTACATCAATTATATTTTTTTGGGTAAGCAATGATTAAAAATAAAATAAGAGGCTTTTCCTTCAATCATATTATTCTTTTTCTGTCATATATATGAAATCCCTTTAGTAAAAGGGATGTGGAAACTCAAATCTAGCTCTGAGCTAGATGAATGTATTACACACACACACACACACACACACACACACACACACACACACACACACACACACACACACACACACACACACCCTATCTAGGTAAGCACATGGTCTCCCTCACTGTAGTATTGGTAAGAGGCATGTGTGTTTGTGAGAGAAACAGACAAATTTTGCACTTAGTTCTTGAAGTTTTTAGATCTATGGACACTATCATCCCTTGTGGCAGTGAATTATACAGTCTAGCTCCAGCTCCGGTGAAACTTCTCTTTCCAGAGCTCCTGTGCCTCTCCCATTGGTTGGCAGTTTCATAGTTCTAGTGGAACATAGCTGTCATTGGAAGCCATGATCACAGAGGGAAAGGAGATCTCTCAGGTACTTAGGGTCACTTTCCGGGAGAGTTGTGAATATCACGACAGAGCCCTTGAACTGGACAATGTATTCAACACATTTGTCTGGGTGTGCACGTGCATGTATATATATAACCACACACACTCTTGTCTGTCACAGGGTTTACTTTGCAACATATATAAATTAATCTAGCTCAGTCAGATTTGTAATCCCATATTCCTTTAACCAAAGGCATCTGAGCTCAGAATTGTCATTTGGACGTTTCTGACTAGGGATTGTGCTTTCAATAAATACAACTGATGCATATACATTGTCTATTGGCTGCTTACACTCCTGGCCATCTGTTAGGATGGCATGGTGCCTGCTCAGAAGTTGGTTGGACCCTTGCCCTAGGGCATAGATGACAGGCAACAATGGGTTTAGATGGGCAGCCTGAATAGCGGTTCCACGTGCCATCTCTACTGTAGGAAGTCCCTTCTCTCTGCCAGCACTGCCACATTGGAACTACATGCCTCCTTACACTTGATCACACATGTTGACACTTGGGTGCACTTCAGTGCATTAATGACTCAACCAATGGCTTTCACCTGACACCCTTTTCTTCCACTCTGCATCACTGCTGGGTATTCTGCACATGCTAATGTGAAGTTATGTACACTTTGTTAGCCAGGGTGAGTCACACAACAGCATTAACAGTATTTGAAGCGGAGGGACTTTTCATGGTACAGAACAGACTGCTGAAATACCAGTAATTTCCAAGCTCAGTCTCAGGTGAATCTTTGTTAGCCTGAGAGCTCACACTGGATCTTGCTGAAATGACACAGGAGATGCCGTATGATGCAGATGCAATTTTTTGATATGCTGATCAGAATCTTCTTTGAGTAACTAAAGGATAAATGATGTGTACCTTAACCAAATCAAGAAACAAGACAATTCAAGATCTCTGCAACCTTCTCTGTTCACAGCTAGAAGGGGGCAAGGACAGTGAACAGGCAATACATGATCTGTTTGTTCCAAGATTCTTTGCCATTGACCCCTGCTGTTGCCAAGAGGTCATTAGGCATCCATTTAATTATTCACTTGCTCTGTACATTCATTTTCCTAAGATGTTACCATTCAAGTGATAAAAGAAATCAAAGCTGTCATCTCAGAGACCAAAGAGGAAGTATGTTAAATTCTCCATCTCCTATCCTTGGAGTTGCTGTGGCACCCAATGATGCCTACTTGATTATCAATTCATCGTACTGAGTGAGAACAAAGGAACAGAGACCGAAGCAACAGATTTTGGAGGGGAACTGGGAGCCAGGATGTGAGGTTTTATTCTAAGACACAAAGCCAGGCCTCCTCTTTCACTGGTATCTGGAAGACAGACCCTATTGGCAACACACACAAAAAAGCACCAGAAAACAAGACAGAATGCGTTAAATAACATATGGACCAAGTTATGCACCTTTCTGGAGAAGTAGTCAATCGGTGCATGGATGTCAATGTTTTCTCTAAACATGTCGAGTCAGTCCATCATCTTCAGCACAGATTACCTTCTTGGCAACAGATGTGCACACAGAAAGTGTAAAGTCTTGTTCCATGACAAAAGCACATTGCCAAGTCACAATGAGGGACGTAGTGGCAAGCACTCTTGGTTTCAGAACTAGGAATAGACTCTAGATGCCAAGTTACATATTAGTTGGTACAGAGCCAATAAGTATACTCCTCAATAACTCATGCCCATATTTCTTAAATTTGGTAATTAATGATGGGCTTCACCTGCACCAAAATAAGAATTTAGAGCCAATGACATGTTCCTCCTCAACTGAGCATATACCTGCATTCAGAAAACCAGAGACCTAACAATAGTTTTCTTTCCAATCTTGACAATATACCACAAGCAGAACTTCCTTTTTTGCAATACGTAAAGGATCTGCAGTCAGACAGACTAAGTATGATGGGTATGTGCCTAAAGCACTTTTAATTTTTAATTATTGTTAGTTATAATTATCTGACTGAAAGCCCAGTGATATGACTGGAATGGGTCTTGTTTTTCTTGTAATTTATTAGTTTTATAACTAATAATGATTAAACATTAAAAACGCTCCAAGCACATTCGCTAATCAACTTGTTTTAACACTAACCAAGTCTGCTAGAGTACTGTCTGGTTAATTTTCTGATTTTAGAGGAAGACTGATGTTCTGATAGCAGGAAAAATGTATGAATTGCTAGGTCTTTGAGAGCCCACCAATAGTTGAAAGACAAAGATGGGATTTCTGTTTTAAAGAAACACACACCTCACTTGAAAAAACAGCAAAATTATGTACTGAATTAATTAATGCTTTCCACCAAATTAAGAAAGAATTTATTATGGGTTGTTTCCAGAAAGAGTCTCCTGGGGTTTAATATCTAAGCCAAGCACAAACTGTAAAACACAGCACAAGGATCATAAAGGAAAGTGCTACTTTTTTGCCACAGTCACAGTTCAGGTTCTAGGACAGTGTTTTTTTTTTTTTTTTTTTTTTTTTTGAGCAAACGGTACTTCAACAAGGTATTTTGTCAAGTATCAGAGGGGTAGCCGTGTTAGTCTGAATCTGTAAAAAGCAACAGAGGGTCCTGTGGCACCTTTGAGACTAACAGAAGTACTGGGAGCATAAGCTTTCGTGGGTAAGAACCTCACTCGAGGTTCTTACCCACGAAAGCTTATGCTCCCAGTACTTCTGTTAGTCTCAAAGGTGCCACAGGACCCTCTGAAGGTATTTTGTGAAACCTCCTCAAGCAATTCAGGTCAGGATTTACATCAGTGATGCAACCGGGAGCTTTAGTGACAATTTCTGAAATATTTGCATGTATAGAGGGCTGTTTGGAAGAGGATATCATAGCATTTTACAAAACGTTTAATTAAGCCTCACCACAGCACTGGCAAGTAGGTATGTACTATCACCCCCATTTTGCAGACCCGAAACAGAGACATTAAATGCCCAAGGGGACAGAGTGAAATGATAAAGCCAGGAACAGAACCTAGATTTTGTAACTCTTATATTTGTGCACTGATTACTAAGGGTTAAGTTGAGCTTTTGGGTTCAGCCCTGGGAAGGGGGCAGAATGCAGCTGTGATGCTCCCAGAGGAAGTAACTGGGCTTCTGAGAGGTTCAATTCCTGCCCTCTTGCTCTGGAGGGCACCAGGAACTTTGCTGCAATTCTTTTCAGGGTGAAGCCAGGTCCCCCACTAATACTCAGCCAGCTCCACTGGCTGCTGGACTGGGGTAGAGCCATGACTTCCCTCCACTCCTCACCCTGATCTCCTGCTGTACCCAGAGCCACAACTGAAGGAAAACTGATGTGGCTACACAGCTACACGCCCCTATCTGGCCCAGTTAGACCAAGCCACAATTGAGCCCAAGATTATTAGCATCATAGGAATCAGAGATTTATTAGATTGAGTAGATCCATTAACAGGGGCAGGATATATTCCCTCTCTGGAGGACATAGATATTTAACTGATAACACCCTCCATTATATATGCAAAGACTGATTATTTTTCCCCTTTAAAGAATCAGTTTTAGAGCAGCCTCCAAAGCCCACTGAAATAGATGGAAAGGCTCCCAGTGACTTTGATGGGCACTGGATCAACATTAGTGACAAATCATTGTTAATGTAATGAGTGCAGCTTGTGTGCAGCAATTTTTGCCAGTTTATGGCTTAAATCTGCAGCTTTTGATATACACTGAAAAGGAAAAAAAAAATGATGATGCTAGCCAATGAGCCATGGCATCCTCTTTCTTTCTGATGTGTTGACATTTAAAGAAACTTGGCACTTAAAATTACAGCCAAATCTTCCAGTGAAGCTCCCTTAATTCAGTGGTTTGACTTATCTTCAAATCTGAACAGAAAGGAAAGCCTTTCTTTCCTAGCAGGTACCTGAACACCTGCACTAGGAAGGAACTGGCAGATACCTTGTTCTCTCAGTACCTGGATTATTTGTGTGTTGTTTATTATATCCCTTGCTTTAGTTTTCATCAACTGTAATCATTTAGAGGGAAACGGTATGATTAGCAGCATAGAAGCAAACAGCAGGAATTAATCCTTTAAATACAAATATTTTATTGGTTATGCCACGGCTCCTCGGAAAAACAGTGGGGCAAAGAGCACAGATGAAAACCCTCTTTGAGTTTCCTCTAAAATCACTATTCAGTCACAATTTGCTTAATGCAATTCTTAATGCAAGCAATTAAGAATTTAGATTTCGCAACTCTGCTTAACAACACAAGTTTAACTATCAACACCCAACATGTGTCATGATTTCAGTCTGTCTTCTAACTTGGCAGGGTTCCCTACTTCAGTATAAATCTAAAGACTACCATTGCAGTGGGCAAAGTACTTTCACTAGTTCATATCCAAAGTATGGCTGTGCTGTACACTATTTCAGCTTCGACAGGGCAGTACATTAAAGGCACACTCAGCAGCTAATGATTAGTTTGTAATATAGGTCCTAGAGATCATCTTCTGTTTCACAAAGGCTTCTTTCGTCTCTCTGTAGTATGAATAAGGCTAAATTCAATTTTCATTTAACTCCTGAGATAAGTCTACACTTGTTTAATTAAATACATTTCAGAAGGCAGAATGAAGTACTACAGAACAAAAGTATTATAAGTTATGTGTAAATTTTTCTATTAAGTGTCATTAGATGGAAAAAATATTTACAAGGCATAAGACTTTCATCACATTCATAGATATCTAAGCTTGACTAGCTATCATCCTGAGTGTTCAGAATGTATAATATTGCACTAATTTGCTGCAAAATGCTCAGTATAACCACAGATCTACTATTTTCTTTCACCATTATTTTCCACCTAGAATGGCATGTTCCATTGTTTTGTATCTACCCTCTCTTATGTGGGACGTCTTTACACACTATATATCACAATGTATTTATCCTTACAATGTTTTCAATTTTCCTTTTGATGGTGGAAGTGCTGCAATATTAAACAAGCAGGACCAAATTCTATTCTTTGTTACACGGGAGTCTATGAAGTTACTCTGGAATTACATCAGTGTAACTGAGAACAGGATCTTGTCTTTGTGGCTCCAGCTGACTACCTGCAAATGTCATGCTACTGATGCAGCAACTTAAATTTTTTCCCCAAACTATTGAAATGTGAATTTGAAATGATAATCTCCTTTCTAACATGGTCCATATATGTCCCTTTATGTCATACTATACCTAAGGAATCTGCTTAAAAATAGTCACACAGCAGCAGGGCTAACTTATGGCATGCCATTACATTTGCAAAATTAATTAGTTTTTTCTCCCAATATATGCCCTTCTCCCCACTCTCCTCCCTTTTTCTTGCCCTCTGAAACCTAAGGGATAGCTCGAGCATTGGCCTGCTAAACCCTGGGTTGTGAGTTCAATCCTTGAGGGGGCCACTTAGGGATCTGGGGCAAAATCAGTACTTGGTCCTGCTAGTGAAGGCAGGGGCTGGACTCGATGACCTTTCGGGGTCCCTTCCAGTTCTAGGAGATAGGTATATCTCCATATATTTATATTTAAAAGGGCACAATGGAAAGTTTCTCCTTGTCATGTAATATTAAGATTTCAAAAAAAAAATACAAGTGAAATAAAATAGAACAGGTCTGATTCTGACATAAAATGAGTTATTCCTAATTTATAACAGTGGGAAAGCAAGATTAGAATTGAAAAGTCAGATTTGTCAAGCATAACTGTTTGATGGACGGAGACTTTAACATACAGGAGAAATTGCAGTGCTAAGAGACTAAAAGATCTATGCAGATTAAACTGTTATTAGCAGCTAAACAAACTGGTTCACTAAGTAATACTAAATCTTCATTACTCAACTAGCAGACAAAAATTTAATAAACAGCCAAGGAATTTAAAACAGGCAACCTACAAATAAGCAACTGATGAGTTAATCATCCTAAATAAGGTTGCCAGTTCAAAAGTCTTCCTAACTATAATTTATTCACATACTCTGTGCCTTGCTTGGCTCAGTTATTTCAATCAATAAAAGCCCCTACTTCAAGTAAACACCCTATTCTGAGTCACCACTAAATTCACGAGTAAAACTGTGTAGTTAAACATTGAATTTTCATTCAGCCAACACCATTTAAAATTACTTGTATAATTATTATGAACACAGGAATTTTAAATGCACACAAATCCTGTGTAAAAACTGGAAAATTACAATTATGATTCAAATTTATCTGATGAAAGCTGCTATTTGCATAGATTTTGCTATGCACAACACTTCAGAATTTGAACACTATGTAATTAAAATGGTTAATTGCAAAAAGCAGTTGGTCGTTAGGACTATAATTTAACAAGGTTCTCTGTATTTGACCATCTGATTTAAAAGGTTAATGCAGTGACCTAGGAAGCCACTGCACCCATTTTAATTGTGCTGGCATTTTGACCAAAGACCACTTTAAAGGAAAAAGGGGAGGAAAAATCCAAGCTCGCTTTGTGAGCCAGTATTATCTTCTAAAACCTACACAGTGAGAAATCACAAAAACAAAATCTGCCGACTTTATTAAAATATTAACAGGGTATAGTTAAAACTTTTGTACACTTATGCAAATGAGGTTGCTAGAACAAGGGAAAGAAGAGGTTCCCCTGGGAGAAAAAAATATAAAATCAACAAAGTGAAAAGATCAACCATCCTTCCACTGCATGACAGCACGACACAAGAGGCATCAGCTTGGGAATTCAGCAAGATAAATAAAAACCCTCCAAAGTTTAAGTAAATCATGGTTTATAAAGTTAATAGATTTAAATGAGGCATACAGTATCCTTCTATAAAAAGATTACATTTACCAGGGGACAGTAGCAGTATTTTGGCAGAAGTGCTAAACAGGTAAAATATGTATGATAAAGAAGGCCAGACTGAGAACCTCTGTGTATCTGTTTAAAAGGTAAAGCTCTGGTAGCCAATTTTTCTATGTGATAATTAGATATGCAGGGCTTTTCTCTGCTGCTAGATTAACACAAAGTTACAGCACTATGGCAGGTTCTCTGCATTTCAACGGGTTTAACACTGAAGGTCAAAACTTAATTTTAAGCATAATTGATTCAACACTAACCTGACCTATGAGGAAAGATTTTAAAAACTGGGCATGTTTAGTCTTGAGAAAAGAAGACTGAGGGGGGATATGATAACAGTTTTCAAATATGCTAAGGGCTGTTATAAGGAGAATGTGATCAATTGTACTCTGTGTTCACTGAAAGTAGGACAAGAAATATTGGGCTTAATCTGCAGCAAGGGAGAATTAGGTTAGATATTTGGATAAACTTTCTAACTCTCAGGGTAAAGCTCTGGAACAGGCCTCCAAGGGAGGCTGTGGAATCCCCATCACTGAAGGTTTTTAAGAACAGGTTGGACAAACACCTGTCAGGGATGGTCTAGATTTACTTGGCCCTGCCTCAGAGTAGGGGGCTGGACTTGATGATCTCTCGAGGCCTCTTCCAGGGCTATACTTCTATGATTCCCAACACTGCTCCTGAGAACTCCTCCAACATTAAGTGCTAAACTCTATCTCTTCAGCCAAAGCATGCAGTAGCAGCAGAAGGGGTGCAGTTGCCCCTGAGGGAGCTCCCAGAGCCCTTGTGCCTGAGGCAGACCTACTGCCTCCAGGAGGGCCAGGGGAATCTAGATCAGCGCAGTCTTTTGAAAAAGTGCAATGCATACTTCAGTCTGCGCGTGTGGAGACAGGAACGGGGGACCCCTCACACGCACACTTTGAGAAGGCTGAAATCAATGGAGCTACATCCACTTATGCCAGCAGCGAAATTGGACTGTAGTGCCTAGTTTTAACAATCTGCTACACGCTACTATGCCTTTGCGGCTGTGGCTGGTCTGATTAGAATTCTATGTTCAAGTAGCATAGGGTAGGATCCCTTAACTTTTTACTTAACACTGGGGAAGGGGGGATGTCAGAACGTTAGTTTAGTCTTTGTGTATTAATCATTCCCTACATTATTAATAGAGAAAAGGAAATTATTTACATAGTGCTTGATGTAGACATGTCAGTATGTAGCAATGCTACTGTCAAGAGAAATACTCATAAAGAATCATGATATCTGTCTTGTCTTATTTTATGCCAGCCAGGCTCGGAGATCCCTTTCTCCTGATAGCACCCACGGGGAGAGAGAGAGAAAGAGAGACTAGGAGAGTTTGCTGCTGTTGCAAAGAGGGAGGGAAAACCATGGTTATGCATTGATTAAAGAAATGGTCTAAAAGCTGTGCAGTGATGAGAGGGTTATTACATACAAACAAAATAATTGCTGTCAGTTTCTATTTACTTATTTCAAAAACATACCTGAAGTTCTGTCTGAAAGAAGAACTTCTGTGGGCACTGGGAACAGTCATAAATTTTATCCTCCTGCCCGTGGACTGCAAAGATATGCTGCTGCAGTTTATTTGCCTGTACAAAAACTGAAATAATACAGTGTGATCAGAGATAAAGTTTGCTTTAGGTAACTTCTGCCCTATATTTGCTGCACATTTATTATGGCTGTAATTCTAAAAGGTCCAATGATATTTATCAATAAATCATCAATATTTGTGTTTCAGTACAATTATCCTGCAAAAGTGGACAATATTAATAATTTAAGTTTTAAAGAATAATGTTTAGCTTAGTTATAATAGACTCTAAATATCATATCGATTTTTGAAATTCCACCATAAAGTCACTGCCATCCATTCATAATTGGATGAACCCAATTGTAAAATCGAAAAAAGGGTGTCACCTCTTTTGCAGGGAGCTGTGAGCCAATCATAAGTGCATGAGATTTATTTATAATGCAGGAGAATTGGACCAGTAGAGACCTAAGGGGTTAATCTAGAAGATGTGTGACCAATGCAACATTTCTGGCAGACTACAAAGGAAGTGTAAACCTGCAGATATAGTCTGTTGCAAAGACAACCTGTATAACTATTTTGTCGATACAGAATAGAAGAGATAAGTGTAACAGTATTTATGGTATTAAATCTTAAGCACTTTTATAATTTTGAACTGAAAGTAATTCTGATTTTGTCAGGTAGAGTTTGGAAATCAAGCATGCTGAGTTTATGATTTATTTGGTTAAGATAATTTCTCAGCCTACTTCACATCTCATTTTAGATCAATGTTTATGGGTTCTAGACCTATGCAATATGCAAAAGTAGCTTCTTACTAACTGAATTTAAAGAAATATTATTAAGGATTTACCAGTACTTCATAGCATGTCTCAGAGGCTAAATCTACACTACTAGGTAGGAGTGTGACTGCCCTGCTCATGTACACGTACTCATGTGAGCCTCACTGAGCTAGCACAGGTATGAACAGCAGTGTAGCTGCGGTAGCACGGGCAACGGAGACATGGCTTAGCCATGCAGAGTAAAAGACCTGCCTGAAACTAGTTAGTACATACTCAGCATGGCTTAGCTCCCGTGGCTACAGAAAGTACATGTACACGAGCTGAGCTTGCAGTGTAAACATAGCCAGAAAAGGACAAATTAAGTTCAAAACTACAAATTGCAGTCTCTCAAACTGCAGATCAAATCCTGAGAGGTCATGAGCACCTGTACATGCTCCACTGAAGTTAAGGGGAACTGCGGGTGCCGAGTGCCCCTCATGATTCAATCCTTTATTTTTTACTTAGCTCATAGTCACACATGTAGGAAACGAAGGACAGAAGTCATGTACACATCCAGCATTACTTTAACATTTCGCAAATACAAATTGTTAATTGCAATTTTAAAAAGCATATAGAGCAGGTGACAACAGATCCTACAGACAGTCACTTTAACCAAGATCATCCAAATTTGCTTTGCAGAGACAGCTTAAGGTTAACTACAAAGGATGGATAAACAGCAAGATGTTAGATATGTGCTCTACACAGAAAAAACAAGACCTGGGCATATGTATCTGAGGGCAGATTCTGGTCTTACAATGAAAAAAATGAATACAGCAGTTGTCAAAACTATACAGTTTTAGGGTTTGATCTTACCAACCCTTTACTCACATGAGTACTTCCACTGAGAACTGACTACAGGCTACTTGTGTATGTAAAAAGCACTCACACGAGTGAGGGGTGCACAGGAGCAGGTCCTTACCTCACAAGAAATGTGTTCAGAAATGTACCCAATAAATGTAATTTTAAAAGGGCTGTAATTAGCTTCTTGAGCTTGGGAACTGATACATGGTGTCAAAAAATCACAGTGCTGTTCTTCATTCCTAGCTTGTTTTAGACTGGTGATATTTTAAACGTTTCCAAGCAGAGCATTTTTTCCCAAGGAATGGAATACTGTATTTTAAAAATCCCCTGTGTGTCATTTCTGGATCAAGCCATGCACACTGAGGCTTGTCTAGGTCTTACTGTCTTACCTGTGAAACAAACAGGGCATTTGAATGTGCCTCCCATCCCCTCAAAGCTGTGCTCAATCAGGTGACACAGAAGCTTTGCTGGAGAGTCAAACATCTGGTTACACAGCTTGCACTCATGATTGATGCCTTCCTCTGCAAGGTTCAAATGATACAACTTGTTAGTGACACAGCAGATTAGTGTCTGAAATGCAGCAGTCTGCTAGAAATGGTAGTGCTGGATTGCACAGCTTCAAGGACCCAAAGACATTACAATTTCTGTGTCCCTATTACAAAAGCACACACAGTCACTTGTACAATGTATTCAGGTGTACAGCCGCAAGTCAAATTTAGGGGCATTTATTTTCAGCTGTGATGAAAGTGATGCTGTGATCAAACCACCAGTAACATATACGCCTGTTTACAGGCTTGTGACAATATTGTACCTTTGCACCTTGCATCTTACCACAAAGGCAGAACATTGTTCTCTGGATATCTATTATTAAACATTCAAACAGCATTTAAAACAAATTGAACAGTGTGAATTCAACCACCACCCCCAGAAAGAGTGAAAACCCATCTTCACCTCAGATTATATTGCAAGTATATAGGAGGAGAAGAGGAAACTAACAGGGAATAGCAGGAATGCAGGGCTAACTCAGCCTTCATTTTATATGTAATGCCTTTTTTAGGTTGAAGTGAGACCACTGATGGTATTTAAATGGCATTTTTAAACTGAATTTCCCTTTCATATATATTTGTTTTGAACAGACCTTTCATGGAGATGTTCTGAATACAAAGAACCTATTTAAAAATCCCCTTAAATTCTGGTTTATTAATAGATAAACTTTCACTATTATTTTTATTATTATTATTATTTTTACCAGCATATTAACCTAATACATTAATTTGTCATTTTTGGTGTTTTGTTCAGTTAGGACATATTGTGAGATATTGGAACAACATTTCAAAAGACTCCCAGAAATACAAACGAAATAATCTGAATTTGGGCGGGGGGCGGGGGGGAGGGAGAGGAGCAGGGGAAATACGTGTTTTGTGCATGCCAGTAAATATGCCCACATTTTTTACAAGTGTTTTTTGTAAATACCAGCCGAAAATTTGTCTTCCCTGTTAGGACATTATATGCGAAATTCTCATGAAAATATATTTTAAAAAAATCAAGTTCTGGCCTATGAGATATGCATTACTTTATGTCTTCATCTCAAAATCTCATCTAATTTACATTTTTAATTCCAGAATAGCAATAAGTGATTATAGTGTACTATGAAATAACCTTCTGCTAAATGTATTTGCATCCTTCAAATAATTTGAGAAAGAGCATAGAAAACCTCTGTTGATAATTGCTTTTATATTACCTTTTTATAACCTTAAAATGGCTGAACAGAGGAAAATTATTGTTTTCCATAAGGCCTCTGAAACTTAAGGAATCTCAAAGCCCTTACAAAGTAACAAGTTAAATAACAGTAGTATGGTAACAGTGAATGCAAATGGCGCAGCCATTATGCACTTGTAAATAGCTCTCACACACACACAGCCTGCATATTAGAACCTGGCTTTTTGTTGAAAACAGGACCAGCAGGGGAGGGTTGGTGGCATGTAGCTGGAGAGAATTCCCAGAGTACATGTGTCTTAAAGGGCCCTAACCTGACCAAGAGGATATTAAAAAAAATCTGTAAGTGGTGCCTTGTGCAGGAGTGAGCTACTGCCTGGGCCAGTATTAGGAGCTGTCTATGCTGCTCCAAAAACAGGTAAGCTCCCGAAGCACTTATAAGTGGTGCTCTGTTCCCCATACTGCCTGTGTCACATACAGAGCAGAGAGCAGAATGCTGATGACAAGAAAGGCTTGAGGAGAAGAGGCAGCATCAGTGAAGCATGAATGGATAGCTCCTCCCACTGAGGGTATGCCAGGCACCTCTAACATGTAGGGCACGTTTCTCTACCCTGATCTGCACTATGATCCTCTATTCATAAAATGACTGCAGAATATGCAATAAAGGTCCCCACAGTGTGCATAGCCAGTTTAGACTGGAGGGGGAAATGTTATCCTTTTTCTTTGTAATGTTTCATGGAGAAAGAAGGGGGAGATTGAGGGAAGTGGGGGAAAGACCGACAGATGGGATGGGAAGGAAGTAAAAATAGAAAAGGGAGACAGAAAGGAGAAGAGAGAAAACACTGGTGTGAGTACAGAGGCCCAGGACTTCAACTCTCCATTCTGACTACTCCAGAAATTCTCTAGACGGCCAAAACCGAGAGGTGGAATATTTGTCAGAACACTAGGATTCTAATTTGAATTTTTTTAAATTACTGATCTGCACAGCCACCAAAGATGGGCAGATATTTAGCATTTAAGTATGAAAATGTTTTTAAAACTTCCTTTCTCCCAATCTCCTGTATTATCCAATCTGGCTTCCTAGAAGAGACTCTTGTGTGCCCAGTTTCAATCCTGTGCAAATCTGCATAGTTCAGTAATAAACCCCATGGGGAAAAAAGGCAGGGAAATGGCTTTGTAATGGAGATGCTGTAGAACCCTTAACCAAATAGCTGTGAACAATGACAATGCAGTATAATAAACATGTAAAGTACAAAGCTGATACTATGGTAATAGAAAGAATTCCTTCAAATAGTAAATCAGAGAAATCCTGTTTGACATTCACTTTCTAACTTCCATATACTGTATTATTCAGAAATCCATTCACCTGTGATTCATATATAGCATATGGTCCCGTGTGAGCACTCATTAGGAAAAATGTTTCCTTTGTGGCTAAATACCTATAATTTCAGCAAAATTAAAAATGTGAAATATATGTAATATTCAATATGAGACTGAAATTATATTCTCTGGGTCTTCACATGTTTAATTAGGTAACACTGATTGCATATTTTCTTGGCTGATCCCTGCAGTATTTTACATAGTTAAACCCATAACAAACTAAACCTGGAATGAAAAATAATAAAACATAATAGGTTCCTGCAGATCTGGAAATTTATCCCACTCGAGGCAAGACCTTTTGATTTGCAAATCCACTTCTGAATTATAAGGCCTTCTCCTCACCGGTGGGGTTTGATTCCACTCCCACAGGAGTCCATTATGTATTTCTTGTGTCTATAAAACCATCCAGGAAGAAAAAATGGGGATCGGGGGGAGGGAAAGTACCCTGGTTAGCACGACAAACATTTCTCTATCCATGCATGTGTATCCTATGAAAATGCCCAAAGATACAGAGAGAACTGCTGCTACAATCACTCTCTTCTCTCTGGCATTTTAATAGAATTTTACATAGAAACACAGAGTATGCATAGAGATACAGGTGTATCTTTGGAGAATAACTTTCTTGAATTATATAAGATCACATAGGCACATGTGAGACAGCTTCATGGTGACAATACAGTGTCTGACAGCCAGCACACCATTCAAGCATGTGCTGGTGGGCCCTAGTAAAAGAAAACATGCCATCATTTCCCTCATTTTTATTCCATTTTTTTAACATGACAGGCATCCATAAGAGAGTCCCACATAACTCAAGTGAATTATGCAGCCCTTCTCATTTGTAAAATAAAATGCAGATTTTTGCTGCTTGCTTTGCTAGATCTTCTCCCATTTCTCCTTAAGTGTATCTGTGTGTGGATCTATTGATTTTAACACCAAACAAGCAATACATTGCAAACAAGATTCTAAGGTTTCTTTCCCTTTCCCCCCCAAGCTCAGAATACTAAGCATTAATTTTACACTTCATTTCTCAAAAAAATAATAGGATGTGCTCTTGTTTAAAACAAGCAGGCCTGCTGGATTCTGTCAGGTTGAAACTATGTCAGGCCAAAAGAGGAACAGAGTGCTTTGTGTAAAAGTATCATGGGGAGATGATAGTATCCTGTAATGTTCTCAGTACCTACTTTTGTCTCCAAAAGCATTTGATCCCTGGCAGACACATACTTATTTCCATACTGGTCTTGAGGGAAGCCAGTAGGAATGAGAGCTGATTATCTGAATCCTGAAGGTGAAACCTGGGTGGTGCCCACTGATGTCAAAGGCAGGCATTTGTATAATTTTTTAGGTACATAATTTACTGTCTGTTAGTGAGGATTAGTGGGTCGCCCCAACCCAGCTGAACTGCAGTGGTGAAGCACACAGTTTATTGTTCTTAAGTTCAAACGCATTTATGTGATAGTTCTAAATATGCTGATAGGACGCTTAATAGCATTTACACTGTCATTCTGCCCATTTTATAGTGGGAATATGCTTCTCCATAAAGCTATTTCTGTTGCAGCAATGTGCATCTAATACATATTACAATGAGTCTCTAAGCCACTAAGAGAACTGACAATAGCAGCCTCTTGGCGAGGATGCAGTATAATTAATAATGCTGTATTAAACCCATGTTCTGTATCAGCTGCATTTCTAATTATAACTATATTCATGGCAATATAAAACACTGCATTAACACTGTCATGCAATGACATGTTATCAAACCAATAACAAATGAGAGATTTGAACAATAAAGAGGCACTGTCTTTACTGTTAGTTAAAACTTCTTTCTGCAACTTGATTTAATAAAACAAAATTCTCCCTTACAGAAGAAAATAAAATAGTCCCAGACCATGTTGTGAAGAAATTTAAGACAATCTGACACTCATTCTTGATAGCAGCATGTAAATCCCACACTGCAGCTCTTCCAAAAAACACTATTATTTCTGCTTCATTGCAGCAAATTAAGGTTAAGGGGAGGCTACAATGAGGTGTGCACATCCTGGAGTTACCTATACTTCTAATGAATCTTGATATAGTGAAATGCAGCGTAACCAAACATTAATGTACTATGTCACAAATCTGGTAACATTCAATGGGGCCCTGTAAGAGGTGCTTTAGTTACAGTAAAAAATAAATAGATATCAGAATAAACACATGGAAATAAATTGAGAAATGGAAGAAACCGTTGTTTATGCCATTCATTTCCAAGTAAAGCACTATTTAAAACAAAGAAACAATCCAAGCCCTTTACACCATGATGTTATTTAGTAGGTGACAACAAACAGACTAGGAAAACAAATAAATGAAACAAGATCTGATAATAAAGAAAACCCATTAGCAAACAAAGAATATAGAAGCAGTGTGAGAAAACTAACAATTTAATTCTAGACGGATGGCACTGTTTTACTATTGATTTGTCATTAAATGCCACAAAAATGAGTGTAGAACCAAGCTCTGAGCAAAGAAGCATGTAGACTATAAGCAAAACAGGGTCACAAGCAGGAAACAGTGGACCAACAAATGTTCAAATGAGATTGTTACTATAATGTTAGACATGCGGGATGATGTTACTTCACCAATATTTGTTACTTAAGAAAGCTTCTTACTGTATAAAATATCTGAGCTATATTTCTCATTTATATATCCTAATTAATCCAGGAGGATATAGTTGCACCCTTCTTTAAACCCCTAGAGAATGCTTCCCAATATCCTTCTGGAGAGATGAGACCCATGTCTTTTCTCCCAAGTGTCTTCAGGAGACACAAATGAGCTCTGCTAGCCTTACCTTGGCACCACTGGGACAAAGACACTCTTCAAAACAGTACCCTGACAATTAAGTAGTCTGGTTTTGAAAGGCTTGGGATTGATGGCATGGACAGCGAAATATCACCTGGGGAACTGGGTGTAGTCCTCTGTGGGTTGCTTGAGGTCAGTTACTATAGCAACATAGAATGAGCTCAACCTTGTAACTGACCCTTATCTTTTTTTGATCTGTGGGACACTTGGGGCCATAGCTGGAAATCAACTGGAAAATAATCTGGTCACATATCAGAAAGAAAACTATTTATACTATTTATCCAGGTAGAGCTGATCTCTCCCTTTGACAACTCTGCTACATTATGAGGCCCTTAATGTTTGTACACTATTCAATAAACTTATGTAGACAATCTATTCTTATATACTGTAACAAAATGCAACCACAGGTATCTTTATTGTTGGTTATATTGATATAGTGCCAAATTCTTCCATTGCTCCCAGCTCATGCAGTTCCACAGACTTGACTATGTAGATACATATACATCTACACACCTCTTACAGAGTTTAATATTTTAGGGTGTCATCTGCAACTCATATTCTTTTGTGCTTTATCTCGCAGATGAAATATTATTCTGCTTTGAAATATATTTTTATGATCTAGAATGGCACAAAACTGATGTCTTTTATGAGCTGAAGATTGGTTAATAAAATCTTGTATTCCTGCTTCAGTCCTATGACAATTTTACTATTATAAGTTTTTAAGGGATATGACAGCTGTCCACAGTGGTTAAAAACATCACTTTAATGAAAAATGATAACACGAGGTGTTTTATATTTCTAGATAGTGCATAAGAAAACTCAACAAAATGCATTTGCTTTTGAAGCATATCCAAGTTTATTGATTAAAATTAATGATATCTTCCTTATTTTTCCTGTATATTGAAATACAGCTCTTTATAATGGTTTGACAAAAACAAATTGTGGATATGCCCAGCTTCCTGCAGGTGAAGTTGATTTTGGAAAGCGGTGAACATATGAAGAGATAAAAGTCTCAAAACCTCTTTTAAAATTTCACTCAGAGGCAGCATTCTACTGATCTCCGGTAATAAACTTTCTAACACTGCCTTTGTTGTACTCATTACATGGCTCTCTACTCCTAAAAAGCTATTCTTTTTCAGAGTAAATTAGCCCAAACCTACCACACACTTTAAACTCTTTTCATTATCCCATGAGACTCTCGAGCTCAAAATATGCAGGGGAATTAGATTCCAAATTATTTATTTGGTAGCATGGAAGTTCGTGGTATACACTGTATACAGTACATGTTAGTAGATTGCAAAATTAAAATGACCATTTAAAGAAGCAGGCTCCCAGGGGCTGAGAATGATACTGTGTAAATTGCTGTGGGATTTCCTATTGAATGGAATTACAGACTGACTTCTGAATGTTACTCAAGAATTGACACTGCATCACAGTGTATCTAGAGTTAATGTCTGTCAGCCTTACTCTAGAAACCTCTCTTTTCTGCATGGTTTATGTCAAATTTTCCTCTGGGCTGAAGTTATGAGCCTGAGTCTCCTCTTACATCAGTGTAAATCAGGTATAACGAGAGGTAAATGCAGGAGCGGCGCCAGGGTTTTTGGCGCCCTAGGCGGGGGTCCTTCCGCGCTCCCGGTCGTCGTTGGCAATTCTGCGGTGGGGGGGTCCTTCCACGCTCCCGGTCTTCGGGGCACTTTGGCGGCAGGTCCTGGAGCGAGTGAAGGACACGCCGCAGAATTGCCGCTAAGGACCCGGAGCGCGGAAGGACCCCCCCCCGCCGAATTGCCGCCCCCCCAATCCTGGTGCACTAGGTGACTGTCTAGGTCGCCTAAATGGAAGCGCCGGCCCTGGGTAAATGAAGTCCTACACACACACACAAACGTAATTTGTATGAAATTGATAAACCAGTAACACTGGCCAAAGTCAAACACAGTATAATTGTTACACAAGCTTCCTCATGCTGCGCAACTCTGCCTATGTATTTTAGTCATGGGCCCAATTCACTACTGCATATTCCCCATTTTAATGGTGTCAGGTCACTTTAAAACTGAAGTAATACAGTGGTAAATCATGAGTTGCAGTACCTATACAATTCCTGTATTGGTATCCCCTGAATAATTCTGCCAATTGATACATCTCAATCAACAAATGGTCTACCATCTTTCCATGTCTGTTCTCCATACCATTCTATCACTGGAGCTCATTCCTAATATGCAACACTCCTGCTACTTCCACCCGGGTGTTCCACTGAGCCAAGCCGGACAGTATCAAATACAATTGTGTGTTATGGACAAATCATAAACATCAATTTTATCTAGATGGCACCTACTCACCTTTATGTTATATATGTCCCCAAGGAAATAAAAATAAAAACAAACTCCTATAAAATCTTATCAGAACCAAATAGTATTCCATTGTACTGTCTCAAATATGGAAGTCTTTAAATCCAATCTAAACGAAGAGAAATCCATGACATCTTTCAGTTTACAGGCCTGTGTACAGAACAGTGCATTCCACCACAGATGCAAAGAAACACCACGCCCCCAGTGCTATTTTAGCAAACTCCTAGCTCCATAAACCCAGTGTCTTGTGACATAAAAATAGTGTGATCATGTACAGGGTACTGGTAGGTCATTGCAGTAATTTGGAGCTACTCAAGGATTATAAGGGATACTAAAACCAAAACCTTAAACTCTGCCTGCACTCCGTTGGAGACTAATGCAAAATACGAAGGAAAACACAGGTAAAATTCCTTCATTTGCTCCTAACATTGTCACATCCAGTGGGGATCAGGATGAAACCACCAAACTCATCTTTGCTTGTGTCCAAATCTAGGTATAGAGAGGTGAGAGGCTAAAGTGCTAAGTCACTGTGGCACCCAGCCCCTTCTAACAGACTGAATGTCCCGGATGCAGGCTTACAATGCATACTCAGGATCACACACACATTATTTTTAAATTTTTAAAACCCCCACTGAAGAATGTCACTGATCTTCAGATTAAAGTGCCCAAGAACACTTTGACACAATAGACTATAAATCTATCATGTAAATAATCATCAGATTAATGGTCTATAATAGTATATAATTAACATGACAGACAGGCTCCAAGCTAGTTGTTGTCATCTACACAGTTTACAGGAATGTATCACACCACTTCCATTAATGTGTGTTGGGGGAAAACAAGAACCATTATAATGTGTGTGTGTGGGGGGGGGGGGGGGGGGGGAGGAGCACACACGTAGAAACAAAGGAAATGTGACACAAACCACTCCACTGGATGGATAGAGGGATCTCCCAGCCATTGAATTAATTTAACCTTTAAACACCAATATTTTGCCTGTATACTGTAGCACATATGTTAAGGGCTTGTTAGCACTAGAAATTTGTACTGCTTTCATTATACATAGTTAAAGTGTGGGCACAGTCAGATCAGTATAAAAGTGCTTTATGGTATAGCTATTCCCATACAGGAAGGGAAATAGCTACACAGGTACCAGTCACCTTTACACCATTATAACTGACTCTACACTATGGCTTTAAGCTGTATAGCAATTTTGGTAAAACAAACAAACAAACAACCACTATCATATTCTTCACTGAAAACAATCTACTCACCTCTACATCACAGATAACAATGACTACATGGGACCTTAAATGTTCACTTAGCTGGCATGTGCATATATGTCTGGGTAGATGAAAAAACACATGTTCATAAGTGAAGATTTCTAAGGAGCAAACAACATATTCTATTCTTCAAGACAATCAGAAAGAAGATTTGGTCTGAGGACAGAAAATATCTTATGCAAATTTCTATATTTCCATACTAAAGGCATATTCTCAAGTCAATGTGCAGAGCATCTCCCACCAATGCCAATGGGATTTGCTTGACTGAAGCACCACACATCAGGTGGAGAATGTATCCTTTATTAACTTGGCCTTAAAAAAATCCCCCACAAACCAGGTTTCTTAAAAGAGATTTCAACATCATACAACCATTATGCATAGTATGAAATGTGAAATTTACTCTCAGTAGCACATGGCCAGTTGCTCCACACAAAAAAACCCCACCGTTAGATTTGTTGTTCATTCTGCACGAGTTGGCCCACTTATGATCGGACACAGATTTTGTCCAGCATAAGGACCTAGAAGTGCCTGAGATGAAACACTTGCTCTGTAAACTCTCCAGATGCAGCTGCATGTGTGCATCTTGCACAGCAGCTCTGAGCTTAAACAGGTTGGCAACATAGCGAAACCATTTCAACCAAGTACTTCGGTTTTTGCTTTGGTTTTGTTGCCTTTTTCATGTATTTATTTTGTTGTGTGAGTAGTCCAGTCAGACACAATGCTGACAGTGGTACATTCTCACTGAACAAGATAAACAGTTTGGTTTTATTTCTTTAATTTTTTAAGCAAAACAGCCCCCATCTTTTCATTTAACGTGTCTGGACAAGCTTCCGATCCCCAAAGGAAGACCTACGCAAACTGGTGTAGTGCAGAGTAGGAAGTTCTAGAGGATACACATGGGCTCCAGCAGAAAGTATTCTAGAGTTTTGGGGACAGCCTTCCTTTTTGTTCAATTAAAGGAAGATGAAATGCTGATCTCAGAAGGATTCTGACCCTCTTCTAGTCTTGGAAAAAAGAGTTAACATACAACCAAGTTAAAAGAAAATAACTAGGAGAAGACAATCTTGCAAAGTAGTCCTTGACTAATACTACTCTAGTATCTGCCATTTAAAAGTTAACTTTTGCCTATAGACAAGCCTACAGTTACCAGAGTTGTTTCCTTTTCAGCGGATAGATGTTGTATCTCTGGTCTACTGTGTAGTGACTATTGGTAAATGCTGACTTCTTATTGATGATCATTGTATTTGAACTTAATGTTTCTTCCGGGTTCCTGGTTTGCTGATGCATAATGTGGTGTGCAGTAGGTCCCTAGTAAAAATAAAAGAACTCTGAGGGAATATGTGACGATGTATCATTCAGTACATTCACTGGCCCTAGCATGGCTACCCTCTTCTTAGGGTGGGGCCTAAAATAAAAGGACAGTCAGATAAAATTATACAGAGGTACGGAGAAGTTAAATGACTTTCCCAAGGTCACATGTCAAGTCAGTAGCAGAACCAAGAACAATACCCAGAAGCTCTGTGTGGTGGGGCAGCTGCCCCACTCCTGGAGAACAGGGATTAAAACAGCCAAGCTAGGCTGACTGGAGTAGCAGCCACAGCTGTGGCTAGCTCAATTAGGGCCCAGCTGGCCCTGGTAAGAGGGCTGTGGGCCAGAAGCTGGAGGAGTCTCTCTCCAGCCTTGGAGGAAGAAGGACCTGGCTGCCTGGGAGCTCAGGGTAAATGGAACAGAGCAGGGCTGGGGAAAGGCAAGAGGCACTGGGGAGCTCCAGCCTAGTAAACCCCCAGGCGGCGGGCCCTGCTAAAAAGCAAAAACAGGTACTGGGGTTGCAGAGGATGCAGCCCGGGCATAGGCAGAGGCAGCTGGTCCTAATCCCTTGCCAATGATGAATGGCCTTTACAGACTGAAGCTAGATGACGACTGGCAGTAGCCACTGAGGCCAGGTGGGATTAGAGGGTTGGGGGTTCCCCTGGGAGGGGAGACCCAGAGAGTGGGGGTACTGCTGGGGCAGAACCCCGAGGTAAAGTGCACTGGGGTCTGGGAGGGACATGGGGCCGGCGGCAGGCGAGACACCGGCCTGCAGAAGGCACTCCATATGCTGGAGAGCTAATTCCCAAGACGACCAGCAGGAGGCGCCGTGCTGGTGAGTCTTCGCTCGCTACACCCTGTTTTCCAATTCCCCAGTTCTAACTACAAGACAACACTCCATCCCATACTGTATAGTATATTTAATTTTAAAATTTATCGTACAGCGAATCTTAACTACTTAGGAGTTCTTATGAATATGCTAAATCATTGCTTGCTCAAATGGTACTGGGCATGAGCAACTAGACCTGAGGAGACTAACTGCGGACCATGCCAATTTTTAAGAGTTTCTTTCTTTTCCCCTGTTTAATAGCAGTAAGTGTGTTAGAGCACAAAGAGAAAGAGAGAGACCTGGACTACATTTCTAGCCAGGCTAGAGGCCCATGATTCCACTTCTCCAGAATTCCACTTCTCTCTAGAGTGCTTTACGAGACCCATCATGCCTCAGGTGCAGCCTTTACACACAAATCCCACTGGGAAGATCAGGCCAAAGGCTCTCTACAGCAAGACAGGTCTGCACCAAGGATACCTATTCCATTCACAAGGTTAGCTGTTCCCAATAGTTCTAATGTACAACCTAAGAAGCCATATGCAGGCAGTGTGGCACAGGGAACAGTTGAATCTTTGCAGTCAGATGAGCACCAATTATATGTTGTATCAATAAATGAAAAGCTAGAGTGTGGAACGGTTCACACAAGCAGCATGTGCAAAATAATGCACCACAAATGAATAATGGGTACAAAATAGTTGCAGGGCAATCAACCGTTCTTCATGACATAGATAGTTTCTCATTGTGCAGAATTCTAACACTCGGGAAGAGATTACAGAAATATTCAAAGATATAATATTTGTATTTTGAATGTTAATTTGATATAAAGGAGTGTGCATGAGGGAATGTTTATAATCAGCACTCCAATAAACTCACAAATGACTCTAGTATTTTATAAGCTTGTTAGAAACAAATCACTCCCTTAGCTTATATTTACTTACTGATGAATCATAAAAGGCCCCAATACACAAAGAGTAAATTCAAAAATGGTTTTCCTCATGTTTTATCTTCAACGATACTGGAACCCTCTCAATCCTGCCATGCATCCTGGCCATACACCCCATGGTTGTAGGGTTAAACGTCAATTCCCCCAGAAGAATACATGTAATTTTGAAGCACATTTCCTCCTCCTCCCTATCCCCCACCAATGTAGATTGGCTACCCTGATCTGGAGCTGAATCCAACTAGCTCAAGCTGCCTCCTGTCTTTATGTTGCCTGGAGAGGTGTCTATGGGAGCAAATCCTATTGTGCCAGTTTACATAATGATGAAGCTCTAGGATGAGTGCTCAGCCTTAAGAGGGATTGGAGAAAATATGCACTAGCTTCCAAATCAATGTAACTGAAGACACCATGCAAAACGCACAAAATCGACTCTGCAATATATTTATACGTATTCACAGGTACTGAGGCTTACCTCAGTTCAACTGTGGGCACTGCAAAATGTATCTTTGAAAATCAACTGAAGCAGTGTTATAAGTGAGGTGTCAACCCCCTCCCAAATAGACCCTCATTACCACTGAAATATTCTTCACGTTCTCTCTGTACATCAGACCAATAATCGACCCTGGATGAAAACCTCTTTTATCCAGTTTAAAAAACACTATGATGCTTTAATGCAACAGGAACATGCTTCAGTGGACAATATAACACCTACACCTTCCAAATACGATTAGTTATACACCAGCTCAAAGCAATAACACACTAGGCCGCAAGCACCTGTGTTAGACATTTTACTTCTAGCAATAACCATACTAGTGTTACCAAAGTGTGACACAATGGCTGGGTTTTGTAAGTAATTGTTTCGTAAGGTCCACACACTGTGTTCACATCCAGCAAGCAATACAAGTGGAGGAAAAAAAGCTGATGGAACAATATCTCATTTTTCAAATGTAACTAAGTACTGTACACAGTAATGGGTGTGATGGGGATAGTCAGCTTTGTGCTCTTATTGACCACATAGAAATAATACTGGGCTATTAGAACATACTTTTTTATTTAATGTCCACTTAAAACATTAAGCGGAGCATTACACAAATACTTTATTATGGTCTGTAAAGAGGAGCTATTTACGGTAGTTGAAAAATCACTTGCCAAATTTAGGCATAAGTGCTTTCAGTACAGACACAGATGTACATTAGCTTTGCAAAAGTTAACGTAACGAGGGCCTGTGTCCTGATGGCCACAGCCTTACGTTGACCCATGCACAGATTATTCCACAAAACATAATCTGCATGAGACGTGGAGTGTCTGGATTATGGGTTTATTCACTACAATACAGCCCAAACCCTTCATCCAGGTCCCAGTTTCAGAGGACGTACAGTGAGAACGCCGTAGGTTTGGGGAAAAGTAGAGGAGTAGGGTGCAAAAATTATATCCAGATTAGAAATCTAATTCACCTAAGTAGACAGTCTTGCAAAATCTTGAATACTTTTCTTTAACCCCCTGAGGTATAAATTAGTCTGGTGGTACCCCTGAGTTACTCTGCATGATTTAAAAATATATCAGTGTCAACAGAGGCTGCCTGAATTCACTACACTGCAAGGTAAATGAACCATTACAATCATTCAGACACAAACTAAGATGACTTTCTTCAATGCATCAAAAATACACAATCCTTTTTGCTGAGTCAATATTTCCTGAGGTGCATTATGAGAAACGCTGGTTCTTAAGAGCTATAACAGCAGCCAAAAGATTAATTCTTTTTTAACCCATGCACAAGCCATAATGCACTGGTACAAAAGTTTACTGGAAGGTGCCAATTTTGAGAAGGGGGCACATTCAAAACTTGCAAGCCCTTATCAATATGACAGCTCTTCAAAATGTGTTTAATGACATGGTCGGCAAGCAGCATTACCTGGTGTCCTCTAAAGATAATGGAGAGAAAGACACCAATGTCACAATGGAGCAAAATGGAGCACAGGTCAGGAGACCCTCTCAAAGATAAGGAAAGAGTAGGCTATACCACCATCATCAAGCCAGTCTTGCTAACAGGTTTTGAACAGGGGCTAATGCTAACCATTGTAACAGAACCCAAATCCTCACAGATGGATTCTGGGTAAAATAGTCTCACAACCCTAGCGTGGAGTGGGAACGGTTTGGAGAACAAAGGGGAAAGGGATATGGAGGAATTGTATGGCAGACTACTCTGTCAACTGACATTTTATACTCTTTCAAATAGCTTGTATGCACAAGTGCTAATATTTTATGTTTTATATTGTAAAAGAACAGTGCAGCAGAACCAACATCGGCATCATGAGCTCTCTCAGGACTATGGGATTTAAGAAGGCCCCTGTCAACATTTTAAGCGATACTGACTTCAGAAATTTCAAAAAGCATAAAACCTGCTATAGATGATACTGGACTACAATCCGTATCCAGTCAACACACGTGTGCTTTCTTAGTGGCAGGGACCTAAACTGTCATATGGAGACAAGCCTGGATTTCTGATTTCAGCCTCTTGCTCCTCATGCTACATGAAAAACAAAGGACTCACTCCCTAGAGGGGAAGAATTCCTCAAACTGCTCAACTGTTACCAGCCTATTAAAGAGAGAGCTGTAGACTGACTCTTCAATGAATTCCATCCACTTCTCCTTGCCTAAAAAAAGTGTGTCAGGAAAAAATATATGGCTGGTAGAGGGGGGTTAAGGTAGGGGTAAATCCAGGCACTCAGAGATCAATTAGTGACATAGAGGAGGGCTGTCTAAAGCAGTGGTTTTCAAACTTTTTTTCTGGTGACCCAGTTGAAGAAAATCGTTGATGCCTGTGACCCAATGGAGCTGGGGATGAGGGGTTTGGAGTGTGGAAGAGGGCTCTGGGCTGGGGCAGGGCTGCGGGAAGGGATCAGGGCTCTGGGGTGGGGCTGGGGATGAGGGGTTTGGGGTGCAGGAGGGGGCTCCAGGTTTGGAGGGGGCTCAGGGCTGTGGCAGGGGGTTGGGGTGCAGGAGGGAGTCAGGGCTCTGGGCTGGGGGTGCAGGCTCGGGGGTGGGGCTGGGGATGAGGGGTTTGGGGAAGGGACTCTGGGTTGGGGGGGGCTCAGGGCTGGGGATTGGGGCACGGGGCTTACCTCCAGCGGTTCCCGGTCAGCGGCGCAGCCAGGGTGCAGAGGCAGGCTTCCCGCCTGTCCTGGCACCGTGGACCATGCTGCACTCCGGAAGCGGCCAGCAGCAGGTCCAACTCCTAGGCAGGGGTGCACAAGCGGCTCCATGCGGCTCTTGCCTGCAGACACTGCCCCCCAGCTCCCATTGGTCATTTCCCGGCCAATGGGAATGCGGAGCCGGTGCTCGGGGTGGGGGTAGTGCGCAGAGCCCCATGGCCCCCCCTGCCTGGGAGCCAGACCCGCTGCTGGCCGCTTCCAGGGCGCAGAGCTGTGTCAGAACAGGTAGGGACTAGCCTGCCTTAGCTGGGCAATACCGCCGACGGGACTTTTAACGTCCCTGTCGGCGGTGCTGACCAGAGCCGCCGAGACCCAGTGCCTTCCATTCCGTGACCCCATTCTAGGTTGCAACCTATGGTTTGAAAACCTCTGGTCTAAAGGGAAATGTATACACATACCTACAAGTTTTCAAGATTAGAATACCAGGAGTGAAATTCTGGTCCCACTGAAGTCAATGGAACAGGATTTCAACTTTATAGCTCCATACACAATGTCTTCACAGCTGTGTCAGGGATTAAAAAACACAACAAAAACAAACAACCAAAACACAACCAACCACACATTTAACAGAAAAACAAATTTATCCAAGAGAAATTAAAACGGTCAGAGAATTAGATTCAATTTTAAAAGTACATTGCCCTTCATTACCATGGAAACTTTCCTAAAGTGGTGGAATCCCTAGAAAAAACAAATTCAGGAGGAGGGGGCTGTATCCATGCTCTTGTGAAGAAAACTGAATCTATTAAAAAAACAACAACGTTAAGTTCTGTGGTGAAAAAAACAACATTTGTGGCACTGAAATGCATGAAGTTATTGCATGCTTGATGACAAATTTTGATTATTCAATAATAAAGTAGTGAAGTGACCGAGCTAAACAGCTACACTCACTGTGTGTTACAAACATAATGCTTTTCTTATATCTTATTGTGCTTTATGATCAGTCAACAGATTGTATCATTCATTGCTATTTCATCTCAAGTTGCAAAAAGGGGGGGGGAATTGTTTATTTCATCAAGATTTTACACTAAATATTTCAGTCAAGTTTGCTTGTTACAGAAATTGCTGCCTTGATGGATATTTTACAGTTTCATGCATTAAATTATTTTCTGCACCACGATCCATACAGTGTGGATGGAATGGATTTACCTGCGTTTGACAGCTGTCCTGTTAAAGACTGAGTGATATCTGAAGCATCTTAGCGTTTTTATTTAATAGTGGAGTCATGTGAATAATTAATACACAGACAATTGAGCACCAGCAACATCATTTCTTTGCCAGGAATATAAAATTTTTGCACAGATGCATGCAACACTTTTTTATTTGATCTAAACAATTATATAAGGCAAAATCCTGCCAATCTAAATCAGGCCTGATCGCTCCCTTGCACAACCTATACAGGAGACAGGAAGCTTTACAGGGGTCCCCATCACAGACTCTCCACCACATCATTCCACTTCCCACTGCAGAATGAGCAAAGGGCTCAGTAGATCTCAGGGGAACAGCCAGAAGTCAGGGCCAGCCACAGGCTGCCTTCTGGCCCTCTGTAGCTCTTGCATCCTGTCCCCTGATTCAGCATGAGTTTGCCCCTTGCTAGCATCTCTCTCTCTCCAACATCCCCTAAAGAAGGGTTCCAGAGCAGTGGATGGGAAAAACACCAGCTACTACAGCCTGAGTCTGTATTGCATTTTCAGCTGGTTCTCTACTGGTTTCTGGGTGAGGTGTACGATGCATGTACTGTACCCTTCCTCCTAACAACACTCATAGTCTGCACCCTCCCCACTCCGTTCATGTGGATGGCATTCCAGACAGAGGGATATGATGCCAGAGGGATGCCAGACTGACTCTCCCTTCCCTTTACGCTCCCCTGACTTTGCATCTGCCAGGTTTTTATTTCCTCCACCCGCACCAGCGGACAGAAGGATTTAGCCCCTTGTCGTAACTCAGACAAGACTCCTATTGACAGTCATTTGAGTTTTGCCCCAGTAAGGCCTGCAGGATCAAGCCCATTGTTTTTGAACAGGGGTCTTTGAACATTGTGTTTATTTCCAGGAATAAAAAGGACAGTCTGTCCTTGTACAGCTGGCAGAATATATACAGCATGTGTTATTGTAATAATCCTTAAGTGCCACTCCTCTCCCTCAAAACAAGGCATACTTCTGTGGGGAAGGAAATCAGACTGGCTGACTTCAGTATTTATTAATTATGGGCCCAATCCTGCATGCGACTTCAGTGGGAGCAGGAGTGGGCCCAAATGATGAAGGCCCCAAACCTGCAAACAAGCACTTACACAAAGGCTTAACTTTACTACAGTGCGCCGCACTCATGGTAACAAAATTAAGTACGTGCTTAAGTGTTTGCAACATCGTGGCTTCAGTCTTTGAAAACATTAGTAAAAACAGTGTTTAAAGTGACTCAAAACACACAACAACGCCAGAAGATTCTTTTATAAATATTAAATATTAGCAATACGTATTGCTCTGTTCTTGCTACACCATGGGCCAAATCAGGGAGAAGGTGCAAATGGAAAAAAAATTTGATTCATAACTCTTGGAATTCAAATTTACTTTCTTACTTTAAGAGACATTGTGTTTCAATTTAATACACACAAGATTGTAATTGCACACTCACCGGTAACACATCAGTGAGGCTGCTCAACTTCTGTCAACAAAGCTTTTCAGCAGTAGTCAGTATCGACAGTAATAGCTCTAGCAAGCCATGCATCTGCATCTTAGACATCTGAAATGGCATTTGAGCCCAGGTGTTGTATCTCTAATTATTACAGGGTCTTTATCACAGACACACATGCACAGAGTTTAAATAACCGGTAAGGATTTTAAGTTCATTATTGTGTCTTTCGGATTTTTTCTTTTTGCATTTCAAAACAAAGAAATATATTGATCAGTCAGGATTTTTAAAAATTAATTATCACCATCATCCAGGAAAGTTCCCCCGTGTCTGGTGCTCTAATACTTGCCTGAGTCATCTTCAACCCCACCTAAGGATCTGTCATCTGTGCACAATACTCATGTTTGGAACTTTTAAAAAAAATAGTATAAAATTGATTCAGCTGGTGTCAAAAGCTCTCATTCTTACTGCACCCACCAGTATAGCTGTAATATTCGTCAGATTTTTACCACCAAGATTAATGTTATAAAATGTCACTTGCTACAGTAAAATTTATCAACATTATTATATACCATAGAAACTGCCACCGCAGACAAATGCACTACATTAAAATTTTGTCTAGAGCTCCCTAGAGGAAACATTCACTGCAATTTGTATAACAGTTTATATATTTATGCTATTTAATGGTACAAAGTAATAATTATGACTTCATTCACTGATAAGCAACAGCATTACATAAATCTGATGCGGATTTAGAACATGCCAGCTTTGTCACTGGCCTACTAGTTGTAAATTATGTTGCTGTTAAAAAAAAAAATCTAAGCAAATATGAGTTAGCAGCAGGAAGCTAATAATGCGCCTCCAGCTGTTCCAGTTAACCTGCAAATGTGGCCATCTGCACCTCAGGAGAAAAAGAAAAGGAGAGATAGAGGGAGGGAGGAAAAGGAGAGAGAGGAGAGAAGCTACCGCCAATGCAGGCACAAAGCCTAGGCCCCGAGCAGTAGGAATGACCTTGGTCCTTATGACCAGACAAGCACATATTTAAAATCAGAAAAGTTACCAAAGAATAAAGGACCTATTCTCCCCTAGACCTACCCCCTCACACACACACAAAAGTCTTTTCCATTGCCTTTTTTCTAGAATAGGCTGTCTTTCACCTCTGGGGTTATTATTTACTGCATTGCAGGTTTGTCCAGTGAACAGGTTTTCCTTACAACTTCAGCCTTTCATTTTTACTTTTTAAAACCTCTTCACAGATCCATCTTATATTTTAAAAAAAGTAGTAGTTATTGTAATAGATTTATTCCTGCTTCAGATGATTCAAAATGGATCTGCAGGGCACAAAGAATGAACTATCAAACAAGACAAAAATTCTCAGATAGAAAGTCACAGATCTTCCAGTGAACAGCAGCTTTAGTTCTGGCTTTAGATTCATGGGGATGAGGTGGTTCTTAGGATGTGTATGTGAGTAGTGTTCACTAAAAGATTATTTTATAAGAGACTTCTATAAAATCTGGGTCACAAGGAACTGTCACCAAATATTTCCTTTGACATTCATCCCACTGCTAAAGCTGAGTGACTAAAAGAGAGTGCTCATATACTTGGCTACATTTTGGTAATCTGGGCGCAATTTAATAATAAAAACCTCTCTGCAAGGCTGGTTTCTAAATACTGTACAACACACCATCTCATCCTGAATAGTGAGCTGCAGCAGCTCCAAGGATCAGATGTTTTGCCTACCATTACACTAGAATTTGGCTTTTTAAGAGGCCCCTCAATTCCTGTTGAATGTAATGGGATCTGAGAGGACTCAGCATCTTACTGGAGCTGATCAGCACCTCACATCCTGTGTTACTAGGTTAGGGGCTAGTTCTGCAAACCCCTGGGGGCAGTCCCAAAGAAACCTTGTTTTGACATAGATTAATAAGGTAGCTAATGGCCTTTGGATACTTAAGTAGGCTCTAGGATTACCTACTGATTGCTTTTAAATCAAAATTAATTTGCTTCATCACAAAGGAAATAAACCAATTCTTTTTTAGTTTGTTTCTTCACTTTCAATGTAAATCTGTTTGTGACAATTTAAGAGTCTAATAACATATGCATAAAACATAGGACGTCTTCCATTTTCTGAGCTGCTTTTAACCCTCCATACTGGGGCAGGTTGTGTGGCCTACTAGATACAGCACAGTAGATTTGTGAAGTGTTTTGGGATCTAAGGCTGAAAAGTCCGATAAGATCAAGATATTATCATCTTCTTAACCAAGAGGATAGGAATGAAGCCAATAATTCTCATTTCTGTAACTATAATTCATTTCAATCTGAATCCTAGTTTTTAGGGGTTTCTAACTCAGATGAAAGGCTGACTCTTCACATACACAGTTTCTCACAAGAAAAACTTATTTCCCCCCCTCTTGAATACCAAATCCGCTGTAAAGTGATCTGTTGTGCATTTTGAGAAATGGAAAACAGCACAGAAGCTTGTGGGGGTTATATTTCTCAATCTCTCGCTAATGGTTTTAGAAAGAGTTTTGCAGATCATTAGTGGTTAACTTTCACTAGCTCTTCTTTTTATTTTCAAAATAAACTTAGATAGTACACTCTGACAGGTGGTTACTGCAAATATCTTCTTTTCAATATATTTTTATTACATATTTGGGATTGTGGCATAAATGAGGGAAAAAATGATTCGTGATGGACTAAAATACCTAACAATTGGATAATGAGTCTAAGTTTCATTTACTTACTTTTTCTATTATGTTAACCAATCCCATTGATCAATGAGTTCAGTGAAAGCTACTAACCACTTCTCCAGAGGCAAATAAAAGTTTTTGCAGAATCTGTAACTTCATCTCTCCTTTACAATAAGAATTTAATTATAAAATTGTTACACCTTTGAAAATTGAAGTGATAATATTAAGATTTCCAATCTTTTCTCATATTGAGAATTTACATAACATTACACATATTTACTTCATTTTTTGGTGACCATCAAGAATCAGTGGGACAATTTCTGCACTAGAGCACAATTCCACGGACTTCAATAGAATTGTGCTTATTGACACCAAGGCTGAGTCTCACCCATTTGTTCCCTGAGGTAGACAGTGACTGAGGAAAAACTGGTAACTATTTACTTCAAGTCATTTTGTGCATTAGTGACATGTTAGAGAAGAATGAATGAAAAAGGGACCAGTGCTTTAATACAACTTTTTAAAATCTTTTATTACAGACATTTTTTGGAAGTACATTAATGTAACTTTAAGTGTGTAAGACTGCACATTTTATCTCTTTGATTTAGTTCTGTCAGGCTGTTCTGCTTCCTTGCTGGTACTTATGTGGGTTTCACCAACTGAAGATCACATGCAGGCCTGCATGAACCAGCAACAATTTACCAAGGGTTGTGGTGGAGTCTCCATTACTGACAAGTTTAAAATCAAAAATGGATGTTTTTCTAAAAGACCTGCTCTAGGAATTATTTTGGGGAAATTCTATGATCTGTGTTGAACCGAAGGTCAGACTAGATGGTCCCTTGTGGCCTTGGAATCTATTAATCTATGTGCTTTGGAAGTCTCTCCTGTGTGCATACACCTTCCATGACTCTTTTTTGTACTCAGGACATCTCCCTCCCCTTTGCAACCAAGAACTCCTGAGGCTCCATGGGGTTCCACCATTGTGTAAGTGAAAAAAAAACAGATAAATGACTGAAGTATGCTCAAACTTAGCAAAAGAAAAAAAAATCACCTCTTGGCTGAGACCAAACATGGGAAATTTCATCCCTCAAATAAAATCTTTCAGAAAGTTTTGAGTATGTGAAAACACAGGGTTAAAATGAAAGTCCTGACATAACCTTAATTATAGTAGTCACAACACATATAACCTCCATGACAATATGTTTACACTGCATAGGTCCATAAGCCATACTTTAAAACAAAATATAATTTATGAACACTGTGTGTGTTTACAAAGTATTTTTGTTTGTGTTTGGCAAAAAACAAAAAAAGGCTCTGTAAACACCCACCTACACCCAAACACCTTGGCCACATATTAATTGATTACTAACTTAGACCTCTTTGGAGCAGAATTGTATTATGTGAGTTGAGTTGAAATGGAGCATTTATGGATTTTTTTTTAATAGAACTCAGGTGAAAGAGGCGAGAGAGTAGATGGAAATTATAATAATAAAAGTAAAGTAATGGTAAAGTAACTTCCAGTAGTCCACATTAATACCCTCCCCTCAAAGGAAGAAATTCTAAGTCACGGTACCATTGCTGTACTTAGGACTTGCTCTCTAAGGAGCATGTGATTGTATATCCATAAATGTGCTGCAATACCTAAGCACAATGGGATGAGTTCCAGTGTCAACCCTCATTTTCAGCCTTGACTTTGATTTTCCTTGCTTTGGTGGTTTCAAACCAGACCCTTAGTGTTACTCTAATGTATTTTTGTGTGTGTGTGTGGTTTAATATGAATATTGTGTCAAAGATTTGAGATATTAAGAATGACAATACATTATTATTGCAGCAGGGAAATCTCAAGAGTCTTAGAAGTAGGATTTTGAAAACCACAGTAAAAAAATCAATAGTAATCCACAAGAATTCATAAAGGAAACATGTCAGTCTGCATCTTAGAAGACACATTTTAAAATTTATTTTAACCAAAAAGGACAAGTACAAGTCATTTAAAAGGAGGACAAGGAGGCTATGTGATACAGCCTTCCATTTTTCCTTAGGAATGCTGATGAAGACCCTTCCAGTTCCAGTGAAAGTGAGAGAATTTAGGTTAGCCTAGAATCATAGATTCACAGAACTGGAAGGGACCTTGAGAGATCATCTAGTCCAGTCCCCTGCCTCACGGCCGGACTAAATATTATTTAGACGATTCCTGACAGGTGTTTGTCTAACCTGCTCTTAAAATCTTCAATGATGGAGATTCCACAACCTCCCTAGGCAATTTATTCCAGTGCTTAACCACTCTGACAGGAAGTTTTTCCTAAAATCCAACCTAAACCTCCCTTGCTACAATTTAAGCCCATTGCTTCTTGTCCTATCCTCATAGGTTAAGAAAAACAATTTTTCTCCCTCCTCCTTGTAACAACCTTTTACGTACTTGAAAACTGTTATGTCTACCCTCAGTCTTCTCTTCTCCAGACTAAACAAACCCAATTTTTTCAATCTTCCCTCATAGGTCATGTTTTCTAGACCTTTAATCATTTTTGTCGCTCTTCTCTGGACTTTCTTCAATTTGTCTACATCCTTCCTGAAATGTGATGCCCAGAACTGGACACAATACTCCAGCTGAGGCCTAATCTGCACAGAGTAGAACGGAAGAATTACTTCTCCTGTCTACCTAGCAGACCTTAAACCAGCATGATCCTAGACTACCACACACTCGAACGGTTGAGCTCATGCAGGTTACAAGAGAGGGTTCCATCTGCATTATTTCTTCAGCACCCTTTGCTGTCCAGTTCTCAGAGCAGATTGGGATCATTCTGTTGAAGAATCCACATTCTAATGAAGGGGCTGGGAAAATAAGCTAAACGGGGATCCCTCAATGATGGGATAACAAGGGGGAAAACTACTACTGACTGTATGCATCAACTTTTGAACTATTCAAAATCAGATATCAATTGCAAGCTAACAGACATGCAGTGCTGGGCTTTACTTTAGCGTTGTGTTTGATTTTCAACTCCAAATACATCCATACAATCAATTAATAGAACATTTATGTAGTAAATATACATTTATAGCTACATCTACATCTGTCTATATAAACTGAGTCTTATTAAAACGTTGATCTAATCAGCCACTAAAGAGGATTATTTTAACTAGTACAGGCAAATGAAGGTATTACATTAGGAAACATCCAGTAAAGCAAACACAAACATCCAGGTTTTTGCCATTCTAAACCGCTGCACAGGGGCCAAACAGGGCCAGCTCCAGGCACCAGCGGAGGAAGCATGTGCCTGGGGTGGCACATGCTAAGGAGCAGTACAGTCCGGGTGGCTTTTTTTTTTTTTTTTTTGCTTCGGCAGTTCGGGCAGCATTCTGAGTGGGTTTTTTTATTTTATATTTTGCTTCGGCAGTTCAAGCGGCCTTTTTTGGGGGGGCAAAAATGATAAAGCCGGCCCTGGGGCCAAATATAGGAACATGGAACTTACAATGTATTCTGATCTTTCTGATCAATCACCTGTGATTTCACCTACAAAGAAATAATCTGAATAAGAAAATTCTCAGAAAGTCACTGGAGATAAATCTCCTTGTTCTCTTAACTCACAGCATGGACAGGTAGTGAAAGAGACATCTCAGGACTTCACTGTTATATACAGTCTACACAATGTAAAAGTTAACTTCACAAGAGAGGTAAAGTCACAAATAAAGGAAGTGTATCATGTCCTCATTTTCTTCAGTCCAAGTCCAGTAAAGGACACAGAGAGTTGGTCAAATACTCTCTCAACTCCTTCCTGGCAGTCTACAGCCTATATTTCTTCCCACTGTTAATCAAAACAGCAGGAAAAAGTCTCTATTGTGATTTTGGAGGGACTGAGGCCACAGAGGACATAGCCAAGCAGGTGGTTTCAGGTATTCAATTCCTACCTGTGAAGCTTCAAAAATATTTTGACGGGAATTATACAGTGCTCCTCTAGCCCAATGACACAGGGATTAATTTAATGGCAAAGGAAGAGCTGTCTACAGAGGCACACTGAGAAGTTCTACAGTTCTGAAAGAGTTCTGTTTTCAGCAATATTCGCTTTCTATGTAATGGGAATTTCACTAGAAATGGTAGAAGTATTTAAGGACGCCCACTATACACAATTTACTTTATGTATACTATTTATTCGGCATATTAATTATTAATTTATGTTGATTATTAGCCTGTGTGACCTAAAACACGCTATGAGCAAAGAAGGCATCCATACCTGCACTAAGGACCCCATCCAAAGCCCACTGAAGTCAATGGATGTCTTTCCACTGACTCCGATGAGTTTCAGATCAGGCCCTAACAGTGCTTAGAATTGCTTTTGCTGCATTAGTCACAGTAAGGACAACTGAAATCATCATTACAATGCCTCTGTTGCAGATACTGTAGCAAAACAAATTAATTTAAGGATCCTTAGTGGTATATGATTTGCTAGATCTCAAATTCAGAATTCTCCAAAGTGCCATGGTACAGTACCACTGAATCCTTTAAGCTTATATCTACAGTACAACTGTATATACCAGTGCCAAATACAGAGGATTGGTTGTCCATCTTCACAGATTGGAAACCTTTACTCTGTTTAATCATATTTGCATTAACAATAAGGTTCAGAGAAAGGCTGTGTGTGTGTGTGCGTGTTTTGGTTTTAAATAAAAGAGCCTTAATAACCTTGACCCAGTGACAGATACAAATACAATGTGCTTTTAAAAAACTCCTAGGAACTTGGCTGTTCATCCTTGCCTCCAGACCACTACATCTACTCCCAGCAAGCCTGCACTCAGTTGGAACCTGATTCTCCTCTTGCTTAAACCACAGTAAATTAGAAGTAACTTCTATGCAGTCAATGGAGTTACACTGGTGTAAAGCATCAACAGAATCAAGCCCTAGGATTGTCTCAAAAACTTGACAGATCTGCTAATATCGAAGCCTCAGCCTGCCCCAATTAACTAATGTGAGTTTGAGGTGCATTAAAAGACAATAAAATAAAAGTAACATTTCTGAGATCTTATAGAGTAAAAATTTCTTCTCAATTCTGCATATGAAAGGCAATATTTTGCTGAATTGTCTGTTTTTATTTCTCCTTTAGCTCTTGCAGCTGAACTCCCAGACCTAAGATGTTCATTGTCAATAAATACAGTACAAACATGGATAAAGAAAGGGTATCAGCAGAATTAGCTGCTTGTAGTTACTGCCTTATCCACAAGAGAGCACAATAACCTGAGCACATACAGATTCTTTTGTAAATGCCGAGTGTACTTACAGAGCACTGTATAACTCAAAAATTATAATTAAAATGTCTTAGCTCCTGTATTTATAGTAACATTTAAACTACTGTGCTTTCTTGAAGTCAGAGTCATTTACTTGAGAACAGCACACTTTATGGTGAACAGATCTTTGAAACTATACCACGGGGATATGGCACAGCCACATGTAACTCAATATATGTCAACAGCTGTAAAAATATTGGTAGGAGAAGGGAAGAAAAAACCATGAGCACAGATCAAGTGCCCTGTCTCTCACATCTGACTGATTTCAGATTCTCTCTCCCCCCGCCCCCAAATAATTGGGCAATTTTGGTGCAAGCTGTCATAAAAGCCAAGGCTTCTTTGAGCCTGAATGATCAAAAAGGTTACAAATGAAAATGATTTCAATGTTGGAGGCCCAGTGAGTGACCAAGGCACTTTCTGTAGCAGAAGGGTTTGTTCTAATCTTACCAACTGCACGCTTTCGTCAGAGCATATTCCTAGGGAGTTCACAGCTCCCCAGGGCGAAGCTACAGTAAATTCTGGCTAATCCCCTCTGCATACAAATGAGCCCCTGGTAAGAGAAACTGCAGGGCCAGACAGCTTATGTGCAGCACTGATTCTCCAGTTCTGTGCCTTAGCAAAAACAAACAAAATGGCCCTATATTTTGATATTTTCAATGGGGCAAGGTTTCTGAAAAATGGTGACTTAAATCCTTAAATGTTGTATAGACCAAAGGAGGAAAAAACATTCAGAAACATCTCCCATTCATATGAGCACATGTAGCACTGTACGCAGGCAATATCATCTATTTTAAAAATTAATGACCTGAAAATTTGCTTGACTGAGGGCGTGGTCGGCTTAAACTAAATCTAATGCAAAAAGAACATGGGCAAAAGATAAATATTTATTAACCTATTATAAAATAGCAAGATCTGATCCTTCATTCCCATTGGTTGGTATCACTACATCAACACACTATAGAATATGGAATCATTCATATTCATTTCCTGACATTTCAAACAAGACTTTACATTTTAACTTCAGCAGCTAATGTTGTTTTAAAAGTCTTAAGCATTGCTTTTTTGTTATTATTTAAATAATGTATAAAGGGATTAGCCCATCCAGTGGTGCATTATTTAATCAACAAAGCATATCTTTTACTTTCTATCATTAACTATTGATAATATAGGCTACTTCTGTTGTGTTGACCTTACTTACACCCATTCTACGCCACAAAATAAACAAAGAGCACAGTTTTTAGTATTGCTGCTAAATACCTCAGGCAGAAGGAGGTAGACAATTTAAGAGAACAATCGGGAGCAACTTCTGAGCCCCCTCAGTTCCCATCAATTTCAGTGGGCGCTGTGGGCAGTCAATACCTTTCAGGATCAAACCTAACACTTCCCTAAAGAATTCCTGAGAGCTTTCATCTCTGCAAACCTCCAAATACTGACCACTCTAAGAAAACAGGATACTGGGCTAGATGGACCATTGATCTGACCCAGTATGGCCATTCTTATGTTCTTAACTTAACATTCTCACATTTGTATATTATACACACAAACTCAACCCCTGTCAGGAATGGTATAGGGCAGGGGTCGGCAACCTTTCAGAAGTGGTGTGCCAAGTCTTCATTTATTCACTCTGATTTAAGGTTTCGCGTGCCAGTAATACATTTTAACGCTTTTAGAAGGCCTCTTTCTATACGTCTATAACATATAACTAAACTATTGTTGTATGTAAGGTACCGTAAATAAGGTTTTAAAAATGTTTAAGAAGCTTCATTTAAAATTCAATTAAAATGCAGAGCCCCCCAGACTGTTGGTCAGGACCCGGGCAGTGTGAGTGCCACTGAAGATCAGCTCGTGAGCCGCATTTGGCACGCGTGCCATAGGTTGCCTACCCTGGTATAGGGTATACCTAATCCTGCCTCAGCACAAGGGGAGGGACTAGATAGTCTCTTGAGGTCCCTTCTAACCCTACATTTCTATGATTTCTGATATACTAGGCCAAGGATGCTTGCTTTGCGAAGCCTTTTAATTTAAACAGTGTCACTGTACTGCAATATTGCATGAAGGGTGTGCATGCACATATCGTACACAAATACTGTACTCCCCTTTAGCTCAAGCTGTGAAATCTGGCTCCATATTACAAACACCCTGAATTTGGGGATGTTTGGGTCTGGTTCAATTTATCATAAAGGCAAATATCATTTGGAAAATTTATATCTGGATCTTGAACCCACTCCACAGTTCAGGAGCATCATGATCTGGGATTTTGGTTTTAGAGCCATTTCTACTTTCAATTTTACAAGCCCCTTACTTTTACAACACTGTCTGTGCTGAAGATTTAAGATTAATCTGCCCTCATTTTAAAACGCCGCCACAGAGCTTGTTGGCGAAAATAAATTATTTGTAAAATCTGAACATTTCTGCATGTTCAAATAAACAATCCTTAATTTATAGAGAGAAAATAACACCAAAGTGGCCATTCCAATGAGCCAATAGAAATTGAATACATCATAGAGAGGACGTGTATATTTGTGTTGCAGGATGGTAGCTACACTATTCAGAGAGCACCCTCTGCTGGCTAACCCAAAACAATACAGTTGGCATTGGACAAAACTCTGACCCAAAGTCTACACTGCAATAAAAACCCAGCAGCACTGAGTCTCAGAGCCGGGGTCAATTGACTAGGGCTTGATCTACAGGGCTAAACATTTCAGTGTAGATGTTCTGGCTCGGAGTAGATACCAGGATCTGAGCCACACACCCCACACTGGGTTTCAGAGCCCGGGTTCCAGCCCGAGCCAGAATGCTACACTGCAGACCGAGCTCCACAAGCTATTCTGCGGGTCTTTTACTTCAGTGTAGATGTACTCTGAGCGTGTGCATTGATATTTAAAAATGTCTATCTAGACACAGTCATTCCCTTCATAACAGATGAAGAGGGAAACATGTTTAAAAGGCAAATAACTCCCCAAATTCTAGTTTTGACTTTCAATAACGGTCCCCTCATGTCCCACCGACCTTTTGTGGGTATATGCCCACTGGCCAGAAATATTTTTACAGTGGTATGTTCTACTCTTAAAACAGGATTTTAAAAATGGTAATGTCCCATGTAAAATGCCACGAGGCACAATACTTCTGAATGTTTTGTGCTGTGTTTTAGCAATAAGGAACGGCAGTCTATAAAAGGCATGACCACTGGAGATGCACTGGAGTGCAAAGTACTGCTCCATGGGAAAAGTCTTCCTTCTCAATCAGGAACGTTATACCACGAGGGTGTTTTGACACACAGAACACGTCTATCTGTTCACCACCCTTTTATGTGCTACTAGTATTTAGGGTCCTAGTCTGCACTCCCTACTTGTCTTTTACTTAGGCAAAACTCCCATGAAAATCAACAAGAGTTTTACCTGCTTGAGGGCTGGGCAAGGATGTTATTGGATTGTCATTCAGAGGGTAAAACATTATAAAATGTAGTTCTACAAAGGCACCAAAATGCAAATCTTTTAATTTTAAAATGAAACATTCTAGGGGAGAAATTGGAGTAGTGACCCTTTACATCCCTCAATGGGAAATCTTTGCCATTCCATCTGCAACCCCAAAGGCAGAATCCTAAAACCATCACTAATGATAATGCACTACAGAGATATACATCTGCGCTTGTGGCTAGTCACATGAACTGTAAAAGTATAAACAAGAATAACACAAACATTAATAACAATAATACAACCATTGGCATAACTGGATGCAATACCATTAGCGAATTTGGCCTATGGTATTTAAACAGCACTAAAATGCCCATGCTAATAAGATGCTATCGGTTTCATAATGTGTCTATTATACATGCTCAAACTTAGTAATAGTATCTATGATGGGAGCTAATATTAGTATATACAGCTTTAAAGAGGATGTGTTAAATGAATAATCACAATAACACTACATGTAAACTTAAGTACAGCAACCTTATCTAAGAAAGCTTAAAAATAAAGGTGGTGTGAATGTGGATTAGACGTGTGTAATGCCAAGTGCTTTAAATTAAAAAATGTTATACCTATTATGCAAATACACATACTTAAAGTTCTGATAGATTAAATGAGGCTAAGTGGCCCATGTAGTGAATTTTTCTTTAAAAAGGAAGAAGTTACTGAAAGCCAAGTTCTTGCTGCCAAATTCCTGGACACAGTTTCCAACTATTCCAATCAACCAGCTCTGTGGTTGGGCTGGGATTTCAAACTTGCCACAGTATGAAGTCCAGTTTGGGCTATATTCCCTTCCCTCTCTCAGCTTGATGAAGGCTTCCCCGCAAAATCAAAAGGCTTACTGTCAAGTTTTCGATTGGTCTGAGCATCATGCTATCATATATGGGGTGATGGCAAGGAATATGAATGCAGCTCTGGCTCCACCATGGGGCCTTGAGGTTTCGTCCAATTCATCCAGGGACCTTATGAAAGTAGAGCGGGTCTCTTTTCATGTATTCCAACGGCTGAAATTCCCTAGATGCACTGCAGTGTGCAAACGCAGTGTAAAAAAGAACAATAGCTTCAGAAAAACTGAGGCAAGTCTACTGAGTATGCTTAAGATAAACCAGGCAAGCTAATGCAAAAAAAAAAAAAAATTACATCCTTTTGCATTAAGAACTTAATGAAATAAAACCTCTCCGAGTCAGAGAAAGCATATTAGCTAATGGACGATGCCCATGTTAACTTACAAAAGGCAATGTATGTCACTGAAATATACATATATAATATTCAAATACTAACAAGTTCAGATGAGATAATATAGCTAGAAATATGCTAAACTATTTGGGGGAGGGGGAGGTTGCTTTTTTAAAAAAATAAAAAATAAAACATTCTTGCTTTCACATATTGAGTTATTTCCCTGTTCTTGATTGGAATTGTTTTAACACTAAAATCCATATAGCATATCCATAAGAAGATCCATATAATAATGTTATTTTTATAAGATGGAAATACATCAATAAATAAATTAAAAGCCAAACTGCTACTTCAAAAAGCAATAGCTAATAAATAAAATGCACCTTTTCTATACAATAACTTATTATTATTATTACTGAAAATATGGTGCAGTAATAGTTTCTTGAAAATCATCAGAACTGTACCTAATTTCAGGTATACTGGAGTATTAACTTCAGTATCAATACCTAATTTCAGGTATATGGTATATTAATTGCAGTATGTATATTATTTAATTTTGTTATTGAGAAATGTTATAATACATGCAATTTGTTGAAGCTAAAATTAAGAACATTGATCACAATGGCTTCTGAATCACAAGTATAAAATACTGCTTGAGAGATATTTAGTTCTTTTACAAGTGTTTTATACAATTTTTATGCCAAAACTGTGCTAACTTACTAACCTTGTTATACAAAGCAGCTGGAAGCCTCACAACGCCAGGCGTTTTTCAAGGGCTGGTAAAGGTGACTCTTTTTATTTTACTGTAGGCCAAATAAACACATGTGCCTTCGGTTCAACAAAGCAAGATAATACTATGGGATCACTTATCTAAATACAATGCATATCACTTACCTAGAAGCCCAATGTATGCATTTCTTATAAGCCACTTGTATAGGTAATTCTGATAGCAATGGCCAAATAGAATGATTTTAAACAACAGTTTCTGTCAGACACACTGCCTTTCAATTAAAAACATGATCACTGAATTTGCATTAACCTTAGATTGACACAGAAAGGGGGAAATTATCTCTCAATACTGTCAAAACTAACATATGATATGAAATACACATACATATAAAAGATACAAACATACCCCTTCTGTGTCATGCAGAGGAGCTACCAGCCGAGTGAATGGGTATATTAAAAATGTATTTGTATTAGCAGGAGTGTTGTAAGCAAGACACAAGAAGTAATTCTTCCACTCTACTCTGTGCTGATTAGGCCTCAACTGGAGTATTGTGTCCAGTTCTGGGCGCCACATTTCAGGGAAGATGTGGACAAACTGGAGAAAGTCCAAAGAAGAGCAACAAAAATGATTAAAGGTCTAGAAAACATGACCTATGTAGGAAGATTGAAAAAAAAATGGGTTAGTTTAGTCTGGAAAAGAGAAGACTGAGAGGGGACATGATAACAGTTTTCAAGTACATAAATGGTTGTTACAAGGAGGAGGGAGAAAAATTGTTCTTCTTAACCTCTGAGGATAGGACAAGAAGCAATGACTTACATTGCAGCAAGGGAGGTTTAAGTTGGACATTAGGAAAAACTTCCTGTCAGGGTGGTTAAGCACTGGAATAAATTGCCTAGGGAGGTTGTGGAATCTCAATCATTGGAGATTTTTAAGAGCAGGTTAGACAAACACCTGTCAGGAATGGTGAAGATAATACTTAGTCCTGCCATGAGTGCAGCACACTGGACTAGATGACCTCTCAAAGTCCCTTCCAGTCCTATGATTCTATACCCAAATTGCAGCACCGAAGTGCCCTTTTGTCAAAACTTCAAATACAAACCCTAGAGAAAGTCACCTCTTGATGACAAATGAACTGAATTTCAGCTCCTAATATATTGGGAAGATTTCCTGTCAGCCTTCTTATACTTTTGGAATTTTCATGTTCTTTAATCCAAAGAATAAATGTTCTTTATCTTAATTCATAAAAAAGGATCTGAAGATGTAGGGAATGATTTTAAGTGTAATCAGGAAATTATCCACAAAGATGTAATATTGCTTTTAAGGGGGTTGGGGTAACTCCTCATGGTATAGACATCTTCTTCCCCACTATGCTCCATTCCTCCAACCTGAAAAGTTATTGTGCATTGCACAGGAGGAAGAAAGCAAACAGGCATTCTATCAAATTCATATGGTACAATGGCCAGGATAAGAACTGCAACATTCTAGCTGCTGAATTCAGACAAATTCTTCTTACTACACTTACTACACAAAGACAGAAATCAGTATTTTAAACAAAGGTTACTGGATATTTTACTTAAAATTCATTAAGACCATCTTGCATTGGTACTTTTGGGTGATACTGCATAGTAAATAATCAGTTTGCTGAAGGTGAACAGAGCCAAGTTTATAGCAGCTGTACAGCTGAAGCAGAAATGGACATCAATGACCCTAGAAGACAAGGTGCGTCAATGTGACCATGTAATGAATGAATATTTTTTCTTACTTTCTTACTGAAGTACCCTTTGTGCGAAAATTTTAGAACCTGTCCAAAGCCGCTCCTGGCATGTATTATAACTAGTAAAGCGACAACTAATAAGCATTTTATCTTCATTTATGTTACTAACAGAAGAGGAAGGGTTAAACCAATTCATTCCTGCTCAGAAATAAGATGATACAGAATAATGGAGAATGTTAGCATTGAATTTGACTAGCTGAAGCAATAATGCTTAACTGATTAGTATGTACATGTCCTCTCTACTTCAGGCCAGGTGGGTGTGGGAGGTGATACTACATACTTAAAGTTGTTTTAAAATGTTATCTGCCTGTTGTCAGCCTTCTCAAAAATTGTACCATAAGATAACATTTCATTATTAAGAATGGGGTAACTGTACCTCCTTTAAATGTGCCAGAAATAGGTGACAGTCCACAGAAATTTCTGTGCTAGTACATACTGTATTGCCAACTGCATATTTATAGATAGGTGCTCCCGGCAGCATCACTATGGTATAAAGTCAATACCAGAGTTAAGTGATGCCTTGAGTTGATCAACATTGTCCAAGGATACTCGTGCTATTGCTTGTTCTTCAATTAGAGAGAACAGTAAAAAGGATTATTTGTATAATGCAAGTTTTACTAATAGTCCTTGAGCGGACACGCGCCTGATGGATGCTTGAAAACTATCTCCTAGTTTCCAAAATGTCTGAATGCCTTCATTGAACAGAGCGGTACTTGCAAACTTCTGCCCATAATAATAACTGGTCACCTTATTTAAAAATATAATTTTTCTCTAAGTTGCATCCTTTTCTTCAGTTTTCAGTTGGAAACTTGGCCTAAATGACAGCTGTGTAGGCCTCACCCCAGCTCTGCTCAGCAGGAACTCTAATGTACTTCATTCTGGGGCTGGGAGCTGCTTTTAATCTATCAGCACGACTCCGCAGCTGCTGTAAACTAGCTGAAAATTGTCTGAATGCACAGGGTTTAAAATTTTGTAACCCTTTTGGTGCAACTTAAATTTAGGCAGGAATTCAGAAATGCAGTCACCAAGATCATTAGAGAGTTAAAGGAAAGCTAGAGACGACAGTCTCCAGAGTTAGAAGGGCAAGGGCCCTCTGAACAGATTAGGAGTTTTTCTGAGTTCACAAGTTCAAATGCCAATTTCCACTAGTCATTTGAATTGACCTGGCCTGATAAGAGGCGTCTGAAAATGGGACCGAAATTGGTTACATAAATACTCATGCTTTGCGGCTAAATGCCGTCATTGATTTAGAACATCTCTGTGAATTTTTAACACAGGATGTGGAAGTGCTTTAGCCCCCTCTCTCCCACAAATGATTCTCCCCATTATTACTAAATTGTTAAGAAACTGAGAAAAGCATTGCCACTTCTTGCATGAGAACAGGCTGTGTAAGAATCACTTCACATTTCCATGACAAAGCTTTCCGATACTCACACAGTTAAACGTAACATTGCAGAAGTGTAAAATCTGCTACTGCCATCAACAAAAAATCTACTATCTACAGTAAAGTAACTCAGCATCATCTAGTCTACAGGGACTGTGAGATGGGGGATATGTAACTATTGCCAAATATTTATAGTTACAGTTCCTACAAAATGGCCAGTGCCCCTAAGGCATTAACCATAATTTCCAGTGTTAACAACAAACAACAACAAAAACTTTACATAGGGCTGCAAAGTGTTTTCCCAAAATTCTTCTGTGGTCAATGCTCTAAGGCTCATAGCTTATTCTGTTTTTAACAGAGACTGAGAAGAATCTCAGCATTTTTCTTCTCCCCAAAAGCATGCCACTGAAGCCAGACTGACATCACTGATTGCTGAGATAATAGTCAATCAGACGTCTCTGCTACTGTTAAAAAGCATTCTCTCTAACAATCCCGCTCTTTCGTACCAAATATAAGTTATATTATACACCCCTCACTGCATCCCACCCCCTATATATGTATATACATATATACATGTGCATGCACATATACATATATACACACACACTATTTAAAAGTTACATTGATAGAACAGTAGGTTGTGCATTTAAGCATTCAGTGCTTATCTGATATTTTCAAAAGAGATTTTCTAGGGGTGGGTGGGTTTAATGGAAAAAGAGAAGCACTAGAATGATCTATCTCACACACATGACTAAGTTCAAAGGAGGGAACCTCCCCCATCCACACATTTGGAGCTGTGTACCTTTTACCTTATAAGATACACAGTGAATGAGACAGGCCTTGACAGAGCCCTTGCCTCGTTCCCTTTTTTTGTTACTAAATTTTTCAATGCACAGTTAAGTTAGTCATGCACTCGCATGCAGCTAACTTAGCTGCCCACTAGGACACAGACCCTGCAAGACATTGTGCATGGGTGGGCCCATGAGCCTGCAGTGAGACCTACTAATTTTACAGGGTCCCATGAAGTGTGGTTCACTTCTCCAGAACTTATAGGATAAGAGGTATTGCACATGCACAGAGTGTTCTTTCCAATGGTCATAAGTCATTCGAATCACAACTAGTTTTCATTGGGACACCCACAGGCACTTCTCTTCAGTGAAGATTATTCCCATGTTAGCTTTCTACTTTCCAGCTGTTTCATCACCAGAGCGGTACCAAAAAATATCACATGCATTTTTCTTATGAAAGAAGCAAAGTGTTTTTGGTTGTTTTTACAATTTTCCTCATTATAAGAAAAAAATCTTCTGGGTGTGTTTTATTTTTTTAACAGCTCTAGTGCAAACACAGCTGGAGGGTAGAGAGTTGACATCTGGGTTCAGGACCAAACTTGGAACTGAGCCTTCTAGGTCCAGAATTCTCAGTTGTGGAACTCTGGTCCGAGGGGAGATCTGCCAGAGTCCCTCTCCTGCCTGCTTTTTGGGCATAATGGCATTCTCTGGCAGCATTACCCTTCACTGATTTTTGAATCCACTTTGTACTGACTTTGATTTTTGCATTTGCTAACTTTTTTTCTTCCTTACTCTGGGTGTTAGTTGCCCTTTTCTCAGCTGCGGCAGTTTGCCTAACATCAACTGGATTTGCCTTTGTGCCAAATCATTTTGTTCCGGTTGGTCGTCTACTTGGCCTAGTTGAACCATTATTCTTGATTTTAATTTATTGTACTGATTTTATTGTGCACTGCCTACATGCTGACCAATTGGCAGCTTATAAATGTATTAAATTCTGTATAGTTCTGTGCACGTATACACACAAACACACCTTTTCCTTCAGTTTGTTTTCTTCTGTAGGCATCTATAATGGAGCAGAGTCTCACACTTTGGAAGCTTTGCCTTAGCTCCTCTGTTTTAATGAGCATAATCCACAAGGAGCTGTAAAAACAACCAGTACAGTGCCCAATCCCTCAGCTGCCAAATGTATTCTACTCTCCAACAAAAGGAGAAAGAGAGAGAACCATACCTGAAATTCATCTCTGTCGCATATACTTAAAAAATACCTTGAAGTTCCCACCTGTTTTAGGAAAGGGTGAGAAGAAACCCTGAAATCATAGGCCAATTCCAAAATCTCAGATTCCTAGAAGAACTGCTACAGCAGCAGCTGTATCTCTTTCATTTGAGTAATTATCATATAATTAAGTGCATGAATTACAAGAGAGCCAAGGCATTAAATTAAAATATTTAATGCTTGTAAATCTGAAAATGATTACTGTGCTGATGTGCAGCTACCAAGCACTGAAGCTGCAGCAGCACAACGGCACCATTGGACTGGTGTTATTACACTTCACCGTGGAGGAGTGGGGAGAATTTTGGAAACCTTTCACTGAGGAGGAAAACTCTCTTCAGTTGTTTAAAGCTGGTAAGTGATTCCTAGAGGTCCACATGTCCAGTGCACACAAAAGGGAAAGCAGAAACACAGGAAGAATCTTGTGAGCTAAAACGTAAGGTTTTATCTCAGGGGCATTTAGGAAAATTAGCAGTGGAAACGTTTTGTTAAAAGTCTCAAGGAAGACCTAAACAGAAGAGCCATTTCCCTCTTTTCTTCTAGTTTGTGAGTTTTATTAGCTTGAATGAAGATAAATCAGGGTGTGTCAGCAGTCTATTCATAAGGTGGTGGGGATGGAGGGAGGGGAGGTTATTTAGGTACACTGCATAAACAGAAATCTTTGTCTCTCATTTAAAACATTAATGTAATTACACCAGCTGATCGGAAGAAAGCCCTCAGCCCAACAATCCTGTGTCATTCTGCAGCAATTTGTGGGAGCAAACAGTGTGCATTTCTGGAAAAAAATATGATATTGAAGATCTTTCTGTGTAAAAGCATAATGGGTCCCATTCAGTTTTGCCCCACAGCTCCTTTACACCAGCTCTGCTTGGAGTAAAAAGGCTGAAAAGCTGCTGTAAGTGGAGAACAGAGAACTCCCTTGGCACCCAGACATAGATGGACCTGTGAACTCACTGCAGAAGCTCCCAGGTGCAGGAGGCATATCAGTGGCGTTCCTGGGAAGAAGTGGGCTACTGGAGTGTTCCCATGCCCCTCCTGCTAGACACATCACCTGGGGCAAGTTAAGGCAGCCCCTGAGGCTGCTTTAGCCTGTGCCAGGGATTGAAACAACCCTTCAGCCAGCCCAGGACAGGGGAGTCACAAAGGTGGCTTCAGCTTAGCTCCATCCTAGGGATGAACTGGACCCAATATTTCAGCTCTTTTTGCATTTAAGCTGGTATTTTTAAAGCGTACATTTGCCTGGTATTTCACTGAAGAACTTTTAGGGTATGTCTACACTACTGACTCCTTATGACGGCATGTATACTGCACGCCCCCTAGCATGGGTATAAACAGAGGAGTGGTCAGCAAGGCACTGCTTAGGCAAGGTGAGTAGAGGCATGCCAGAACCCTTAGGGTACATACTCAACCTGCCCAAGCAGCGCCTCCCCCTCCCCATCTACACTGCTATTTTCAGCAGTGTAGAGTCCCCCTGTCTCCCTGTTGCAGGAAAAGGCTCTGGCAGCAGGAAGGCAGTGGGGAAAGCCTCTGGCATCTCCCTGCTGCTGTAACCTTTCCCCAGCATTGGGAGCTAACAGAGCCATTCTCTGCCACAAGGAAAACTCCAGCAGCGCATGAAGTCTCCGGCAGGCTCTGCTGCCTCCCCCCACCAGAGCATTTCACTGACACGAGTCGCTCCACACCACAGTGTGGATGCAGCCTGCTTTCCCTGTGGTGTGTTGCTACATACACCCTACACACCACCATCAGAGGTGTGCAGTGTAGATGTAGGCTAAGGGCATGTCTACACTCACCTCTGGAGCAATTGATCCAGCGGGGGTCGATTTATTGCGTCTAGTGAAGACACGATAAATCGACCGCGCTGGTACTCCACTGGAGCGAAAAGCATAGGTGGAGTCGACGGGGGAGCGTCAGCAGTTGACCTACCACAGTGAAGACACCGCGGTAAGTAGATCTAAGTAGGTCGACTTCAGCTACGTTATTCACGTAGCTGAAGTTGAGCAACTTAGCTCAAAACCCCCTCCCCCGCTCACCCAGGTGGACCAGGGCTTAGTTTCATGGAGACTGAACTGCAAGGGATTTCAAGGCATGCAGCATAATGGAACTACCAAGTCAGTCCCTTTTAGATAACAGCCCTTCTATGAGTCAGAGGCGAGGGGCAGAGTTTGGATTGCCCCTCCCTTTTCTGTGTGAGCATTACGACGATCTGAGCCAAGGGCTCTGCACTCCATACTATTGTGCACTTAAAAAATAATAATAATAACCATAGAGGAAATACAGAGACACTACTGGTGCCTATATGGACACAATAAACAGAGGCAAATGCAGCTAACTTAAAATGAGCTGTCATCAGCTGTTCCAGGCTCAATGGGACCTGTTATCCTCTTTAGAATAAGCATTTATAAAAATGCTTTTATTAAACCAGTCACACCAAAAATATTTTAATCATATTCCCAAACTATTAATATCACATTTTCCTGAATCACCAAGTCACCGAATCCTACAGAAGAGAGAGCACTGCCATCTTAGGTTAAGAATCACATCTTTGTAGTTACCAAAATATTGTTTTCTAATCTCAGCATCTGGAAGAGGGGTTAATTTAGAGATCTGGCTGCCTAAAGAATATTTAATGTTCTTTTTTAAAAGACTGTGGCAAAGAAATTGACCAAAGAAATTGGCAAAGAGTTGTTTTCTTTTCCTGACATCACCTGCTGACTTCTTGCTTACCTGCCTCACTGCCATTCCTATCCTATATACCCTTTAGCCAAAACATTTTGCACTTTATGCTGGGCTCATCTCTTGCTTCTGTCTCTAATAACTTGTAATGATAAAATCAGAAGACAATGAAAGCAAGTGGATTGCTTGTTTGGATATTATGCTGTATAATACAGATGATATCAGGCCAGCACATATGGAAATGTCTACCTGCAAAGTTGAGTAAAGCTTTAAGAATGATGGAAGATCACATTTTGGCCAGGGCTAAGAGGAAAGAATGAATCTTCTTTCAACTGCCAAGTTTTAAAGGTATACAAGTTGAACAATGTGATGTAACTAACTAATGAGCAAACCATTAACCTATCTACTTACCTTAGGTATTTATAAGGCATCAATCACCAAAGTAACTGAACTTCATATGTCAAATACTTTATCATCACACGGTGGTGATAAGAAATAGCTACAACAGAAAGGTAACCTTTTCCGAGTGGTAAGACAGCCAGAATTTCATAGCAATAATATAATTAAATTGCTTTCCAGGACTCAAACACCCTGAAGTCAAACAAGTTCAACAGACTTGTAATAACATACAATTGTAGTGTCAAGTCACCATTTCCCTCATATAAAATCTATCCCTTACACTCCATACCTGCTGCTAAAACCTTGGTCCAGGTCTTAGCTGCAGCTCATCTTAACAACTGAAAACTCCTCTCTGGTCTCTATGCATCTTAGCTCTCTCCTTCCAGTCAGCCCAAAGGGCTGTCACTTAGACCATCTTCTTTTTATGCCCTCTACCCATAAATCCCTTCACTGGATCAACTGCCTTCTGATCTTCCAAATTCTACACAATTCCATCCCACATTATGCGATACCTCTGCTGTCACTTCATACTTCACCCTTGTACCCCTTCTGCAGCCTTTGCTAAATGCACCCTTTGGCCTTGACTCTCATCCCACTCTTGGTGTACACCAGTGTGCATAACTCCAGTGAAGTCAATGGAGTCACTCTGGTGTGAAACCAGTGCAAGGGAGATCAGAATCAGGCTCCTGCCTACTTGGACAGTGTTGTACTTTTTGTCAAACCGCCTCTACACTTGGAACAGGCTGACACACCATACAAGCCAAACTCTCTCCCTCACCTCCTTCAAATCCCTCTGACCTCACTGGGTCTGTATACCTAATTGCCCTTTAACTGTTGTCCTGGGTATTGTGTTTGCCTGAGTAAAACTGTAGGCCCTTTAGGGCAAGGATTCTACCTTCTGTTTGTTTTGCACAGAGCAGTGTATGGTCATGGTGCTGTATAAAAATATTTACTCTACTGAATGTACTTTAAACATCCCACCCTTACAAAAGTTTGCCAACATGCAGCTTTCAGGATAAAGAATACACACTATTGGCTGACTCTTGGCAAGGACTTCACAGAAAAATGAAATTGTGTTGTGTTTGCTTCTTTCTGAAAGATTAAAAAGGGTTTTGTTTTTTAAATTGTTCTTTGAGTGTTAATGAAGATTAATATAAGCAGTAGCAGTAATTTGATATAAAACAAACAGTGTGCCTAATTAACAGAATCTCTAACCCTACCAAATAACTTAATTGAATTCAGATACATATTTGATGCTACATATAATATTTTACAAGTTGGTCCTCTTTAGGGAATGTATTGATTGAGAAAGAAAACAGATGTTACTGAAGACGTTTTTGCGATCGGGGAAGTAGAGGATGGCTGGAAAGTTGAAAAGATTATGCAAGTGCAATGATTTTTTGACACAGGGGGCAGGAGCTCTAGTTGGGCTTCATTCCCCTTTTCATCAAAAGGCTAATTTCCCCCATTTTACATTCTGTTTATGTGGTTTATTTTACAAAGTCCCATTCAACGGTTCCCTGATTCTGTATTCAGTGAGCAAGTGCAGCCAGAAAGTCATCAGGGGACCACAACTGACATTGCAGTAGGCGTAGAGGAGCAGTTGTGGAAAGGTTACCATTGACATGCACAGACAAGGGGATGAAGTTACCAGTTGTACTGACGGACAGCCTTAATTTGTGCAATTATGGATAAAAACTATAAATGGTTCTAATTTTAACTCTGAAGAGAAGATCAGGGCAGCATGATTAGGTATGCATATATTATTTGGTGTGTTTTACTCTTATTTAGTACACATAAAATACAAACAATCAGTATGCCACAAAACAAAGTAGTTTATCTCAGCTATTACAATGAACCTGGCCATATTTATTCACTATTGCATAGCTTTGAACCCACTTAACCACCAAAACAATTCACAGATCACCATTAGGGGCCAGATCCTGCTAGTTGCTGAGTGCCTTCCACTGTCATTGACATTAATGGAAAAGGAGGGTGATCTAGTACTTCACAGGACTATTCCCCATAGAGTAGACTCTGAACTCAGAGCCCTACCCTGCTCTGACTGAAACCAATGGGAGTTTTGCTCTTGACTTTAATGGGAGAGTGAGCAGGGCATTTACAAGGATGTATATAAGTAACTCTGCCAAAAGCAATGGAATTATGCCAGTTAAAAATCAGTGTGGGCTCAAATTCAGGTCCACTTATCCTAATAGCATGAACCTTTGCACTCTTAATACCAGTGTTTTAGTCCTGACCATTGACTCATTGGCACGGTGCACAACTTGCCAATCTCTTTAACAGTAGTTTTGGCTGCTCAGAAATCTGTCGAGTTTGTGCGATTTTGTATATACAGAGATGAACACCAAACCCGTTTAAAGTGCTTTAGCATTTCAGGTCATATTTCTGATCAGAACACTACTCTACCTCAGAAATAAGGTTCCCCTTTTCCTCCTTGCTCCCATGCTTCTAAAGAGTTTATTTTTCCTCCAGTTTCTTTTTGCAAAAGTTAAATAATGCTTCCTGGAGAGCCTGTTCTCCCATTGTCGTCTACAAAAACATACACTACAATGGCAGAAATACTGCCACAAACACCAAACAGATGTGGGCGTGATGAACCTTCAGGCTTTCTCTCTTGTCCCTTAAGAAACCCAATTCTATCCCACCACTGAAATAGCCTTTATGGATCATAACTAGCATAACTATTTTACACACCGGAAGTGTATTTTCAGTTCCTTTAAGATTCTCTCTTTTTTTTCTGTTTTGCTTATTTAGCCAATCCATTGTGCAGTCTGTTGCTTCATCAGCTCCTGCCCCTAACGCCCTCACAACAGCTGTGGGCTTAATTATCAAAATAACATTTTAATAGTCTCATAACTGGACTCCCTTCAAAACATGCCAGTAGAGAGGCTTTAAGGATTCTTTTAACACCTTTTTGCTAAACTTACTAATAGGCTACATTTAAGTGATTAGGCTGTCCTAATGCTTGCCATTTACTGATGGAGCCATCCCTCCCACCTTAAAATGCTATTTGCTGTTCTCATTTCCTAAGTGTTTTTATGATATATGTGAGTACTGAGGTGGTCGGAGCGCCCACGCACTGGGCCCTGGGGGAAAGCAGGAGACCAAGAAATCATAATGAAGATATCATCCCTGTTTGTAATTATTAAAGAAAAAGGAACTAATTCATCAATACCCAATCAGAACTCCCAAGAATGTGGATGTACTAAGTGTACTTAGGCAAATCATTTATGATCACTAGGGGGTTTACTTGCTTTTAACACTGTTTAAAAAATAATAGTAATTTGCTACCTCAAGCATTAGCTTCCATTTTTAGTACCTTTACAATTTAACTCACCAAGCTGCTGAGTTAACTTTTCCCTACAAAACTCCCACGTATGAAACTAGTGCACCTTGTAAGTTGTGTATGTGTGTGTTTCCTCCTCAGTAAACAAGCCATTTATTTTTTTAATCCTTTCCCCCCTTCATTTGCCATTCCTTCTCATACCCAGTGTCATTCTACCTGGGAAGGGGGATGTTAATTCTTTTAAAGAAACATTTTTAGTAATCTTTAACAAAGAGTTAGGGAGAAAGTGAAGACAATTAAGAGTTCCTATCATTTCCCTAGAATCTTTCTTTCTCCACTCCCGTGCTCCACAAGATGTTCACATTATTTAAAACTGGCATGTCTACACTCACCTCTGTCCACTGTACCTTATGCAGGGTTCTTTATAGCTAGCCGGGCTGGAGCGAGGAGTATCAAGGGGTCTATTTCTATGAGCTAGGGAGAAGATGTGTTCAGGACAATAGTGAGCACTCAAAATGCTGCCTAGCTAGTCTCTGCATGAAAACTTGTCCTCGTTAAAGTCCCCTGGACTTTAAGGGGGTCAGGATTTCACTATTTTTCCTCAATATTAGATCTCTACATCAATTCGTGCTGCAGCTGAGGAACTGAATTTTTTGTGAAGAGTTTATTGCTGAAGGTAATAGGGAAAATAAATACCCTTCGTTGTCAGCTGAGGCTCTGACAGCAAAAACACAGGCAGTTTTGTCCATGTTCATGCTAACAAAAGGTTCTGCCTGTTTTGCCCAGAGAAAATTAATCATCTAGGAGAGAAAACCACAGTCATAACACCTTGTTTTTAATTGAAGTCCTATTTTTACCCAGTTTACAGCTGGGTTAACAGAGGCACAAGGAGGTCATGTGAATGGCTCAAGGTCAGACAACAACTGAGCTTGCCATTGCCTCATATCCACTACCCTTCTTGAGCTCATCCTTTGTTGCTTAGTTGTATTCACTGTTGTTGTGCTGGAAAACCTGCTTTTGTCTGTTTTGCAGTAAGCAGAGTCCACTGTCCATCTAGCAGATGGGGGGATGGAATTGTCAGACTCTACAGATGGAGTCTCTTTACAATGCCCTTGCTTAAGTCAGCTGGGAGATGACCCACTAAGAGAGCCAAACATCTCTAATTTGTCTTCACCACCATTTGCTATCAGGCTTCTTTACACTTTAATAAAGAGCACTAGCAATCAAGGCACAATAAAAATCAAATAGCTTTACTGCTGGTCACATACTGTAAGTTCATAAACTGAGCTCAGAACCAAAGGAAGTGCTTTCAGGAAATATGAAAGTCTGCAGCATTGTTTGGAGGCATTGCTTATAGGAACACAGGCCATACAGCACCTGAATTCAACAGATCTGGAGGCACAGCTGCCAGTAACAAACCCTCAGCATGCTATATATTGCTAAAGCTCAAAATATATCACCGCAATTTAAATTATTTAGTTTTAACGCTAACACAGAAAAATGAAACAGTCCCGGTTTTTGCTATTCATTATCTCTTAGAGCCTAACGGAATCCTCAGAAATCCCAGGAAGATCCGTAAACCCAGAGAGATTTCAGCAATTTCTTATATTAAAATTGTCAAAGATGTCAGTGACACACCATGGCCCCACGTAATTTAAATGTGATAGATTTAAAAGTAAAAATTCCTTACAGTCAGATACATAAAACTGCTGCAGTCAGTGGGCCAGTTTCCCATCTCAGTTACACAGATATAAATCACAAGTAATAATGCTGACTTCTCAGAGTTTTGGAGTTACTCCAGATTTACACTGGTGTGTAACTGAGATCAAAATATGGCCCACTATGTCCCCCTCTCTCTCTCTTAATTAAATATTTATCCATGCAGTGTAACTACGTTGAAAAACCTACTGCATGATCCTCCCACTTCAAGCTGCCGAAATCTCTCCAATTATAAACAAGGAGCAGAGATTTAAAAGGATCCTCATCATCTTTGCTTCATCACAATGACACTTTCAAAAACAGGATATTAAGGAAACAGAAACCAGGGTTTTTAAGGTTTTTACAGTCTGTGCTCCAGGGGAAAACAGACACACAGCTACGACTGAAATTGCTTCACAACGTGTGCTTCTGGGCCTGTGTTATCCTCACTCCACAGATGAGCAGAAAATATAGTTTGTTTCTTCCCCCCCCCCCCCCACCCGGTTTGGCGTCTGTGCCTCACTTAATGCTCCAGGATCCTGCAATGTTCTGAGGGAGAGACAAAGAGCGCTCACTGAATATTTTATTGGAGGGAAAAAATCCTGCTTCTGTCTTCTGTAAGTGTGCTTTGTGCATCCTTAAAATGACTCTTTATAGTGATCACTCTAAGAAAAATAAAATCACAAACCTTTTGTTCACTAAGGAGTAGAATTTTTAGGGTCATCACTCCCCTTTCCAGGAGTAAGATATACTTCAGTGCAAAACTCATCAAAATAAACCATTTATCATTAAAATATGAATCTGCTCTTAACAAAAAACAAGAGATTTGTCTTTCTGTGCACCTGTTAGTAATATTCACACTGAGGCCCAGACTGCATCAGGCCCTTATTCAAGTGCCCTGTGGGGAGAGGGGGGGGAGGGAAGAGCCAGGGCTTGAGGAAGCGGGTTTGAGGGGGAAGTGTGTCTCCTCTACTTCTGCTGTGTAGTCTGCATAAGGGCCAGGCACAATTCCAGTCCATGATCTCAGGGAAGTGCAAGCACCGCTCCCTAAATACTCCCCTGCTGGCATAGAGTGCTCCAAAGGGTGAAGGGAGCTCACCACCTTTCACACTGGCCCATGGAGCAATGCTGGCACACCATGGGGAATGTGCTGCACCCAGTAAAAGGATGTAGCAGCAAATGTGCTCTCCCTGTGCACAGGAGAGGAATTCTGCCTTCCTGAGGTCTCTGAGGAATGGTGTACCTTATCTCCCTTTACTCACGTCTGTACCTAAAAGGCACGCTCCAGCCTTCTGTGTTCAGTAAGCACACAAGTTGTCTGACTGCTCCACAAAAAAGAAATCCCTTCCTGCATCTAGGAGACATGTTGGTGAGACAAAATGCTCTCAGAGTGGGCTAGTTATTCAGTGCAGAATCAAACCTCGAAACTAGACTGAACTATACATGCTGTTGGGACACAGCAGGTCCGAATAACTTCTCATTACTTCTAGTGAGTGGTGAGAGCAATGGCAAGGGTCTGAATTCAAACTACACACATATGCATGAGCAAAACCCTAACTTGCAGCAAACAGGCAGTAGTACACAATTTTTATCTGAAAATCAAGGCCATGAGGACCACAAACAAAAGGGGATCCATTTAGGCTACCACATCCTGAATGAGATGATGCTCAGATACCCTAAGGCTGCCCTTACTGCAAGGATTACATTTTAGCCTCCAATGTCTCATCTGTTCATCTACAATTTATATCTTGAACTAATTACTCAGGCAAAACTCCCACTGACGTCAATGATTGTTTGGCCTGAGTAAGGAGATAGACATCTACATTATCTGTCAGTCAATTGTGCCAGCAGCTATTTGCCACAATAGTTTAAAAATCAGGCTTTGTGAACCTACACATTTTCCATTAATGATGTGGCTCGTAAATAGCTGTTATGTTTTTATATCACTTTAAGGCACTTCAGTTCACTTGTAAGAACACTTCAGAATTATGTCATGTCGAGGAAGTGAAAACACCAGCTGGACAATGAGAAGTCTGTGATTTATACATTCCAAAACTAGAGATGGACCCAAGCTGCAGAGTTTGGATCTAGGCTCAAACTTCCCCAACTTTGGGAGGAGAGATTCAGGGGTTGGGACTCAGCTTGAGGCAAGTCTACATAGGAATTAGGTGCTATAATAAATCCATGGCCACCCAGGAATTTACACGTGTCCGCAGATACAGAGCTCATGCACTGCTGAATCTCCAGAACTACAGATCTCCATTTGAATAGTTTGAGCTAATACCACACTTGTTCTTCCTTAATGTAGGGCCTGTGCTTTTACAGCAGAAGCTTCCTCTCAGGTATTTTCCATAGTCCCCATCACATTAATATCTAGAATTACCAATCCTACGTCTTTCACCAATCATAAAGGTCTCTGCCACCATGGAATGGTAACCATGTCTGTTCTGAATGTGCTTTCATATCCATCATTAATACATGAAATAAAGGTACAAATGGGCACATTAGCAAACATCAACTCTTTACTAACATGAATGAAAACACTTTCTCCATAACTTAATTTGTGAATGCATTTAGCTTCTGGCACATAAGATAGCAGAATAAAATTTCAATCCCTAAACCAACAATAACTTGAGCCCTCTGTACAGCAGTAGAAGGAAGAGAAGTTTAACTTTCATAAAGCGTAATAAAATATTGTTTAGGATGATATGATGCAGCAGAA